>NC_071471.1:67319355-68634355 GCF_028500815.1 Rissa tridactyla
TCTGGGTCCTCTTTTTGACGTAGCTGTTTATTTCCAAGTGACCTTAACCGAAGCACTTAAGGACAAACTGAGGCCAAAACATCTTAACTTACAGGAACCCTACTTGAAAATGCCTAGCTTCTTTATGCCATTTAACCCCGTGTATTTATTTCCCAACAGTAAATGGGAATGAGAACATTTCCAACACTTTCCCCCCCCCCAATATTCTCTGCTTTGATTTTTGTTCTAAGTTCTTCACAGATGTGATTGTCTCTTATAGGTTGTGCACAGCCTGCCAACAACTTCACATACATGAGGCCTTTGACCATGATTAGTATTTCTAGGTGCTGCTATATATCATAATATAAAAATTACTGATGCTTATGCAAGGTTCCCTAATCCAGCAGGGATTTTTCTGCCACATGATACAGTGTTCACAAAAATATTGCAGGTGTTTACTGCAGGACAAGATTCTAAGAGCAGAGATGGCAGTGTGGGAAAAGGGGGAAAGAGGAAAGAGATTATTTTTTTTTTAACTGAAACTCTTTCAAATTAATTCACGTAAGCCTTCTTAGATCCTCTTTGTGTGTATCTTGTCCACGCATAATCCTGTCTGCGTAATTACTTGATTGAGAAAAATCAATGTTGTCTTATACTGTGCCTATAGAAGTAGGAAGTCATCCAGGATGTTTTCTTCTACGTGGCTGTAAGTCTTAGGGAAATCTGACCTTCAAAGATGCAACAGTTAGCACGCTCCTTTCTGCAAGCAAAATATTATTGTAACATATAACTTGAATTCATTTCCTTGACCTATGTAAAAAGCACTGGAAAATACATTTTATTAGGGAAGGAGACTGTGATTTCGGTTCCCCTTGGCTACTACCCCACATTTATCAGCTGTACGTCAAAGGCTAATAATTAAGAGAATATATATAGAATATTGATTTCTGTCACGTTTTTGTAAGTTGCATGCAAGATGGAGATTTAACAGACGCTAAGTAAACTTTGAAAATTTTTTTTTTTTTTTGAGTTATTACTGTGGGCAGATTTGGAAACTCCACTGCTTTTCATTAGTGCAGAAGGGCAAAGAGCTTTGCCCCCAAGGGGTGATTATCTAGTCCATTAGAAAATGCTACAATTTTGCCTAACAGCATCACAAAAATGAATGAAAACATACATAATAATTTGGCTTCAGTAAATGGCCATCTGCACATCTAGGCAAGTAAGTGTCAACGTTTGCAGAGAGGCATTGCAGACCTTTGAAAGCTCTCCTGACACCCATCAGAGATGAATGAGATGCTGAAATGCAGAGTTTTAGAGAGGTACATGGGACTGTAAAATATAGCAATTATTGATAGTGATCTACAGTAGGCAAATAAAAGTTGATGTTTACAGTCACTGTTGAATAAGTACCACCCATTATGTAGAAGCACTGTTTTGTTCCTTACAGATGTACCGTACAGGTCGGCCAGGCACTCTGGCAGCGTGCTGTAATACATTGGTAGGCATCTAAAATCTGCCACCTAATCTGGAGGGACTGTCAAGCTTAGCATTGCAAGTTGGGTATCAGAGACTTGGCTCGTGTGATGGATCAAGAAACCCCTACAAGTGGAAGAGGGCTCAGAGGAGATGGGCCAGGGAGATGTGTCCATAAACCTTGGAGTAACGTAGGGTGTGATTGACCATGGCTGTTGTAAAGAAACCTGACTTTATCTCAACAAAGGGAGCCAGACGGTGGCCTTTGTTTTAGATAAACAGCTATGTCAGTTGAGTGGATCAACTGATTGTATCGCGGTTGAGTGGATCAACTGATGGTGTAAATGTATGCATGGCTCGGTCCAACACAGAGTATAACAAACTAACAAAACTAGCTAAAAACTAAACTAAAGAATTTTGAAGAGACGAAGGACTTAAGCTGGTTTAAACTCACGTATTCTTTCCTGAGGACACCCAGCATTGTGGTGGTGTGCATACGAGAGAGACTGGTAATAGGGTTCACACTGGTGCTGTGGTTAAGCTGTGTGTTGCAATTGCTATATTTTGCTAAGTGTAACTTACACTTGTATCGTGATTTCAGTATATTGCAGTATCATTCAGCTAAATCAAAAATCCCATGCAACGTCAAATATAATCAAATAAGTAAATTTAAAAAGAAACATTACAGCTTCACGCATGGAATATCTAAGCTGATCTGGTCAGAAAGTATTGAACTCTGGCAACTTGGAAAAATCATAACTCCAGTCTTAGTAGCTTATATTTAAAGACAAGTTTATACCAGAATGTGAATCTTACCACCTGTTTTCTAAACCTTGAGAAGTCTAGATCTGAATTTCATGGCTCAAAGCTGTTACTTCTTATATCAAATGCTCATCAGTCCACCTGCATTGAAACTGAATTAGCAAATGAAGTGGGCCAAAGGGACAAGCTAACCTTTGCAGACGTGTTGTCGAAGTGGAGGTTAATCGGCCTGTGGCACCGTAGCTGAATTGCAGCAGTTCAAGCATGGGTCCCTCGCTGCATGGGTCATTTATTTGATGCTGCGGCTGTGTGGATGTAGAGGATGCAGCCTGTTCTGAATCTGCAGCAGTGGGAGGAGGGAAGCCAATAGCCCAAGTACTAAAGACACTGTCTTCTGTTGCTCTGGGATGTCGCTGTATGCCCAGCTCACTAGCCCAATTGAATGCCGCCAACTGGACGAACGCTTTTCCTGACCTTTTGGTTCGAGCCTTCCTCATTTGCAAACAAATTGGTCACCTTTGACAGTCCAGAAACTCCCTTAATGTAAACCTGTCCTCATGAAAGAAGAACCCCAGCAGTCTTGGACTCGATGAGCTTAAGTGTCTTTTCCAACTTAAAGGATTCTATGATTCTATTAGTTAAATAGTAGCCATTAGTTGAGCACGTTTTTCAATGTTCTATTCCTAAAATAAATTTACTTCTCCTTCCTGCTTTAACAATTCATAAATCCCAAAGAAAAACACGTGTTTCAGTAAAGTTGCATTGTACGTTTGAATTCAATAATAAAGATTCTGTGGCATAGCTTTAAATATATACATGCATGTATAAAAATAAGTTTTAAAGATATATAGATTATTGTTGTGTTAAATATCTGAAAATATATCACTTAAGTGGTAGTCAGTCATTGGTCAGTGGCATATCTGGACCGTGGTAAGAAATTCAAAGGCATGAAAAGATTTTGTAAAGTGGTGTTACCCACTCAGAGAGACTTTTTAATAGAACCTGATCCAGAGTCCACTGTGTCTGTGGAAAAACTCCACCTCGCTTTAAGTGAGCTCTCGATAAATGTTCCAGTGTTCACACAAAAACAAATTGCTCAGATTTGCTCGTGCCTGGAGGACAAGAAGTTAATTAGATTGGGACGACTGGGATTGCCTGCAGCCCTTTCCCTCCGTGTCTCTAGGTGTGAAAAAAATGTCAAGTACTTTCAGCCTTGCTATCAGGAGCACTTGCTTGCATCTTTCTTTCAGAGTGATAGGCTTGACATCAGCAGAGAGTGGATATTTTCCTTCCAAACATCTGCTCCCAATGATGTTATACATCTGCAAAGCTGCATGTTGATCAAGCCCTGATAACTTGGCAGAGCAATGTTATAAAATGCTGTTCAATCTGTGAAACTGGAATCCGGCCCTGGGAACTGACTCATCTATGGTGCTTGGAAAAGTTGCTCATAAACAGACTGATTTAAACTGATTTAACTTTCTGAAATGTTGGTGTTAAATCCTCATTGATGTGTATGCTTGCAGTTTTTATTGAGAGATGAGAACACAATAACCTCTCTGATGCTAATAATGTTTCCAAGTCATCCCTCAAAATTTTGAACTGTGGTTTTGCTACTTTAATAATTTTCATAGTCATGGCCATATTATTAAACACAACATGGTACAGAAAATTTGAATGATGTAATAAGCTTTCCTTAAGCTTCAATTCAGTGACCCAATGTACAGGATGGAAAACATTTTCAAGACATGTTTTTTCGGGAAAACAAGTTGGAAAAAGCTGGTTGATTCTTCCCATACAGAAGGAGAAATATAACAGTATACTCATCTTACGTTGTGTCTGTCAGATTTGGCAAGAAAAAGGTGGTGGTGTTCTGCCCAGGCCACAGTGATCTTACAAAGCAGAAAAGCCAAAGGAAACTAGGTCCTGAGGAGGGAAAGGAAGGTGCTGGAAAAGGTGCTGAAGGAAGAGGCTTATTCTACACCCTCTTCTTAGGAAGCACAAAAAATTCACTGCACACAACCTCTGTGGATTTACCCCAATAAAACTGCCAATTTACCTGAACTAACAATCTGGACCGATGAAGCTTGTATTGCCTTTCGCTGCTAGGCAGTCCTGAACGGGGTGGGAAAGACCTCGTGTCCTCAGGATCAAACTGGATGTTCTCCTGCCTTGGGGGTCACGGTCCCACAGCTATCCGGGGGGCACGCTCTGTGCATCCCAAAGTTTTTTAATCTTTTTTTTTTTCATTAAACATGGATTCACAAGGTGTCGGTCTCTGACTAGATAGTTTTCAAAAGAGGAGGGATCGGTTTAGGGCTGTGTCTGCTTCACAGGCTGGGGTTTTACCTGGTGAACCCTGCGTAAACCAGCCTGTGCCTAAGAGGAAGATGTTTCAGAAAGGTATCGGTGTCATAGTCTTTGGTCATTTGTTACAATGGTTAATGAAGGTCATTAGTAAAAATAGCTACAGCATAAAGTCCGTGTGCCTCCCAGCCATCAAGTCTTGCTTTGAATTTGTCTGTTACTTAAAAATTTTACTAGTTGACATTTCAATGTGAAGGTACTTAGGCACCGTGGTGAACTTACTCTTGATTTATCCTGGTATCAGTGACACAAATATTCCATCCTGCAGTACAGTCATTAGTTTTATAGCTATCAGTCCAGAACGTAACCAGAAATTTAGCTTCGAGCATATTTGATGGAGTCACACATGCTAAAAACAGAAAAGTGTGGGCACAGCTCAGTCATGTTCCAAAACATAAGCATGTGTTTCAGCTGCTGACTAACTTGAGGGCAAAATATTGTTTATACATTGGACCTGGCATTTTTACGCTTCCATCGTATCAGACTACATTGATTATATAAGAATCATGTAAAGGATTTCCATATACTTTGAGGGCAACGATATTAATAGCTATTATTTCTTTCATTCCAAGTGATTCTTGAATTGTAATTCTGCTGTGTGCATGGTGTTGATATGAAAACAAATAAGCTAACATAGAGACTCATGAATTTATTGTCATATATCCCCAACGTACTGCTCGTGAAGAATATTAGATTTATATATAGAACTTTCAGCTGAATAGAAGCATCCACTTTGGAGGGGGTAACAATTTTAGATATAGTAATTGCATTGTATTTTAAATCTGTTACAACTCTTGCCACATAAGAAAGGGGAATGAATTAGAATATTTATTTTATTTTGGTGGAAAAACCAGAAAGGCTACTGGATATTCTTGAGTCAATTATGATTGCTATTTCTTATTCCCTTATAAATTTTTTTTTTAAATCTATTCAACAACTGGTGTACCTGGTTTGGCTTCTCTCTACCATCACAGGCTGACATAAAATCCTTGCTTGTGACTTTTTTCTTGAATATTAACTGAATTTTAGATTATTAGCGTTTATATTCAGACTGTCAAGTGCTGTCGTCACCCTGATGGCAGTAGATGAATACAGATAAACGGATTGTTAATTTAGATCATATAGAGTTTATCTACTTTTCATACATGTGGATTTATCTATGGGGTTTTTTTTGCATGAATACTCTCCTGAGATTGCACGCTATGATACCTAAAATGGACAAGCCCAAAGTTCTGAATTAAGCTTCAGTAGATCTTTTAAAACTCGGCCCTTTTAAAGTCAGAACTCCTGACCTTGAAGCTGTCTGAAATCTGCCAGGTTTGTTTTGAATGCCAGAACACCACGGCGTGCAGACATGACTCAATCTCATCTTTTGGCTAGTGGCTTAGAAGTTAGTGCACGCCTTAAGGAATAAGAATCCCCAATTGCCAAGCCCTTCAGGAGAGAATCTGCCTCTGTCTCTGTTATCAAGGAGGGTGCCTGGCTGCATACCACGTTGAGTTTGCCTCCGCTGTTTGAAGTAACTGATCACAAGGTTGTCTTAAAAGTCACAATTAGTTTGGAAGAAGGCTGACCTCTGCCTCCTTGCATAGATGAAAGAAAGTGGAATGAAGGCCCTCAGCTGTCTTCTCTGTGAAAACATTTGTAGAGGCATGCGTGGGATCTAGGCCGGCTTTGACCTGGGACTAACACTGAAACATTATAGCTCTTTCATTTTATAAAATGTCTACTTTCCAGTCCTGGTCAGTGCAGCTTGGAACATCTGCATCAGAGTTGCAGCAAAATTATCTTGTTCGGAGGGACAAAACCACATCTTAGAATCACAGAATGTTTAAAGTTGTAAGGGACCTTAAAGATCATCTAGTTCCAACCCCCCTGCCCTGGGCAGGGACACCTCCCACTAGACCAGGTTGCTCAAACCCCCATCCAGCCTGGCCTTGAACACCTCCAGGGATGGCATCCCTACCCTCCAGCGTGTCAACTGCACCACACAGCTTGGTGTTGTCAGCAAACTTGCTGAGGTGCACTCAATCCCGTTGTCCGTGTCACTGACAAAGATGTTAAACAGCACTGGTCCCAGTACTGACCCCTGAGGATTGCCACTAGTTGCTGGTTCCCACTTGGGCATTGAAATGTTGACCACAACTGTATGACTGTGTCCATCCAGCCAATTCCTTATCCACTGAGTGGCCCATCCATCAGATCCACATCTCTCCAATTTAGAGACAAGGATGTTGTCTGTGATGGTATCGAATGCTTTGCGCAGTTCCGGGTAGATGATGTCAGTTGTTCTTCCCAGTCTATCCCAAGAGTGATGAACATGTTACAGACCATGGGCAATCTCAGCAGCTGCAATTTCTAGTTTCCTTTGCATCCCTTCAGTCTTATCAAATAAATCCTGTCTCAGTTGATCTTCCCAACTCTGTCAGCAATTAACTGGTCCTTTAAATCTCTTTCAAATCTCTTTAAATCTCTTTCTCCATGTTATACTGCTTACCAGCACCTAAGCGTTTTACAGGGTCAAGATAAAGGAACCACAATAATTATCTCTTCTTTTTCCTTGCCACTTGCAAGAGTCAGACATAATGAGTAGGTTTTACATGCCTGAGTCTGTATGCAAAATTATAAAAATTAAGCTTTGCCACAAATAAATGAAAGAATGATTTTGTTACTGAAACCCTCTTGTGGAAGGGAGGTATCTGGAAGGGGAACCTGGAGGCTACTCTCTGTTATAAGGCCAGACGTCTCTCTCTACTTCTCTAAGCTCTTCTCTTAATGAGGAGTCAGTTTAGAAGCTAGTGATTTTTGACCATATGGTACAGGAAACAACCGTAATGATGAAAGACCTGGGGCCACCCATACTTCACCTGGAGGTTCTGTTGCCTTGTGAAGGCTTTGTCTTTTTGTGCAAAAACTTCTTCTTAGTGACTAATGACGTTCTCACTGCTCCTGATATCACTGCTCCTTTTGTTGATATCAAAGTATCTCCTGCAAATTAAGTACTTTCCTAATCATAATACCATACTATTTTTGATTTCTCTGAAAGTTTATTTTGTTGGGTTTTGTTTTGTTTTCACTTTTTTTGTTGGTCATGTCCCACCCTATTCCGCACCTCCCTCCCTTTTTCCTGACTTGGTATTCAGAAAATTGGGCTGTTGATAAATGTCTGCTATAAAAAAATAATTTAAACGTTACTAAAATTATTTCTGTCAGATACCTGTGACTTAAACTGAGCAGAAAGTGGCAGGTGGGGAGCAGAGAAGGACATTAGTTAGATGAGGCAAATTATTGATAGGCCAAACTCTGAAAAAGCAAATTTTCAAACTTAGGTGCTCTGGGGACAGAAAATATCTTTTAAGAGCTTAGACTGGTGAACCAGCATTGTATTGCCAGGGAATTACTTTTTTGTCTGCTGAGATACAGAAGTTGAATGGATGACAGCATTTTAGGTAGCCCCCAAAGTGCAGTCAGTCATGTTCTATAGCCTGGCATGTGGACTCGTGTTGCTCTTGTGGCCATGGGCTAGTGGAAAAAATGAACTGGGTGCATTCCCTCTAAGCAAAGAAGTTATTTACGGATCAAAAATATTTTTTTCTCTTTTTCTAATAAATGGAAAGCTTGTCCTTGGTATGTGGAAGGAAAAAGGCTCATGTGTTACAGAGAAGATGAACGTGGCGAGGGGGACTACCACAGAGTTTGCCGCAAGCTCCTTCTGCTCTTTTCACAGCATGATTTTATCAATTCTTTTGTGCAGGAAAAACATCAGATGCTCAAAGAAAGAACATCCACAAAAATAAAGCCTGTAAAAAAAATTACAGAGTAATTTTGTTTCACCGTGCTGAATATTTCCTTGATGCATTAAACTGGGATTAATTCTGTGCTTTTATTGCAGTATGGGTAATTTCTGTCCTTCTGCCCAGAGTTGTTGCTCTTAATACATTACTTCAGTCACTAAATTAACAAGTAGTACTGTAATGGAAATTTCTTTTTGAAAAATAGTTTGAGCTCAGCCTAAGATTTAATGAAGCATGTGCTAGAACTGTTTATTTTCCTATCCGTTTTCCCATTCTATGCATGCTAAGGACATTATATTTCAAAACCGGAAATTTTAAGTAATTGTGTAATACCATTATTTAGCGTTGCAAAATACTCTTCTAATCCTTTGTGATTCTTAGACCCTAATTAGTCTTTTTCAAACCACAAATAAGGGAAATTATTAAAATACCTAGTTTAGGCTACTCACGTTTTCTTCTGTCTATTATTTGCTTTTCAAGGGGGGTACTTACACTGGCACAGTCGTTCTGAAGCTCCTACAAATAATGTCTTTAAAGAAAAGGGAGCTAAGCTGGAGGTTTGGGGCATGAAGGTATCAGTCCACAAAGATGGGTGTGATACCCGAGCAGTGCACTTAAAGTCCCTGTGCTTCAATTCTGCATCATTAAAGTGAGGACATATTACTCTATTTTCCTCTTTCTGTGTTGTTTCAATATGTGATTTTAAGCCCCAAAGGCACACTGTGTGTTTGTCATAATAACTAGAATCATTTGGCTATGATCCTGACTGCAGTTTGAAGGTTCTACTGTAATTTGAACAGAGAAATAAGATTATTAAATCAGTGGAAATGTGCTGAGATATTCTTTACCAAGTGTTGCCTTGAAGCATGGCTCTTCAAGACGGTTGATGCCACCTGTTTGCACTGACTTGGGGTTTTCAAAATACCAAAATCATTATCTTGGGCTGACTGCTTGTGGATAGAGCCTAGGGTGCCACCACAACCTCAGCAAGCTTGGGTTATGTCTCTCAACTACCAATATCCTGCTAAAATATAATAAACCAAAATATTGCAACAGCAAATGATCCCATTGAGTTCTCCAGTGACGTCTCACAAGTGCAGTTATTATTGCCCTGATAGTGAAGTGAAACATATCCTTGAGCCCAACACTAAAACCTTTAGATGTCCTGTTGAGAGAACTTTGGCTTAACTATAGTATTTCTGACTTTTCTATCATCATATAAAGCATATTTTATCCATATAATGAGATTTATAGCCAGTGGATTTTTTTTTTTTACTCAGTGGTGCATGTGCAACATTTATTTAAGCTGCCTTGGATTCTGAACAAATGGTTCATAATAATTTTAAATTTAAAAGTTGTTAACTGTAGATTGGTAGCGTTTTAGGCAAAACATTAATGAGAATTTTTTTTTTCATCTACACACCTTTTTCTGAATTCAGGCTGCTCTCACTTCAGTAAAGAAATTTTATCAAATAGAAAGATTGTTTTATAAAATTTCACATTCAGTCTTGAGTGTCTGGAAAACAGTAAAGTAAAAACTCTTTGAAAAAACACAACCAAACAAACCCCAAATAAACTCGAAACACTTCTGTTGAATGATTACTGAAAGCGTGAATTTAGACCAAGCAGCTCGAGAGCTAGGAAGGTGCAGTTTGGCTCCTCTGACTTTGTGTTGATGTTCAGAATGCAGATTAGAGTTTTAAACCTCTGTTGTACATCAGACGCTTTGATATCTCGTGCTCCTTTGATCTCTAGAAAGCTTCTAACTTCAGGATAACTCATGGACTTGTCTACAAATGTTATGAGATAGACTCTCATGTTCTATTATTTTTTTAATGGGTGCAACCTTCTTCCCTATGCAGGGATGAGGACTCAGTTGTGCTATGTATTGTACGACGCATATTAAAGTTTCTGCTATGATATCATGCTCGGTAAATGCTAAAATACTGCAGACGGGAATATGTACAGTTATGATTTATGGTTTACAGTGACTCACAAAATTGTTGGTCTTAATCAGCTTCAGTTAAGTATGAACGCGTGTGTCTCCCTAAGGAAGTTGCTCACATCGTTAATACTCGAACTGTTCTAGTCTTAGATTGGGCTAGATTGGTCCTGTCTGTCTAAACAGTTAATGGAAACAGTCTTTTTTTTTGTTTGTCTTTAATATGTTTTAATATGTTTTTCAGGTTATATAGCAAATCTCCTGTTAATTTAATAGCTTACTAAGCTATACAGGACTCTCTGAGACACAGCTTTCATGGCTTTTCGAGGATATATTAAAGAAGAGGTTTTATCTATTTTGACATTTTATTTTGGCTCAAACCCCAATCTAATCTAGGAGGAGTACACCATTACTCAGCCAATAAAAACCCCAAGCGATGACTTGTAGTGAGAAACAACCTATGTTCTGCATAAATCTTAATAATCGACAAAGCATTACCCACGTAGAATCCACCCCATCGGCACAAGATAGCCCTAGATGCCAAAAGCTGAAAGCCGCTTTGCTTTCAAGCCAAGCCTATAGGGAGAAGATAATAGGCTTCATACTGCGGTCTCCTGCTTTTGTGGGTTTTATGATGGGTTTTATACTGCGGACCTTCTTAACTAGAGAGTGTCAAAGTACTTGAGAACTGCAGACCTTCAGGAGAGACTGAAGTGTAACTTTTAGCGGCTATAAGAGTCAGCTTTCTAAATACGGACTGTGATTTTGTGGCCCCAAACCACAACACCTATCAAAATGGAACTAAATTTAAATGTACTCAAGAATGACTCCTGCAATGTACTTCTCAGCCCCCTCCTCTCCATCTGTAGCTGGTGGGAGTTGAGCTTACAGAGAATTTTGCTGAGAACGCTTAACACCTTGCAGATGTTTAAGTTTGCGCACCATTTTTAATAGGATATAAATAAAGTAATACTCGTTAGCTGTAAATGTAAATGTTGGAAGAGCTGTTTGAGACAAAATGTTGATGTTTTAAAATTTATTTCAGCTGCCTTTAAACTTCATCTTTAGATGAAGTTTCCAAGTCTGCACAGTTTCTTGCAACTTTTTTTTTGATAGTAGAGTGGGTGCAAACAAATCTTTTATTCTTTTTAAATCAGTGAAAGAAGTGTTTCAGAGATCACAAGAGTAGAGAGCTGATCCTGAAGCCAGAACAAGTTGGTTGGAACGCCTGAGAGGTGGACGTGTCTCTGCAGGCATGAGTCTGTAGTGTTAACAGCAGCGTGGTAGTGCCTGCGCCCTCCTCGAACGCTTCTCCAGCGAAACAGGGAGGAAAGGAGTGGATGGACAAGGACCAACTGTAAGCAGATCCCCAACTCTGCCTTCAGTATTTTAGGTAGCGCAAGAACAACCTCTGAGCACACTGTCCCTCTCAGAGGCATCCTCTGTATCCTTCTTTCTCCTGTAACTCATCCCTCCTACTCTTGTGACATTATTCTGTCACTGTGCAAACTGACAGAATGTGCAAATTCCAGACAATCTTTTGTATTTTGTTATTTTCGCAGTGACAGCAGTAACAGCTTGAGAGACGCTGAATACAAACACTAGTTTTGCAAGGGGAGGTTTAGAGAGATGATGGCTTGATTACATGTAGTGGCAATAGTAAATAGATCACTAATGGGAAGGCGTCCTCTTAGGAAAATAATTTTGCGTCAGTGTTGTATAGTGCAACTAAAATGCTGTAAAGCTTTGCCCTATGTTAACAATCGGGAATATTACTGAAGAACAACGGACATTTTTAAGGAAGATGGGTGTTTGCTGTGAACAAGACATCATTTTATAGCTTGGAGACATGAGCAGTCCCTGAAGTATCTGCCTTGCAAATACGAACCTGGGTCAAGAGGAAAGAAATCAGAGACTACAGCGAGTGCTGTATAAGGCTGTTGCCCTGCCATAAAGTGCTTAGCGCTGTTACAAACTGTATTGTATTGCTTTCAAGCAAAGTGAGATATCAAGACCTTCTACTTGCCTGAAATTTGAAAGTAGTCTTTTTTTTTCTTTTTTTCTTTTCTTTTGTCTGATATCTGGTAGCGTAGGTGTGTAAATGCTTTGAAGTGTGCATTGTACTAAGATTTTAAGGTTGTGATGTGATAGATAGGGTTGCATCATATCTTCCAAGGTTAACCAGAGATTAAAGGTCTCCAATCCTCCTCTATCAAAGCAAATAAAAATTATTCTGTTGACTTCATTGGGCCCATCTTACTGAAACCCCCTCTGAGAAGGAAAACGGGTATCTAGCTTCTGTGCTTTATGAAGGTATTTCTAATGTTTTAATACAATCTCTTTTTGACACATCTAAAAGTCACCTTGTTCCATTAGGGTGAGTTACTGGAAAATAGAAACACGACCAAGAAAAAAGTGGATTTACAAATGCATTTAGAGAGAACAAGAAAACGCTGACGTTCACGGATCGCTCAAAGGGCCAGTCAGAGCAAACGCCTCAGAAGAGCTCATTATGCCACCAAAAATGTCTCTAATAATGCCTACAGTTTTATACTGAAACTTGATTGAACCTATTGCTAATAATGCCTTCCACAGAGAACACCAAGACTTCAATTGTGTAAAGAGTCTTTGACACAACTGCATTAAGTCAAAACCTAATCGAAGCTGGGAAAATTATATCACCATCACACAACACTGTAAGCCCCAGCTCCCCATTCAAGCTCCAGGGACCTGATTCAGCTGCATCACTCAAGCTCAGGTAATGTGATAATACAGATAGCAACAAAGGTGCTAGGCGACTGCTGAAAAGTAAGCAGCTAATGAGCTCTTGGAACAGGGCAAAGAAAGGGCAAGAACCCCACTTGCCCTACAAAGCAAACTGGGGTGGAGGTGTGAAAGACGTGCAAACCACTATATGATGGCACAGAGGACTTCTGTAGTGTTGCAGCTCTTCCTTCCACATACACCCTTGGCAGATTAGTGAGCAAACCTGTACAGCAGGCTGAGGTCTGACATTTTCGATGTGCCAGCATATGACACTCAAGCAAATGCTAAGGAGGAAGCAGCTTATAACAACTTTATTCTTGAAGAGCCTTTTGAGAAGGACAGTTTTGAACTTGCCTTCTCCTGGGATAATGCAACTCAATGGGCTCTCCCCATCTTTTTGGACCATAAAATTCACGTCTGGTTTATAATAACTATCTTTTTGCTTATTATGAGAAAAAGATGTAAAGGACCATGGAAGCAAAAGCTACATCAAAACTAATTTAGGTCTTAGGAATATTTTGTTGAAAAGTTATTTTCTTTGCCCTAAGGTCTAAAATTATTAGTAGGTTCTAGCAGTTAAAAGCAATCTCATTGTAGCATTTTTAATTTGATTTACAAAATGTGGAGGTACAGTTTCATGGCAATAAAGAAATCAACGTATAGTTGTTTCAAATCATGACATTTTCAAAAGTAATTCTATTTCCTCAATGTGAGATAATGTTATTTCATTGTCGTCTCTTCAAATCATCGCCCAGCACTGTGTCAGGCATGTGGGTGTCGAGATCACTGTTCTCTATTGAGTGTGAGAGATGAAAATACATCTTAGAAATCTTTTTCTACTGTCATTTCCAAAAGTGATGATGGCCAGTGTATGTGGGCTGTATCTCATCATGCTGTCTCAACTCAATGTCGTGCTATTGAATGTCAAAATGTCACAGTGCTCTCCTCCTTAGCACCTACTCCTGTTTTGGGACTATATTTAATAGAAAGAAGCTATTCTTCTCTTTATTCAAAGAGATTTGAGTCTCTCTTCTCTGCTGAGGGACATCAAATGCAGAATCCCTTTTGTTAATCATGAAGGACATTAAAGGTAGGGTTGTGCAAAAACCAGAATAGCACTCAGTTCACATGGGCCGAAACTGGGACCTTGCATCATTTCAAAATTTCCACCATTTCCACCATTTCCCTGTTATTTCCAGACATGTCACTGCACTATTAGCTTTGTCTAATCTATTTGATTAGATTGTAGAAACTAGGGCCAAGTTTCTGGACCGTTGCAGTAGCACGAATTATTATTAACTATCAAAAGCTCTATTTAATTGCAGTTACCATTAGGGCATGATGTTCCCATATAATGAAAAATTTCTGAGCATTTCTATGCTTGAGGGTATACAAATAAAGGCTAAAATGGAAAGATTGTGCATGCCTTCCCATTGGTATCGCCTATAACGGGATCAGCAATGCTTTCATTTCCCTCTTTAGAAGGTACTTACTTTCAGAAACTTGTTCTTTGTTATAAACCTTTAATATCATTCTCCTGTTCTTAGGCAGCAACTCCATTGACAGGGCTCACTGTCACAATATTCCATACACTTGTGAAATCGTCTTAACACAACTAAGCTCTCTGAAATCAAAATGATGGTGAGAGACTCACAATAAGACTAAAATGCACCGAAAACACAAGGGATTGATAACTACCGTTAAAGAACAGTAGCCTGGAGCCAGGCTTTGCTGATGGCTCAGAATGGTTTTGATTCCCTGCACAGACTTGTACAAAACCATTTTTAATGAACACAAAGAAAAATGCCAAAAAAAGATTTTAGAAGATTCAAAAAGATTTTATGATACTTGACGTGTCAATAACTTTTTCATCAAACCACCATAAAAATACAATTTCAAATACAGCTCAAAGTTCATATTCTAGATTTTGACTTTTTGCCATTTCAGTGGTATTTTTTTCAACAAGATAAAGGTTAAAGCTCTTATTAAATTTGAATTCCATAACAGGACTTTAATCGTAGTGCTGCTACTTTGATACTGCAATATAAATAATCACCACTGTGATGAATTTCACATTGCTGCTCACTAAATGTTGCAGTTACTTATTCCTGCTATCGTCTTCTTAGTGTATCCTACTAACTTGTTATTGTCATAATCTGGTGTTACCTAGGCACAAGTCCCATCGATCTTATTGTATTTCACCGGGGTGTTCGAGGGCCATATAAATCTTTTTTTAATACATTAGGCTGGAGTTTAGGTGGCCCCCAGCACATATATTTTTGATCTATGGGCAACCACAAATCTCCTTAAAGACGATGACACACTAGATATCTGTCATTTACACTGAAGTAATGAACAATTAAATAGGTCATTCCTTAGCCAGAGATGAAAGAGGCCAAGGACTTGTCATCATGTAAATGCTGGGATTGGAACTTAATAGTTTGCAATCTCCTCTTTCCTTCTTACCCTCCGTTTCGACCCCTCAACGGAACAGGTTTCAGTGGTAAGTGGAGAAAAAGAATAGAAGCAGAAACACAAGTGGAATGCAACCAGAGGAATAATGAGAAATTCAATTTTTAACATGGCATTAGGAGAAAATCAACAGATGGAATTTCTTTTTGCAGAGAATTTTTGGAAGAAAATTATGGTTGGAATCGCAGACAAGAAAACTGTGTTATGTTTCTTGGACCTCCTGTATTCAGCAAAATAAGTGTTTGTACTCGTAGATTTTAAGTCGACAGAAAGGGTTCAGATAAATAGTTTGCTTTAACAAAATATTTTCCAAACAAAAGCAACTTGCACATACTGTTTATAACTCAGCTAAGCCCTTGAGCTGAAATGTGTCTCCTCTTAGTGTGAAATTCCAGGCTCACTGACACAAACCCAGCTTTATTAAAATTTTTTATCTTGGTTTAATGTTTGAGTTCAACAGCTATCTCCCAGTGAACAGGCCTATCTAGATTTATTGTGTAAAATACAAATTTAAATTATTAACAGGTGGTCTTAAAAATGAAAAGAGTTTGTTTCACTTGCTTTGTGCTTCAATTCCCTAAAGAGATTTAATTCAAGGTTGGGAACCTTATTGATATGACTATTATATGACTATATTATATGAGTACGTGCTCTTTTTCATCTCTTAAGATAGGAGAAAACCTTTTCTAAGTTTTCCCTTTGCAAAAAGAGTGCTTATTCTTTCGTGCTGATTTAGTTTTAAGTTTACTTACTGTGATTGTCTCAAACCAGGCTCTTATCTCACAGGCAAGAAGGAGTAAAATTCTCTGCTCAGGGAGTCTGACTTTCGCAGTCTAACTTTGTACGTTTATTATATGGATGGTGTAAGGGCCACAGACAGCCCCTATTGTCTGTTCCCTCCTTTCCAAGTGCTTCAGTTAGTGTTATGATAGTACAGACAGTTTCGTCTCTTAGAAACTCTAGCTAGATACTTTTTATACAAAGATTTCTGTTTTCAGGACACTGATTGTCGGGTACTAACTTTATACCGGATTCTGTAAACAGGGAGCTCTCATGCTTGCCCTACAGAGGGAGCTAACTTTTGCTTTAGATTTACTTCAGTATCAAAAAGATTATAACCTTCAATATTAGGAAGATAAATGGGAAAAAGCTGCACCCAGTATTGCCTGGTTTTTAATATGTAATAGGCAATAATAGTAAATAACAGGTTAATAATAATAATAACAGGCAGAGTTAGCGTTCAGTAGATTTATACGTTGCTTGTAATTGCGAGTGCTTCATTCTGTTTGTATTGACCTCAGTTGTAATGGGTGACTTTTATACGTAGAGAGCAAAATATGCACAATGTAATGGTTATTGCTGCTAATAGGATTTAAAGCACAAAAAAGGGAAAAGATAACTGACACACTGAGGTCAACGGGAAGATTAAAAGGGGATTTGGATCTTTTCTAAATTAAAAACCATTGTCAAGTGTTAGGCAGTAGTTACTAAATGCCATGGTAAGCACCTGTTAAAAGATAGGGCAACATTCCTGAGATTTATTTTTTTTTTTTGTATTAGACTCTTGTTGCTATTTTAAATTGGAAAAATTGGTTTCAGACAAATTCAGTTACGCCATGTTACCTTTCCAAATACAAAAGGGGATAAGTCTTTGTGATACATCATATGTGCCAGTGCTGATTATGGCGACTTGGTTGTCTGACTTTGATTGGTTTCCTCAGACAAAGTGGTTTCATTTTACAGAAGCATAGAATATTTTGGGTTGGAAGGGACCTTTAAGAGCCATCTAGTCAACCCCCCCTGCAATGAGCGGGGACATCTTCAATCAGACCAGGTTTCTCAGAGCACCGTCCAACCTGACCTGGAATGTTTCCCTTGGGGCGTGGGGTTCTGGTTGCCAGAAAGTGGAGGCTTGATTTCTAAGACAACTCAGTATGAATGTGTCTGATAATTGATAATACCGTGGTTTGCAGCTCTAAATTAAACAAGTAGGCATCAGAGTTTGCAGCTACCCAAACACCCACCTGGTATTAAATAAAGGAGAAGTAGGAGGCCAGATTCCTCTGTGGTTTGACTCTGGTCACATCAGCTGCACTGACATAAGGGACAGATATTTTGGGTGATTTTTGCGGAGAGTATGGGAGCAGCCTGATGAACCCAGTGAAGTCAGTGCAGCGTTCCCAGCAGTTTCAGGGTAGATTGGTTTCTCCCAAAGTTTCTGATCTCTCGACCTTCAATTCCTTCCTCAGTCAGTGTGAAAAGGCAGCGACTGGGATGCCTTGTCCAAGATAAAATGAGATATGATGAGGCTGATCATAAGCGATGCTGACCTCGTGTTGGGCAACTGGAGCTATTTTTTATGTGTGTGTGAGCTAGGAATACGTGTGGCCTTATCAGGTTAAAACTTTAAAATCTTCCCCCTGGAGTGAGCTGTAATTTGGCACTGAGAGATGTTATTGGGTTTGGAAGCAAAATAAGGAGTCGCAGTACCCAAATTCACTGTCAGTCTGGGATATCTGGAGGAAAATTGTAATTCTGCTTATGTTTTGCCATGGTTCCACCATTGCTTCCTCCTCTTAAAGAGTAGAAACGAATTAGTTGATTTAAACCCATGCTTTTTCCTTTGCCTCTTGGGCCTGACAATTTTAAGCACCCAGGTGGTGTCTGACATCAATCAGGGCTCCTTCTGGAGCAGATTCCTGCATCGGGGGGAGTTCAAAAGCTCCTTTTGAAGGACATTTTCTTGTGGAGGTTCTTTGAAATTCTGAGGAATTAAAATGATGAGAGGTGGCTCTGGTCCATGAGAAGAGGCAGATGATTGTTTCAAGTGCCCTTATTTTTGTGATCTGTGGATTTTTCAGCTTCTGCATTGACTAGGTATTGCTATAAAATGTATTTATTAAAAATGCGATACAAATAAAATTTTTTTTTCAAGCTATGAAATGCTGATAATAAAGCCTATTAAAGATCAGAAAAATAACGCTTTTCTGATCTATGTATATATTGTGGATGATGGGTTCATGTTCTAGTCAGTACTTTGTTATTGGAACGGAGGTATTTCCTGCGGGAAGAAAAGCCCCAAACCACAGATTTGTTAAACCGACTTTCTTGGTCACAGTAAAAGCTGTTTACAGGCTACTTCTTATGAGGAGTTAAGGAAGGAGAGTAAGATTTTTCTTATTAGCTGGCAATAACTATCAATATCTCCTGTTTTCATGCAAAGTACTGTTTATGCAAAAAACTCAGTAAGGTGGCAAGGAAAAGGAAAAAAAGAGAAGTATACTGTGTGTCTGGTGTCTTACAGACTTGCTATCTGAATTTAAGAAAGCACGCTGTGTTTAAATGAACAAGCGTTGCTATGTGTTTTAAAAAAGCTTTTAGGAGCCTTTGAAGCAGATGTGAGAGTTTCATTACTGAAATTTCCTTCCCTGTCTGATACAGCTACTCTGCAAATACAAGGTCTTACAATGTGGCCGGTTTCATCCTATGAATGTTCATAACTCTCTAGCTCTGGGCCGCTGTGAGTGTTGTTATCTCTCAAGCCAATCACATATTTCTCAATATTTTATCCAAGCTGGCTATCCGATATTGCCAGTGCTCTGAAGGTTTTTGCCCTTAGCTCTGAGATATTTTCTCTCTGTGTGTTTACAGTCTCATTACTAGACTCATCTTGCTTTCTGTAGGTGGCAGCAAGTATGTTGTTCTGCCGATGCTCTTTCATCTCTCTAAAAATATTTGTTACGGATCTAACCCCAGGAATGTGCAAATAGGTGTTTTACTGCAGAGCAAATACTTAGCAAACACGTTGAGTTCTGGGTATGACAGGAACACACGACTTTTCGGAAATACATATTCAGAGAACAGAATAACAATAGATCTGTTGCCTGAGAGAATTCACTTCATCGGTTTAGTGGTTATGATGAGAGAGCGCTCTCTGTGGCGAGGGAGCTACATCCTACCCCAGAGTTCTGGGCTGAAGCTACCAGCACATCAGGGCCCTGGGGCACCTTGTTGCCTCTGTAATGGCTCATACTGGCTCCCTACGCAATCTCCAGCACAGCAAAGACAGGAGGAGAGAGGATGAGAAATAAGATGGGAGGAACAAAGTGCAGAAAAGGTAGGTGTGGATAAGGAATAACACACACTTGGGCATTCTTTGCTGGTAAAATTGCTCTGAAGCAGCTGCTATAACGTAGCGTGACGCTGAGCAGTCCTAAAGCAGCTCTAAATTTCAAGGAACCCAAGTTGCTCCCTGGGTTCAGCAATGTTCTGTATATTCTGTCCTATACGTGTTGCTCGCAGCATTTAAGAAGCAACAAATTCTCTTTCCTCATCTCTGACGGCGCCGAGCTACCTCCCGAGTGACGCGGTGAGAGATCTGCACGACAAACAGTCCATTCCCACTACCGTCCAAACGGGCCCTCGAGTTTTTCAAAACATATTTATCCTCAAATGTCCTCTGCTGGAAGTTATGTCCTATTCAAGGGATCTTCTTATTCCACTGCATTTCATTTTGAAAAATATGAGGCCGGTTACCTTTCCTGAACCAAATCTCCTCCATTTTTCTCTGTCTTTGCACTCAGGATTGCGATCCCATGTATATGTCTAACTGTGTGCCAAGATCCAGGACCTTCTCACAGTGGTCTTCTGCAAAGCCTGTCCCATGGACACATGCTGTGACATGGCAGGTTTCCAAAGGTTTGTCCTAACAGCCAGCACTCTCCTTTTCATCTGCCTGATTCAGCTGACCTCATGGTGTTACTCCTGTTTCTACTTCTATCAGTGAATGGAGGATCAACACTTGCCCCTGTGGTTTCATTGTGCAGGTTACTTTAAACTCAGTCAAGTGATGGCAATTATAAAGCAATCACAGCAATAGAAGAAATTGTTCCACTCTCAAGAATTAAATGAAAGATTAGATAGTGAAGCGTCCGTGCAAATCTGAGCTGCTGATATCGAGCTGGGAACACGGTTCACGCAGGCTTGCAAAAGGTTACTGTGACACCAATCGAAACGGGAATTTTAACAAGTCTTCACATAGAAAGTAGGATTTTAATTTCAGAAGTAATCAAATCTGAATTGTTTTGACTCTGACCTAAAAAAGCTCACCCAAACTGGAACGAGTCCTGCTGGGACTTGGTAACACTTCACGGCGAACGAGGATGTGAGTCAGGCTGTTCGTGAGGGCTGGACGGTGTCACCTGCAAGTCTCAGCTCTCTCGAGTCTCACTCCAGGCTCTCCTTCAGGCATGCACTACATAACAACACCAGAGCTGCTGTCTGAAGCAGGCAGTTTTTCTTATCTCTGTTCTCTCTCTTCCCTTGTTGTCTATATAACATCAGCGCTGCGGTGCCGCTGCGGTGTGCAGGGGAGGGAGGACGGAGGCTGTAAGTATGAACTGTGGTCCATTGTATTTAATGTGCAAGGCAGTAAGGACTGCTTAGAAGGAAAAAGGAGAAGAACAAGATCATATTTTTTTTTTTTAAAAAAGCTTCTACCTAGTGTCGAGCAATATCTTTTTTGTTCTCAGCTGCAGGCAGTGCCTCGGGACGCAGAGCACTCAAGCTTTTAATTTACTTTCCCCTTGACTCTCTGGGCGTTGCAGTGGAAGCGCTCTACAGAGCCTTGCTGTTGGTCTGTCTTATAATTGTTCTTGTCTGAAGGAATTTACTGCTAACTGCAATATGCGGCTGCTTTGCTGTCTGTTATCCTCATGAATAAATGAGCAGGAAGAAGTTGAAAATAGGCCTCATTTCCATCACGTGTCCATTCCTGCACCCTTCATGCAGTACATCAATTGACTGAACTCCTACCTTGCTGCCCGTGGGTAAGCAATTCCCTTGTTTTATTTTGCAGTGGAAAGAAAGGACAGGAAGAAATATAGGACAGCGTTGTGCAAAGTGGCAGAAAATGGCCAGCTTCTACCCATCGAGAATACAAATGCTTCTCTACATCCCCAGCACAAAATACTCATCCTGTAACACACTTGCGATGGAGTGTGCCAACAGGAGCAGCTGCTTCTTCTCTCTGTCTATAACTGCTTTACTATCAGGACTACTTAAACCCTTTTCAGTTACCGAAAGAGAAAATCAGTGCAGAGGTAGTCTCACAAACAGATTTTAATCTTATTTTGCTGCATATTATCTAAAACCCTACCTTCAGAAATGGTTTCCCAGAGAAAACCCAAAAACTTCTTTTCTTTGAGAGAAGCTTTGGGTTTATGGAGGGAGGGAATAAAGTTGCAGCCATCACGCAAGAGTTGGACCCATGCCGGGCTATTGCGTATTCTGCTGGTGTTCTGCAAAACTTTCACTTGGGCTAGAAGAGGCAATTGTTTTACTTCCTTCATTTCTCTTTTCCCCGTATCTTAGTTTCAAATCAGCTGACCGGTCTGGACTTTGTAGTTTTTGGCTTCCAAACTTTCCAAACTTAGGCCTAAATGTTTTTGGTTTCTGCTGTACTTTTACTTCTTCTTTGGGCTTCTAGTATCTATGTATCTATATCTGTCTTTATCTATCTATCTAAAAAAAACCTCGTTCGGAACTGATGGATAAGGGGCAGAGAGGGCTGTTAATTCCCTTCTCTCAGGAGAAACGCATTCTCTGTCCAATTCACAGGATGGTTTTCCTCTGCTCCTTGGACCTAAGGCTGTAGCTTACTTGCATGCAGGTTTCCAGATCTTCCTTGTGAAAGGCTGCATCCCACCTGAACAGGAAAACGTCAGGGAGCATACCCTGAAATAAATCCTAAATGGCAGTGGTGTGTGTTCTTTCTTACACTGTGTGTGCGGGGAGGTCTCAAGTAACAGCAAATGGGCCTGAGAACACTTCATATGACAAAACCAGCATATCTTCGCAAAAATGATCTGAAAGACTAAAAATTATTGGTAAGACTTCAGGTAGAAATCATGTTCTTTATAGAGCAAGCTACACAAGCCTAGTTTGGTTCATTTTGGTGCCAAACCACGGTCATCTCAAGCTCTGTGTGCAGCAACATTTGTGTTGCAGTGAAACTTGGAGCTTTCAGAGCCAGGAAAATAAAACAAAAACTGTGCTGGGAGGGCAGAAAACAGTGTTTCAATGGTAAATCACATTTGGGTCCTCGGACCCAACGAAAACGATAATTAACAAGGATGATCACTGTATTTATTCTATTAAAGTAATATTTATTGGAGTATCTGAGAATATTTTGTATTTGAACCATTCCCTGAGATGTTTAGCCTGAAAATGAAAGAAAAACATGTTTATCATGAAATATAGATTTCTGCGCTGACAGCGATCCAGGATTCTACTGATAGCGTCAGGCTGGTAAGCACCTCCTGTTCGCTGCTGATTTTATAGCATTTTTCACACTTAACGCTAGTATAATGTACCTAGAGAGCCTGTTATCTATGAGCCTGCCTTCAGCACTTGTTCTGACACTACGCTCGGAAGACGCAGTGATAGCAATCATGTAGTCCATCATATTTATGGGACGTCTCCAGCACTAAATATTACCTGTAGATTCTACTACCAGGGGAAAGCACGCTGTGCAACGACTCAATCGCAAACAGATCATAAAATGTTAAAATCTTCTAGGGACAGAGTATGGTCACGTCATTCCTGGAGCGTGGGCATGTAAAGTAGCTCCCACCTGGAAAACAGCAATAACGGTGAACTGGGCTATATGCACGACAGAAAATATCAGTGGGAGCTGGGAGCGAGAAAGCCGGGCTGAGTGAACTACACTCAGGCAGTCCTGAAACTGTTGGTTTTAATTTTGTCGTTTCTGTGTGGTGGCATGAAGGGTCTGGCCCTCTGTAGAACGGAACACGAATTCTTAGGGATTTGGGTTGAGTTGAGAGGGCAGCTCTCCGAGATCAGAGCGTGCCACGTGCCGGTGTGTGAGGCTCAATTTGCATTTTTGTTGTGAATAGCTAGCTTCTGTGGATGTTTGCCGCAGTTAATCGCATTCATGCTTGCTTCATCCCGCTTATGCTAATTATTTATTGCTGAAAAGCTGTTAACGAATTTATACTTTTAAGGGATAGTAACGATCAGAGATAGAGATCAAGATCAGAAGATATTTAGGCAGCGAGGCTTCCCAGCGTTTGAACCCTGCTTCCTTCGCTTTTTGTTGTCATTTTGCTGCGTAACGTGATGAACACATTGGCTCACTTGCATGCTTTTCCAAAGCACACGAGAAGAGGGAGCTAACGTGAAGGACAGCACAAACAAATGACGGGAGAAGAAACCTAGGATCACAGGACCTAGGCTGGAAGGCACCTCCTGCTATCGTATTGAGTCAATGTATGCAGGGGTAGCGTCTCTTCAGAAATGGACCAGGATCCAGCTTTAAAATTTGTTAGGTTTTTTGTGCTGATTTATCTTGTAGAAGAGAGAAAAAAAACTTTGTCATATTCAGAATAAATTCTTCAGTTTACTTTCGTGGCCGGTTTGTTTCTGTGAAAACCGTCGTCTTTTTCAACATCTTCCAATGCATTTTGCCAACGCGTTAGTCTATATGGCTCAACACATCTTACTCACGCTGTATTTAAAGAAGTTTTTTAGTTGCTTATCCATGCGTAAATTACCATCTCACACGTTTGTGTACTGGAACCACAACACATACATGTAACCTGTGTCTGTGGTACCCGATCACGCACTATTTCCCTCATAGTAGCCTGTCGCATTAATGCACGAGAAAGAATGAATTCAGTGGCTTCAGAGAAAATTATGTATTATCTAATTTTTGAGTGCTTGACTTTGCAAGCCATATAACTCTGAAATGAAGTGATTTTTAATATATATGATTTATTGAAGTTCTTTGTGGTAACAAGGTAGCTCAGAATAAATTTGGGTAGATACCATATTCATTATGCACCATTACTATAAAATATGGGCATGCATTAGCTATAAAGGTTGAGATATTTTTATTTTCAAATCCATACCCTCTGAAGGTGATGATCCAACCTTCTTAATGGGAAAGCATTCATTTTAATGAGCCAAGAATAAGGTGAAAATGGAATCGTTACACACACTTTTTGAAAGCAGAAAATCAATGAACTTGTGACGGCTTAACGTCCTAGCAATTTGCCTATGCGTTATTGCTGGGGTTTGTTACTTTTCTGCAGTGCCAACGTGCTCATTAATTTATCTTCTCTTTGCAGTCTCCTCTCTTGGACTGATACAATGATCTCGCGCTTTGAGAAAAGACATATGGGTGATAACGTTATATTTTTAAGGGCAGAGATTGTTTGGAAGCAATAGGTAAGTACAATTTTGCTGTGCTCTTGTAGGTGCTAATAGAGGCGTATTTACCAACGCGTTGCAGATCCGTGCCATCACGGGCAGAGTCCTGTGGAGGCCTCTTTCAGGATCTACTATAAGACGTATCCATGTTGTCCTCTAAACGAGTTAGCTGTGTTTTATTTCCTTTGCACCTAAGCAGTGCTAAGTTTCATCCCACTGGTTCAGTTTCTGAAACTTTAAGGGTCTTACACAATGTCTGTTACTTTACTTATAGCCTCTTGTGATTTGGTAGTATCGTCAGATTTGTTAAATATGAAAAGTATCGTTTTAGTGTGTATTCTCTTAGTTATTAAGATATTATACGGTTTTGTTCCCCAAAAAGCAGCTCTTGAAGCATCTGTCTTATCTTTTCAGCTTGAAAATTATGACTGTTTTTTGTCTGTGGACTTTTAACCTTGGTTGTGTATCTTCCATATATTTTATCCAAATTTCTTTTGCAAATGCATCTCAGCTATCATTTTACGCTGCTGTTAATATTGCTGTGTGCCTAGGAGCTCAGAGGCTTTAATAAAACATATCGGTATTTGGCCTACTTCTTTCATCCTATACTGGCATTCATTTAAACAACTCCACTGGACTCTGAAGTGTTATTTCTGGTCTAAAACAAGAAAGCAAATTAAGCCAATACATTTGCTGCATCCCTTCACGTACTTTTCATTTTCCAAGTGCTCTGCAAATATAATCGAGCAATTTGAATAAATATGGGAATGCTTATAAAAGATGACTAGATGCGTGAAATTATCTGGTTTATATTTTTTTTCATGTAAAGACAGGATTTTGTGTAGGATTTGTTGCACACCCAGATTTTGCACAGGTTTGGAGCCACACTGGAGTGGCATTTTCTGTAACCTGTAATTAGGAGTCCTTTGGGCTCTAGCGAGAAGTCCAGGGGAGTGTTGCAGGTAGAAATCGATAGCCAAGGCAACTCTTCACATCTGCCAACCTGAAATGCTGAATTTTTGCATCTAGCAAAGTGGAAAACACATATATGTCAACAACAGAGATTTCTGTTAACATCAATATTATTGCTCTCTTCAGCTGCACATTAGGAACCAAGTAGATTTACAATACCTTGATAGCAACGCAACTTAAACTGTTGAAGATTAACAGGGAGGTGGCCAGGCATGGGAGGAAATGCTCAGTTTAGCCAACGCTCCGAAACTTGGCTAAATCATCTCTGAAAACCTGAAGAAAAAATAGCAGCAAAAGCTGACAAACATCTTGGCGCAGAGATGAGCAAGTTTTCGCAGCAGGTATTGTTGCCTGGTCTGTCCACGCTCAGAATAAAACCCTTTTCTGCCCTTGATTGCCGAGGCGCATGTGGGCACAGGACACAGAAAGGGCTGTGAAAATGCCCGAGTACCCCACAGGCGGCTCGTTATGGAAGCTCTTAATCATTAATCTGCATTAGAGAAGAGGATTAGATAACCAGAAACTAATTGGACAGTAGCCATTCAGCCTTATATAAGCTGCATATGGATGGACACAGCTTTTGCAGGCGCGAGAAATCACCGAGGAAATTTAGCTTTTGCTAGGGAGGTAGCTGGTGACTCACCTTTCTAAATCGGTGGACTCGAGGGAAACTTTCCAAAAGGAATGAGGAATGGCTCAGGCTCTTCCTATATTTCATCAGGAATTTAGGAATGGGCCCCGCGAGGCAGAAAATATCCCCGAACCCTGCATATTTCCTGCATGAAAAGATTTTTTTGAAGTTGAAATGGGTATTTCTTTTTTCCCATTTAAATGAGATTAATGTCAAAAAGCGTATGACGGTTTGAGTTTTGCCTGGCTTTCAAGTAGCTGTTTTGCAGACATCTCCAGAATGTCAGCTTGAGAAAGCTACAGATGAAAAATGAAAATTGCTATGTACAGTTCCTCAGGATAAAAAGCAGAGATACTGCCTGAACTGTACGCCTCCATCAGTTTGAGAAAGCAAAATATGGACTTGGGGGAATGAGAGCTAGCAGAGCATTTCTGAAATGTTTACAAAAGCTTCCCTCGGAAAAGGTTTCACCATCTGATATCCAGGGTCAGACGCAACAGGAACCTCTGGAGAAGATGCTAGCGCTTGTCCTTTGATTGAAACGTTAATGAGCTTTGTGATAAAGACCCTCACACGTAACAGGGGTTAGTTCATCTTTTTCTGGCATTCCTTTGCACCCTTTGTTTATTAACACAGTTAATTAGCTGCAGAATATAGGACTTGGACCCTAAGTGTGCTGGATACCTGGTTCTCACTGACTTCGGGAAAGATCGGGGACCAAATAACTTTTGGAGGTTGAGTCCAAAAACCTGTTATTGGCAGCCAGCAATGTACTGCCTGTGTGGGGTGGAAATGCAGCCTCATTAATATTGGGTTGTTCCCAGGCCTAGAAAACCGATGGCATTCCCAAGCATCCCGGGGGAAAGGATAACTCAGCGTTTAGGAAACACTCTGCATTGCTGCTTAGTCTTGTCTATAAATGAATCTTGATAATGTCCAAGAGTCTGCATTTTAGGAAAGGTTTTGAGGTTGGTTTGTCATTTGTTAATATTCTGTCCTTCAGCAGAAATTATGACAGATGGAAAAGCAGTTGCAACAGAACTTGCCCTTGTATTTAAATATCGCTAATGTGTGCCAGAATCTTTATAATACAGGGTGTATTCGGAGACCTATTAGGCTTTGATTTATGAATTAGAAGTTAGAAAATAATCCATTTCAGCAACATTCAGTTTATAGACACGGATGGTTCATTACAGTGAACACTGTTACGTTCATTATGCATCACAAAATAACGTCATTTATTTAGGACGGGTGGTTTTTTTTAACCAACTAAAATAGTAAAATATTTTATTAACCTCTAAAACGCCTTGAAACTCGAGATGTAGTCAGATTTATTTCTGAAGCAGGAAGTAACCAAGTTAAGTTGAACTAGTTCAGTGCGGTGAGTAAACACACAGATGTGTATAAAACCTGAGTACACGTCACGCCTAGAAGCTGATCCCAGGTGTTTTATTAGGGGCGGCTCTAGGTAAGCGTGAGGGAGTCAAAGTACATAAAAGAGTCTCATTAAACATATTGATGAATTTGAGCAAACCATAGGACTTCATCCTTGTCCCCCTATTTCCTAGCGTTATTTTCTGTAGCAGAAATGGACTTTACTATGGGAAGTAAACTCGGATCAGAGAGTAAGCGACTGATGGATAGAGCTTGGCATGCCTTTTAAAAGTAATTTCTAAATTGGAAAAAAATAGCTAATGTTTCGCAGAGGGACAAAGAATGGTGATGTCTGAACCGCCTGCAGACCAAAAATTCAGAAAATAACTTTCATTTTGGGGCAACAGAGACTTTTTTTTTTCTTTTTAAGGTTTCAAAGTGTTTCATGTTGATTTCGACCACTTAAATTGCATGTAACAATAACAATAATAAAGAAAACTGTCCCAAAATGTCAAGAGGGAAGATAATTTCAAACCAGAGCAGAAAAATTTTTCATTTCCAAATGCCTAAATGGAAAATACATCTTTTAAATAGGCATAGTTTTACTGAATATAGTGTTTTTTCCGATTTGGTTTTAACTTATAAATTGGGAAATAGATTTAAACCCTGGCTTTATATTCTGCAATAACAACTGCTATGTCAAAAAGTAAAGGTAAGCAAGACCTGCTGTGCCTTGGCTGTGATGTACCCGTTGAAACTATGGAATCCACGAATATGTTCGTGTGAGATGAAAACAGGGAGACCCTGAGGCAGGCTGGTTTCTTTAGCAAATTGCTGGGAAAATATGCTTTGGCTTCAAGGTGCAAATGTATCATCCAGTATTAATGCGTATGCCCTGTTGTAATTGCTACAGGTCAAACCCACGCACGTTGTGGAGATAAGCACCATGCATTTCTACAGGGACATTGATCACGGTAGTTGCTGCTGCTATAAATTGGCATGAAATGTCATTGGATCGCAGAGATCGTTTGTCATTTTAATTCCTGAGTTTGCACCCCATGCATTGCAATCCTCTCCTGCCCCCGAGAACAGCAACCTGTAAGCAAACTGAGAGCAAATTCTGAATTGGATCTGTACATTCAACATCAAGAGCTACCATTTAAAACAGCCTTACCATTTTTACACGAATTCATGATACCTAACTTCAGGCTTGCAGCTTCAAGAGGTATCGGAGTCTAACCCCACCTCACAAATGACTTATCTGTGGGCATAGTTCTGGCCAAAGAATGAACAGCAGCAATCATTCTCAGATCAGAGTGGTCCATCCAAGAAGCTTCCTAAGCCAAAGCAGCAAGAGCAGAGAGATTTTTGATCCCATGGGTGCTTCCCGATAAACCTTTTCTGGTGGAATGGGCTGTAGAGGTAGGACCGTTTTTTATGGTAGGTTCTATTTTGAATTGTTGAGCAGCACTTGTACAGCCTATAGCTGTAGCAGCAGAGGTGGGCAACCTCCCCTCCTTTCATACCATGTGTATAGAGTGTTCCTTTTTCTTTTTTGTCTGTTTGAAGCTCTAGAGAGGGCAGATCTGTAACTTTATTCTTCTGTGAGCTGGAGATAGAAATGATAAGTGAAAATGGAAACATCTCTCTCCTGGAGTGCCAGCCTGGTGCTCTCTCTCGAGCAGAGCATCTCTGAGTGCTCCTTTGGGCACCATCGATGCTGCTTCTGGGGAACGTTTCAGTTTGCACAAGGTAACCCCGAGCAGTCAAACAATAAAATCTGCCTGAGATCATTCTTTTTGTTTGCACTGCTAATGCTCCTGTGCAGCCAATTTCTTACATTTCTCTTGGTGGGAAGAGATTCGGTTTCTCCTTGTTCCTGTTACCTGGAGTGACACAGATCACCTAGCCCCTCCCCACCTGGCTTTGGTAGGCTGTGTTCGCAATTACTGCTTCCACGCCTTTTGTCTGGCTGCTTTGGAAGGAAACTTTAAATCATTCTGTTTGTGAGGCAGAAACGTCAAAGCTGCATTTTGCCAACTTTATGTACTTTGTGTGCTTTCCTGTGTCGGAGTCTGACGGATATAACCTCACCTGTCATCTGCCCGGTGAGCTGCATGGAGGGAGGGATGCTCTGTCTCACCACTTTGTCTTTGTCTCAGACTCTCACGGATCAAGTGGAAAAGAAACACCTTATTTCTGTGATCCTTGAAGTTCTTGAATATCAATCAGCTGGAAAGATCAAAGCAAATTATAAGCACTCGCTCTGGCACAACTGTGTTGTGGATAAGGAGCGTATCCTTGGAGCTGCATTGCTCCAAGAGCTGACAGAGATCAGACCGTGACCACAAAAATACCAGAATGGTCTCCGATCCCCTTCTGGTACCATGGCGTGAGCAATCCGCTGGTGTTTTACTGCGCACAGATTGCTTCCCCTCACCGTGGCCTCGCTGCCCCGTTTACAAGCCTGGAGCAAACTTCATACTTGTGTGTATGAGCGTGGGCTGAATGCAGGATGCAGGCTTAATAACCCTGCTGAACCCTTTGCTTCGTCTGGTTCAACAGTGTAAGATAAAAAAAAAAAGATAGTCTTAAACATCCTTATTCCTGTACAAGCACGTAGCTGAGTTGTAGCCGCCTCATTTCTCATATAAAAAAGGCTGTAGGAGTGTCATAGAGGGAAGCAGTCACTTTAACCATGAATACCTGAAAGATGGATGGCATTAAAAATATCGGTGGGAAGAGATGCTGTGCTATAGTGTAGGCTTTTAAAAGTTGGAACAACTTGTACAGCTGGGGCTAAGTACAAAGACGCGAAGTTTCAAGGGTTTAAAATTTTGCCGCAAGGACGGAACGCAGATCTGGGAATGCCAGTGAAAAAGAAAGTGATTTTTTTCACTGAGGGAAGCACAAAGCGTTTCCTAGCCGCTTGGCCTGTGGGTGGGTACCAGGTTATCTCTAGACACATCAACTTTGCCATTACCTGAGTGGTTAATGTTCAGCAGCAGCCTGTGTCTCGGACTGCAGCACGGGGGAGAACCCGTGCGTGAGGAGATGAGGGAGACGGTTAGATTCCATTAATGACTTGGTCATTAAAAAATTTGTAGCTTATGCACCATACCAGATTTTCCCTGGATTTAGTCTTTGCTGTCTCTTATTTAATCCTTGCAGAATAGTGTACTGATCCATTTCTTCCCTGTGAAAAAATCAAAATAAAAAAATTGCACTTTAATTTGCATAAATTGGTCTAGAAATCTAAATTAATCTAAAAAATGAGGTGATGAAGCAGCATGCGAGGAGGATACAGAGAAGATGTCTTTTTCCCCCCTTACGTCTGTGATCAAAGTAACACAGTCTGCGTGTCTGCTACAAAATCCCCCAAAAGCCATTGAGACCACCTTCTTTCCCACTGCGGATGTCAAGGATATTTGTTTCAAGTGAGACTGATCTATATTTTTTATAAGAGTGTGAAGTAATTGATTTTAATTAAACCCTGCTCTACTCGGAGCATGAATGAGCTCATTAGCTATTTTCCAATGAGTCCATCCTTTTCTAAATGTCTTATGCCATCAATAACAAGGAAATTGCTTGTTTTCAAATTAATGAACTAATTTACTACATACCTTTCTTAAAACTAAGACTCTTTATACTCCTGTCTGCATAGGCTGAAACATATTCAAGTGAATGTCTGCTCTGGCTGTTTTAAAATTATTTTTAAATGCCTAGTGGCCATATTTAAAATCCATAAGATGAAAATATATGACAAAAGATGCTTTATATGATGTCTCTGCTGGCACCGCTAACATATAGCTCACAGAAAAGCTTTGAGATAACAAGGTCATTTCTCAATGCAATGTTTTGTAAGGTTTTAAAGGCTGCAAGACTATTGCCAACTCTCTTTTTAAGAGAAAAAAAAAATCCGCTGCACTTGATCGTTTTCAGAATTGTTTGCAGACACCTTTTTTTTTTTTTTTTTCAAATGGTTTCTGTTGGCATTCACAAGATCAGATACAGATTAGCCCTAACTGGGTGGTTCTGCAGCAGCTCTTTCCTCAGCAGAATCCATATCCTTGCAGAGAAAAGTGGGGAGGGCTGTTTCCAGTGGATGTTCTTGAGGTCCCTCTCCATCAAAAAAGAAGTTAACGTTTGCTGCTGATCAAGCAATGAACAGTGTGCATGAAAAGGATTAGGTCAAAATTCCTGAAGGAGAAAGTTTCAAAGGTTTAAACTGATTAATGCTTGAATTTAGTCCCCGGAGCTGTGTAAACATAACCTGTGAGCATAACCGAGCACCTGCGATTGTTGCAAGATTTGACAGAACAGGCGTGTGATTTTTCAATGCCTCGCACAAGCGTGATGCTCTTTTTAGTTGATTTTTCAGGTGGTCTTCAGGCTGCATTTTCCACAACTGTTGTCATTCACTCACTAATTGTATTTTATTTTCTCTTGGGAGAAAGGTGACTCGTGTCTTTAGTTATCAGCTGATGGGGCAGCTCCACTATTCAACTCTCTGTATTGCCACAGTCCCGCCTGGGGCAATAATCCTGCCCCTATACAGGCAGCAGCGTATTTTTCATTCAGTTCACTGCAAACGGGAACAGACCTGCTTTTACTGATAAAGTGTAATTCTACCAAACAAGATTTCATTTACCCCTGGGTTTCATCACTATGATTTTGGGCTCAAAGGAATTACCTGTTACAAATCCAGTTTCAAACAGAAACGTCAAATACGCAGAAAACTGTTTCTTCACTTTTGTGTCCAGCGGGGGGTGATCTGATGCCTTTTCATATGAAAGATCATTGTTCTGTGGAAATGTACATCTTGGATATTGGATTATGTACCTGCCAGCTCCTGTCCAAAGAGGGTGGGGGAGAAGCAGAGTTTCCCTGGATGACATCTAAAGAGGAATGCAGGTGTCTAAACCCAGATGTAGGAGGTCTCTTTGGCTGAGAGTCACCTTACATGAATAAACCTAGCCCTCTGACAGGGAGGCATTTGGCCTGCCTCCATCTACGAGTATCCAGTAGATAATGACAAGGACTTTGAGAAGACAGTTCTCCCTATCCTAGAAAAGACTGCAGACACTAGTGGGTTGTAATGCCCTCTGAGGATGTCCATCTCTCTTAACTGGTAAGAGATAGACTCCAGACAGTGAGACTGGACTGAAAGTGCCCCTTACAGATGACTAAATCTAATGGAAATCCTATTTTGGGAGGCCCAAACTGCAGTCTGGGAGCTCTCTGCTAAGTGAGGTAACTGTTTTCCCTATGGATTGGCAATTTAGGAAAGCCATGGGTTCACGGCTGTCCCACGGTAAGCAGGCAGGCAGGCACTGGTCGTGCTGCTCTGGGCAATGCTGGGGTTCACGTGGCACCGGTGTCTGAGTAGCTCTAGCCTGGCTCTACGCAACCCTGACATACTGATGCAACTGGCCCTTGTATAATAGACATCTTCATTTTGGAAACCCGGCTGTTGGGGTAAAGAGAAGGAGGGAAGAGGTTATCAGTACTTGCCCTATGTAAGATATTCTTATGGTTAAAGACCTTGTCAAAGCAATGCCTGACCTTCCTTGGCAGGGGAAGGAGTCAAACCCACGCTAATTTTCCAGGAGCATGCGCTAACCACCAGGCTAAGGCTTAATATCAGCTTTCCTGTGCCTTCCCTTTTCCATTGACCACCGAAATAACCCAAAGCGATTTCTGCTGAGATTATTAAAGAACAGCAGCAAACATTCAATACGTAGAGTTTGAGGCAACATAAGGGATTAACATGAACTTTTTGAAAGGTGAAGCTGTAATCATTATATTCCCTGCATTCAATTGATACTGCTGCCAGTAGCAATCTGAATTCTGTTAGCTCGTTGTAATTTTGTGTTCCTCTTTCAATTTTGCTGGTGGTAATTTTCTTAATGTATTGTATTCAGCTGAAGACTGTACTTGCACGGGGGAAAAAATTCTTTTCGAAAGTACACAACCTCGTATTCTTATTTAGTTTGGAGGCATCGTTAATTGGTTTGTTTTAAAGTGGTGTTTTTCAACAGATTTCAGTTAACATACTAACATTTTCGACTACTTTTCCTCCCCTTTGTTTTCTCTCATTCCTTTACGATCACTCGGTTTCATGATCAGTGACTCATTTCTCATGTTTCCAGGGGTCCATAATCACATCATGCAGCCCACCTTTTTTCTCACCTTGCTCTCTATTCTCTCAGAACTAACTTTATTCTTCTTCGTGATTCAAAGTATGAGTCTTCAAAAGATTTTTTTTTTAAAAAAAAGGGGCAGGGGAGAGGTGAGCTAAAGGAAAATGGTACATCCACAGGCAATTGTAGAGGAAGGTCTGGGGAATCTTTCAAATTTGCTTTTGCAGTTTTCTAAAGGTTGAAATTAAAGAAGTACTGGGCTAAGCATCAGGTAAAGGCTCATAAGGCTTTGCTCTTTACGTGAATGTAGTTTTGAGCCTACTCACTGTAAGCTGCCAGTTTGTTCGCTTCCTAATGGACTTGTGAATTCCAGCCCATTAGGCTGAAGGAATCCTCACCATGACATAGGGTACCCCGGCAGAACTGCCATTTTTCAGCACTTGTTATAACAAGCAGCGACTTGGAGGCAAATTTTTCCAACTCCCCGAAGTCCCAACATCAGCATTCTTTCCCCTCTTCCCTGTAGTCGCATCTGAAACGGGAAGTTTAATAATTGAGGCTCTTCACTTTCTGGTGGCTATGCTGCGGTTCCTAAGGGGCAGCTGCGTGCTCAGCGGCACTTTCCCCTCAAATTCTGAAGAATAATTTATGGCTGTCAGCGTCTGGGGACTGAGGCATTTTTGATTTATGCCAGGATGACAGAAAAGCTGATATCTGTGTCTGACTCATTTCACAGCTCGGCGAGGCCACAGGTACCTATCCTGAAGGTTGCTATTCAAATCACACCACAGAGCACTAGATTAGATGCCAAGGATGGTGCTTATTAAGGAAACAGCGAGATCCCTTCGCAAATAGAAGCTCAGGGTAAGCTGCAACAAAAGGTGTGAGAGAGAACAAGGAAAATTGCACGGACAGCCCCTTACAGCCTGTATGGGTCGCTTCCTTGTTAATCTGAAAGTACTAAACTAATTGCAAATTAAAGCTTAAACGCATTCCCTTTGTGGTGACACAAGTTCCATGAGCAGAAACGATGAAAGTTTGAGCAAACACTGTTTCTCTCTGTAGAAAAGAGCTTCATCTGTAATGAAATCTTGCCAGTAGGACGGGCCAACAGTTCGGTAGCTGACACTGAAGTCCAGACGCAAAAGCACTTTATTTCCTCTGGGGAGACGAGGTACATGATTTGTTCCTCTCATCTCTACAGATCATCGGTTGTGTATGCAATTAGATGCACTTGCCTAACTGTGTCTGATCTTGAGCAAAATTTGTGGAAGTTTCACTGTTGTTTAAAATGAATTTAAAATGGATGCTAAATCCCAGAGAAATCTTTGGTTTTGAAGCACTATAGCTGTTTTCTCTGGAAACTGAAGGAACGTATTCTGTCATTTGGCATAATCTTTTTCAGTCATTTTGGAGTTTTTTGATAACATATTCTTGTCTGGTTTTCTCACAATGTAGTAAATCATGGGTGGCCCCGAAGTCAGGCTGTTGTTACAAAGAAATAAACACCTTTCTGCAGGAATGTTTAAAAAAAAAATGTATAGTTTTGCTGACCAATCCAGTGAATTTTGAGTAGACACTGTGGCCTGGGTGTATTTATATAAAGAAAATGTTGATAAGAGATGATTGCTGCATGCAGAACTGAAGCTGACTTAGAGATAGAAGTGAGACACTCCTCACGAAGAATATTGAAATTAGAGACAGATTCACGTTGTAGAACAGGGAGTGTTTTTCTGTTCATTGTCATGGTGGCTATGTTTTCAAATACATTGTATCTGAATTAGGGGTGTAGGTAATATTAAAACAATTTAAAGTACAAGGAACAATATACTTCCAGTAGCATCACACCCACATCATGAATGCATCTGGTCACGGAGGAGCACCAACTTTTAGAAGTCTGATGCAAAGACAGTTCATAGCTCCAAGGTTCATCTCAGGTTCTCTGCACATTCAGCTCGAATTTCAGTTTGGTTTGTGTTTGGTTTTGTTTGGTTTTTAATTTATTATTTTAAATTTAAGATTTACATAAAATCTAAATTCTTCACCTCACTGAGTGGTTCCACCAGACAAAGCTCTGATAATGTTTATGCACTAACCCACCTCTACGAACCTCTGAACTGAGGAAAAGTGGCAAACAGCCGTGCAAGTTTCATTGGTTCCAACTACATGTTTGCCTTCAGACTCATTCGCGGACTCAGGTGGACTGTGACTGCCTGTGAAATAAAGTTTAAGGAATTAACTTCAAGAGCAAGCAGTAGGGTCAGGAGAGAGAAAATTAATTGACACGGACCAATTGAGTTGGAAGAACTTAAAGACCCGGAGAAGAAACACCGATTCAGCCTGAGTAAAGCACGCTTTCTTGGGTTAAAATTGTTTTCTTATTCTTATGAGCTTCATAAAAGAGGACAAACCAGAACACCCACAGCTGAATTCTGAAATAGTATAGTTCGTGCTATGAAGCAGGGGTGGGAGGAGATGACGATGCTCATAGGCAGGTAATGACCAATATAGAAAATATAAGGAAAGCACAAATAGCAGGTTAAAGAGCTCTTCAAATGGAAGTGTAACACTTTGGCTGGAAAAAGAATATTAATGCGTTGCCTTTGTTTAGTCTTTAAGGAAAGTTAAAATCATATGAAATCTAAGTCTAATAGCAAGTCTACTAATTAGAGCAACTGTGAAAATATCAGTTGGGAGAGCAGAAGGAAACAAAAACATGGATAAGTCACGAAACATAACAGCAAAGCTGAAACGCAAGGTGTCCCAGATGGAGCATTGTTTCTTTCCCCGCGCGTTGCGTCTGGTGCTGCAGACACACATCAAGATAAAATGTAGTGAATTGAAGTCAGGCATTTGTCTGGCAGTCTGCACGATCTGATTGCGAAGACTGATTAGGGATTAAATCCTTCTGACAACTGAACCACTTAATATCAGAGATTTCATAAGGTAGAAGGCTCAGGGCAACTGGACTGTGGAACAATTAGTTTTTCTTTTGGTAGAAAGACAAAAATAAAAAAGCACTGAAAAGCCCCAGTGCGTTCATTGCAGGTAGCATATTTTTCTTTTGCTTAGTTGAAAACTTACCTTCCTTGCAGAATTAAGCATTGCCCCTAAAAATAAAGCATTTGGAGAGGAGGAAGGAAGCAGGCAGGCAGACAAGGAAGAGTGAATTGAGTTTTAACTGGCTTCAAAATGCCTTGAAATTATTTCTCTGAGAAAAGTTTTGCCACTTCTTAGCAATTATTGAAGCAGCTCAGAGGTAGATTTTATAACAGGTGATGCTTAGAAAAAGTTGACATCTACCAAACTCTGATGTGAAACTGGAACCAGTCTCTGGAGCTGAAAAACTTCTTGACAGGACAGTTTGGGGTTCAGATTCATAGCTAGACCCTCTTTCTAGGTTTAACTAAGTGCGATAACTCACAATAATTTTTCATTTTTAAAGATTCCTTGAACTTCTTACTCTTCCTCTCAAAGTTACGCACAGAAAGCCAGAAGAAATGGAAGGAAATTGCTTTTCAAATGTGAAAGCATCAGTGATAGTAGAGGTCAATCTATATGATTAGCAAGTTTCCGAAAGTAAGGTCTACATTTCAAATCATCCTTGTTTGTCAGTGTGTTCTCAGTTTATTTTTCCCTTAGGTCCGATTAAGTCTGAGCTAATTCATCTGGAATTGCACCAGAATGACCAAAATAAGTGATTGTTTTGCATAACAAAGCTGGTAATTAGTATAATTCTAGAGATAATATTAGTATCAGCAGCAGTGAATATCTCTGTGGGATGTACAGCCAAATTGGGACTATCTGGAGACACCTCCCTTCAGCAATGTTATCCTGACTAGCTCTATTGTCTTGAAGCTCTTCTGGTGGTAACTTCTCCCTCGGTCTTGAGCAGCCACAAGTTCTTCAGATCCATAACAGCGGCAGCTTTTCTTGAACAAGCTTGGCCAGCGGCAGGTAGTCAGCCATTTGTGCTTCTCAGCAGTCAGACCGGTATCGATTGGGTAGCCTGAAGTTGCCATCAAAACAGCTTGGTTATCTCTGTCCCCAGTGCGTTTGGTGTTCCGCCTCCGTTATCGCTCTGGGTGCCGCGGTGGCACTTTGCTCTGTTTTCAGGCTCCCTTCTGCATGCAGCGGGGCTACGCTGAAAGTAACGCCTGGAGTTGTGTGCTGAGGTCACAGTCTCACTAGTCATTTTAGAGATTAAAAACATATTTTCTAACTCACAGTGTCAAATAAAATGCGAGTCTAGAACCAGCTGCGCTGGGTAACCATCCGACTTGTTTCCAATGACCTGCTCGTTGCTGTTGGAGCAGACAGATCTGTGCCTTTTTTATTTTTATTTATTTTTTTTCAAGGTAACAATGCTGCCCACAGAAATTTGGAAACATTGACTTCCAGAGGCGAACTGCCCCAAAGGCACCTTAAGAGCTACAGTGAAGGGGTGAAGCGATGGACGCCTTCTAGATCCTCTGCAGCCAAGGCCTTATTCTTCAGCAGCTTCACAGTGTCTTGACGGCACTGGTAGGACCAGGGTTGGGTCAGCAGACACAAAGTAGAGGTGGCAGATATTTTCTGGGCTGTGGAGCTGGGATGGGCAGGTGGTATTTGCACGTGTAAATTCCTTCAGATTCTACTCACGTCTCAAAGAACAGCTAAGAACCCAAACATTAATTATTGAACAGACTAACGTTTCCTTTGAATAAGCAGTTTAAAACAAATCATCCAAGAATCTCAGGGGGGTTGCTACAAGAGTCCTTTGAGGGTCACATACCTACTTTCTACATGTAAGGAAAGCACAGGGACCAAAAACTTCATGCTTGCCAGCACTTATAATTTTTTTCTGGGTTCTCTGAATTGGCTGAGGTCTAATTTTACTTTCTCTCACTAGCTAGTATTTGAGTTTCTGGCTTTTTCAGTTTAGCATAATTTTTAGTTAGCAAATACATGACAAATTTCCTCGTGGACTGGCTGAAACTTGGCTTGACCTTGGTTAACTGTTCGCTATTTCCCAAGACATGGAATATAATTTAATCATGAATTTTATAATGAAAATTGCCAAGAGGATCTCATGTAATGAATTATTTACTAGTATAAATGTTTTCTGTGCAAATGAGAGAGGTGATTTAAAAAATTTAGTTCCTCTGACCCCTGCATCAGTTTAGAGTATTTGAGGGACCGACAAAAGCAAACTCTTTTTTTGACATCTTCTTTCTTAGCAGACAAAGGATGCCATCATCTTCATCTCTTGCTCCAAGATTTCTGGGGTCTCACATCTCAGAGGGGAAATGAAAAATCTATTATAGTTTCCGTGTCATAGTTGGGTAGTGATAGACATTAGGAAAATTTTCTATGAGTAAGCGAGTGAAATTCTGCAACAGATTTCCCAGGGAAGTGGCGGAGTTTCTATTAGCTGAGGTGCATAAGAACAAGTTAGACAAACACCGGCAAATGCTTACAGTGCTCTCCGGGACTCTTTTCTTCTCCGTCCCTGCAGTGCTTTGTACAGTAGAGTCTTAGCCTGTAGACGGAATTCCCGAGTTTCACTGGAAATGATAAATATTAATTGCAGTGAGGACGATCTCTTGCTGTGCAAGTACACAGTAACAAGCGAAAGGCGTCCCATTATGTTGAAGCACTGCTAAAATGTAATCGCAATATTAACTGTTAGATATCCCATCCCCCAAAACAATATATTAAATCAGCAGTAGGTTCAATCGGAGAAACATTCACACAAAACCGTGTCCCAGCCACGGTTTTTGTGTATGTGCTTTTGTAAAAGACTTGCTAAAGCCGAACTTCATTGGGGAAAATTATTTTCTTGCAAGTTGAAAGTATGACTGTCAGTGGACTCAATAAGAGAGTGCCAAGCAACTTGAGGGCACTGCAGTGCCTCTAGGTCTCATCAGATAAATTGGGGAAAGGAAGAATCTGGCTGGCTATCATTAGCAGTTTCTCACTAGTAAAGCCTATTAATCTCTAAAGGAGAACCGTAGCACTAGAGATACCCAGGTAGGGGTTGGGCAAATTAAGAGGAAAACGTGCTGTAAAGAATATTTTTTTACTGGAAGAGAGATGGCCAGGACAGTTCCCATTATCCTCGTGTAGTCTGTTTTTCTATATATTTCTGTAAATAAAAGGGATGGCTTTATCTATAATTTATATATAACTATAGTACATAAAAATTACTTGTGTCTACTTTATAAGTACTGCGAGAATAATGCGCTGTTTTTCACTGCAGCTACTATCTTATTGATATTTCTAGGGCAGACTGTGCCACCCAGCAAAATTTACTTATAACGCACTCAAACTAACCCAATAACATCAAACAAAACCTCACAAATCAGGCAACAACATCAAACAGAACCTCACAAATAACCAAAAAAGCACCAGCTTTAGAGTTTCAGTCAATAGCATAACTGGGTCGTTATCCAGTTCTTCCTATATGTGGGCTTGTGGACATGGCTTTAATATCACTAAGTGTTGTAGATAGAGGAAGAACGGTACTTTATAAAGCACGGGATGAGTGCACAGTATTGAATACACTTTCAAAATATACATATATTGCAAAATATTTACCATTCTGCCTTTCAGTTTTATTGCAGAAATTTTACAGCAGAAAGTTCAGCTGTTTTTTCTGGACCAGCAGCTGAATTCTGTTCTCTCGAGTTGGAATCAGTTTGATTTTTCCTGAATTTGTGGTATTATCAATGGGTACAGGTGTACCGACATAATTAGGTGTAATAATAACCCAACATAATAATCAAAATAATAATAGCCCCAGATCTAGCTGACAGACCCATGGAGCTGAGCTGGCCCCGGAACGATGAACTGAAATTTCTACCACGGATTGTTCTACAAATTCTAGGTGGGGACTAGCAATGTGTGGTAAGGCCAACTTCTGCTGTGGGACAAGTTCAACAGGTGCAGTTCTGCAAAGATTTACTTCACGTAGCACTGCGTTTATTAGTGTAAGGGTTAAAGACTGAAATAAAAAATCAGAAGGAATATTTTGTTCTTGAAATTTGAAATGCCAACACCTTAAAAATAAGTTATTGCCCATTTTTGCCATCTCTCTTGCCAGTAGAACTGAAATAGTGGACTAGGTTGTTCTGATCATTTCTTTCAGTTTCTCAGTTCTTAAAGTGTAACATTAAATTGATAAGAACTGTTAGATTCCAAGATGTGTGAGGTATTTTGGCTTTATAGGCCAGCAAAGCAATAGACAATAGCACAATACACAATCGCGTCTAAAATGGTGCCGTTGCTAACCAGGCACTAACTGTTGTGAAATAAACTGCGCAAGCAGACGGCGAGACATTAGTGTGAAAAAAGCCCATCCTCAGAGCTGCTTAAAGGTTCTTTTTCTCATGTAAAAAAAAAAAAAAAGCTTCTTGCAAAAGAGAAAAGGTCTGATTTCCCAAGACATATCGCTTTAAAATTACTGCTCATGAAACATCATTTTTTTTTTTTTTTTCACATGAAAGAGCCAAAATTTTAAGGAAACTTTTGTGAATTTTGAGGCAATTGTGAGTGCCCCAGGGAACAGAGCCCCCAAAGCGAAGCAGCAGCAGCGAGCCAAATTCACGCCGTTGATATACTGAGAAATAGAGAAGCACCACTTATCTCTGCGCCAGGGTTCAAGCTGCAATATAAGAATCTGGAAGCTTCGACACATATTTTAGCAGGCAAAATGAAATGGTTAGCATGGTTTCTCTTCCACGGATGCTCTGATCCGCAGCCCTGCACTGTGTTTCTGGGCAGCGCAGCGAGTCACTGCTTCCCGCTTGTCGTCGTCTTTAAGATGCTGATCCAGCCTGGTGTCATGGAGGGCAATACTAAATAGATTATATTTCCAGGAAAGTACATTCAAATATCGCGCACGTTAGCTGCATGCAAAAGCAAGGTGAAGACAACAACGAGCACTCCAGGTAATTAGAAACTGTGCACTGGAGAGGGGATGAAGTGATCAGCAGATGGCATTTTTCTTATTACTTCTTTCAGGCTGCGGCGTTGAGGTCAAAGATTTGACTTCGTGTTGGGTCCCCTTTGACTGTAGAGCCAAGTCTGAATGACAATCATTGCCAAGAAAGTTCCATGACAGGCAGTGTGGAAAAGTCCAGGGAATAAAGAAATACACTTTCCCCGTAACACTGCTCTTGTCCTCAGAGCTAATCACCTTGCTAAGAGCTAGTCAATGTGACAAAAATATTCTGCAGTAGATTCCTCCAGTGCCCTGTGGATGTAGGTAGCTCCTATATTTTTAATCACGTCTCTTGGCACGCATAAAATGGAAAGCTCTATCCTTGAAAAGGACAATAATTTAAACTGAATACTGGATGTGGAAAATTGAATTATTCATATGCATGTTTTACATTCCTAAAATAAATTAGCACAATTAAGGTATTTATTTTGTAAAAAACCACAAAACAACAAAAACCAAAAAACCAACCCATAATGCTTTCTTGAAGCAGTGGCTTTATGTTGTGTCAAAGTTACCAGGACATTCTTAATCCAGTGAAACTCTTCACCCTTGTTAGTGTCAGTGAGACTTTATGATGATTGCTTAGGGACTTTTTCTGCTTTAGCTGTCTTAAAGCCTTTCTGCCAATAGCACGGTTTGAAACAAATACATTTAACCTTGCATTAAATGTGTTTTCTTCAGAATAATGCTTTCTCTGATTAATCCCCCCTGCAAGCCACCCACCAAACCGGTATTGTATATGATGCGTTCCTATTTATTCTTAATAAATCCGTAATCAAGACTGGAGGCTATGAAGGAAGAAATGAATGTTATTGTTAACTAGTAGAATAGGGTTTGATATTGCGTGGGCTTGTTTTTAGTCTACGCATTTGGGCCGTACACAGATGTGTTATGGGCCAAAAAGCTTAGGGCTAAAATGAGAATTACCAAATATCAAGCTGGGATAGGCCTTGTGAAGGGTATGGAAATATATTGGAATACTTTCTGAAATAAATAGGAAGAAAGAAAGAAGGAGCTGGGCCACTGTGTGGCAGGGACAGGATGCACATGGCTCTTAACAACTTCCCTCGGTGCTGAGCAAGGTTGGTGACTCTGTAAAGATAAAGGCATCGAGCATATGGGCAAAGAGAAGCCAGGTGATGGGGATGAGGAAATCGTCAGAAACTATCCTGGAAAAAAAATGCCAAGAATTCACTGCAATCAGATTTGGGGTTCTGCCCTCAAAATTACAACCTGTAATACTACGGAAGGTCCCTGTCCATTCGGGTTTTATAAATTGATAAATATACATAGGTATAATACTAGATTAAATAAAACAGAGTAATGGAAAAAAACCCAACCCTGCAGATGGATGAATAGCTTTTTGTTCAACATCTCACTGACGAGCCCTCACTCACAAAAGAAAGAATTCCCTGTAACTTCCATGGGGTTTTTCTGTATTCACCTTGCCGGAACATACCTTTTCTTTTCAGCAGGTTTTGCCTCTGAATTTCTGAATTATAATACTATCAGCATACAGTTAACTATGTTTAAACGTCTGGCTTGTAGAGGGAATAAGGTAAGAGTAGTTTCTTTTTATTATAAACTCATGAAGTTCTGCCTGTGGTGCTTTGTCTCATTTGCTGGCAGTATCAATCACATCTTCATTTGATGTTTTTATGCAACTATTTACAGTATCCCATCACGAATAATCAAGTGTCTGATCCAGTGAGTGATCCAAAAGAAAGAAAGAATACAATACAGGGCGTGGATTTAAGTGCAGCTGAGACTATATGAACAAAATTGTATTACTTTGACTACCCTCAGGCCCAAGAAATTTCTATTTACTTGCAGAGAAGTTGGAGTTCTGGATAATTTTCATCCTAATATTCTGAAAACAGAAGCCTGGAGCAGGACTCTGCATTAAAGACACGAAATATTTTATTATGCTTCTGTTTAGGAGCGCGTATCGTAGCAGGAAACTAAAAAATGCAATATATGTATTTTAACGAAGTTGAGGGAGGAAGTGATAAGGCCCAAACCAGTCATTTGGTTTGAATTAGATGGAAGATAAAGATTTGGAAATAGATTTGTAGAAGAAAATGGCTTAAATATAGAAGTAAAATGGGAAAAACAGAAAAAATGTAAGTCTAAAAAAAGTATACTGTTAGAATAATCTCATATTTTTCTTCGATATTAACATTGGTATCCAAAAAAAGGAAATTGAAGAAATTGTAGTAAATTGAACTGGTTTTTGCTGTAGTAGTCGATACAGTATCACTTGTGAAACTATGTGTTAATTTGGGTAGGGTAGGATGCAGTACAAATCTTATAAAGTAGTAAGTAAGGAAGCGGCTGTGAGGAACCGGTAACAGGCAATATTCAAAAGGAAAGTACTGGACTAGATAATATGATTACTTTATTTCCTCAATAAATATTTTTAGGTTCCTGGCAAAAGAAATGGGAATAGGCTAATAAATTCCTTCTTGGCCTGCAACAGAAGATGAAAAGAAACAGGCAAATTAAAATAAATCAAGTTTACTTAGAGCAAATGTTATGAAGAATAATTAACATGTAAAAGTGATACAGGTTGAGTTGCAAAGATACCAGGAAAGATTAAGAAATCGCTTCAGATGCGCTTTAATAGTAAAAAGATGACCAAGAAAAATCTTGGTCTAGTCAATGAAAAACAAAAGCTATCAGTCCATGACACCAAAAAGGGCAGTATTTCAACACTCTTTCCACATCAGTTAACTGCAAGCAATTAAGATAATTACGTTTGAAAGGGTCTGGAGGATAGGAGTGTTTCAGGAGAGGAGAAATGCAAATATACTTTCTGTCTTTAAAAAGTATATCAAGAGGAGAAAAGAATGATAGGTTCTAAGAAAATAAATCCCAAGAATATATGATAAACTTCAATTTCTAGGACAGTCCGAAATATATGATCACATACTGGTTGTGAAATACCTGGCAGGTAACCACGTGTGTCATAGGCTGTGTGAACTTTCCAAGAACAAACTATGTCAGCCAAACCCTTGCATCTCTCTGCAAAGGCAATGGATATTATGAGGAGAGCAGAAACAGGAGATGTCATGAATTTTGACTTAAGAGTTTGCCAGTAATTTACATGACATTTTCCTAAATATAGAAAATGTCCGCAGGTAGGATGGATACAAAACAGGCTAACGGACCTTCCCTGGGTAGGTTTTATTCATTGGGCCAGCGTCAAAACGTACCAAGCGGTGGCCTGCAGAAGCCAGATTTCAGCGTGTTCATTAATGATTTAAACGATGGGATAGTTCGCGTGCTTACTGAATTTACAGGCATTGCAGAGGAAAAGGGACTCAGACTGTATTAGAGGAGAGGATTAGGATTTAAAATCCTGATAGTCTGAAGTGGTTTGAACCAGATGGTTTGAATCAGATAGGACAGAGTGCAGCAAGAACGGTTCTATGTCCTACATACAGACAGGAATATCAACCGTAAAATTACAGAATGGGAACTACTGGGAGGGTGCGGAGCAAGAACACGTCACAGGCTGAACACGAGTTACTAGTAGCATATTTCTGCAAAAGGAGTCACTTGTAATGGGGGGTAAAAGCAAGAGAAAAGCCTGCAAGGTTGTTGGCTCTCCTTTCCAGTCTCTTAATCACAAACAAGATCCCACCTGGTCTGGTTTGGGCCAGTTCAGTTTAAGAAAGGTTGAGAAAGTCTACAGAATAGTGAGGCAGTTGATCAGTAGTGTAGAAACTATGATCCATGAGAGGAAAAAAACCCAACAAAATCCACAAAAAACTAGCTCTGGCTAGCCAGAGGAAGAGAAAACTTGAAGCAAAGTGAGACATTTCCCAATATACAAAACCTCCCAAACCTATTTAAGAAATGACTTGTACAGTCCTCACACGGTAAGGTGTACAGGATGGTCTGTCCTCCCTGTTCATGCTGAACAGGATTAAATTCTAGCAAGAAAGACTGAAATTTGATGTTCAGGAAAACCGCCCTTTTAATGGTGAGGATTTAGCAGCTTTGGAATAGACTATATGGTCAAGATATGGTGGTGTCAGCGCTGCTGAGTTGGAGAAACATTTATCGCTAATGACAGTCATAACTGATCCTGTCTTGGTGCAGGGGCATGGGGTCTGCGACCACACATTTCTATGATTGTGTGACTCCATTTAAAGATTTGTGTCAGGTGAACATTTTCCATTTACTCTATTCTTTTGCCTCTCCGCTTGTCAAAATGAAAAATAGCCCATTCTGGCAGAGAACTGTTCCAGATGAAACTGTCAGCCAGAAAGCTCAATGCCATGGGAAAGCTGCTTTGCGCATACATCCTTCAGGAGATTAGTTGAGCAGCCAGCATGCCAACCCCAAAGCTTCCGAAAGTATGAAAAGGACTCGTAGAAGACAGTCACAACTTCACCGAATAAAATATTCACCTTACCCTCAGCATCTCTCTAGCATTCTGTGGCCAGTAAAACCTGAATAAATGGGCTGTTATTATTCTACGTGTGTGTAGAATGCACCCAGGTTTCACTATGCATAAAAATAGGGCCTCAGGTGCGTTCATTACAGATGTGGTGTTTGTTTTTCTGACTTTGCCACTATATAGGCATAAAAGATTTCAAGGACCAAATATAAATACTTTACAGAAAGAAGAGTACATCAATTGCCAGAAAATGTTCCATTCTCCAAATCAACCAACCTCATGCAACAGATTGAAATATTTTCAAAAATAGAACCAGCAATGTAGTTTTGTCTATACCACTTAGAAAACAGCTTATTAAAATAGAAAAAAGCAAGAAGAAAATGTGTAAGTTCCTTGATATCTCAGGTTTCACTAAGCCTCAAAATTTTAGACAGTGTCATACTTGTGCCTATATGTTTTTTACATTCCATGTAGCAGTATCCAATGATCAATCCACTCAAACCCCAAAATTTGTGATTCCAAAGTGAACATAATCCAAGTTTCTTTCACTTTCTCACCATTCTTCAATCTAATTTGTGAGGCTAAAAAGATTTTCCAATTTCTCCGACACTCTATGCCACATATTACCAGCACATTTGCCAGGTAGAAAATTTTGGTTTTGTCATGGGACTTGCAAAATTCCTTTGGAGGCTGCACATGCATGTGTACATTCCAAAGTCAATTCAACGCCTGCCTTCCTTATTTCACCATTGACTCGCAGCATTGTCTTTAAACAAATAATTAATTACTCTGCTTCTGTTCTCTATCGGCAAAGCTGAGATAGCGCTTCACCGATAGAGTTGGCTCAGTCACGTTATGGCATGTTATTCAATGAGTAAAAATTCTGCTACAGTTTTGTACAAGCTGCGCTGTTTGGATTCTAACTTAAATCACGGTTCACTCTGGCACCCGTCACCAAACTTCTTCATAAAATTTCAGGCAAGATGAATGAGTTGGGAAATAATTACTGTAATCCTAATTTGACTGCTGGAAGCAGGTTCTCAATTTGAGTTACAAAAATATGCAAGGATGAAATACCTCTGGAGAAAACTGACAAGTTTTTATTTCAAAAAAGCATTATATCAGTAATTTATGTCAATAGCTCACCTCAGAGTTTGAGTTTAGTATTTTGTTCCTCCCTTGTGAATATTGCTTTTGTCGTTAGAGGGAAGAAATATTTGAACGTATATTTGTGGAACTGTCAAATGTAAAGTAGAAAATACCCCGAACAATTGTATCAGTTGAATTTATCTTACTATCTGGCATAAGTCATAGATCATTCTTTACTGACTGGCTATCCAGAAGGACTGAATCCCAAATACAGATTTGAGTTTTGAGGATAACATATTTAACAACATATGCTTGCAGTAAAACATTACTCTTCATCTTTTTCTAATTACATTCTATTATGTCCTATGACTTAATGTAAAAATCTTTGCAAATAGGCATAGATTATTATCATAGAATGATAGAATCATAGAATCATAGAATTTCTGAGGTTGGAAGGGACCTTTAAGATCATCAAGTCCAACCTTTAACCTACCCTGACAAAAGCCACTTCTAAACCATGTCCCTAAGTGCCCCATCTACCCTTTTTTTAAACACCTCCAGGGATGGTGAATCCACCACCTCCCTGGGCAGCCTATTCCAATGTTTAATAACCCTTTCAGTGAAAAAATGTTTCCTAATATCCAATCTAAACCTCCCCTGACATCACTTGAACCCGTTTCCTCTCGTCCTATCACTTGTCACCAGGGAGAAGAGGTCAGCCCCCATCTCTCTACACCCTCCTTTCAGGCAGTTGTAGAGGGTGATAAGGTCTCCCCTCAGCCTCCTCTTCTCCAGGCTAAACAACCCCAGCTCCCTCAGTCGTTCTTCATAAGGTTTGTCCTCCAGACCCCTCACCAGCTTTGTAGCCCTTCTCTGGACACACTCCAACACCTCAATGTCCCTCTTGTAGCGAGGGGCCCAAAACTGAATGCAATAGTTCACGACCTGTTAAAAATTCTGTAATATTATATGATAGGCATGATGTGAGAATTAAATTATACCCTTAATATATACTTTTACATCAGCTCTGAAACGAAGACATGCCAGGAAGGAAAAATTGGTAGTAAAGAGGAAAAGGATCTAAGACAATAGCTTCTGTTCATTTAGTATCATTTTCAAGTTAATGGCGCATCTGTTTTTAGGACCTTGTTACGCCACAGTATGTTCATTTTATCTTCAGTATTATGCTGGAACCCTCAGACACTTATATGGTTATGAAAGCAGCAGCCCACTTAGAAGGAAGAAATTTTCAAATAATCCGACGACTGCAGTACGGTGGGAGAAAGACGAAAAATGTTGGCACTTCATAAGGCAATGTCTCCACTTCAGCAGCCAGAGAACATATGTCCCTTTCCAGCGTTTGAGAACGTACCTGCCTGGCAGTGATTATTAGCAGGAGGCAGTCTCATGAAGTATGATTTCTTGTGATGACATTGAAATTTGAGGGCTGTGTTTTCCGTAATCTTCATATATCTTGTGGTCATCTGGCATTTTATAAACAGGAACAGCTCCAAGAATTATAAGAATTTTCTGATGTCATTCCCAAGATGATCTAGATTTTTTGAAAAGGGAAAGTTGAAAAACTTAATCTGGGAGTGAATGCTATAGTGGCCAAAACTGGTGATGATACGTCAAGCATCTCTAGTCCAGCTTCTGTAAATATATGAAGAATGGTTGATTAGAACTTCATTGGGCCACAGGATTTCCAAGGAAGCTTTCTGTGTTGATATAATGTTACAGTGGGGTTTGTTTGATTTAGTTTCCTTTACTGCAAAGCAAAATAGTAAAACACTATATAACATGAAAAGATGAGGCAGAATTTTGTACTTGGAGTGCAATCTTTCTCCAACTGCCCTATTAGCAGGTCAGGATAACAAGCGTATTGTGATTAATAACCACAAGAGAAGTTTCTGGGGATTAGGTACTTCACAAATAAATCTAAATAGCTCCATGCAGCAGGTTTCACACTAATACTATTTTGATCGCCATCTCTAGGAGCCATAAACTAGCTTCAGTCCATTGCCTTTTGTGAAATAACCCTGATTTATACTAGCTCAGAATACTTCCTTTGCATTGTCGGAATTGTTACTGCGTGGTTTCATTGCACTAGTTGTGAAAGAACAAGAAGAACCAGCCAAGGCTTATTTATAGCCGTGTTATGGCTGTAGCAGTGCGGTAATGCAATGCATTTTGGAATGAACCGAACTGCAGGCACTTACATTCAGTTTGCAGATGGGGCAGCATTTTGGGGCTCCGGGTGTTTAGCAAACAGAGACCCTGCTACTGCACATTCGTACCATCGTTCCTAGCGAACTTCCACTTCTCATTTTTCTCTGTTTATCAGGCGTTGATTTTCCTGAGGGAAAGAAGAAAATATATGTATAATAATAAGCAAACAGATTACTACTTCTTTCAGAGCTTTAGTTGGCTGCTAGAAGAAAGTGGCAGCACTTGTTTGGCCTTTGTTAGTAGCACCGCTCTTTTCAAAATGGATTTAATTCATTCAGACTTCTGCAGCCTTATATGATCCAGTGATAACCCATAAAAAGGGACACGTGCATCCAAACTTTATGTTGTTTACCTTCTTGTAAAACTAGATCAATTAGCCTCCTCCAAAGCATCAAACTCAACTGTGTGTATAATGGTATGTAATGTGTAGTGACAGGACACGATTTACTGCAGCGAAGCCAAATGCAATTACCTGGCTAAAACTAGCGTGTGTTATTGCCCTGAACTGATGTACTGAGCTACACAAATTTCATTTACTCGACCCCTTCGCTATTTTATAAAACTCCTCCAAACCATAACAATTGTTAATAAAAACAACAACAGTGATCGAGCACTCAAAATATTTACAGAAGGATACCGTTCCTTGTCCTTTCCTAAAATAGCATCTGGTTACCTGTTAAATTCACTGACCTGTAGGCCTGTTCTCAGTGGTTTTAGTTCTCCCGTTCTGCTGTTGCCTTCTCCATGCTGCTTCTCACAGAGCCACAGTTTCCAGCCAGGGCAACCATCGAAGCACCCCTGGAGGTCTCAAGGACAAGAGGGAGGGTGTTCTCAGCAACCCTTGGTGTTCTCAAGCATGATCGACATGAGCGACACAGAATTATGTACAGGATGTATGTCCAAAGAGCCACCAAATTATTTTGCGTTTTCGCTGGGACGTAATAGGATCCTGCCACTGCTTCTAGGTTCCCCTCCTTCTCTTTAGACCTTTACTGCTATGCCAGGTAAAATGGGATCTCTTATTGATATGCAAGGCTGCCTTCGTGGTTGTGCGTGGTCTCTCTTAGAGCTCCAGCCACTGGGCAGCATATTCATGCTTTGTTTCAACTGGGAAATTATTGTCACTTCTCAGTGTTAATTTGCTAAGGTTTAAGAACATCATTACAAGAAATCAAGACTAAAATGCTCTAAAACTCTTCCCCTTACTTCTTGGCCAGACTTAAGCATTCTTTGGCTATTAAGAATCATTCTCTAAGCAGTCCTGCACTTGATTCTCCTGAAACACTGTCTCTTGCGCAGTCAGCATTCTTATTCCTTTATCGATCCAATGCTAGAAATAAACGCACAAGACCTATACTTCTCTTCCAAGCTCTTCATGAACTTGAATCCTTCTGACTTTTTTTCTTAATCTGCCTTGACTGTGTTTCTCTGTGCCCAGTGTGACTTGTGACGCCTGCGAATCCCAGACAAGAGTCTCTGTAGGTAAACATAGGTCCCTCTACGCTAAGGCTTCTACCTGAATACCAGCCAGCGGTGACCCCTGTTATTCTGTCTCCAGGAGACATTGAGGGGTGGGTTCTACATTAACTTTTTTTTTTTTCCCCCATTGATATAGCACTGCCTTAGTTGCGTAAGAAAGGGCTATAAATGTCCCACGGATATGTTCTCAGTACAAAACACAGTAACCTTTTAATGTATTTGAATTAACATACGCCAAAAATTGAACTTTAGTAGCCAAACTGAATGAAAGGAATTGCAGATGAAATGAAATCTGTGTCATCTTCAGGTAATTATCAAGTATTAGTGAAGTCTCATAAATGTAGTTAAATCAAAGCTCCTAAGTTTTAAGAACTTCTTGAGAGACCTGAGATTTGTGAGATGCTGCTTCTCAGTTTTTCTTTTAACTTACAACTCATTGTGCATAATTTAGTCATATCCGAGTCTTTATTTTGATAGAGACACACAAATTTGAGATCTTTTCTGGGCTTTATGTTCATTGCCTCGTTCTTGTGTATTACATTATGAGCCTCTTTCATAATTATAAGGATTTATGTACTCTCAGAATTCTTCCAAAACAGCTCTTCAGGCATGGTTCCAGCATAGGTTATACTAAATAGAAAAAAGACACTTTAAAGCTGAATTAGAGAGCCTAGCATGGTAATTATTCCTGACTAGCTATTTTGGTAAACTTCCAAATGCAGACAAATCCTAAGAGTTCAATTACATAAAACCACTGAATACGTTTATTGGAGTTGCTCCGTTACAGTAACCGCTGAACGCTTTTTTTTTTTTGGAATTGCTCCATTAAAGTAATCATGGTAGTTGCTATTCAGGACTGTATCTGTCTTGTTTTATTTCTTATTTGTCAGCGAAACTTCACTCTGAATTAGGCCGGCCCTTCAGTATAGGAGGCAAGGCTGCGATAATGCCAGCCAGAAGCGGGATGAGACTTACCTAGTTTCAAACCAGGCAGTTTTGTGGCTGTATGGAGATAAAAAATGGGCATATCTGTGAGGTCTGGGGCACTGGCACAGGGCTCAGCTCCAGTGCCTACAGGTCAGTCACTGCTTTTGTCTTTTGCACCCGGGTTTCTCCTTGAGGATTCTTGTTCACCTGCATTCCTAAGGATCAATCGCCCTGAAATCCTTGAGCAAGCAGTGTGTGAAACAGGCACAAGTACAAAAATCTGTATAGGATCAGTAAAATCATGCTAGAAATCTACTATGAATCTGAGAAAGGTTGTTACAAGTTAGAGAAACAATTTGCCGTTATATGGTTGGCTTATATTCAGAGGTACAAAAATCACACTCGCAGAAAGCGTGATGAAATGAGAGATGGTAGAGGATACTACCATGGTTATAAAAGACCTTTCTGAGTCTTAGATGTCTCCTGGAACTTTGAATTGTGCTTTGATCGGCTTTCAGTTTGGGGTCATGACTGCATCTCTATCAATAGTAGATTTGCCCATTTGGGGATAATATTTTCCATTAAAAAAGCAAGAAATAGATTTTCAACTAAACAGACACTTCTACATTTTGACTCTTCATTTTATCAGTTTCTAAATTAAAACATAGCTTTAAACTGAAAATAATATTATTTCATCTAGAAGACACCGAAACAGAGATTTTAGAGTTTTTAGGTTTTATTACATTTTAATTTAATTATATGAGAAACTGAAAGAATGTCCTGAAACTTTTAGCTCCACGCTTAATTTTGCAATGTCTACCTTTCATACTAAAAAATCTTAACAAAATGTTCTAAAACTGTCACTCAGTGGTGTCACTTTTTGGGCTTAACATTTATTATGCCTACAGGCTGGGTACTGAGAGGGAATCTTGAGTCAGCTGTGATCATCCTGGCAGATGTGACTTGGATTCTGACTGCAAGACAATTCCCTCTGTAACAGTGACAAGGGTAAATAATACGCAAGGCAGAACAATGTATTGCAGCGTATTTAGAAAGTCATTGTTAGAAAAAATGTCACATACCCTCTATAAATTTGTGGATGATACCGAAGGAGGAGGGATAATTGACATGCCAAATGGTTGAGCTTCAATTCAGAGGGGTCTTGAGGACCGGGACAATGAGAAACTTGGGAGATTCAACCCAAATATTTTGTATGTGGGGTGAAGTAAGCCCGTGCATCGTTCTAGGATGGGAAGAGCCCTGCTGAAAAAGAGATGGGGTTTATGGTGGCCATGAAGATGGACATGGTCCACCAGTGTGCTCTCACTGTAAATACCACAAACTGCAGGTGTGACAATGCGAGGAGGAGCACGGCGAGAAGACTGTCAGAAGTTGTTATCCCTCACCTGACACTGGTGAAGCTACTGGTGAAATACTGTGGCCAGTTAAAGAAGGATTTCAAGAAGCCAGGAGGGGTGCAACTGAGGGCTAAAGGACTGTCAGGGGCCTAGAGCAAGTGTTTAACCTGAAGAGGAGAGTTTGTAACATAAGAGTTACAAACCTTCAACTGTTTGACAGGGAGTGCCAAAGGCAATAGAGCCAAACTCTTGTGCGGCGGGTGGTACAGCACAGGGCAATGGCAACTAGTTGCAGATTGGGAGTTTCAGAATGGACATGTTGTGACAAACCTTTTCACTAGTAAAGTAGTGCAGTACCACAACAAAATTTCCTAGAAATGTTGTGAAATCTCCCATTCATGGAGGTTTTTAAGACGTGGGTTGACAAAACCATGGTTGACACCATCTGTTCTTTGCAATTGTCCCATTTCTAGGGGAATTTGGTCTAGATGATCTCGAGGGATCCTTTGTAATCAATATTTATGTGATCTTAAAAGTAGTAATAACTACTGCCTGACTGTCAGTGCATCTCATTCCACTGAAACCTTCTCCACAGACGCTGTTTAGTTTACTGAAATTATTTTAAAGGGTGTATGTTACTTAATTAGTAATGTACTAATTAACTTTAGTATGTTAATATATAGCCATCTTCCAGAATTCATAACCTCACTGCCAACTCTGTCTCTGTCATAGATGCTATTCAATTACAGCCATCCCTACAATCACAGGTTTAAATTTTTAGATTTTCATGGGTTTTTTTTAGGACCCACAGACCTTAAAAGTTTCTTAGAGGATGTAATTTATTTCAATAAGAATTTGTCCAGAAAAAATGCCACTGAGGACACTGAAAGATCTGCCTTAGCAAGAAGTACAGGTTCCATCCTCAATAACAGCACAAACTGATTTTTAAAATTTGGCTATCCTGGCAGGGGTGTGCGACCACCTGTTGCAGAACACGGCAAAACAGTGGGACGCAGCTGGAATATCGTGTGAGAAACAAGTCTGTTGACTTCTTTTAAGGGCAAGGGCACCCCTTTTGTAGGATTTCTTCCCTGAATCTGTTGGCTGAAATAAAAGTTTCCTAAATTTGGTTCCTCTTTGCACTACAAAACAAGAAGAGAAAAAGGAGAAAGAACTATATTTTGTTTTACTACTGTGGAAACCCCACTTTGAAGTAACAGCCCCTCTAAAACTCTTTAAAGCAGGTGCAATAAGACCTTGCCAAAGTAGACAGAGAATGTATTTCTTCAACTGCTGGCAGAAATGAAACAGAGCAAACCTGTAAAAAGTTCTTCTGCCTACACCAGCTGAAGAAATAAACCACATTAGATCTATTCTCCCATGAGGGATTGAAGAGAATCCACTGACTCTCAAGAGCAGCACCTGCAGGTAAATCAGACAGTAGAGTTCTATACATATAAAATGAAAATAGATGGCACAATGGCTTTTGGTTTGGAATCTGGCAGAGTAATTTCCCTAATGTGTACAATAAAACACATTAGTGTTTAGTAGTGTTTAATAAAACCATTAGTATGATGTAATATTAACCTAATTTGTGATTTTCAATGTAGTCTCCCAATATGACTTCGTGTTGTTCTAATTTAATTGATTTTGTCAACTTGAGAAGTTTATTTGAGCAATAGAAGATGAGGGGACAAAGAATTTGCCATATGTTAAACAAACTGTGACTCTGACAACTCAGCTCATTTTATATGCAAGGGACAGAATTAATGATATTTCAGATGGGTCTGGAAAATTACATTTGCCAACCCTCTGACCCCATGGTGGAAAACCCATCATTGCTATTAAGTTCTAAAAATGTAACGTCTGGAGCTGGTATGCTAAGAATTCAGAAATTATATTACTTCTATTAAAATGAAGTTTTAATGTCCTTAAACAATTAAAGCTCAAATATTATACGTCTGTTAATGAACTTCATAAATATTTATAAGGTGTCATTAAAGCGTACAGTCTAAAATGAGTAAGGAAAGACTTCAGCTGTCTTTTGCTTAATTGGAAAGGATTGTGTCAGAACTTGGAGACTACCTATCTGTTTCATGCAATTCTATATACTTTTACCATAGTAAATCAAAGGTAATTACATTAACGTCAGTGAAATTATACCAATGTGAAAGCAGTGAATATGAAATAATATGAAATATCTTACTGTTACACAATGTTTTTATTGGCTCCACTCAGTCTGCATTTTGGGACCAGAAAGGCTGGTATGGGTGCAGCAAAGGTACAACAGGAGCAGAGATATCGCAGATTGTACGGGCAAGTTTAAATCACTACTTGTTCACGGATGGGCAGGAGGGTACTAGAATTTTCTAATTTTTATAGTCGTGGTGTAGTATTTAAGAGCTGCAGTGAGAAATCTTTTCAATGAGGTCCATCTTATACTCCGAGAAACCCTTGTTGCACTTAAACAAGGTCCAGTGAAGTTAATGAAACTTTACTCATGTAAAACTGATATACCTGGGGGAAGGGATGTGGCAGAGTGGCTTTAGCTCCAGCTATAACTTTAGACCCTGTTAAATGCTTCTCTTTGTTAAAAAGCCCTATTGTAATAATCCCCTCTCTGGCTGCAGTTGTGTAGCCATAAATACTTATACTGGATAGCTGGGATACAGTTCCTCTCTCCTCTGTCAAGCCAATGAACCCAATTATATTAGGCATTTATTAGTATTCATGAGTATTGAGGTATTGCTGCTTTTAGGAAGCTGTGGAAGTTGATGATTAAAATAATTTGAACGAATATACTTGTAACTTGTAAACAAGTTAGTTTAGCCACGGGCTCATCGCACACGAAGAAAAGTTTTAAAAAAGCTGCCCTTGTCCTCCTTGTTTCGCCTCATCTGCATCTTAGTCTTTTCCTATAAGTTTTAATAAATCCTTTTCAAGTCAATTCATTCTGACTCTTGAATTAAGACTGGAAGACAGAAAATAATTGCTGTGTTTGGGCTTCTGTAAAACACTCATCTCCAGCAGTTGCCAACTTGATGGCCCATCTCATTCCACTGCCTTAAAGTATTTGTTCTCCCTTTGATCTCTGTCTTGGGAAGCTCTTGGTTGGCATCACACAGCTGCATTCCCCATGTCCTAACATTAAGGACAACAAAAAAAGCTTTTACAAATACATCAACAAAAGAGAGCCAGGGAGAATCTCCATCCCTTACTGGATGTGGGGGGGAAAGTTGCAACCAATGACGAGGAGAAGGCTGAGATACTTAATGCCTTCTTTGCCTCCGTCTTCATTAGTCAGACCAGCTATCCCCAGGGTACTCAGCCTCCTGAGCTGGAAGTTAAGGATGGAGAGCAGAACAACCCACCCATAATCCAGGAGGAAGTAGGCAATGATCTGCTTCTGCACCTAGATGTACATATGTCTATGGGGCTGGATGGGATTCACCCAAGGGAGCTGGCGGGAGAGCTCACCAAGCCTCTCTCCATCATTTATCAACGATCTTGGTCAACAGGGGAGGTACCAGATGACTGGAGGGTGGCTAATGTGACACCCATCTACAAGATCGGTTGGAAGGAGGATCCGGGAAACTACAGGCTTGTCAGCCTGTCCTCGGTACCAGGAAAGATCATGGAGAGGATCATCTTGAGTGAGCTCTCACGGCAAGCGCAGGGCAGCCACGGGATCAGGGCCAGCCAGCATGGGTTTAGGAAAGGCAGGTCCTGCTTAACCAACCTGATCTCTTTCTATGACCATGTGACCCACCTTCTGGATGTGGGGAAGGCTGTGGATGTTGTCTACCTGGACTTTGGTAAGGCCTTTGACACCGTCCCCCATAGCATTCTCCTGGAGAAGCTGGTGAATCATGGCATAGACAAGTGCACTCTTTGCTGGGTTAAAAACTGGCTGGATGGCCGTGCCCAGAGAGTTGTGATTAATGGGGTGAAATCCTCTTGGCGGCCGGTCACCAGTGGTGTCCCTCAGGGCTCAGTTTTGGGGCCAGATTTGTTTAATATCTTTATCAATGGTCTGGATGAGGGGATTGAGTGCGCTCTCAGTAAGTTTGCAGATGACACCAAACTAGGTGGGAGTGTTGATCTGCTTGAGGGTAGGGAGGCTCTACAGAGGGATCTGGACAGGCTGGATCGATGGGCCAAGGACAACTGTATGAGGTTTAATGAGGCCAAGTGCCGGGTCCTGCATTTTGGTCACAACAACCCCAAGCAACGCTACAGGCTTGGGGAAGAGTGGCTGGAAAGCTGCCCAGCAGAAAAGGACCTGGGGGTGCTGGTGGATGGCCAGCTTAACATGAGCCAGCAGTGTGCCCAGGGGGCCAAGAAGGCCAACAGCATTCTGGCTTGTATCAGGAATAGTGTGGCCAGCAGGGGCAGGGAAGTGATGGTGCCTCTGTACTCGGCACTGGTGAGGCCTCACCTCGAGTGCTGTGTTCAGTTCTGGGCCCCTCTGGACAAGAGGGACCCTGAAGTGCTGGAGCGTGTCCAGAGGAGAGCTACCAGGCTGGTGAGGGGTCTGGAGACCAGGGCATATGAGGAGAGGCTGAGGGAGCTGGGCATGTTTAGCTTGGAGAAGAGGAGGCTGAGGGGAGACCTCATTGCCCTCTACAACTCCCTGAAAGGAGGGTGTAGAGAGGTGGGTGTTGGCCTCTTCTCCCAGATGAATAATGACAGGACCAGAGGGAATGGTCTGAAGTTGTGGCAGGGGAGGTTTAGATTAGATATTAGGAAGAATGACTTTACTGAAAGAGTGGTCAGGCACTGGAACAGCCTGCCCAGGGAGGGGGTTGAGTCACCATCCCTAGGGGCGTTTAAGAAACATCTAGATGTGGCGCTTCAGGGCATGCTCTAGTGGCGGAGATTGTAGGTTGGTTGGTTGGACTTGATGATCTCAAAGGTCCTTTCCAACCATGAAGATTCTACGATTCTATGATTAATGAGTTTTCATTGTATCTTTAAATACTATCGATATTCGCTCAAAACCTGTTTTATTATTTCTGCTTTTTTAAATTTCCCATTAGAAATACATGTTGGCTGCTTTGTCTTGAGTTTCCTTACCGTAGCTGCTGCATAGTAAAGGACTTGGCAGAGGAGTCTCTGTTTTTCTCTGTCAATAGCTCGCTGCATCGTTGCTGTTAGGCAGCTGACCACAACGCATCAGTAATTGCTTCCCAGATGAAAGCGAAATGCTTATAGTAAGTGTTTGGAAACATTAGCAGATTAACATAAGCAGCACCCTTTCAGACAGCACTCTGGTGTTTTTCACAAATTACAAGTCCTCTTCCAGACTGCTAACAGATGGAGTTTTCTGAGAAATAGATTTCCTCTTTGATTCCTTAGGTCTTGCTATAGCTGCCTGAGATGCACAAAATATTCCCTTACTGGAGAGAGCAGAACAGGGTTGCTGATGTGAGAGGGGTTCCACTTTGCTGCATTAGGTGAGAGATCAATAATGAGCCAATTTTATTTGTTTAATCAAAGTCACCGTTTTAGCTTCCTGGAGTATTTACACAAGCAGAGAAGTACATCACATGTTTTATGCTATTTACGGCCAATGAGCACTGCATCTTTAACAAAACTTGTGTACGAATTTCACATACTGTACCATAACTAAAACTCTACAGTCGCCGAGGTTTAAATAAGAGCTGACTGATCATGTTTAATTTAATTGTCTTAATGACTGTATTTTGAATAGAACATGGGTACCTTAGCTAATCTGGGTTTTCTTCATACAGAGAAAGAAGGATGTAAAAATCTCTGCGACTTGACTTTACTCCCAAAAAAGCATATAGACTCGCAGATTAATTCAGGCAACTAACAATTCCACTGAAGTCAGTGATACTATTACTTGCTTGAAGTTCTGTTTGCATTGAAAGGGTTGAGACATCAAGAGCTTAATCTTGCAGTAACTTTTTTCTTGCATCAGAAGAAAAACATTTTGATGGAACATGAATATTTCCCCAGCTTCTGACTCTCAGGGGACACAACAACGATCTGCCTTTTGCTTTTGCATCTGGCATAGTGTATTCAAAGATCCCAAAACACCTCCCAGGCTGTGTGGGAATTAATTCCGTCCAGAGCAAAGTAGGACATTACTTACACTGCTGGGGATAATGAAATGACTGGATGTATTTAAATCATAGTAAATGAGGGCAATTTTTGGCATTAATTTTGGATTTCGTCTAACAGAATTTACTTATTTCTTTACCCCACAGAGCAAAGAAGTGCCCAACTTTAACAGGGGCTTTTTGAAGGCATACAGTGAACACCAAGCAGTTTTAGGGATAATTGTAAGAGAGGAATAATTGCAAAGTATTGTGAAATGTGAAATTTTTCATCTCCCCTCTGTTTTGCCAAATCAGCATCTTTAAAGGGGAAAAAAATGTTGAAAAATTGTGAAAACGCTTTAGTTTGCAGTGTCTTGCCTGAGGTGGTCCTTTTCCTGTAATGACTCAGTGACTGGAAAACTGGAATGAGGTTTGCGAAATTGTTGGTGTGTAAAAATACATTTAAAGTTTGAGACCGTATCTAGTTTTCAAATCACCTTTAGATTCAAGAGTTCCTCTTCAATGATATTAGTACAGAGCTGCTACTGAAAAAGGTGATCATTGGGTAGGGATCTTTACATACGTATTTATGGCACCTCATTAAGCTGAGTTGTGATACACTGTTTCAATACCCACTGCGTTTTATGGCTAATTTTTAAATTCCTGACTAAACAAGATTTTTAATGGAGTTCTGACATATTTTTTGACAATCAGTACCAAACAGCAGCAATGGGTCTAGTCGACATAATGATTAGGGCTGTTAAATCCTAACTCATGTCTCCTTTCTGACTGGACTATAGTGACGATCGCGGGCATCAGTCATTTTGAAATGTAGCACAACTGAAGTACAGACAGAAAAATAGGTAAAGAATCCCTGTTAAATATATAGAAGAAGGAAAGTATGAAAATGAACTTGCTTTTATAAGCTCTAAGCCATATCTTTGGCTCCAGACCTCCCAAATAAGAAGGTAATAAATCCGCATGAAAACTGAACTTGCCACATCCGTGCTGCCGTTCAGCCGGGCTCATTACCTGTGCTTCCAGGCAGCTGCTCTCTTAGCTTCTTCTTCCTGAAGACATCTTAGAAATAGCCATTTACAAACACAGGGAAAAGCCGACCTTTCAAAATTTCTGTGTTTCCTGTGACTTCACAGCTGTCCCTAAACACAGAAGGGGAAGTAACTGCAGTTAATTTCTGTTATCTATCAGCAAATGTTGACTATATTAATGAGATTAATTAGTCATTTAGAGGTTAAGCAGATTAATTAGATGCTATCTTAATTTTCTGTATGCTAATGAATATTTAATATTATGCATTAATACACATATATTATAATTTTATGCACGCTCTCTTCTTGATGCTTCTGTTTAAAATAATACTAACAGCTCACTGACACACACTCCAGGCAATATTTCCTGCATTCAGTTCCCTATCATGCTATGAATGCCTATTAATCAACTGTTTTTGCATGGAGTCTTTTCTCCTCCCCCATCTGCTAAATAATATTCAGGCAAACTTTTTTCCAGACATTGTTCAGGGGCTCTGTCCACAGCTTTGCTCCAGTAGATTCAGTTTTATTTAGAAAGGCGTTCGCATTCATTCAGTTCTCATTCCCTGACCACAGGGGCCACGGACTCCTGCCGTTTTTTTCTCAAACGAGCTTTGTTAGATCTTCATTTTGAAGAGGTCTCTCCTCTTCAAAACACTCAGTACCTCTGACTTTAAGTTGCATTCAAGCACAGCAAATATTCAAGAACGTGTTACTAGCCGAAAACATAAAAAACTTTATGGAATGTGACTAACCCCTGCAATATTTAGAGATGATCTTCTGAGAAACAGGGGAAAAGGGTGGCTGTGAAGTGAGAGTTTAAAGGCTATTATTCCATTTTCTCACTGTTAGGACACAAATTACAGAGCCGTCAGTGCTTTTACATTGAGGGAACTCCAGAGCCTTAATCTACAATTTACTAAATCTTACCAAGTCGACCCCTTCCAAGCAACGCGTGACACTCATTACCCGAGTCCTTCCACGGTATTTTTATTGTTATTACAGGACATTTACAAAATAGCTTAATTACTTGTTTTATAAATATATAAATTATTAAAGCGAATGCTAGCTCTTCCCAAAACATCAGCATGTTCTTCCCTCATGTTCCCCAAAGCAAGGAGTGATGATAAATGTGTTTCGTTATTCAGTGTACTGGTATGACAGAAGCACCCCCAGCATCTCGTCCTGGCACTAGCCTCAGACAGACCTTATACTCCTTTATTCCACTATGAATCTATTCCACTATTACTATGAATCTATATTGACCTCCCTCTTGTCCACTCGAACTTGTGGGGAAGTCCTCCTTTCTCAATGGTTATGAAGGGAGCAACAACTTCTTAATACAGGTCTGTGCCTTCTGATACCAAAAGAAAACTATTTAAGGTAATTAGAAGAATGTAATTTCCCATCAGCCTTTCATATGCAGATGGAAAAGCTTTCAATTTTCTCAATTTCAAAATTCTTTTGAACTCCAGATGACTACAGTAGGTGGAAAACTAGTGAGTATGGTGTACGGTTTCATCTTGAAGCTCTCCCATCATACACATTTTTCACTGCTCTCTCAAAAAAGTACATGAACAAATTTCAGGGCTATGCCTTTCCAAAATTATTTGAGTCATGATGCTTATGCAATTCTGAATCTCTTTTCTATTTATAACAGTGGCAACTGAGTTTTACTAACGAGGTTTTGAAACCCATAGTTTGAAAAACTATAACATCTCTGCATGTGACAAAAGCCACCAAAAATAAAATCCAGTGGCACATTTTTAACTTTTGTTTGGAAGTTCTGCATCATGGGTAATATGGATGAGGATACTCACAATCATACCGATTCTCCAAAAAGAGGAGTACCCAGAGCGAGACGAGTGAAGTCAGGTGGAAGTCCTGGTGAGGATCTCCAGCTGTGGGGTTCTCCCCTGCTCAGACCCTCAAGCTTGGGATTTATTTGCAGGCTCCACTGAGGCTTTCTACGGATTCAAGAGACCCCAGTGCAGGGACTTGCATTGATCTGAATGTGCTATTTATCATCAAATAAATCCCTCCCCATTGCAGTACTAGATTTTTGGACAGGTTTTTATAAGAAGTCATTAGAAGTCATTCTTGCTAGACTTGCACCTGCTTGTTGGAGGAAGAAGAAGGTCAGCAACAGTTCTGCTTAGTTCTAGTATCTAGAATAACTTGAGTTCTTCTGCCATGCCCAGCTGATGTAAAATCTCAGCCCTTCTTTTGTTTAGACCTAACCGTGGGAAGTTATATCACAATTTCATGTAGCGTTTGTGGAACTTCTCTTTCCACTTGACAGTCCTGTCTGAGGGGATCTCAGGATCTTCTCTTCCTGTGTGACAACCGACAGGCACAGGTCGTGCAGCAGCAGCCCTGATGCCTGCAGCACTACCTATAATCACACTGAAAGGACTTGCCTGAACACCTTGCCGCACTGTGTAGACAGTGATGTTACTGTACATAGCAAACTGGGGACTCGTCCTAGCGCTGTGGCTTTGGCAGCTGGGAGATGATGCTGGAGTACCCCTCCTCTGAGGACAGGCTGAGAGAGTTGGGGTTGTTCAGCCTGGAGAAGAGAAGGCTCCAGGGAGACCTTAGAGCCCCTTCCAGTATCTAAAGGGACTAAAGGAAAGCTGGGGAGGGACTCTTGATCAGGGAGTGGAGCCATAGGATGAGGGGGAACAGTTTTAAACTGGAAGAGGGGAGATTTAGATGAGATATCAGGAAGAAATTCTTTCCTGTGAGGGCGGTGAGCCCCTGTCCCAGGTTGCCCAGAGAAGCTGTGGCTGCCCCATCCCTGGAGGGGTTCAAGGCCAGGCTGGACGGGGCTTCGAGCAACCTGGTCTGGTGGGAGGTGTCCCTGCCCAGGGCAGGGGGTGGAACTGGATGATATTTTAGGTCCCTTCCAACCCAACCCATTCTGTGATTCTATGATTCCATGATACAATTCCTCTTTTTCCACTGGGACTGGCTAGACCACAAAAGATGCCAGATGAGAACGATATTTCTGGAATTTGTTTGGTTTTATCATTAGGTGTTTTCTAGCCATATAGGTGTGGTATTTTATTAATGAGTTATGTGAGCATATACTACAGCAAAGCCTGATCCAGTCGCAATGCAGATGTAAGTTTGGTCTGCAGGTAAGAATTTGGTATAACTCAGTTCTCTCTTGTGACTCGGTGGCCCCAGGGAGTGGTAACAGGGAATGGCCCTCGATCGGCTGATTTTAGATGAATCCCTCCCTGAACAAGGGTGTTTACATCACGTCCATGCTTGGATTTCACTTAGGTCTTGACTTGCTTTCATGGGGAAAAAGCGCGTAAAATCGATTGTATTGAATTATTTAACTTTGTTTATAGGCTGCTGGAGCTACAGAAACAACAAACAAAGATAAGATAAATATGAAAAGAATTCTGAAGTTGTCTGTATTTGTGAGAGTTCTATTCTCTTTTCCATTAAATCTCTTGCAATATTTAATCAATATTTAATTGACTTTATTACCAGGTTTTCAAAATTGTCACTGGACTGGTTTTTTGCCTTTTTTTTTTTTTAAAACTAAAAATCCCCATGGTTTTCAGTGCATGAAATATGTCTACTGAAAACTGGTTTAATTAACATTTCAGTATTAAGGAAAATTTTAGTTTTGACACATAAAGGCTCTGGTTTTGCTAGTAAGAAATTGCAAATCTTTCTTCCTGCGTTATCTGCAATACATTTCAACCTTTTCAATTGCATTTTAAATTATTATGATAAAACATCTCTGATTTATTAGAAAACACTGGTGAAGTTGACAATATAATTCTTAAAGAAGCTATATATATATGCCAGCTACTTCCAGTAATGGCACTTCTTTTTCTGAGTTGCTAATAGCTATTTCTACCTAAAAAAATCTCTTCAAATTTATTCAAAACATTTTGGGTTTAATGAACTCTTCCTGAATTCAAAACAGGGTCCAAAAGATTCATCATAAAATGCCTCAGGGCACATTTTTAAGCCAGTCTGCAGTGGGAATGTTTTGTAGAAATCCCTGGAAATCCATTGCACATACCCAGTTAAAATAATGCTCTCAAATGTCAGGTTCACTGAGAAGCTGTGGGTCTTTGGACGTTTCTAATTCAAATTGTTGGTTTGGATTCTGGAGAAAAATGTCAGTTTTGTTCTGGTAACAGAAATTTCTCTAAAGACGAAACGCTCTACTTTTTGGTCAGCTTAGCTCCTAATGTCAAACTGATGCTCCAGTAGAATTCCTTTTGCATAATTTAGACTAGATTAATAAGCAAGCAAAAAACCAAGAGTAATGAGTCTTGTGATTTTCCTGGCTGTGATCATAGCAATACACTAACACTAGAAACAGACAGACATAGAAAAACTGTACTGTGCAAGATGAACAATGAAGTCAGATGACTAGCCCACAGAAAAAGAAAATCCTGTTGTTTTATGTGTTCTAACATTTATAAATGGTATTGGTATTTTGTTCTCTGAAATTGCAATTAGTTCATTTGGGATTACAAGCAGTATTGTATCATATTATCACATTGTAGTGCTCTTGGCATTCAATTCCAATATAGTAACATCAGGATAAAATCGTCAGTATAGATTTTGCCAAGCCCAGTATAGACACCTGGGAAAAAGGAGACCAGGTATAGCCACAGGCGAGAGAATTCAAGCGACTGAACAGGGTATTCGCATTATTTCTGTTTCTTTTGCTTCCATCCCAGTATTGTGCTCTTTGTCCTTACTCATGCTTTGCTTTTACTTAATTGCTTTCTGTGATGAATATAAATTCAGTCACCTCTTAAGAGAGTCTTGCTGATCCAAAGCCAGAGATGCCCGTAAGTGGGTGTATCGCTAAGTGAAAGCTGAAAAACCTGAGGTGACCCAAGAGAGATGCAAATTACATTCAGATTCAACTGTACTTTTCAGAATTTTCAGAGCAAGGAAGACATCCAAATTTGTCTCTAGTTACAGAACTGGGATTTTTTCTGTACGTTTTTGTAACCTGTCTTCCCCAGCGGAATTTGAAATGTCAGGTCATACTTAGGAGAGCTTGCTGTGAAAATTCCCCTTCCACAATCATTTTCAAATTTCAAAAGATACTTATGACCCAGTGTGGCATGAAGTTTCACTTTGTGCTGGATGCATAAATTATCAGGAAATTAAGGAGGCTTCTACTGGTAACCAGACAGATAGGAAAATTCTTCCTGAAGATTTCCACCCAGTCTGAAGGCAGTGGCTAGAACAGCACTTCACCAGGATGCCTCGGTCCTTTAAGGATGTGGACAGCTGATGGTGAAACAAAGAGGTGATGGAAATCAGCACAGGAGCTTGAGACTTGGCCAAAGGACTTAATAGGCCTCCCGTGGAAGAAGAGGAAAAGACCAGGGTGGAAGGGAAGGGAGGAATTAATTATTATCTCTTTTGAGAATAAAGGGCACTACTTTTCTGTTGCGAGAAATATGGTAGCATTTTTTGGTTATAATTGGGTTGGATTGTCTCATTCATTTGCCTGGTGAAGTAAAAAAAGCATTTTGAAATACATCTTGATTTGCTGAGGCTCATATTCACTCCCAGAGACAAAGGAGGAGACAGCACGTGCAGCTAAATCACCAGTTACAGCACGTGGGCTGATCAAGTCTCTCGCTACTTATCATCGTAATGGGTAAAAGGTTGTCACTGAATCTTCGTTGACAAGGTGGGAAGGGGTATAACTCGAGAGGAGGTACATTGCAAGGAGGATGGAGAATGATAGGGTAGGAGACAGGAAAATGCAGTACTGGATCCTGTTGCACTTCCTTGGAAAGACAGCAAGATCCTGCTTGAGGATGGAAAAATCTGAGCTAAAGGGAGAGATGACATGCTCGGATGCATCAAAAAAGAGCTGAGGATTGATGTGCAAGTTCAGGTGGTTTGTAGGGTTGATGTAAACCTATCTGTAGGATGCAAATTTCAGTAATTTTCTAGCATTCCTGTTCCAGATGTGTGCAGCATCTGGGAAAGAAGGGTAATTGAACGATAAGAGTTGGAGATACAACCGGTGGCATGAGAGTAAAGGATCAGAACATGGGGAGGCAGTGCAAAAATGATGTCCTGAAAGTCCTGGGTTCCTGAGTCCTAGGAATGACCCGAGTCCCAGAGTTCTTGGGATCCCTGGGCAATGGCTGAAGTGTATAATAGAAAGGTAAAAGCAAGAAATTTGAATGGTCAGCTGCCAATAGGTAGCTGGTATAGACCGTAACTAAGGGAACATCATTGCTTTTAGTCTCTATCTCTTAGAATTCATGATTGTGAACATGAGAGTAATTTCTTCTGTGTAATTTGCTCATTAAGTAGTGTAAAGGGACACCGGACCCTTTGCTTACGTGGCATATTTGTTAAAACACCTCTTGGAGGTGTGAGAGAAAGTCTTCCTCTAAAACATGTGAAAATAAGGTCTAAACCACATTCCTTGCCTCCTAGGAAAGTGCTCTCAGGGGACTATAGGTAATCTTTGCAGAGGTCTTAATCTGCCATAGCTATAGGGTTTTGTAAAATTAAGTAAGTACTCGCTGGTTTGGAACGAAATAAAGATATCCACAATTGAATTTACAGCCTACAGGTTGGAGTGCTCTGAGGGCAGAGATTTGAGATGCATCTCAAAGATGCAGGGAATGTTGAATCAGATATGCTATGGAACAGCTGCAACAGAAAAGACTAGGATATACCTAAGTCACTCAACTCTTTAACTTTCCATTTCCTAATGTCAGAGAGTTTGGGTCAGATGAAGTAGAGGAGAAAACATGAGCCAAAGGATACTACTCATTTATTGCTGAAGCAATTGCAAAGACAGAGTCTTTGAAAACCCTGGCAGATACTACCTGTACACCCACTGCTGTATTGTGCATTGATTACATGCCACCAGCCACCAACGCTCAGGTTTGCTTGTGGAGCTGGATTTTGTACAAAGCCCGGAGTTAGCAGGCTAAGGAGCTACTGTCTTCATTACAGGTGCTATTAATCTGATGAATTAACCTCAAGGCAAAACATAATAACATTCTCAGTCCAGTTTCCGATGGTAGGAGATTTGCCATTACAGAAAGCATCACAAAGGCAGACATATAAATGACAATTTTGATGGCTGCTTCAAGAGAAAAGTGAGGGCTGACCACCCCCTGCCCCCCTCCTCATTTTCAGTCGCACCAGATTGTACAGATCTAGAGAGCAAAGACCATTCAGTTGAGAACAGAAAAATTTACCGTGGTCCAATCTGTATCATGGCCAAATGGAGACTTGAGGGATGCCAGTCATGGATTCCTCAGGACCCTCATGGCACTGACCAAGAGGACTCTCCATCAGTCCAGGAGAAAGAAGTTCAAGAGGCCAGATTTACTTTCTGTTGAGGGTTATTTTCTTGTCCGTTTTCTACAGTTTGAATTCCTCCGGGCAGCAATGCACTCTTTCTTAAAGCAAAGGGTTTTTACTGCTAATGCTTGTCGTCTCCCTATGCAGCCATATAGTTTTCAGGATTTTCTGCCCCGATGCCCTCTCCTAAGTTGGATTTGCTCATCAAGGGGGAACAGACCCCTTTTCCAAGGTGTTATGTTCAAAGAGAAGACACGGAAAAGAAAAATAAAGAGAGAACTGACTCTCCGTAGACTGGAAATGTGTGCCTGTTTAAGAAAAAAAAAACAGTCTCCCTCATATACCGCAAAAATGGTCAATCAGTCAGCTAAAGGGGCATATTAGCTGTTCCAAGTATTAGAAAATTTATACATTGACTCTGCCTATGTAATCAGGTATATACTGTCCTTACGATGGATGCAATGGAGTTAAGCATTGTTTTTATACGTGGTTGAATTTGTATGGATTATTATCAGCTAGTAGTAATATCACAAAGTTCAAAGAAACCAAATCCAGCCTGGAATTGATACACCACTGAATGCATTTCCTCCCACCTTCTACTTAAAATTACCGGACATACACTGAGGAGTCTCCAAGTTGGGCTAGTTTACCTGTTTCAGCAGTTTTAAAAAAATGTCAGGTAATAAGACACTGATCAGATTCAAAACAGCCGCAGAACTGAAGCCATCTAAGAGCTATTTTAGAAAGCAGAGTTAGAAACATAATTACAAGAGAGACTAATGAAGTAACCTCCTCAATTTCCCTGTGGCCCTGGCTAAGAAATTAAATCAAGTTTGTACTGCATAAGCATGACTGAACTGCTAGAAATGAGGGAAAGGAAAGATTAAAGTGTTATCTTCTAAACAATAAAGACAAAATGAACAGCAAATAAAAAAGAAAGCCATTATAATGACAAGAAAAGAGAAATTTAATGGATTGTATAAGACCCAGCAGGTAGAACTGGTACTAGAAAGAGTCAGTCAAGAGTTTATTTCAAAGGAATTACTCCCAAATTTTGGAACTTGTGTGGGAATAGGTTTCCCTGATATTTCAAGAGTAGTAATGATGGATCTGTTTCTTGAGCCATCATCTGCCAGGAAAAGAAGACGAGATGTCTCTACGAATCGGTGGGAGATGCACTACAAAACCCATCAAAATCAAAACAAATCTTTCCATTGGTGCCATTAGGCTCTGCATGGGGCTTTAGCAAAACAAGGTCCCCTCTGATTTTGGGATGAATTTAATGAGAAATCTCACCTCGGATTTCTGGAAGCCACGGGAGAAGAGAACTGTAAGGACAGCAATAGTACATTTTGCACAGCTGGGATTCAAAATGCTAAACACCGCCAACCTTCACGGTCCACAATTGTCCTGCTTGCACAGGGACTGAAGAGGAGCCTAAGAGCTAAAAAGATAATACAGAAGTTCTGCCCATAAAGCAAGAATTATATGTTTTAATGTTTTAATAGAGAAAAGAAGAGAATCTGATTTTTGGAGAGTGAACAACTGATGAACAACTCAATTAATTATTGCCATTTGCCACAGCTGCTTGCAATGATATCAAAGCATTTAACATGAGGGTGCAAACACCTTCTGCCTTCATCAGGTTATCTCTACTGCCTTGTTGCCTAAATAGAGCAGGAACATGAGCCAAGCTGAAGGGGTGTAGCTGAAGGTTTTATAGCTACTACCTAGTAAATCTTTCCTGTATATATTTTGGTGGGGCTTTACGTATTATCTGCAAGTTCTGCTAAAGAATAAATTTTCTTGCACAATAAAATGTTCATATTGGCTTGATCTTGCAAGATTCTTGCTGATTTTTCTTTTCATTTAATCCTTGAAAAAAAAAAACAAACATTCAAAATTTTGAAAATGCATTCGTTTTTACAAAGGCAAAAGCTGAACAGCACAGACAAGCAGTTTATATCCTGAGGGGTATTTGTTCCTTGGTTTTGATGAGTAACTGATCACCTGTTTCCCACGTTATTCTTTCTGATGTCTAACTGGGTAACTGAAACCCTTTAAATGATAAACATGAGAATGGAAAACAATAAGTAGTTAATTCTCCTGCCTGATTCTAAAATTTAAATTCACGTGAAAACATGCGTATTTGTATCAATGTTTATTCCCTAACTGTTTTCTATAAAAAACACAAAGCAGCATAGAGATGTCTGAGCAAAGTAATGGAATGTAAGTCTTGAGGGTATTTTTTTAGCATCATTTAGCATCAAGGTCCCAAGACCTTGTTTTCTTGCAGTTTCAATCTCACTCACTCTCTGTTATGTTTTGTTTCGCAAAATCAATTTACTTTCCAAGTACAATGATTGTCAGCACTCAGGATATGTCTATTTCTGGAATAAAAAGAGAAATCAGCAATCAGTTTGAGGAACTGTTGCAAATATGCCTAGAGGGGCCTCTTTAAAAGAGTATGAATCTTTGGCCAACAACGTGGGTTTGGATTAATTAACGCTACAGACACATGTTACACAAACTCAGAGGGAAGAAAAGTCATAGTTGTAGCAGATATCTTTTTTTAACAGACTGGGTCCCATTATAATATGGGCTGCTGGAACTCCCCGTACTTCAACTACTGAATCCATTTTCCTGTTACATCCTGTGCTTAATTTAGTAGTTTTAGAATAAATTACTTTTTTCCTACACAGCTTTTATAACCCTTTTATAATGGCATTGCTACAACTAACTCTCTTTTCTTCTCCCTCATGGGCAATTTTTAATTTTTTTTTTTTCCTGAAAGCCTGAAGTTTTCTCTCTCTAGCTACTTCCCAGTTCCGGTTTTGGAATATGTTCTCTGTCTTCGGTAACAAGCTTATGATTATTAACAGTCCAACATTTATCACAAGTTAGGGAAGCAAAGCTCTTAATCAAAGACACTTGGGCATGTACGTGAAGGTTACCTGGTACATCGTGATAGACGGCCCTCCGTAGGTTCCATAGCTCACCTATTTTACCTATTTCACACCGTGATAAGCCTGCCCATCTTATAGATATCAATAATTTAACCTGCTCCATTACAGTTAATACCTCTCTGAGAGATGTGTCCATGGGGGAAAAATGATACGCTCATGAACTTTCTGAAACAATAAAATTGATCGGTTTTTGAGCCAGCTTTTCCTGTGAAGCTAATTCCCGAGTAATTTATTTTCACTGATTAAATATGCTGTCTGAAAGTCAGGGTTAGCAGATCTACACGAGGAAAGCACCATCAGCTGCATTTGCAGATGGAGCCCAAGCTCTCTGTAGAATCTATAGGAATTTGCATTGAATGAGATAAATGGTGTATGTGTTTGTGTTTACTTACAGGAAAAGAGGGAATCAGTCTCATACTTAGGGAGTTCTTTGCATCGATTGTCGCATTCTTCTGATGTTTCACAGAATGCAGCCTTTCATAATCACGAGAAGATGATAATTAGTGAAGTTGCAATTGTATTGATTTTACTGGTTTAGCTGGAGAAGGAAGAATGCTACTCTTTCCAGGATGAAAAAAGAAAATGTAGCATTTCTACTGCGAAAAGCAATTACACTCGGCATCAGCTCAGGGTCACTCTGTAGCTAACATTTGTCCAGTGCTGCGTAACTAACTCATTAAGAATTTGTAAATTAAAACTAAACATCTTAGAGTCTACCGAGGAACAAAGGCAGATGAAAGAAATAGCTACAGCAATATACACACATGGAAATAGCGTGCCTGTAATTAGAAACACCACTTCTGGAATGATTTCAGGAATGGAGTCCTGATTCTGGAACCAGGAATGATTCTGGAATCAGAACGATTCTGGAATGGAGTCTGATCACAAAGGATGGACAGATCCTTTAGGACCAGAAGAAAAGGCACAGGCATGGAAATGGAAATCACCGAATAAATACTGGGCAGTAGAGAAACATTACCCAGACATACTTTGAAAGGAAGGGAATCTTCTCCCAAACATTGTTCTGGGCAGATGTATTCAAATTGTGTTCTGCCAGTCCCTGGCTGTTGGCACCAACTTTCAGAAAGGACAGTTGTCTGCTAGTTTTAGGGCAAATTTTTCAACTTAATTAATCAGTAATTACAGAAAAAAAAAAATCCACATTGGTTCCTGACCAGATCTAAGGATGGAAAATAGAATTTAAAGCTATTTTTGCACCTTGCTAGCTTCTCTGAATATAAGTTGTAAATCGTACCAGCATAGGACAGCACCTTGAGGTCTGCTAACGAAGTTCTGTTTTACTGACACAACCCTGAATAAGCCATTGAGGAAATAAAAGTTCTGAAGCTGACAGCATTTATGCGTGCAGTGATTTCTTGGGTACGGACCCTGTGCTTTTGCTCATTCCCAACGCCCTTGGTGGACTGCGTGTTGAGAAGCAGTAACGTGTATTTCAGGCACTCTACAAGCAGCAATCTCATTATCACAGGGTAGAAACATCACCCATTACAGACCTTCAACATTTATACATTGTTTTAAGGAGGCCCATTTACTTCTAGATCCATTTTCTCAGGAAAGTGTATTTCTGTAGGGAAGTATAATCAGCCTTCTTTCATCAAAGATGGATACAGGAACCCCAGAATATTTCCTGGGAGGTGGGAGCTGAGGTTACTCATGCACTGCCACGACACTTCAGTCTCAGGCTCTCTACAGCACAAGAACAGACAACGAGCCTTCACTAAACTGGTATTCAGATTATTGCAAAATTAAGCAAATAATGTGAGGTGTTTCCATCGCACATTTTTTTGACCTGGATTTGAATTCAAGCAAGGACTTAGGATGATGCCCCCTGAATCTACAAGCTATTTCTCTGTTTCTTCTCGTTAGCCTAACAAAATGCTATAGAACGCAAACTGAAAGCTAAAATATCGTTCAGCCCATATGCCTAATTTTTACACTGAAGATTTATGTGTGAGGTTAACTACATAATCATCCTGTTTAAGGGTGTTGCTGGGTTTGTGAATTAAGACTGATGGCACAGATGAACAAGTAAAGGTCATTCTTCAATGCATTAGTTCTTTGTTGATGGACAATTTAACACACAAATACTTTGTATTTTGCACTAAACCTCTTTCAGGAAAACCACATCCCACTGCCTGTCTTTATAAATATTAATTCACAAAATGCGTGTACTTTGTGTAGCTCCTGACAGCCTCTGTGGCAGAACTGACAAGTTAGTCAAAAAGAAAAGTAAAAAAAAAATTAAATAAAAGGGCTGTAAAGTTTACTCCAAGGCGTCAAAGGATGTTAAGATACGTATTTAAATATAGAATTCTACTGAGTTGCAAAGAATAAGGATCAAGTTGAAGATGCTGAGATAGATGAAGACGGAACAGTCAGCAGTATATTCAGATCATAAATTCACACTGTAGGTGTGAATCCTCCCAAAAAGGTTATGACAAAACAAAACTGCATCCAAGAAATTAAGGATAGAATCATCAAATCAAAACAAACAAACAAAAACCCCCAAAGCCAAAAGCAAACAATTGTTAGGCAGTTTCTGAAGAAAAGTGGGGACTACATACCAAACAATACAGTCTTTGAAGAGAGAAAGTACAAGAAATGGCAAAGGGGTACATCAAGAGACATTGCCAGATTAATGGGAACTGAGATAGGAAGAAGGCATACATACATAATCAAGGAAATCAAGAGGGATTTTTGAATAGTTGATCTGTTCTGTGAGGAGCTAAGCCAAAATTTTCCTCGCAAGTCAATAAATACTGAGCCAAATGGAATTCAAAGGGGGAAAGATGCTAGGAAAGATGGACCGCAGCGCTGAAGGAATTGCCAGGGAAGTCTGAGGAAATAACTAAACGGATAAATAGAATCAGCCCTGCTTTTGGGCATAGTACACAATTCCTAGCCACGCTGTGGTCCTGCAGACGTGAGGTCAGAGATTACCAGTGCACAGGAACTCACAAATCCTGCTGGTGAAGGATCAGCACAAGGAAATTTTGAACCTCAATAAAACATCGTCTTAGAGGGAAACTATTCCCTTAATTCCCATGAAAAGGGACGAGAATTTGCATTTACCCTGCTAGCAGCATGCTAAAAAGCTGACGTGCTTAGCAGTGTACCGGCCCCTTCTTTCCTACCTGCTTTGGTCATTGGTTACCCTTTTTATATGTAGACTTGAAACTGCATATGTTGTGAAGGGGCAGCAGAGGTTTCCTCTTCACATGAATATAATATATCGCTGTCTGCCCACTGGAGTCCAACACACTTGATCTTGAATTCCAGCCAAGCAACAAATAATTCAAATGAGCAATCTTTACTGAAATACTCCTTGTATAACCCCTTGTGTAACAAGGGAACTTACTGTGTATCACAGAGATAGTACCATCTCTTGAATTGTTGCCTTTTCTTAGGTGCTTTGCCTTTATACTGCAAAAAACAAACATGCAAATCTGCTTTCAGTGATTAGGTGATCTGCCCGCTCCGGTTAGCTACTATAAAGACCCAGATTCCTGCCACTTCTCAAAAGAATCTGCAGCTTGGAAACAGACGCTATAAAACATTTATCTTGATTAAGGGAGATCTATATCCACTGTACTAGCACTTGTTACAAGAAAATCTTTACAGATCTCGATCGTTAATTTCAACAAAAGCGAAAATATATCAGAAGGTATAGAGGGATTTTTCAAAACGGGAACAGGCAAATATCAGTACAATTACCACAGGTCACGTATTTCAAGGACCTGGCTAAACTTTAAACAACGCTGGGATTTTTTGTCTGCCTCTGTTAAAACAGTACAATGAGTTCCCATTTGTAAAGGGGTTTTAGTTAATGTATACTCTTAGAAATCTCTTTTATTGGTGCTCCACATGTTGTAGTGTGGCAGCACACTCCATATACAGAATATTCTGCTGGAATTTAATCAGTGAACTTTGGCTATGGGACTCACTTTCCATTTCGGTATTACTACAAAGGACCTTTTATATCTCTTCGTCAAAATGGCGTATACACACTTTTGTCTTTTCTACATAATACTTAATCCACATCAGTTTGTTTATTATAGAGGTAACTACCTAGGTTTGAAGAGCATTGACTTCCAGTAACTCAAAAACTAATTTCATTTTTGTGGGGCCCAAACAGGGCAGTGCAATTACTGAGGGCTAAGTTGGCTACATAAATTTACCTACTTTCATTTGAACAACAGAAAAGTGGACCGGCCTAGAACACTACGGCATGGAATTTATTAATTTTTTTTTTTAGATTCATCACTACACCATAGAAAGCAAGTTAATAACTTCATCATTTCATAAGTTAGAGACTTAAGAAAAGACAGCCGAAAAAACCGAAAGCTAACTTGTTATTAAAAACCAGGGGGGCAAGCATTTTGTGCTTACATTAACTAAATTACAAAGAAAAGTTACTTTAAACATTTTCTTTGGTAGTAGGAAAGTGAAATCTTGAGCATGCTGGAGCAACTATTGTATTTTTCTTTACCCACAGCATAGTTAAGGCTGGGAGGCCAAGATTTTACTTGAAATATTATTTGTACTTTTTCACCGCACTTCAGGAAATTGTATTGGTCCTTGCGTTTATTTATTTTGATCATCTTAAGGAGAGTCTACGCAGTCATCGCACAAACAAAATCAGCCAGTATGTCCATCAGACATTACCCATTTTCATAACATTTTTTAACAGTAATCAAGCTACATAAAAATTGAAACACTTCCTGAATTGGAATATGCAGCTCTATGTTTTATGGCTGGCTCTGATGTGAGGTGACACAGGGCAGACTATCCTACCACTTCTTCAATGAAAGACGTAATGATTAAATCTCTGTGTTGAAATCTCATGTTCTTTAGAAATTATTTAGTTGAAATTTTCTGTGGATATGACATTGCTAGGTATTATGCACAATATTTCATAGCTTCACTATTCAGAATAAAGGAATTTTTGAGAATATCAGGGTGCATTTTCATAACTGGGTTCATCGTATCAAGGGGTTATCTAACTTGACCTCCTCCAGCTGCGAGTTTCCTCTTGCTCCTTTGAGCGAGCATTAGTATTCATGCAGTTCTGCATGAATTATCAGACCGAAAATGTAATCTCCAAAAATTAAATGGTTCATTTTCATTTGAATAGTGAAATGACTGGATTTACCCTGTGGGCCATATAACATTAACAATAACTTAAGGGTAATTATGTGGAAGCAGGATCAAGAGAAAGGATGGGATGGTCCCTTTTGGTGATGGAGCAGGCTTAGATTGGCTTGTCATTGTCTTCTGAGACAATTTTGGGACAGCCTTTGCATGCTGATTACTTTAGAAATGTGGACTTGTGGTTCAAAGATCTGTGGTGGTCACATCATGTGGCCTTCTTTGGACCTGAGTACGAGAAAGTGATTTAGAAGAATTTCTAGACTTCTTCAAAAGGCAAACTAACCTTTACAGGTCCTAGTCCAATCATAGAATCATAGAACCACAGAATGGTTAGAGTTGGAAGGGATCTTTAAAGATCATCTTGTCCATCCCCAGGCATGGGCATGGACATCTTTCACTAGATCAGGTTGCTCAAAGCCCCATCTAACCTGACTTTGCCAACCAATGTATCAAGGACTGTTCAAATCTGCACTCTTGAGAAGTCTTGACTACCAACCATGGAACAGGAAAACCTCAGCTGAACTTCTCATGAGAATCCTCACTTTTATCATAGAGTAAACTAGGCCTCTTTGTTAACTCTGATTTTTTAAATTCCTTCAAATAAAAATGTTTACTTTTCTATTGTTGATGGAAACATAACCACTCTTTCCTGTTTTTAGATTACTACACTCCAGAAACACCTGTCTTAACTGGACCCAGGCTCTGTTATGTGCCAAACTGAAGTAGCTGAGAAGTTCCACAACAAGAAGAACAACACCTTGTACCATCCCAGCCCTTCCTGTAACCAGACTGCTGTTCTAAGGAGAGACAATCACAGAGGTAGTGCATGGAATAATTTGATCATGGTCTGGTTTTCACCTTCTAGCCAACTACGAGATGTAGTAAATGTTCTCAAAAATAGAGGTTATAATGTCATTTGAAGGGAAAAATCTAATACAAATGTATATTCATATGTGACAACTTCTTCCTCGCTCTGCTGTACCAGCACATATGGGTCTAAAAATATGTTTCTTTAGCTGCTGATTCAATACCTACATAATTTAGCTCCTTACCAAAATTTCTTTCCTGGGATCCTTGCCAAAAGTTCAAATCCAGAGTGATGGTAGTTTTTCTGAGAGGATTTTATCTCCATGAAGGGCCAAAAAGACTGCACTGGGAAGCTGTCACATAGTCATGCTTCTAGAGCTGTATACGACAAAGCAAAAAGCTTTAATGTCACTATTATCAAATGTACCATCACTCAGCCTTATCACCTCCTGACATCCTGGGACTCCCTCTTTCTAACGTCTTTTTATGTTCACACTGTCCTCAGGTACCTATCACTACAATAGCACCTGCTGCACACCAAAAAAGAATTTAGACCGACTGTCATCATTCCATTTCTTTTTACTTTTCAAATGCAAATTATCCAAACGTAATGTTTTTCAAATCCCCTCGGCCTAGAACTTTAGGGATATTTAAAACCCATCTCTGCTCCACCAGGAAAAATAATGACTCCTGCTACAGTGGGTTCCATGGAGCTGAAGTACCAAAAAAAAAAAAAGTGATTTAACATTCGGATTTGTGAAAATAATATTCAGTTGATCGTAATGTAGATTATATGAGTATAATTTCACATGCAGAGAGCAATGAGTCAAGTTACGAAAGAAGTTTCAAAAGTAATGAGACTTTGCCTCAACATATATTATTCATTCTGTAGATATTAATACTTGTCTTCAATAATTCATGACCTGCGTTCACTTTTGCGGGATCCCAATGTTTTCTGACACATTCTCACCCCGTGGCAAGGGAGGGATGAACAGAACCGAAGCTCACATGTGGAAGATTACTTATTTTTGTAACATTGCAGACCCGAGCTGCCAGTTTCCTCTTCAGGAAGAAACCATTTGGAGCCTTTAGACGGTTCAATATGTATTGCTGGTAATACCATAGGGTCTTTTAGCACCAGTTTCTGTAATGATTTATCAGAGCTAAGAGATTATAGTTAATTATGGGTGTACTACAACTATTTTTCTTCAGAGCTATCACCTTAATTGCATTTTTACACAATGTGTTCTTGTTTTTTTTTCTAAGCGAAGCTGGTTTTTACTATGTGAACAGTTTGTCAGGGTGCAGCGGCTGCGGTGTGGCAGGAGCTGTAGATCAAGCCAGGCTCGAGCACCAGGCAGCTCCTGGGGACAGGGGCTGGCTGCAGCAGGCTTTGGGACCTCTCCCAGCGGGAAGGTCCCTGGACAACCTCTCCATGGAGCTCTCTCAGCAGGGAGGTCCCTGGAGGACCACTCCATGGAGCTCTCCCACCGGGAAGGTCCCTGGAGGGGAGAGGATGTGGTCGGGACCCTCTCACATTTCACCAGAAAATTTTCTCTTTTAATTAAAAGTCCAATACTGAGCATTAGGGTTTGGGAATTAATATTGCAGTATCAAGACAACTTTCGTTTCTCTTGCTCTTGCTCTTGTTCGTGTCCCTCGCTGCCCCCTCACTGCACCATGCTGGACCATCCCACACTAGGGCAGAGTCTGTAAACCCCCACTTGTAAGTAAGGATGCCTGTGGTGTGAATACAAAAGAATCCAAGCTTCTATGTTAAAAAATTCATAATTTTTAAACCAGCAGCATCATTTTTGAGTAGCTGTGGGACAGGATGGTGAATTTTCGCATTACTCTCGTGAAAGATGGATATGGTTCATTCTACCCATTCATCTTTTTGGACGTTGCTACATTGGCTCATTTGACCCATTTACTTTGACGCTGTCAGGACTAAGGGAAAATTTCTATTCCAGAGAAGCAGAATTGAAGGGAATTAGGTAACTAGTAGGCATTGCCAGGTTGGAATGAAGGGCTTTTGAAGGACCATCAACATATGAATAGGATTACCCTGGATGCACTGGTGACCAGACATATTTTTAGCCTTTGGCAGAAGAGAACGGAACCTCTGAAAACAGCATGACTGCCACTCAGAATGAAAGAATTAATACGTCAGGAAACTAGGGAAATGTTCTGAACATTACAGAGGGGGAGTTGAAATTTTTGGAGAAAGGGACAAGGAGATAGGCAGTGTCAAAAGCAGAGATGTATTTTTAATTTTGTTTTTTCCCCTCTGATTTAAGGATCCTAAAATAACACCTTCCAAATGAGTAATAAATGTCAGGTTGTTTGCAAAAGTCTGCCTGGTGCCGCCGCACGTTTGTGCTGTATTGATTTGGAAAGAAAGAGTTCCTAAATACAGGCTTATGTTCATTTGAAGCAAGCTGGGGCTCCTGGTGAGAAACAGGGGCTGTGAACCGAGCAACAAGTTATGAGAAGCAGTGAACGCCTAAGATTTAAAACTGAAACGATGCCCCTGCCAGCGAAAGGATTGGCTGATGTCAAAAAGAGCGACCTTCAAAAAGAATTTTAGCGTGTTCTTAAAATTCTGCCTCCTTTTACAGCAGCATTTAACCATTACTGTTGACTTGTGAACTAACATCTGTATGCTTAAAACTAATAATGCCTGGGATCTGCTAAAATCTATGCTATAGCACAATTTTCTAGGCTTGACTGCGTTCTTTCTCAAGAGGTTGTAAGTCAGCTTGAAACACCTCTTTCAAACGCAATGTCACTCTTAGTGCCAAGCTCATGAGACTAGGTAGCATACAATATCTCGTACATGTAAATAGGTGATTAGAGTTTAATGATCTTATGGTTTAAATAACTTCACTAAACAAAATCCATGCACATTTTTAAATATGTTTCACAGTGGAATTATTTTTAAGCCTTACTAACAATTTTGGTTAGACTAGCTTAAAACAAAGCAAAAGTGAAATCACCGAAAAAATGACAAAATTAGAAAGAATTTTAACCCTCATGAGAACAAAAGTCTTAAAATATTTTCACTAGCTTGTGTTCATCTGTCTTTATTTTTGTATTCCTGAATACCATGATACTCAACCATATCACCATATATAGGTACCTCATAAAGCAATTTATCCCGTCGTAAAATCTGTACCAAAAATAGACAGGATGACATGACCTCCTCTCCGAAAATGGTATTCTCTCTACATTGACTGTAAAGGGGGTGTAAATGACCATCTTAAATTACTCAACATGTGAGATGACAAATTGAGGTGATAAGCATACCATGTTGGATCCAGATTCTTGGATAAACATTCAGAGCTAGGGTTTTTTAGGACCGTAATTTCTAGCAAAGTCAACTGCGCTTAAATGAAAACTGCTTTTCAGATTGGCCCTTTTTATACCTGACATCAGTATATCAATCCTTCCCCATTTCTTCTCTGACCTGCCAATATAGATATAGATGTCCCTGCTGACTGCAGGGGGTTGGACTAGATGACCTTTAAAGGTCTCTTCCAACCCAACGCATTCTATGATTCTGTGATACAAACTTCCTGGACCAGTACTATTCCTTATTATAGAAACACCATGTAAGACAGCAGCACTGATTTAATTTTATTCTCTAAGAGCTGTTTGTAATAGGATTGATAAATAGTGCTAAGAATAGAATGTATTATGTATTTTCATGTTATAGTCATTAGCTTATTAGCTGCTCTACAATCTCCAGTCTGCCACAAGTGCAAAAGTGAAGTGTAAAAAAACTGAATGGAGACTTAAGACTGCGTTTAGTCTGGATTTTTGTAGCACAGAAAAGGAATAGGTATGTACAAAGATTATTTACAAATTAGAAAAATGTACTAGGGGAAGAGACTCCACAGAATTTCCTGTGAAAGTCACCTCGTAAAATAGCATAAAAGGAATATAATTTTCTGTTACATACCAGCCGGCTTTTCCACAAGGATCATTAAAATACATGTGGGATAGTGCACAAGGGGACGAAAAGATAGAAACATTTTAGCAAGTGTTAAAGCATTTTAGGTAGGTTGCTTTGTTTACTGGTGCATTTTCAAACTTGTTAAAGGTTAGAAACACCGGGGAGAAAACGCCTACAAAACTTTTCCCCTCCCCTCTCACCAAGTCCCACGAACATGAAATGAAAGCGTTCTTCAGTCTATTTTTAAAACATATTCTTACTTGCAAAGTCAAAGGCCTTTTTTTAAATAGTAACAACATCTTAAGAAACCATTCATTGACACAGATCTGAGGGGTCTTAGCGAGGAATTAAGTTACAAATACGTGCAAGAGGCTTTGCTCTAAAAACACTAACAGCCCTGAGCCAAGATGCATGGAGTAAATACTGAAAATGCGCTTACTATAATCTGTAGCTTCTAATATGGCAAAGAACAGGCATTTCCTAGGTTCACTCTTGCAGCCACGCTAAGTATAAATCAGCAGAGTAACGTGGCTTGTTTGTGCTCCTTTTTGTAGCAGTGACTGGTGTTTTATATCCCACTGATCATTAAGTATAAGGTACCAGAGGTGGATCTCGTAAAAAGAAGTAATAAGGATGTGTTTCTCCTGTGTGGAACAAATCCAGATAATTTAAAACCCCAACGTGTTGCTTGCACCTGCCGTATGTAGTTTCATGACTGAGCAGAAGCAGCCACTTATAATTGGATTAGAACTCATAAGAGCGGCATTTGTTCCCGTCTTCTTTCAGGGATTTGGACCCTGAATCCCAGGGCTTTAGTTAAACCTCTCTGAGAGATTCCCTCATGTCTCCTGAGCCACTTCTGACCTGCCACTTTAACCTCTCTGTACTCGAGCATTATTTTCGCTTTTGCAAAGGAGAGAATCTTGGTCGTTGCTGCATATTCCGTTATCATACAGGCCCCTGACCATCATAGAATAAAGATTACTGGGATTTATTTTTATTTTTTTTACTAGATGATAAAAAGTTTGAGTTGCACACAGCATATTTGCTTCCCTTCTGGATTCCAGAACTGATGATTTGCAGCTGGCGTGACGGTAATGTGCTGTAGGATCTTCCAGGTCGGTTCCCCTTCATTCGATGGACCCTCGCCACTGTGTGCTACAAATTCCCATACCATATGGAAGTTCCTCTCAGCCAGAAGCATTTTGTTCAATATGCCTGGGTGTCTTCTGCTTTTCTTAGATTGTATAGGCCCTGCTTATCTGTAGTTACTAAATTCTAACTAGAATAGATATGTATTGATCAACAGGAGATATAAATAAATCCTTACAAACTTTCTCTTCTCTTACTCAGCCCAGTTTTTCCTGCAGTCACGGTGCTATACACTAACCAAGCTGTTTGCATAAGGTTAGATGGAAAATAGGAATTAACCTGCGCGTAGCACTGGAACTTGCTTGCATTTCCTGGTCTACTTCTTGGCTCTTCACTAGCGAAGGCATCTTCCTTTCAGAAGTGAACCACTATAAAACCAGAACACAGGAAGCACAAATGTAAATGAAGAGAAACGTTTCTTTTTTTACGGACTTCAAATAGTCACACCAGCTGCCTCAGACATTTATTTTAGCATCCACACTCTCCTTTGGTCAACAGATAAATACAGGAAAAGGGATTCAGGGAAGCAGAATGTGAATGAATGATAGCTGTTAGCCTGGTGACTGGACAAACTTGTTGGACCACCTGTGGTAGCCCTTGCATGGTTTTGTGGAAGAGTGGATGGAGTCAGCAAAGGATCATGTCATAGCAAAAGGGTCTGAAATGTATCCAAGCCAGCCCCAGTGAACAACCTGCTCCAGTGGAGTGATGAGCTGTTTCTGAGGTTTCGGAACCCGAAAGCCTGAATCGATACATAGGTGTTTACTGGTCTCAGTATTGCAGTCGGTGGCTGAAGATGCATCCTCATTCATATAGTAGCACTAGGAGCGTGCTCTTGGAGAGAATCTCCTGATCATTTCCACTTAGCACATTGTGGTTGATGTCGCTGTGTCTCAGAGTACAGAAACTGTGTTTTATTTGGATGAAACTAACTGGAAGATCCACCTAATCTGGAAACTGGAAACTGATCTAATGAGTTTTTTAGTAAAAACTCACTAATGAACGCCCTCACAAGCATTCAGTTCAGGGCAGTAGCCTAGATACAGTCTGGAACAATGCCCCCAAATATACCTAACAGACATCAAATGCTCAGTGCCGTCTCAAGCTACATCCCCACTCCCAGTATGCCGTGCTACCTGTTAACAGCTATACCCACGCAACACATACAAGGACGGATAAGAATATTGCCCTGTTTTCAAAACTTTCCCCCAGGGTGTTCCTCATGAAAAGAACTCCAGAACAGCTAAAAGATAAACACAGATGTTACGGTGAGATTTTGCTCTGCTGGGATCCCCTTTGTTTACCACAGAACTTGTTTTTCTTTTGCAGAGGCTCCACTGACATAATCACAGTGGAACGCACAGCACCTTAGCCCTAAGATTTTCCAGTTCTGCCTGATCCTGAAAGGGATAATTTGAGAGTTTCTGAGCTTCTCTTTTTTCGCTCAAGAAATGTTATAGGAAATATAAAATCATTTCAGCATCCCACCAAGTTCCCACCCCTCTTTCATTTTTGAAGTGACCCCTGCATTTAGCTACACAGTCTTGCTGAGGTAAAATGTAGCTTCTGCCAGCTCCTTCTCTCTTTGGGACATTATTCTACTCATTTGATGACAGCCTTCAGAGTTTTTATCACTATGCCGTGACTCAAAATCTGCTTGTTGCAGGGGCAGCCTCCCGTCTGCTTTGCTATTGGCACGCAAAGTCAACTTACTACTGAAGCAAGGGCTGGGGGATGTTGAAAAAAGAAAGGAAAGCTGAATGTTTCCCTGTAATAGCCCTTTCATTGGATGTGAGGTCATTTGCTGTGCAAGCAGTGAAACTGTGCCTATTCTCCGCGGGTATGCCAAGACCTGCCAACTTGGGAAGAAGCTGGTAGTACATAGAGAGATCACTGTTTTGGTAACGCTGATCAGAAACCCTATGTTTCGGTGGAAAATAATTTCTTTTTCTTCTTTCTTTTTTTTTTTTTTTTTCTGAGAAGCAAAATGTTTCTACTGTTTGGTATTGGAGAAAAAATAAAAATACATTTCCCAGAAATTAGATCCTTTCAACGAAGAAATTCATCGAATCTAAAACCTGCATTTTCCAGCTTTAGTAGAGACTTTTCAACCTGCTCGTTTCAACTATTTTTTAAATATATAGGAATTTAAAAACAAAACATTAATGTTTACTGCAGTTGTATTTTGAACACCTATAAATGACAACTTCTGCTTTACATTTTTACATATCTATTAAATGCACCCTATCATCCTACATTTTATAAAAAATGACTTCCAGCTGTGACCCAAGCTCTAAGATTGCTTAGCACATGTAAACACCTTGGAAATAAGGGGACATTTTTGATCATGCTCCACAGTTCAACCTTCTGACTGGAGAAGGTCACCCAGAACTCAGCACCACGTTGGAGTTTCTCGACTCCCACTAAAGCTCATCGACTTGCCTGAAGACACGCAGGTTACTGGGGAGAGAACCCAGATCTTTGGGACTTACGGAAGAGAACAAAGAACCCAGGTTTTTAATCAGAAGTTGAAATAACACCGAATGTCATTGCTGCCTTTGTCCTAATGATGGCATTGCAAAATGCAAGCTCTTGAGAGAAGGTATTACAGTGTTTACCATGACAGCTTGTATGACAAAAGCTATTTTACTACAGATGCGTTGCAGGAAATATATTTAGAATTATGCATTAAATAACAGTAAATGAAATAATAGATAGCTTTCCCACACGGCAGGGCAAGGTTTGATTAATTCAACAATTTGAGCTATTACTTTCATAATAAGTGTACAAGCAAAGTAGTGTGTATAATACATTCTGTAATATCAAGTATGTTGTTTAATATTTATGCAATTCTTTTAAGGATTACAAGTAATCCTTACAGGGCTAAGATCTCCAGAGGCTACGGTGCATTGGTTAGGAACTGGTAGCTTCTTCTCAATTTAGACTGTGGTGCCTTTGTGGCCCTTTGAAATTGACGTTCTCTTCAAAGGAAAAAAGAGCTTTAAATGTGGCGTTTTGTTTTATCTTTATGCCTGGAGCTGTTTTGAAACAAACTCAATTTTGAGTAAAGAGAGTGTTCTAAATTTTAAAATGTTAATATAAATACTGCATGGTGTCAGTGTAAAACAGGTGCCCACTGCGCACAGGACTGTGGTTTTGTTTATGTCTGATCTCTTGAACATCAAAAGTTTCAAACTGTTGTGGAAGGGACTTTATAAAAGAGAGCTGGATGGATTCAATTAGAATTGCAAAGCATAATGGCAATATGCAATTACATCTGAGAAGCTGAACTTAAGTCTCTTTTCTCTCTCACTCTCTCGTTTTTAGCTACGTGTATCATTATCAGCTATATAGAGCTACATTTTTTTTGAAGAAATACCTGATTTTTGATGCCTCTGTTTTTTTTTTATTTCTTTATTCAAGGCACTTTACATTTCACAGAATGAATCAGGCACTTTAAACACCCAGACTGGCTGCTCGTATGCTTTCTGAGCCTTATTTTCTGTCTCTAGATATAAAATAAGTTGCTGTAATAGGTTTATTGGCAAGAAGGAAAACTCACAAAGCTTTAGCCTCATTTTTCTATTCTCTTGACAACAGTTTAGCATTGCTCTGATTCCATGGAGAGCTTGAAAGACATGAAAAATTTAAAAGAAGCTGTGGCTCCATGCCACAATTAAGAAACACGGATTTCTCCCTTGCAGAAACTTGTGCTGAGGACTCTTTTCCATGATGTGTCTGATGCAAAGATGTACTCCTGTCTCGTGACTTACTGTTGGAGGACAAAAGGAGGACTCAGGTCCCCCACTGATACCTTCAGAGCTGGAAACCCATGAACTCTTCCTTTCTTTCAAAAACCCTGCTCTGCGTGACTTTTTGAAAGTGCTTTGGATATAAATTGAAACTGGGCTAATTTGGCTTACCGTTACTACAGTGTCTACTTAGACAGCAGGTAGCAGGGTCTCGGTTTTTCAAAGACTCAGTACTCCAGCACAGCACTTTCCCCTCAAATTATCCCTGGTAAACCAAAGTAACAAACTTCTCTTTCTGTCAGGTCTGTGAAGCTCACACAGTTGCAGAAAACTCTTGGGCCCTCGTTCACTGAAAGGAAAATGATGATCTAATATCCAGTGTTCGTGACCTACAAATACTTGCAGATGAAAAAATGCACCTTTTATACCTATAAAATGATCGTGTTCGTTTCACAATATTTGCCAAACCTTTCCAGGTTTACAGTAAACAGAGATTATGCTTTTTTTATCACTCTAGTCATGTAAATTTAAATTTAAACCTGATAAACATAAACTGTAATGCCCTTCTCAACAAGCCGCTAATCAGGTTATCACAATAATTAAATTATGCAATTGTTGTGATACAAAAACATGACAATAAATAAGTGGGAACATTGTCAGTGCTTTGGAGACCTCTGAAGATTCCCTGATTCGCCAATGAATAAATAGCTTGTCAAACTGCAGCTAATGCCTTCTTATTAAAAATATCTTTACACATACATTACAACAAATATACCATGAAATATTAACTTCATGGTATATTCAGATGCTTCCTTTAAAAGCAAAGAAATACCAAACCCAAACAACGTTTTCTGGGCTGGGATCTAAAGGACTTGGTCCTGAAAGAAGTGAAGGGAATTTTCAGCCTAAATCCATGGTCTGCAAACAGCGCTGCAATAAATCACAACCTGATTCCCTTGTTCAAAAGTGGCCGCCTCCACTACACTGCTGAACCCTTTGTTTGCTACTGTAAACCTGAAGAACTACTTTTTTCACTGCCTCTAGCAGGAATTAGAGACATGGCCTTTCAACTGCTCTTTACAGTTGCAGAAAATTACAAAGGAGGACAAGTCATAGTCACTTCAGAAATAATGAGAAATCGGGGTTATTTTTGGATTATATTGATGTGAGAATGCTTTGACATTTTTGTACCACTCTCAATTCTAGTTCTTGAGCATGGAAAGGAGCGCTCCTATTAACTGTGTTAACACCGGCATTAAAACATCAGCTGGTAACTTATCCCCTCTCTCCATCAAGGCTTACACTGCAGTCCGTAAGTATGTTTTGATTTTCTGGAGTGAGAAAATGGGGCTGGGAAAAGGTGTAACCCTTTGAAGGAGGAAAAGAAACCAAAAAGATTGGGGAAGGAGAAGAAAAGGGAAGAATCAGAAGAGACATGGAAAAAGAGAATCAGGAAATCACCGGGGGCTGAAAAGTAAAAGTAACTGAACTCGTCGTTTGACTCCAAGAATTCATTCATTCAATTTATTCCGCCCGGGTGTAGGAAACTGGGATGGAATGCCAGTATCCAAAAAAACTATCTCGAAATTTCAAGAATGTTGAGCAAAATAGGGACCTGCAGTTTTGGAACCACTTAAAAAAACAATGTGCATTTTTCATTATTATTACTAAAGTTAGCTTTCTATTTTGGTACACACAAGTAATGAATATTTCATGTCCGCTGTTTAGAAAATACTCAGTATTTTTTACTAGCAGAAAACAAGACAAGACGATATGAGTTCTAATAGTCAACTAGTAAGAAAATTACAAGATTGGAAGACAAAATGAGAAGATTGAGAATCCTGAGAAAGGGAAATTCTTTTAGGAATTTTAATAATGAGAAAGCAGTCCGATGCGTTCAAGTATTCTTTTTTGACATATTCAACACAAATCTAGCATAACTGATTACTTATCACATTCATACATTATAATTAACAACACTGGGGACCAAAGAGGAATGAATTATTCAAGTAAAAATTGTATAACTAGACAGTTGAAGACATTGTTTTTTCATATCTTTCTCTAAAAGTAGCAATTCTCTGTCATTCTTAGTACTCTTTTAAATAAAAAAATTCTGTGGGAAAAGGAAAAAAAAATCTCAGAATAATCAGTGAAGTCAACCTAATCAAAAAAAAAAGAGCTTTATTGCTTACACAGGAATTTACCAGTGTGCTTAATTAAACGCATTCCCAAAGATTATTTTAAAGGATTTTAGCTAATGTATAGCTAATGTATAACTTTACAGTGCCACCCTAGTGAAAAAGCCTCTAACTTAACCCCGGTAAGTACCTACTGCTTTCTTCTACCCCCCTTCCAATGAAGTTGAGTTCAATGTTCCCTCTAGAACAAACTAAGAGCACAGAACTTGTCAAGCCTTCCACTAAAAGCCTTGGAAACTTTAACAGAAAGCCTGTTATTTTTGTGGGCTGAATTGCTAACAACGATGCTCTGTTCTTTTTTGTTTGCAGACTCTAAACGTTCAGAGTAATATTAGGTTCTTTCCTAAAACCCAGCAATAAGTAGCTAATCATTATTTCTCCTGTGGTACCACACTGATTATGATAAATGCACAGAACTAATTTCAATGAATATGGAATTCTGTAGGAATCTCACAATTTCAATTAGTTCGAATCGATGTCCTTTTCAAAACTGTAATTTGTGGTTGAATGCACAATAAGGATCCTTTTGTGGGTACTTGCACAGCAGAAAGAGATCCTTTTGCCAAAAACAGTTCTACAGTTCAATATTTAGACACAGCAGTATTGGTATAGCGTAGTGTTAAAAAACTTAATTTCTAACATCAGACAGTATAAAAGCTTATCCTTTAAAACTAGTTGATTAAAATCTGTCTGCAATTGTAGAAAGTAAAATATATATGAACTGATTTTTCTCTAGTTTGCTCAATTATCATTATTTACGAATCAATACATAAAATTTCATAGTATGTTTTAAAAGCCAAATAAATATTTAACATTTGCCTTTGACCTTCTCAGAGAAAATTGCCGAGCGACAGAATTGCTTATTTCTACTTCCTAGAGGAGACACACGTGTGCCTCGTAAGATGAAACCTAAATATTGATTATGTACCTAGAGCGATATGTAAGATGCCCAGGATGGCACCAAGCTCAGTGAGGTTAATTTAAATCAGGTGGCTATCATTTTACTTCATCGTTATCAACAACTATTACTATTTTCCACTTACGTGTGGCAGTCAGTCTCTGGCTCACCTGGGAAGTGCATTTAGATTTGCCAGAGCTATAGGGTTATTACATAAATGGTGTATACTTTCCCTGCTAGGCAACATTAATGGCTGCTGATCGAACTGGCTTGGAACACAGAGCGCTTTATGTTGTAAGCTTGGATTCGGCCACCGTATTTAATTAATTAGTAGTCTTCGCTTTGAGGAATTACGGCAGAATATGCAAAATTAGCAGTAACACATGGATACGCACCCAATCGGGTCCTTAGCCTACTCAATTTACAGAGCTGCCGATTTTTTAAATATAGATAACATAGAAGGCAAAGAAAATGAAAGAAAGTGCTGAGGCTGTGACAGTGCGACTCAGGTGAAAATAAGCACCAAGTTCTCTCAGGCTTTCCCAGCCTACCTTGCAGGAAAGATTGAAATTATGAATACATTTTCTAGTCATCTAAAAGGTAATACTAGTCATCTAGAGATCATACGTGCGCCTTCTCCTCCCTCTTAGAATCATAGAATGGTTTGGGTTGGAAGGGACCTTTAAAGGCCACTTAGTCCAACCCCCCCGCGATAAGCAGGAACATCTTCAACTAGATCAGGTTGCTCAGAGCCCCGTCCAACCTGACCTGGAATGTTTCCAGGGATGGGGCATTGACCACCTCTCTGGGCAACCTGGGCCAGTGTTTTGCCTCCCTCAGCATAAAAAATTTCTTCCTTTTATCTAGTCTAATTCTGCCCTCTTTTAGTTTAAAGGTCATTACCCCTGCTAGAAAGTCTGTCCGCATCTTTCCTGCAGGCCCCCGTTAAGTAGCGGAAGGCCACAATAAGGTCTCCCTGGAGCCTTCTCTTCTCCAGCCTGAACGCCCCCAGCTCTCTCAGCCTGTCGTGGCCTCCTCTGGACCCATCCGACAGGTCCACGTCTGTTCTGTGCTGAGGCCCCAGAGCCGGAGGCAGCACTCCAGGTGGGGTCTCACCAGAGCGGAGCAGGGGGGCAGAATCCCCTCCCTGGCCCTGCTGGCCGCGCTGCTGGGGATGCAGCCCAGGGGATGTTCAAGCCAGGGAACAAAGTTTTGCCACCTCAGTCACAACTAGCATAAAGTGTTCAAATCTAATTTCAGTTTGCCTTCAGTGGCATTCACGGACACTGGTACTAAACCAGGATGTTTCTGCCCTCCTCTGACCTCTGTTGTGTGTCTGACGAAACATCGTTGATGTATCCTGATTAGCCATGGAATTAAGAGCATTTCTTCTACTTCTATTAACCAGATAGGTCAGCATTCAATGAGGTAAGACATTGATGTGAGGATAAAGTAAATTGCTCCCTTTGCTGCAATGTGGGTGAAGGCATGCAATCTCAGAACGCCACAGAATTTAAAGAGCAATGAAGTCTCTGTTGTTGTTTGCTAGTCCTAGGTGTAGAAATCGCTTTTGCAGTAGCTCACAGCTACAACTTAGAAACTGGTCTCATTCTCATCTAGCAGAAAATCCTGTTTCTCCTCCTACACACCACTGACATGATCGGTGGCTGAGGAAGCCTACAGAACAGCAATGAAACATCATTCCTGCTGGGAAACCCCTGACGCATTGTTTTTGAAGCTCTCGGATACCACTGCAGCGAGCACAGTCACCGGAACGCAGTGTTCTTCCAGCACCAGGAATGCAGATCCCTGGGCACTCGAGTCCGCCGTTACAGAGTCTGATTCCTAAGGCTGTGCAACAAATGGCATGTTTAAAGGGGAATGCAGAGTCTGAAGCTGTATTAATACTCCTTCTCATCCCATTTTGCTCTTCCCAGGGCTATTTCCAATAGAAATGGGTTAGAACAAAATCCCGCTCCGAGTAGCCGCAATATTCTGGCCTCCTTATTGCACAAAATCCAGATGAAATGGCTAGCAATTTCAAAAAATCCAAGCGAAACCTGAACAAATGGCCCTTTATTGTTACTGAATACTAAATCATCAGGTCATATTAAAACTTTGGAGTGTTTGTTTTGCAACTTCTGTCCAATCCCAGAAGTAGACATTTTATTTTGTTTTGCACCATTCACGTTGTTTGTTCTTGTTCTTCCATTTACCGCTTACATTTAAGTGCCCTGTTTCATTATGTTTCCTTTTTTGAAATGACTGTGGCAACTGTTGGCAAGTTTCTATTATGTTTACAAGAAAAAAAAGCAGCAAAACCCAATAGAAAAAAGTAATTAACCATTTCATTGAAGTCGATAAGGCTATTCTTGGCATGAAGTGTGACTTAGGATTAAAGATAGATGTTTGCTTTAAGTCACAGTCTCCTATTAAATACTGTGCGAGAATACTAAATATTGTAAATGTTAAAGACTTGAATTTATCATAGGTTTATCATGGGAACATTAACACTTTTACAGCTGTAACATCACAACAACACACAGAGTATACTGAGTTCTAAAGCCACAGTGCTGTAAATGTCAACTGGTTCATAAGTAATATATGAGTAATATACATGAATTTAATTATTTAGGCTTATCAAATTTCACCGAGATGCGGATAATTAGATGCAGTAGTGTGCCAGCTGAAAATATGTCCCTGTCCACAATGGTCAAGCAGTTATAAATGACATTTTGAAACGCGTAAGCCAGGGTTCGGTAGATAAATTCTGCTGAAAGCAGCTGAAGTGGGGTCGTTGGGGCTGGCTGCCCTGGTAGGGGGGATGCCCAGGTGCAGTGGGTGCCAGCCAGGTTCGCCCATGTCCCGGTACGGGCAGTAGCACATTTGTTGCAGTGTAGGTCTGGGCCACACGATGGCTCCAAGCACATACATTCAAAGCTAATAAATTTCCAGACTGTACACTCGACACAATTTCACTAGATAGCAACTACTGAAATACGCCGATACATGAGTGTTTAGAACAACTGTTTAATTAGGCGCACTCATGAGCCAATTGTAGGCACTTGTACAGTAACTAAACAGAAACGTCAACAATTTGCTTTTATAAATGTTTAAATATGATATCTAGGGCAACTAAGATGTGCATGGTTACATCATGCTGATTGAGGTTTGTAATTCCTTTGAGCTTTCTTCTCTGAAGTTTCTTCTGTCTATCAGAGTACCAATAGGTACTTCAGAAAGAAATCCTGAGCAGTGTGTGCGGCATAGCAAACAAGTCCACCGATGATGGGAACTTCCCAGCTGCCATATGCACCTGTGCGGACGTGTACAGATCAAGTAAAATGTTCTCAGTCTTGACTCTGGTTTCCTTAAAAAAACCCTCCATGACTTTGGAGTTACTCTAGTGCTAAGTTTACAGCCAAGGGCTGTGCACCACGTCTGGGTGTGCAGTGTCGATCAAACTCTCCAAAGACCAGCTGTGCTACTTAGGTTTCTCTAATGGCCAGGACACTTCTTCCTCTGGTCAATCTTTGTGAATTTGTTGAAGGTTAGAACTAGAATAAAGTCAATCCTTTCATTGACTGAACCCTTGGCTCCCTGAAACATTTTTCCTATCCTAGGCAGAGATTGCTAAGACTTATGAACAGGTTTTGTTGGTGCAGATTGAAATTCAATTTCAATTACATCTCATACAGAATTAACTTACCAAAAGTAGCAAGCTAACCTGGAATACACTGATAACACGTATCAGACAAAATCTCCTGAATTAAACTATTTTGTGCCGGCAGTGTGCCGCTACTCCAAGAGGTCTAACCAATTCAGAAAGCCAAAATTCTTGACTGACAGAAAATGGCAAAAGACTGTTTAGAGCTCAAGTTCTTGGCTGCCACTACCCTAGAAGAGACATCTGCCTGTACTTCAGTCTTGATTGCTCCAAATGTCCATCAGCACAAAGCAGTTATGTCAGGGTAACTTTGTGAGTGTGCGCAGGGAATCCAGATACGTGGTGTGCAGAAAAGGAAGATAAAATGAGGGCTTTTTCCCCATGGTGACCTAGACTTAATTAGTCAAGCAGACATGAAGAAGAATAGGAGAAGCAGTAAAAGAAAAAACACTGACAGAAATAAAGACAGTATAAGAAAAGAGCTAAAATAGCGTTTCATTTATGTCTTTGAAAGAATAAATAGATTTTTTAATAGATTGTAATTACTGTAGTATAAAAAGCTATTCAACTGTCACGCCAGGCATGATTTTAGTGATTTTAGTTGTATTTGCTTAATCGTCTGGTTGTCTACAGACTTAGGCAATGGGAAACTGGAAATTTTCTTCATCCAGACGTGTCTTCAGATCTGAATGGATCTGAAGCCACGTCAGTTTTATGTCCTGTGACAAATCTGAGTGTAAATAACTCCAAAATGAAAGTTGACAAAATCATCAAGTTTTGGTCAACATCACTTGAATCATTCTTAAAATATACAAAATTATTTCACATATATGTGTTGGGGTGAGACCTTTGCCTGGTTTCAGGGCTCGTTCCAAACTGCTTACGTGGGTTTACAAAGAATCAATGCTCTGCCTCCCTTCTCCTATGTAAAGCCTACATTGCTTAGAGGTAGCACTAAATTTGAGCTGTGCAGTAAATCATATCTAATATTTGTGTAAGATATTATTATATGCTGGAGGCATAATTCTTACTTTCTGAAAGGCTCCTCCTTAAAGTACACTTCATGCTGACTACAACAATAGCGGGATCATCGTGAAGGAATATAAACCACAGCTCTCTTTATATAAAAAGTAATAATAACCAGTGATTTCATGGCTCCAACAGTGATGCATTTAATCATTAAAAAGCCTCAGTAAATTATAAAGGGTAAGAAAGATGGCGTTTGATCCATAGACAGCATGCTTGTTTCAGGTATTCTAGACAAATTTCTCTGTACGGTATCTTAAAATTCTAGGTTTGGCTTTCTTTTCTGGAGAAACTTTTAGATCTCAAGGAATCTTAATTTCATTAGTAATAACAATAATTACTGGTAATAACTGTAAATTGGTAATAACACAAAATAATGGCCATTTTTCACTGTTAAGTAACATGGTTCCGAAGTATTTGTGTAGATCTGACCTACCCAATGTAGTGCAAACCTGTCACATAATCTCTCTCTGGGCAACCAGCTAAAGCATTCTGTAGATGTGCTTTTTACCACAGAAATTAGTAACAAAAAAATATAAGCTTGAATGAGCTCTATTAATTAAGAAATGACTTATGCAGATTTAAGAGTTTCCCATGAGGTACTCAAACATACACACAGAGATTTTCTCAGAAATAAATTACGTACTTATACGTGTTCCAGATTTCTTACTCTCTTCATTCCTCATCATTTCGGTTTAGGTTAAATAACCTAAAATAGCGAATGAAAGACAGAGGAGGGCTGTGGAACTACAACATTTGGGAAAAAGTTCAAGGAAGAGAAAGAAAAAACTGTGGCTCTCGTTCACAGGCTTACGTGAACTGGTTGCACCAGTTCAACTTAATGGAAGAGTTTCACATGGTTAATAGTATCACCTCAGAATCAATGAGACTGACTTGGGCAGATGACTAAATGTATATAAATGTATAAAAAGGCACACAAAAGGGCCTGCCAGCACAGGATGAAGTCCTCAGGTTGTGTTTGTGTCCCCGGGTTGCACGCTGCCTTCAGTCCCACTGCCTCAGCGGGAGCGTGACATCCCTCTCGCTCACAGGGACAACGCTTCCAGTACATCAGTAGAGTAGCCCAGGGCCATCGATGCTGTCATTGCCCATGTGCTACCTCATTCGGGTAGAAGAGCTGACTGTACACATAATGCCACCTAACCCCATGAGTAAGGTATACTCAGAGTGCAGCTCCATCAACTTCCACTGCATTCTGCTAAGCCAGACGGCGTTAGGAAGTCTGAGAAAACTTTTACGTCAGAAATGGGCTAGTTTTACTGTGCAGGTGGGCCCCAAGCTCGCAAGTGCTGACCCTTCCGTATGTGACCCTTACGAAGAAAACTTGGACTTTTGAAAAGTGCCTAAGTCCACAAAATTCTTCTTTTGAAAAAAAAAAAAAAAAAAGAAAAAGAAAAAAGTGACACAACTTAAAATAGAGGAGATATTTCATTTCGCTATCTTTTCCATCAACAGGTACACTTTGGGGAGATAAATGGCTCTTCCATTTCACATTTATTTTAACTTCTGACATTATAATTTAACTTACAGGATTTTGCAAAAAAACCACCAAAGTATTTGTATTTCTATTCATAGCTTAGACACTAATGCTAAGCATTGAAAAAACAAAGACAACAAATGTTCTTTGCCCAAGAAAGTTTAAAAACAGAGTGAACATAAGCACTACTTTAAATGACTCAAGAATGAGCAAATGTAAAGCCCTAATAGTAAACGACCTTTGTTTGCTATTCACGATCACAATGAGCTATTTTGTGAAATTTGGTTTTAAGTGGAACTTTCTTGAGTGAGCACAATGATAGGAATTTTTCGGGCTAATTTTGCTATGTTTCACTTTGGAGATATAGGACGGACTTTAACATCCTGAACCAGCAGAAAGATTCCTATCAACATTAATGGGGCTTAAACATGACTTTCAATGCTCTACATTTTTGCAGTGATATAAAAAACAAAGGTTGTTTAAAAGTATTAATCTGAATTCTGAAATAATTGAACAGTCCTCTTTTTATATTTTTAAATTAATCCTGCTATCACTTCCCCTCCTGAAACCTATGAACTCCCCAACTGGTGATGTATTCCTTAGGATCAAAATGTTTTTCTTCAACTTTTGAAACACTACCCGTGAATCTTCACAGATTAGCTATTCTTCACCTGCGCAGCCTCGGAATGCTTGATTTAGGAATTCTGATAGGTAGTACTTGTCTCTGATACAAAAACATAAAAAATATATAGATGAAGATGCTGGAGCTGTTTAACAAATGTTTTAGGCTGGACCTGTGACTTTTCTTTGACTAATGAGTGCATCTAGCCACATAAGACGAAAAAAGTTAGACTTTCATGTAACCTTTTTAAGAATCCTTTATACAGAAGAAAAGCCATCATCAACCCCTGAAACTCCATGGACTTAAGAGCTTCCACAACTACAAGACCTAAGAATGAGCCAGACAACATTATTTCTAGTGAGGTTTTTTGTCCCAGGAGAGTTCCAAGCTCTTCGGGAACACTCGGAAAAAAAAACCAAACCAGCTTCTGCAGTTGCAGTTGTTAGTACCACTTAGGTTTTTGTCATTTTGGTAGGATAAAGTTTATATGCTTTGATGGCAAATTCAGTCTTTTTTAAACTCGGTTTACCATGAGCTGCAAGATCTTGCCACGAGGCAGGTAAGAAGCAGTCACCCATCCTGCCGCATTGGCAGAGCCGTAACCTCCAGGAAAGAAGTACCGGCTATGCACCTCTTTCTGCCTGTCAACATCTCTTTGTGGACTAAAAGTAGGCTGCAGGTGGCTCAGCCTTCCCTCTAAGCACATAGTTGAGGAAAGGATTCAAGTAGCTTTCTCCTTTCTGCTCCCCAGCTGGAGTCAGCAAAAAATAGAGACTAATCCTTGCGAGAGAAAAATGCTGAGAAGCCTAGAGCTGCCTCCATCGGAGTGGGATCAGTTCTCACCTAGGAAAATGAGTAGCGTGGAGGGCATCTGCCGTGCCTGTTGTAGGGATGGGATGAATGGGGAATTGGGTTGTTGCCAGGGTCGTCGTGGTTTGCTCCGAGAATCTGCTGCAGCGCAGTGACTCTGCACTGCTCCTACTGCAGGGTTGTAGCTGAATACCACAACGTAGCCTTAAATCTCTTCCTTGCCAATTATCCCTGTAACTCATATTTGGTTTAAAAGTCAAAGCAAGTTTAGTTCAGCAGCCAGCTGCAAGCGGCGTCTAGTTTCATAAAAATCAATCATCTGAAGTATTTGTGCTTCATAAATCACCATCAGCTGATATGTACTGGAGAATCAGAACACTGCAAGCAGATAGCTGCAGCAGGACAAATTTTGTTAGATTTCTAATTTATAAGTAGCATTGTTTGTTAGCTCTGCTGATAACAGTTGAATGATTCCAAACACTAATAGAAATCTGTGAGGAAAATCCCCTCTTCTGGAGCAGGATAGTAGCGAAGGTACAGTAGCAAAGTCAAAAGGCCTGAAGGATCCACAGGCAACACAGTTGAATGGATATCTACGGTTCCAGGACAAAAAATGAATAGGAGAAAAGATGTGTGACTGGTAACTGGTGTCAGTTTGCCCTCAAGCAGGGCAAACACAGTTTACCCACTTCTGTCACCTGCCTCCTTCCACGGTTTGTGTGTAACCGGTAACTGCAGCACAGATTGCCAGCACTATCTGATAGTCCCTGCAGCTCCTCGTTTCATGACTGGCTTGATTCACACAGATCATGAGGCTGTTTCGGTAAGGAAGGACTATTCTTGAAAACAAAGATTTTTCTTGTGCACACCTAGCAACAAGGTACATACATGTTCAGTCATCGGGGGGGGGCAAACTAGAGGAAGTACAAATATTTGACAATAGAAGACAAAGAAATTGAGAGTCCTCAAAGGAAGGGGACATGTCCTTTACCAACAACAGCAGCTTAACATAGAGATTTCACAATTTAGCTTTGCTTCCTGAAACAAAATCACATATTTTTTTAAAATCCAGACTATACAAAGTTGACCAAGCTCTGTCTTGAAAAGTAATGAAATAAGGCAGACAAGGGAGGTGGATGTCATTTAAGTAACACTAACATTTTAAGTGCTCTCTCCAAGGCCAGTCACACGTCTTGTGTTTTCTGGGGTTCAGCCACCCTCCTTGCAACAAATCCAGCACTGGTGTAGTTACCTGTAGATGCTGTTAGCGTGGAAGCTTATGCCTCTGTTCTTCCACAAACACGGTCAGTAAAAGTTTTACTACATGGTAGTTAATTCAGAGTTCAAAGCTTCCATCTGATGCATAATGGATATGTTAAGCAGATAGGTTTAATAAAGACTCTCTGTCATTAATTCTCTAGCAATAATCATGTAGTAAAGCCAATTGGATCCCTACTGCAATACTGATGGTTGCTCTATACATAAGTGCAGTATTAATAGCTATGAATGCTCTCCTGAAGGACAGGCCTTCAAAGGCCACAAGAAAGCAGATAATTAAATACATTTAAAGATGAATTATTTTGCTGCGTTTTGTGGTTTAAGGATGAACTTCTCTTACAATAAAGATGTTCAGGATTCAATCCCTCTATGCAGAGAGGAAGTTAAATGAACTCTACCAAACTAGGCTCAGGCAATGCAAGGATTAGGGTGGCTCAGCGCTTGCTATTGGGAGGAATGGAGGATGGATCGGAGGAATCACAGGACTAAACCAAGGTTGTTTGGCTGCTTTTCTCCCATCCCAGCAATCTGCAGTTTTACATAGCTACCTTCTCTGCCTGTTTGCTGAGCTAGACCCAGCTCTGTGAATGAACTGATACTGAACTAAACACGCATTTAGGCTGCAATATCCCATACTGGGCAGAATCTGACCAGGCGAAGCAGGAGTGACACGGCAGGTTAATCACACTAAGAAGTAGGGTTTAAAATGGCACGAATATCTAAATGGGCAGAAAGCCTGTTATATACATAATGCGGAAAGTATTCAAACGCCCTTAGACCTTTATGCAAAGGGTGTATGTAGCTGTGCCAAGCGGAGGGTCAGCATGGGTGGGCTGGAAGGCGGTTGCCCCTTGCACAAACGGCCAGCAGTTTAAGGCTCGATGAAGAGCCGCTGTTCCCTGTGCCTGGCGGTGCTACCCCCCACCCCCACCCCGGTTTTCTCTTGCTCCATCATTTCGAGAGATCATTTCAGAGAGGAACGAGAGAGGAAGCCAGAAACGCCAGCCCAGCTCCTCACCCGAGCAGGGCCGTACCGGGGAGGTCTGAAATCCAGCGTGTTACCGGCTGTGCCGGGTGGGGAGTGAGCTCCGGGGGACGCCAACGCCGGCCCTGGGCACCGAGGGCCAAGGGGTTAACTCCCCTCCAGCCCAGGATGGGTGGAGTGCTGCGTTAAACCAGACGGGAGAAGCCCTTTCTCTATAGCCCTTCGCGCCCACACGGCACCGCCGGGCGACGGGGACCCCTCCCCAGCCGCGGGGGCGGGGAGGGGAGGGAGGGGAAATCCCCAGGATCCCCCGCCGTGGGGCGGGAGGAAAGGCACCGCATTAGTCACCGGGACCCTCCCCCGGTTGCGGGCGCTCGGCTCCGCCGCGGCGGCGGCCGCCGTCGTCGTCGTGGTGTGAGGCTGGCGGCAGCGCCGCTCCCCGCACAGCCCGGCCGGCAGTCGCGGAGGCTGAGGCGGGGCATGGAGGGGCCCGGGCTGAGCGTGGCGGGGCTCTGCGCGACGGCCGCCCTCCTCCGGGGCGGCGGGGCGGGCCGCCGGCGGGCGGCGTGAGGCGACCGAGCCCCCCCCCCCCCCCCCTTCCCGCCCCGGGTGCCTCCGCCCCGCGCGGGGAATGAGAGGCTGCGCGGCCGGGGCTGCCGGAGCCCGCCGGGACGCACCATGCGGGAGCTGGCGATCGAGATCGGCATACGGGTCCTGCTCTTCGGGGTCTTCGTGTGAGTACCCGCCGGGCGGCAGGAGATGGCGGGATGGTGGTGGTGTGTTTGTGGCGGGGGGGGGGTGGAGGGGGGTGCCTCCGAAGCTGCCTCAAGTTTCCTGCGGCGCCCGGGGACGCTCCGCCGCCTGACGCCCGAGCGCGGTGCGGGGTCGCCGGCCCAGGGGACCGCGGGGTGGGGTCGGGGTGCGGGGCTGGCCGGCCGCTGGTCGCCCCTCAGCCCCCGACGGAGAGTCACCCCCGCCCGCCGGTGGGAGCCCCGAGCGAGGGGGACCTGCCGCCGTTCCCCCGTCTGGGGTGCGGGGAGGGGAGGAATTTTCCCCCCGGCGTGAGTCGTTGCGGGAGCAGCGGGCACCCTTCTCTGCCGCCGCGATTTTGCCGAAGACCTGCGGGAAATTTTTTTTTGTGGGAGAAACTACTGTTTGTGAGAGAAGTGTGCAAAAGCCAACGACACAAACAAAAAAAAAGACCAAAACCCCACCGACATACCCACGCTGGTCCTAGCTTTGGTTTGGGCGGTTGTAGTTTTTGCTGTAAGGTGTGATGTGCCAGGGCTGTCAGTGCTCCCCAGCGGGCGCTGGCAGCGGCGGGAGCCCGCAGAGCCAGCGGCGGGGCAGCACCCGAGCGCCGGCAGCGCGGGAAGGACCTCGGGCTGAAGGCGGGGTGTAACGTGTTGTAGAGGGCTCTGAGGTGCACATCCGCACGCTGGTACGGAGGGAGGAAAGTCATGAAAACCTGGTTGCTGAAAGAAGTGTAGCTATCGCTGCAGGAACACTCTTTTTGCCTTCTCTAAGGGGAAAGCAGTGCACGTACTCTCTTTCACTGTGTACCTCAGGCAGGCTTCCCCCTTTCTCGTCAGGGCTGTAGCTGCTTCTCCTTTCGGGCAGTTCATGTTCTCCGTACATTTGAACAATGAAAAGTTATGCTTTTCATATAAGTTTGCATTTCAGTTGCCTTATGCTTAAAATGAGTAGCCACAGTTTTTGTGATCCACGAAGTAGCACAGAAACTCAATGAGATTCCACTATTGCTTGCTTGTTTGTCTACTTAAGGATGGATCCTGTTGGTCACAGGTGCAGGCAGTAATAGTGCAGGGCATCTATTAAGCTGTGATACTGACTTACAGCTGTGATACTGGAATGCTTTGATGCAGTTCCTTTCTGAACCTCTCATGGTTAATGAATAGCTTGCCCAATTTACTGGGATTTGAGTTTTTCCTCAGTGCTCATTTCTCTTGAATATTGATGCAAATCTTTTGATTTGCAACGTATTCGGTAAGTGTCATCCTCTTCCTTTTTAGAATAAACTTTGATACCTTCAAAAACCTTTGATACCTTTCAGTTTGGTTGCATCTCAGTTTGAAAGTAGACCCGTTCCTTTCAACAGAACTCTTTTCTGGAATATATGGAATTACAGGGTGAGCAGAGACCTCAGAAAATGATGCTACATCAGAACCTTTCCCTTCATTATGATTGCATGTGTAATTCATCACTTAAACCATTTGGTAAGAGATGTCTTCATATAGCTTATTACCATGATATGTAAATCATGTCCCATCGTATGTAGTAATCTCTGGGTTACACTTGTCTTCTGTCCTCATTTCCTCTCTAAAACATTTTATAACTTTCACTATTCTTTATGCTGTGGCTCTAAAATCAACCAAGGGATGGCTAAAGGAAATACTTTTGGTAGTGCCACCGTAGTGCCATATGGCAAATGACTGCACAAGCACTCTTCACATTTTCACGTAGCTCAAGCTTCTTTCTTCTTGGAATTGCGGGAAATAATTCTGACATTGTAAGAGGTCATTTGAACCATTCGTTGTCATCTACAAGTACCGAACATGTAGCATTCTAAATTCACATCCAGGCTGGTGTTTAGTTTTATGAAGAACTGCACTTTTGTTTGTAGTGGCTGCAAAAATATAATCGCTAGCTAGATGAGAAAAAATGGCTTAATATTCAGATAATCTTAACACCAGTGTAATCTTTTGCTATTTAAACAGTATTCAGTATTTCTCTCAGTTTGGAAAAGAGGCAGTTACTTGTGTTTTGGAACTTTTGTGCTATAAAGGTTTAAATACTGTGTTTTCTGTGGCTTTGTAGACAGCCAGGGCAAGGATTTTCACGGAGTGTTGAGTTCATCGAAATATCTCTTTCAAGTATGAAGAATTACTGGTGAATTTGGAAGTCCTAGGACTGGAATTGAGGCGGCAGCAATGCAAGCTCTACCGCAGAAGCTATTTCTAGGAATGCAAAGGCTGTACAGTTCCCACCTCCCTTCGAAAGGAATGCCATTAACATCGATGAGTTGAGGCTAGGTCTGAGATCATCTCTGCTGTGGATGCCAGCTGCGACACAGATATTTGTCCACCAGGAATGGTTTGAAGAGAATTAGTTCATTCTGAAAAGGTGTTGGTGACTGGGTCACCACCAACATTTGTAGTGTTAGAAATCTGACCTTGAAGATAATGGTTCCATAGTTACTTGCCAATTGTGAACCATCTGTGCCTCCCAGATGTCTTTTCAGCTTCAGTCTGCTGATTAATATAACTAAGAGTAATGTATTGGCGTATTTTGTACCATAAGATGCAAAAGAAAAAGGTTCATATTCCATGTTGTAGTTCTGCTTGGTGATAAATGTCATTTCATAAAAACAGAGGTGTGAAAACTTATGTTGATCATTGCTGAAATTGAATGTATTGCCAATTTGAATGTATTTTACAGCAACAACAGCCATATTTTCTATACTTAAAAGGACTGGCAACACTTTCTTTCCCCCCAGTTCCCATAATTATCAAATTTAGTCATTCCAACAAAGCAAAAATCTGTAACTGTTATTTCTCTTCTGTCATGCAAATGTACACTGTTCCAAGGAATACATGTTTTTGATGGTTGTGTATTGGTTTGGATGAATTCAACAGACAATCAGTGAAGATAATGATAACAACTGACTCAGTTCTAGGTGTTGTGTTCTTAGCAACTGCCGAGTGTTCACTTGGCAATTAAAGACAGCCTTAGGTACTGAAATTAAGCCTGTGCCTTTACAAAGATCTGCGCTGAATGGCATTTTAGCCCTCAGGATTTACTGCTATTGAAGGAAGGATTACTTAGGAGAGATTTATTAGAAGAACTACAGCTGCCTGAAATTCAGAAGCAGGAATTAAAAAAAAAAAACAAACCCAAAACCAAAAAAACCCCAACCCCCCCCCCCCCCCCCCAAAAAAAAAAAAACGACAACCAAACACAACTGTTTGTAGCCAAAAACATGCTTACACACTTTACTGGGAAGGTAAGTAGATGTTCTTTGAGTACCTTCAGCAAAATAGCCTTCAAGCCACAAGTTACAAACTCTAAGGTGAACAGTAGTATTTCTGTTCTGCCCTACAGTTTTTCCCTGTTCCTTAACATAAACATATTCACTTCTAGTTTTCAAAATATTTAGACTTGCATCTCTTGACTGAGCTGAACTGATCCTAATGAGCGTAGATGGTTTGCTCCTCACTAGGCAAAGAAAATTCTCACGCTATAATTTGACCATTACATTGTTACTGCATTGTACAGTTTCAAATATTTTTCAATTAAACCTTGACTTTAATCAAGTCTCACCTCATATTTTTGTTTGGTTAGTTTTTTATTTATTAGAAATATCTGTGAGTACAGAACTGGATTTTTTTTTTTAAAGCGAAATTTTTGATGTAAGGTCTCAGAAGTATAAATGGTCTATTGCTTAACATGACAACTGTGAGCATGTACTTTGTTTATAGAAAAAAATCAAACACTGATTTGAAGAATGATTGAATTAGGGTCTTGCATCTCTGTGTTCTTCATTTCGTACTTATTCCTATGACCTGGAGCATCTTAAGATGCCCAGTTAATGCTAAAACATGTTAAATGTGTCCGGTCTTTCATCTGCTCCATGTAGACGGTGGCATTTGTCACTTACTGAATGCTTGATGAAAGCAAATTGTTTTGATTGACTTCATTTTATTCAGTTAAGGCAATTATAAAAAGATTTGTGAGCAAGTCTGATATTTTTACACGGGAGTGATGCTCTTAAAACAATGTTCTTCATCTGTCCTAAAAATAATCTATTGAGTGGTAGCTCAGAGTGAGCCTGTAATTGCCAGTGGGGGTGTCTTATTTTCTTAGAAAAATACATGTTGTTTTGTTTTAGGCATCTAGGAAAACTTTTTAATCTGTTTCAGAAGACCGCATCATTGTCTTGGTAGGAAGACAGAAGACTTTGCGTGTGGTGTAGTATATTTAGCCCAGTGACTTGTCAACAGCATATCGCTGATGTTTCTAGAGCTGTCTAATTGATTAAAAAGACAGTCTTTCAAGGATTGCTTCATCAAACCTCAAGCTCTTCAGTGAGTGTGATGTGATTAAAAGATAAATGTCATTCAGAGTAATTGGGTATCTTCCCTACAGCACGGTCTCATTAGCAGCCTCCCTTGGGAATAAACGTCTATCTGCTGGCTAACGTCTGTATGTATTACACACGTGTGAGCATATAGTATTGACTAATGCTGACATCTTTCTTGTGTGTGCACCATGGTCAGACTCTGAATCTGATTTCGTGCATGTTGGGTCTCTTACAAGTTTCCGGTATTAAGATTTTAATCAAGTTATGAATATGCACAAAATGATGTAGCGTGGAAAGCTCTTTCAAGTAGCTTTCTTTGTCATGGGTGGTGATCTCTTGGATATTCTGGCTATGTTGCCTTCCGAAATGATACTATGTGTTGTCTTGTTAACACAGACAGAAAATCAATTAGCTGAGGAGATTCCACAATGCTGCAGTTAGTGCTGTACGCTTCTCCCAGTTTGCGCTTAACCTGTTCTCTGTGATATCTACTGGATTTTTTGGAGGATAAACTGAGCTGACAGCCACAAGCAGTCGGAGATCTGTAGGTAATATAAGGAAAACAGTATTGAGAAGAGCTCACCAGTCTGAGACATTATTTCCTCAACCTCACCCAAACGCTGCCAAATTAAACAAATCAGTTGGACCAAGATTTGAAAGCACCTTTTAAGCCTAGGCGCTCTAGATGAATCTTTCAAAGCGAAAGTAGGTGCTTGGCCACGTGAGCTTCTTGATTTCAGTATCCCATAATTCTGGCTTTGTTTGGAACCTGATTTTTGGCTTCTGATCTTAAAAGTCTTGCACTTCATTTCTCTGTACCCTAACTTCTCATCAAGAAAGCGAGGGTAATACTTTTTTCTCACCCTTTGTTCATTTAATTGATACAATCTTTATTGTGAGGTATATGGACAGTAGCCAAACCCGCTGAACAGTGAATATGCTTGGAGCTTTTTCGATGTTAGTTTCACCAATAGTAATGGTAGGGTAGTAGGAAGTAAGAACATCAACGTGCTTGATTAATTACCTGTTTAAAAATAATAATTTACTGTACTGTAATAATTTACAAATCATAATTTAGATGATACTAAAATGAGGAGAAGACTTAGTTTCGTGGCCCGGGTTGAAGTGTAGTTCACTGAGTAGGGTTAATGAACAGTTAAGGGAAAGACCTGCTATAAAAAAAGATTTTTAGCCTCTCTGGTGCTTAGCATCTGAGAACATATATCAAAGGTTGCATATTGAGCTCCAGTGGCAAGCAACGGACTTGTTCCAGTGCTCAGCGGAGCCTGTTATACCTTTGAAGTGATGGAAGAATTAGAGTGCCATGGAGCTTCTGTCACTGGCTGAATGCAGCTGATGTATTACGAAGTAACCCAAATTTTTAACTTTGCTCAGCTCTGCGTCCTTGAGAGGTTACTGTAAAAACAAAAGGCCATAAATACATATTATACCTAGTGTAATACGAAGCACACAACAAAATAACCGTGTGCTTGTCCCGATATCTATGAAATATCACCGAGCTAACAGAGACACTTGGTACTTGGCGTTCTACCGAGCTGAAGCTTCTGTTTCCCTTAATTTCTTATTTTATTTATTGAAGCTAGGGTAGGATTTTACTGACTTTGAAAACAGCTATTCAGGAGAAAGTGTCCCTGTCTTTCAGTGCAGAGCAGTCTTTGGTCTGTGCAAAAGATAAGACTGTTTCACAGGCTGTTGTGTCAATACTTTTAGGTCGTGGAACTGAGCTTATTTCATTTGTCTTCCCTGAGTCCCGGGGGGGGCAGGGGCGAAGAGAAAAGGGGGATTTATTGGCAGGAATTCTAATTGTCCTGTTAATAGGATGGGATTTACAGTTGATGTCCATGGCTAAACTTGCAGCTGAATACATGCTAAAAAAGGATGTTATTGTAAATGCCAAAGCATCTGCTCCAGATTTTTGAGGAGTAAATGGTGACTTTGTGTCTCTTCTTGTTGAATCCTGTTTACTCACTGACTTTGGCACTCTGTATTTATTTGCTCCCAGCCCTGATTGAGGACGTTTTATAGCGAGAATGCTACTCAGACTGACAGGGTTTCTGTAAGGGAAATTTTTCTTTTAAAAAATTTGATTTTTGTACTTTGATCTAAGCCCAGTCAAGCTGTGGCACAACTGTGGTTCTTACAGCAAAGACTTTAATAAAAAGTACAGCCCTATTGCTGAGGACGCAGTTATACCTCGCACAATAAATGAAGAGCTTTATAGTCTCCCACTCTCTTGGTGACTTTGAAAAGCAAGAACTTGTAAATAGTTGGCAGAATTATTGACGCTAAAAGGGGATTAAGGATTACATTTAGCGTGTCTTGTAACTTTTCTCTGTAGTAAGCACTATATGATACTGAACAGGGGAGGTTTGAGCGCTGCATCTATGTTGGCAAGGATTAGTGGACAAAGGGAGAAAGGTAGAGACAGTGCATGTGTTCCTGGTTAAAGTATTGGTTGTGATCCACTAATGAACACCGGGGACTGATGAATGATTAAGGAAAGCTTCACTGGTTTCTGAACCAGAATAACTGCTTTACAGATGGTCCAAGTAGACTGCCTTCACAGAAGGGACAAAGCTGTCATCAGGTGTGGCACTTGAACTAAGCTCTTCAGAACTATGTGGGCTTTAAGGTACTTTGCATTCATGTTTTTTCCCTTGCCTTGTAAATGGTAAATTTGTGATTGTTGGACCACAAGTCATTGCTATGCAAGAAACTCTCGGACTGATCTTTATGATTCTGCAGAAAACTGGATTCGGAATGTTTCTTTATTGTAAATCAGATTGTTACAGTCACTGTGTATTGTATTTGTTTATTTCTCTGCATTACAAAACACTTCTAGCTTTTACTAACCAAATAGCTAAATATTTTCCTTGTTAAAATACCACTGAATTTTAATTAAAATGGCATATAGATAAAATGCAATAAGTGGGAATTGTTTTACTGTAGGCTAAAATAGCAGGGTTTACAGCTTGTGTTTTCATATTAAGTGGCTGATTAAGGTTACTTATGCAGCCGAATTTCAGAGAATTGGGGAGGAGTGAGAAAGATGGTAAGAGGGGTATAGAAAACACCTTTTCTGAGAAAAGGTAGTAGTAATGGAGCTGTTTAATCTAGAAATCTGAGGAGACACGGCAGCAATCTTCACATGTAAGCAGCTGCTGTAAAGATGTCTGAGGAAGACGATCTGCTCTTCATGTCCTTCGGGAATTGTACAGGAGGGAAAGATTTTAAACTTGCAGCAAGTGAAACTTAGGCTGAGTATGGGGAGATACAACCTGATTGTAAGGACTTTTGAGCACTGTGATAGGTTGCCTGAGGCATATGTAGAATACTCACCACTTGAAATTTTGAAAAAGCAAGTTGCACTGAAGTATCTTGAGGGTATTTTACATGAAGCATTGCTTTGCTGCATGGCTGTGAGGAGACAGACGAGGTGGCCTTCTGAGCTGGCACGAGCCAACTCAGTGGACTGAGGTTTATACTGCCTGAGAGCGTCCCAGTGTGCGGGGAAAAGTTGAAAGACATCAAAGCAAAATTTCTTGTAAGAGATTTTTGGCTGACGTTGATGGGCGTAAAAGGGAACGGTGTTACTAATTTGAAGTCACTTGGAGAAGTGACTTTAGCAAAGGCTGAGCAGAAGGTGATGGTGCCTTGGCTGGAGGGCAGTGCCGTGCCAGAAATTGTATTCTAAATATCCTGCGTTGACGAGATGGTGGGGAAAATGAAATCCTACACTAGGTCGAATGTTTCACTCAGCAATCTCGCGGTTCGACATTTTATTTGATTTTGAGTGAAAAGTTTTACTTCTTCTTTAGAATTTATAATGGAGGTGTAAATGTCAGCTCAGAAGTATTTCAGCTTTGAAGGACTTGTGGCACCCTGCCGACTGTTGTGAAGCCTTGCAAATCGAAAACAGCAGAGGAGAGTATCATTTGACATAAACTGTTATATTTTCATTAGCTGCCAATTTTCCCTAATGGGAGAACAGATCTAATAGCCTGACTGTACTCTCGTAGCCCGCAGAGAGGCCATTAATAATTTCATTCGTCTGGTGTCTAAGGTGCTTTACAGGAGTGTAACTATTGCTATTGGACTTTAGCGACTGCTACAAAATGCTAAAAGGGATGTTCCTATTCCTCATTACTATATCTTTAGATTATTTTTTTTTTAAATCATTATTAATGCTCTGGAATGTGTAGTTATTCACACAAGTGGTTTTGGATTGAGTGATTTTAATATAGTTGGATTTGATTGTGAATATCATTAGAGAGGTCTCTTTTTCCCAGGGAGAAATGTGAGGTCATTACATACAGCAACTGGGAAGGAAAAACTGGAACAAAATAACTTGTAAATTTGTATTGCATCTAGTGAATAATTTGGCCCCAAAAAGTTTCTCTTTATTAATACTGAAGTATTTTATTTTAAAATTTGCTTTTTTAAACGCATTTTTTATTAAAAAGAGTTTAATGGATGCCTCCCCAAAATATTTCATTTCAGTTTGGGTTACAATGTTCCTGCTTGACCAAAAAATAATGTTTTAGTTACATATAAAGAAACTCTTGTTTGAGTGTTCTAGATTAATGGAATTATAGAATGTGTCGGGTTGGAAGGGACCTTTAAAGGTCATCTAGTATTTCTCTTCATTCTCACCTCCTTGCCAGCTCCTGAGGTTTTGGTCCGAAAAATGGTCTGAGAATGTGTTTTGGCTCTTCGCTCTAGTTGTGGACAATTTGTTTGATATGACTTGATCCTCACTTTTATTCAGCCTGTACCCCTCAGGTACAGCGTTATGTGGGGACAGGCTTCACTGCCATACAGGTCCTCTTTCAAGGTCATGGCTCTGTCTGTCCAGCCTGTGTTTAAAGGGAAGAGTGGTGCGGAGCGAACGGGATACAAATCATAAACATTCATATAATAGACGTATTGAAGACTAAAAATAACTTGGCAGCAAATTATCAAGTCATGTTCATGTTATTAAAATTGAGGTTGTGGCGAAAAGCTGGGTGAGCGAGAAAGAAACTTTCTTGTGTGGAAGTGGTGGTAGGTTTTTGATATGGGGCTTTTGAAGAGATTGGGTGGGGAGGCAGTGTCTGCACAGAGGTGAGATGCTGCAGCACGGAGGAACGTATTTGTGTGTTTCAGAGATTGCTCCTGAGTAAGCTGCCAGGGCCAAGCTGTCCCTTCCAACTGACCAAACCTTGTTCTGAGCAAGATATTGAAGAGCTATTGCAGGAGGAAGACGAGTGAGAAACACTGAAGTAACAGTGAGCTACAAAGGGAATTTGGAGGAGTGATGGAGGAACAGAAATAACTGAGAGGGAAAGCTTTGGTCACTAAGAGCTTGGCATCTTTGTGAATTTAACCCCTGACTTTGATTTCAGTTCCAAACCTATCGTGAACCTATAGTCAATAGGAGTGTGGCACACAGGTATGAAAACACAAGAAACTTCTCAGCCTAGTCAGCTCTGTCGGATTGCTCTGAAGCTGGGATAGTTGTCCAAGGAACTGTTGAGAGTTGTTTGGCTGAAAATAGTTCAAGATGTAATAAAAACAAGCATTAAAAAACATCAAAAGCAAAATTCTGGCTGTCTACAGTGTGTTTTGGTTCCTTATTCAGATACATGCTTAGGTGATTTAAGCCTGTAACACGAATTCTGTTTTTCATTTTAGAATAACGTACAGTTGCCATCTTTGAAAGTTCTGATGGCTACATCAGTGTTCATATACGGATCATTTCCCTTCTCTCTATTCCCTTCTACCCAAACATGCACACTGAAATGGCTTTTGTGAAATACCTCACATCGTAGGGTATATTTAATAAAAATGGAGCATGAAGGCAAAAATTAATACTATAAATCATGCTTTTTAGTAGCTAAAATGAGAGAAAATGCAACGAAAACAGTAGCCCATAGTTTTCCCTTTGTTGGTATCTGTTATTTCTGTTAGACTACCGCCGTTTATTGTCTCTGTTAGAGTAGTGCAGCTGTGCTGGGTTGCCTGAAGTGCTGTACGTTGACATAATAAGTAGCAGCCCTGCCCTGCATGCCTTGCGCCCGGAACGCTGCTCCGGGACCACACCAACTAAACTGCTTTTTCACCTTGGGAGCAGCTAAATGCTGAAAGAAATACTTTCTCTTTTTTTTTTTTTTTTTTTTTTTTTTGTTTCAGAACAGTTTAGTTTATATTCTGCAGGCCAGAAAGCAAAAGATGCAAAGATTGCTTTCAGTATGAGGTCAAAGCAACTTTTAAAAATGTAAAACAAGCCAAAATATGTCAATTTGACTCATTTTGCAGTGTTGTTTTTCCTGTTTCAGTATAGCCACTCTTGTCTCCCGCTCTTCTGCTCAAAGCTGCAATGCAGTATGGCCAACTGTTCCCTCTTTCTTCCTTTCACTTTGCTCATTTCCAGATATTCCAGTTCTGTAAGGAAGAAATGATGGTGAAAAGCTTGTGTCTAAGCTAGTTAAGTAGTTTAATGCCTGGATACCCATTTTTATTCCCATTGAATGGGAGTTTTCTAGATTCAGTCACTTCATACTGGCGATAATGATACTCAGCAATATTTAGTGCTACTTGCATTGAGTGCTCAGCCCGTGAGCAAGGAGAATGTATGCGAAGACTGGAAGTTCTTGGATTTTTTCAGGCTCACAAGAGCAACTGGCTGGCTGTGTTAATTGCTTGTCCTTTTGCTGTTCATGCATGCTCAGATAATCCTTTCCTGTTCCTCTTAGGTTTAGTATGACTGGAGTAATATCACAGGAGGAAAATCGTTTACAGAGAGAGAGAGTTCAAATGCCAGGGATTAAGAAAGCTGTAGAGGTATAATTTAGGTACTAAGGAAATTAACTTTAGATTCTAAAACTCCAGGCTATTCTCTTTTCTTCAGCATTGTGAAAAGCTTAGCTGGTTCACTATTTTATATTAGATGTTCTAAGAACACTTAGGTATCACTTATACATTATTTCATAAGCAGCAGGATTCCCGCTGTGAATCTATATTGTTGTTAGTTCAAGATTGGAGCTTTTAACTGAGCCGGGACTCCCCAGCTGTTGCCTCCTTGCTGATTCATTTAATTCATATTGTTGCTTGAATTTGGACCAAGCAAGGAAGAGAAAATTTGAGCAGAGGGGTTGGGTCTGGTTTTAACCTGTTTCTGTCCGAATATTCAGTATTCGTACATGTGGCTCAAGTCATGTGCTGTAGCAGATGACAGCTGATAAAGCCTTTATAAATACAGCTCCAGATGGTGTATCAGAGAAGGGTCCAGTGGCTCAGTAATCATTCAGAAGTACTGACTGGCACAGACTCCCATCATCTAGTTAGACACACTGGTTGAAGAACCTGTCTCGCGTCATGGTTGGCTTTGTTGGCCCAGTAACAGTACAGCTCACCCTGACTGGGGTGTGATGCTAGCTGGGAGGAGGAGGAGAGTGAAGAGGGTGGCTGTTCGTCCTTGGAAGAAGTCACACCTAGAGTTACATCTGTGAAATCAGGGTATATATATGAGGCAAATCCAGGAAACCTGCTGGTGAGACTGAAGGAAGATACTGGAAATTCTCTTTCAGCACATCTGGGAAATATGACTGCCTGGGTGATATGTATATTTTTAAAACTGCATCAGAATTTATTTTCAATCCCTTCTTAATCAAAATGATTTCTCATATATCTGAAGGGCTAATGTGGGCATATGGGCTAATTAAATGTATCACTGCAATTGCTAGCTAATTTAAAATATTCAGAAATCTTTTACATCAAGTGACTCATCTGAAGCCAAACCTACCCTTGAGAACCAGCTCTCTATTTGCCAGTGACATTAAATAAAAAACCCCAAAATATTGCCCCTGGTCTTTGTCCTTATTAGTCCCAGGATCTAATTCCATTGACTTTTGACTCCTCTCTACGTAAAAGTGCACCCGTAGAATTAAAAGTGGGGAAAGCTGTCTACATTCAGATTAGAATATCAAATGCTATCAGGAGGTGGCATGAAGGCTTTGTTTCTAGCTTCTGAAAAGTAGAGAAGTTTAAAAAATGCTATCAACTTGCACTATTCCCAGAGCACTGAATAGGGACTGAATGAAAGAAGCATCTTGCAACATTTTTCTTATCATTTACTTTCTGCCAGTACTCCTCTTGGTCTTCGTAAATGCTTGCCTGCAAACAGAAGGTTACTGCAAATGGAGAGAGGCATCAGATTTTCTAATTTCTCTAGCAATAAAAACAGCTTCTGAATTATCTTTGTAGGGTGTTCCTGGTGAATGTTAACTACCCGGTGTCCTGCAGGACACTCAAACCCAATAAAGCTCCATATTAGGATTATAGATTGTTAATCAGAAGTGGTAGGCGTATACACTGCATAGCATTATATTGGGAAATAAAAAGTTTTGGCTGTTAAAAAGGTAGAGATAATTTATTGATACAGCTGCTTCTGTATGTCTTAGTGTGAATGGAAATTACTTAATGAATTGCTTTTAGTGCAGTTACAAGATGTTGCTTATAATAACACGTTTCTGTCAAAGCCTACGAAGAACCAATAAAACATTAATTTCTGTTCTCATGCACATGCTTCTTGTGCAAGCAATATCTACTGCAATATAAATTCTGATATATTTTAGAATTTAACTCTTTACTTTTGATTTCCAAGGAGAAATTGAAGCCGTTGCTTTCCTACTCAAATGCTTGTCAGCAGTGCATACTTGGTGTATGTAAATACCAGTCCGGTTAATGAGCAAACTACAGCATTAGGAGTCTTGCTTTGATACTGGTATTGACACTTCTTAACTGGAATGATCACTTCTATGCCTTGTGCTGTAAAACAGTGTCAGAAAACATGTAATCTCTTGATACCCGGTGTTGCGCCTTAACTAGAGGGAAAGTTTCTATTTCTAACAAAACTAGAGTTTATGTTATTGAAGTTACTTTTTTTTTTTTAATTCATGTCGGCTTCTTCCTTGGTGAAACTGCAGTTCATCAATAGTAATTGGGCCTTGGTCATGTTTTTTTTTTGTGTCCTGATACATCATTTCGTTCTCGATGGCTGAGGAACTCTGGATTTTCCAAATTCTATAGAAATTAAATGGCTCGGATCTCTTTCCTTATGTTAACCTCTGCGCTAACACAAAGCTATCTCATCATGATAATACGCACAGACAGCAGCATTTCAGAAACTGAACACCTCCAGCATTCCTGTGGTGAGCAGAATGATGGTGATAAACCACAGGCATTGTTTCTTATCTCACCTTATCACTATCCTCTCTGCTTCAGTTCTGTTAATTTTGCATTCCAGCCACAGACTACTTAAAGCTTTTCGTATTTTGTCTGTCTTTGCAGGAGTTCCTAAAATAACCGCTAAAAAGTTATTTATTTTCTTTGATATTACGTATAGGGAATAAACAAGGCTAGGTTTTCTCATGGCATGAGAATAAGTTATCCTCTCCAGGAATACCAAATAACATGACACGAATGCTTTTCCCACTATTAGTGTGTTTCAGAATGGATAAGTCAAATGGATTGACCAGGCTGGATGGGGCTTTGGGCAACCTGGTCTAGTGGGAGGTGTCCCTGCCCAGGGCAGGGGGGTTGGAACTAGATGATCTTTAAGGTCCCTTCCAACCCAAACCATTCTATGATTCAAATGTAAGCGACGACGATGTGAATAAGCAGCGTTCAATGCAATGTACCCAGCCAGTGTAAACTCTGGGCTCTTTCTGTTTAGCCTAGGTCACTTGTTGGAAACCCCTCAAGCAAGTTCTGTCTTTCTGAATATAACTTCCTTATCTCCACAGCTGTTGTGCCCTATGATGTGGTCTGCTTTATGGCTCCTCATTCAAAATGTTGGGGCTGTGAATCTGTTGTGTGAGAATCTCTCATTTAGTTATGTATTGCATATATGCCCTGTAATTAGGCCAACCTGTACAAAGCCCTTACCAACTTCAGCCTCTGCACCTTATGAGCAGCAACTGATGCTGCTCATAATTATGCAGTTTTAGTGTTAGGACAACTGATTGCACAATTTAACACAGCAGGTACACTATAAAAACTTTTACTACTAGATTTGAGACCTGGTTTGGCGAATACTTAAGGAATTATCTGTGTAAGAAAGTGCAGGATGGGGTTCCAATAGCACAGTCGCAGTTAACCTGTTTCTGTGGGAGAGGGAGGGGTGAGTTTGCTCACACGGAGTTCTGCAGTCAGGGAATGGTGGTCAGAGACAAGCATTTTTCCACAAGCCCTCAGAGGTGATTTATAGGAGGGGTTCATGAACACCTGCTATCTCTTCATTACTTGCTCCAATGAGGACTTGCATACAAAGCCATTTTAGGATCAGATCTGCTTATCAACAGATGAAGCTTAGGAAAGAAGGTCATTATGTGTCTGGTATGAAAGACTGAGTATCACAATCACAAGTTCATGTCCATTCTCTTCTGGTTCTTTGTCACGCCAAATGTACTTCTCTGTCTTCCCCTTTCTCAGTTATTGTCGCTTGAGACATCTATGTCTCCTACCTGCATCTATGAAGAAGAAATTTCTTCAGAGACAAGACAGAAGGACAAAAAACCCAACCCAACTCAAAAAAACAGACAAAACCCACCTTGTACATCCTTTAGTCAATGCTCAAAACCAGGAAGCAATCTCTAACCCTCCAGTGTGCCATCAACACTTCTCATGGAGCAGATATCTAGGTCCCCAAAATCACCAGGACAAAAGCCCCTGTGTCTTCTCCTGTGTGATTTCGTATCGTCGCTCTCTGAAAATTGAGCTGTTGGCCAACACTGGTCCTTGTAATGCTAGTAGGTGCTTCTAAGGTGAATACTAGTCATGATTTCATTGCTGGTAGTTCGTGTCTTACACTAGCAGGACATGACGATACAATCCTAATGTTGGGCCCATCTATCCTATTCCTGTCCTGTTCTTGGTGTTAGATTGGGAACATACTTTTCTATTCTAACATTTAAAGGTTTCTACCTTATCAACTTTGCCAATGCAGTACTGCTTATTGCTTTTTCTCTGATTTTTAGCGGCTTCCAAATGTCATTGCTTCTTCATGTCATAAAGTCAGGGGATGGTGGCTACTGTCAGCAGTGTTTGTAACAATAAAGTGAGATGCTAAACGACACCCTGCTGTTAATTATGAGAGATGAAGACCATGGTGGAAGTACAGGTCAAAGACTCCATGAAGATATATATGCAATGCTTGATTCATTCTCTACCAGTGAATGGTTTAATAAAAAAAATTATTAGTCCATATTATCACAGAAGTACTGTGTACTTTTACCTTCATCAGTCTGTGATATGGTGCTTGCATGGAAGTTATCTTAAAGGGCTACAGCTGTTCAATGGTAATGAAGCTACCTGGAAGTAGTTGTGTCCTCAGAAAAGGACGTTTTTATTTAGAGTAGTGTTGTAGGTAGTAATGTTGGGATGTCCAAAGCAACCTCAGGCGCTTGGGCGCCTGTTCCTCACTGATGGTTTTAATGGAATTAGGGTTCCTGTTTCTCTTAAGTTGCTTTGAAAGTCACAGTTAAAGGCTCTTGAAGTTAATGGAAAGCCTTTTATGCCTTAAATGTGTGTTATCAGGCTGAAGTGTTCAAAGTCTTGCTTGTTAAACTGTTAAAAACAATGGATGAATATGTAGACATGCAGAAAGTGTAAGGCCAAAAAGCTAATACTAAAATTTCATGGGCTAATATGAAGTAAGCTTCCTAAGTTGCCCACCTGCTACCGGGGATATTATATGATTGAGTTTGTATTTTCAGCCATAATAGAAAACGTCTAGAAACCAGTTTTCTTTATCCAAGGATTACATTCATTTCTAATAACATCTAGTCATTTAAATAAGCTTGTGCTGGCTTATGAATAGTAATAGACTGTACTTTGGTTAGGACAAAGGAACATAAATCACTAAGTGTCAGGCAGCTTAGAAACCAGTATGTCCTCATGATTGTTTAATAGAGTACAAAGGGAATTGCCTTCAAGGTAGTGAAATCTCGTATCCAGTCGTCCATCGGTGGTGCTTCAAAAAAGAGGAGAATTGTTCTCTTATGAATCTTGGCATAAAAATTTAATTAGCAGCTGAGCTTTCATTCACAGAGACAAGATCTGCTGCCTTCTACATCTATTTTTATTTTCCTCCTTCAGTAGTGATTTTACCAGGTTTCAGCAGTTTTTAAATTTTTTTTTTGGCATTATGTTTCAGTGTATTTGAACACTGTTCTTGGAAGAACTCAGAACACAAGTCAGAGCAAGAAATGGATACGTAATCAGATTTAATATGTAGCGGATACAAAAGTGCTGTTATTAAATAAAATAATAATTATGGCTGTCATTGATACATTTGCTGAAATGAATCTTTCTTGTGAAGAGTTCAAAGATAATGACAAATCAGAAACTCAGTCCTCAATTGGAATCAGATACTATTCATGTTATTTATTATTTTCATCTCTTTATCACGTGTTATTTTACTCTTAAAGGCATTAAATCTTATGACTTAGCATGTATTTGCAGTGTCATAGCGTGATTCCTGTGAGAACTATGAATTTGATTTTTGTTAAATTTCTGAGATTTAAACAACTATACTTTATCTTAGCTTTCTTACTTAGCAAGGAGACAGGAAACAAAAGAACAAGAAGAGCCCCAAACCTTTAGCTCTGTTGGCATTTGCTCATAATGTCAAATGTCTTAATGTCAAACTAATTAAATCTCTGCTCTAATGTGACACATTTTCCAAAAGTGCACTGGTGCACGGATACTCTGTGATGACCTTGAAGCATAAATGTTTGCGTATTGATTGTTTTTTGCGGTTAGTAGAGATGCTTCAAGGCCTAGATATGTTGAAGAACGTGTCTCTGCTTCAAGGCGTTCCTTGGCATATCCATCACTCCCAATGCTTTGAGAACTGCCTCAAAACAGTCATCAGAGCAGCAGATACCTGGGGGAATGTGTCGGAAAAGGTGTGACTGGCTGAAAGATGTAGTCATTGAAACTCAGCTGTCTTTAATTTCTTGTGTGCCCAGACATGCATGTGCTTGACTGTTTATTTATGTTTAGATGAGAGCGGTGAAGTACCTCCTGGCCACGGATCCTGTATTACATCTCCATAACAAATGTTAAGTCCTGGCCAGTAAAACCGTGAACTTTGGTGTTCCGCTCTCCCAGGTGACACGTGCTGGATGTCAGACCCAAGCCTGTGACCCGACTTGGCAACAGAATGCTTTCAACCAGCAGTTACTTGCTTCTAGCTGCTGTCAATGTCTTTAAGGACTAAAAGTAAAAAATAACTTGAGGACTCTCAGTTGAAATTTGGAAACAAAGTCGGTTGCATCGTCTAGGAATCAACCTTTATTTTTCTAGCTGAAGATAAAAATTGTAAAATGAATTTTTCATATATGAGGTGTTTTATTTCCTGGAAATGCTCCTCTTCAGAAACGTTTCCCTTTCATGTCTTGCACAAGCCATTGTTTTTTAAACTTAAACAAGATTTAAGTTTTCATTTTGAAAACATTGAAACAAAGTGTTTTGACGCTACTGAAATTCACCTTGCACCCTCTTTGGAGAGCAGGGTCAGACCCTGGATTTGAAGAAGCTGAGCATAATAGTAAATACTCTCCTTGGAATACTAGACTCCTTAAGTTTCCAGAAGAATCTAGTTGTCCATGTAGGTCAGCAAGGGAAACATATCTATCGGTACAAGTGACGAGACTGATTTTGACTTGTTTCATCTTCAGATTTTGTTGTTTTCCTTTAGGAAGAAGAGGTGGGTTGGGCTCTCTGGAGTAGAGGGAGTTTTGGACCTTCTGTCTAGTGGGAGTCTGAGCGTGCTCGGGTAAAGGGGGTCAGTAGCAGAGTGTGCTGGGGACGTGGGAGACTGTAGCTAATGCAGAGATCGTAGACTGCAGTGAGAAAACACAGAACAGCTGGTCAGCCCTCAGGAGGGATCAAAATAAGTATTTTCTAAAATCCAGACGACTGGATAAGGTTTGCTGTGGTTTGGGAAACCACTGACCTGGCTAGATTTGAGGACTCATCTTCACAGGGGGGAGCTGGTGTAATTTTACTCTGCTTTACAAATTGCTTTGAGCTTTTTCTATTTACAAAGTCAATTGTTGTAGCTGTTACTTGTATAAAACCTGGTTTTGGAGGGGTTTAAAGCCCTTGGCTTTGGGAAGTTTACAGTTAAAAATGCTTTGGGCCACTACACCTCTGTTCTGGCTCCATGGGCTTATTAGGTAAAACCAATCTGCAGAAAGCTGGTCCCTGTGTCTTCTCTCAGCAGATGTTCTTTGAGCCCTAGTAAACTAGCCCTGACATGAGTAATGTACAGGCAAAACTTCCCAGGAGGTCTGATGCGACTTCAAAACTAAGAAGAGTTAAAGGACAGTGAAGGACTCGGTAGAAAAAGGAGTGCGGTTTAAATGAAGAGAGGCAATTTATGTACTCCTAAAAAGCTTTTCAAACTACTTACTACAGTCAAAGATCACAATTCCTGCTTCCTCTTTTAGTGCTGGACAAAAGTTACCCACACAAATAATTTAATTTCTATGTAACAAGGTAACCTCAACATTTTATTTTGATGCTCTTATATATAATTACAAACTATGGGGTTTTTTTGTTTATTTGTTTTTTTTTAAGAGAGCTAAATGACACGAGAATGAAATTAAAACAGAATGAGACATTTCGGGTAGAGCTAGATTATTAAGTTTGACAGCTGTATCAAAACACTGAGAACCTGAAAAAAAGAAAAAAATGTGTTTCTATGAGCCCATCCTAGTTTAGGAGTAAGTCTCTCTTGGAGATATTCTCTAAAGTTATCTGTTCTATAAGTAGAAGGAGTTGCCTGGGCTGCTGCTTTCTCCCTGCTTTGCGATCCTGCAAATACAACTTCAAAGTCTGGATCTTGACATTTGAAAGACACATTTTGTATTCGATACCTGGTATATAATTTCTTCAGTGTAAAACATCCGCTACCTGTGACTTTTCTAATTCTGCAATATTCTTTGCACACTTTTCCCACAAAAATAAAATGGCAATTTATTCTCCACAGTAAAGTTTATGGAACGTTTATAAAGTTGTAGAATATAGGCTTTTAAAAAAATCATTTTCCTAAGCATATATTTTATGAAGGTTGCATTACTAAAAAGCAGTGAGGGAGGATAGCGATGTATTAAGGATAATTCATGCATGCTCTACCATAATTCACGTTGGGGGAAGTTTTAAATCAGCAGGACTCTTCTAGGTTTTTTGGTCATAATTTCAAATTGTGTAAAAAAAAAAAAAAAAAAAAAAAAAAAAAAAAAAAAAAATGTGTATATATATATATTGTTATTTTCAGTTTTACAGAGTTTTTGGATCCATTCCAGCGGGTTATCCAGCCAGAAGAGATCTGGCTGTATAAAAATCCTTTGGTGCAATCAGACAACATACCTACACGTCTTATGTTTGTAAGTACTAAAGGTTTGTTGGTCATTTGACGGCTGTAAACAAAGTACACTTACATTTGATGAGCAGTAGGAAAACTTTCAGGAGTATAGAATGTTCCTTTTGTTCTAATGACAATTGTTTTCCGAACCAGGGATGTCCAAAATGGCAAAACGTAGGAAATCATGGGGAGTTTCTAAAAAGCAGCATTACCTGGTGACGGAATTTATCAATGTTGATTTTACAGTTTAAGATTTAAGCTAGTGTTAATGTAGAGGGTTGCTAGAGAAATGATTAGAGAAGCTTTTTAATTAGCTGGCGGGGTGACCTAACGAAACCTTGCCATGCTCTTATTAGGTTAAGTGCTTAAATTTTTAAATCCTATTTGCTTTAGGCTTGTTACACACTGAGATATTTGCCTCCAAATATTTTTTTTTTCCCCTCATGTAGACAAAAATCTTTGTTTATCTTCTGCCAACAAGCATACTAAATATATCCTAGAGCTGCTCTGCTGTCACCGTTCTTCTGGCTCTTCCCAGTACAGCTCACGTTGACACGCAGACTGGCTGTCAGATTTTGATGGTTTGTTGGGTTGTCAAAACTGCATGGTTTTGATAACTTTCACTACTTAACAATTGTAATAATCTACATATATAACTATAAGAATGGAGCATGATAGACTACTACAGAAATGATAAGAAATTATGGGTATAGTTCAGGCTATTAAAACAAGCAGGTCAGTCCTTGCAAAAGCTTCATCAGTCAAAGTGGAGATTCTGCAGGAGTGGGCATGGCAGGTGAGGTCAAACCCTGGTACCCTTGTGTCAAAGCAACTTTTCCTGCGTCTTCCACGAAGCCAGGATTTTAACTTTTCCAGATTAAGACTTGAATTCAGAGTAAGTGCAAATCAGCTATGTCATTTGTCTTCAGTGTTCGTTTTTGGTGGTTTTTTTAAAGGCTCAGGCCTTTGGTTATGGAAACTTTTTAATTAAGTAAGGAACAACTTGAAGATGCTTCCTATCTGTAAGGTGACAATATATCCCAGCCTTCTAAGACAGAGGCTGAAGGCTTGGTTTTAAATTCAACAATGTATTGTTTGTATTACATTAAGAAGCTCTATTAAGTACTTTTTCAGCCTGGATGAGTGAAAATATATGATTTTCCTGAAATGGAAGACAGCTGTGTAAAAACAAGATAACCCACAAACCTGAACATTAAACTGTTGTGCTAGGAAAGACCCTGAGTTTAATTCTTCCAGTTTTCCTTATGCTGAGCATTACCTTGCTACATGCTTTATCTGATCTGTGTTTATTACAGAAGAGTTCCAGGACCAGTAGTGAATCATTGTACGGGGCTTTGCTGCAGCGGTGAAACTACTTCTGAAACCGTTTGGGATAATCATTAGTCCTTCCTCTGTTGTCTAAGGCAGTACCCGCTGGGAAGCACAATTCGGGGATGTGTGTAGTGCATTTCCCTGTTAACCGCTTCCCACAGGGCCGGCTTTTGGTGTACTTCATGGCAGGTGGAACTTCAGGCAGCTCCGAGTCAGTGACGTTTGTATCATCTGTGTTCTCTTCTTGGCTCAGACCATTGACAACTCAGTAACTCCGTGAACAGCTTCTTAAATTAAGAAACACAGATAATTTCTAAATGCTTTTTTCTTATTTCATTTATTAAAAAGAAGAAAAATCCAACTCTAGCATTGATCACAAGCTTTCATAATATATAAAAGAATTTCTTGCCCGCTAGTGTCGTATGCTGAGACTGATACATATGGCTACGGCTGACCAGAAAGCGATCTCTGAGACTTTATGAACTGCTGGATTATTTTATATACTGAGAGCTTTGAATTCAAGAGAAATGTTGTGAATACTCCAAATCGAGATCCAAATTAGGCAAAGCTGACCTCTGCACGGACAGCAAGCAGGCCACAAGGACCAGAAAGGCCTGAGCCTCCTTGTGTCTCTATCAGTAGATATTCCTCATCTTGCAAAGTGTAAGGTACTGTCAACTTCTTTTGAAGGCATGGAAATATGTGGGAGTCCCTATATCTTTAGTACATCTCTGGCTTGCCAGGATGAATAATGGATGAGAGAGATTTTGTCCATGTTTCACAAAAGCAAGGCAATGTTGGAATATTTCACTGCTGGAAAAGAAAACATCACCGAGATGCATCAGAGGAGAATATTGCTCATTAGGCTGTTGCAAAATCTGTTCTGGATATGAGCCATACAGAATCTTTTTGCAAAATAAAGAAAAAGCAGCCTTTAGCGAGCCAAACTTTCTTTATGTGTGCATTTTGCTGCAGAATAAAGAACACCTTCCAGTTAATGCTTTTGTGTAAGGAACAGCAATGTACTGCAAACACGAATAGTGCTTCATGTCTCTCAAAAATCCATATGCTTGCAGAATATGAGGAAATCTGCAGTTTTACCAGATTTCTAAAGATTGATTGTGAAGTGGCATGGAACAAGCTGACACTTGAATTCTATTCTTTATTGATATTTTCTGCTGTTCCTGCTTGTCCAAAAGATTTCTGACTCCATCAAACCATCACTATAAGCCTGTCAGCCTGGCTGTATTTCTACATGTTCTTCAACAATGGAATGCAGATACCGTTCTGCTTTTCTGGTGGCAATCCTTACTTTTTACAATGAAACTAATAATTTTAGGTTTTGCTTTAACCATTTTTTTTTTTTTTTTTTAATTTCACTCTCCGTCTCTGAAAACAGAAATTAAACTATTGCTGAGGATAGATAACGTTTCTGGAGCAGGAGCATGGCACTGGCATCCTAACTGGAATCTCACCCGCTGTAGACAGGGGGGAGTTTTAAGTGGGAATGGTGCATCTTTTTGCACAAAACCTGGTGCCTGCCTTTCTAAAAGTAAACAAGGGGAGCAGATTCCAGACTGTGTTTTTAATCTGCATGACTCACTGAGTTAGATAATATTTTGCAAATGCAGGTGAGGGGAATCTGGTCCAACATGCGCTACTGAAATAACACATACAGTGCATTTTCATGTTGTTTCCTACTCGGGTATTCTAAAAGCATAAAACGGGGACTGGCATTAATCTGTATTATAAAAAGAAGACAGTCACACTTTTTTTGTCACGACATGTCTGTCCCGTCTCTGGGGTTTTTTTGTTGGTGTTTTTTTTTTTTTTTTATTTCAGTGGAGCTGATTAAGAAATAAGGCACTGTTCAGTCTCAGTAAAGGTATCATGATCTTTAATAAGCGCTGGCACCCCTTGTGCCATATACAGCTTAATTTTCACCCTGTTTTAAAAAAAAAAAAACAAAAAACAAAAAACCAAAAACCAGTCGTTTTCACTTTTCTTCAAGAGAATAAATACTTTTGAAAAACATTGATTTGTTTTTGAACACACGTGGTTGTGGGGAGCTTTGTAGATTCTAGGAAGGAATTGGTTACCGTAGACCGGAACCAGCAAGAAGCATAAGTGGACTCCCTTGCCTACAAGTTGACTTTTACCTCTACAATTGAAGGTCTGAGACAGAAAGGGTGATGGAAGGACCAGTTGGGATAAAATCATATTTTCCATGGCAAGTTACTAATGATAAACTCCCTGGTATTGGGCTTGGGAGAAACTGATATGTCTCTGTGGAGAAAGACAAGTCTGGGAGGACGGACTGCAGTCACAGATTCACAGAATGGCAGGGGTTGGAAGGGACCTCTGGAGATCATCCAGTCCAACCCCCTGCCAGAGCAGGGTCACCCAGAGCAGGTGGCACAGGAACGCGTCCAGGCGGGTTTGGAATGTCTCCAGGGACGGAGACTCCCCCACCTCTCTGGGCAGCCTGTGCCAGGGCTCTGCCACCCTCAAAGCAAAGAAGTTCCTCCTCATGTTGAGGTGGAACTTCCTATGCTCAAGTTTGTGCCCCTTACCTCTTGTCCTGTCCCTGGGCACCGCTGAAAAGAGCCTGGCCCCATCCTCCTGACACCCACCCTTTCAGTATTTATAAGCGTTGATAAGATCCCCCCTCAGCCGTCTTTTTTCCAGACGGAAAAGACCCAAATCCCTCAGCCTTTCTTCGTAAGAGAGGTGTTGCAGTCCCCTCATCATCTCCGTAGCCCTGTGCAGTAAGTAGGATGCTAGTGGGATAACTGACACATTTACAGTGAATCATCAGCCGTAGTCCAAATAGCTCTACGATAATGGAGATGCTGTTTGTGTAAATCAAGAGTGTGTGTTCAGGTGCAGATGACGTTTCAGGTTGCTTGTGGGAGGAATCCTGTCCTACAAGCGCTGACCATAAAAGAATATGGTCCTGCGTAACCAGTGACAAAATTGTAGATGTTGTTTTTTCTGGTTTTGAACAAAATCAAGCAGTGGGCTCCACAGCCAAACGCTTGTAAATGAAGGAATCATAAAGACATGTTCTTCTCGATGACTTCAAGAACGACAGTTAAAAAGAAAACAAAAAGTAAAATAAAGAGCATTTTAAACTGTCAGGCAGTCAGTGCTGGAGGCTGTTACGATGAATGGGGTCTTACTGAGAGCGCAGCCTGAATGGGCTGCCTTCCGAACCATGCTCAGGGTGGAAAAAATCTATGGGATCTGTCTGGATCAGTGCATGAATTCTGTGGAATTTATAGACTGTTGCCTTTTCATTTATGAAGCTGACATTTTAAATGCAACTCTAGGCAGTTACAAATCAATTATAACCCACAGTTGTATTACCATTTCAATGTATTCGTTGCCCTGTAGTTGCAAAGACAAATCATCCCACTTTGCTTAAGGTCAGGAGTTTGATAAAGATCATTCAGCCTTCCAGTTTAAATGGAGCTAACTGGAACTAATTATTAATCAGTTGGGCTGAAAAGGAATTGATGCTCTCACACATGGTATTTGTTATCTCTTACAGGCAATTTCGTTCCTCACGCCACTAGCAGTCATTTTTGTGGTGAAAATAATCCGGCGAACAGACAAGACTGAAATTAAAGAGGCTTTCTTAGGTAACGTATGTCATACTTCAGGATGGAAAATGTGTGATAGCTCTCAGAGATTGATTCCAATTGCAGTCTAAGCCTTGAAGAAAACCCGTCTCCATTCAGCCTATTGCAGTGGTTTTCAGGGCGGTTAGAGTTGCGAGCCATCTCATAAAAGCCTTTGTTTTTATGTATGTTTCTAAATGTACAAATTCTGTGCCTTGATTCCACAGTCTAGCTAGCAAGGGCCAGAATTCGATCAACAAAGACAAGGCCATCTGAGAGACTGTTCAGATGTATATTTTTCTGTCACAGCCAGTCTATTTCTTACCTCTTATTTATACTTGCAGCTATTCTCAATTAAGGGTTTGACTGGAAAGTCCTGTGAGACTCGGCTGCTTAGTGTAGGAAATTACTCCTCTCATTGTTTTCTCTGACCTTCGCCTGGAGTTTACTCTTCCCCATTGCAAAATCTGTGCTCGGGGCTCAGCTTTTCTAATAACAATCTGATGTTGCGTTTTAAACTGCCGGTGGAGTTAGATGTGCACTTAATTCCGGGCTGTGGACAGCTGTGGCCGTGCCATGGGTGAGGTCTAATTACAGTTGTAGGCAGCAATTTGGAGCAGGGGAGCAGATAGACAATGGGGATGGAAAGTCTTAAACTGTTCCAGCTAATTCTGGCTGCGCCTATCTTTTGAAATCTTTCAGTGATATATGCCCACATCCTTTTTACATAGATATTGCCAGAGACCAGAACTGACTGAAGCACTTTGACTGGCAGAGGATGCTTCGAAGCACTAAGAACTGCAAATGTTTTTGTTGGCAGTACGGTTGAAATATTCCTAATTCTGAAATTCTGTTTTACTGGCTAATTTACACCTTAATTTATTGGCTCTTAGATTGTAAGGTCAAACCAATACTCAGCCTCGCCTCAGCTAGATTGGATAAACGCATCTGCCTTTGAAATTTTTTTTTAGCAAGGCTGGGTTCCTATAGCTTGTTCTCCAGTTGCTCAAACACAAGTGTGAAAAGATCCTAGTTTTGTTTTGGCTGCCGCCAGTCATTTGTAGTAAGTTCTGAAATGTCTTGTAGTGATATTTTACTGACACGCCCGTTCAGTAGAAATACCTCTTGATTCATAAAATGCATACAGTTACAGTTCCGAGTGACGCTTTCTCGTATGTTCATAATGAATGATAGCAAGTGCCCTAAAAGGTGAATTTCTTTAGGAATCGCACGTAGAATAGATCAAAGGATGGGAAAATGTTATGCCCCTCATATAACAATTAATATAACGAAGGTGATTCAGTGCATCTAGGGTGAGGAGTAGTTAGCTTCCTAATGTAGGTGCCCTTAATCCCTACCCTGGAAGTGCCTCCATCTCTCTACTGACTAGATTATATGACTTTTGGTCGGCAGTATGAGGGAACAAAATGAAAGCAAATGCAATTTGTTTATTAGCTTACGTTCACACTGTTATTATTTGATATTTGGATTGTGAAATCCAAATTGTGAAAGCCTGGTTCAGTCAGGTATGCAATGAGCAATCACGACAAAGCTCAGTGAAAAGAGTGAAGTTTACCACATGGCTCAGAAAGCAGATATCTCTGCATTTCCCATTCCTTAAAAAGGAGAATGTGGTGCTGTGACATTGCTGGTCACAGGCATTTGACACTGTGGAAAATTTCAGTTCACCGTGCAATCGCCATAAATAACTGAGAGAAAACAATTGAGAAGATTTGGGATTGAGTGGTCACAGTGAAGATGGCTACTGAAAGTGGAAGACTTTTTTGAACAATATCAGTGTCTCTAGGATTGACTTGTTCCTTTATTTTTGTTGGCAGCTATTGCTATAGTCTGAGAAAACCCTTGTTTTTTCTTTGATGGAGGACCTCCATTTATTTTTTTTTAACTTAAAGAAAAATAGATCCTATAACACACACATTTTTATGATCTATAATATCCTCAGGCAAAGATTTTATGGAGACACGATGAGTGCTGCTGAAGTGCAGCATGTGGGGCAGCAGTCCAATGAGCAAATAGCTCGTGTAGCTGTCATAATCAAAAGTTGTATTACTGTACCTGTTCTGCTGGAAGTCAGAGATTTGCCTGTTAGGTTTTTTTTTTTTTCTGACGGAAAATAAAATTCAGTGGCTCTTGTGTTGTAACAGGGAGCTACGGTGTGGACTGCAACATTCAATCAGTTTTAATCTAAAAGGAGAGTATGCACTGGATCTGCGTGCCACGCAAATCAAGGCAGAGATCTCCACAGGCTTTAGATGAGGTTCTTCGGAAAGTCTAGGGGCTCGGCATGCAACTACAAATAAAAAAGATCATTCAGTCATACCGAGCATGACAGTCCCTGTTTATTACTGCAATATTATTAGGAAAATTGGTTAATCCGCGGAGCAAGTGTAAGGGGAAAATGTCAAGATTTTTAGTCAAAACATCCACATCCTTTTGAAAGAAAAAATGAAAAAATCATCTGATTCTAGTTTCAGCCAAAAGGCAGTTCTTTAGTCTGAGAGTGGACTGTTTAATTGTGTCATACATAGACGTACATATACAAAGACACACACACATATGTGCCTGTATATACCTATCTTAGGTATAGGTCTATACAAGAATTCTCCTTGACCCAAAGAGTGTAAGATTTTCATCTAGTAAATTGCAAAACTGATAAACACAGTACTTGACCCATCTGATGATTTACGCCCGTGCAAACGGCATCATAGGAAAACTGGCTTTGCCTAAGGAAATAAGATTTCTCAAGAGTAAAAGCAGAAGAAAGCAAGTAATGTGATTATTATGATGCTCTGGGGTCTGTCCTTAGTCTGGGTAAGAAGAAAAACAGTAGGCTGCAAAGATCATTCATTTTTCAGTCCAGTAAAGGTTTCAGTCTCTAAAACAAATGCTGTAATGCTGCAATTTATAGCTTGGTATTTAGGTTATTATTGTTCTGTTTGTTCATTCTGTTTTGTAGCTGTTTCCTTGGCTCTAGCTCTGAATGGCGTCTGCACAAATACTATTAAATTAATAGTGGGAAGGTAAGTCTTGTCATGTTATAAATGATAGCTTTAACTGGTAAGAGAAATGAAGACAGATTGCCAAATGCAATACAACTTAATAAAAAGATAGCTGCTGCTGCAAAGCACGTTGAATTGGAACGGGCCCTTGGGAAGCTGTCCTTTCCCTGGTGCAGGTGGTGTACAACTTCATTATGTGACATCCAGCTGCGGTAGGAATCCGTGTTTTGTTATTTGTTTGACCGGTTGGTGGATCCAGACAAACGCGGAGTTTGAAAGGGAAGGTGTGAGCTGAAATCAGTTCATTAAATTGGCAGCACAGAAGAGTCGCAGCATGTGGGAGTTTAGGTGCCAGTGCCACTAGTCTGATTAAATAGGAATCGGTTGAGTCTCTGTATAACCCAGTGCCTGCGTTTTGTGTGAAGCGTATTTCTGAATGTGGTATTTCCAGGTAACGCCATGGCAGAACAAACCTTGGAGCTAAGCAATAGGTGGAGTCGTAGGTAGGCTGTTTATTAGGGGAGCATAAATTTGAATGAAGGGCTCAGAAAAATACAAACAAACAAAACTCTCTGGAAAATAATTTTTTAAAGTATTTTTTTGGCTCTTCATCAAGCATTTTCATAGAATCATAGAATGGTTCAGGTTGGAAGGGAACTTAAAGATCATCGAGTTCCAACCCCCTGCTTTGGGCAGGGACACCTGCCGCTAGAATAATTTTGAATTATTTTGAATAATTTTTTGAATTTTGAATAATTTTAGCTGAAAAAAAATATTTGACTTGAATTCATACACTATTTAATAGAGACCAATGATCTGTTTTTTGTTCGACGTAACCTGTTTTGAGGAAGCTGTATTTGTGCTTGGTTTCTGATGAAACCCTCTCTGCTAAACTACTGACGCCCTGACAATAATGGTACTTGGCACTTTTATTTTAAGAGTGCCTTTGAAATATAATTAAGAATGTCTGCACCATCTTCTTCGGGCAGACGTGAGCTCATCTCGCCTGCACGCCAAGCCAACTAGTTGCTCTGTCAGCTTGTCTCTGAACCTGTGGTCGTTCGCCTTGCTTCTTTACGTGGTTTATTAGCTCAGGATCAGTATGACACCAGTCAAGCCTACGCGCTATTATTCAGCTCAGAGCAGGGTGGAAAGAAATTTGGAGGTTTGCTCAGTGCAGTTAGTGAGTCAGCATCAAGGCTGGCGTTAGAATTTGATGGTTGTTTTGGTGCCAGTCCTGTAGCCTCAGCTGTAGTCCTGTTCTCAGCGAGGTTCTCAGCAAAACTTGTGCAACTTTCTGGGGTTGCTCCGCTACTTTGCTCTGTCCCTGGAAGTGCTGTGCAAGGTGGGTTGCTGTAGGCAAGAGTAGCCCTACATGTTCCTTTTCAGAGACAGCTTCCATGCTGCGCTCGAAACTTCCCTGAGAGAGCCTGCCTGCAAAAAAAAGTGACCTTGAATTGGTTATTCAAGAAAAACAAAGCATTTCAGTTGCTGTGTTAAGGCAGGAGGGAATGAACTCTGTATGTAATAAGCAGTAAATGTAATAATCGCTTTGAGGTTTATTTGTTACTACAGCTTTTGTATTTTTAATATCCATGGTGTTTTTTGTAGACCGCGTCCCGATTTCTTTTACCGCTGCTTTCCAGATGGAGTAATGAACTCTGAAATGCACTGCACAGGTGATCCAGATCTGGTGTCTGAAGGCAGAAAAAGCTTTCCGAGTATCCACTCTTCCTGTAAGTTCATTTAAATGCAGTGCCTCTTCTGTAAAAAGCTGTCTTATCTATGTTTTGGAATTGCTCTTTTTTTTGTTAGATCATCAACGTGATTTTTGCTGGAGGGTCTTGTGCTGCTGTCTTAGGTCACCACTGACAGAAGTTTCCTTCTGGAAATAAAGTTGTGAGCCTGCGACCCTTCCTTATCTTGAGAACCACCTGGCTTCACCGAGAGCCATAGCAGGACTAGCGGTAGAGTGAAGCACTACTGAAGGTTAAAGAAAGCAGTGTGGCTCTGAGGGGGTACCTGTTGCCTAATGCAGACCTCTGTATGCAGCCTTTGTCTACAGTAAATGTTTATTTTGTTATATTCCATTGAAATATGAAATGTGGCAGGGCACGTTTGAAAGGCATAGTTCTGACAAGATTCAGTTAATATCTTTCCAGTACAAGATCTATTAAACCCAAGTTCAAGTCACAAAGACAGTTCAACAGCTTTTATCTCTAAGGGTTTAATTAAAAAAACAAAACTCCACGTCCATTACTGAGGTACTTTTCTTCATGGGAGGTTGTATGATTGAAGGTGGAAAGGGTAGAAAGGATCATGCTGCTTCATTTGGGTGCTGTTCATACTAATGAACTGGGTACAAAGTCAAGTTGAAGAAGACCTTATAGCACTAGAAGCTATCGTAATATGCCAGTAGAAGGATGGTTCTTCCATTCCCTGTTGTCTTGCTCTTTTGGCAGTATCCACTGCCTTCTGTGGCTGAAGAAGGGGTCGTTGTCTGTGTGGGCCTTTATTCTGAGGAGTTTCTTGCATTTCCGTGTTCAGATGTCTACTGCCACTAGCCTGCATTGCCTGGGCACGGGCAGGAGTACATGGTAGCTCTGTTCCCAGCTCAGGCAAGCACAAGAGAATAGGGGGAATGTCCTGACTTTTCTGTCAGCATGATGGCACAGCGGTGCCAGGTAATAGGGGAACAGATGTACCAATAGCATCTTCTTTAGAGGAGCAAGGGGGCAGGAAACGGAGGTAAGTTGGGCACAGTTTGGAGTTTCTGTGGTTTCTTGTCTGCTCCTAGGACAGCACAAACACTTCTCACTTCATTTGGCTTTGAGGTGGTCCCCAATCTAGGGCTGATGGTTTTGATCAGTTGCTCCTAGCTAATGCTGTATCCTGACAGACATTTAGGTGGCTTTATGAAAACTTGTACGTCTGATTTAATTAGTTGTATTAACTCAAATGTTTACAGCAGTTCCTTTTACTGTCTTGAGGACCTCCTTTCTAGCATGTTTTATGTCAGGTTTCTAATAAAACTTCCTTTCATCTGTAAAATAACTTGATTACTGTGAGCTTTTTTTGTTTGGTTTTGTGTTTGTGTATTTTTTGTTGCCTTGTGCTTTTCTGTTTCTGAGAACTGCCAGTTGAGTACCAGTAAGTCATATCTCTGGAATTTGTTTTTCGGATCTTCTTTTAAAGTAATAATTTCAGAGTGTCTAATTGTGCAGAATTATATATTGCAAACAAGTTTGGTAATGAGACGAATGAAATTCTGAGCTGCTTTTGCTCCCTTTTTCATGTTTGAGTCCCAGAAGCAGATAGGGAGTAGGAGATGTTTGCGGGTATGTTGTAAAATTTATATTTCTAAAGAATAAACCAATTTAGCTGCCTCAAATTTTGTTTATAAACTTTGATTACATTAAAGAGACAATAGCAGAATATTATCGTATGCCGTTTAGAACAAATGGCATTTGTTGCTATTTGTGGTCTATCTTCAGATGTGGTTGTCACACTTAATTGCAATCCTCTTGGTTAAGTATTTCGTCAGTGCATAACACAGGGTTAAAATAAGTACGTGTATACGCTGATGCACTAGAATTTACAGGTTAGCCCCCAGCAAGTGTTACGGTTGGTCACTGTCCTTTATTAAAATGCAGCAGTTTCCTCCAGGGCTACAAAGTGGGAGTTGTAGAAGACACCCGATGTGGTTTTGTTTTTACACAGAGTAGAAACGCTCTACGTGTAGCGTGCTCTACTTAGCCCTGGCACGCATCCTGGTTCTCTTACCGAGGCTGCTTGTCACACAGCAAAGTGCTTTGTCCCCGTGCCAGTGGGGCAACCGTAGAATGCATACTGGGGCTTTACTTTTGACTGGTATCGGTTTTATAAGCACCGAGTTCCATTACTGCAGCTCACACAGAACTCAGGTGGAGCAGAATGACGGCCCGGTGTATTTAGATCAAAGTTACGAGAACAGCTTTCTGCTTTACTGACGGATGTGGCTGAGTTGACTATATTTCCCACTACAAAGCCTTTTATTGCAATGTGGTAAGAATGAAAAGATATATATGCAGTTATTTTTAACTGTTGGTAAGTGTATGCTGGAGTGAGGCAATTCTGCAGCTGCTTGAAGCACTGAGCTGTTTGAAGCCTGATGTTGTAATATACAAGTCTCTGACAAGACCATGTGTTTTGAAGCCTTAAAATCCATACGTATTTTAGTCCCATAATGGAGAAGGAAACCATTTTAATTTGGTAATCTTAAAATGCTAACCTCTGCTCCTTCAGCGTAGCAAAATTATTTAGGTAACCAGGATTGTCAGTATTATTTTATCAATAATAGAATAGAAGCATAGAATCATAGAATGTGTTGGGTTGGAAGGGACCTTTAAAGCTCACCTAGTCCAACCCCCCTGCAGTAAGCAGGGACTTCTTCAGCTAGATCTATAAACTAGAACAGTTTATAGTTGAGATAATAAATTTAGTTTCTTGCTGTTACTACATCCCCCATTAGACTGAAGAGTGAAAAGCAAAAAATATGATGGGAAACACAACATGGTACTGCCTTCCTGGACCTAGGAAGCAATGAGGATGTTGAAGACACAATAATTCACGTTCAGAAATTTTGCTGTAGTTTTACATTTTCAGTATTTTGTGTAATCTATGAACTGTACCTCCTTTACCTCCCACTCCTTGTGAAAAATTATTCTCTCGTCTTAGTTTTAAAAACTGTCCTTCCTGGTAGGTAATTGCAGGTAACTTTCCTTCCATATAGTCAGTCCAGGATTTTTTCTTGGCTCCTTTCTCTCTTCCTTCAGCATAAGAGTGCTGCTAGGTAAAATGAAGGAGTTCTGTTCTTCAGATTTCTGTCATGCTTTCTCTGCTTGTTGTGGAATTTGTGAGGCAGCACCAGAAAAAGGTTTTTTGTTTCTGTTACTGTTTGTGTTTTTTTTTTTTTTCTCTGTTTTCATGGCTGCAGAAACGTGAGTGGGGAGGATAAGAGTTGACATAAACTATGGTACCTCTCTTGGAATGATAGTTACAAGTAGCCCGCTACAGTTTGGCATTTTCTACTTCACTTGAGCACATGAAGAAAATAGATCAGAAGTAAAAGCTGCCAGGGAGCTCATAGAGAGAGGTTAGAAGCTTCAGTCAAGAGCCATTTTCAGCTTCAAAACAGTATTTCTTAGAGCATTCCTTGGACAGGCTGTAAATCAAAAGCTTCGTTATACCAGGATCTAAAACCTCGTCCATGCAAAATGAGGCCTTTAACAAGAAGGTCTGTGGTGCTGTGAATGTTGTGCTCTAAGAATGTCGAGCAGGGATGTATAACAAGAGTGACAGTACTGACACCTCCAGATGGCCTGACCTGACCTTGCGTACTCAATAAAAATGTTGTGAACTACCTGTCTTCCACTTTGAGAGTCAACTTGTGCCCTGAAGGAGACCGTGTTATCCTTATTAGAGCACAGATGATTTTCTTGGCTGAAGTTACCATGTCTTTCATCTCCCTGTGCCAAGGAGTGCATGTGATACAAATAAGAAAAAATTACGGAGCACAAGCTGTTTTGTAAAGGCAAAGAGTGACTTGCAAATAGAGGCAAACTGTACCTGCCTGAAAAAACGGAGGCATTTTGTACCAAATCAGAGGAGGAGGTTGACCCACATGAAGACAGTGGTGGTGTTACTACCTTCTGTGAACGAGGAGCAGAACTCTACCTGCAGAGGCTGCTGGAAATGAACTTTGAGTTGGCATACTCATTCAAGGCTGCTGTCTTCTAGCTCTGTCTTTTGTTGCCCTTTTCTGGAAAGACAGGAAAGAAAGGAGGAGTTAGGTAACTCCTTCTCTGGATAACTTTTTATAACAGCAGCTTGAGTTTAGAATCTACACGAGCACAACCCAGCATTCAATGACTCCATTGAAATTCACCCAGTAGTGCACGTTCTACTAGATCAAAGGAGACCTTCTAGGCTGTTTGGAGCGTATTTTATCTCTTCCAGTTGAACTACTAGTCTATCTTTTTTGAGGGAACCAACATTTGGGAGTAGGGACCCAGTAGTAGATTCCTGCCTGGGTCCAGTAGCTCGGAGGTGTTCCTGAGTCCCAGGTTTATACGTAGCTCCGTTTCCCATGTTTAGTATTTACATGCCTCTGTAATCCATTGACTATTTTAGGCGATTTAAAGCTACTGCCTGTGAAAATAAAATGCTTCTCTATGTCCATAGCTCATTGAAAGAATTGTGCAACTAAAGGAGCAAATTCTCTTTTCGCTTTATGGTCCTGGTAAGGTCACAAATATAAACTAGTTCTATCAAATATTGTGTTTTGAGTTGGTTTTTTTTTTTCCCCCCTCTGTTTTGAACACTAGAGCTCTGTTAAGCTCTTGAACCCTTAATATGCAAACCGTGTTCAGAGTTTGCATATGAAGTTTGGGAATATCTGCTATCCTCTATCTGTTTTTGGGATATTTGTCCTGGAAGCCACGTATGCCAAAATCTTAGAGAATTCAGTCTGAAAACAGACTTTGTCTTTCAGATCCACACATAGATTCACAGACGCTGAAGATGGAGAAGCCTTCTTGTGTCACTTACAGTACATCGGTTCATTGCTATATACAGATGATGCCTGACAAATTAAAAAAGTTCTTTTCTTACATTAATTTTAAGCATTTTTCATAGCAGGGTTTTCCTGCAGCTTAAAATTAGGCTGGCTATTATACGGTTTGTGAGTTCACTCTAGGATAAATACCTCTCTCTGATCTAATCTTGAGCCACCTAATTGGACATTTCTTTTCTGAGCTTGGTGCCTCATTTCAGATTGCTCTGAATTCATCATGTCAGTATGATTCTCCTCTATTAAGCTACATTTTAATACTACAATTTAGTGTGTGTTCCAATAATTTCCTGCATAATTTGTTTTTTTTTTTTGCTGTCATGTTCACTTCATTTTCTGTACTTAGGTATATCATTGGTAGCACACTTGCGTGTTTTTCTCATCAAGTACACTAATAAGGAGTTCGGGAGATAATTCTTTGGGAATTTGTGGAACTATCCGGGTGTTGAAAACATTAGAAAGCATCTGATCATTTCTGAAAGAATTATGTGGTAGAACTCGATACGATGATGGGGAGGAGGGAGGGACGCGTGTTGTGCTGGAATAAGCAGCAGTAGGTGGGAAGTTACTGTCTCCCTTGATTCTTACACTACTGGTGGGGACTGGTGCAAAGAGAGGTGGCCGCCAGCTAATGTAAGGACCAAGATGGTGCTTTAGGACCGTCAGAGTATCACTGACATTCTCTTTTAAAGCCTGTTTAGATGTTTCCTGGCAAGTGATAGCGATCATTAGTGCGTGTTGTAACTGTTTATGCGGTAAGTTGCCTGTGGAAGAGTAAGCTTAGATGTGGGGTTCCTGTCGGATAGTATCACTTGTGGAACGTGCTATGAAGAACAAGTGTTTGAAGACAAATAGATGCCCTATAAAACAGATGCTATCATAATATATGCTCTAGTCTTCTGAAACTGCAGTAAGGCCACGCTATAATGCAAAGCAAGGAAATTAATTTCAGGATTTCTAGACATTTTAGAAGTGGAGCAAATGAACTGAAGCAGATTTCTGTTTCCTAGGTCTGAAATCTTTGAAAGGCCAGCCTTAGTATCCGATAGAGTTTTACTTTTTCTGATTTATTTTACAAAAGGGACTGCCAGTTACAAGGAATTTAATTACTACTGCCAAAAAAATAGTTTTATGTAAGATTCTTTGAAGGATCTTTGTGGAAAAAGCTGCAGTTTTGCAGTGAATAGGAGGAGTCTTTGACCAAGAATGAACACCTATCTACTTTAATGGATATTGTTAGACTAATTTTATGCTAACTGGTAATTGATTTAAAACACCATTTACCAGGACCGCAGGTAAATTTCTGCAGGTGGAGAAGGAATTGAGAATACCCTGTGTGTATGTTGATGGAGGACTAGTAGGCGATTTAGGGAATGAAGAGGTGGAAACTGAGGGATACTACAAAAGACAGGAAAAACAGCTATCTGGGAAAGCATGTTTCAGAAGCATAAATTCATAGAAATACAAGTCTTGGTGCAATTTCTGTCTGAAATTAAGTTCCCTAAGCTTTTAGCTTTGAAGATTTTGGCTTAAAATATGAATCCAGATCATCTTCCCAAGTTGATGATACCAAGTTTTGGGTATGGAGAGAAGGAGAAAGGTCTGACCTGTGGCATTTTAACTGAGTCTGACCCAGAATTCGTCTGTGTAAGTGAGGATAGGCCTCCAACAGCAAGCAAAACAGTGCTGTGAAAGTATTATGTGTTTACGTTAATATAGCTTAATGAGTGAGTCTTGACCTGTTGCCAAAACTGGGTCCTGATTAGATCTGACCTCGAATGTTTGCTTATATTCATATGTTACTTACCAGAGTAAGTAACCAGTAAGTAGATAAATAAATTAAAGGAACTAGAGACCACCAAGCTGGCAGTCAAATATCGCTGTACTGCATCCAGCCACAGATCAGTCTTGTGTTCCTGGGTCTGGTCATGAACATTGTGAACTGTGATTGCAGAGAGGGCTGAGGGCAGCGTGCCATAGTGATCTCAGGGTGGCGGGTCTTAACCCGCCTTCTCTTTCACGTTTGTTGACTGTTTATTGGGTAGTCGTAAGAAAATATATATTTTCTTAATATCAAACTGCTAAGGAAATGTCCAGAACTATATCCCGTACAAAGAGTGTCCCCAGGGACCTATTTCATATCTCAGCTGAACAAGCAATAGACCTTTCTGATGTAAATACAACTTGGCAACAGCAGCAAACCCCATAGTTTCGTATTCTGATTTAGTTTCTAGGTAAATTATTTCTGAATAGATTATCTCCTAAAGCTTTCTTATAAAAAAGTAGCATCTCTGCAATACAGACTTGCTTTAAATGTTTAGTAATATAGGTTGTTTAGGTTACAAAAAAACCAAAAAGGTAAAAATTCCTAGACAGCCAGATATTTTATATGCTGACATGACTGTATTAATGAAGTCCTTGTACAAGCAAATGTGGGTAAATAATAGTAACGCAACACATTTTATTTAGAAACACCAAAAATCTTGTGTGAATAATGCCAAATTCTTGACCTTGTTTGCTTTCTTAGAGGAAGTGATTAATTCATCGTGATATAACTCCCTTTAGGCTCTTACTCTACTGAAAACACTTACAAGCAGATTGCAGTTCCCAGAGTTTTGGCCTCAGCTTTATTTAGTGACTATTTTTAAATGTGTTATTTCTGAATTGGTCAGAACTATTTAAGCTATGTTCTTTCAGCTAAGGGAATGCCGATATAGATTTGAGGGAGTTGCATGAAACTGGTTCTGATACCGTTGTGCTGATGGAAAGAAGAATGGCTTGGTGAGAGTCGCATTTAACCTCCTTGGAGCCTGTACCGCTTAGTGTCAGTAGCCAGTGGCAGATCGAGCCCGTGATTGTCTTAGATACCCACATACGCAGCTTGAAATTGATGTATCTGCTATGAATAAATGAATAATCTCATGCTAGTCTGGTTTGTATCAGCTTGTAGTTTGATTCACAGAAGTGTTAGGCTTGAAGGTACCTCTGGAAATCAAGTCCCAGCCCGCTGCTCAAAGTGGGGTCAGGGAGAGTGGGTTCCTCAGGACCAGTTGAGTTTCGCAAGTCTTTAAATGTGGAGGTTCCACAACCTTTCTCACCTGTTCCAGTGCTTGACCACCCTCACAGTGAACGGTGGGGTTGAGGTTAGACTAGATGACATTTAAAGGTCCCTTCCAACCCAACGCGTTCTATGATTCTATGATAAAACGTTGTTTGTTATCTTTAAATGCAATTTCCTGTACTTCAGTTTGTGCCCATTGCCTTTTCTCCTCCTACTGGGTAAAAGAAGAGTCTGGCTTTACTCCCCCCGGTAAAGGGGGCACTTTGCACTTCCCTATGTTGAACTTCAGGAGGTTCATGTCAGCTGTTGATCTCAGATAGAAAGATCCCAATTGCTGCTAGTGGATTTCACAGCAACTGACTTAAAAAAAAAAAAAAAAACAAACTTGATAAAAATGAAAGTCAATTGAATAAGCCAGTAGCTGCAGAGATAATTAAACTTACAATTGCAATTAAAAAAAAATAACTTTTTCTTCACAAAAGTGCTATACTAACAGCAACATAAATAAAATAATTATGTGATTTTCTTTTTGTAGCTGCGATTTAGTTACTTAAATTTGTTTGAAAAGTTGACTTTTGGTTAAATTGTGCCATTGATTTATTATTTATTTTTTTTTTAATAGAAATCTTTATTGATTCCAGAGGCTCCTTTTTGCAAGGAAAAATCAAGGTTTGAAGAAGTTATTTTGTGGTAACAACTCGATTTGTACAGCCTCCAGAGTGAGTGTTAACATGGCTGAAATAGAGTTGTAGTGATTGCTGTTGAATACAGCGGAAGAAATGGGAGAATTTCATTAGAAATCTGAAACGAAGTATGTAATCAGAGTATTTGGTTGTGGGGACAACAACAGCGACTGTTACGTCACGTGTTTTTTAATTACCTCCTTTACGAATGAAGGTGTCTCGATATGTTTGAGAGAATAACGGCCTTTTAGAAGTGAAGAAAATTATTTTCTCCACCTTTCAAGCTATAGCATACGCTGACCTCGCAGTTTTCAAAGACAAGATTGCAAATAATATGCAGATACTCAACTTTTATGTATTGGTTGACCCTGTTTTATAAGGAATTCTTGTTTTTAAAAGAAGCGGTTCCTTTCACTGTGTATTTTTAATAACTTGCACTTTTTATGCAAATAAGACCTAGGTAGCAATATGTCACTATTAATGTAACTAACATTAGCACTGGCCAGATTTGCAAGGCGGTAACTGGTTGTAACATCATAAAGAATTGATTTTTTCACAGTTTCATTATTCAGGATGAGCCTTTGCAGGTATAAATGGACCGCAAATTAAGATAAACATCCATTTCCGACACAGGGCATAGTCTTGCTCTGATCAAAATCAATGGCAGAACTGAATTGCCTGGAGAATTTTAATCTACTAATAGACATCATTACTACATCAAAGAAGTAATCAGCAAACAGGGTTAATGGGAGCAGTGACCAAGAAACGAGGATCTTAATACCTGCTGTGCACTTTAATATGGCTTTAAGAAAAAATTGCCAGTGGAGCATGTTATTCATTGTATATGTTAAAAGTAGGATATGCACACTATATCCTGCATAGGATATGAGGTCGTCTGTGCTTATGTTTGGAGAAAGAAGAGTGTCTCTAAGAAAGGAAGTACAAACAGAAATAGGAAAAAAGTAATTGGCTACCCTTTCCTGCTGGCATAATAAATGAGATTACATCTTCAGACCGGTCCTGAGTAGTGATTTCCTACTTTAAGTAGACAGATTCCGTTATGAATGACAGCAGTAATTGCTCAATCTGTTGTAACAAGCTTAAGAATATATAGGAAAAATTCTTTTACAGAGATGCCCCAGCGCTGTCTTTGAATAAGGAGAGAAGAATCCCAGCTGACTTTTTTCACCGCATTACTTTTTCTTCCTTTGTTGGCAAGGTCAGCCCCTGCGTCCTGCAAATATTAGCAATGTGCATACCTTTCCCTCCGGCACTGACGTATTTCCCAGACGCGGAGTTCTTGTATTAGCTTCTGGGGATTGTAAGGCTCCTAAAGAGCAGAACGAAAGGGACTATACTGGAAAGGTAATGTAATTTGCATTTGGTGGTTGTCATTGAGCGTAGGTGGCAGGAGGGAAAATGACCATGTGCATCACCAGCCTCATCCCTTACAGAGCGTCCCCTCTGGTCCAGGACTGGCGTCACGCACAGCTGTAGAGGCAGAACTCAGGAGAGAGTTCCCTTACCCAGAACAGAGACGGTGAACACTGAATGTCTGTGCTCCCCCCTTTTCCAGGAAGAATTTCCACAAGCTGTCAAGATTTTGAGTATAAACTGGCTCAGGTGCCAATTTATCAAGCAGCTATAATTCATATTATCGGGATAAAAAAGGTAGCTGTTTACCCGCCTATTTTCTTTATGAAAAGATATAGCTATGCAAGTATGCTATTCATCTTTGTCAATGCTTACCACTTAATGCTGACCCGTCTGAGAATATACCAAACTTGAGGTGAAAGGGCATGTCCTTATCTCTCCATCAGTGTCTCTGCAAACAGCAGGCCTGCTTCCAAGCCGCGTAAGAGGTCTTTGCTTCCCACTAGCACCCAGCCTTTTTCATTAAAATGGCTAAAAGAACGGAAGCATGAGGTGTTACATCTCTCTGCCGTCTAGCAAAATTCAGCAGACCTTCTTGAAGAAAAGCTGAAAGTAATGTGATTCTTCATGGTAACGTATTTTTTTAGTGATACCAAGGACTGCATGAAAAATCCAAAATGGTACCAGATGAGCGTGTTGCTTTCTTGATGTCGGGGCTATGGTTTGCTGACTTGCAGTCCACTGTAATTTGTGATTCGCATAGGATGCTGAAGAGGGGCTTTTTATTTGTTTTGCTTTTCCTAATCTGGAGACCACATCATGCAGGGAACTCAAGAGTAGAGCGAGACTTCAGAGGGGAGTAACATGGAATCATCCTGGGTCATTAATGAGGAATAGAATGAATGACTCTGTAAGTCAGTGTGGCTCTTCCTCAAGTGCTGGAGAGCTGAAGTTAAAAAGTGAGCTGGAAGTATGAGTAAGTTTCTGAGTTTAGCTCCAGTAAGACAGTTTTCCCAGCAGCTGTTGCTGTTTCTTGATTATTATGGCCATTCAGTTTGCTTTCATCTGTGCAGAGGAGAAGCTTAATTACCTTTTTGTCTAATTCTCCCTTTTCTCTTGCTTAACTGTAACTTTTCAGGTAGCATTCGTAACATAAGATTATATGCTTGGTTTAACAGCCTGCAGAAGACTTCATTGTGATATTGTGGACTTTAGCTGTATGTAAAGCTAAGACCATTGTTCTTCAGACTGGTCTTTTCAGTTAAAAGGGCTTTGAGTTACACTAGAGATCTAAAGATCGATTTTCATCTGTGAATTGCGATGACAGCTCTTCTCTGGAGCAAAACGGGTCAGAAAGCTCAAGCCTAATTTGAAAACGGATGGCTATCAACTCGGCTCAGACAGAGGAGGCTGGCACAGCAATTTCTGACCATCTTGAAGAAAGAAGTCTTCGCTGGCAGATATTGAGATTCCTTGATTTGGCCATTGCAGCGTAGCCCTGACATCACGCTCCGAAAACCATTTGGTATGGTTTTGTGTAGCGTTTCTCTGTGAGAACAAACCAAATGTAGAGATGTTTCTAAAACAGTTGTGTTTTTAGATCTTCCTTAGTAATATATCCTTCAGTGTGGAGTTTTCTTTAAGGTAGATAAGCTCAACAGTGGGCTGTTTCAGGCAGCACTTGGAAGGTAAGAGAAGCTTAGCTACTGCACTGGATATGAGGAGCAGATAAATAGACCAAGCGAAACCATGGCTTGGTTGCACGATCATTGTATTCGCTGCGTAAACGTTTTCCTTTCCTCAGTTCTAATTTAATTTCAGGTCGAACCCTGGTCTTATGAAGGATATCCCTTCATCCTCCTCCGCAAAGAGGAGAATAGAGAATCGTAGGTCTAGGCAGAATTCCTGTTTCGAGAACTGGAAGCTGATAGTGGTGAATTTGGCCCCCATCCCATCAGCTGTGAGACATGTTGATTAGGTTCTATCAGGAATGACTGCTAGAAGCAGACCTTGCTCTTAATCTTGATAGGGTAATTTTCTGGGTTTGTAGAGGCTAAGGGTAAGAGCTTCTGTGGCGGCATTTTCATTCTGATCAGGCGTACGCTGTTGAAGGCAGTGTTGTGACAGTTCCCTCTTGTAGCACTGTGTTTTACATCACAGTGTGGTCTTGGAGCCCACGATAAGAATAAACCAGAATATGTATGAGAGCATTCTGCCTGGACCGGAGCTACTTGAATTAAACCCAACCATTCTGTTTCCATGGGGATTTTAAGTCTGTCTACAGGGTGGTCAGCTTCTTGAGTTGGGGTGTGTGTCTTCCCCTCTACGAGAGCTAGTTGTGATCAGTCTCTAAACGATACTGGTTGACTCAAACCCCTTTTGAGCTGCAAGAGTGATAGAGCTGACTCACGTAAGTACATGTTCTTCTAATACAAATAACCCTGAGTCAATCCACAATTATTTCAGTAAAAACAAGAGTATCAACTACGATTCTTCTGTAAGAAAAAAAAAAAATTAAAAAATAATCAATAAACCCTTTGAAATTGAATTATAAAGTTAAAATGCTAGGCACCTTTCTTTACAGGTGGCTGACTGATTTATCAAATTGCAGAAATCTCGGTCATAAAGATTTCTGAAAACATTAATTTAGGTCTCTTGAAAAAACAAGGGGATATTAAAAGTCTCTTGAGATAAAAGCTGTGAGATAAATGCAGGAAATCAAGCATATTATTTATGCCAGAAAGAGAAAAGTGCAGAACATCTGCAGAAAGCCTCATTTGGATTTTGCTATTACTGTCAGTTCTATGTAGAAAGCACCAGCTATTACAGATAAGTAAGTAGGTAATTTTGGTTTTCCCTCCCTTCTGCAGAGGACTGAGCAAATAATGAAGTCAGTGTTTTAACCAACAAAACCTACACAAAAAAGTTTGTGCGAAATATTTTTAAAACTACCAATCCTTTGTTGCAATCAACTGATTTATCTGGTGATTTTCTCTGGAGACTTTTAGTTTTTGCTTGTTTCAATCTGAACTAAGACAATGGTTTTAGAAGTCTCTCTGTCTGGGGTTCCTACGTTCTGTTTAAACAACCAGAAAATTTTGGAAAAATGATTGTTTTGGAAGATTCTGATCACGTTGGAAGGCAATGTAGGTTGGACTCATGGATGGAACTGCTGGTGGATAATAGCATAGGAGGTCTTTTTTTACAAAAAATAAATCTCTTGCAGGGCAGGAGGGAGGCAGGAAAAATGGATGATTTTACTGAGGGAATTAATCAGAGAGTAGAAATCAGAATGGTTGACCAGGTGTTTTTGGTATAGTGGCCTTACCACAGACACTTGGGACTAAATGTGGTTTGAACCGGGGAGGGGGTGCTCAGTGATGCAACAACTTCTCTGTCGTATGATTAGCCATTTTTATTCTTCATTGTATTAGCCTGGCTTCTTTGCTGATCTCTTCTCCCTGGTATCCAGTGATAGGACACGTGGGAATGGTTCAAAGCTGTGCCAGTGGAGGTCTAGACTGGACATCAGGAAGCATTTCTTTGCTGAGAGGGGGGTCAAATTCTGGAAATGCTAGAGCAGGCTTCCTAGAGAGGTGGTCGCTGCCCTGAGCCTGGCAGCGTTTAAGAGGCATTTGGACAATGCCCTTAATAATTTGCTTTAACTTTTGGTCAGCCCTGAAGCGGTCAGGCAGTTGGACAAAATGGTCATTGTAGGTCCCTTCCAACAGAAAATATTCTCTGCTCTGCTCTGGCTGCCTTCCTTCATCATTCTTTGAAGTCAGTAAGTTTGTGTGGGTGAATACAGCAAGATTCTGTCTAGAAAAAATGGAACTAGTAGTTGCTGTAAATAACAAGAAAGTGTAAAGGCAAGGGTTAAAAAAGGTTTATGTTATCAAGCAATAGAATAGCGTATCACTTTCTGGCATCGTTTAGCGTGGCAAGGAGGCCGGAGTCTAAATGAAAAAGAGAGTATTCCTGTATCCAGAGAATGGCCCTGGCAGTAGGGTAGGTAATGGGTAGGAGTTAAATATGAGAAGCAGGAGTATAATTCGGATGTGCTTATTCGTGGGTCTGGCCTTCCTTCTGATACTAAAAAGGTTAGATGGCATTCTTTGGAAATGCCTTTTTATCTCTAGCAACGACAGTCTCGATAACGGGTTCCCATACCAGTGTCTGCATTGGTTTGGATGTGTCCCGTTCCTCCTAGCTAAACTCTGCTTCTTTGAGCAGACAGCCTTCGCAAGATTACTCTTAAATTAGTTTTCTGCCCAGTCCACTCCTTTGTTTTGGGGGAAGGAGAGAGAAACCTCTTGAGGTTTTTTCCTTCTCTAAAACAGTTATAAAGCCTCTGACAGTCAGACTAGGAGTCTCCTCGGTGTGAGTCGTCATCTTCGACAGGAAAGGACTACTACTACAGTTCTTAAAAGAAATAGTGCCTTTGCTGTTGACTGACCGATTGGTGAATATTTTATTTTCTCTTATCCGCACAGTTAACTGTTCCACTCGGTGTTGTTTGTCACTGTATAGTGCATTGCCGTTGTATTACTCCCGAGGAGCTGCCTTCCCTGATGATATCAAAGCTGATTACGCGGTTCATGCTCGCACCAGACTTGCTTGATGAAGCGCTAATTAAATGAATGTAGTATTTGTGGTGTGTCTTGCTGTGTCACTAAAAGGAAAAAAGGAGACTGGAAAATATTATGTCTTTAGAGTGAAAGGACAACTAGCTCCTCCTCCCCTTCCTCGCTGAATAATTGAAATTAGTCAGTTATAAAAATGAAAAGATTTTCACATTTTAAAAGCCATTCATTTGTTTGAAAAATTAAAATGATTTATGTGCTTCAGAGTGAAGAAGTTACTGAATTTCAATAGAATTGTTTGCTATCCTATGATAATTTATATAAAATATTACTGCAGTACATGTAATTATAGTTGGGTATCTAAATTTGAACCGTTAATTATCTTTAGCTAGCAATTTCATGGAGGATAATCATATTTCCTTCAGTTGAAAGCGAACATTTTAAGTAACAGATGAGCTACAAGCCACAGGTTTTTGGCAGTAATTGCTGCTACTCCCCTATTTTCGAGATAAATCTCTTAATTAACAGCTGTATGGCAGTGTCTCTCTGAAATAATTCATCCTCTTAAAGAAGAATCCAGGGAAATAAGTAATGGATTTCTTAGATGTGCAAGGAAAAAAAAAATCTCCTGTGGGTTTTATTGGCTTCTTAATTCAAACTGTAAGTATACTCAGGAATGGTTGTGTTTAATGCATTTACCTCTCCTCTGACTTATTTCCCTCTCGGTACTCAATAACAAAGTTTGAATTCATGAGGGGCTTGTGAGATGAACTCCTTAAAGTTTACTTTTCCAGCTCTAATAATAATTCAACTCCCGCTAGTCTGTTTGAGGTTCACATTATGTATATGTCTCCAGCATACCTCCAAAAGACTTTATTTTTTTCCTGCATTTAAAAAAAATGTGGGTTTTTAATACGTGATATCAGATCGGTGTAAAATAGTGGTTCTTCGTTGGTATTTATCCTATCTAGCAACCGTGTTCTATGCATTGTTTTTTACACTGTAGCCTTTAATATAATAATTTAATTTTTTATCAGTAGTATACGGTAATATATTTGCTCCTTTTCTCTGCCTGATTAAAGAGATTAATCCCAGTTCTACTCTGTACTCCAGAATGGACAACTTTATTTTTGCTGTCTTCAGAGGATCTAGAATGAATTGGAAGTGAAGATACCGGCTTTCCAGTCCCTGATTTTCTCAAGAGAGTTATTTAAAAGTTTCTCTCAAGAGAATTTTTTACGAGTTTGGAGCCCAGCATTGAATTCGGTGCTGGTATAATGTGGCCGTGCAGCCATTCGCCTCCTGGTGTCCCGGTTCACTTTGCTACTGAAAGTGTGGTTGAAAAAGGCTTCAGATCACTTGCCTTTTTTTCCCCCCAAACTCTTTTTCTTTACATAAAACCCCCAATGATAAATTCATCTTGCAAATGGTGGGTAGATCAGGCTTCATTGTTTTGCGCTTTGTGTTGTAGCAGGAATAAATAACCTTTTCCTGGTTCTGCTGGGTCTCACAGCATGAAAAGAGAAGCAGAGGTCATCTATAAAATCCTTACTGCCGTAGCTGTGCATAGTCTTGGGGTTTCCCTAGTGTCTTTTTGAAGTATTTAGGGGGATTATTTGCAGGCAGTGCTAACACTGGTATAATCCAGCAAACTCCTTGGCACTGCCTACCATGCTGCGTCGTGTGTTTGACAGAAGCATTGATCCTCCACTGTAAAGAGTTTCTGCCCATCAAGATATTCTTCAAAATGTCTTCTAACTGTATGTTACACGCTAATCTGTATGCTTGTGCCAGTTCACTTCAAAGAAATTTTAAATTAAATGCACGTCCTTGTGAGATTGATAGAAATACTTGGCATGAAATGGGAGGACAAGTAGTTGAGCGGAATGTGATCCGCTATCAAGGATACTACCGATGGTGTATGTATGGACAAGCAGGCAGCAAGAAGTTACCCTGATCCGCTGTGTGGGACTTGGTATATTCCAGTGTTGAACTGGAAATAATTAGGGTTGGAGAGCTAGTGTTCTAGAGCTTATGGCTAGATACTGTATTTATGCTAAGGTCTAGCAGGTAGAGAAGTTTATTCTCTGGTTATTGATAATTGACAGGATGGCAGCTGTTTAATTACTATTGACCTGTTTGAATTAACCTCGCAACGCTTATCTCAGTTTTAACAATGTTTTTCCTCCAGAAACTAGAGGTATAGTTTCTTAATTTCATAAAGGGATGCATATCTGATCTAACCAAAAAAATGCAGTCAATGCTTGGTATCCCTGATGCCTGTAAGGAGAAGGGCGCGCTAGCCTGGGACCGCACTAGAGCAGCACCATCACGGGTGTGTTCAGGGACCGGCTGCATCCTGATCTGTCCTAGGTTTAAATCTGATACAAGTTCATTAGTTGGACCTAATTACACCAAGTGGATTTGAGAAGCATGGAGATCTTGGCAATGAGTAAAGAGTAAAAAACGTACCTGGCAGAGAAAGATCTTTCTATGCGATACAGCTGTAAGATTAGGGCTGAGTTTACAAGACAGTCTCTTGTAGCTTATATTCATGCTAAGGCTGCTTTGATTAGCGCACGAGTGCTGGCCCCTGCTCTCCAGTAATTCCAACAACCCTTTTAGGCTTGTCTTTACCGTGTTCTCAGAGAAAGAAGGTTTCTTCAAGGTTTCTGACAACAGAAATGGCAAAGCAGGCTATGGAACAGGTTCACTTTTATGACTTTTTGTAATTGGCATCAGTAACTGAAGAAATCGGAACTTAGTTCTCATTTTTTTGGTAGCGGTGAGATGCACCCTGCGACCACTTCGGGTGTCATGAGGTATCTTGAAAGGTGCATGAAAATAAAATGTCAGGGAAAAAAAAAAAGGGTTTATGAGAATTCACTGTTGACAGTCCTGCAAAAACAACCTAATAGCTAATACTCTAGTTACTTGCTTTTCAGATAATATAGGTTTATTTTTGTTCTAACATGTCTCTGTCTCTGATATCTCTTTTTTGTTTCCCAAGTCCTGCATACATTTGTATTTTGTGATGTGCTTTTCATGTTGCTTCTGCTGAACTGTCATTCTTTGTGAAAAGAAATTAATAAAGCTAAGCCAAAGGGGAGGTGATTGACTGTCCCACTTGAAAAAAAAAAATAAAAATATTTTGCTTGTGATAATAAGCTCAAGACGTTCTCTGGGAATTGTACTCCTATAAAATCCTCTTTCAATTGAATTTCAGGATTAAAATTTATGCAGCCATTTGGTATCATACTTTTTCCTTCGGGAGAGATAAATATTTCAGTCTTTGAACAGTGGGAAACTGAAGACATTCACCAGTAGCCCCAGCTAAAATTGCCGTAGGCTGCTGTGCAATCCCAGTGATGAATAGCATGTGTTTGCATTTGGAAAATATACAGTAAACACTGCGAGTATAAAGCATTACAGACAAAGAGATGGATCGTTTTCTCTGGTTGTTACATAGGCCCTTTGAATAGTTGTTTTGCAGTTTCATAATTTGTTGCCGCTTAAATAAGTCGAGGATTTTTTCTTCAGCTCAAAAACCGCTTAGTGTGAGGAAGACACGTATTGCTTCTTTAGCAAAGCATCCATTAAAACATGAGAAGCTGAAGATCCTCATGGGGTAGTTTAATTTCCAGAAAACACCCACAAAAGCAATTACATATTTAATGAATAATTTATTTGGGGCGCTTTAGATCAGATTCTTGTTCACCGTTTCTCACTTCATGCATTTCAACTTGGTAATCGGTTTGGTTCGTACGGATAGGTTTTTAAACCCACCTAGATCTCCTGTCTGGAGAGAATCAGAGGTCAGGATGGGGTCTGCTCTTTGTCTAGATGCTCTCATAGTGTTTATTTCCTCTGTGATTTTTTATTTTTTTTTTAAAGAAGGTGATAGAAACAAACTGAAAGATTGAGTCTAATGTAGAGTTATTTATTCCACTAATGATAATACCCAAGAGGAAGCTGTTTTTTGACATGCTTCACGTACCATTATGGTATAGTTTTAAAGTGTGCCTTCCAACAGCAATTCCAGATACCCCACCTACACAAAACAAGATGATAGGCACTCTCTTAAATTGGTAATTCCCAAACCATTAGGATGTGAAGGTCAAAGCACCACTTTCTCGTCTTCACAGAGAAGTCTACAGCTATCCAGCTAGTTCTGAAAACCTGTTCAATTGGGCTTTTTTGACTCTTCCATTTTCTACCCTCTACTGGTTGCTCATTCGTCAGATCTGCAAGGCTTGGACCTGGTACCTTTACGGAGTGCCATTATCCCCTCAAGGTTTTGCACGGTGACGAGGTTCGGCAGCCTTTCATCAATTGCAGGATGAGAGTTCAGTACGTGAACTCCGTGGGCAGAAGGCATACCAGGTTTTCAGGCTTCTGTATGAAGTATTTTGCTTGTGTCATTGCTGTAAGAGTACATAAACATACTCCAGTACTTCCTTTCACTTATACCTCAATAGGTGCTTGTAGCAGAGCGTTTGCATCAATTCTGCATGTACTTGATTATTTTGAAGCGGGAGCAGCACTTCTCGTAGGCAGGCTGTTGGAAAGCCTTACTGATCTTTTGCCTACGTAGCGGTGTTTATATTTCTCTTCCTATTATAAGCGTTTTTTTGAATCGGGTCCTCAGATGAAGATGGCTTGTCATGATGGTGGTTTGCAATTTGATCGTGGTTTTGTAAGAAAGAACTTCACCAAGTGATTGGTGTTACAAGTCCTCTTGCATCCGAGATAATTGTCTTCCTCTGTCTTCAGATTATTTCTCTGAAAATGATATTTTATCCAAACTCACATTCTGGGGCTAACTGCATCATACTTAGTGGTGTGGTATATAGGAGGTCAGATGAGAAGTTCAGCTGGTCCTTTTGGGCTGCCAACTCTGTGAACTTTTGAATAGTCCTTATTCAGCGAGCAAAATAAGCAGCCAGAAAAAGCCCAGTACGTTTTGTGAGCTGGACCGACTTGAAGCGGTGACTTCAAGTTGATCTGCCTCATGTGTGACTGGTATTCAAAAGTCTCATTCTGAGAATGGGAATAGGGAATTCATTTGGATGAGGAGAGAGAGACAACCTGCTTGCCCTCGCGGCGTGGGTTGTATGTGACAGAGCTTGCAATACAGTCTCCGAACGGTTTATAGCCGGGTTGCAAACAAAATCAATTAGACACCTTTGACAGGCAGGTCTACGTAACCAGCAGGTCTACGTTATGAGAAAGCAAAACAGCTAGAACAGGTATAAAAAGGAATGGAAATGGATTTAATTTTTCACAAACTGATGTTTATTCATGACTGAGAGACTATCTAGGTACCGCTAATATTATCTGGAAGGTGCATATGCATTATTAAAGATTCTTTGTAGATAATAGTTTGAAATAAAACCATGTAAATACAGCAAAAACATAATACATGAGAATTCCAGTGATTCCTTTAAAGAAACTGAAAACATGAGTAACAGACACTATGAATCTCAGCTCTCTTCAGAATCTGTTCAGAAAGGTACAAATGCACCTTTTACACAGGTACAAAAGTCCAGGATTTTTACTGGTGTTTAAATAGCCCCGTTGGCCCTAAACCAATTATCTGATGCTATCAGCAGATCCAGGAAATGGAAGTAAACAATAAGGGGACAAATCAAATATCGCCTGATGTGTTTCCCTCTCATTTCAAGTCTTTTATCCCCTTTAAGTTAGCTCTTAGCACCTATTCCTGTCAGGCGTAAATTTTCCCTTTCCATTCCAAAGTTCCCTTCACCTCCGATAATTCCTTGAGAAAGCATAGCTGCCTTATTTAAAGAGAACAGTTCAGTAACAGCTTTCAGAAGGCAGCGGGAGAAAAGCGAGGCAGCACAACCCTCTGGGTAGGGCACAGACCCCGACTCTCTCCGGGAGCCAGGTTTCATCCTTGGCTGAGCAAATCCCGCTTCTCTCCGCGCTTCGCCTTGCCCCCTCTGCCTTTGCATCTTCAGTTGCTGAGCTTTGTGGGGCAGCGTCCTCTCCCTGTGATTGCACAGCACTTGGAATAATGGTAACCTTGTCGCGGCTGCAAGGCAAATATTCCATTTTATGTCTTTCAATACGTTCAGAAAAATCTACAGCGTTTTATCAAGGCCTGACAGAACAGGTGCCATTGTCTCAGGGGAGGTTTTCCTGTGTTCAGCAGTTTGTAGCGTCAGGACTTGATTTAGCTACACCAATTGATTAAAATGGCGTTTCTTTATATTGTGTGTTCAGTTCATTCCTTTCTCCTCTTCTGACGCTTAAAATGAATTAAATATTTCTGTCTGGAACTTGCATCAGCATCTCTCTGGAGTTAACATTGGTTTAAACTAAATCAGATTGATTTTCTTATTTTCGTTTGTGTCCGTGTCTCCGAAGAGGGCTGGTTGGTATGTTATGTTACTCCTTGCCTTCTTTATATAAACAGAGTATTAATTCTTACAGGGGAAGAAACCAACTTAGCGGGAGCATTTGTGTAGATGAGGAGCATTGCTTTGCTGATTCTTTGGAACCTGTTGTCTTTTATTATAACGTTTAGGCAGTACGTAATACGTTAGGGCATGTGTGTGTTTGCATCTTCTTTGTGATACAGTGAGCTATTGACTCTAGCTGGTGCAGAAAAACAATTTGCTCAAATATATTCTACTGATTGACCAGTTCTTCAGTGTAAATATCACGCCCAGGATTCTTGAGGAGTGAATTGTTTTTCTTAATGTTGTTGACTGACGACATCTTCAAAATACGGCCGTCAAGCCAAGTTGCCTACATGGAGGACGCATCCAGAGGGCAGTGGTCAATGGCTCAGTGTCCGGCAATTGAGTTGTCTTGGAATATATAGTCACCTTTACAATGGATACTCCCACATCCCAGAGCGTTCAGCTGTTAATTCCACGTTCTTTGCTGCTGACTCTGCACACAGTGGAACCATTGGGTCAAACAGCAATTTCTGGATGTGCATGCCCCAGGGTAAGGGAAGTCAGTCTGACAGCGTTGCACTGTAAAGCTGTGTGCAGAATATTAGTTTCATAGCCACATCGTTATATTACTTTTCCATCTTCCATTGGGCATGAGTTCCCCTGGAGGAGTGTTTGCGAGTCTCTTTTCTTCCTGACCTTTAGTTTAGAGGAACACATCAGCCAGCTAAGGCAAAATCTGCCTTTGTGTCTAGCGCAAGTATAACTCCTGCTGAACTTCCATAGTCATTCGTGAGCCCCTCTTTCTGGAAATGTGGCAGATCCTGAAAAAAAAAAAAACAAATTCTGGGGAAATATTTTAAGAATATCCCAAGGTTTGCTCTAAAGCCCGTTTAGCTAAATCTGCTGCTGCTCTCCATCACACGTTTGAATTGCCTGACAAATGCTAGTAATCCTGACGCACGTCTGTGTGAGCTGAACAGCCACGCTACTGTTTGGGCAATATTTCTTTAAGCCCTCTAAATTGCTAGGTGTTGTAGATTCCCTGAAAATGAAGCCACAAAGTGCTTGACGCTTCTGCCTGGAAATACTGTCTTCAGATTTCAGTTTATCTACTCTTAAAGATCTGGAGAATAATAACCTGGGGTGGAAAATAGAAATAGGAATATAAACCTAATTTTTGAGAGGAAGTATTTGAAAGTACTCATTCCACGATTGCAGTTGATACTGAATATCCAAGACAGACTTAGGTTTGCTCACCCTAGTTACTCAACTGGAAGATGGAAGGATGCAGACGAGTCCTGTCCTTGCAGTATCAGGCGTGTTTATACGCGTTTCCAGTTCTGAACGTCTGCAGAATGGACAACCCTACGTCCGCTCACACAGAGGTGAATGTGTGTTGTTAGCCATCAAAAAGAAAAACCCTATGAAGAGCCGCAGATCTTTGATACAAAAGACAATGCCACAAAAATAATCTAGTGCAAGAGGAAGAGCACAAGAGAGAGCAGTGTTGTCTTTTGTCATGTTCCAGTGGCTAATCTAGCAAACGTGAGAGGCAGAAGAGAAAGGCTACACTGGAAAGAAGAAGAAGAAATGTTTATTTTTGTTTTAAGCGTGTCAGTCTACGCCGAGTGCTAAGAGTTGGAGAGGATGTTTGAAAAGGGAGGGAGGGTATTCAAACTTTCTGAAATATGTTCTCAGGATCATAGATTGATTTTTATTGTTCTTTTTCTCCGATGGTGGTTATAGCCTGGTGCTCTGACTACGATCTCACAGCCTGTTTCTGTGTAAGACATGCTGCTCTTAGAAAAAATAAATTCAGGACTGACATAGAAATGTCAGAAGAAATGATTTCTTCATATCCTGTAGGTAGTCTGAAAGGCAAAGTGAGTTTATATGACTCTCAAAGGTCTGTACACAAGGAGGTAACCCAGTCTGCAAGAAGTCTTTTATTTATGCAGGATTGTTTGTTATGCTTTAAAGTTTTCCTCCCGCTGTCTTCTGACAAGTACAGAATCAGCGCTGGTTGAAAAAGCTTCTAGGAAAGAATATGTTTGGTGTACTGGTTTGATGACTGATCAGCAGTCTGTCCTGCTCTGCCACATCTAAAGATTTGTGTGAAGATGAAATGCAAATTGTCAGTAATTGCATTCAAACAGCCGTGTAGTGTGAACTTATAAAACCACTCCATTGTACCGTCGGCTAAAATTGACCATCCCATAGATTTATCAGCAGAACACAACGTAATTACTTTGTCACATCTAGCCTTTGGGAACGTGAGGAGAGGGGCATTGGAAAATCTCCAGCAGGAGATCAGAAAAAAGATGCGTCTGACCCAGCACTGATGGTCATTTCACCATTAAGTTCACTGATAGCAGAGTCAGAACAGGATTTTGTATTATGAATATGGCATATTACCTCTTATATTTAGATTTTTAGGTACTTAGATATTACAAAGACGAAAAGTATAAAGGCAGTCAGAAAAAGAATTTCAAATGTTTGGATAAATATTTATAGTTCTGCTGTCTGTGCTTTACATGCTTATATTCTATTTTGATCTCTGCAGTCAGGAGCAAAACTGAGTATGGCATTTGTGGAGAAAATAGAAGAGCTACCTCTTCAGCCGCAGCACTAATTTTCCTACAGCAAAAAAAAAAAAAAAATTAAATATTTTTAAAAATGCATATTTAAAAAAAAAAAACTATCCGTCCAGCATCTCTCTGGAAAGTGACCAGCTGCCAGGGGAAAGAAGTTTAGTACAGAAACTTGGTGCCTGAGTTCTGTCGTCACTGCTGGTTGAGCATGTTCTATAGAAACAGGTTAATGGAACCTAAAAATATCATTTAAATGTAATTCAATTGCAATACAAACTGACTAAACCCTTTTGTGCTTCGAACCTTAACTTTTTAGAATAGGTCTAATATCAGGAAAGACATGCTGAAGGTTAAGCATGAAAGAGCTTTTGTGACTCAAGTTAAAAATTTGCCTAAATGTTTAATTTAATGTGCAAATAAAATCAGGGATTCTTGCCGCAGCTGATGGTTCCCCCGGAGGAAAAAGGTAAATTGCTGAAGGGGAAAGAAAAAAAAAAATAAATTCAATTGCTATGGGATAGATGAATGCCTAGAGGTGCCGCAGTATTGGCAGACATGTCAGATATGTGAAAGCTGAGTATCTGTGAGAAGGAAGTGGATTTGCTTTGCAGTGTTTACCTGCCTGATGGCTTGCATTGCAACGTAGGTAACACCACTGCCGTGAAGAGCAAACGTACGTCATGGATCTTGTGGGAGACTACCTTTTCCCATTCAGCCCCCAAAGTACTGTTTGGTTTTTTTTTTTAAAGTCTGATCATGATTGCTTTATTTAAAAAAAAAAAACAAACAACAAACCAAACACGGAAAAGCTCTGTACCTAGGCAATTTGCTACGTCCCTTTAAAATACTAAGTTATAACAGCATCATTTATATGGTTACACAGGAATCACCATTCAAATTATGAAACTCCCTCAATTTTTTGCATATTAGGTCTTCACAACTTACCTTAGCTCCTAATATCACCCGAGAAAGTCCAAGACTTCTCTGCAGTAGAAGGATCTTGCTGTCAGATCTTAAAGGATCTCAAGGAATGGTATTGCAGTGTTGGTGACAGAATACTGTAATTCTGTGTTTTTCTTTGTCAGTTGCATTTTCAGGCCTTGGCTTTACCACCTTCTACTTAGCGGGAAAGTTACACTGCTTCACGGAAAACGGCCGGGGGAAGAGCTGGCGGCTTTGTGCAGCAATTCTCCCGCTCTACTGCGCCATGATGATTGCCCTGTCGCGTATGTGTGATTACAAACATCACTGGCAAGGTGAGCTATACAGATACCTTTTTTTTTTCCTACTTTTTTTTATAAGCCTTGTATTTCTTTGATTTTTTTTTTTCCATTAAATTGCATGAGTCACAACACGATAGTAGGCTATAGATTCTCCTTGCTCCTGGATTGATGTTGAGGGTTTCAATGTCTGAAAATACTGCAGGGGCCCTTTACTGTTCTGTATTTTTATAGACGCAACGTACGTCATCATATTTATAGACAAATCTACATCAGTGGGTTTTTTACAACATAGTTTTTTTACAAATGTACATCAGTGCCATAGCCAGGGTGGATGGATCCAGCTGTAGGCCGGATCTGGCCCATCAGAGTAGCTTTGTTGTGTGGCTCGGTCCTTGCCCACTGCTTTTCCAGGTGCCTGCTAGGTACCTGTTGGATACGTGAGTGATTGCTAATCTGTGGTCGCATGTGCATTAGACTAGACTGAAGCATCTGTGCGTAGCTAGTCATTGCAAAGATGCCCTCGGTCATTTGTCTACATTCTGGTCATTTGATGCACACGATGTCATACAGTTTTTCATTCAAATCAAAGTATATTGGGCGTGAGGTGGCTTCGTGGCCCCTCCTGGAGAAGTATAGAGACATTGCATACGAAGCTATGCAGGAGAGGTTGTTACAGATTCTGCCCACACTGGAAACCTTGCTGCAAAGTTTGATGTTTTCTGTTCTCTTAATTTTTTTGGCCAAGGTTGTAATTGCTCCCGTGGTGTCAATTCCATACTTTCCAAAGTCGGGTCCTACTTAAGGAAGATAAATGTTTCATTGTCTTATTATATCCTATTAAAAATTATTTTCCATAGCTTTGGGCTGCAAATATTTCAATGCTAAGATTTTGTTGTACCGACTGGATGTTAGCGTGATGCATTCAGTATGGTACCATACCTGTGGTAACAATGCTTATTCATTAATTTGTAACTGCTAATAAGTGCTGAATGTATTCGATATGGATGAGTAGGTCATTGTAGCAGCGCGCAGTGTCTTTCTTGATCATAAAGTATATCCAAAAGCTAAAGAAACATGCCGCACAATCTTAAGCCTTACCTTTGTGAGGGAACGACAGTTATGGACAGAAGGGGAGATGGCTCCTAAGACTCTTTTAACAGCAGCGTTTGGTGTGTGGGCGAGTTGTATAAAATGTCTGCTCTTGGATGAACCTGCACCCTTCAAAGTCTTCATATCATGAACAACGGGATATTCTTAAGTGAAGCATCGACAGTCTGAAGGATGCTTAATCCTAATGTCTTTTTCATTTACTACTTACTGTTTCTAGTGGAAACTTTGGATCTTCATATTGTGTGAGCATTCTGGTGTAAATGAGGCGTTGTTATACTACAATGTAACTAGAGCAGATACCTTTCAGGAGGTTTCTTAGTGATGTTGAATTAACTAGCACTGACCTTCGTAGCTTCGGGGCTATGCTGCAGCATCCTCTCTTCCCTCACGGTAGGCGCTTCTGGAGTGCGACACCAGTCAGACCAGATGCATCTGTCACAGGAAGGTTGTTGTCTCAGTCCTTTAAAGTTCAGGCGTGAGATGTAACTGATACGAAGGCTATGCTATTTATTAATTACACATTTATTTTACTAAGTTACAATTCTATGACTTCATTCTATTAAGTTGGAGTTATACCACACCTTACCCTCCCACACTGAGACTGTCGGACACGGACCTGGTAAAGAGCCTGGCGTGTTGTCCACGTGGCTTCCCTCCAGCGTCCACAGATCAGTTTATGACTGTCCGTCAGCATCTACGCTTCCACTGTCAGAAAATCCTACCATCCATTATTTCTTTTACCATTTCTTGACCCTCTTTCTCATCGCCTTTGTACATGCCTTTCTCCACTCATGTCTCCTCCTTAGTGATTGTAATATTAACGTTCTGAGACCACTCAATGGCTTTTTAATGTAAGGATAGTCCTTACGTTATTACAGCCTGTAATTACTACTTCTCTATTTATCCCCATATTCCTATCAGAAATACCAGACTTGGTATTTCTAATACTGTTATGTAGGTCATCTTGGCTGTATGTGGTATTGCTGGTATGGTACTGCTGGCCTTGCGAATTATACTCCCCTCAAGGTCCTGAGCGCTCCTTTCAATTACCTGCTTCATACCGGTTGCGTATTGTTTACGTTTTCTAAGACATATCATTGTGTTGGTTCCTCTACGTAGTTTCAATTAAGTACAGCATATCTCTGTCCCACTGAGCGTTCCTTACCTCGTACTACAGTCAGCACACTAGAGCAAGACTCGTCCGTGCTTTTTCTTGCTCTGTTTTTTATGTGCAGCATCCTGTTCTCCCATAGCTGCTTAATCACCAACCATTAGCCTTGACATGTTCTTTAAGGAGTCTCCTGGTTTCCTGCAGAGTTCCTTGTCTTGTTACAGGGCTCATTACTCGTCTTTGCTCACCGACACTCTGGCGTCGGAGAGAGCCTCCCGCACAAAGCTGCTGAAGGTGGGGTGTGTGCCTGGCCGGGCTGGCAGGCAGGACAGACGGCGGAGTTACGAATCTCATGCTCAACGTGTGACACTTGGCTGGTTTGATCTCCCTCTTAGAGAGAGGGGAGTGTGAATGAACACCAATGGGAGCGCACGGGTTTACTCTCAAGTTTTGAACACGTTTGCAGTTTGTACTGTCTCTTGCCAAGAGTAAGAATTACTTATGTACTGAAACATGAGCCACAAAGCAGATTATTATGGTGTATTTCATATATGATAGAAGAAAACTACACCCAAGGGGCTGTGACTCTGTCCATTACAACCACTCATATTTTTGTCTTTGAAGTTTAAGGAGATGGAGCTGAAAGCTCAGCTCTTCCCAAGCTAAGAACAGGGCTGGCAGGCATTATCCTGCAGGTGGCCGATGCTTTTACCTGAAAGAACCGCATTCTCAAGGGAGAGACTAGTTCACTCCGTAATATACAGCACAGAGGCTCAGGCCTCATCTTTTATGTCCAGCAGAGTCAACCGATTGTGTTAAATTACTTCTAGTGGCTTTGTGATAGAGTCTTAACTATGCTGTGGGGAATGAACAAGGACCATCAATGTGATGTCCAAGACTGCGCATACTGTAGGTTAAAGATGGAGTGGAGTATCCTTACATTAAAAAGCCATTGAGTGGTCTCAGAACGTTAATATTATAAGTACTTTACGAGCTCCCTTCAGTTTGGCTGGCAAACGTAGTGTTCAAGTTCTCAGCGTTGGTATTGGTGAATATTAGGATATTTCCCTATGAATCGTGAACGTGCTGACTGCTTTTAAGTCCCTAGATGTCTGTGTAGGCTTATAACTCTGAAAAATGTTAATTTACTCATGAAGTAAGTGGAAATTTTAGGAGAAAAGTAAAGATAAATACCAAGACTGAAAGAATACTCTTTTTCCTTTCTGAGTAAAGGGGGAAAAAAAAAAAAGAAAGAAAATAAAAAGCTGTGGCTACCATGAGCTCAAACAAAACACATAATTGTTGTCTTCAAAATCAAGAGTCAAAATAGCTGCCTCAGTACCCCCAGTCAAGGTCAGTAAGCTGGAAATCTTTGGCATAAGTCCTGTAGTGAATTTGTATTACTGTGGTGCCCAGTCTGAGGCCCAGAGTTGCATGCAAGTGTTTTGAAAGAAATTATTTCGGCAAGTTTTCAGCAAGTCTTGAAATACTGGGGAGCTTGTAGAGGACTGGCAGAAATCTGGTGTTTCTCCATAATTAAAACTAGTAATCCTAGCCTTGACCTCATTGTTAAGCGAAATAAAAAGGCATCTGGAACAGGGTTCGACCAACCGCTGTTAAAGGAGGGTAATCTGAGAATTGCAGCCAGGTTTATAGAAAGTGAATCTTGTCACAATAACTGAATACTTTACAAAATGAGTCAGCTGCCAGCGTGGGTAGAATAAGCTTCTGTCTGCTTGCAAATACTGCGTACGCACAATCACCTTTTAAAATCTTACTTGATTCTCTATTGCATTTGCTTGTGATAGATTTGTGATGTCGTTTTGCGTGTAGGAAGAGAACGTAGGATGAGAAGGGATCCTCTAGATCACCAGTCTAGTCCTCTTCTTCAACAGACAACTGTGACTTGTAATCACATTTCTTAAATTTATCCATCTCAATCTTAAATTTTTCATGTTTTCTTGCCCTAGATATGCCTGTGAAAAGGCTCTTCAGAATCTCACTCCTCCAATGATTAAAAGCCATATATTTACCCGCTGAAAATTGAACGACGTGCCCTTTGTCCTAATATATACCAGACTGACAAACTAGGGCATTTAATCCGTATTTATCTATTTGAGACAAAAATAATTTGTATTGATTAACACCTCTTTGTCACTAAACTCAACAATTTGCTTTTACACTGCGGTTTCTTTGTAACTCTAAGTAAAATAGAGAAACACGGGTATACACAGATGGTACGGCGCTTAGTAAGCCCTGTTACAATAAAACACGGTGTCGAGCCATATTCTAGCCAGTGCCTTTTGTCTCACTTTCGTTATTGTTTGTGTTCAAATCTGAGGCTTTCCAGGCCAGTGTGTGTTTTCGGTGAAGTTTTGCTCTGGTTGCTTGAAAATGAAACACAAGATCAGGTGAGTATATTAGCAGGAAGCCTGGAGAACCTGACAACAGGACAAATCCTCTTGCCCTCCAGGTGCTATGCGATTCGGATGGAAAACTTAAAATTGCCCGTGTGTGAGAGCTGCAAATATCTCATTCCATGTCCTTGTTTTATTTTATCTTTTGTTTTCTGGTAGGAGTATGGGATAGTAAATAGCATCGAAGAAAGATATTAAAAAAGGATTACATCAGTTACAGGCATGCTTAGCCTTTGACCTTTCAGGTGCTTTTAAGAAGACTTCACCCAGGTTGAACTTGTTCTTGAGAGCTATCTTTCCCCGGGGCCTTCCAGGAGCTGCAAGTGAAATGAAGTGTTGTAGCTACAATGCCTCACTTCCTGAAGGAAGATAATTTTCCATCCTACATCCTACCTGCTCCCAGTCTGCACTGGAGACTGCCTTCTGGAATACAAACCAGTCAAAAGTAGATCTGGCGTTTTAGCTGGCACCTTCCCTGGGGGTATGTAGGCAGAGACGACGAGCAGACCGTAGGCAGTGCAATAGTTTGAGGTACCAGTCAGCGGGAGAGCTCTGGATGCTGTGAACAGCATAGTTCAACTGTGTTGTTCATAAATAGAAAATCTGGTGGTGGTCATTGTAAATCATGGCAAACTGAAAGAAGACATGTGGGTTGCCTACCTCGAAAAGCTGGTCAACAGTGGAACGGTGGAACATCGTGAATGTTTAATGCCCCATGGAAGCCATTCTAGTTCACTTGTTCATCTCCTGAAACATAGCTAACCCTGAAACATACCCAACATTTTTGGTATGCAAAATGTTGAAGATGTCCCCCCCAAATACTGATTTATTTGTGTTCTACGTGATTGTGGTATTCGGCTCCAAATTCTATATGAAAATTTGAGGTTCACATTTTCTGGATGAAGCACTTCCAGGTCATTTTTATTAACAGTTGTCACTACTGGCTGTCCTTTCCATGCTAACAAACTTCTGATTTTGTCGCTTTTCTTTTCTAGATGCTTTCGTTGGAGGGATCATTGGCCTCATTTTTGCTTATATTTGCTACAGACAGCACTACCCTCCTTTGGGTAATACAGCTTGTCATAAATCTTACGTCAGCCTGCTAGATCAGAACTCTGTGAAGAAAGAAGAGAGACCTACAGCAGATAATGCTACTGGCCTGCCTCTAGAGGGAATAACTGAAGGTCCTGTATGACTCTAAGAAATGTGCAGAATGAACTTTTAGCCTTCTCACATTTCCTCCAAACTGGTCTCTTAACACAGTGTTTCTTACTGTCCGTGTTTTTTCGTTTGTTTCTTTCCTTTTTATAAAGAAAAATTATTATTTTATTTTTAATGCCATAATATCAGCATACTTTAAAATTTTCCGTTCATGTTGACTTACTGAATTATCTGTTTTCAGTCTACTGCAGACAGATAGATTGCTTGAGGGAAGGGGAAAGAATGTTAATAAAACCAACCCCACACAGACAATGGTTAAGAGAGTAATTTTAAGATGTGGTTGAGGATATAGTAGATCTGGAAACAGATTTTCTGAAGTACTGAGTGTCTCCTAGAAAGTTCTGGTCGTCTTCAGCACTCATTGATTTTGATGGGTGATGACTACACACAGCACTTCTCATCAGATGTTCAGCATCTGTTGCGGCCAGCCATTTCTTTATATAATTTGGTAAGTTGGGCATCATCCTTATGTTTATCTTGTTGCCTTCTAACATAAAAATCTCCACGTGCTGGTAGAACTTTGTATTAATTGTCAACTTTTGACAAGGTTATTCTGAGCTACTAATGATCAAGCAACCTAAAGGTTCGAATGGGTAAGTGTAAGAGCCAAGCCTTGTGCATTAGTAGTTCCACAGGATGATGCTGACATTCAAGAAATTCCACGCTGTTAAAATTATCAGCTTGCAATAACATCTATGTTCATAGGATGGATTAGGAACTTGGTATTACTTCATTAGCAATTTTTTGAGAGCTCTTGCAGTTATTACCATCAAAACAAAATGAAAAAGAACACCCGGGACATTCAACAAGCTGAAGTCTTTAAAACAAATTTTAAAAAATCCTGAAACTTTGAGGATAAAGAAACACAGTGTTTTCTGTGAATCTCGGTGTGCCATGTTCATTCTTGTGTAGTGACTCACTGCAGCATTGGTGATCTAAAGAAATGCAAAGATTTTCCTTTGTGACTTTGGGCGCACAACCATGAATGCTTGTGGTGGTCTCCAGCACTGCAACATATCCAGAGGAATGCTGGAGACAATTTTCCGCCAGACCCATTCCACATTTTCAGCTCATCATGTTCTTGAGCATGGTGTTTGCGAAGGTTGGCTTGGTACCTGGATTGAAACTCACCTGAATCAAAACACTGTTGGTATGGAGAAGTTTACTACGTGTATGACTTTAGTTAATTTATTGTTGGTAGGATCCTGTTTTGTTAGGTATGCACTATGCAGTATACATCACATTCCTGTGAAACGATGTACCTTTGGATGGCAAAACGTCAGCTTCCAGAATTTTTTTTTTCTTAGATACCCTGTGAAAATGCAGGCAAATGTTCCCGACCACACCTTGGCGGTTGAACATTTCTTAGCCGGAGCTGCTGGTTACAGCGACCGAGATAGCATTGATCAACGACCATTATTACGGTGCTTTAGACTGGAGGAGACTGCTGCCATAATTATAATTTAGGTGTTCCTGTTGGAATTATGTATAGGCCTTGTAGGCATTTTGTGATTCAAACGGCCCGATGTCTTTACGTAAGGCTCGTCATTTACTTTTCTCAAAGGTAAGCTTTGTAGATTTTTTTTGCGAAGAGCTACTTCCTGATTGACAACACTTGAATTTTTATAGAAAGCAAGTAAATTGGAATCCCTTCTAAAACAAATGTAATAATTGCATGTAAGAGGATGAAACCATACTGTATAAAAACTTATGTGATATTTGGAAATAACTATAAGTAGGAAATGGCATTAAGAAATAGAATGTAATAGGCATGAACCCAGGAGGGTTCTGTAGAAATTAGGCCTGATCCGCTTCTAAAACTGACACCAGTTTGACCGCGTCAGTTAGAGGGAGGATTTTTTTACTGACAGTTACCGTTATTCTGAGCTCTAGAATAGAGACAGTTACCCAAACATAACAGTGGTTTTGCTGGTGTATATATGCTAGTTCACAAAACTAGCATTAGCAAAGCAAAATTATCCCGGCGTTGTGTTTGCACTGGATTTGACAGAACGCTTCTCTAGTGTAACTGAGATCTTATTCTAGAAATCCACCCAGTTTGATGGAGGCTTAATCTTTCTATAAAGTTTTTAAACCATCCTACAGAATTCTGTAGCAGGGATATAATTTTCTATTACTTCATACGGGAGGATTAATGAAAGCCCTGGAGTAAGGGTATCGTGTCTTCACATTGTATAGGGATTAGCCATTAGCTTTTTCTTTCAGCAGGAACCCTAGTCTTCCAGGTTATATGCAAATGTTAAAAAAAGAAAAAATCTTAAATCAAAATTAGAAGTTTAATACTGATGCATAGAGCATTTTGCATGTTTTTATATAGATCTGGCTTATTCTCAAAGATGAGTGGGGCCTCCTCACTGTGCTGTACACATTCCCAGTATTTTAATGGCTTTTGATACAAACAAGCTATCTTCTTTCGGATGGAGAAGGCTTATACAGCCCTCAAATGAGTAGTGGCTGTTAAAAGATTGGAATATGAAGTGTAATGCAGCATAAATACTTACGTTGCAAGAGTAATTGGTGAACTTTGCAAAGCAGTAACGAGTAACGTATTTTAATGGGATTAATTAAATTGAAAATCATAAAATGGACAATGTAAAAGCTTTAATTAAAATGTAATTAAAATTATGAAAGACTTAACGAAGTGAAATTTGTGGAGGGATCTGGGGGGGCTGTAATTACCAGTGCAAAGTCAGTGTAGCTAGGAAGGCATTTTTGTGGATCAATGTATTTTAATCTCATGCTTTCTCAACGTGAAGGAAATGTAATGTTGTAACGCACCAATAAAACAACACATGAATGTGGGTTTGTACATCTGTGTGTTATCATTATTTTGAGAAGAATAAAAGTTACAAAGTTAGTTTCATTAACAAATCACATGGGGTATTACAAAAAATCCCCGAGCTCTAATGGGGTTGCATTATTGATAAACAGCAGTTCCAGTAAAATGGAACCACCTTCCTCCTTCAACCAAAACGTGCTGACTTTCCTCCAAGAAAAAGCACAGTGTAAGTCTGCAAGGTTGAAATTTTTAAATATTCAGCCGGCTAAAATGCAACAGACCCCTTTCACCTGTCAACTTCCATATCTCAAATAATACCAGGAGTCCCCCAATAACAAATGGGATTGGGCTAGAAAAGAATAAAAAAAAAATCTAATAGAACATAACGGCAAGATCCTGAAACCAAGAGAAGCGTGAGATTGTGAACCTGTCAGCCAAACGCCCCCGCGGTGAGTGCGTGTCTCAGGCGATGTGTTAGGAACAGAGCTGGAGTGTTTATGCTGATTCATTCTCAGATTTTGTTGTGTGCAATTTAGACCGATTTGGCCCTCTGTTCTTTCCCCGTGCATACAGCAAGTTCCTTCTTCTTAATGGAAAAAAACCATCTTTTTCCTTCTTTCTTTCCATAACGAAAATATACTGTACTACGGATTTAAAAAATAAAAAACACACCTTATTTTTGTTTTATGGTAGTAAAATTCCATTGACTTCAGTGGAACTGCTCTGGGTCGCTAAGCACATCGCATCCAGGAGGTGGAATAAAACCTTCACCCTGTTTTTGCTCAGACTCTTGTATTTCTAGGAGTATAATTAGCAAAATACTGCAACTAATTTGAGCAATTGTGGGGTTTTTTTGTGATAACATATCCCCCCTGAGTCAGAAAACTGTTGGGATGCTCTGACCTAACGGAAGGGGAAAGGTCTTGAACACAGCAAAGTTGGGATGACGGGACTGAGAAGGCTGGACACGTGTTTCTGTTGCTTTTGATGTTCAGAATGTCTTGAGAATTGCCACAAACAGTAGGTAACAATGATTATAAAATTTCTGAATTACCTGCTCGGCAGCGTTACAGCTTACAGTAGTGCTGTGACGGCTGGGACAAATACAGTACGGGTCCTGCGTTGAAGAGTTAGATAGATTTATGTTAATTCACGGAAAGAAAATAGAAATTCTGCTCTTTGTTACACTAGCGTCAACCCTGCTGTGCTGCGTGGAGTTACTTCACAATAATACTCTTCTTTTCAAAGCAAAATTTGAGATTTCGGTCTTCTGTCACTGTCATCTTGCTTCCGGTAAACGCTCATCAAGTTAAACATGGAAGAGGAGAGCCTATAGTTCCTTTCCAGACATACGTACCGTATTGCGGTAGGCATCCTCTTGTGGGTGTGCTCTAAACAAAGTAAAGTTTCAGGGCTTGTGTGCCTGAATATTTGTCTTGGGAAGGTGGGTCTAGAGGCTCACAGTTACCATTTCAATAGGGCAGGAGAAAATCCACCACCCTGAAATACCATTGCTTCACCTTCAGGATCCATCTGTATAACGGAGAACAGAGAGGTCCAACAGCTGCGTGAACATCTGTTCTTGATTCTATACATGCTCATAACAGATCATTTCTTTCCTGCAAGAGAAAACACTAAACACGTGTTATTTTTCTCCAGAATTCTCGTTGACCAGAGAGTCATAACCATCCTCTCCAGATGTCCCGGTGTTTTTCTCTAATGTGCTTCTCAATTCTTTTAGAAAGGCAATTATACATATAGGCAGCTCCCTTCATTAAGAATGCTTTGAAAAATTCAGAACAGTATAAATGAAATTAAAAAATTAAGCATATAAATCGAAATTAACAAAATTGTTTTACACAGAGAAAGCAAAAGTATCTCATGTTGATCAAATGTTATTTGTACCTACATGTTCAGTAGGATTGGTAATCTTTAGGTAATGACTTAAAATAAAGTTCAAGGCCGTGCTAATATGCATTAAGTCCAAAAAGAATAAAATTATATAAACAACAGGATAGCTATGGGATTAGACACAATGTAAAGATCAGAAATAGTTCTAAATTAGTTAATTGAATTTACTCTCTTTTAAATACAAAATTAAAGCATCCACCAGGGGTTTGTTCCCACAGTTTAAAACGTATTTTAAAATTGCTAAGCAGGACCATATCGTTAAACGTGGGTTAACACCCACAGGCATAACCTATCGGCATTTTCCACGTTACTCTTCCCCATCTCTATAAGGTGTGTGATCTCATTTACTCTCTTGGCGTACACTCCATACCCATCTGGTAAGCGGAATTTGGACATTGCTCCCCTAAGAGGCTAAAACTAAATGAGAAGTTTCCAATAGGATACACCCCGTTCCATACAGTTTATTATATAGAGAACTCCTGTTCTGCAGGTGGGCAAATCATTCCCTGCTCAGGAACATGCTCTGAACAGAGCCAAAACATTACCATTTTGCCATTAAGGTAAAACTTGTTCAACGTGTGTAGAATGTATAAAATTAAAATTGCAAGACTGCGGATAATTCCTGATATGCTGAAGTGAACTGAGATTCCTTTTACACTGGCACATCGGCTCAGATCTATAGGATTTCTGCTTAAACTGGCAGAGATAGCCAAGAAACCATCATTCGGTCCATTCAGACCAGATTTGGATCATGTTTAAGCCCAGATAATGATCCTAAAGACATCTGAGCTGCAATAGATGTACACTGAAGTTGCAGAAGTAAAGATCTGCCTGTTACTAATTCGCTGCCAGCTTCCGGGAAAACTTTCTGTAGGGAAAATCGAGAGGCATTTGGGGGTAGTCCCCGTTATGCAAACTGGGTAGCAAGGTACGAATGGGGCATGAAATAGAAAATCCTCGCTCAGTGCTTCGACTTGATAAAAACAACACAGGGATGCATTTGATCAGTCCCTCAGTATTGCAGAATGTCAAGCATAAAAAAACAATCCCGCCAGCTCTATAAACCTTAAACCTTTGGACTGAGTTTCTCTGTTAGTTCGCCAAAAAAGCTCTTAATTTCACTGGCAGCTTTACAGCTGTCATCTGGTATTCTGTCGACCTACTAGAATTTAACATTTGATACGAAGACTCAATTCACGTGGTCTGAAACACGTTTATTTCCAGGAGTAGACGGGGCTGGGCACGAGGAGACTCTGTTTTTTTATTGCAATGTTTATATAGAGTTTCCTTTTACTTGGCCTCTTGTTCACAGGCGTAACCGTGCTTTTTAATCACCTGCCATGTCCTCTGAGCTCCTTCAGGTCCCTTCTTTTCGTCTCCAGAGCAGCTGCACTACTGATGAAGGGAAAGGGAGGAGAAGTGCTTGCTGACATCTACAGATGCCTTCTCCTGGATAGGGTCTGTCTCCCTCCTCTCCCTCTTCCATCCTCTCTGCGTTAGAGGGCTTCCGAGTGGCTGCCTCTGTTGTTTGGCTGCCTATTCTCTTGTTCCTGTTTGCAAACTGCCTTTTCCTGAAGTCGCAGCTTTAATGAGCTTGATACACACGACAGACACCCCTTCTTTGGGGCAGAGATTTAATTCATAGACTGGAACGGTTTGACCCAACATTTGCCACTGTTGTTTCCACGCTCAGGGAAAGCAGCCGGCAGTTACTTTAGGATCGACTGTTTGGGTTAACTTTCATGCCTGGGTGTAAATGAAACAAATAGGCTGACGGTAAGGGATCTGCACACGTAGATCAACGGCAGGGAAGTAGCTCACAGGATCACAAGTGCTGCCACCTGAAAGAGTCGGCCCTGCATTTCCCGGCCCCTCCTGGGTTAAGGAATGCGCTGCCGCTCTCTGGGGCCCGGCACACAGAAAGGAAAGATCTGCCCAAGCCCCAGGAAGCCCATTGCAGACCTGCTCTGCCAGTAGGCAAACAGTCTGTCCCCCTCCCCAGCCCTAAGCAAGCCCCTGTGAGGAAACACTATGTTTAAACCTGCAAGTTAGAAATCTCAGGAATGGAAAAACCTGGAATGCTCGCATATGAATAACAAATGGAGAAATTGAGACCTCGGAGTAACAGTAGTCATACTGGGGCTAAACATAAATTAACAACGGGAGAACACTGAAATAAAATAGCTTGGAATATTAAGAATTAAATATATATGTATAATAACCCGTCCCAGCTTAATCCTGGGATAAGGTTTATCCAGGATACCTTATCCCGGAGTGGAAGCTTTTGTCTTTGGGGTTAACAGAAGCATCAATCTCTATAAGCTTCCAAGTCTAATTAATGCAGTTATAAACAACATCTACCCACAACACCAAACAGAGCTCTTGGGGACGGGCTATCACTACAGGCCGCCAGGAGGACGCGGGTTGCCACCGTCTGATACACAAAACCTCTCACTCTTAAGCCATGGGGGGCTTTTAAGAAGTGGCTTTTACAATCCTTAGCATTGCAGTGAGAAAGGGTAATAAGTAAAGACAAGTGTCCAAATGCACTTCGGCTCTCAAATTAAAGGGAGTTCTTATCCTGGTTCACAGTTGGAGCAGAAGCAGATTCCTGCTCTTCACATTTTTGACGTTACAGGTCGAGCAAAGGCACATCTGACCTGCGAGCTGCTATGGGCAACTGGTGAGGGCACTTTCACGTGCGGTTTGGAGACAACAATTCAGAAGAATTCTCACTTCCCCCGCGATGCCGTCAGAAGGCAGGCTGCCAGCACGGCCACGCTCCCAGCAGGCTCATGTGTCACTTTTAAGAACCTTCTGAGGCACAAAAAGCTTCGTCTGTCCTGTCGTCAAACATCCTCAGCCTGGCACAGGTATCAGTTTATCATCCGCTTTTGGACCTGATGTGGCCACTTCAAGAAGAGACAAAGCATATCTAATAAAGCTGCTCTTCTTCAGGCCACCGTCTAATGAAACTACGTTTCTGTGAAATACAAAAGCTTTGTAAAATAATTTGTTCCGATTCCCCTTGTCGGGCATTTCTGGCACGGTGATGCTGCCGCCGTTGGAAGCCTGTCTCTGTCCTCCACCTTTCTGACGAGTCACTGCAGCACAATGGAAACAACCCGGGAAATAAAGACGACACTGATCTGCCGTTACAGGAACCACTGGTGTGAGAACCACAGCTAAGGCCAATTTTGCCACTATTCTAGTTAGCATCACTCTCTCAAAGTGACTTTCTGACACCGGGCAGAAGATGAAGAGATGCTCATTAAGAAACATGCCCATTACGTAGTTCCTGGAAGAGATCTAAACAAAAGAATATTTGATTTATTAGTCCCAACAGCTTTACCCATCGCCCCTTGCTGGACACACAGAGTAGGTGACTTTCACTGAAGGCTCCCGGGAGTCATATTATTGTCAAAATTCTTGAGCTTTGTATTCAATTCCTTGTATAAGGGTCATTAGGGAAAAGGAGTCCCCACTTTATTGAGGGTGGTATTTACAAATGATTTATTTTTACTCAACAGGCCGTTGAATAACTATCTCCTTTACCAGACAGGCTGAATATACAATACCATTGTATTAGTCTCTATTCTCTGCACATCATCCTTATCAGCACAACGGAGCATTTGTATATACAAAACTCCATTTCATCTCCGTTTCCAGCCCAACGGCTTGAAGCCACAATAAAAGAATCAGATGCGAGTTCTTATTGAAACCGATATAACACTGTAAAAAAGGAAGGGGAAAAGAACATTACGGCACTGCCACAATTTCACTCTAATCTAAGCGGTGTAAACCCGTCTATGGAGTGAATGTGCTGGAATTCCTATCTGCGGCATTGTCCGACAAAGGTAAAGCAACTTAAAGTGTGAGCGTGAGAGAGGCTGGAGCTGGCCTCGTCAAACAAATCGGGTCATGAAACAAAGGGGTAGAAATCCGTTTTCCAAGGGTGGTTTGGAAAGCCAGGAATTCCATTTCACAAGCATGTGATTAAAAAAAAAATAAAATTGAAAATAGTTTTTATTCCCCATTTTAATAAAACTCAGAATTTTAGGAATATTTTAATGGAAAAAGCTTATGATCTCTCCATACAGCTCAGCGTTATCAAGCCCTCTGCCAGCACACGGAGAGAATGATTTCCACCCTTGCTCTTTCAAAGCTTCCAACCCACTTGTGTCAAGCCAACGCCCACGGTAACAGGGTTACTCTCAAGTGGCCGATTTGTTCCTTCCTAATTCGACCATAAATTTTATTCCGGGCTGAGAAACCTCCCCCAAAATGTCGGTGCAACTATTCTGTTCCTGTGAATTGTCCTGATGGGAAATAGTTCCATTTTAATTTTTGACCAATTTATTTTTAGCATCAGCTAGAGTCCCCTCTGCTTTAATACTAAAAGAAAACACCTGGTAACCCCAGAGAGGCGAGCACAGCTGATCCGAGTGCTCAGTTCAGGCTAATGGAGAACAAGCACAACCAGAGAGAAACCCAGCTGCCTGCAGCAATATTTTAAGTAAGAGTTGGCAAGATCAGGGAAAAGAAAGGGCACTGGCTTGCGGTGTGAGAGGAGGTGCTCCAGGAACTCATTGCTAGTAAGTGGATTTACATTTTCCACGGGGAGATGAAAACAGCCTCTATTCTATTTGGGATTTCCTGAGGTGAAGGGAAATATATTAGTTGTGAGTGCGTTTCAGCTGGGGATTTGTGCAGTTTAACCACGGCATGGTTTAAGGTAGTACAATTGCGGAACAGCTTCTCGTTGTGGACAAAGAAGGGGCAGAAGAATTGACCTGTTTTCCTGATGGTCCTTAGTTTGTGGAAGGTTTTTGCAGCGGGGAGAATTGGAACTGATCACCTAGTGAACTTTTTCAGCTTCATAGGGAGTTTTTTTGCTAACCCTTAATAAATGGAGAAGCACCAGGTTTTGTGTCCTTAAGCATGTTCTCTTCTGCTGTTAAATAGAGCCTGGCTTCTAACTTGGTGTATTGACTCATAACCAATCAAGACTATGTATCTCTTCCAGCTTTACTTTTATGGAAGGATTATTCTGACGAAGTTGACTGGTTTTATGAACTTCTATCTATTTAATGTGTATAGTAGTTTCTAAGGAGTTAGGCACGTAAGTACATATTTTGCTGTTATGTTGCCCATACTAAAAATAAGAGGAAAACTTAACGTTACTTCTACTGCTATCTTTGTGTAAAACTATAGTTGTGACGGGATAGTTTGAGTTCAACGGCACTGGTAATGGCTATACAACAAGAAGCGTTTATAACGCACTTAATGCAGCTATGAAGTAAGGTGCTTATAAGTTAAATCATAGAAAGACTGCCTCGTTATGTTGTGATAATCCACTAAATAACTGGAGTCACTGCCGTAATTAGTACTAATGTTCAGAATTGTACGTGAGCTGTAACACCCTCGGAAGCTAGTGAAGTAAATCGTCCCCTGAGGACTGTAAGCTTGCTTCTCCTCTGCTAAATCTTTGCTGGTAGCGCTGCTGACGTTCACCTGGTGCATCAAGATTGTGAGGAATTTGCTTAAACACCGTAACTAACAGGCACAATATGATCTAAACCACTCCTGTGACCTGAATGTCAATGGTTTTGCTAGGAGATACTGGGACAAAAATACATCTTCTTGTCAGCTGAACTCGGCTAAAAGCTTTTCTGTCACTTCCCCATCACGCTGAATTTTCACTTAATTTCAAAGGAGTTCACTCAGTTTCGAAGGAGGGCAAGAGGTATAATTTTCTCGGCGTGTTAAAGGAATAAAGGTTAGATTCAAAGGGGGAAGCTAATCATGCAGTGTTCAGGTAAGTAGAAAAAGATTTGCAGATACTTTCCTCTTCTCGCCCTGCCCTTGGCGTAGCATCACAGCTGATGGTTTATGGTCCAGTGGTGTGGACACACCACGTCTCTCTTCAGGCTAGATTGCACGTTTATGTTTTGGGTCATTTCTAAATGCTTACATTAGTCCTCCCACTGTCTTTTGTGAGCTAATGCTAGCACAGTTAGAAATGGCTAAAAGCTGAGGTTTTAGTTCTAGTAGTGGGTTGTTGTTTTTTTTTTTAATGGGCTCTGGGTATCTTTTGTGTGCAGTGATTGCTCGCTATTGTTAAACAGTGATTCCCAAAGGTGACTACTGAGATTCTCCTGTAAAGCACAGGCTCTTACTACTTCAGTTAAATGATGGATTTTTATTTTTTTTTTTCTTTTGCTTTCAGCAGTGCCAGGTATGTAGCTGAGCAGTTGAGATTCTATTCAGAGGAGCCAGAATTGGCTCATATAAATGGGCCAGGCTCCACCTGATGTTGGGTGGAGGCTTTGTGGCTCTGGGTTTTCTCTGTAGTCAACAGACCATTCAATACTTAGGCTGCTCTAGAGAAGGTTTAAACCTGCAGCTGAATCCCTGACTCTATTTAGGATAAATACAGACATCTGTCTATGTGCTTGGTAAGGAAAAGAGGCCAAATCTACTTGGGGAATAGTAGCATTATACTGTGCGTTATTTTCTATAAATTTGTCTGTGATTAAGGTGAGCTGGCAGGCGCGCTTATGCTCTTAAGCAACTCGTCATAAACTCAAATTAGTTCTTTACATGGGATAAACTTCCCTGAGATTTAAAAACGGGTCAGTCAAGCTGTTCCATTTCAACAAATTTTAGTATCAGTTATTTGCACTGATACCCCAGCTCCGTTACAATCTTTCACTCTTTCCTACTACAAATGCAGAGCAGATTGCAGCCTACAGCAAACACAGAGAGTGGGATGGATAGCATGGGGTACACATGGGTTGAATCACTTCTAATCACGTGTAATGTTTTTTTGGGTTTTTTTCATCCAACAAAGGACATGAAAGGGCTTGAGGGATAAAAGTAGCTCTCCTCTTTCGTTCTACTCTTCTGCTGGTAAACTCCACTAGACAGGTGCTGTTTTCCCTTTTGTTCAGTGCGTGTTACGAGGAAGGTCTTTGGTGCTACAGAAGTAGGTTGCCGTCTTGGTACTCTGAGGTCTCTCATGGCTTTGTAGTATCTTGGCCTCAACTCCTCATCTGCAGGAGTGTAATTGCCAAAGCAAAAGAATCTCATCAGTTAACCCTTTCCAGGGTCCCAGTAACCAGATGTCAGAAGACTCATTCGAAACTTAATATTGAAGTTACCGACTTGGTAGGTTTTGTTCAATGAAATGTGAACCCATTTTGACGGACGTGGGGTGGTTGTAGTTTTAGACAACAATTCTATTTAGAGGCTGCAATTAACATCAGCAAAAGTTTCCTCACTGATGGAGTCTGACAGAAATAATTTCTAATGTTTAGGGCTGCTCATCCCCACAGAAGCGGTGCCCAAGAAGGAATTGGATTGATGACACTTCTTTTCTATTTCTTTATGATTAAATAAGCCCAGTGAAAACGTGGTGTGTCACATAGACTTATGTGCGTCTAGGTGCAGAAGCAGATCATTGCCTACTTCCTCCTGGATTATGGGTGGGTTGTTCTGCTCTCCATCCTTATCTTCCAGCTCAGGAGGCTGAGTACCCTGGGGATAGCTGGTCTGACTAATGAAGACGGAGGCAAAGAAGGCATTAAGTATCTCAGCCTTCTCCTCGTCATTGGTTGCAACTTTCCCCCCTGCATCCAGTAAGGGATGGAGATTCTCCCTGGCTTTCTTATTGTTGATGTATTTATAAAAGCTTTTTTTGTTGTCCTTAGTGTTAGTGGCCAAGTTGAGCTCCAGCTGGGCTTTTGCCTTCCTAATTTTCTCTCTGTATAACCTAATGAGATCTCTGTACTCCTCCTGAGTTGCCTGTCCCTTCTTCCAAAGGTGGTAAACCCTCCTTTTATTCCTAAGTCCCATCAGAAGTTCCTTATTCATCCACACTGGCCATTTTCCCCGCCCTTTAGACCTGTGACACTTGGGCACAGCCTGCTCCTGGGCCTTTAAGATTTCCTTCTTGAAGAGCATCCAGCCTTCCTGGACCCCTTTGCCCTTCAGGACTGTCTCCCAAGGGACCCTCTCAACCAGTGTCCTGAACAAGCCAAAGTCCACCCTCCAGAAGTCCAAGTTGGAGGTTTTGCTAACCCCACTCCTTACATCGCTACAAATTGAAAAACTTGACCATTTCATGATTGCTAAACCCAAGACGACCTCTGACCACCACATCTCCCACTAGTCCTTCTCTGTTTGTCAACAGTAGGTCTAGCGAGGCACTTCATGCATATCCCTTCCCACACGTTGACTTTAATACTTTCTATATGATCATGTCTTCTAAGAATATGCAGTTTTGCTAACCTTTTCCTGAAGCTTCAACATGGATTGGATCCTGCTGGTACTGACAGCTATTAACTTAAAAAAAATTAAAAAAACATTACCTACTTTTCAAGTCTGGCTGCTGTCCACAATCAAGCTTTGCCTCTGGTGTGGGACAACGTGGTTGAAGTGCCCCTTCCAGAGCTTCCCCAGGATGCATTTCAGTGTGGTTTTGGTGGTAGCCACGCTAGTAACTCCTTGAGCAGGGAAAATGAATGTGATGAGTAAACTTAAAGATATTCTAACTCACGACCACAATGATCAAAATTACACTGCAGCCTTGGAAAGCTGTAAAGCTTGTTTGACAGCCCCCCCTATTTATATAGGCTGTAAGTCTGGGAAATTTCAAGTCATTAAGTATTAATGCCTACTTCTAGTTAATATCATCCGAATTTTTATTAAGGGCTAGGTGTTAAATAAACCTTCCTTTCAGGTACTTAAAATCAAGTAGGTTAATTATTGATCTTACATATTATGCTTTTATTTTCTTCAGGTTTTGTGCGAAGTGAAAATCCTGATTAGGATTTGGACATGGGGTTACTCCCTGCTTGGTTTGGTGGATTGTTTTACCCATGGGCTGTGTTGTGGTTTTTTGGAGGGTTTTTTGAGTGTTTTTTTCTTCTTCTTTTTCTTATTATTTTGTTGGACAACCAAGGGCTTGTCATTGTTAGATGACTGCGTGCCATGACCCTACTCTTACCTAAGTGTGCCAGGCTTCAGGGTCACTTCTTATTGAAATGGGATCACAACAGAGGTCTGAGCTAGAGGAACAAAGTCAGCAGCTGGCTGAGATGCTTTGAGCGGAGAGCGGAGAACTTTGTTTTTGCGCAGGCAGAAAGCGGTAGCTGCCTTCATTTTGACTCCCTTATTGCCTGAATCTCCCTTTTCTGCTTAGCAATCTTTCAAGGCAAATGTTTGGTCGTGTGTTTTGTGGTTTTTTGTTTTTTTTTTTTTGAAAGTTTGATCTGGGGAATGGCTGAGGTGAGCCCCTCAACGAAGGGCTATTTTATCCCTTGTGTGAGGGCACGCTCCAACAGCTCTCCCTGAAGCAGGTGGAGATTAGTACCATTCACCTGGCAGGACATGGACAATTTCTTCTGGATACAGCTAGGCATAGAGTAGAAACAGTTTGCCTCAACTCTTTTGTTCATTCCAATTCTTGTGACCCATGAGACCGTGATGTGGAAGGAGGTCTGGTTCTCCTTCTCAATCTCAGTGACCAACCTTTGCTTGCCAAGTAGCTATTTGTCATAGACTTTGCATGGTTATATTCAGTCCCTCATCTCTATTTTAAGGAGGGAAGCCATGGAGTATGGAAAAGAGCGATGTGCTGTGCACTGTCAACATCCAGCCTGGGACTACAAAACAGATGTTCCTCAGGAGGAAAAGGAACAAAGGCAACTTGCACTTGAGGATGCATGCTATACAAGAAATGACTGGAAACACTTCCACTTCCTTCACAGCAATCGCTAATGACCTACTGCATTTCTGTACAGTCCAAATTAATGTCAGCTAATTGTTTTACGACTTAGCAAGTCAGGAAACTTGTTACCTGTGAACAAAGGAGAAAATTGATTTGCCAGAGGACTACAATGAACTCTAGAGGCTGCTTGCTTGGATTTGGCAATTCCATAGGCTGTGTTTTAAATATAAGATTAGATTGTTCCATCTAGCGCTGCGAATTACCTGTGAAATCCACAGAAATGTGGCTTTGTCCACAAGTATTGCAAGTGTTAGTGACCCATAGAAGAGATCACCGGTGTCTCAGCTGGGGTGGCATGCCCTGGGTGGTGCGTGTCCATGGAGTGCATGTTCATTAAATGGGTGAAGGACAAGAGTGACAGCATGATTAGTCATTATTAAACAAAGTCCTTGTTAAAACCCTTATTAAACAAAGTCATAGAATCGTTAGGGTTGGAAGGGACCTTAAAGGTCATCTAGTTCCAAGCCCCTGCCATGGGCAGGGACACCTCCCACTAGATCAGGTTGCTCCAAGCCCCGTCCAACCTTGCCTTAAAAAATTCCAGGGATGGGGCTTCCACCACCTCTCTGGGCAACCTGTTCCAGTGTCTCACCACCCTCATGGTGAAGAACTTCTTCCTAACGTCCAGTCTGAATCGACCCATCTCTAGTTTTAATCCGTTCCCTCTAGTCCTACCATTACCCGACATCCTAAAAAGTCCCTCACCAGCTTTCTTGTAGGCCCCCTTAAGATACTGTGAATGGAAGCCTGTCAGACAATGTGTTATCAACATGGTGTGTGAGACTGGGAAATGGGTGTCTTCCCTGGGATACCATTCAGGAAGGTATCCCTCTTCCCATGGGGAAAGCTTCTACAATCTTCTTTACATGAATAGTGATTAGAGACCCACTCTACCTTGATATAAGCAGTAAGGACTGCAGTGGTATTTTTTCCCTGCCTCTGGCCTCGATCCAAATTCATTAATTAACTTAAGTCACTTTTGGAGAACATCTTTAATTCTTCAGGCTTCATGCCTCCTAGTAGAAAAATGTCTCAAAGCCATACAATTGATATATTTGGGATCCTCTCCTTTGTGTATGTTCCAGGACAAGAACATCTGGAAAGCTGCAGACAAATGATGCTAATAAATTATCCTGCAAACTTTTTCACACCCTCAAACCATGCAGTCTGAATTTGGGTCGCTCGTTTGCAAATGAATCTGTCTGTCCTTGGTTAGATAGATGTGCTGTAATGAATCCCTGGCACCTAGCTGCAGGCCATTTAGGATATGGTTAAGCTGGCTTCTTTTTGTGTCTCTAGCTGTTGGCCAAAATTAAAATCAGAGCAGCGTGTGAAGTGCAGGAGTGTTATACAATGCGACTGCAGCAAGAGATCAGACCCTGGACCTTTAGAATATTTGGAAAGTCTGAAATGGAGAGGAAAATATAAAACCAGGAAAGAAGGCAGGGCAGCGTGGACTACCCGTCAGAGTCCATCTGCACAAGGAAAGTGATGGTTTCCTTTGAAACCCTGGTGTAATTTTCTAAAAACAGCCTAAAATTTACATGTTCTACTCATATAAAAATAAAAACACATACGGGGGGGGGGGGGGGAGGGGGGGATGCAGTGAGGATTACTTCCATCACATGTGACGCAAAAGAAAGTATTTCAAGGACTTCCACTAATACAGGTTTTAATTTTCAGCAGAACGAAAATGGACGTGTGGGATTAGTTACATTTATTCTGAGCAGAACTTCAAGATCATAAAGATTGTGAAGAATCACTGTAGAATACTTTATTCCTGAAACAGTATGGCAAATGCCTCGTTATTGTATGACCTTTTGATTCCTAAACAAGCCAGGATTTTTACCCCCAAATACAGTATTGCTTTGGTTTTCTGTTGGGGGGGACGACTCTGTCATGTTCCTGGGTGTCAAGAAACTGCACACCATTTCTAATGCTCTGGAAGGGCAGCGTGGGGTGCGATGGTGATGATGATCAGCTTATTCTTCACTGCAAAATCAAAACTCAGGACTTCAAGCAACCTACCACTGACTGTAGTAGAGATGGGGGCTTCAGAATCATCCATATTCTGAAGATCTGAAGCCGTTTAAGGCCAGGGTTTCGGGCGACAACCGTCCTCAAATCCGGAGCTTTGCATCAGGTTAGCACGAGCTCTTAAACAACCAGTGACCGGGAGTTTTGCAAAGACCCGAGCTCCTTTGTTGTGCCTTGTTACAGCTGAGTAAATGAATTCTCTTTAGTCCTGTATCCAAAGACTCAAAACAATGTTTAGGGCTTTTGGAAGATGCCATTGTGCATCATGAAACCAAAAGTCCACTGCAATTCAGCAGTGAATTTGCCATCCTTAGGTGACCATCTAATTTGCTACTAATTTATTCTGGCAAGTTATCTATCACTCTGACTTTCTATGATGGCTATCTGTAATAACCTTATATATGCATGTTTATCCTACATCTATATCCTATTATGTCCTATTAAAAATTACATTAACCTATATTTTTGCATGATAGAAAACACTGCATAGACTTGTAAGCCACATAATTTTGCCAGGTCAAACTGCTGTTTACCTTGTGTTTCGGGGGGAGAAGCTGTTGCCAGTACATAAGCAAATAACTATTAAAGGTGAGAACATCTATCAGCTAATATTAATCACAAAACAGGGATTGGATTGCCTGGAAAGAAGCATTTGCTGCCCCAGCTCAGTCAGTTATGCCTTTGATATTCCATTCTGGAAATTTCTTTTTTTGTTTTTTATTAGCACAGCTACTTTTATAAAGGATCCGCTGTTTGTAACGTTCATCTCTAATTTAGTTTTCAGCTTGTATATTGAATTGCATAGAACATAGCAGGTTCCCTTTCTCCAGTTAACCCTCCCAGTTAACATCAACAGTGCTTTGCACATCAGAACAGGATATTTTAAACAGAATTTTGCTTCATTTAAAAAAAAAAAAAAAATTAATTGTCTGAAGGCCAGACATTCGTGTGGCAGCAAATTTTGTAGCTCGCTTGTGTGAGCTCTAATATTCAGTGAGAGCCTTAATGATGCTATTAAAATAGCTCATTCGCATGTCTCTGGAGAAGGAAGGTTTTGCAAAAGTGAAGACCCCTGAAGGAGGCGGGGGGGGGGTCAGGCATATTCCTGCACCCCCAGCGCTCCGCGGTGCAGACTGGCTGCACTCACATCCTCTCCTGGCAAGGGCTCTGGCAAGGATTCTGCCTCTCGCTCAGCAAACAGCATCAGAGGAGTTTTGGCAGGAGGTCTAAACTTTGGCTTCCTGAATGGTACTTCCATACCTCTTGAGTTTTTACCGGCAGTTTATGTCTGAACGGCTTTTATTTCCTCTACATTAATTTGTCATGAATTAACCATTATAAATGATATACTTAATTTTAAATCCACCAAGGGATATGTCTGGAAATACCCAAGAAAGAGTGTGGATCAATTACATGGAAAGTTGGCCAAATAACCTGCATTTATCTTTACTAATGCATTTTACTCGCTGATGGCGTACCGCTCACTGTAATAGTGCAGCTCTTGCGTTCCAGAGCAGGTTCAGCAACAGCTTAGCTGCACTTATGTCCTGACACAGAAAACTGGCAGGGAAAGCTTTCCGACCAGGGATAGCACACACTTGGCACACCACACTGAGACACCTACCTCAGTGCTATGAGGGATAGGCTTACATGGCCACAGGATTGAAAAAAAAAAAAAAAATATAAAATGAGGTCATTATATATATATGAGTCAGTATTTAACCCCTGGCTGAAGGTGCTACAACCCGTTGTTACACTGAAGGTAGGATCTCTAAAGTAAAAAATCAAAGCTCGGAACAAACAACGGCGGTAGAAAGCCTCAGACAGAAATAAGCAAACTGGAAATAAGATACCACTTTTCTAAGGGATGTATTTCTAATCCTTGCCGATATTGCTACTAGCTATAACTAACAACTTGAAGGCCGTGCATCAGATCTGTGTATCTCTCTAAAAGATGTGCTCTCATTAAATCTCAGGTTAATGGGAAGTCAGACTAAAGAAAAAGCATCATATTTTTTTTCTGGCTTAAAACCCATCGATCTATGTAAGTGAGTGATTACATTTGCAACTAGGGAAAAAAAAATAAAAAATTTCTGTCTTTAAAATTTGGACTCTGGCTGTGACAGGTAAAAAAGATCCAAAGGAAAAATTTCAGAGATGTTCCTTAGGGTGGAATTATTTCCTTTTCATCGTTTTGCAAGGGAAGTTAGGTCAGGTCTTCAGGATTTACTAGAAGAACAAGGACCCTAAATACATATCATAAATTTGTTTTAGCAGTTTTAAACTTTTTTCACCTCTCTTCTCCCCCTCGCCTTACAGTTGTTTTTTTTTTTTTTAAATTGAGAAATACACATTTAATTTTCCAAATGTCTATTGCCAAAAGCTGTCAGGAAGAGTTTTTATTGTATTTCTTTTCTACTCAGGAGGTAAGGTTTTTCAATTTGGGGATCTTTCTCATTTTATAATTCAGCAATATTAACGTGGTCATGCACACAAGCAAATAGGCGTGTATTTTATGTAATCATTGTTCCAGTGCAAGAAATGAATTGGGTTTTGGCTCTGGATGCATGGGCCCCCAGTGGAGATCTACCCACTACATTGGAGACTTAACGTGCTCTCTGAGCCTATCTTCAAATTGTGGAGCAAGAATGAACCAAATTATTAGATTTATATTAGGTTAGACTTGATGCTATTAAAAATACCTCACCACCTGGCATCATTAAGGTTCTCGTTACAGTTTTCTAATTAAATGAATTTTATAAGTTTTTAAACCCCCAAAAGTAGGAATTTGTGGTAATGATGCGTCTGGCTTGGGTGAGGACGTTGATGTACCCCGAGCTCCTGCTGGCTGGCAGTTGGACAAGGTGTTCTCGCTCCTGCACCGTCCTGGTAGCTCACCGTGCTCTTGGAAAGGGTGATACACCCTCTCCCGCAGGGGACAGCGGTTATCAGCTGTTCCTGCGCCGATATGGATGCTTTTGCAGGAAGCTTTTTCCTTTCAAAGGAGGTTTTAATGCTTCACGTACCAGATACCTAAAGACTTGCATAGTCTGCCATATATTTATATTCACCCCTACTTATACTTTCAAACGTGGTTATGCTGTTTTAAGAGGATTTTGACAACTGTCAAGAAAGTTTTCCATTGCTGTTTTAGCTTAACAGTTCAGGCCTTCTCCAAAGCTGCTCTTCCCAACCTTGTGTTATTGGCATACCTGTCTCCTTGCGACCGTTACACTTGCCATGCTTCTTTCTGGGGTGCCAAGTGTAGCTTGAATAGCTACTACATATTTGATATTTCAAAAAAAAAAAAATTTTTAGAGATACCGTCCATAACCCCAGCGATGTGAGACATTTTAAATATTTTAATTCTCATTCAGAATTTCTGCCTTTGTAGGCGGCAAGGGGAGATGGTTCATGGACCACATGGATTCTTTCTGCTCTGATCTCTGCCTGCTCTAGGAATCCATCCTTATTCTCTGAATGGGATGTTTTATTCCCCTGCTTGTCTAATGAACTCGCCCTTTTCATCCACATAGCAGCCAACATATCTTACTACTTATCAGCCTGGAGAAGCGAAGGCTCCATGGAGACTTAAGAGCCCCTTCCAGTCCCTAAAGGGGGCCTACAAGAAAGCTGGGGAGGGCCTGTTTGCAAGGGCATGTAGCGACAGGACGAGGGGCAATGGTTTAAACTAGAGCAGGGCAGGTTTAGATTAGACATTAGGAAGAAGTTCTTTACACTGAGGGTGGTGAGACACTGGCCCAGGTTGCCCAGAGAGGTGGTGGAGGCCCCATCCCTGGAGACATTCAAGGCCAGGCTGGATGAGGCTCTGAGCAACCTGATCTAGTTGAAGATGTCCCTGCTGACTGCAGGGGGGTTGGGCTAGATGGCCTTTAGAGGTCCCTTCCAACCTGATGCATTCTATGATTCTATATGCATTTGGGTCCCATGTGTTAGTGAGAGCTCTCTCTCTGTGCTCCAGCTCTTTGCTTTCTACTGCCTGAGGCATCCGGCACCATCCTGGCACGTGCACCAACATCGTCACACAGACAGGGCACTTCTCTTCTCCAGCTGATAATCACTTGTACGAACAGTTTGCTGCTTTTCACCAAAAATGTCACATTCATTACAGAGCAGTATCTCTGTTTTATTGATTTCCTCTAAAATAAGTGCCCCCAATCACACTTTCTGCAATTTAGCTAACTGTTGCTCCATCTCCTGCTTTACAACATATTATAGCAGATGCTTTTTGCCTTGAAGCTTTGCAAAAGCTGGTGGAAGAGGTTAGTCTTTATATTAACCCTTTTGATAGCCAGTTATGCAGCATTTTTTTCAGTTTCAGGGATTTGTGCTTTGTCTGACTTGGCAAGTTCTTGGATTTCTGTATTTCTAATGCTGTCAGATGCTGCCTCTTTTTTGTTGTTGTTCCTTCTGCTGTTATTAATGAGCTCTTTCCCCTGTGGGCCTGTTCAGCTTAGACCTCTTCACTGAGTAATTTTGATTTTTTATTTTTTTTTCTGTTGCATTTATAGTCCCCGATCTGCTGAGACTGGCTGGGTCGCTTTGCCTTGCAGTGCTAATTGCCTTGTCAGGGGCTAATTCTGGGCCAGTTGCATTTCTGTGTGGCTTTTCTCATTTCCCATACCAGCCACAGTAAGGTCCCAGGAAGGACTTGCTTAGCTGAAGTTGTAAGATTATTTTTTTTTTTTTCCCCCATTCAGTTCAATTGGTGAAACTGAAGAAAATATCAGCACTCTTTCAGCTCCCTTTGAAGCACGTGGGTGTGTGTCTTCTCAGACTCCTGGAACAGAATTTGATTATTTAAACTTATCTTCCTGAGTTAACTGAACACCATTAAAACAGCAAGTGTCTCAAAACCAGATATTGTCAGAAACGAGTTGTCTTCTGACTAGATTTGTGGGGCAGATACTTGCATCTTCTGCTATTTACTGCTCTTTCCTTCCATTCTTCTGAGGCTTTAACTACCGTCCTGCTGCTTCTACTATCTTCTGCTCAAGGTGTTTTTGTTAATTTGCTTTGCTTCGGCTAGCTGTGTTGTTTGGGAATCACCAAAGGACACTGACACATGTTTCCATGCTAAAAGCCCGAATTCTGGCTGCTGGGCTGGGGTGAGGTGAATAAGGGGCTTTGCATAAGGCAGTTGCAGTTTCTCTCTCACTTGCTTGACGAGGTCGTTCTCCAGAGCAACCAGGACTTTTTGCCTGAGGATTGACCGACTGATCTTATTACCAATAAAAAAAAAAATGAAGGATTAGATAAATCCCTATGAAAAAAAAAAATCCTTATGTGGACATCATACCTCAGAGAACTCTACTCCAGCAAGAGACAACTTGGTCCTTTATTAGAGTCCCTTTTCTTCCTGATTAATACCAACTTGAGGTTGCTAATTGTCTCTGAAAATTTATGTTCTGCAGCTATAGCGTGCCTGGCCTGACTGTATCCAACTGCAAGATTACGTTTGTATTACCTGATGGTTGAGTGAAATTTAATAGGTATCATTACCGTGCCAGTCAATAGAGAAATGAGCAGAAAGGCTTACTGCAAATCATGTGCTTGAGAATAATGAGTTGACTCTCCTCATTATCTACAAGCTCTCTAAAAATGTCTTATCGACTGTCGTTGTTGAAGCATCAACTCAAATACAAGGAATTGCACAGCACTGAGATGCCAAAACCCCTTTCCATTCAGTGGATCCCGGTTGCAAATTCCCATTCTCATGGTGAAACAGTGCTGAGGAAAGGGGAATGTGCTGCCCCTTGCTGCTCTGTGCGTGAACACAACAGCAGTGCACAGTAATGTGTCGCTGATGCAGGTGACGAATGATAACTGGATTAAAAAAAAAAAAGCATCCACCCCAAAGGAAAGCTATTTTTGTTTAACAGCCTGTCTGTAAAATGTCTGCTGATACTGTTAGCCTAATACAGTCAATTGTGAAGCCTACGCTGGCTATCAAGCATTGCGTGTGTGGCTTTATCTTGCTATGATATAAAATTCTAGGTAAGAAAGCAAATAGCAGGGCCTGTTGTGATAGAACAAGGGGTAATGGTTTTAAACTGGAAGAGGGGAGATTTGGAGTAGATGTAAGGAAGAAATTTTTTTACAATGACGGTGATGAAACACTGGCCTAGGCTGCCCAGAGAGGTGGTTGATGCTCCATCCCTGGAAACATTCCAGGTCGGGTTGGACGGGGCTCTGAGCAACATGGTCCAGTTGAAGATGTCCCTGCCCATGGCAGGGAGTTGGACTAGATGGCCTTTAAAGGTCCCTTCCAACCCAAACTATTCTAGATTCTACATAGGACTTTGCTTCAGATTGGATGGGGCAACCTTAAGGCCTGTAAGGTAAGCCTACTGGCTGTTAACTACAAAGTTGTCCAGATACCAGGCTCCCTCCACAGTTTGTGTTGTCCTTTTTGGAGGAGTAACAGTGTCTCTCAGGGCAGACAAGTGACCTTTACTCTAAGGATTAAGGCTGGAGAAGCTCCTCAGGAAAAACAGGCACCAGCCAATGTTTGATTTCAATCACCTTAAAACCTAAGGCCGCTTTCAGCTTGATAAAAATGCCTGACACTTCTGCCTCTGGGCCCGTGCGTAGCTGACAAAGAGCCAGAGCACAAACCCCATTGGGAGGTGCATTGGGTTTACTGGCAGACGGGCTGATTGCTCGGCACTCGGGAGGCTCCTTTGAAGCGAGTTGTGCTGATGTTTTCAGCAGGGCTCGATAAAGAGTTGCCACAGAACAGCCCAATAAATCAGTAGCCCACGCGAAAATGTGGGCTTTTCAGTATTAGGTTTTAAAAGTAACTCCAAGAAGGATGGATGTCTTTTTTTTTTTTTTTTTTTTTTTCTTCTAGAGAAGAAAACACAAAAGGTTATTAGCTTACTGGGAAATTTATAAAAGCAACAAAACACAGAGGAACATGAAATTAAAATTTTATATAAACGGACTGGATAATTTGTTTTATAATGGCTGAATTGGAACAAAACCTTTCCCCTTGCCAATAATAGTAATTATAAAGGTCTTGATGCTTTAATAAATACACTGGATAGGAGAAGTTGGACTTAAGGAATATTGAACTATTATCATAAAAAGAGGAAACAGTTGTATGGGGAAAACGGCCTTGGGGAGAGCCCTAAACCACCATAGTGTAGTTCATGGAAGTGTCATCAAGTGAGCTATGATGACTTGCCCAGCAAGTCCAAGAGTATCTCAAGCTAATGTGCTTAGCCCAAAATAAACACAGACTTAAATATTAAGTATCTTTAATATTCTACAAGAACGTATTTAAAATCTGAAAAGGGGAAAGACAAAGTGCTAAAGGCCTTTTTCATAATGGTGGTTTAAAAATACACCTGAAGTTCCTGTGAGTGCGTGAGTTAGGCCCCTGTAACGCTTTGCTTACACGTACCAAATGGACAATTTTACCTCTAATGGCACACTCATATTCAAACAGACAGTTAAATCCTTCTCAGCTCTTTGGGACTTGCAGATATGGACACAAAATAAAACAAACAGATGAAACTGCAATTTTCAGGCTATTGAAAATTTTAACTTAAAGTAGTAGGGTTTTTTTACCTCTAATTTCTTACAGTCTATAAAAGTTTTGCATTAAATAGTTAACTTTGTCCACCCTGCTAACAGCACAGACACTGTACTGCTTTTCTTTGAGAGATATCAGAATTAGGGATATTTGCTAATATTTTATTGGAAATTAAAACTTAGAGAATTTTTTATTTAAAAAAAATTGTCTCACAGAATAACTTGTTCAGTTCAGATCTCAGTTCTCATTCTTTTGCTGTCTTGGATATACAGAAATTGAAAACTGTTCTCTCATCTAAAGGACGTGTAGTTCTTGTACAGTTAAATCTAACAACATATTTTTTTTAAATCCATTATTTAGGAAGGCAAAATCACTTCATGTTGTCAGTAGTGTGATGTGAATTCCTGTAGTTGGATGTGAACAGCTGGGGTTTTTTTTAACAGCTTCTATAGTTTGTCTCCTATTGCCTAATCCTAGTAGCCTGTGCCGTACAGAACTATGCACGTTAGCCCTTTTACTACCTTTTAAATAAGGATCTGACTAACGTGGCACAAAGCCTTGCATCTACACGTTTGTCTTGAAAGAAGTGACAAGCAACAGCCAAATTCTCAAATTTCATATTGACTTCAACAGGAATTTCGAGTGGCTTAGCATAGCTCAAAATATCGGGGTGAGCAACTTTGTGTTGCAAACGCAGATTTGATTTTCACTTATGTTGAAAGACTGAACCAACCTTACCCTCTGCCGTCTTAAAATAAGCTGTAGCTTTGTATCAGGTAATTTGATTAACAATTTAAAACCCGTGAGATGGACAAATGGTTACTTGCAAAACCAAGTTTGGTGTTATGAACAGTACATTCACCAGCACAAATTAAATGAGATCTCAGGAACTTACTCAAATATGTCAATAAGTCCAGAAATGGGAGTATCATTCTGATTTTTCCGACTTGCAGAGGCTGTGCTACTTCTGTGTAAGGGAGATAAGGAGAACTCGCAGCGCTTTAATCCAGACACCAATGCAATGAGAGTAGTTCTCCAAGTGATTTTCAAGGACACACGTGCCATGGTCCAGACCCTGCACTTACATCTCTGTGCTGCCGGATCCATTATTAAAGGCAGCGAGCTGATGCCGACTGGCGTTTTTAATGTGCGCGATCTGTGCTGTCCTAAAAGACAGACCATAACAAGAAGTCTGAGATCAAGACCTCATGGCCAGGGCTTTTATTCAAACTATGCTGACCTTTTCAAAGATGTTTGGGCTTGTCGTTTTTCCACCCAGTTCATGGCAGTTGCTACAGGTCTACCAAAAGCGATATTCACCAGGTCTGTCATGGACTGACTTGGTAAACTTGTTACCTGAAACTAGAAAAAAAGGAGTTGTAGGTAGTTAACACCAAATTCACGCAGAAGACTGAGGACTGTTGTTGCTGGCTACCACAGCATTGACCACAGGTTCAGTTTTGGCATCCCAGCAGGGTTAATGGGAACATCCCTGGCCTGGTCCTTCTGCCAGCGTTAAATTTCTGCAGCAAATGTCCCCCCACAAACACCTCCTAACACTGAAAGACACTTGGGCACACAGGCATACTTGTCAGGATACTAGTACTTCCTTCTGAAAACACGGATATAGTCTCTTTCCAAGTGATTGGTAAAGAGTGCATTTCTGTCTCACCAGTAAATCACACAAAATGACTTAGCGGCAGTTTTGTACCGCAGAAGGTTAATGAAAGGGAAAATGGGAAGCGTTTGGATAATAACACCACATCATTTTGCTCTGAAAGTGCTTGTGTTTATACTGTCGTTATCCTGGTTTTTAAACAGACTAAGGGGGGAAAAAAAATATTGAAACAAGTTTATGGAATAGGAAGCTAACCAGTGAATGGGGAACAGTTGTCATGAGTGTTTGTATGATGAGTAATGAAGGCTACAAGGGAGAAAGGACTTCATTGATCTAGATTGGGGAGGGGAGACAAGGGCCTCTTGTTTAATAATATACTAATGTGACAAGACAAAAGTTGAAATTTAGGTACGGAAAAGCGGACAGACTCAACTGAGGCCATACAGCGAGAAGGTGGTTAAATATGGAATACACCCCCTGGCTCCTCAGCCTGTAGGTGCTTTGTACTCTATAAAGGATCTCCATAGGCAGAAACTGCTCAGCAAATTCACAGGCAGCTACATGCTCCAGGCTGGGATTCCTCGGATCATTTACATCCCTCACTTGCAATTTGTCGTGTTAATTCCACCAGCTCAGCACAAAACCTTGAGATTTATCACAGGACTGATGCTATCGTTCATCTCATGATCTCTCCAGTCAGAGCTGCCACCAACTTAATTGCGCTGTAAGGAGCTGCTGATGAAAAATTACATTCTGCAGAGAAGGGGCAAGTTAATACCAAAACTTGGAGTTATTTCATTTTGTATAAATATAGGTCTATTTGCTTATATGGAACCTTTTGAGTCTGAACAGCTGCAAGACAATAGAAACAAATGTTCTTCGATCCCTGTAGGGTTTTTGGCATAAACCTTTAGATGCCACAGTGTGGAGAGGAGAGAGCAAGAGACGCGGATCTCTCAATCACCCTGTCATGTAGTTGTATTTCATTCCTCCGTTAGATGGGGTCAACTGAGTCCAGTTCTGTCATATTTTTTTTCAGTATTTTCTGAAATCTAGCCATGCCCAAAGCCCTGCAAATCAGCTTCCAAACAATGATTTTTACTTTTTATTTCCTTTTTGATAATTGTTCGGCTGCTTTCAAAGTTTTACAGTGCTAGATTCTTTAAATTAGGTCTGCATCTTCCCTTGTGTACGTGACAAGTATATCTTAAAATCTGCATGTCAGTGAATTTCAGGTGTTATTTAAACGTACTACTAGTAATTTTGTAATTACAGTCAAGCTTTGAGGGAGCTGACAGAAGTAGGTAGACATCTCAAGTAAGGACTAATTTTATTCTCTTTGCAGGTAGGGGGAGGTGGCTGTGGTCTCTGCTTGCTTTGCTGAGAGCCCTCCTTCCTGGTCCTCTCCAGGTGTTGAGCAACGTGGCTTTTGAGAGGACAAAGAGGGTAGATTTAGATTGGATATCAGGAAAAAATTCTTTGCTGTGAGGGCGGTGAGCCCCTGGCCCAGGTTGCCCAGAGAAGCTGTGGCTGCCCCATCCCTGGAGGGGTTCAAGGCCAGGCTGGACGGGGCTTCGAGCAACCTGGTCTGGTGGGAGGTGTCTCCGCCCAGGGCAGGGGGTTGGAACCAGGTGATCTTTAAGGTCCCTTCCAGCCCGAACCGTTCTGTGATTCTGTGACAAAGTTGGAATTCTGTTACTGAATTCAGAGCCCTGTCGGGTTGCCAGCTGTACTGGCTTTATTTGCCCACAGCACGGGGGTGCCTCAGCTGTCTCTCTGCCAGCGCACCCTTCTGGTTCAATCTTGCGTGGTTACCCATCTCTGCGAATGGCTTCTCACAAGTTACGTTGTGTTTTCACAGTGTTTTACTTCACCTGGGCTTCAGTAATTAATTAAATTCGTTGATTTCCTTTTGGTATTAGCAAAGTACTCCTGGGTTTTGAGACTTTCCGTCTCTATAGCGCTTATGTCAAATTTCTCTGCAATGCATGCCAGGTGAAAAAAAGCCTGCAAAGAAACTTCTATCAGGATGGCTTTTGAACAAAAAGATTTTTCAACTAAAATATTTCAATTTTCATTAAAATATTCACAGGGGTTATAGACTAAAAGCTACACATTTAAAAAATGAACATGTTTTCAATCTTGGTATATTGTTCATAGGAGAAATATAACTCTCATCAATGACGCACAGATCGAAAATGCTCTTCCACTTGAATTTAAAAGCCTTGAAGCCCCGAAGTGTCACACAACCTAAACTCCCATCTAATTTGCCTTACCAAGTCTCCCTACAGTGAAACCTTGGGACCATTTATAACTTAGATAATTAACAGAACAGAATTAACTTTGGACTTCCCTCCTGCTCAGCACCTCCTATGACGGAACTTACGCTGTGTCTATTCCTCCTTCCCATTGAATGTCATTATTCTCTCCGATGGCTAATAAATGAACTTTTTGGTAAATGGCAATAAGGAGAATATCCTTTTCTGTACCTTTTTTTTAATCGTTTAGTAAAATCTACTGTGTTGTTCTGTGCTTTTCTTGTTGAATGCTGCACATTTTTTTTTTTTAAAGTTTCTCAGCGTATTCTGTCCTCATATGGCAAACATTCCCGCACTTACATTAAATATAGGGGGTTCTTCTGATATGCACAGTTAAATGCTGAAAGTGAAGGCTTACGTGAGCTGACAAGAGAGGGAATTGCTGCTTTGATTTAACGGATACTGATTAGCCTAAAAATATTCACTAAGGATCAAACTAAAAGTAAATGGGAGGAAAATTAGGTAATCATGATCTCATAATACTGCAGGGTGTGCATGGGCTGAATAACAAGTTTGATAGTCTCTGCAAGCATGGAGAAAAATTGACACAGGTTACTCAGTGAACGGTTATTAATTAATAATTAGGGGCGATAATATATTTAGCCTGTACAGTACAGAAAGTGGAGACAATCTATTTCTAGAGGTTAGGGCTAAAATATGTAACTTTTATTAAATCATTATTTGTGAAGGGTCCAATTTCCCTTGTACGTTTCTGTGCTTTTAAAAAGTATTTTCTTTAGCTATTTCCCATTTTAAACAGTAACTCCTGGAATAGCTGGACACAAGCACTTCAAATAGGCTATTTGAAAAGATAAAAAGTGTTTTACAAGTCAAAAGAGGGACGCAAATGAGTGGGAGGGGGAAAGTTGTCTTACAGTCCAATAATTTAAACGTGACAGAAATGTGTAGACCAGAGAAAGGCATCAGAAGGAGAAGTGTTTCTATAGTAATCTGTGCTCTACAATAAAAACAGTACCCTTCTACCTATTTTGTTTTATGGACGTTTAATTCTCTTTCCTTCCTTGGAAGACGCTCAAGATTGCTAATAATGAAACTTCATTTTATTCTCAAGAGCTTTTATATTATTAAGCTGTGTATGGGTAAAATTCCTGGTTTTTTTTTTTTTTTTCCATGTGGGTTTGAACTACATATTCTGCTAACAAGCAGGATTCTGGGGGGATGAGGCAGTGCTTCATGACAAAGTTGTGTCATGTCTTCCAATGAAAATGAGCTTAGCTTTAAATACGGGAAATGAAAGAGGATTTATTGTTGGAAAAGTTGTTCAAGATCCATCATCTTGGAATCTAACCTTGTTTAAGTTCCTCTGCTATTCCCAGTTTCTGATGGATCTATTCTGAATGTTCTTCTCCATTACTCGTTTCTAGAAAAAAAAGCACACGTAACGCAAAGGGACTGTTCTTCCTCGGTTCATCCTTACGGTATCTCACCTTTCACTTTAAAACCAAGTATAACCAACCGCTGGACCCACGTTGTTGTTTTCAGGCTGAATGGCATCACTTGAATTTGTGAGCAGGGCTGTGGGTTCTGCAAGGGTGTAATGAAGCCGGGGTAGGAACTGGAGAGTAGCATGTATGTATTAATTAATGCATGCGTAGTCCTGAGAATGGCAAATTAATGAAGTAGAGGGACCTTTATGGTGCAGAGGGTGCTGATAACTCGTCTTCCTATTTGTGTTTTTGTTTCTGAAGTGTTTGTGTGTTCATTAAATGGCACAGACTGCGCAGCCCCAGGACAGAGAAGAGAAATGCATGGGGAAACCACTGACAGATGTTAAAAGCAGAACAAGATGAATGGGACATGCTAGCAAGATTTGGGTGTACTTATGTTACTATTGCTTTCGTAGCTGTGTCTCCTACATCCCGGGACCTCCTGGTACGCCCTTAGATAGAGGGCTGTGACCTACTGAAACAGTGGAGACCCGGGGAACGCTTTGTCCTTACCCCAAACCTGAATGTCACTTTCACAATCACATGCTTTCATTTCATCTTTACCCTTATTGTTTTTCCACCTGAAGGCTGCTCTGCAATCTCCACCCCTTCACCCAAACCTGATCACAATTGCGTTGAGTTCCCAGAGTTCAGGTGATTACTTCTAGAGGTTGCTTCTCTAGGCTGCCATAGCTGTCCATTAATTCTTCTTTTTCTTCCATTTTGGTCCTAACATTGTGTTCATCAGCTCATCAGTGTCTTTCCTTTCATCTGCCCCTATCTTCTGTTCCAAAGTTAAAGCTAAAAGCTTTGATAAATCCCTGATTACTCTTGCAAAGGCTCCCTATAGCACAGTTAGCTCTTTGAGACATATTTTTTACTTAGAGAAGCAGAAGTTAGTGTCTTTATATTGCTGATGTTCCTCTTCCTTTTTTTTTTTTTTTGTTTTTAACAAGTTAATTCTGGGCCTATCAGTCTTGGTGCTAATTATAGTCCTTCTCTTCCAAATTATTCATGGCAGTTTCTTTCCTCCCAGTCAGGATCTGGTTGCCACAGAGGAAAAGTATGTGTGCTTTTAGGCCTTAAACTTCCTCCAGCCGCGTACGCGCTCTTGCTCATATATGACAGTATGTGTAAGCTAGTGATGTTTGAATACAAGATAAATCCACGGCCGACTTCAGCATCCACATAGGTGAAATGATGGGGAATCCAGGGATACGTTGAAGGGTGGAGCTATGTCCTGTGTGAATTTAGGTAGAAAGGTTTCACCCTCTCTGAACTGATGGGTGTGTTCACCTCTGGGCGGACTGTCATGCCAAAAAGGTACAGGGAAGGGGCCCATCCAAATAGGCCACTGTTGAGTGGTAATCGTTTTCTTTTAAGTACAATAAAAATTGCTTTCTCTTATCCCTGAATTATAGCCTGGTCTCTGGGTCAAACTTACTTTAAATGGTTTTGTGGTTTGCGAAGTCAAAGAAGTAAATTTGGTGCGTGAGGAAAATAGATGACTGCTGTTACGTGAGCCATATGTTGAAGAAAAGATACCAGGAAAGAAGCAAGTTACTCCCTGAAGCTCACGGATTAATCTTTGGTGATGGAATACAAGGTGTAACCAGCAGGTGCATCCAGCCATCTCAAAGAGGCTCATGAAGGCTCTTTCAGGAGTAAGCTCCCATAAGGTAAGTTCATGAAATGAAGTACTCTTTTGACTGAAGCTATTAAGGAAATACAGTGCTTTGAAGGTACGCCCATTTTTTTTTTATTGCCGCGTAGCACATTAAGTGTACTTGCACCCCAAAGTTTAAAAGCATCCCATTGGGAGTGAAGGTGTTTATTGTTATTGGAGGAGAGGGTGAAATGTCTTTTGATTACGACAATGAATTATCACAAAAATATGGAAAGAATTGATTTTGGTGTACAAACGCTGAATTGTACTTTGCAATTATAGGTTGGGTCATGTCCAGGTTTTGAGTGTTTTTTGTTTTTTTTTTTTCTTTTACTACAGCAGTGTTTGGATTAATTCTTTTTGAGTGGAAAAAAAAATTCTGCTCTTCATGGAAATCTGGAGTTTTCATTCCATAAATAGTGCGATCTTCTCCAAAACTGGAGAGACAGGTGCTTTTAAGACAGAACATAGGATCTTCAAAGTGTTACTCGCTTTTACTTAAGACAACAAGGCTGAACTTTCCTATGTTTTAATCCAATAATAAACTTTCATTGGCTGTCCTTGAGTGACACAGAAGAGATCCAATTTTGCTGTCTTCTCTTAATTGACTTTGAGAACAAAAACATACGTGGAATCTTGCTGGGCTTAAGGGGACAATATTACTTTTATTTATAATCTTGACATCTCAGGAACGGAGAAGGAAAAAGATAAAATGATGCAAACTAGGTGGGGAAAATGTATGAATTATTAGAAAAGAATCTCAATAAATTTAATTTGGTTTTCCATTGTATTATCTGTAGGTAACAACTTGATATTTCTTACAGCCCCCTTACCCAGTGCTGACTAATTCTGTTCAGCCTGGAGAAAAGGAGGCTGAGGGGAGACCTTATGGCTCTCCACAACTCCCTGAAAGGAGGGGGTAGAGTGGTGGGGGTTGGCCTCTTCTCCCAAGTAACAGGTGATAGCACAAGAGGAAATGGTCTCAAGTTGCGCCAGGGAGCGTTTAGGATATTCTTCACCCAAAATTTCTTCACCCAAAGGGTTATCAAGCATTGGAACAGGCTGCCCAGGGAAGTTGTTGAATCACCATCCTTGGAGGCATTTAAAAGACAGGTGGACGTGGTGCTGAGGGACATGGTTTAATGGTGGACTTGGCAGTGCTGGGGTAGCAGTTGGACTCAATCTCAAAGGTCTTTTCCAACTTAAGTGATTCTGCGATTCTATAAAGTAGCGAACGATCTGCTATGTCTAAACAAAGTACAAATATTTCCAAAGGTCTTAATCTTTCTTTATAAACATTATATGAAAAGGGATTAATCTAAGCAGAAGTATTTTCTAATTCAGAATTAATTTGCTATTTCATACGGTGACCCAAAGTATCAACCAAGGATGTATTAATGCCTCCTTTGAAAATGTCTGGGAAATAGATTTTATTTTTCTTATTCCACTGGAAATGACTGCACGCTTTTTTCTATGAAACCATAACATGATTTTAATGTCTGGAGGCTTTGACCCCTTGTGGAAAATGATGGGGCTGGTATAAACTACAGAATACAGGAAATTGTTAGGACTAAACCATTTTCTAATGCTGGTCTGGGAGACAGAATTTGAGATTTCCAGTCCATAATGAGTCAAGGGAAGTCATGGAACAGTTTTCCTCTTCCTGTCCTTGTTATTTGAGGAGAGATGCAATTTGCTTCTCCTTCATCCCAGCTGTTTTGGCAAGGGGAAGGAATGAGTCAGTGAAGAGCATCTGCTGCTTTGCCTCAGGACCTAAAGTGAGCTGGAGGTGGAAAAACAAGGACAGAGGTGTCATTTTTCCACCCTTTCCTTTCTTTTATGATTTGCAATCCATTTGCCCCAGTCATTCTCTAGGTCCCCGATTCTCCCTGTGTGCAAATCAGGGGGCAGAAATACAGTAATTTAGGGTGGAAAAAAGGGATTATAAAGTCTGAGGTGCATAGGGAAGTGCAATCTGTGCATCTGTAACACTGGATAAAGTGGTGGTGGCGTTAGGACAGCCTGGAAAGGGAAGTCTGATACTGATGCATCTGAGGAGGGTTGTTTGGTGGTTTTAACCTGAAGCTTTGGAAAGCCATTGTAACAGCATACAGGTATTACGGATTTATGATGCAACTTTTGATCCAAGGTGTATGGTTACAAATGAATGTTCTCCAGGTCAGACAAAAGTAAACTCCTGCAGCTTCTTTTCTGAAAGCTTTAACTTTTTGTTCATGGAGTGCTGGCGGGAAAAGGTGAGGTCTCCTCTGGTCATAAACCCCCCTGGTAAGAGGGATTCTCCTCACATCCCGAGTTTACCATTTGAGGGGCAGCTTGGACCCCAGCTTGGTTGACTTAGATGAATCCTCGCTCAAAGCGTTGGCTCTGCAACCTCTAGCACCTAAATTTTTTTGGGGTGCTGTAAACCAAGGTCAAAGCAGCTAATTTGGGATTACAGATTCCTCTCTGCAGCAGGTACGGAAAATTAGGGTTTGCGGTACTTGATGTAAAGCCCAATTCTGTTCAGCCCCTTGAAAGGTAAGGTTAGGGTGTGAAGTGTTTCTATACGTTCCAGTGCAAGTAAACTTGAGCTTTGATGTACCTGTGCCACCAGCCGACACAAGTAAGCTGTGATACGAAGCTGAGTTTCTGCTTTAGTAACACTAAGCCTGGCCTTAGTGCCTCCTTAACTCATACCGAGTTTATTGGGTTTGAGTGCAGGCAGAGCAGGTTCATATTCTTCTGAGAATAAACCACGTAGATGTATCTTGTATCTCAGTTCTCCATTAACAAGTTGTTTAATATCATGAACCTCATAGTAGGGGTATGGTGAAGAAACCTGTAATGAAATACCGAGACAGGCCAGCATACGACGTTAATGAAGTCAGATATCTAATCTGCTTCACAGGAGATAAATAACCAGAGAGACGGTATTTTGGGTAAGCTTTTTTTACTTTACTTGGTGCTTCAGAACAACAGACTGCTGGAATAGTATCTACGTTTCACCCTCAGAATAAACTTATTTATTCTTCATTAAAAATAAGAAGAAATACTGATTTCCTCTGCAATGGCTCAGAATGCCTCATAATCTATAGCAACGGATAAAAGATGTACAGTTTGTCTAACTGGTAAATAAAGAGCGGAAAGGAGTGTTGTATAGCCTTAATTATTGATAGAACCTCACGTGGGCTCAGCCACAGACCTTAGCCAGAGATAAGCGCGGAAAGCCTAGATCTGTCCATCCGTATTTGGGAAAATAGCTCTTATCCCTGTTACTGCACTGTATTAGTACGAACCCCCGCCAGAGATGATCATCCTGTAGAAAGAAGGACAGGCCTTAATGCGAAACCCCTGTGCTTACAGATGGGACTCAGATAAACGGTCACGTTACTGAAGCTTAAATTCTCTCTCATCATTCGAGACACGCTAGCTCTTGGCGCGAAGTTTTGTAGCCTGTGATAAGTGACTCGGCTCGCCTTTCATCTGCTTCTGGACAGTTACCACAGTTCACCTGATATATGTAACTCATTAAACTTCAGCTGGTTCTATGTGCCCAAGACCTCCAAACAATTTTGTTACTAGGTGAATTAAATTCTCTCGTGGGGTGCCTGAGTGTCAGAAATCTAAAAAAAAAAAAAACCAAGAAAAAAAACCCCCAACATACCTTACACAGTAATACAGCTAGCTGGAAATCAGAATAAAAAGTTTCTAACTTTACTGGCAGTGCTGATATAGATACTTCTAAGCAAGTTTCTCTCTTATGCTCCCTTTGAAATAATGGATTCTGCGTCCTCTTACACGCAGTCATGAGCTATTACAGGAGGGGGATATTAGTTTATGAGCACTTCCCAAATCATTAAAAATACATATATTGGGCTACCCAGTGCTATAAAACATAGATCAATGAATCACCGTGCAGCTCATGAAAATACCTCTGAAGGCTATAAAAAGTACCACTTTTTACATTTTTAATTAGTTTCTTTTTTGCTTAAGTGGCTATTACAATGAGGAGGCAAGTACATTTTTTTGCATGCAGGCAGAATGCAACATACGGCCTTGATAAGACAGAGCCTATTCCCTAATGAGACAGTCTTTAGTCTGTATTACAGAAGTCTCTTTAAGCTGTCTGTGTGCTTATGCAAAACAAACTCACTCCTGAGCCTCTGTTGTTAAAGGTGAAATGCGAATTAGAATGTAAAAGACAACTTTAACTGATTGTTGGAGGCCCAAGTAAAATTGTTTTCTGAAGAAAAAAATTGTAAGACGCTTTTCTCTTCCTCATCGTGTCACAGAAGAAGGAAAGATAAATCACCACAGTTCTCACAGCAGAATCAGTTGCAGATCCCCAAGCACAGACGTAATCATGAGAAGAATACAGAATTAGCATCCAAGAGAGCAGAAACCAATAAAAATAGCGATGACAAAATGCTGTAGTGTATCAACTTGTTTTGATAAATTTGAGAACAATCTATTATTTTAAAGCTCGGATGAAGGCTCCAAACAAAATACCACATCCATTCCTGCATTTAAGTAGTTTATTGAAAAAGTATTTCTAAGACAAGTGGAAAAAATCAGAAACTGTTTAAGAGTTTAATGCGTCTTTTAATTACAAATGGACCGGTTCTATCTGGCCAGCCAGGCCAACTAAATTCTCTCGTGTACATCTGATAAATATTCTTTCTGAAGAAATGCAATATAAATAGAAATGAAACCAGTCCGTTTCAGTAGCTTGTAAATGATAATGTTCCTCTAGGATGTCAGAGGACTTGGGACATAGTGCATCAGTTTTGTAACCAATATTGGTTGACCCGACCATGCAGTACTGTAGGAAAATAAAAAAATTCCCCCAGAATACTTGGGCCAAGGCTAATCATAAGCAGTGACGGTGTGACTCTACAGGGTGTTTAACAATTCCTGTGCCTGCTGCTTCTACCTTGCTGCCTGGATTTTGGAAGCAAGCAATTAGTGACTCTGGTGTTATTTTCTAGTTCTAACTTTCTCCGCCCTGTTCATGCCACCGTTTGTCTCTCCTTTAGAAATATAATGTTTGGTGTAGTTTTTGCAGGAAACATTCGTGTTAGAATGTCAAACATTATAAGCTGATGGGCTTTCCTGAGGACTTCTGCATGCACCAGTAAATATTAAGCATCTATTGGTGAATATAATCTCTCTAGCAAATATTTGCCTGCCCATTTCTGAGCACTACAAAATGTTATTGCCAAGTTATTGTCAGGCCAATTAACTTTGCTTCAAGCATTTACTGAGGAAAATAACGAGACTATAACCCTCCAGGTTATTTTAAATTTCATGTGCTCACAAAGGATTTCCATACCACAACGTATCCCATATGGTGATTTTTATATCTCCACTCCAGCTTTCCCATTTTCAATAGATTTGGCATGGCGACAGAATGGAGGGAAGTAGATTTGGTCCATTATCAAAAGTTCACCACATCGAAGCGTATGGTGCAGAGGGGTTAAATTAGGTTCTTTCTGATATTAGTCAGTAAAGGCAAAAAATACGCAATGAAAGGAAGTGGGTGCAGTATTACCTGCTACAAGCTTTGAGGTATTGGGATTTAGAGGTATGTTGTTCTGGCACGTCTCCCTTTCTCAAGGGTTGTGTGGTTACCCCAAACGAGATGGCCCAGATTGTGGAGAGAACTGCCTGATCTACATCGTTGCCAGCGACAATATACTCGGTTCCAGCAAAGCTGGGCTCTGTACTTTAGTGGAAGATGCAGGAGAGCTCAGACTTGGCACTGGGCATCCCTTGCAATTACTGGCCAACAGATGCAGTGTGTTAATGCCTTGGTCCTGAGCAGCTTATTAAAAGGCATTGGGAAATAACTGACAATCAGAGTAGCTGGTAGGGGAACCTGTTCAAAGAGTGGCTAAGCAGGCATCCAGCTACTCCCGCATAGCACCAAGCGCACGGTAAAGGTATAGCTAGGAGCTTTGTTAGCATGTGGATAGCATATACATTTCTTGCTAATGTTACGCACCTAGTCATTCTGGTCTTGAGAGTAAAGGAGCTGGAATATAAGATGTTTGACCATGAATTTTAGTAAGTTTAAGGAAAGTCTCTTGCTTAATTGCATTTGCCATTTTTCCTTTCCACCACTCGGTGGCAAGCAAAAGGTTTATGCATATGCGTGGACTGAAATTCAAGCTCCCAATATGTAGCAACACATTTGTGATGGAGTCTGAAGAACCCACGCTTCATACTTTGATTAGTGCATGGGGGCTCCGGTGCCTTTGTAATGGTCCTGCATCAAATTCCCCCATTGAAACGCTATAACCTCTGCTAGGCTGATGTGCATCGGGAATCCCACTGAACATTCGCAAAACCCCATTTATTTTAAGTAATCAACTACGGATGTATCAATACATCTGACTTATGAGCCCTCTGTATGTAGCTATGATATGATGCTTTCCTTCACATTATATGTGTTTTAAACAACCATGCCTTTGGACCATGATAAGTAATGTCTGAAGACACATCCTGCTCTTTCTTTGCCGCAGACTGGGTTTCCTCAGACTCATCTCCATGCATACTATGGCCAGTACTTATGTGCCCGTAACATATTAATACTGTAATTAAGTGATATATTTGTTCCCTCTTTTCATTTCCTGGTATTTTCACTGAGAGCTGGAAAAAAGATGTTGGGAGCAAGTATTTTCTGTGGAGGCAACAACCCATTGAGTTTACAGATGTCAGTTTACTTCTAGATTGTGGTGAGGTCCCCTGCCTTGGTAAAAAGCCAGAGGAGCAGGTTAGCCCCATCTCCGGGAGCAGCAGAGACAAATCTGAAGAGCAATCACGTAATAAGAGACCTTATAAGATAGAAAAGTTTCATGCCAGTTGAGAATATCAGAATATCAGTCTCTTGGAAATCCCACGGTGTTGCTTTTCTTTTCTAAATGCTTATTATAGAAGTATGGCTAAGTGGAGCTCTTTAAGAAAGAAAAACGTCTAAACAAACATATTTAGAAAAAAAAATAAATTTTGGATTGTAAAAACTGGAGGGGAAAAAAAAAAAAGGGCTGCAAACTTCATTTAACTTAATATTGACCAAGGCAGGTGGCTAAAATAATTAAGATCAGGGATAAGAAATTGATTTGGAGTGAAAACACTTCCATTTTGCTTATTTTACTCTCACTGATGCTGGTGAGAAAATCTGGGCAAGATACTGGCATCAGTGGAGCTGCTGTTTGTTATACTTTTTTACAGAATATCACTTCTATGCAATGGTGAGTCAGGATGTACCTGTAAATAAAACCTGGTCGTGGAAATCAGTGCCTAAGATAGGTGTACGCACCTTCCTAACTTTTTTTTTTTCCAACTCTGCCTGGTCTTTTAATCTCACTCTGAACATTTTATTCAGCTCTAATTTTAACTTCTTTCCCTTTTAATGTTTCTGAGAGAAGCCCTTTAAAATACATCTCTGGAGGTTCTTTCCCTGGTGACGTTATTCCATTTTGTTCTTCACAGAAATCAGGTTATATCCTTCCTAATTAGATTTTGGTAACTTTTTCTCTTTTTCTTTTTTTTTTTTTCTACTTGAATATAAAATTTTGAAAGGTTAGACTTTTGCTAAAAGCCTATTTTGAGAAACAGTCCCTCTGAAGCCATCATAAAACCTAATCTCCCAGTTTGTTATCTTTCTGGCTTTGTCCTTCTCCTCCTCTGCCTCCTTACCGTGGTTATCAATCCATCAGGGTACAATACAAAAAAGTAAAAATTTTCCACACATCCCGCTGTTTAAAGAAATCAACTGAAGAGCCAGAATTCTGGGATTGTTTTCTTGACTCTTGTGAACAGAAGTTTTATTTTTTGGTGGGATGAAAAAGCATGAGATAAGTGAACCAGTGAAGTTGTATGGCTGTATTGTCTGCACCTCTACTCACTCTTTCTCGCAGCTCTCCTTCCATTTCAGCTGCTTTCATTAATTTTGGAGAGAACAGACACTTCTGTCATATGCTGTGTGAGCTTTCCAACACCAATAAATCCAATTGGATTTCAGGGATCTTAACGGAGCATATCTGGTGCTGAAGATACAGCTTACCTCTAAAAACTTGTCACATTAAACCAATATCGTGTCTCAGCCTAGCTTTGAGCTGCTTCCTTCTGCTTCGGCTTTCATTTCTTTATAGTTCAATCAGTGACTTTGTCATTAGTCAGACGTTTCTCATTTGTACTCAGTTCTTCAAAACATGTTGACGCATCCCCCAGCTTCAATAGAGCAATTTCAGACCTATATCCCAGAATCAGAGAAAAATTTAGGTTGGAATGAACATCCAGAGGATATCTGCTCCAGTCTCCCCGCTCCCCCAGGACAGAGCCAACTTTGAAGTTAGATCCATTTTCAAGCTTGATCCGGTAGCTCAGGTCCTTGTCCAGCCAAGGTTTCAGTATTTCAAAGGCTGGAGATCTCACAGCCTCTTGGCTCCCTTCCGATGCTAAACCATGTGCATTCTTTACCCACGCTGTGAAGAACTTTATCCCGATGTCTAAAGCAATTTTCCTTGCTTCAACCTGTGTCCGTTGACTCCATTGTAACCTCTGAGAACAGTCTGGCTCAGTTTTCCTACATAAATTTTCTCTTGACCCCATTGCTCCATTTCTTTTCAAGCTTTGGTGTCCATCCCCCCCAGACTTTGTGTAAGGCACTCCTCGTTACCTTAGCAGCCACGTTGGCAACGGTGGTCTAGCCCCACTTTGTCAGATCTTCTGTTCTCTATCTAGTTATTTACAATTTCTTTACTCCCTCCTCTTCCTAGGAGATACCCGAACATCATTTTCCAATTTTCCTTCCATTAGGGAGATGAACAGATTGATTCCTCGTATTATATGGCAATAGGGCCTGCATGAGAATAAAAACCACTGTTCTCCAGTTGCTCCCAGGTGAAACCTGGGACAAGCCTAGGACCCAATTTCCCAGTTCAGTATAGGATGACTCCTCTTTCTACCTCCTACCGCGTTGTGCCTACAATCGCCTGCACACAGGCACAGGTCAGTCAGGGAATCTTATCCTGCAGACTTTGCCCAGGCAGAAGAAAGCTTTACGAAGCAGCAGAATTCTTTTTTAGAGCAGTTATTCCTTGTGGATTGGTAGAGTAATAAAACATGATTAATCATGGGTCCTTACCAACAAAATATTTGTTGTTAAAGTTCAGAGACACCGCACATCTCTTTTAGTCGGTTGTTTTCCCTCATGTCTCTTCTCCTGTGTTTTAATAACTTGTACTATTTTTATTCAGCATGAACATCTAGTCTCAGACTAATTTAAACAAAGCGCTAGGACCTTAATTTGCCAAGCATTACCTAGGGTTTTTTGTTTAATTAAAAATACTTGAAAGAGTCTAACTAAAAAGGCCAGAGAATATTAATCAAAAGCAATGCTATCTAAAAAAGTAATTGCTCGTTTGATGTGGGCAGCTCAGGTTAAATATCTCAGAGGGATAGCCACATTTTGAAATCTTGACATTTCAGCTAAACTGCTGATTCTAAAAGGAAGAAGGATTTTTCAGTGATTGGATTCAGTAGGATGTAATATATTATGCACGTTGCTTTACCTGAGGTGCAATTACGAACTACATTTTTATTTATACAAGCTGTTACCTAAGTATGCTTTAAGCCAAAGACTACACACAAACGTTTCCGGATTTATTTTTTTCAGTTACAAATTTAGTCCGCTGATGATTAAAATTAATATCTGAAGGAAAGTCTGAATGTTCTGAAGCTGTAGTTTATAAAGTGACAAGGAAGTAAAATGGTTTATATCTACATTTGTATATCAAACCTTCTCCCAGAAGTTTCCAAAATACGTAAGAAAATATTTAAATATGTGTATAAGGATTTCGTGTATAACAATTATTACAGCTCTCAATAAAATATAACCATTCTTGGTGTTGAATAAGTTGCCTGTTTAACAAGGCATTTAACACTGTGCTGCAGTTTAGGGTGGAAAGTAAAGGAGGCTGTCGGTTCATCTGAAACTCCAGGGAAAGGGAGGAAGAAGAGAGGTCATTCTCTGAACAGAAATCAAAAGCAAGAAGGATATTGACATGGACTTTTTTTTGCCAAGGAAGTTCCATGATTCCAAAGGGTTTGCCTTTTTTGTTGTTTTTAACCTCTTTCAAAACGAAAGCATCTCTACTAACTTAAAGCCTCAAACTATCAGATGGTGACACCAGTGTCATCTAGGAGGGACTCAAAGGGATGAACTGGCAACAACTGAAGTTAAAAATCTGTCTGTCTTGTGGACAGTACATCATACGTATCCTCAAAAAAGCAAACTTCTAAGTGCTCCAGATCTGTTACCTAATACTCGGACTGTTTATATTTTTTATTTGTCGTGTCCACACACCTATCGCTTTTTAATATGTCACGAGTGAAAAAGATCAGGGAATAGCACTCACGGCATAAACAGGCATTCCCTGGCCTTATGCTTTTGCCTATATGCACCTTTCATAGCAAGAAGTGCGAGCTTAACAAATAGCATAAAAACATTGAGATCATCACCCCATGCCCTGACCCTACTGGCCAAGATCAAACACCCAGACTCCCTGCAGTGATTATTCCCGTTTTAGAACCAGCAGACAAATTGCGTGACGTGCCTTCTGTGAAGGTCTGCCTGTAGGACGAGCAAACACACACATATACTGTTACAAGGAAGAAATGAAGTCTAGGCAGGTGATGAGATTGGCTTTCAATATAGGCAATGTTTCTGCTTTATTTACTTCCAAAATGCTTACCTCTTAATTAAGCTATTGATAGTTGTGGTGAAAAGTCAAGGATCCACAGCAGATGAGACGAACAATTTCCAAAGCAGAGCATTTAGCTGTAACATGGCCTGCTCAACAATGATGTTTTTAGAAAGAAAAGCTACTTTCAGAGTAGCTAAATACCTTAATTATATAATTGGTTATCCATTCACCATGTTATATACTGTCGTGCCTGACCGGAGGCCCTCGCTTCCATAAATTACTGCGGTGACCAAAACCTAACTTACAATAGAACCGGGCAAAAGTTGTCCTTTATATAAATACCTTTTGCAATTGTAGCTTTATTCAAAAGTGCAGTCTAAATGAAGTTATTGTAGTTACAAATGCAGGGTGATTTATTGTTTTGGATAAATTAATTGTGGACAGGAGTAGAAAATTCAGAATGTTTTATCATCTAGTTTTATTTTAATCTCTGTTTAGTCTCTGCCGTTATCTTTTGATTTATAACCCATCAGATATAAATTCATCTTTAATGACAAAAAAAATTCAATAAAACCCAATTTTAGCTGCAGATCTGAAAACTGATATAAATAAGTGCAAACAGATATGATGCGGTGTATAAGTTATTACCATTTACTTTCTCAGTCTTTATGGAAAAACCCCAGAAGGATTATAGTTTCTTACAACTTCTTAAGAGATTCTGACCTTGTTTTTTGCACTAATGTTCAGGATTCGAAAATTGTTCCACATGATGGTGATTGCAGTATGATGTAAGTCGTGAAATTCCGCGGGCTACGGCTGCTGTTATGGTGCAGACCGTAGCTGCCCTCTGCAATTGCTCATTGTGCTCACAGAAGTGGCAGCGTTTTTGCAAACCTCATGTCCTAGGAAGTGTGTCAGCCGCCCCAGGTGAGACCAGCCACTGAAGTCGGGGAATGCAGGAGGGGCTCTGGGTGAACAGCTCGGTGACGCTGCGGTACTGACTGGGGCTACCAGGGGTTTCAGCGCTGGTCCATGTGGCAGCACTGGATCTCCTCTGAAGTATTGTGTCTTCAGCCCTTAAAACTGGGAGCCACACTGACTGTATTACAGTCACAGCAGATGTTCATCTGAGAGCTGCTGGCCCAGATCTTGGCTCCTGAGGCAGAATTGACTGTTATGTAAACCTCTCCTGAGACACCGTCATCTTCTTGGAAACCCTCAGTGACAAAGACACCACAGCCTCCTCTGGTACTCTCTTCCCATGCTCCATTATTATCAGTCTTCTCCTTTTACCCTACCTGAACTTCCTCATCACAATTTAAAGTTACTGCCTCTTGTCTTAGAATCATAGAATGTGTTGGGTGGGAAGGGACCTTTAGAGGTCATCTAGTCCAACCCCCTGCAGGAAGCAAGGGACATCTTTAACTAGATGGGGTCTTATAGGGTGCTAAGGGAGAATCACCTCTTCTTCTTTCAGTAACGTTTTACACATTTGAAGATCTATCCTGTTTATCCTCACTGAACTAAAAAAATGAAAAGTAATTCCAGTTTGACAGCCAGCGAGTTAAAAAAATGATGCAATTGGTTATCAGAGGCTTCAGAGGAAAATTACCCATAGCTGAGAATGTGAACGCCTCTGAGTTTTATAGACAATTATGCCAGGTTCAAATTCCCATATGGAATTCTTGAATCACATTCTGCAGAAACCTTCAGTATGTCCTAAATCTGATATTCAACAGTCTAAAATAGAGTTTTGAAATAATGAAAGCTTCTGTGGTGCCTGTAGAGCTTTTCCTTTAGTTTCACAAGCACAGTGCCATGATATCTCAATCCATAGTCTTGATACCAAGGGAAAGTAGAGAACACATGGTGAAACCTCAGGCAGCGTGGGGTTTGCGTTTGGGAACAAGTAGAGCCCTTTCATCCATTGCTTGGCCACACTAGTTTGGTCTTACATGTTACTGGATATGACGTGTTGCTGTGAGAAGGGACTCTTTTTTTTTTTTTTTTTTTTTTGGCACTTTCCTACTTCTGTGTGTCCGTTAAAGCCAAAGGTTTTGATAGTTTCCTGACAGGTCAACGTAGTACACTGCGATGTGACACTCTCCAGCTAAGGTTAAAGTAACGATATCAAAACAGGACTACGAGCCCTGGGCGCTAGACTTCACAATAGATTTCACAGTTGTCATACTGGCATGTGACAGACTTTAAAAGTCAAAGATAAATGATTATTGAGTGGAAACTGAAAACGGCTCAAATGTGATACTACCTCAGCAGTGCACAGAGCTAAGCTCGGTTTAAAACCGCCGTGCAACTGCATCTGTTCAACAAACTGGTACCGAGGAACCCATTTTGTTTGGCAAAGTAAATGAGAAAAAGATAAACTACAGAGAAGATTATTCCCCCGTAGATTAGGTTTGATAAATCATAGTATATTTAAGTAGGATAGAAGAAATAATACTTCAATTGTAGGAAGTGAATGGAGGAATCCAGCTTTCCCATCTATATCTCCTCTGATCCACCTCTACCGCCCCGCCTTGGCGAGCACGAAATCCCTCAGCAAACATTGCAGGATTGCTTCTCTGCCATGTTAGGGGCTGACTCAATGGCCTTTTTGTTCTGCTTCTGCCTTCTCGCAACGCGAGACTTATAATACCATATATATTCAATGAAAAAGAATAACGGCAGAGAAAGGAGACTGCACCACCCCAGGTGAGCCAGGGTGACTATGAACACTTTCTTCATCAGCTTGCCCGAACTGTTAACCTGGAATAACAGGTTAACGCTACCATTCTGGCAGCGATAAAAGGTGCAGACTTATTTACTAGACACTAAGAGCAGTGATTCATTTTACACAGGTCTTCAAATAGATGTCAGAGAGTTTAGGTCACTAAAGGTGTGTCTAGCAGCGATGTATGATGCTGTGTATAGGTACCAATTACTTGAGCTGTCAGGGCCAGAGAGAAAGATCAGCAGAAGGGCCTGCGGGGGAAGCTGAGGAGTAGGCGGAAAACAGGAATAAAAAGGAAATGATACTAAAACACAACCAGCCCTAGGCTGGTGACACCCTGGAAGAGCAGTTCGTGGTGGGGATGGAGCTCACGGTCCCCATAGCTCCCTTCCCCAGGGGCACTTCTGCACTGCTACCTCCACCCTGCCTTCTGCAGCCCCTGCTCCCTCAGCGCCCTTCAATCTGGCAGTTTCCCGTATCTGCAGACCTAGATAAGAAGAACCAGGCTGTTGACTCGGTAAGTGTTTACCGTGTTAAAAAAATAATTAGACTGTGTGATTAATGCTCTTTGATTTTTCTGGCTCCTTGTCAGTGCCTTTTAAACAATTATCATATTAATAAAGAATCAACGATATGTCAGTGACTAAAATAGCGTTTGAAGAAACGAGGGCAACGCACTAATCAGAACTCCATTACATTGACAGCGAAAAATTATGACCAGATATAGGCCTTGGACACTTGACTTTTTCTTCTTCTGGTTTACTTTAATTGGAAATTTTAAAAGATGGTTTTGCCTTTAGATAACATGGCTCAGATTATTTTCAGCTCTGTTTTGAGTGCCAGATTATTATTATTTATCCGTAAGAGCCAAAAGATACCTGACAATTACAGGAAACGAGGGTCTGACCAGTTTCTTCGAAGTCCACTTCGTTGGACTAATGATAGTATACGTAAAACTCTTGGATGGGGAACAGTATAAAAATTTGGGACAACAGATAGAATGCACATAAACCAGAAAAAAACCTCCCACTTCTCGGAGCTACTAACTCTTGTCAAAGAAGAATCTCCTAAATATGCTTCTGTTAATACTGTGTTATCTTGAAACCATCGTCAAAGGTCACTATTATTCAAAGAATCAGATGGTTTTTTAATTTATAATTCTTTTCAAGTTGTGTGCAAATAGTCACTTTTTAAAATACCTTTAAACAGCATCAGTGGCAGAGGCTGATGCTTTACAAGGCAGTTGAGCAGCGGAGTGATGGGTGTTACACGAAACGCTGCTGGCTAGGAAACTAGACCTGCTAGCGTGGTGAGCCTGATTTTCTCTTACTCAGGTCCCTCTTTCATTTTTATTTTTTTTTTTATTGTGTAATGGATCACCAGGCAATTATGCTTGTTACCTCCGCCACCTGTTTCTCGGGAACGTTGTTTCGGAAAGTTGATCTTACCCTGTCCACACATAGCAACTACCGCTCCTTATGAAAATACTCGTGTGCCATGATACACATGGAGAGAAAAGGCCAGCGGCGTCTTTGACTACTCCTATAGCCAACGTACACGAGGATTTGGTACCTGGGGGTGTGACAGTTGTGCAAAGAGAAGCACACGGATGCAAGCAGAGATTCCCATTACCATCTTGAAAAGTGGTTGGCGTACTGTCTGACACATCATTTAAAAATTGATAGAAGGCATCCTAAGGGGTCATACAATTTTTCTTCCTATCTTCTTCTATCTAAACTACCTGACCATTTTTTGATTCATCTTCTGTGGGCGACTTCCAACAATACAGATCCTGCCTTCATTTATTTTGCTCTTTTTATTTCCACCTACCACCGCCCCCCGCCGCCCCAGGCAGTGTGTTTTATACCTCACCTTTGGCATACCGGGGAATTGAAGGCTGAAAGAGGTCCTTAGGTCAGCTCAGCCGATCTCCTTGCATATCATATATTAGAAATTACAGCACCGCTTTACTCTGCAGCTGCGCAACAAATCTGGGCCTGAAAAGACCAAACCATACCGGATCCCATCACAAACCTGAGGGGAAAGGTGATGTTCGGTTTGGCAGCTGGACACTAATTTTTGCAAAATGCATTAAAACGTAGCCGAGTCATTGCTTTTATTTCTCTTTAGAGCATTAAACATTTTAAATATGCTAAAGTGCTATTGTGAGGAAAACATTTAGAACCTATATTCTTTCAGCACAGCAATACAGACGTTTCAAGTATGGTCTGTGAGCTGGCGTACCGCCCGGGAGAACAGTTTATAACTGCTCTCGCAATGAGTTTTGTTCACAACATAAGTCTTTATACGGGTTTTCAGGAAATGTCCAGCATCGGTATAGGCAGCCCGGGTAAATAATTTCTGATTAATCACTGTTCCTCCCACTCCATTCCTTGCCTCTCTCCCTGAACTCTTTCCTTGAAATTTTAGTGTTTACTTCATCAGTGGACTTGATAGGATGCCGTTTGTATTTCTAACTGGAACCTATTAAGCAGAAGTGCTTAACAGCTGCTGTAATAATTTAGAAGATAGACAGGAAGGCAGGGAGCGGCGACAAGACTTTCTGAGCAAGTGCAATATTAAACCAAGCAAAGGTTTCACCTAGAGAAAAATGTACCACGGCTCTGAGCTGACGCAGACTTGGGTGTCGTTTCAGGTCAACATCAGTTTTTTTTCCAGCAGAGTCATGTGCAGTATGTAACTTATTTTGGAGAACTTGGTGAAATTGGACCGTAGAGTATTATTCCCGTTGCAAGCATATCGTTGCTTTTTGTATGCAGGGAAAACACCACCCACCTCTTTGTGCATCCAATAAGGTCAAGTAAGGTTAATTTAAATTATGAATTAATACTATGCAAAAGTGAAATCTATTTGCATTTGCATGCATTAATTGCACTAATATCCAAATGCGCAGCTCAAAGTGTTATCAAACACATGTTAATGTCTCAGTCACTCAAATGTCTATTTTACATCAGATGGTAAAACTTCCTGTTGCACTTTAGCCTTGCAAAACCAAATGTTTATGCAAAGATAAGCTTGCTTATTTTCCTATCCTGTGTAGCTTCGGTAAAAGTATCAACTAAGTTCTTATTACAGAATCTTTAGTGAATAATAGGAAAAATGTTACCACTATTTACGATACTGTCCACAAAGATGGCAATTAAAAAAACCAAACCAAAACCAAACCCAAGATTTTTTTGCACCAAAAGCTGAAGAAATGCAACTGAAAAACAAATGCATTAAAAAAATGATCTCTCTGCTGTTTTATACTTACTCATTAACTTCCAATATCTTTATATGGTGGCTATTATGTATACTTTTAAAATTTCAGCAACCTTTATAAGAGATTGTTTTTACAGCCAAGGTGTTATTTGATTTGACAGAGTTGTGTCAGTCAGACGGGAACGATTGACAGGTGCCACCTCAAAACTCGGCTTTGCCAAAAACTTGGGGGTGAGTACTTTTTGTTTGGAAGGAAATGAGCACTTCATTTTTAGCCACTTGGTAGTCAAAACCACTTGTTACTTGCCGATTTTGTAATGTTCCCTGTTATTCCATATAACTGAGGATCCCGGAATTTGCTGAAAATCATGCATTTATAAGAGCTGAGCGTTGCTTTTCTTCATATTTGGTAAATTGCCTGTGCAATTCTCGGGTTGACTTTTTATTAGTGATGTTTGGAGGCTGTTTTTTAACAAGATGTGAAAGTACAAGCTTTGATAGTACCAGATAAGTACTGGCTGAATTCATTCAACAGGATTAACGTTCAAATCTACCATAATGCACCCACCAAAATGAGGATTGTGGCCAGAGCTGCTGCGTTCTTCCATCCTACGTAGTTTCCTTCTTGCTCAGTTCTTGCGTGTCTGATGGTCACAGTGGGTCAGAGGCCGCTTTTGTAGGACAAGCTGTGTATGAAAGGGATTGTGAGAAGGTCTTCGCTGGCCACCGATGTGGCAGAACAGCCTGGGAGCAAAAGGCTCCCTGGTTTGTTTTTTTTTTTGGAAACAAAGAAGAATCTTTCTCAGTCTCAAACTGAATTCTTTTAAAAATGACTCTTTTGTTCTTTCTCAGCGTAAGGAATAAATTCTTCCTCTAGGTCTTTGCATGGCTGCTGTGGCTCTAATCCAAGGGTAAACTGGCCACTGGTCTGTAGCCACCTTCCCTCCCTTTATCTTTGTGGTCCAATATTTTGCCATCTCTCCTGCATCGGCGCGGTACAGTTGTGTCACTGCACGCTTAGCAATGCCTGGAAAGGCTGTGAGAGACGCCTCATCCTGCTTCTAAAACTTCGACAAGCAAGAAATAGTTACGATGAACCTGGAACCTCTCCTCTTCATCCCAGACCAGAGCAGGGCCTGGAGTTGCTACTCCCACAGATTAGCTACAAAAATGGGGTGTTTAGTGAGGGGTTTTTGCTGAGTCCGCAGCTAAGGAGTAGAAAACAATTTTGCAACTGGGTTAGCTGAGTTAGAATAGATTTGTTAAAGACGTCGGAACGCTCAGAGAATTTGATAGACTTTCCTGAAGCTATGGCTTATGTGGAATAAAGGCACATCCTTTCTCCAACGTCTAAAGCTCCGGAATAAGTAAAGTAAAACTCAGACTCATTTGTATGTAGAGATTTGTTCATCTGTGAATCCCCTAAACTCCTTCTCTAATAAAACGCAGTCATGTGGCTGTTTGCAGATACCAGCAAACAAATACAAGTTGCAAGAGGGGGTCAGACCAGGATTTGGAATTTTGCAACACAATCATGCATAATTTTTCCTCAATTGATTGAGGCAGCTGATTAGCCTTGAATAAAGCCCTTTCCCGGAATTGAAATTATACCCTGCTTACATTATTAGCTATTTCAGCTATTGGCCGTGCCATATTGTAATTGTTCACCCCCCAATTAGACGTGGCTTTGTTTTCTCCTTTGTGCTATTGCCTCGCTGCAGATGCAGCCTTACAATGAGCTAGTCGGGGGTGCTCTCCGAGTTCTTGCTTCTGCTTAACATCTTGGAAAACTAAACAAACAAAATCTGTCCCCGGAAATCCCTCAAGGCTGACAGGCGAGCTGAGTACGGAATTTGCTGCCTCCTAGAAGTTGTGCTGTCTAGCGGTGAGGAATGCTGGCTGTCAGCTTTCCTTCGCAGCTAATTTCTTAAAAATCATCCCCACGCTGCAAGGAGGAGGTAAGGAAGCTTATACCGAATAAAAAGAAAAAGCTGGAAAAAACCCCAAAAAGCCTCACTGGAAAATAAGCCGCCATTCTTGCTTTTGTTCTATTTCACCTGTGAAAAAATAAAAGCACCCCAACTCTGAAAGAAGTGGGGAAATAACCATGAGCGGGCATCAAATCTGCCCCGTGCTCATAAGAGTATCACTTTTCTTCCCTTTCTGTGCTTTATTGAAGCACTTAAAAAAACATAGCATCTCCTGAAACTACAAAGACGACTCACTGACAAGTGTAATACAGCAATTTTCGGTAGACACTGTCTTCTTTTTATCTGTTTCTGTTTAGAACAAGAACAGAACAGCACAATCTGACCCTTCTTCTTCAGCTCTTTCCATGCCCTTAGTTATCTTTGGGTAAGTTTGCGGCATTGATTTAAAAATTCATTTTCATCACAGTACTTGCAACCCTTTGGAACAGTTATTGAGAAGCTAAAAATGCGGATGAGCTTCCAGATGTCCGTCTCGACTTGGCAGACACCAGGGAAACATCCCGGTGGGCAATGGGCAGCCCACTCCTGGAATGGCCCATGGCTGGGGGCAGAAGGCAAGTCCTGGTCACACGGAGCCACGTGGATCCTGGCTTTACAGCAAACTGTTGCTCCCAGGTTTATGGTAACTACTGTCTCTGGCTTCTTCATGCAGCGCAGCAGCTTTTTCGACGAGAAAATTCAGTGCACAGTGCTTTTGTTTGCCAAGGCTGATTTCACAGTGAATATAAAGCCTCTAGCAAGTTAGGGGAAAAAAAAAAAAAGAAAAAAAATATAAGATAATGGGAATAGGTTAGCGAAGTCCAGGAATCGTAACATAAAAAATTTCTTTTTGCATGAGGAAAAAAAAAAAGCAAACAGAAAATGGTAATGTGTATTTTGACCTTAGGAGACCCCTGCATAAATTGCGAAAACAGAAGAATTCCTCACTGTATTCAGAGTTTTCTTAATCAAAGTGATTCTTTGGGCAAGGAGTGCTCTTTAATGATTAGATGAGGGTAAGGAGGACGTAGAGGCTCCGGAGAATTTTGTATCTTCATCCGTATGTTTTTCTGTTATTGATGTTTGCTGTTACCATGGGATGCCTGGTTTAAACACAGATTAGCGAGGCTGTACTCTGCGCAGCTAAAGCACCTCACGGAACAACATTTTCCAGATCAAAGCGTACCGTCAGGTCATTCTTCTCATCACTTCCCCATCTCTTGACCTCGTACCATCATTTATGCTGCCCTCTGCATGCTACCTTTTCTTCCAGTGTTGAAAACGAGTGGGATGTGATAGGCACCCCTCCTTTAGTCCCCATCCACCTCTGTATGTGCATTATCCTTGGACCTCACTGGAGAGTCTTGAATTTATCCAGTTAGGCTGCCACTTATCCCTTTCCCTCTTCGATTGATGAGCTTCCGTTATACGTGCAATCTCTGTTTTTATTACCAAACTGTGTTATTTTACATTGTCACGTTTGGAGTGATTGTACATCTTGACTATGTGCTTTCCTGATCACAAGCTTCCCTTTTGAAGAGCTCCATCAGCACCTTGATTTTCTTTCTGATTTTTTTTCTAACCATCTCAAAATCCTAGCACATTACTGGGGTTTTGTTACAAGTGAACTTAATTCTTGAGATGGTACTCTGATATGAGCTTAGAGTTTCTTTTAGGTATACATCAGCTGCTCAGTAGTCTACATTTTTCACCAGTAGAAAATAAAATACTTTGATTGAAGTCAAAGGAAGAAACTACAGAGCAGACAGAATGTTTTAAAACTGAATTCAAAAGCGGTTTTTCCCGTTAATTCAGTACTCCCCGTCTTTCCTGACTTCCGCCACTGGAGGAAGACTGCTTCTAATTAGATTCTGACTCCAGAACTGAAGGCTTTATTTTTCATCGCTGTTCCCAGGCAATGTAGATATAATCTGCCTTTTGAGGTGGCAGTTTTGAACAGTCTGGACTCCAGCAAGTCCATACCAGCTGGCCCAGGAGGGTGATAAATTCAAATACATTGATGTTGCAGAAAAGATCCAGGTTGGGGAGGGGAGACCCTGCATCTTAAGAAAACACAGAGATCCCAGGGATTGGAATGTATTTCTCATTGGGCTGTGAGAGCCTGTTTAGGTCTTAGTGTCCTCACGGAGTCGTTTCCCAGCACTCCTTTGAGAAGGGGCAACCAGGGAATAAAACACACATACAGCAAAGTCATTTTACTCAATAGATTGTTGTGGGAAAACATGATTTCAGAGTGAGAGGTATTTGTTGCAAATTCATGCTAGTGTAGACAATAGCTTCAGCAAAAGATGGAGTGGAAATATCCTTTACAAGTTAAGATACTTTCAGTTTTAATCTTTAAAGTAAGAAATTTAACAAAAAAAATAAAATATATGAGGGTTAAAACAGTTGCTCTAAACCAAGGCAATATGGTTTTGCTCAGCTTTTGTACCGTGTGATGGTCCCCATCTTTCAGACGCAGGTCAAGGAATGGTTGGCATTTTTCATTTCTTGGACAACTGCAGTAGGTGTGCCTACGGATTTTTGCCTTGATTGCTGGCAGTCCCAGCAGAGAGATTCTCTAATGCACTTCAAGCATGTAATTATTCTGGGGAACCCACTGAGTCTAGAAATGGAAAAGCCTAAGGTAGGGAGGACCTGCTGGGCTGACATTACATGCCCAGCATGCGACCAGCGTCGGGGAGGCTGTGGCATTGTGGCCAGCGCAGAGAGCCCCGTGGCTGCTGGCTGGAGCTCGTACATGTGCATCAGGAAAGGAACAGCTGCTGCTCAGAGAAGAAAATTATTTCGAGGGCTGCCTTATAGGGTGTCAGCTTATAAAGTCCGTGTTTATTCAGCCCCGCTTGTAAAGTCTGTGCTGGTTGTACTGGCTGCGATGGGAAATGAATGAGGACTGGCAAGGAACGCCTTGATCGGGGGAAGTGACAGTGTTAAACGAAGCTATCAATATTAATGTCATTCGTGGCAAATGTCCTGCTCTTCTCCAAGCATTGGGAATGACTTTGGGATATGGGATTTTAAAACCTTTTTCTCAAAAGCTGGTAATACAATTAGTTAAAAAAACCCCAATGCTAGTGAAAATAATAATAATAAAATAATTCCTTTTTTTTTTAACGATATTTGCATTTCCTTGTACTATTGCTCACAAATGGCTTCTGTTCTATTTGTCGTGGATTTATAAAGGCATATATTATCCATAGGCAAAGGCAAAGATTCAGTGTTTACTTATGGAGGAAACTGTATCGTCCATTTATATCAGTTTAAATCCTCCCAGTCCCACCTGGTATTAGAAGCACTTCCTTGGTGGTCAGATGATGTTTCCCTGGGGCATTATGCACTGCCCAAGTAGATACACTCCCACATCCAGAGCCGCTTTCCTTCCCAGCTCAGCTGAGTCACTTTAAACTAGATTTCATAATGTTTCAGCAGCTGGGGATAACTGGAATAGGACAATAAGTCCACCTTTCCAACGGGCTGGTTCCTGTGCTATGTGATTGCTGAAGGAAAAACACGAGGCTGTGGAATTCCTTCTTCCCATGTCTGCAGTTGTTCATGATCTCAGCATCTCGGATTTTAATTACTAGATTACCAAAGCACTTCATGATGTTTTTTTTTCTTGTTGTTCAACGGATGAAGAAGCCTGTTTGGCTGGTCATGAAGATTCTATGACTCTATGTATCCAGCCATGTAAAGCATAAAGGTGAGGAGATCCTGACGTCTTATGGCAGGCAGCGGTGAAGCCTCCTTTGGAGTCCCCTGTGCAAATCTGGGCATACAAACGAGCAAAGCAAGATGAATGGGAGATGAAACAGGAGCGGGAATTAGGAGCTTGATTTATGGAGGAAGCTTAAAAGAGCTTTCCCTTTTGAATGTAACAAAATATATTTTTGTGAGGGAAATCCACTCCTCTCTCTAAGCACATCTAGGTAGGATGAAACCAGTACAGAAAGCACGGGACCAGCGCATTCATGCCAGGGCACTAGAACAGGTCGGAAACACCATGCCTGAATATGAAGGACTACAAGACTACTGTTTTCATCCAGCCTCTCCAGCAGGGAGGCTCAAACTAGATGATCTTTAAGGTCCCTTCCAACCTAAACCATTCTATGACTATTTGTGCAGGTAAAGGGGCAGCCTGGCACCAGTCAGCTGGTGTTGGAACCTGCTTCTCCAGGAATGGAACTTGGCAGCTCCCTCTTATCATAGCCCGTGCTGCTGAGAGGCACTGGCTGCAGCCTTGAGCAGAGATCTGGAGGGCTGGTCAGGATTTTTCCGTTTGTAAGCCATGACTCCAGAGAGCTGAAATTGGGAAGTGCTGGTAATAAACACATTGAAGCTCCCAGTTGCAGATTTTTGTTAGGCAAGAGCCAAGAAAAAGGGGATAAGAGAGATCACAAGCAAGGGAATCCTGTTGTGAGAGGAAAGATGCTGTCATATCCCATTGACTGCTACATGCCTAGTCCTGTTAACGTGTTTCCATTGCCTTCAGAGATAAAAGTAATCATTACAGGGACTGGAGCAGAAAAATATTTAGCAAGACCTTATCTATACACTACTGTTATGGCCATGCTGTGCGGCAAAGTCATGCCTGCACACAAGTGTGTTTTTAGCAATGCATTTTGGGAAAATCCAGGTAGCTTTCCCATATTGCTTCAGTGAGAAAGTGGGAAAGAAAATTGCGCGTATCCAGAGAATGAGGGAATAGAGCATCAGCACCCAGGGGGTCCCTGCGACAGGCTCCAAGCCAGTTTTGTGGGAGCGTTATGGGTTATTCGGTGAGTTTTCTGAAAGTGAAAAATCTCAGCCAACCGTATTATAAAGAAACATTTCAATGATCCCTGCCAGGCTACAGAGAAGCATGTTACAACCTAGCTGGGAAGACGGCATCCAAGCTAGGCAGGATGATTTGTGATTAGCTGCCATGTTTATTCACATACACCATGTTGTGTATAAGCTTAAACTGTCTTGGTCCTGCTCTCTCAACGGGAGGTTACAGGTGGAAATTGGCTTCCTTATTGTTTGTGGATACGGACAGGGACATCCATCAGTTAACTTCAGGCTTCACAATTCACAGACCTCTTCTAGCACTTGAGCCTTCTCCGGTGAACAAAAGCTCTTCTTCTAGAAGGAGAGGGCCAGCAGACGTTTTGTCAGGTTAATTAAATCCAACAGTGCTGCCAGTGTTGCAGCTGTCAGAAATTACAAAAGACCCAAATTTGTGTAAGCCTAGGAAATGAGTGAAGTATTTTATGGCTTACACAAACCTTTGTAAGCAGCAAGAAAAAAAAAAACAAAAAACCCACCCACAAAGAAATATCAAAGCAGGAGGGGCAAAATGTCTAAATCAAAGAACTTTTTCTGGCTGAATCTTTCTGACATCTTGGATGTGAACCTGGTAGATACTCCCCAGCAAAGTTGTACTGAATGTAATGAAATCTTACGCTACTTAGGAGCAGACTGAGAAAAATTCATAGAAAACTGAAAATTCAGTCTCCTCGATGAGATGATGCTCAATACACTTAATGATGCTAGCGTCGAGTAGCAGAATCCTTTACTGTCCTGAGGCCAGTGTTGCCTTAATAAAGGAGAGAGGAGAGGCAAAAGATGTTGAGCTGTGTCTCTCCTGTCAGCCTGTCTATTTAATTAACGCTGAATATTAACTAAAATGTTAAGTAATCATCTCCAGCAAGTGATATGGAAGTAAGTATGTTTCAGCTAGACAAAATTCATTGACATACATTAATATATTCACATTACACAGTAATGCTCTGGTGGCTTCATGTTTTCAAGTTTCTTTCTTTTTCTATTCATACTGACAAAATCCTATTCCTGAGCATCAAGTCTAGGTTCATCATTACAATAGCTCTAATCCTAATAAATGTCCTAAAAAATTCACCCTGTGTTAGAGGTAGGTATTTTTTTGATAAAATATCTTTCTATTATTGAGCTTTCCCTTTGTCATTTATGTTATTACTTACTTTGCGTTTAAAAAATCATCTCGAGAAATATTTTGACAATAGAATTTTGTTGGTTTCAACCCAAAACCTCACATTAGAGGTGTTTTAATTTTGGAGTTGTATCTAAATGTTCCAATCATAAATAATATTTACCCACTTTTGTGAGGCAAGGTGACCAACTCATACAAAATGCTTCTTTGACGTTTGGTATATGTTAAAAAGTTTCAATATTTTAGATGCAATTAAATGCATTTGTACTTAATTTAATTAGAAACGAATTTAATTCACAAAATTTTATTTCTTGAGTAAACACACAGAATTAATCCGTAATGAGTTGTTATTTAGAGTTGTGGAGCTGAAGCTGGACTTCCATCTTATTAAACTTTGCCATTCAATGATATTGGGCCATTTTGGAGGAAGAGTGGTGCAGTTTTTTTTTTAGGTTTTATTGAAAAACAGCAAGCATATTAACCCAAGATGAGTATGTCCACTTTCATCCATGCTTTGATATCCATGACCAGGAATTTGCAAGTCTGCCTGGTTTTGATGTGAATTGCATATTCTCAGAAGTGCCTGAGAGGAGGAGACTGTTCCAGAGAATATTCATGTTATCTCTTTTCCCCAGGTGTCTGATTTTTAACGTTTGTAGAAGAAACAAGAATACAGTTTTTTGGGGATAGACATGGGGCTTCAAAAAGTCTTAATGTCTATATTTGTCATCAATGGCATTTCTGTCCGATTATTCCTGTAGACTTGAGGGAGGATGTTACAAGGGGAAGCACTGGAAATCCCACAGGATGACAAAATGATGAAAGATAGATGCAGTATGGGGCTACCTTTATTTCTTTCTATCCTGGAATTTCACATCAAAAGGCAAGAGAGCAGTGACTGCAGTTACAACAGGGCAGAAAGAGAAGCCAAGCATGAAAAATCCAAGCTCTCTTTGAGCTGAACATAGGAAAATAATAGAAAAGACAAGTGAAACGTTTAAAAAAATCAAGGGCATAACAACTTGATCTTCAAATAGGAATGATTTAATCAGAATCTCCAGGAAATCCCTATACAGCTCCTAGGCAGATGAGGAGAAACTTTTTCATAGCTAGAGTCAGGTTGATGGTTGGACTAGATGAAAGGTCCTTTCCAACCTAGGTGATTTTATGATTCTATGGTAATGTTTTACTGTCCTGCCTTGTACCTACCCTTTCTCCATTCAGAACCGTGTGGCAACAGCCTCCTTAAGACTCTGCTCCACATAAATGAAAAAGAGATATAAAAATAGATATTTGAAACCCAGATCGCTGGAAATCTCTTGAATCCATGGCCATAACATCTACAGTCCTGTATTGCATTTTCAGCATAAACAAAGCAGTTCCAGGGCAGGAGTTAACTTGGTGTAGATACGCGTCTTTCAGAATGATCGGCAATAAATGCCTAGCTAATAGGTTAAAAATAAGCTTTTGCCACTGCGGTGTTATAGCCATGCCTTTGACCGAATTGAGCTCCGTTCAGTTGGGTGCGTACGTTGCCAGCAGGCTCCTGAAAAACCTTCAAGTGCCTTTATCTCCCTGTCAGTTCAGCGGGAAATAAAAAAGTGCTCACAGACCTTTGCAAGATCAACCCTTGGCAGACCAATTAAACTGACTCTCTGCCTGGATGCGAGGACTACAGGCCATTGAAAAATGTTTGCTGCAATTTCTTTTTATTGCATAAAAAATGATGAATTTTCAAAAGTCATTATCTTCATCAAAAACAACCTGTTCTAATTAGACTTACTTCACTTCAAGAATAGTTGATGTTCATTTGTTTCTTCTGCCATCTGCTTTTACTGCTACAATAGACATTTCTGGGAAATTGAATATGGTAATGCTCTTTTTTTACCTCTTGTGTAACAAGAAGTTTTTTAACGTCTCTATCCGAAAAGCAGACCAAAATAAAGGAGAAAACAAACACACAAGAAATATTTGTCTAGCTTTCACTGATAACTGGCTACTCTAAGCAGTTTTAACTTGTTTTGTATTTTATTTCCCAAGTGTTTTGTAGCAGCCAAAAATCTAAGAAAAAGATCAAGTTATCCATTTTTATTACTTCTAGTGGGTAAAGGCTCTGCTATCTGTGTACGCTGACAGCTTTCCTATTTAGACTGATGAGGATCGAATGGCCTTTATGAGAATGCAATTTAAGAGTGAAACTCTTCTTGTCTGCTTCCACTTAAATTCAAGCTGTTCCAGCTGAACATCAAAATTTTTATTGTAAACTTTCATTTGGATTATTATAATGGGGAATCTGTATTTAAAAGTACCATAACGAAGCGGCACAGCCTATTCAGTACAGCTGAACTGTGCTGCCTTCCTGTAGCCAAGGTGGTCAGAAGAATAATCTAATCCTTAATTACTAGCATTTTCCTTTTGCTTGCTGGGTACATTTTATGCTGTCTTCTCTAATGAGAGCGGGCTCTTTTGAACCTTCGTGGCCACACTGTTTTCCCTGTTTTTATCGCTGTTCTCATTCTCGTGTAAAAAACTGAACAAAGGCAAAATGTCATTGGTTTAATATACTGTGGTGTCAAAAGTGATGATCAATAACAGAGAAGAGGGCAGACTGATTATTTTGGAAACAGTTTCCTATATTCTAAGGGGCAAGGTGAATAATGCAAACTAAATAATTGTCTATGAAAGCCTGAAAGAGACTGTCTCACTTTCTGTCTGTGGTGCGGCAAAATGATTATATCTGAAGATTAACTTAGTTTTAAGAGAGGACTCAGCTGCTAGACACTATGTTAAGCTAAACTACAGCTCGGCTCAACCAGGCTTAGGGACTTGGAAAAATAGCTTCTCAATCCTTGTCTACTTCAGGTCAATGGGTGCAGCAGATATCTGCAGATGGTGATCATTGACTAACAGCCCAATATAACGTCCTCTCGAGTCAAAGGTAGCCCATATAGCCGGTCAGGATCCATATGTACTTGTTTGGAAATTACCTTAGTGAGGTGAATGCTTCTGTCGCAATAGCCACGTTCACTTTTAGAGCTAGCATTAGGTGCCAAAAGACTGGAAGTCACAGATGAATAAACTAGTCTTTCATTCTCTCATGAAGGTGTTCCTCACAGGTCTACATCAAGGTGATCTAATCAATGGGGATAACGACTTGGTGTTGATTTTACCCTACTGAAGATAGATGTAGAGTATCACTACCCCCAGCTACCATCAGGTATTTGTCAGCAATTCCATAAACTTCTATAAAATATTATATTTCTGTTAACTTTACCTGTCTGATAATGAACATTTAAATACGCATAGCTTAAAACCTGATGATACAGAATGAAAATAACATGAAAGGGCCATCTTTTTTCTGCTTTGTAACAGCATCCTTGAAAAGATAAAAATATACATAGCCGTGCCAAACATCAAGTTCTTTCTTTGCTCAAAGACCCATTAAAGTTCAGTGTATGATAGTAACTTTACTACATTAATGAATTCCTTTGAGGAATGTACTTTTATCTCTCATAATAAATACAGTCATTTAAAAATTTGACTTAGGGAGGTTTTTGTTCATCACAGTAAACTTATAAAAAAAGATCTTGGGATGTTTGTTAGAATTAGAGGTTTAGCTTTATTAGGTTCCTCTTAAAAATGGAAGCCAAAATTGCCCATCAGTTTTTTTTTTTAAATACCATGTAGACTTCGAAATTGAGAGATATCGAGGTGCTGGAGCGAGTGCAAAGGAGGGCAATGAAGCTGGTGAAGAGCCTGGAGAATAAATCTTATGAGGAGCGATTGAAGGAGCTGGGACTGTTTAGTTTGAGGAAGACAAGGCTGAGGGGAGACCTCATCGCTCTCTACAACTACTTGAAAAGCCATTGTAGAGAGGTTGGTGCTGGTCTCTTCTCACAGGTAACTAGTGATAGAACAAGAGGGAATGGGTTCAAGCTACAGCAGGGTAGGTTTAGGCTGGACATTAGGAAAAAATTCTTCACAGAAAGAGTGGTCAGACACTGGAATAGGCTGCCCAGGGAGGTGGTGGAGTCACCATTTGGTGGTGGATGTATTTAAGACTCATTTAGATGTGGTGTTAAGGGATATGGTGTAAGGGAGAACTTTGTAGAGTGGGGTTGATGGTTGGACTCGATGATCCCAAGGGTCTTTTCCAACCTAAATGATTCTATGAAATCCATGCTTAGACACATAAATGGCTTGGTTTCAAAGATGATTCCAGTAGACAGCTGTGGCACTATGTTTTAGAATATAATGACTTTTACTTAGATTACCAAAAATGCAATTAGTTTTGGAAACATTACCCAAGCTGTTTCAAGAGATTTGCCTGCAGTATGCACGTGACTATGTCTGATTTTTGCCATTTGCTTTCCACAAATCATAGAATGGTTCTGGTTGGAGGAGACCTTCAAGATCATCAAGTCCAACCATTAACCTAGCACTGCCGAGTCACAACTAAACCATGTCCCTCGGCAGCACGTCTATCCGTCTTTTAAATCGCTCCAGGGATGGTGACTCAACCACTTCCCTGGGCAGCCTGTTCCAATGCTTGAATGTCTTATTTTTCTCTAAAACACCCCATAATTTAAAATAACCAGAGACAAACTCTCAGATCTCCTGAAATTGCATAGGTTTTGAAATCTCTGCGACTCCTCTCTCTAATTCTTGAGATCCAGAACCAAGGTTCAGAGCAGCTGTGTCCTGTTCTGAAGGAACTGCAGTGATTTCTACTTTTGCTTTTTTTTTTTCTCGAAGAAATAATTTTTCTGTGTTTTTGGCGTAGCTGGTTCTGGGGCTGAATACAATGGCATGTTCTCAGCTGCTCCGGGATTAGGATCCTCTCCCCCCTCATTCCCTTGTGCCGGTGCATCTTTTGAGAAAGTACCATCTTTCTTTCTCCCCCTCCTCCTCACCACGGGAGCAGAGTTGGTTTTTTAAGCAAATAGCGGCAAGACAATTTTCTTTTTCTAGTTGGTAGAGCAAGGTTTAGCAAGCTCAAGTTGCAAATTAATTCTTCTTGCTGTCAATTGCTGCCAAATCTTTTTGTCTTTCAAATACTTTGTAGCAACTCAGGACGCACAGTCAATTACAACCCATTTCTGACTCCATCTATACTTCTCTTTTTTTCTCTGGTAGTCAAGCTTGGCAGTGACGGGATTTACTAATGCTGATGAACTCTTTTCTTAGCGTGCCTGACTTTTCAGTGCAAATATTAACATCATCTTGAAATCCTCCCTGTCTCTTCCATCAGTTTCATCTTCTGACACAGATATCTACTAAAAGTAATTAACGTTAGTGTGTAGAGAAGAGAGGTGTCTTAAATATATGCACACGGCCAAAAATTACATGTCTTTATCCAAGGAAGACCTTGTCACCAAGAGGTTGAATCGTTTTAGAGGAATTTAATTTAATTTGTCCATATCTCAGTTTCACAGCTGCAAAATGGGAATCAATTCCTTGCTTTGTCTACGCCACTAACATACAGCCATGCAAACTTTATGTTTGTATATCTAGATGCTGTCTTCCTACAAATTCTTCTCCTGCAGCTAGAACAACATATCAGGATTCCCATGTTCTTTTGATGTTGAGCTTTATGAGCAGAAAACCAATTATGCGGGTGCTCTGGAGTCATTCAGAACAGAATCTCTGCCACTGAAAGAAAAAATATAAGGTCAGAGTCTTTCAGCTGAATTGCAATCATTAAGAAAATGCCTAAGCGCATATTTTTATTTCAGGAAATAGAGGTTTTTGATAGTCATCCTTTTAGCGACTAGTAATTTTCCTGAAACTCACAGCTAATTATTACAAATCATAAGGTTTTGTCCAGGTTCTGGGCTGCCTCATGAGGAAGGGAAGCTGAATGGTAGCTAAAGGGTATCTTGTGTATTGTAGTATTAATAAGGATGATGTACTGTGCTAAAACCTAAGAATCCCAGCCATGGATTGGGGCACATTTGTACTAAGTACTCTCAAAAACTGAAAGGTAACAAGTTAGATGAGTTCCAGAGCTGCAAAACACAAAGTCAAATATCCATTTCTTACTTTGTTTAAGCTGCTGTGGCTTTATTATTATGTAGTTGTGTAACCAGATGCTGCCTTCATACAACAACAAAAAGAGTTAAAAGGTAACCAGGAAGATCTTCTGAGTGTTAGATTCCATTTCCCTTGAGCAGTTCTTGAACTCAGTGCACGGAGTTGCGTGTAACAGCTCAGAAGGGCAGTAGAATAGGTGAAGTATACTAAATATGGGATTAAAATCACTACATCAGAATACTTCCTCCAGTAAAACCCCTTTTTGCTTTACTACTTGTACTAAAAGGTTTTATTCACTCTATTTTGTTTATTTGAGAAAATCAGCTCAGTCAGGGGAGTTTTGCAGCAACTGATTATCTTACACCTTTATAGTTAACGAAATGTTGTGGGCTTTGCTTCAGCCTCAGTTTTCACCAAGAGTGAGGAAGAAAGCCAACAACATTACACCACCATCTCTGCCAAAGGAAAACAACCCAACAACAGTCTTTTGTTGGTGGCACCTGTTACCTGTACGTGCTTGTGTTTCTGGCCGTTTTATGAAAGGCCACCCTGAACACCTCAAGGGTGATGACGAGGTTGTCAAGGTGCAACGAAGCTTCAGCCTGAGTGCCCAGAGCCATGTGGAACATCTCGGGAAGCGCTCGGTGATTCAGGGCACGCAGGAGCCCGTGATGATGATATCTGGGTGGAGTACTACCAGCATTGCTAATTATTGCTTGGCAGAGCAGCGCCGCTAGATCAAGCCAAGGGAGCTTTCTGGCTTGGACTACGGATTTGAATTTGGCATTGGATGGTATTAACCAGCTCTCGCTGCTGAAGTCTGGAAGGTTTTTTGGTTTGTTTATTTTTTGTCTTTTTTCCTCTGCCCTCTTTCATACATAAAACTTTACTTTTGTCTCCGTGTTAATTTAACCACTGGCAGCTCCTTGCATTAGGCGTGTTTTTGATCTTCCCAAAAGTCACGCGTAACTTGTAAGACTTTGCAAAAGACCACGTTATTTTCAATAGCTTCTGTTGAATGCAGAGGGCAACACTGCCATATTTTTGCTGACCTTACAGTGAAACTTCATAATAAAAATTCATTGGCATAAATTTGTTATAACCTAGTGAGGAAACCACCAGCCAGCCTGACTGTCTATAAGATGCGTTGCTGGTAGTTTTACTTTCAGGTTAGGTTTATTATTCAAAGGTGACTTGGATGCTTCTAATATAGGCTCCTGAGGAAACCATAATTCAAATTAAGAATAAACACAGTCTGATTTCCCAGCAAAAAATACCAAAGAGGTTTTGGGATCAGACCACAAAGGAGACAGGCATTCATTTACCAACTGTTTACTGTTCAGCTCCACTGCCATCTCTCCACATCGATTTTCTTTCGCAATAACACACTCCTCGTCATTGACAAGTCAATTCCAAATAGCAAATCCTCCCTTCCAAGTGTTCAGCCCGTGAGCCTCTTGGGCTTCAGAAACGCCTGCTCTGGTTTAATATGAGGAACTCAGAATTTCTCCCTGACAGACCTGTCTGATTTGCTGATTATCTGGGATGCTTTCTTAATCACCAGCAGAAAAATTAACTCCCCATTTTCACATGAAATAAATGTAAGCTAAAATTAAATAGTTAGCTCTAAGATTTCCTGTTTCATGGTCAATCATGAAAAAACTGATTTTCTTGCACTGCCAAGGGCAGTGTAAATCCTTCCAATTTTTTTTTTTGGCTAGGTTTTTCGATTCCATATCCAAACAAAATGACAAAAATGCAAAAAATAATAAATACATAGTTTGTGTCAGGTGGGAAATTTTGAAATACTTTTTTTTCTGAAGACCACGCCTGAATCTTGAATATTAAGTCATAATATCCAGATTTTAGATGTGGAGGAGGTTTTGCTTATTTCTGTTTAAATAGGATTGTTGGCAAACAAATTACGTGTTTCTGGTGATCATTTTTACGCCTGAGTACTTCACATAAATGTGGCTCCAGTTCAGGAAACCTCTAAAGCATGGCTCTACTGGATCCGGCTTTGATGTGATAGCTGCAATGGATTTTGAGATGCCCATTTCACTTCAACATGTCCTTAGGTGTGGAAACGTTTCATTTTCTTGACCTGCAGCTCCGGTTTGCAGTCTCTAGGCTAGCTCTGTGTAGAGCCACATCTGAGCCACCAGCGTCTGAGACAGATGTGGATTGCTGAATGACTCGCTCCCACCCTAGCACACCTGTTTTTAGGAAACAAAGCTTCCGAATCTGAAGCATAAAGATGGTGTGATGTGTTTTGTTTAAATAAGGACTCTAGATTGTGTCCTTAAGGTGTATTTTGTGACTAGCAAGTCACTAGAATGTGGAATTACATATTTCCCAAGGTGTATTCAGGGCTATCCTCAGATTAAATCACCATGTGGCTTCAGTTGGGCATACAGCAGGAGGATGGGCAGGGAATGAACGTGAGACCGCCCAGATCCCCCTTCCTTAATAAAAAGCTGTGGTTTCTCATCGTATGAAAAAGCAGTGCAGTGCTTTTCTCAGCAAATCTGTGAGAGATTCTCATGAATTCTCATGCCTTCTCATGAACGCACTCCTTCCTTTGTTAATATCATGAGAGCTTCTCTTCCCATTCTGGTTTACCCTGTAAACTCAAAGAGGTGGCTCTTGGAATCGTGGGGGAAGACCAGCAAGAAACAGCAGAGCTTGGTGCTGGTGGCTGGGGGAAGAGCCATCCGCTTCCCACACCATTCAACTGAGGAGCTGCCAGGAGCTTTCACAAGTGCAGCACCAACCCCGGCAGGGTGGTCACTGACCATCACAGGCATTTTCTTTCCACTGGACGAGCTGCGGCTCGTCTCCAGTAGCTAGGACAATTTGGGTAATTGTTTCCACATCCCAAATATCTAAGTTGGATTTTCAGTGTTACAAAGTGATTGTCACACTGAAAGCCCTTGATGACTGTTATTAGGGGACTTTTGAATAAGAAGACCATCTCGGACCTAAGCCTTGTTAAAGGCTGGGAATGCCAAGCGCTCTTTCCAGCTCGAAAAAAAGAGCAATCAAGGCCCATTCTGTAGGAAAAACAGCTGGGGATTGCAAGAGTGGGTCAAAGTTAAATGCTGGATCTTCACAAATCACACTTTTGGTGTTCAAAGTGGGCAAGAAGCAACCGTGTAGGGCCTGACCCACCAAGCTGCATAGCAACTAGTGTCAGAGGACAGGTCGTGGCTGCTATTTGCTTTACCTAACATGGTTGCAATCATAAGGCGTGTGAGAACACCTTCAGTTGTCCAGCCGGGAGATCTAGTGGTGGTTTTCGGTGGGCTGGAAGGTGGTAGAGCGCTTGGTGATGCAGCTGGGAGCATGCTGTGGGTGGAAGGATGGGTCTCCTGGTACCAAACGTATTGGAGCACTTCGGGGGTTTTAAGATAGGATTTTAATTCCTACTGTGTTCAAGGTCAGAGGACTTTGTGAAGGGGAAGAGAATTGCTTAAACTTACGCGGCATTGACTCTCAACTTAGAAAAATGTCACAATACCGTATGTGTTTTGAGGACTCAAAAATTATTAGTAGAACTGTACAATGGGGAAAAAAAAAATCTTAATTTTCCTGAAGATGACAATGCCTTAAAAGAAGGAATTAGTTTCTGTATAAATTTAGGTTTTGGAAACTTAATCCCAAGCAAACAAGCAGGACTAAAATGTTCTGGCAATGATTTATGGCCACAGAACAACTTGATCTGTGGTTAAAATCAGAAAAAAAAGCACTGTTTCTCAGTTCTCTATAGCTGCTACTGGAAGATATGACTTGTTCATTTGTCATGATTTCGCCCTGACTAATGGAGAAAAGCATGGCATTGCTGAGATTTATACTAGAAATGTTCAAATGGGTCTGGATAAAAGAATGAATGGAAACGTGCATGTGCGAGAGCTCCAGAACAAACAATAGAGCGGGTTTAAAAGATCGGTACATATTGATAAACCTTGCTCTCTGTGTTGCGCACCAGTGACACCAGTCAGACAGTTTTGGTGCACACGTTTTGGTGTTTGTGAATACCTGCATACAAGAGGAGTGTAACAGCTGAGTTTGAATTAAACTTAAACACCACCTTCAGTTTGATAAGGTTTTGCAGGGAATTTTGTTATAGCAGTTTTCTACAGGACATAACAAATTAGCAAGTTGTGGTTTAAAACAAAGTAGGTGCTTTGCTCCTATTAAATGTTTGCGTGTTAACAGTTAAATCCTGTTTGACCAGGCATCAATAGTCTTGGCTTTTCTGGGGTCAGATTATTTTACCTTTTTAATTTGCCTTTCCTATAAACTCTATCCTGCATCCGGAAAACCTTAATGAAAAAAAAAGGTTCATCAAAACTGGTTTAATCTCTAGGGAAAAAGTTCTGTCCGGTTCTAGTGCAAAATGTGACAAAAATCAAAACCTACTTCTCGCTGCTCTGCTTTTACAAGCAGAAGTCATTCATTATCTGTGCCAGCGAAAACCATTTCTGATGGCAATCTGGAGCCGTCTGAAGAAGCAGCAAGAGAGAAGACATGACGTTCCAAACCATTGTGGCTGGAGGTGTCTGAGAAGCCAACGTTCACCTCAGGTACCCCCATGGAGCCAGAAGCAACGCGGCTTCCACAGGAGCATCTGCCAAAGGTTTATCATTGCGGAAAGCCCAAGATGACAGCCCTGAGTATATTCTCCACTTTCTGTATCTATTTCAGAAGAAATGGGGATTCACGGCCTTCAAACTCTGAAAGATGGGACGGGGGTTGCATTGGAGCAAGCAGCGTTAAGTTGTCACCACTGTAAGAATAAAGGAATTTGGCGGGAACAAGTTGTTTAATTCCCAGCCTCCTGCAAGGCAGAGGGAAATGTGGCATGCAATTTTCTTGAATATGCCACAGGAGCTTAGGAGAATCAGTTCACATAAATGAAACAAAATAGTGCAACTTTGGAGGTATCTGCTGTGGTCATAAGCAGGAACAAATAGGCATTAAAGAATTGCTGACGTGACTTAAGATCTGCCAGTGAGCTGACTGATGGAGGTCAGTCTGCACCGGTGGGGACCAGGGAACTCCACTGGGGGAAAATTCCTGAATATTCTGAAAGCATTGACATGCCAGTAACGAAACACCATTAACAACAAAATATTACTGCCAGCAGGTGACTTTCATTTCAGGCAGACTACAAAAGAGACTGGAAGCAAATAAATAGGATGGGAACACAATCCTTTCAGAAGCCTATTTTTTTTCCCCCCCAATTAATCTTTTTCAAACCACCACGGCTATAAAAATATCTCTGTGTATGGTGGGAGTGAGAGGAAGCGCTTTTAGCCTAGGACCACAGCTCGCAGCAATATCTGACTCTCGCAGAGCAGGGGAATTGCAGGAAAAGCCGAGGAAACGGTGGCGAACTGTTCTTACCTGGCAGAGAACTGAGGAAAGTGGGTCTTTCAAAGCACATATTCCTTCTGCTGGCTTATGAGGGAATCACAGGCCCTTAATGAGCTGGAAGGATTCTATGAATACGAGCTAAGTGCCCCGGACATTTAAAGAGCTGATGAAATGAAATATCATGGAGCGAGCTGCGTGCCTTGCCTTTCCTCTCCAGCCCTAAAGGTTTATTGCACTCAAAGGTATGGGCTGTAGCGCTCCGCGATGAGTGGTACAGTGCTGAAAGACAAAAACCACATCCTGGAAAATTAAAAAGTCCCAGAGGCAGGCAGACAGTCAGAAGAAAATTAAATCAGATAGCAGTGGCTGAGAGGGCATATTTGTTAAATACAAAAGCCTCCCAGAGATACTGGCTGTGCCCCGGAGGAGCAGCCGCATATGTGTTAAGCACGAGCTGTACATGTGACAACTGGCCAGTGATCTTTTTAGAATCATAGAATGGTTTGGGTTGGAAGGGACCTTAAAGCTCATCTCGTTCCACCCCCCTGCCCTGGGCAGGGACACCTCCCACCAGACCAGGTTGCTCCAAGCCCCGTCCAGCCTGGTCTTTTTTATGGAGGTGACAATTTTGCCGTGTTCAGTGGAAGGTCTTCTAGACAATTAGCTTCAAAATCAATTTTGTCGGTTCTTTCTAGATAAATTGGTGCACTGACCCACGGATTTCCATCAGTAAACAGCTGCCAATCTTGGTGTGTCGTTAAATAAACAGCCACAAAAGTTGTGGTAAGCACACTACACCTTTGCGCTACCCTTCATAGCAAATATTTACTAAAACAAATCTAGTCGGAGTAAAAAGTGAACTCCTTGTGACCCACACATGCACTGGAGAACTCCAGATAACCTACTAACGTACATCTAAAGCTATATGGCTTTGACTGATTTCTTTTTAAAAAATTTGTAATACTGTCTCTCGTTCTCCTAATCCATCCACACTGAGTGCTTCTGATTCCTTTGGAAAAGTAGGAAGCACAGGGAAAACTTATACCTGTATTTATGCAAGCTGGAAAGTTTTCTGCATTAAGGCAAGGGCTTTTGGGTTCTGGCTACACAGTGCAATGTGTGCCTAGAAAGCTACCTTTTAAGAAACCCCTCAGGGTTTCTTAAAAATGTCTCTGTATTTACCATAAACAAACATTTTCTTAGTAGAGTACCTAACCCTGAAATAGGATGCCATTTGCAGTCCTTGGCAGGAGTCTTCACGCCGCTGTTTTGAGGCATCGACTAAAAGGAACTTGCTCTCTGCTGCAGCAAAAGCAGAATTTCAGCCACAGACCCCCGCGGACCACAGACCGGGCAATGCTGAAGGTCAGTGTCTGATTTAAACCCCATCTGCAGTGAGTTAAGGCTTTGCCAGAGAGCGTTTCTGGCCACCTCCCTTCTTTCCTCACTGCAGCCCCAGACACCCCAGCACAGATATTTGCCTTACGCCATGGCTGAGCTCACAGACCACGGCCGGGAAGGGGGGATAAACCCCAAAGCAGGGGCACACAGGCAATGCAGAGTGCTGGGAAAACAGGCACCTGAAGTCAATAAGAACCCACCTGTGCCCAAGAGCACGTTGAACGGGGATTTAAAGAGCTCTTCAGGAGGTATTGCTCTTACTTCAAAGACGTGGCTTAGACAGAAGAAGTTCTTGGCTTCATTTATTTGTCTGGTTAGGATTTTTGTGTGTGTGCTCTTTTTCTTTTAATCAGAACATTTTAGGCTTTTTTTTTTTTTTTTAATATGTTCTTTTCAATAGCTTTAGTACTGTTCTTGTTTATTTTAAACCCAGAACAATAGCACATCCTCCTGCTTCCTTTAAGACCACATCGAACAACCGAACATCAACAACCCCATGCGGCAGTAGAAAAAAAATGTAAGTTCATTTTAATTCCATATATACATAATCTGAAATCAACAGGGGTGGTGTTTGTTTTTTCTACTGAGCTCTGTACGTGTTAAAAAAATATTTTTTTCTTTTTTAATATAGGAAAAAAATTATCTCAGTGGTTTTAATACTGTGTGTGTTGATGCTAGCTTAAAATTACCGCCTTCCTGCAGTTCACTTTACAAACTTGTGCATTTTCTGGGGGAAAGAAAAGTTCTGTCAGGGGCAAAGGGAATTAAATTCTATAAGCTAGTTATTAATTTTTAAATGTTATACTTGTGTAAAACTGAACAGAAAAAAGGAAATAGTTTATTTTTTCTTTATATAAATTCTACAGACTTGTGAAGAAATAAGCTTGTCCTGCTTTTCCCCGAGCTCTTCACCTTCCCACTTCTATCCCCGGCGCCCACTGAGTCTTTATTTTCTTCAAATCAAGAAATTCTGACTTATTCTATAACTTCTGGGTTGCTCATCATGTGTACCGGTGTCAGCAGGCACCGAATGTGATTTAAGTCTGCAGCACTTGTGACCGATAAGATCAGAAGCTGTGGAGCAAAAATGGGGAAAAGCTAAAGTGAAAACCTGAGCTTGCTCAATGATGAATGGAGCTCTTCTAAGAATCTTCAGGAATGGAAAGCAGTAGAAAATTTAATCTTCTACTTGGAAAACTAGCCCTAGTTAAGCTTTTTTTTTTTTTTAAATTTTTGTTTCTCTGCATATTTTTTTCCTTGGAATAAAGTTAATGTTTGGTTGCAGATGCTTCACATCTCCAGGGTTTTAAGGGTTTTGAGTAAATTTAACCTTAACTGTTCTGTGTGTATGTGAATGTTTTAAAGTTCTTGAGATGTAGTATCTGTGGCCTATCTCTTGCTGTAAGATATTGTGAAGTTCCCCCATCAATATACAGACAGCAGATTTACGCCTCATGCTGTGCCTTCTGTGTTGGGTGCGAGAGTAAGATCCCACCACGGAGTGTTGTGTCTTGAGCTACCTCTTCTATGTGTGTCTCTAACCTGTTCTCACCCACAAATTGGAGGTTAAGGGAATATCCCTGCTTGCTTCTGTATTCCTTGAACACTCAGGAGTCAGATGCTTCCCAACGCTTGTTCTGGGATGCTGCATCCTCCTTCTGAAAGGTGATCTGCTCCTGCCCCTCGACGGTAGAGCATTCTTGAGCAGAGCTCATAGGGACATCTGCACACAGCGGAGATCCGAGCCCGGAGCTTGCTGCTTCTCTGTGATAAGCAATTTTCATTTGATTAATGTTTGCTGGCAATGGCTAGTGAGACTATTGAATATAGCCGAGGTCTTCTGTGGCATGTTAAATGAGAGACTGGCAAGTGAAATAAATATTTTTAATTAGTAGTTGATGACTGCGAGCTGCAGCAGCGGGAGTAAGCTTGTGTACAATGAAAGAGCTACGTAGGGCCTGGTGAAAACATAGTGGCACCAGTGCCACGACCTGCCTCAACTCTCTTATTTCTAGTTTCAGAATCTGTAAAACACCAGTGCACTTCAGGGGATTATTCGGAATAGCAAAATAGAATAGAATCATAGAATGTGTTGGGTTGGAAGGGACCTTTAAAGGTCATCTAGTCCAACCCCCCTGCAGTCAGCAGGGACATCTTCAACTAGATCAGGTTGCTCAGGGCCTCATCCAGCCTGGCCTTGAATGTCTCCAGGGATGGGGCCTCCACCACCTCTCTGGGCAACCTGGGCCAGTGTCTCACCACCCTCAGTGTAAAGAACCTCTTCCTAATGTCTAAACACTCTATTTCTTGGTCCTAGATGTCTTTCTAATGCCTCAGAGCTCAGTGGGATTACTGGGGACAGATTCAAAATTCCGCCCCTCGGTGGCTGGGGTTTTTTTGTTTTTTTTTATTTTTTGGTTTGTTTGTTTTGGCTGTGTTTGTGTGGGTTTGGGGATTTTTTTGTTTTGTTTTGGAGGTTGGTTTTTTTTTTTTTTACTCCTGAACATACACTTTCTGCAATTTCTTTGCCATTGCAGTTTTACTGTATTGGGACGGGGAGAACAATCATAGCTATTTCACTCATCAGCCTTTGCTCACCCTGGACTTTCTGTGACTTAAAAAAGGATGAAAACCCGCTACCAGGCTCATGATGGACATATCTATAGCTGGATGCAGTATGAGCAGAGCTTCATCACTTTTCTTGCAGGGGAGGTAGAGAGAGACTGCCGCTTGTCCTTCTTGGAGGACTCTGCTGCTGTCCCTTGTGGTGGGATCCCTCCCCACTAGGAGGGGGACCAGTGTCTGAGAGGATATCCAAGGATATCCATGCTGTTCTTGACAGAGGCCGTTTGGCTTCAGCTAGGCAAATAAATACCGGGTCTTCAGCTGCCACGCTCAGCGTTCTGTGCCCAAGAGCGTGCGTGTTTCTTTTGGATGTACCAGTTGGTGTAAAAACAGTTATTGCATTTCCCTACAAACCGTGCTTTGCTTTTGTGTTCTAAGGACATCTGAAGAGGAAAGTAATAATTAAAAAAGAAAAAAGTTGGCTCCATATGTCTTTAATTAACGCACATCTTCAGGCACTACACCAAGAAATCCAGCCTCCTCTTGCTTTATTCTTGATATGCCTGTTTGAATAGAAATTACTGTAATTAACTCCAGATTTCAAAATATCAACATGTAGAAGAGTTTGTGTACCCGCTAAGTGAGCGTCGCTGGAAGAACACAGACATTACAGGATGCTGAAATAATTCCCATTCACTAGGCAAAGGGAAATATTAAGGAACTGAAAATAAATGGAAAACCAGATCTGTAAAATTATCTTAAATGGGGGAAATCTTAAAGTAAAATGAAACCATTACACTGAAATGCAAACAATTCAGCATAATGGGGACAGCCTTATTCGATTAAAAAAAACAAGCCAAGCCCCGTTATTCATTATTGTGTATGCTGTTACGGTAGCAGTTGAGTGCAGGCAAAGTAATAGAGCCAAGAAACTGGCCAGGTCCAAAGGATCGTTGTGCTCACCTCAGTGGAAATATGTGACTCTCTATCTGCTGCAGATTTGGCTGTGATGAATCAACAAGTAGTCCGACAGTACTACGGCAGGGGGAATAGGCAGAGATCCCAACATCTTGCAAAACCATCAGCTAACTCGGGCTGGTCAGGAAGGGGCTCACGTTTAATGACTTCAATTCATTTTCTTTTCTTTCTTTTCTCTCTACCCTGTCTAGACTTGTCTTACAGGATTCTGAAAATTTGACCCTATGATCTCTCGCCCTATTGGCTGGCCCCAGCTCTTCAGTGTTTCCTACCTCATATAAAACTGTAGGTGCAGAGGCTTGTACAGAAATCTCACCATCTGAGTACAGCTCACTGTCTTGGACACCAAAATCCTGAATCCTGGCTGTGGCAGTCAGCAATAATTATAGTAGAAAATGCAATAATAGCTATTACATAGTTGTTTTGACTCCAATCAAAATATTAGCACAGATGAAATGAAAAACTGAAGGAGAAATGGTGGGCTGAGACAACACAGTTGGCTTCCATCATTGGACTTAATGGCTAACATATCTTATTAGAAACAAAATAAAGTTAAAGCTGTCTAACATTATCTGTGCTACTCCTGATTGGGCATAAGGATTCCTCTGGTGTAAAGCCAAGCATCAGTTAGAGGAGCACACAGACAGCTCTGCTGTTAATGATCTGGCTTAGAGCCACTGGCACGGGAGAGCTGGGGAGCTCCGTACCTGGAAGGCAGCAGATGATGGCTGGATTAGCCACCGCTTGGAAGGAAAATAAAATAACACAACTGAGCTACAAAAAGGATCCATTCTGTTTTGACATCGCGTTCCCTTTTGGAAGGGTAAAACTCAGCACATAGAGCTGTTTTACCAACAGAAGTATCTCAAATCTTTGTAACAGCAAGCAGACCAGTTCAGGTAAAATACTGGAATGAAGGATGGAAAGCAAACACTCCATGCCCTCATGCCTCTGCTTCCCGTGGCTTACTTTTGGGCCTGCCTACTGGTTCAGGAGACATTCTCACCAGTTTCCTTCTCGTGCTCATTTTCAGTATTGTCCTACCAGACGCTTCCGTTTCCTTTCTCATTGGAAAGTTTCTTTCTTTCCTGTGCACGCTGACTATCTAATCCAGCTAATCTGCCAGGCTGATTAGGAGGAGTGCCATGCCAGTCTGAGGCCACCTGATCTCATGGTGTAGTGCCCCAGATGGGAACAGATTTATCAACTGAGCCACCACTGGCAGCTACCGAATTCTCACCAGCCACCTCTGAGATGAGCATACGGAAATTCGATGCTTAAGGAGGAGATTTTTGGATGCAATACGAGGGAATTACACAATTTACCTTGCTTCAGTTGTAGCGGGCAGCACGTGGCTGCAACGCTTGCACTGCGTTGCACGGAAAGTTCAACCGGTGTGCCCTTTCTGCTGAGGATTGTCTAATGTAATGACGGTGGAACCCAAGGGACAGCTGGGTCCAAGGAGCAGGAAGCCCGCGTGCCTGTGTGACAGGGGACGGAGTCACCTGATTGTCCTACCAGTGTCCCTGGGGCACGTCAGAGAGACCGGGGAATGCCATACAGGAACTGCAGATCTGAATCCTTGCTCTGCCACTGGAATGCCATGGCACCTTAACAGCTTGCTCCTGGACACAGAAAATAGAACCACCTTAATAATACTGTCATGGGTTAAACGCGTTAAGTGATATGAAGGACTTTGCCGTGCAAAGCAATAAACTGAAAACCTGTGAGTACCTAGGTTGCACTTTGATATCTTCATAAATAATGGCCTTGGCTGCTTTTTCTTGATACAAACCAAACATAAAGGTAAAGAAAAGTGGCTTATGTTTTATCATAAGGAGGAAGATCCGGCAGATAGGCCACAGTGTTTCAGTCCTCCTGTGAAAATGATGAGAAAGAATTTACTAAAGAAATTCCCAGCCAAAACTGGGGGATCACAGACATGTGCCATTACAGCTCAATGTCGCTGTCTGAAGTACACGTGAGAAAGAATGACCAGGATGTTTGTTTAATTGATAGTATTAAGCACACAAGACAGTAAGTACATTTACTGCATGATAACCTTTATACCTTTACAAGAAATACAAGAAAAGCTTTACTGTTGCATGTTCCTTTTCCAGCAGCTGTTGCTTCTCAATAGGGCAGGTTGAAGGAGCCCTGGCTGTGACTCAGGTTGGGTTCCCACAAATCCTCCAGGAAACTTTGTATGGAATGAGCGATGACATCTCCGCAAATTTTGCTCCCAAGCTGAGAACCGACAAAATGAGGAGTGGGCAGTGAAAATGTGTGTGTGATTTGCCCAGCTTAACCTGGGAACCCAGGTGGAATAGCAGAGGTGGAATCTGAAAATAGAACAAGTTGGGGAGGAAACAGGTCTTCATAACTTATTTAAATGTTTTGGGCAGTGTTTGTCATGGGAAGCTACTCTGAATACAAAGGGGGAAAATATTGTTCTTCTAGCCATGTTAAAGAGATTAAGTTTTAGCGTATGAAAATGCAGACCAAACACTTCTAGCCTCTTAAATGAAGCTGTGCTAACACGATTTTTTGGAGACTAAGGGTTTGTGTACCATCTGCCCAGCTATTATCAACAGGCAGTGTTCTACACGCATCAAGAAAGAACTGAGTATTAAAGAATGAGACTTAGCCTGGGTAATCCTATTTGAACTTCTTTTGAAGTCTTATTGTTCGGTTCACTTGCATAAGTTTGGGAAAATTTCAGGGTTTTAACATCCACACAAACTAAAACAATCCTGAAAAAGAAAGACGCAGAGTTTATTTTTGTTTACAGCTCTATGTCTAATCTTCTTAATTAACAGATAGCTCAGAAAATTAAATTTCTTCAGTGGTTTTCTGGGTTTAATGAGTTTTCTTTTCCTTGCTACAAGTGTCTCTCTATTGCTGTAGATGTTGTAGATGCTCAATTAGACCATCTAAAAGTCATGGTCTAATTAGGACAACTGCATTTGAAAATGTTGGCACAAGTGGCGGGCTCAAGGGCACATGGAAAGCTCATGGCAGAAGAGGGAAATGAGTACAGATTTCCAAGCACTTTGCCTCCTGCTTTTCGGACAGAGAATCCTTCCCTTCTGGAAATAAAAATGAATGGTTTGTATCCAAACTATTCACAGCCTTTCAGCTGCCAGCCAAGTTTTGGTGAGTGTTTTTCACCAGCTATTTTTTGTCTAAACCATTTTACCCTATCTTATTCTTCTCCATTTTAACGTGGAATCTTTCTTCCGTCCTTTTTCACCATGCCCAAAAGTCATCTTTAGCTTTCAGTGGAGCACTTGGCTGTTGTCTCGTACCCATCTCTACAGTTAAAACACTGGACTCTTCTGTTATCCAAGTTCTCCAATTGCTGTTCCGATCTTTTCTTCTCCCACACCAGCTCTTCCCTAAACTCAGTATTAATTTTCTAAATCTCCGGTATTTACCACTAGAGCTCTAAAAGGACAAGCTTTAATTCCACCTGCTGCCGCTTTCCTCAATTAAATTTCATTTTCAGTGATGATGAGGAAAGATGCCAAGTTTTATGGTAATTCATGTCAACTACTAATTTGAACCTGTCAGTACAGCACCACATGTCGACATAGATGTACCCCTGGGAAAATCTTTGTCTGCTTATGTGCCGAAGACAAGAGATGACGAACAATAATGAAATGTATTCTGTTGTCAAGAGCAGTCATGGAAGATCATCTGTTAATTGTTTCCTTCCAGTACCTTCTGGAAAGCATTTTTATTTTTTTGTCAGGCAAAACACCTGATTCTAATTGGCTGCTGGATGGAAACAGCAGCCTGATATCTGTACAGAAAGACCCTGATAAGAAAACTTAATATTTAGATATGAATATATCGAGGACAACCAGGCGAATGGAAAGTGCAATGAAGTATAAAAAAAGGGAGCAAGATTATATTCTATTCTGTTTTTTGACCTCTTCACCTGGCCGAAAGGTTCCTTATATTCCTTATATTAACTTTTCCAATAACATTGCTTAAAATAGACGTGAGCTGTGGTGGGAGATATAGGTGGGCAAGACGAAAGAAGGGAATGGCAGGGCAGCTTTCCTTCCCCGCTGAAGTGCTTCTCCTGCAACATGACGGCAATCGCGAGCTGTGGGACTTGGTCCAGCAAATCTGAAGGTTCAGAGCAGCTGTAGAGGAAAAGCTATAAAATACCCGACTGTACCAAGGGCTGCAACAAAGGTTTCCTTTTCAATCAAAATCATTAGTAGCAAAAGAAAAGCCCCAAGCCGCTGCAGCGCAAAGTTTTTCATCTGCCTTAATTACTTTCCATAGGGAAGACATTAAAAATCCAAATGGTCCCTGTCAGAGGGTTACAAAATGACGGCACAAGAGCCCCTGGCAGGGATATGTGAACGGTTTTTCAAACGCACACAGACTGATACGATGAGATGGGGCTTTCTGCCTCAAGCATTTTTCTTTTTGCAGTAGGTGGGTGTGTGCTGTTGGACTTCATCCACGAGCCGCCTCAGCGTTAGCTTTCTGTGGCAGGCTGCCGCTAACGAATTGCATTGGTACCTGAGAGCTGAAGCTCTCACTTTGTTTAAAGTGCAAGCCCATCATCATTAACAAAAGCTATAGCTGGGAGAAAAAGAACCATAGAAATACATACTCTGATGAGGAGCAATCAAACAACGTGCTGAAAATCTCCGAGGTGGTTATGAGCGCTATCTATGAAACACTGAATTTGGCTTGTTTGCTGCTGTTCAAAAAGGGAAAAGCTCTTTGTCAGCGATTCCCAGTGATCCAGACGAACGTGCCTTTTTCTGAAAAGCATATTTTACTGCATAATGACAAGGGGCAAGTAAATGCATTAATTAGCCATTGGAATGGCTTCACTGCCACAGTCAGAGCGCGCTGGAAGGGAAATCTTCCAAATGCAATTAAAATATCAAAGTTACTTAGAGTGAGTTTACAGCTTTCCGGAGACAAGTAACTAGGGGACGGCAGGGCAGGGGTAGGTTTAAACTTTATTGTGTTGCATCTAAATTGGGGAAGTGTGGCTGTTTGAAGCAGAGGGGGGGCAATGAAGAGTGCAGGATAGTAAGACACTGGCAGCTAACTCAGAGAAAGTAGCTTTACACGAATTTTGGAAAAAATGTCTGTGGTGGCATCCTTCTCGTGGGGCTACCTGAGAGCGAAGCAAAAGCCAGAGGCAACCCTTGTGCTCCCACCCCCGATATTTCCATGATGATGGAAAAATGATGCCCAAAGGCCAGGGAGGGGATATTTGCTAGTCCGTTCTGTCTCCCTGGAAAAGTGGGGTTACAGTATGGAGAAAATGCTGCTTCTTATCCATTTTAAATTGTAGAAGTAGTTAAGACTACAGAACCACGCACCACTAAAACCACTTTACTGTTGAATTCCTTCCCGTGTTCCCCACCAAGAGCTGTGAACGTTGGGTTGGAATCTGTGAAGTCCGGGAGAGAATCCTCCTAGAGCAAATTAACCATCACAGGAAAAGCTGTGATACCTAGAGAATAAACAAACTAAAGCCCTAACCACACATCTTAAATAATAATTTTTAAAAAAATGGATGGCTGCAGGAGGTTCAGGAGAGACTAAAAGCTTGAACTGTACCATTAAACCCAGCTATGACGCCCCTTTTTTACTTATTTTTTTTTCCTGATAAATAATCAAGTAAATCATATTTCCTATGAGCAATGTTTTAGGCACATTCATCAGTTTATTGGCTTCGATGGATTTCGACTAAGTTAACAAAAAAAAATAAAAAACAAACACAGAAACCCTATTCATAATGAGCCTACAATAATCTGTGGGTTACTTTTGTATGTGTTGCTAACGATTCCACTTATCCAGTAGTCCAAACTATCTCCTTGCAGCTGTGTGTGTGTGTGTCTCAGGACTGTGAAGATGGCAAACAACTTCTTTGACACAAGATGCTATGCGAACTTGAACATAAAATATGGCTCTGGCTTATATCCCTTATTGGATCCGTTGCGTGTTGCAGCCATAAAGCAACTCGTGCGTTCTTTTGGTATCAATTTTAACAAGTAAATGAGTTATGAAATACTTATATTTCAGTTCTGAGTTATGTACACCAGATTATAAAATCCCTCAGCAGAGCACTCCTATACCTGCTTGTGTCAATTTTGGCTTCCGTCAGACTTCAGCATGGTTAAATTCAAGATATGCTGAAAATCTTCTCTATTCGAGGAAATACAAATGTTAAACTGCTAATGACCAATGATTGCTAATTAAAACACAGCTTCTTCCTTGTCTTGGTACTTCTATGACTGTCCTACTATTTGATCACCTCAGGGTTAACATCTCTGCACTTTATCGCTCCGTGAAAGAACAGGCTGCTCTTTCTATTTTCTTGAAGAATAGAAGTAAACAGTGAAAAAGAATATTTGAAATAAGCAAAGACATTCCTTTAAAAATAAATAAAGTACCTTTTTAAAACCTGAAGGCAAATTATTTTCACATGTCCTTGGCACTGTGTGTGGTAGTCAAGAACAAATTGCGTTGTGATTTTTGCTTCCAATTACTATCTAATGTTGGAATAACAGCACTGCAGCTACACCTCATTCTTAGTAGCACCAGTGAAGGCTGAAACTTGAGGGGTTTTAATTTTATTTATTGCTTAATTACAGTGACTCCACGCATTAATTTTAAAATAAAATCATGCGTACGCTTTATTGCTTAAAGGGCAGAAACCTAATTGAAAAGAAGAGATCTGCGGCAAGTGGTGCTGGGATTCAGGCAAGAAATAGATACTCTTCTAACAACGCTATTTTGGCTATATTTCATCTTTGCTGTTGCTCACAAAGAAAGATGCTGTGAACAGGAGCAGATGTTAGGAAGTCAGCTGCTTTGGGATTATCAGGGAGCTGGTTTTCACGTAATGGAAAGAGGGAATATCTGAAAACAGAAAGACAAATGGGAGAAGTAACATCCTTGTAAAACAGGAGTCCATGATCAGACTCCAGGGAACTGCTTGTATTGAGTTTGGTTTAAATCTTTTTCAGACTAAGGAAGTGGGAAACCTTGAAAGTGGTAAGTGTGCTCCATCCTTTCATAAAATACAGCACAACACACTCTGTTCTCCCCGTCTGTGTTTTTGATCTTTTTTTCTCTGCTTGAACACTTTCTGTTGTTTTACTTTCCAGTTCTCTTTTTCAGTCTAATTTCCCCCTCAGGCTATTTTTGGTCTTATGTGCATTCTGTTATTTCATCATCTCTTTTCACAATCTTTCAAGAACATATGATTTCTCTTGTGATTTTCATCTCCTTTTAGCAGCTATTTTTCCTTTCATGTATTTCCTCTTCCTTCTTTAATAAGTATTTTTTTTTTTTAAAGGTCACTTTTAGGCTTCCAGTCTAGATCCCTTCCCTTTTCCCCTCTGCGCTCTACTAAGCATGCTTTTGTCCACGTAACGTATATTTCTCTCACCCTCTAACTCTAGCATCTCCCTTTTGTCCTTCTCTTCAACGCCCCGCCATATGATTAATTTTGTTTTGTCTACACCTAATTTATCTCCTTTCGCTGCACCCAGGTAACTCCCATGTTCTTTCATTATGCGTCATGGTCATCTTAGATGGAAATTGCATTCAAGAACCTAAAAGTTATTTTGGATTCCACCTCCCCTTTCTATTCTCTGTCCTTATATTTATCCTGTGCTATGACTAACAAGGAAGATAACTATTTTCTAGCTAAAGGATACCAAAGTATCCTTATAATCTAAAGTATGCTTCATCTCTGTCTCTCTCAGCCTCAAACCCAACCACGGGTCGTGTAGCACCTAGAATCATAGAATAATTTAGGTTGGAAAAGACCCTTGGGATCATTGAGTCCAACCATCAACTCCACTCTACAAAGTTCTCCCCTACACCATATCCCTTGACACCACATCTAAACAAGTCTTAAACACATCCAGGGATGGCGACTCCACCACCTCCCTGGGCAGCCTGTTCCAGTGTCTGACCACTCTTTCTGTGAAGAATTTTTTCCTTATGTCCAGCCTAAACCTACCCTGTTGCAGCTTGAAGCCATTCCCTCTTGTTCTATCGCTAATTACCTGTGAGAAGAGACCAGCACCAACCTCTCTACAATGTCCTTTCAAGTAGTTGTAGAGAGCGATGAGGTCTCCCCTCAGCCTCCTCTTCCTCAGACTAAACAGTCCCAGCTCCTTCAATCGCTCCTCATAAGATTTATTCTCCAGGCCCTTCACCAGCTTCGTTGCCCTCCTCTGCACTCGCTCCAGCACCTCGATATCTCTCTCGTATTGAGGTGCCCAGAACTGGACACAATACTCAAGGTGTGGCCTCACCTGCGCTGAGTACAGGGGGACAATCACCTCCCTCCTTCTGCTGGTCACACTATTTCTAATACAAGCCAGGATGCCATTGGCCCTCTTGGCCACCTGGGCACACTGCTGGCTCATGTTCAGCCGCTTGTCAGTTAGAACCCCCAGGTCCTTTTCTGCCAGGCAGCTCTCCAGCCACTCTTCCCCAAGCCTGTAGCGATGCGTGGGGTTGTTGTGGCCCAAGTGCAGGACCTGGCACTTGGCCTTGTTGAAGCTCATTCCATTAGCGTTGGCCCATCGATCCAATCTATCCAAGTCTCTCTGTAGAGCCTCCCTATCCTCATGTAGATCAACACTCCCACTTAGCTTCGTGTCATCTGCAAACTTGCTGATGATACACTCTATGTCCTTATCAAGGTCATCAATAAAGATGTTGAACAGAAATGGCCCCAACAATGAGCCCTGAGGTACACCAGTTGTGACCGGCCACCAGCTGGATTTAACTCCATTAACCACCACTCTTTGGGACTGCCCATCCAGCCAGTGCTTGATCCAGACCTATTTCAGGTCACTTGTGATACCAAGGCCTTTGAGAATCTAAATTATCCTGGAGGGTGGGGAAAAAAAAGAAAAGGAAAGGGAAAAACAAACTGTGGAAACCGTAGACAAATGAGAATTGTCTGGTTTTTTGTAAACCAGTGAAGGATTGGTCAGCCAACAGCCTGAAGCGTAATGTTGCAGGTGCAGAGTGTTGGAGAAGAAATCTCTTGCATTCAATGTGGTGGCCTTAATTGTAAAAAGAACGGTGTGTCTGTCTTAGAGCTAAATCCAGATTTCTCCTGGATGCTGTAAAACGGGGCAGATGAACGAGGGTGGTTTGATATATAACAAAGGGAGAGTTTGATATATAACAAAATGCAGACTTGATACCGTAAAATCAAAGAAGCAGTTTTGGTCTGATCTCTAAGAAGTGATGACAGGATTATTTTGGTTTTCGTTCAACGTATCAATATCTGATCAAAGTTCTGATCTTGGCTTTACTGAAAACAATGGAAAAGTGCCTCTGAGCAAGTTTCCAAGATGGAGCATCTCAGGACTGGTTCCTTGTGATATGGCATGAGTCGGTGATGTGAGTACATCTAGTAGATGCCAGTTTGTGGTGTGTGGTGGTTTTTTGTTTGATTTGTGTTTTGGGTTTGGTTGTTTTGTTGTTTTTTTTTTTCCCCTCTGAAAATGTCACCATCAGATTCTTCCTTTGGAGTGCTCTAGCTGCTTTATAAATGCCATCTTAGGCCGAGAGACATCTGTGGTGATCAATTTTCCTTAGTTACTTTGTGTGGATATTCCTGTGAGATGAGAAAAGCCATTCCAGCTTGTTCTTTCTCTTTAATATATGTAATTTGGGCATCAGTCAGCCTGTCCTTCACTGCGGTATTTGAAATTTGACGTGGTTGTCATCTTTGATGTGGCTGGTCTGTGGTGTTTGACAAAATGCCATGGATATTCCCTGCTTAGTCCACAGGTGAACCCACATCTTAAACCTACAGAGGTTGATGAGATCCGAAGCTTATGGCTGTCTGTGTGACAAACTTTATCCTCAAGCATCTTGACGCCTTCTGCAAGTCCAAATTAAGCCACACTATCACAAGCATCATCAGGTTGTTTTCTGTGGGGATTTCTTGTGACAAAAAAAATACCTCTTTCAAGTGTATTCCTCATGATTGTTTTTTATGATCAAAGGAAAAATGATGATAAAGTGGCTATGCTGCTCCCTACTGAAGAACCACCCATATGTTGTCCGTATGGGAAGTACCCCCTTCTGAAAGGTTTGATGCTGGGGGAAGGCTGTCACAGAAATAGCTCCAACTTTTTTTTTTTACATGGGAAGGGCAACACCCACACTTTTGACTTTAGTTACCAGTAAAGGAAGAAGGATTCTCGTCTGCTGGCAGGCAGGCAATCTGTGTTGGCTTGTTGTGCACTGTACAGGAGTCAAGGATTTGTCAAGGAGAGCAAGTACGGCAGTTCTCATCACTGTATAGTTGGAGCACAAGATTCTTGATTTGAGTCAGAGCTGAACAATGCAGAGTTGTACTTCCCGTTAGGAGGTTCAATGCCGTGTTGAATGTAATGGGACTGAAATGAGGATTGAGTATATTTTTTGCGTAAAAGTCCATTTACAATCAGGTAAACATGAAGGTGCCCTATTATGCAGCTTTTTTTTTTTTTCCCCCACTACTTCAGTAAAAATTACTGAAAACATCTTGAGGATTTAACTTGCAGGAACATTAAAATTGTCTGATTCTGTCAATGAAATGTGCTGGGATCTGAAAGTCCTCCATCCCAATCTGCTATGAAGCTCTTCCAAACCGCAATTTCTTCTTTGATTATTGTTTGCTATATAGCAACAATTTCAGCACTTTTGGTAATTACTCTTCTGTGCCAATGGTGAAAGTGTAGCTTTTATATTACCTTGTGATTCTTCTTTAATATTCCTATCCCTGTGATATCTGCTTGTGAAGGCTTTTAGCAGAAAGCAAAGGCTGTAGTTAGATAAGTATTATTACCACTTTCTTAAAAGAAGAGAAAATAAAGATACAGTTAGCATTGTTTTCTCCAAGGTCAGGGAGAAAGTGAGTGTATGGGGGGTGGGGAAGTATTTAAGAGATTTAAAAAAAAATAAAAAATCACTACAGCTGGAGTTAGATTGTCCTGGTAAAATTACAAATCTGCAGCATTGCTCAAACCATTGTGCCCGTATGAAAAAGGCCACTAATGGCATCACTCACTGAAAGCTGGCAGTTACCCTTTGAGGCTGACCTTTTGTTAAACCAATTCTCCCTGACTTGGTCCGTAATGCATCAACATTTCCCATTTCAGAGAGGTTGATGTAGAGTAAATAGTCCAGAAAATTAGAAGAAGTGGAAGAATCTCCACTAGCAAAAGGAGAATGTTCTATAGTTGCTGCTCAATTTTTTTACAGGCAGGCCAACATTATCATTTTGGTTCAGGCCAGGAGTGGGCTTTGGGGGCAAGTCAGACTTATCTCCCCTCACCGCTTTTATGTTTGTGTTGTGGAGTGGTCTTGGAGTTCACAGATGGATCCTTTTTGAAGAAGAAAAATCAGAAGATGCATTCCTACCACTAACGGGTGTCCGGTCTGCTGGACCAGACCAGTCCAAAGCCTATAATGAAGTATGTAGAGTGAGAACGTCAGATCCTCAGACCAAACATTCTGCTCTGGTGACCATTTCCCACTTCATTATACGCTCTTCGCTAATGAAATGAACACTAATGAGTTGGGGTTGTTCAGCCTGGAGAAGAGAAGGCTCCGAGGAGACCTCACAGCGGCCTTCCAGTATTTAAAGGGAGACTACAGGAAGGATGGGGAGGGACTCTTGATCATGGAGTGTAATGATAGGACACAGGGTAACAGCCTCAAGCTGAAAGAGGATAGATTTAGATTGGATATTCAGGAAGAAGTTCTTTCCTGTGAGGGTGGTGAGCCCCTGGCCCAGGTTGCCCAGAGAAGCTGTGGCTGCCCCATCCCTGGAGGGGTTCAAGGCCAGGCTGGACGGGGCTTGGAGCAACCTGGTCTGGTGGGAGATGTCCCTGCCCAGGGCAGGGGGGTGGAACCAGATGATCTTTAAGGTCCCTTCCAACCTGAACCATTCTGTGATTCTGTGAAAACACAGACTTTATGCAAAAAGAAAACACCTGACCTGAATCAGATTTTGAGTTTACAGGTGAATGGTGTTCCTCGAGCTTCCTGCTTCAGTCTGATCTGAATTTGAACATCGTCAATGTCTTACACAGATTGTTGGGCTCCATGGATAGAGCAGTTTCCAGCAGAAGTGATTTTCTTAGCAACACATTTTTCTGTACAAAATAGTGGCTGCAAACCCTCATAGGCTGGCCTTGAAGTCTCCAAACTGTTAAGGAGAAGCCAGCTCAGGATGTCTATTAGATTCAAGGCTTTGCACCTATCCATTATCTGGCCTGTCCAGGTTGTATGAGAGTGTGCAGCTGCCCCAAGAGACTGCAAACATTTCCCTTCTAGTAAGCTAGAAGGTAGGAGGTGTTTAAAAGATGGGTAGACATAGTGCTTAGAGATATAGTTTAGTGATGGTTTTTGTCAGTTAGGTCGATGGTTGGACTAGATGATCTGAAAGGTCCCTTCTAACCCAGGCAATTCTATGATTCTGTGATTCTAAGCTTGAAGGCTCAGTCTGTCTTGTGTATTTACTATATCTGATGCAGGTAACGAGTAGTATTTGCCTCAAGAAAGGGCTTAAACTTCCATTTAAATGATTGCAGACATTCTCTTATTAAACACTCTCTAGTGAAGGCATTAAGTAAAGTTGGAATGCAGGAATGTTTTGATCCAAAGAAGAGGAGATCCATATGAGGAGAGGCTGAGGGAGCTGGGCATGTTTAGTTTGGAGAAGAGAAGGCTGAGGGGAGACCTCATTGCCCTCTACAACTACCTGAAAGGAGGGTGTAGAGAGGTGGGTGTTGGCCTCTTCTCCCAGGTGAATAATGACAGGACCAGAGGGAATGGTCTGAAGTTGCAGCAGGGGAGGTTTAGATTAGATATTAGGAAGAATGACTTTACTGAAAGAGTGGTCAGGCACTGGAACAGCCTGCCCAGGGAGGTGGTGGAGTCACCATCCCTAGAGGTGTTTAAGAAATGTCTAGATGTGGCACTTCAGGGCATGCTCTAGTGGCAGAGATTGTAGGGGTTTTTTGTGTGTGTATGGTTGGACTCGATGATCTCAAAGGTCCTTTCCAACCATGAAGATTCTATGATTCTAAGACAGAAATAGAGGAGCCTGCAAGTATTATTGTGACACTTCTATAAATCATTATTCACCCTTTGGGCTATATCTTTGAAAAACTAACCTGACATATCTATAAGAGTTAGGCGAGAAGGACTGGTGGGGCCATCTGCTTGCCCTTTCGCAGCAAACTACAACAAACCTCCCTACTGGGGCTCTTCTGTCTCTGAACCCTGCTGCCAGGAAGGTCATCTGGCCATCAGGAATTAGCCACAGCTTTGCAGTCCTGACTGAAATAACAACACATACAGGGCATTGAGGTTGTGAGCCGGTTGGTAACTTTAAGTTCTCATCATCTGGAGTTTTAAGAGTTATTACCTGAAAAAGCCATTCTATCTGGAAACTGCTTTACAGCCACATAATCCCCCATGAATCTGTACTTCAGGGAACTGTATTACAAAAATACTAGATTTCATAATGATCTGATAAAGTAGAAAGCTTAAGTACTAAATTCCTATGGGTAACCTGTTTTACATTCAGTACTTCAAAGCACAGAATATTAAAAAATGTCTTGGGTGCTATTGGGAACTGCATAAATAATAGCAATAATAGGGATTAAAGGATACTGTAGTAGTAAAGTGCACCCTCAGCCAGTTTGCAGATGACACCAAGTTGGGTGGGAGTGTCAACCTGCCTGAGGGCAGGAAGGCTCTACAGAGGGATCTGGAGAGGCTGGATCAATGGGCCGACACCATTGGTATGAGGTTCTACAAGGCCAAGTGCCAGGTCCTGCACTTGGGTCACAACAACCCCATGCAGCACTACAGGCTTGGGGAAGAGTGGCTGGAAAGCTGCCTGGTGGAAAAGGACCTGGGGGTGTTGGTCAATGGTCAGCTGAATATGAGCCAGCAGTGTGCCCAGGGGGCCAAGGCGGCCAACAGCATCCTGGCACGTACCAGGAATAGCGCAGCCAGCAGGACTAGAGAAGTGATTGTCCCCCTGTACTCGGCACTGGTGAGGCCCCACTTCAAGTGTCCAGTTTTTGGGTCCCTCACCACAAAAAAGACATTGAGGTGCTGGAGCGTGTCCAGAGAAAGGCAACGGAGCTAGTGAGGGGTCTGGAGCACAAGTCTTGTGAGGAGCAGCTGAGGGAGCTGGGGGTGTTTAGCCTGGAGAAAAGGAGGCTGAGGGGAGACCTTCTCGCTATCTACAACTCTCTGAAAGGAGGGTGTAGAAAGGCGGGATCGGTCTCTTCTCCCAGGTAACAGGTGATAGGACAAGAGGAAACAGCCTCAAGTTGCACCAGGGGAGGTTTAGATTGGGTGTTAGGAAAAATTTCTTCACAAAAGTGTTATCAAGCATTGGAACAGGCTGCCCAGGGAAGTGGTGGAGTCACCATCCCTGGAGGTATTTAAAAGATGGGTAGACATGGTGCCGAGGGACATGGTTTAGTGGTGGACTTGTCAGTATTAGGTTAATAGCTGCACTTGATGATCTTAAAGGTCTTTTCCAACCTAAATGATTCTATAAAGGTCATGTATATCTGAAATTACAAGGTAATACATCAACCTGCAGAGCAAGACAATGTTTTAAGTTTGAAAGAACACCTTGTTTTGAGGAAATTGCCCTGGAGGAAATGACAAAAATATATAATTTATGAATAACTGGTGGTATTTATATTAAATGTATGTAAGAGAGCTGTAGCATGCTAAAATATTACAACAATCACAAAGCTTGAGACTGATAGAGTAAGGATGCTTGTAGCCAGCATTCTGTTGGGTGGGTCCTCGTTTCTGGATGCAGATGTCTATTTTTAATTTTTTTCCTGTTTACTAAATAAGGATTTCTCAGCCCTTTTATGTATATTTACAAGCTGACCTAAAACACTCTAGAGTCAATGGAAGTATTCAGTAGGCATCAGATGAGACTGGAGATGGATCCTCAGCTAATACCTTTTGGGGATGGAAAGTCTAATACTTTTTTGTGTTTGATTCTAAGTGGGGCTTACTCTACAAGCCAGATTTGGGAAATCAGCCTTCTTTAAAACACCACTTAAAAACTGCTTAACTCTCAACTGAGATTTGAAAATCCAAAACTATACGCTTACATTGTTTGAGGAGGGCAACCGCAAGGTCCATACGGCCAGCAAGGCTGAGTCCAGGCATGGCCGATGGCTGTTCTCACATACAGTCTGGGCTTCCAAGTGCTCATACATCAAGAACTTAATAGGCTTTTAGATACTGGGCACAACTACACCTACAGCTAGTTTGCCAGCGCTGTCAAAGACGCGTGAAAAATCAGCCCTGCAGTGAGGACGCAGATGAACTGCGGAGCATTTTAAAGCCCACTCATCAGTACAGTGTCATTGGCATCCACCACCCAGCAGACGTGAAAGTACTTTTGTGAAAAGGTATAGCTGCACGGGCAAGGTTAATCATTTCAGTGAAGCGTCATGCTAATAGATATTAAAACGGACAGAGGAGAGGTGGGAATATACGTGTTTTCTCCCATTCTGCTACATAATTCAATACTTAATTTCTGCCAGTTCTCAGATGTCATATGTTGAGTCCTTGCTGTCTGTAGTAATCCTGAATGCAAACATTTTTACATGCATGTCTTCCAAGTTTGATTGTGTTGAAAGTGTCAGAATTTCTTCCCTCTCTCGGTCAAAAGAAATGTGTTGATCAGCGTTTACCTCCGCAGTGGCTACATACTCAATATTCTGTTAAGCAGAATTCCAACAAAGATATTATTGGCGCGAGCTGTGTTAATTAGAAAATGCATTAAATGTTGACCTGGGTGACAAATGATATCGACTTCTAATGTTGTTGGAAGCAAGAAATTTCACTAAGTACTAACAGTTAATGATTTGAATAATTGGCTTGAGAGAGGAAAAGAAAGATCAGTGTTGATACACAGAGAATCGCACTGGTGTTGGCCCTGTAAAAATGACAGCAAGGAAAGCAAGCCTTTGAGGAAAAAGTCTGACCAAAGCAGGCAGTGGGGATGGTTCCTAGGTAACAGAAAATGTCCCTGTCTGATTGAAACATGAAAATATTTTGGAATATTCTGATCGCTTTAGTTTTAAATACCAAATTTTGTCCAAACAGACAGGTCGGGAAGGCACGTCAGGAAATCCCAACGCTGTCACGGATATTCTCTTCCTTTTCTTTAACTAGCTATGGCTGTAACTCACATCAGTGAAGTTTTTAAATACAAATTTTAGTTAAAATTACTTATATGACTACAAGTGAAGGCGGTAGATAATTTTCCCAGGTTACCATAGACTACCAGTAGTTAGTACGACTCCTACCATAAAAACAGTTCTGCCCCAGTATCATGGCTTTATCCCTGCAGGCCTTGTCCTGATGTAAAACTGAAGTTGTGCAGATCATCCAGCTCGCACACAGGTCTGTCTACTGCATGACCTGCACTCGCCCAGTGTTCGTTCTCCTGCCGAATTCTCCAAAGATGTCTCGTGCTGCAGCGTGGTCCTCATGCCAGAAAGGCCACCACACAGCAGGCCATCCTCAGCCTCCAATCTCTAAGGAGAAACTAGGGCTGAACACGGCAGTGTCTAGTCCAGAGCAAGATGCCGTGCAGGGGGATAGCTTCAGGGTTAGTGAGCTTCCAGAGAGGTCCTGCTTGTTCATGGAGAACCATAACCGGTTATGACTTGGGAAATGTCACTGGTGAGAAAGCACAGATCGATAGCTGAGATTGTACCCACCATTTCATCAAAACCTGCCACAGACCACTTCTTACCTTCACCAAAGTGACGTGTAGCAAAATTAACGACGCCACTGTTACGGGGATAAAGTAAAGCAGACCTTTCGTGGGCTTGAGCTGTGCTAGCTAACCAACGCTCAGCTTCTGACCCCTCGTTATTAGACACGCGCACAGACACAGGTAAAATAAATCAGCAGCACTCTGGAGAAATCACCACAGAGAACTTCCAGCACTGGAAGCAGAATTTTACGTAGTCCCTTTACACGATAGCTGAAGCGTATCAGACGGAAAAAGGGATGGGTTTCACTATTAGTGGCTGTTCTGTACTTGTCTCATGGCTACCAAGTTCTTACTTCAAAACTCACAGTCCAGTGCCTTTTACTAGTGATACCTCTGTGTAGTTACTTCCTAATACAAGAGACATTCTGGAGAACTGAGACCTATTACAATCTCTGAGTAATATCTCCTGCGTGAATAACTTTGTGTAATTTATTATAGTCACATGGATATTGCTAAGAACTGGTCAGGAACTTCACAAGCTTTTACTTCTCCATATTAAACACTTGCATACTGAGCAGTGAGCATTGATTTTGCCATAACATCTCATTTTAGATTGTTCATCATATTACAAAATGTAATACTCTGCTTATCAGAATCCCTTAACCTATATTTTTCACTGTCTTTGTCTAGTTTGCCATTCTTTATAATGTTTTTATATTGCTGTTTCGCAGTCCCTGCATACTTAGAAATATATGTCTGAAGAACGCTTATATTCTTTTAATCGGCCAAGCATAAGCAGTTGATTTAAAAAATCTTGTTTATTACAGTCCAAAAAGTCTTATCAATTATTAAATCTTTCCAAACCTCTCTGCTTCACAATGAAATCAACAGAGTTCAAGTTACACTTTTATAACACTATTAAATTGGAGGCTATAATTCTTGTGAAAAAAGCTATTAACTAAGGCAATTTATTACAGAGTCTAAGAAGTAACTGACTTCTCTGTGAGTAGCTATAAATATAGATTTTTCAGACTGTGTAAAAAGGCAGCCAGTTTGGAAACATTAAAAAAACTAGGGAGCAAAGGGCATGCATCAAGAGGCGCCCAGGAGGTCACGTAGGCACCAGGTTCAGCTTCGCCGTGCTGTTCTGCAGTGGGTTTCTCTCTGCATAGGACTTTCCTCCTCAACAGAGAAGAGACATCCAGCCGATTTCTGTAAACGGGGAGAGGACAGACTAACAAAGCATACAGATATGCATATGGATTTCCCACTAAAATAGGGAACAAAGCTCACCAGCTTCCTCTTTTCCAAAAGCTGTCTCAAATTTTCTTCACGCTATTCACTGTCCTTTTAGATTGCGCGGCAGGAAAGATTCCGCCTTCTTCCAACATCTCCTTTCCCTGCTCCCCAGTATCCCTGGTTCCCTCCCTTGCTTGGCTGGTTTAGAGCTTCGTCTTTGCCCAGCTGCCTCCCTGCCTCTTGGGACACAAGGGCTGAGCTCCACCTTCCTTATCTCCGTGGGGCTCTAACAAGGTCTCTGTTCTCCCCAGCTGCTGGATTTGCTGCCGTTTGTCCTGGCATCTCTTTAGACTTGAGTTCCCTGCCCTTTTGTCGCAAGCAACAGCAAAGACAACTGACCAAGAGTACATCAGCTGGTTTGGATGCCTTGGCTTTTTGCAGACAGAGAGATATTAAAAGGGCCTGAAGATGCAGAAAAGTCAATCTCTGCAAATCAGGCTTTTCAAGTAACTTCAGGCTGGATAACCAGAAATGTCTTCGGCAATTTGGAGGACTTGGGTACAGCCCTGCCCTGAGTCCTTACAGTTGTAAATGAACAGATCTGTGTTCTGGCTTTTTCTGGGCTGGAAAGGGAAAAGCAGTCGCGTCCCAGTGCACCTCACAAAGATGTAAGTCTCCTGCGCTTTGCCAGCCCTACAGCTCTCCTCCTGCAGCTGCTGCTGCTCCAGGGGGTTCTCCTGCCCCTCCAAGTCTTTCTGCAACTCTTCCGCATGACTCTTACCTGTGGTACTTCATTTCCTCCGCACCTCTGCTCTTCGCTTCGTTATGTCTCCTGATCAACAACAAGGAGTGCGGAACTTTTCATTAACTGGATCACACTTCAACAGCGTCCACGTTTCCAACGCCAAAGACATCCCAGGGCAGGCTCTGAATCGTACGACGAACTGCGGCTAACTTTAAAAACTCCTTGCCAAGCAAAATTCTTAGCACCTCTTATTTACTCTACAGATAGATATTAATATTTAAGATGCATTTTTGTTGGACTCAGCTTCCCGTCATAGGTGGATACCATCAAAGAGGGGCTATTTAGAAAAAACATCCAGGCAGCAAGGGCTCGTATTTAGTGTGGCTCACAGCAGAGAAAACCCAGTGTTTAGAGTAATGTGTGATTTCAGCTACTTAGGTTATTTTCTGTTTTCCTATTCTGCAGTGTATTTTTGTTTGGTTGAGATGTTATATTTTATTTCATACTCCAGCATGGTCAGAGCTAACAATATACATCTTTATTCCATTCTGTCCTTTGCATTTTCAGCCTTAATTCTGAAAAATTGGCTTCTGAGCTTCAAGACAGCTAAAGATTCCCCAAGATCAAAGAGGTGGTAGCAGATGAAAGGAAACTGGAGAATGCCTTTAGGGATTAACAAGGGGTATTGAGGAGAAGGCACCAAAGACCCAGTCAGTCTCACCACCAAAGTGTGGAGAAAAATCTTCTCTGTGAAAAAAAGAATTATATGAGGATGGATGATTTCTGTTATTTAGGCAAAAGCTGAATTTCTGATGGTGGTGTAAGAGAGAGAGAGAAGACATAGGAAGAAAAATGTTTTTTTCCATCATCCTAGAGTGAAAAGCAGAAATAGCAGTGACCCTATGTTAGAGGATTCATTATTTATAACTCTCTTGAGACAAAATGTAAAATAGTTCATGTTCTTCACTCACCCCTGTGATTTGAAGCATAGGGAATGAGCTTCTTTTTCCGATATGTTCAGGCTCTGCTAAGAAAATGTAATATTTCTGTAAGAAATCAGTAGTTGCATGATCATATGTTTCACTTCAGTATGGAAGTAAAAAACCATGCTGCAAATACATAATAAGCAAATGCTCACCTGCAATAAATCATCTTTCCAAATAGTACATTTAGATAATGAGCATATGAAAATTATAATACGGAGCCTATTACTTAACGGAAATCTTCCCTGCTGAATTTAGTTAGCTTTTGTACAGGCTATGGAAGAGGAATAAATATCTGCTACCAAATTCTAGGTCATAATTGCATCTTTTTCTGACATATAATTAGAGAAACTACCCAGAGGAGTCAATGGCAATAACCTGTTTTGCTTTGCTGGAAATGTGGAGTCAAACAATTTTGCCACGTGGCAGCTGAGAGCGTCCTTTGGCTCATTGAACGCACCGAGTCAAAAAAAGCTGAGTAAGAGCTAAAATTGGCTCACATTGCATGAACGACTTTGACTGCCTTAAACTGTTCATATTGATGTTCATTCTCTCCCTGATCCATCCCAGAACTTTCATGTCTGGATTACTCAGTTACTTTTTAAAATCTAAGTTAGTTCGTGCAATTAAGGACTCTTTTCAAACGGGGAATGCACTCAAAGTACTCAGCCTACCTAAAAAAAAAAAAATGCAGCTGCTATTTTTAAGTTTACTTAATTATTTGTTATGTTCAGTGTCCTGTGACCTTTGTGAAGGGTGTAAGAATAAGTCATTGTTGCATATGCTTTGAATCATGGAAAAAGTTTACTTGTTTTACTCTATCTAGCTCTAATAACTGTTACCTGCAGCTCAGAGTCAGGACATCCAAGGGAAGGATCTTTACCTAAGTCTGTGAATGAAGTATTTGACAGAAAACTGCCCTGAAGCAAGCCAAGCCTGAAGCCAGTCAGACTTGGGTATGTGAAAAGCTTCAGCCTGGGCCAGGCCATTCCACTAAGCGGGGATGGGAAAATGATGGGAGGGAGTTATAGTGACACTGTCTGTCTACGTTTTGTCTGGTTTGATAAGGAAGGGATGGGTAGAGGATTGTTGAAGAGCAGAAAAGCTGAATGGAAGCACTGGCAGAGAGTATTACGAGGCTGGTAGTTGGGAGACTTGCAGAAACCGAAGGTGAGGTCGGTTACTCCTTGCCCAGCTGGAGGCTTGGTGGAGATTTAGAGAACGTGCCCTGTCTCAGTCCCTGCAGCTCAGGTTGCTTCTCTCCTGGGCTCTCCTTTACTTCAGAGGGTGTCAGGAAAGACTTAGGCTTAGCGTCAGTGGAGCACATCCAGCTTCTGGAAGGGCTGAGGAAAGGTAAGGATGACGGTAGGGTTAATTTCTCACGTTTCTGGAGTGCACTAGGATTTTTCCATCCCTATCCATGGTCCCAGGATGCTGCAAAAGCTTCGTGTCACCTTGTCTCTAATGGCTCAGGAAACTGGTGACCCTCAGCAGCTCACAGGGTCCAGTTCTACTGCAGCTTGTAAAGTCCGCACGTAAGTGGCGTGGGAAGGTCCCTTCAAGCCTCAGGCTTCTGAAAAACGGATGAGGTTTACTACCATAAATGTCACCGCAAGCAGCTATTTATCAAAGCGCAGTGCAGCGCACACCGGAAAGGCAACACGCTACGGTATCCACTTTCCCTGGGCATTCTGAGAGAGGGAAATAGCCTAGCAAAAATCAAAGAGTTTTTGAAATTATTTAAAGGAAATAACAAAGTGATCCAAAATATGCTCCTCTTGGGTTATTAAATTACAGTAAAAGCATTAGCCCTGCACAGATCATTATTTTATCATTAGCTTAATGTCATCAGTTAATGAAGACTTTCGAGAAACATTCATGCAGCCATCGCATACGGTTTGTTAAGCCACACACACCCATGGATAACAGCTGCAATTGAAATGCTGCCAAAGTCATCATCTTTGCGACAAAGCTTTGTAAGTGCCTATTAGTGTTCCAACAGCATGTTTGTTTGGTCATGAAAAATAGTTTTAATTTTCCCCATCCGGATGTTTGTTTCCCACTAACCCTAATTTTGCCTATAGCAAGGTAGGAAGTTTTCTGTTATAGAAGATTTGCTGTTCTTGCAACACCACGCAGGAAGGTGTGTGTTTAACGCATGTCACTCATAAGGAGGAAATGAAACAGTTGGAAAAGGAATAAGCATCCAAATGATGATAGCCCTCTAGCAAAATTATCATGCTCATTTTTAATTTATTTTTTTTTTTTCACTTTGTAACCTCCTGGGACGACAACTTGTTTCAACAGCAGCTGTATCAGGTTTAGCATTTTTCTACCAACGCTATATGTTTTTAGCAAAGAATTAAGGCATGGTTTAATCTTATTACACTTTATTATAGGGAGGTTAAAACTCACAGTGGAAAAGATACAAATTAATTAAGCAGAGCTGTCTGTATTTGCTCCTTGGGATTGCTTCAGTAGATATAAAAGAGCTCCTTTCATTATTTAAAGGGTAATCCCATTGAACCGGTTAACATATACTCTCCTTGTTAATAGCCCAGTATGGCATTGTTACGGCGCACCTGGAAAACACCGTACATTACCTGCAGCTTCTAGATATCTGCTACCACTTCAGCCACCATGAAGTCTCCTGAGGGGGAAGAAATGTAGAAAGAAATGGTAGCTGTAGTAAATCCCCCCGCCGCCCCTGCCTTCCTGCCCACCCCATGGATCCCTGCCTAGCTAGTAGAAGAAAAAAAATGCTTAAGCATAAAAAAAGTTGCAACTCGGTTACAATCTGAATTGCTTCAGAAATCTAAACCTGCCATTTGGCTTTCAAAATGGATTCATCTTGAATGCTCAGACTGACATGAAATTACAGTGGATACAAGTTCAAGATATCTGTACATCACCCGTGAGTTTTAGCCTGGTTTTTGAATGGTATTTTCACCTGTTAATCTTTTTCCTGATGTTGTCCCTTCTGCAAGGAAGTTCATGATTACGCATTCACGTTGGTGGATGATATCCTACAAATAGGTCATTCTACCTTTTAAAAGCATTTGCAAATGTTTTCAGAAAATTTCCTGGAGACCATTTAGGACTGGATATCATGGAATGAAATTTGATGTTCAAATTCATACTCCTTATACGTAAATTATTCTGAGTCACCATTTTAAAACCGAATCCTTGATCATTGTTTAGCAAAAAAACTAGCGCTAAGCGCTCCAAGTATGTGTTGTCTTCAGCTTGTTGAGATTAAACGGAAGACCTCTCCCATCCCAGCTAGTGCTTCCAGCACAAAGCTGAGACAGGGCAGAGCATGGGAACTCACAAGGTCACCAGCCAGATTGTTGGTGCAGCACCTTTACAAGGAATAAATTGATTTTTTTTGAAAAATCAACCAAAAAATTTAATAAAGAAGCCTGTGCTGCTTAGGGAGGTACAACTGTTCTTCTGTGGAAAGGTTATGAAGCGTTTCTAGAGAATTTAAAGATTGATTTTGCACATTGTTACTGATCTATTCTAAAACAAAATGCTGGGCTATGGAGCTGTCGGTTTAGAGAGCTGGAGGTGAACTCTGCCATCTATTTGCAGGAGAGGAAACGGAGAGAGATGGGGCCTTCATACACCCACCCCTATGCAGAGCGTGCGTTACTGTTCACAGATAATTGATCAGCATCATCTCTTCCTCCTGCGTTCCCTGTTCGCACAGACCTTGAGTCAGGGGAAACTGCAGGCTGTCGCTGTTCCCTCTGCCATTGCCTTTTCAGTATCTCCTGCCCCCAGCGCAGAAGTGGGGTCCTGGAGAGCGAGGCCACGGATTGCTTTGATCATCACAAGTGGTAGAAGACGAACTGCAGAGGCAGACAGCCGGGAGTGGCTGTCATTCATCCTCCCTGCCGGCTGGGAATCTGCCGTCTGGTAGTGACAGAGAGAGGAAATCTCAGCCAGCTCACCTGAATTACCTTCTGTGTCTCACAAATAGGCAGCTCGTCTCAGAAAGAAAAAGAGAGGATTTTTCTTGAAATCCTTGTTATAATTAAATAACTCGTTCTTCCTAATTAAAATTGTCGGATTTTATGTCTTCAGTGCCACATGGCCAGGACTACAGAATTGTGCTCTCAGGATTGGCAGATGCTTCTCACAACTAACCCAGTTCTCAGCCAAAGAAGGAAGCCAGCATTTCTCAGACTTGTGTATCGCAGACCTATAAATACACACCATGTCAGGACGGTGTGTTTTCCAAAGGCACTAAGCAAACTCGGTATCTTTTTAACGCGTGGGAAATAATCAGGTCATTTGAAGCTGGGAATCAGGTCTGGATTTGAGCACTTAACTAGGCAAGCCAGCCTGACCAGCCGCTGTTTCAGGTGGTAGCGAAGGGCAGAGGAAAAGCTAAACACAGGAACAAAATCACCCGGGTCAGTGGGACCGCGGTCATCCCCGTCTGCGAGGTTGGCTCAGGCTGCAACGGGTGTCGGGGCTGACAGTCCTGAGCTGTACAAAATTATGGAGGTTTTACAGGAGACCTTTCCTGAAATGAAAAGCAGCAGTTCTGAACACGGTTTCTTCCTCCAAATTTTAAATTCTGCAAATTACATGGACGAGGAACTAATATGCTGTTAGGAAGTTTATGCTTGAGCTTGTTTGAAAATCACAACAACAAAAAAGGACTGTGCCCCAGCTGAATTTCTACTGGCATATCAAAACAAACTTGATGAAATAGAACAATGACCTAATTTAGGTCAGCTTACTTTCTTAACCGAAATTCTGTATTCTCCAAGTGGATTTTTATTGAGGGATTGCAACTGGGGAGCAACTACTCCTCAGGAATAGTAGTAGATGCAAATGCAGCACAAAACGTCTCCAAGAATCTTGAAATGAGGTAGTTTTCTGAGATGATTAAAATCTGTAGCAGGATTCTTGTTTTTATTTATTGTTTTGGAGGAGTTTCAGATCTTCAGCTGTAAGAGAAGCTTGTGAGGTTTTGGTGCTGGTTGTTGGCAGTTCTTAGCACTTCCTATAATTTATTCCTCAACGTAATACAGTCTCAGCAGTCTGAGCAGAGAAGTTCTTGGAAGGAAACCGGGATGTTTTAACTGGATTTGCCAGAGAGACATGTTGAGTTGTTTTTCGGCTCGGTGGTGAAAGTTAAAATATTTGGACAACGTAAGTGAGATAACGGCAGTGTTGCACTGGTGAGCATACTCGTACGCCCGAAGAGAGCCAGTAAGGAAGGACATTTTAATAAGCTAATTTATAACTTGGAGTAAACATCGGGATTTAGGTAAGGCTTATCTAAAAAGAAACTCCAATTGACGTCTATCCTCGTTACAGGTGTTTAAGAAATGCCAAATACAAACACGAGTGCCAAGGCTGCTCTTTCACAGGGGATTCTTTAAGGCAAATAAGGAAGTTTGGGGACACTTGGAAAGCAAAAGGAAAATTTCCATTCTGTTCCACTCAAGGGGGGAACGATGCAAGTTTCTGGTTTATAAGACACTATTCGGTGATTCTGGATCTCACAACAGTGGGAAATTCAGGTATTTTCCCACAGGGGTTAGAGGGTTGGCTGTAGCCCTCATTAGCACCATGAGCTCTGCCTGCAGAGGAGAAGAGGATGCAAGCAGAGATGATGTCTCACTGAGCAAATGTCCTTGAAAGGGCTTTGCTTTCTAGGCAAAAAAATGTGTTTTTTAAAGACATCCTGAGCTTCCTAAGCTTGTATTTCTTACAGGTCTCCAGTAGTGCCCAGTGACCCCTGACTGAGAAGGCTATAAACATTCCTACTTAAAGACGGTTTCAACCCCAAAAGTGCTGTTTGCCTGGCAGAGTGAGGCATTTGCAGCCACTTTCTGAAGTGAAAATGGGATGTGTGACTTCTGGGGAAATACACTGTAATTAATCCTGGGGTCAGCTCTGGGGCAGCACCCTTCCCTCTCCTCTCTCTGAGGGAATGTTTTAACCTGATTTAGCAAGTGCCTTCATTTGTGGCAGGCATCAGTCAAGTTCACGGGGCGGGGGCTGTGGTTAAGAAAGATTGGGTTTCGCTTTTTGGCATGTGCTGGAATCTTAAATTTAGCATCCCTAAAATCTGAGCAATTTCCGTCTGCCCAAAATGCCACTGTCATTTCTCTTTCCCGCTTTCACAAGAATCAGTTAATTCACACTTCACATATGAGTCAGCATAGCTGCATTCATTTCAGTAGAGGAGCATCATTTTACACTGTGTAAGCATCAGTTCATCAAATTCTCTCTGGCTGAGAAGATTTATTGTATGTTATTATTACAACAGTAATATTAATAACGAAATTGCAGGGTACTGCCACAGTGAGCTGCAGGTTGTTTCCTCTGCCTCATCATTTCGGTGAGAAGACAGTAATTTCTTCCTACAATTTCATTTCGTGCACCCTTTCGGGTCTGTAGAACTAAGGCATTTTCTCTTACTGACAGTGAGAATAAGTATGTTCTGTATCTTTCTCATAATAGGTAGTATTATAATAAGTAATATGTTTTCCTCACTCTCCTTAAAAGCCAATTGGTTCTATTAGTCCAAACTGACAGAGAACCAAACTACTCAGTAAACCTCTGGAATCTGCAATCCATTACTAAATGTGCTGTCTATGATCTGAAAGACGGATTGCCCTCTGATTGCTTAATCCTATCAGTTATAGCTTTATACCGTTGATCAGTTTAGATGCATGTGCCATCCCCACAGTATCACTGTTTGATATCACTGTATCATTGATTGATTCATTCCCATGACCTGCTTCTGGAAATACTACCCCACTATTAGGCAATAGGAGATGTATATGGATGGGCCAAGAAAGGAATGCACGTTTGCCGCACTATGGACGAGGAGCCTGAGCTCCTCTGGCCCTGAAGCCCACGGAGACATTTTGAGAACTGCCCGAGACCTGCCATTAAGTCATTGATTACATTCCATTAGAAATTAGTAGGTCACGCTTTGGTTATTATCTTTCGTGCAACCAACTAAATACATGAAATCATGCTAAGGCAAAAGAACATAAAGTCCCGCTTCATGCTGATTGCATCCTTCTTTTACAGCAGGACTAGAAATTTTTATTAAACCTAGCGCTTTTGCATCTCTCTCAGATATCAAGTTAATTGTCAGAAGTTTGAAATTACTGGCACAGTTTTTGACTTCTGGGAAACTAACGATAATGCTAGGTGCCAATCTAAAGGTTATATTTTTCAGTGTAATGAAATGGAAAAATTTGTTAAAATTAATCAAAGATACACTTTAATCCAGAGGGGAGCCTTTACTGTTAGTGCTTTGGGCAATATTAGAATAAGACTTTCTAAAATAGTTTGTGCCTTGAGGCTTTCCTGGCTACTTTTCCATCATTTCAAAGACGGGTCTCTTCTGAGGTGCTAAGAAAGGAGATGTTTAGCCTGCATTCAAAACAAAGTCTGGAGTCTCCATCGTCCTGACTTGTGACTATCCAGACTTTAGCTTTAGGGCTAAAAAGTCCCGTGGCTTGAGACTGTGACAAAGCAGATTCTCTTGCCCCTAATGGACCTTAAACATGAGCTAGAAACAGGAGAAATTTGGGGGATCTGCTACTTGCCCTTTAAAAAAGCAACTGTTTCAAAAAGCAGGTTAAAAAGGACGTTACCGAAAGAGTTACCTATGGAACACAGAAGACGAATTAAAAATTATGAATAGAAAATTAACATTTTGCAGCATGTGTTACCAAATAGATAAGTAGAATATATATTTAAACTCAACAAAAAGAAGAGACTTCTAATATCCAAACTTTTTAACTCTAAGGTGTTAAGACATAGTAACAGATGGCTAATCCACAAAATAGGACTGTTACCCAAACGATTTACACTGATTACACCGAAAAATAGTCAGCTACTTGCTGACTTCATGGGTAAAATACAGCAGGGGAAAACAACAGCCATATTCGACCCAGCTTTTTAGAAACCTTTGATTTATCGCTACTAGATGTGACTGAAATCTCATTCTCTAGGCCTTTCTTTGTTCTTTTTCTTTCCATTTCTACTTTGCTTCCAATTTCTGGTCTGTCTTTCCTTATTCTTTGACTTTTGGAAAATACCTGCTATATAACAACACGAGAGCAATAAAGCACAACAAAAACGAAGTCAAGCTAATTTCTAAATCTGGTTTTTTTTTTTCTCTACCATGAACTTGAGGGAATACATTTTAATATGCTCGGAGCCGTTTGTTAATTAGATGTCATTACCTTTGAGGACTCCAGGTGATACAATCAAAATTCCAAAAGTCTTTGCGTACTTTTAGACAGCTTTGAAAACGTATCCCTACAGTGACCCGATGGATCAAAATATGTAAAAATAGAAAAGCTACGAGGGGGTTCAATTGTTTAATCAAAGAGATGGATAGGAATTGCAAATGTACGAGCAATTTCCTTTGGGAAAGGCTACAGTAAATATGGCAGAGTATTTATTGCATGCAAATATGCTGACAAAATCCGCTTTCCTGTTAGAGACAGGTCATCTCACTGGTGCAATCAGTTATCTTTATGACGGCGGTAGGGTTGATTTTTATTTTACATTGTTCTTTTCCAAAATTAAATCTACATTTTAAATCTTAACGCATGCCATCTTAGTAATTAGTTCCACCATCTATGTGTGCCAGTCACTGCCACCGTCACTTTTGTTAATTAAAACTAGTCATGACCCGGGAAAATTAAAAATGTAAATGCCTCAAGTTTCATACGAATTGCTGTTGGAAGCTTTGTTGAAAAGGCAGAATTTTTTTCACTGAAACAATTAATTTGCTGCTGTTGTGCTTTTTCAGCAGCATACCAAGGCTGAGGTTAGTTACTATGAGGAATATTAAGGTGTAGGCTGCATTTCGGTAAGCCAGGAGCAAACGGATCAAATACCGTTTCCAGGCAACATCCCTTTTGCCGGGAGAGCGACTGGCCAAACGTGCATGGCAAGAGCGTTCCCATCCCAGTCTGGGCACAGCATCGGCTCCTCTTCCAGGGTCTGTGCAACAAACCACTAGAGCTCAAACAGCTTGTTTGCTTTCACGTGTCTTTTGCAACTCTTTCTTCTCATCGCACCTGCTTTCTTCGTTGCCATTAAGAGAGAAAAGAAAAGAATGGATCAAATCCACCCTTGCAGTAAATCCGCTGATGTGAGCTCACATTAGAAAACTTCATCCTTTTCAAAGGCAAAATCATCACAAGCAGTGAGAAGGGGGTTTGTGTCACATTAAGGCTTTGTAAAAGAGCCAGAATTCTTGTACTTTATTAATGAGGATCTTCTTTTGACAGATGTGCTTTGTATCCCAGTAGCTGCAAGTGGCTTCAGCGTGAGAAGGTACTTCTATGGGTAACGCCTGGGTTACTTGCAGCTAAACAGTGATTTTCAAAGAAGAGCTGATGAGAAATCCACAATGCATCAGTTAATGAGGAGGTTTTGCTATGCAGCCTCCTGCTGTTTGTGAATCCTTTTATTTCAGGGAACACGGATAGGGCATCAGACTGGGACACAAGACGCGTTTTGCCTAGCTGTGCCACCAGTTTGTTGTATGACCTGGATGACCCTCTTCATCTTCTGGTGAGACAGCTTCTCCTACGGCAAAATAAGCATGGTGATACTTCTTTCTGTTAGTAGGGGTATGGTGAGGAATGTTAAGTGCAGTACGACACGTAAATATTCTTATTTCAATTGTAAGAAGGTAAATAAACCTTTTCTTTTTAAAGCAGATGTCCATTGTTGATCCCTCCCTGTGAATGCCTTTGCCAGGCCACGAACACCGAGGAAATCAGCAGCAAACAGTCAACAGGACTAATTGCCACTGCAGATACCTCTTCACGTCATGCGAGGAATCACGATTAACCAAAAGCAGACTTCTGTCTGGGTTACTGCTGAGTTTAGATCCGTAAAGGCTTCCTTTATGTAACTGGAAAACACAATATATGGGTAGCACAGTTTTTCTATTCCTGCTTCAGACCTACTTACAAAAAAATCCCATCATTCGCCCCCCTCCTCCATTTACCAGTATTTTGTGACCTCTCTGCAATCTGGCGGTATGGCTTATTACTAAATCTTGTTGTACGCTAAGGTGTCTCAGACAGTGACTCACCCAACTGAATAGAACGGATATTGAAAAATTGCAAATCAGATTGTTTTCAACCTAATCAAAGATGCAAGAACTCATTTTGCCCAGTAGCCCTTCTGAGGATTGAGGAGATCAACATGAAAATTGGAGGGGGGAAAAAAAAAAGAAAAAGGTTGCTGATTGTTAAAATGATGATGCAGTTATACTTTTCACTGAACTTTGTAATGAAATGAGGAATGCACTTAATTATACGATCCCAACGGTAATATCTGAAATAATCAGGTTTCTATTTGGTTCTCTTCTTATTCTTCCCTGCCACCATCCTTGTGTAATTTCTAATCTTGCCAAAATAATTGTCAAATTGCTGCCCAACATTTAATGCAGAAATACGGATATGAAGAGCGCTAGAACACTGGAAATATTTGCAGTGGCAGCATAATTAGTCTCATCTGTTGCAAAAATACTTCCTTGAGTCGCGTAACTAGTTCTTCCAAGTTTTAAAAACATGGAAAATAAAGCAAAAATTGGAGAAAAGTGATATCATTCAGAGGGGAAAAAAATGGATGAGGTTTTTTGTGTTTTTTCTTTTTTTCTCTGTAAATGAGCAATTATCCCTTAGTAAATTGTAGCATAATGGATTAGACATGCTTGTCGATACCATGTAAAAATCAAGCCCTTGACATTACTTGTGTTTAAATTACTTTACAAAGGACTACAAAATACAAGATTATGTTTCAAAACTGGTTTTCTTCCTTCAAATTGTGCAAGAAGTCATGACTGTTGGCCACGCAAATCACCTACATCTATCCAATTTGTTGACTTTTACATGCCAATCAGCATTTTGACACCCTGGAAAGTCAGGGGACTTAAAATCTTCTGGAATTTAAGACTTCATACTTAAAGCAATTTTGAAAGATGCAAAACTTTATCGATCTATGTCTGCCTAATTTCTATAGCACGCTTTGAGTGCTCAATAATATTGCACGTAGAGTGTGCACGAAAGGTTCTTATATTCAAGTAAGAGAAAGATTTAACTTGTGGTAGCGCGTTCTCTCTTTCTGGAAGGTTTCTCCTCCTTTTCTGGAGCTGGAATGCAACTTACCTTGGCTGCCTTTCCTCTTGCAGAGAGAAAGCAATTCTTGCTCTACTGAAGACAGAATGGAGAAAAAGGTCTTCGCACCCGAGCTCTCTGAAGGGAAACCTCAGTTGGGTAAGCACCGAGGGGTTTATTACTAGAGACAGGAGGATTTGGACTCCCACTAGGCTGACAATGGCCCTGCAAGGGCTATCAGTATTATATTTGATATAATAAAAAAAAAAAGGTTTATTATTAGAAAGCCTTAAAAAGTCAGAATACTCATATCTATGAAGCAAAAGAAATTTAAATGTAAGATGTCCTTTTCACCTGTCCAAATGCAAGTCAGAACTTTTGAGTGGTACATATTAAAATCTCAGAGAGGCTTTCTACAAAAAGTTAGAAAGTTAGATATAGGAATTTCTGGTTTTATTTGAGAAATTATTTGTTAACAGGTTAAACATTTTTTGGTATAAAAATCGAGAAAGCTTCGTAAATATCACCACTCTGACTTCAAATCTCCTTTGGTTTTAATATTGTATAACTCATGCTAAATATTTATTATTTTTTAAAATATTTTTCTGCTCTGAAGATTGCACATCTGGGATGTGATTCAGATTGATCATCCCGTCTTCAAATCAGGGATATTTTATTTAAAATTCTGTGGAGAGTAGGGAGCTAGAGAACTGTTTTATTATGGAAAACTCATCTACAATAAGCCACTATATGAAAAAATCTATATTCCTCAGTACGTGCAAAATGTAGCAAAGAGGGACAAAGAGAATGAACATGAAAATACAAGGATGAAGATGGAACAGAATCGATAAGCAGGGAAAAGGTGCTTTGGGCTCACAGTTTTAAATCTATTGATCTCGTCAGTGAAAAACTGGCTGTTTAATTTGTATTAAAACTGAATATCAGATCTCTTCTCATTGCAGAAATTCCAAAATTGCTGGAAGAAACAGCTTGCAGGGGAACAGGAAACAAAATGAAGGAAGCCTTTCAAGAGTAGCTGAAGACTTAGCCTGTGAAAATTATATTTACCACAGACCCATGTTTCCACCGGTTTGATAGCAGCTGAGCTCTTAGTCACATTGATCAGCATCGATTCATTGTCTTCTTGTAGTCCTTCACCTTTTGAATTTCCCTGCTGTCCCTGGTCTGATACTTCTGTAGCTTCTCAGGCGCCTGGGTTGTGGAGCTTGGCTTGTTGAGTTCCAAGTGCAAAATTCTAACCATGGACCATGATGTCAGCCTCTTTGGGTGATGAAATGATGATCGAAGGGAAATATTGAGCTCTAGGGAACTAGCTGCCTCTTGAAATGAGAATGATGGCTTCCTTGGGAGAGAGAGGGCATGAGCGTTTCTCCAGACTCAGGAAACATATCCTCATTCTGATACTGCAATAATCTTTTTCCTTTGTAAAAAAAACCAAAAAAAAACCAAACAAAAAAAAACCCCAAAACCCAACCAAAACCCAACCAAACCCCCCAAAAATCCAAAACCATACAACTGATCATCTTTGCTTAAAACAGGGTTGATGCCATTTGTGTGTCCAGGAGTACATTCCAAGAGGGATGCAGGCCTTTGACTTGGAAGAGTTAGGGCACTCCATGAATCCCAAACATTATTGTGTGAACAAACCTCATCCCAGGACTGGAGAGAACTGATCATCTTCCCACGGTATGTAGGAGGCACTAACATTCTGATATGCATGGTATTTACTACAATTTATCAAATATTGCTTTAATTGTTAAAGTGTGATAATATGAGCACTTTTTTTTTTTTTTTCATTTGACTGCTCTGCAGATTGGGGCTTCTCAAATCCATTGAGCTTCCTTTCTTTCATGCTTTGTACACATTGACAGAGAGGAGAAGGGATTGAGATGGTCTCTGCTTCTTAAAAGTATGCGAGAAGTGCTTGATGTGTTGAGCATTGCATCCCAGGCAGCATGCAGAAACGTAACTCTCTCCATTGCTACCACAAGCAGCCACCTGTTGTTTACATTGGCTGCACGTTAAATTCTTGAAGCTGGGAATTACGTGACATTAAATACTGTGCTTTTAGTACAGACATATAAGCCTTGAAACTCACTGTTTTTTCCCAAAGTGAGCTCATAAAATATTCGTCTTCCAACAACCACCGCGAGCGCTAACAATCTTAGAAAAATCATTTCTCCCATACTGAAAGCCTCAAGTATACTGATGCCACGTGGTCATCAGTACAGATACTTATCAAATGATACACAGTAAGAATTAAGGAATAGATAGTCCTTAAACTACGCAAATTTTGGCAGTAGTAATTTTTTCAATTACTTCCTTCTCAAGGGGAGATGAATACAAGTCATTGGCCTAGGAAAAGGATATTCTTGCTTCCCATATTGGAGATACTGTGAAAATCCTATTATAAGGGATCCAGGGGGTTTTAGCATAATGAAGTACAGAAATATTTTATCTAAACTTGCCAGGTCTGGTAAAGTTTGCAGACAAACGCATCTCAAAATGAGATGACAAGGGCATAAGTGAACTGCCTGTTGGTTAAATGAGGGAAAGTATCCCATTAATCCAAGGAAGAGAAACAGTTTTGCTTTGTATTCAACCTACCGTTAGCACTTCCACAATTTAGGAAAACAAACTGGAAGCTGGATGGGCAGGCTCCAGTGGCAGGCACCTCAGGAGGGATGCCCCTTTGTGCCAGCCCACGCACGCAGCACAAAGAGCACTTTCTCCAGGACGTAGCTACAGAAATGATCAATGCAGCAGCAGAAGTTCACCTGTAATTTTAAGCGAAAAGAGTACTTTCTGTAACACTCAGCACTGTCAGAATTGATGACTTGCCTTAGAGCGAAATTTGGTTTATTGTTTTATGGGGGGGAAGAAAAGAAATAGTTACATATTTGGAAATAAAGCTTTCTTACTCTCACAATTTATGTCCCATTAAGAATGCCAGTCATCAAGTATATTATTGTAAATACGGCCTGAGAGAACTGGCTTCAAACTGAATATATTCCTTCCTTCCTTTCTGATCTCATGGGAGTCCTACTTTGGAGAGGAGAAACAACAGAAAACTGAAATCATCCCTGGTATTTGCAGTAGAGGAATACAGTGACTCCTTTATGGCAGAGTTTCAGGGCAACAATCTGAAAATCTTTTGCAAGAGAGAGATAGAGGTACATTTTCACAAGTAACAAAATCTCACTTAATGCCGTAGACTTTAAATTCCTCAACCACCTCCCACTCTGGAAAAATCTGACTCCTTAAATTACCTTATGCAGTGCTGCTTTTAAAGGTTATTTCCACGTAAGTTTGTCTTGAAAAAGCAGTTGTCAGATGCTTCCAAATGTTACTCGTGTGAAAAAATCACTACACATTTGTGCATTCCTATATAAATTGCCCTGTAAATTTAGTTCCCACGTGCATTTCTTATAGCTCTGCTTTATGACCCTACAATGAGTCAAGTTAAACAAAAATAAAAATTCTCAAGTAGTTTATCCGTTCTGAACTTTTTCAACACTGATTGGGTCGTTTCAGGCAAGCTTAATGAGGCACGGAAGAACACTGTGTATCCTTGTAGAAGTCCTAGATTTGAGAGATTTCTTAGTCCTGCATTTCATCCCAATTCCCACTTGAACAGAGATCATACTTCTGAGGCATGAGATATCTTTAACTGATAAAACTCCTAAAAAGAATTTCATGCCAACCTCTGAAGGCCTGGGGTTTTTTGTTTTGGTTTGGTTTGGTTTTTTTTGGTGTGTGGTTTTGGGTTTTTTTGTGTGTGTTTGGTTTTGTGGTTTTTTTGTTTGTTTTGTTTTTTTTTTTAATCTGCCTTTGTTTTTCTTCTGTGCTGAAGAGAGAAAAGTCAGAAATGGAAAAGTAAATGAAATTAGGTATGGGAATATCGCTACAGGACGGAAGGCCTTAAAGTCAATTTATCACACGGCTGAAGCCAGTCGAAACTGTGTCTTGCATATAGGAGAATGAACTAAACCAACAGCTATTATTATTTCTCTGACATCCACTGCATGTTGGGAGAAGAATTTTACATTTTAAATAATCTCCTTTAAAGAAGAGGATGTGACCGTTTTAAAAAAAAACACCAATAAAGCAAAGACACAACTCTCTTACTTTCGCTGAGAGGGAAAAATAGATGAATACTGCTGATGCTGCAGAATATAAACCAACGTATATCGCTTAAACAGGATGGAAGGAATATATTTTATTCATAGCTGGTGAGGCAGGGGTCTGGTCTCTACTCCAGTGTCAGTATTTTTTTAAATGGACTCTTCAGAGGATGATTTTCATGTGTGGATACTCAATATTTGTCTATGAATAGATGCAGTATTTCAGCCAAGTCATTTCCTACCCGGCAGACATTTATAAGATCAGGACACTTTATATGTCAAATGTGATGGGTCTTGTGAGGATTTTTACCTCTACATTACCTTTATCAGCGATCATAAAACTTGCTTTTTCAGCAGTATTTCAAAGTCAGATCAAATAATTATTGTACTTATGGGAAACATTTACATAAGTTCTTTAAAATCTGAAATCTGAACAGTAACCCACCACCACAGAAAAAGCACTAAGAATCAATCGATTTCTTTCATTAACATAATGGCACAGGAGAAAGCAGTTTAAAGTGTGAAAAACAGCCGTGGCCGGAGTCAGCCTTATTGAAGAAAAAGCCCTTGTGACCTGCCTTCCCTCCTCTACCATGTATTTTTCCCTTTCCCATGGTTCCCAGGCTCTAATCTAAATTAATTGCCATCGACTTCCAGTTCTTTCCACCTCTCAGACGTGTGATGATCCTGCAGAGCTGCCTTCTACCTGCTCTGGCCAGTCTGTCCCACAGACCGCCGCGTTCCCCTCTGATGAGGTGAAGGCCATCCAAACCCACAGCGTCCCATCACCGGCAACCTGCGTTTCCAGGCTGTTCACCGCCCTGCTTGGCTTTCAGAGCCTTTTCCGGAGTCCTCTTTCATCCTTAAAGCAAACCTCAAAGGGCATTTCCTATTCCTTCCTCCAGGACCCATCACTGTCCTTCCCCTGCACGACCGAGAGCCACAACCTGCGAAGTCGCCTGTAAAGCGTCATCAGAACCAACTTCATGAGCTGATTTTTTTAAAAACATATTTATTTAATATTTGGATTCCAGCAGCTGTGTAGAATCACTCTCTGACTGTCACAAATCTGGGTATGTTTTTTCTGCTGCCAATACACGGATTGCATAGAATATAACTTTGTTCTGCCAGATTTTCTGATTCTTACAGACTGGTTCCTAGGTGATCATTCTTTGCTCTACTTAAGCTGAAAAAGTGACAAATCCCGAATCAAGTTGACCAGGAACTCTGGTGCGCTTACACCTTGTGTTCCAAACCCGGCACATTTTCTTTCTGCCTGTGATGAATTTATAATTACTCCAGAGGAAAAAGAAATCATGGCACAGCCAGAGAGAAGTCACAGGTCAGCACTGTGCTGAGTAAGAAGGAAAACAAGCTTTGTGCATCATATTTCCAGAATTTCCCTGGAACTTCTATTTTTTTACTTCTGCTTACCTGTAAGGCTTGGGTCCTCCACCTAATACATATCAGTATACCAAAGAGATCAGAGCAATTTTCAGGACATTTTTTCAAAAAAGAGCAGTAAGGTTCAACAAAGAACCCCGATCTCACAGCACAACATTGTGTAACACTCTTAAAAGCTATTTGATTAGAAAAAAATGAGATTGAATATTTAATGCCTTATCAGAAACTAGTACCTAAAGCTGCTGGTACCTCTCAGAGGAACCAGTGGGAATACATCCGTAACCTGTAATAGTCATCCATGGTATCAGCTGACAGCTGAGTAATTGCCACGAGGACTGGAGGCCCATCAGATGTGGTGAGCAAAATCTTACCTTAAATAATGTCACTGTCTGCTTGCTAATGCTATTTCCGTTTAAACAGGGACGTTATCTTTCACAGGCCATCTTAGCCTTTTATTTGATTCTATTATATTCTCTTACCAAGCTTTAAACACCCTTTGAGCTTCTAAGTGTTGAGAGGCTCAGACTCCACAGCATGACTTAGTCATAAACCAGGCCAGACCACCGAATTCACATCCCGGTTTGTGCAGGAGCGACGGGGCTGCAGGGATCATCACGGTTCAAGTGGCTGTTTGTTTCCTTGCCCCATGCAGATTGCACTGCTGCAGCTTGAATCATCCACAGTCGCTTTGTACCACATTGAGATTTTCCATGGATGTCCTCCATCTAAACCCTTGAAGCAGGGCCATACTTTGACGTTAACTGCCAAACTTCACTGGACATTGGAATTGGACAAGTCCTAACATATAATTTTCCAAAGAACGTGAAGACCATTTAATGAAAATGTTATACATTATGAAATAAGAATAACTGAAGCTTTATGCTCCCTTAAGAATCATTTGTGGGCTGTATCTAATGGAAATACTGATATGTAGGATATATTACACGCAGCAATTAATAACGCTTTAGAGGATATACACCGTTACCATGGTTTCTGGACATATGAATTTCTGAATTTAGTTTAAAAAAACCCACACAACCCAAAACATTAATAACATGAATTAAAATTCCATCCGTTTAATATGCAATATACATGAGGACACTTTTATTTCTCAATATACACTTTGTCAAATTCAGTAAATTACTACATTCACATTTTCATTAGCTGTAGTCATAGAGTTGCAGATGGCTCTTAAAATCAGTCTTTACTTCATTTTCCATGATTTTTTCATGAAGCACGTCTTCGAGATTTCTTCTTCCTTAAACATTTATGTCATGGAACATCGGTTTGTCAGAAATACTGATTGATTTATCAGTCTGGAGTATACTGCATTGTTTCGCATAGATTTCAAATCCCAGCTTCCCATCGCTAGGCATCTGTCACTCTTATCCTCTAAGAGTATAATGCACTGGTGCTGATAAATTGCTTATTAGCTACAAAAAATACTACTTTATGTACAAACCTAATAAAATAGTAAACAAACGCTTTCTCAGATTGCTAGGATATTTCCAAAGCTCTGATATACTCTAAGCTTCTCTCCTTTTACCCACTTGCTGGATCATTTAGTGGCGTGGATATCCACTGCACAGTGCCTAGCATCTTAGGCACAAAACTCCCAATCTTACTCACCGCAGATATGTGGGGACAAGAGCCAGTGTCTGAACTTTAGCAACAGTCACCACTAAAAAAGCTCAGGTTTATGTTAGTGGAAACTTTGATTTCCCTTCTTAGGAAAAAAACCTAATTTTTGAAGTTTAAATCAATCAAATGGGCATTGAGTGTGGATATCTAGGATTAGAATCCTCATTCCCTCATTGTGTCTGTGAGTGATTACACCCATATTTCAGATATATGACTCTTTACCTGACGTATTTCTCAGGAGATTTTTCACGTTGTCAGTGTACAGGATATTACAGGACTGATGGGAACACCATTGTTCTTTGCCTTACTATTTTCACGTAGGGCCTCTACGTTGCAATTTAACTTGGAACTTTCCATGAGTTCCAAGCACACGAGGCGCTGTACAAATGCGGAGTGACAGGGAAACCCTGTCTCAAGGCCTCATAAACCAAACACATAAGAGGAAAGCAGAAGAAAAAAAGTGCTTCCTTATCTTGTACTGGGTGGGAAATGAGACAGAGAAACGTAGATTCTGATAAACTCTCTCTCCCTGGGTACCGTTCAATGCATAGGACTGCATTGGTCAGCATTAGATAAGGTGGCGTGATGTAGAGATCGGCAAGTTCGTGGTAGAACTAGACTGAGCTCTCTGTCCTATTCATTAGCCCTCTCTTTGTTTTATTTACGACTTCTCTGATGCTGTGTTTCAAAGTATTTAACAAACTATTTTGACAGTCAAGGTTGACGCAGCAGTAATTTACCTGTTCAAGAGTATTTCAGTTAATTATTTCATGGCACCAACACTTGGAAGAGGTGTTGCCTGCGTAACACAATAATCCTCTCTTCTTTTTACAAAAGCTTGAAATCTTCTGTGATTCATTTCACCCCTCATTCAGAGGATCAAGCCATCCCAATATCGTGGCCCAGCATCATTACGCTGAATGGTTCCAACTCCTAAATAGTTCTTGAGTTCCCTTCACAGAAGTCTGCCAAAGGCAGAGAGAAGAGGAAAATTCACACGTCCGCATTTAAAAGAGACAGAGGACACAATTTGTTTCTTACACACAGGATCTCCAGCAACTACAGGCAGCGTGAGTCACGCAGAACCACCAGCAATACCGCAGTAGGAAGCTCATCCTGTCCTCTGCTCTTCTCATGTCCTCATGCTCTTCTCATGTTGACTACATTCTGGCTCTTGTTCCAGGTCTCCCCAGACACATACCGAGCTGCACACTAAGAACAGACACCAGCGAGGTGAGATTTCTGCCCGCAAAAGAGCTAAACAGCCTTGGCAGAGGCTGCCAGCATCACTCTTACCAGGCACAAGAGGAGCATCACTGGTCTATCACTGGACTATTCTCTTAATAGTTGTCCCTAAATGAGATTTCCTGAAATCACACCTGAAACCCAAACAGTGAAATTTAATGAAAATTCTCCTTAACAACAAATTGCAAATCTACCCCAGCTGTGAACTCAGTTACAGCAATATATTTCAGGGAGGTGGGCAAATGTTCATCAGCAGAAGCATTCAAAGAAAGGACACAAAAGGAAACAGAAGGGCCAGAGCGCTCAGTGACTGCGTTAGAGCAGTCACAGATACTTGAGGCTAGGATGGAATCAGAAAGAAATGGAACAAAACCAGCATATAAAAATGAAGTTTAATTTGTAAATAAAATAATCATTTGTTCTACATGTCCTCATCTTTTTGGACCCTTAGAAAAAGAGAAATGCTTAAGGCTAAGGAAAATATTTTTGGGGAAAAGCAGTTGACCACTTGGTCGGTTTTTCCTTTGATGACACCTAGTCAAAACAAAGCGAGACTGCAGGCAGTCATTAGAGTTCTCTTCGTAGTTTGCTCCTTTGAAAATTTACACTTACATGCCCAGCAAGTTCAGTGGAACTGGATTAAACCACACGTGCTCACTTGGAGGAGAGCTTCTGGATAATTTTGGAGCTTTTGAGTTGAAAGCATTTGGGAAGGGAAACAAGTATTTGAGCCTTTGCTCAAAAACATCTGGTTTTGCATAAAGCTGATAGGGTTCTAGGTGCCAATTATTTCACACTCTGAAACTTATATATTGATTTTATTTTTATGTTAATCTTAGCATGACTCTGAAGTCCCAGAAATAGAATATCTTTCATCAGTTAACATGAAAGACAAATATCTCTATTTAAGATTAAAAAGTTAGGCTGTGATTAAATGAATCTCAACTTGTTACATTCCCTTTGCAAAAAAACTCCACTTGCTTGATTTTAAATAATAGTTTAGTTATCCACGTTAACACTCAAAACAAGGCAGGACACATTGAATTCCACCGGTGTTTAGGGATGCCTTGAGATGCTTACATCCCCTTTCTTTAGTGCAGCTTTAGAAATACCTGAAGTGTTTCGTCGTACCGCGTGCTTTGCTGCATAAGGATGTGATTGCTCAGGCTTCTTTGTTGGAGAGGAGTGCTTTGCTGAAAGAGGACCTCATTCTCCGCTGACTCTGAAGGCAGACCTCTCAGTTGCCTTCTTGAGAAAAGACGGTGTCATGTCAGGTCGAGTGATGGAGAGCATGTCTTCTCAAGGGAACTACCTTCCTGCATGGCTTTCTTGAACGCAGAGTCTGTGATGTGATGCGGCTGTACCATACCTGCCTTTACACTCGGTGACCTCGAGGTGCAGAGGGGCAGCTTATGTCTGATGACCGTTTGAGGAGGTTCCAGTCATGGGTGCACAGGACATGGCACAATACTGGAGCTAGGTGAGGTGTCCACACAGCTGTGGAGCTGCATAAGGCAAAGGACAACTGTGCAAATCTTGTGCTTTTTGGATGAGCCCCAATAGAATAGCATCAGTTCTGTGTACAGTCTTCACTGTTGGCTCCCATTTAACAAGGGACACTTAATTAGGAGAGAACTTAAGAAGCCTTAAATGCATGGAGTAGAAATGATAACACTAAGGCAACAGCAACATAGTTTGTAAGGCAAATATAACCCTGCCCCATAGCATATATGAATTAGTTACATAGCCTGATTTCAAACTGGGTTTTGTATAATGGCATGCAACAGCGCAGTCTCTAACCATGGTGGTTCAGTGGTGGATCCTAGGAGCTCCTGGAGCTCTACCTTAAGGACATGGAAATTAAAGAAGTCCCAGAAGCTTTCACAGGATTATTCCTGCAGTAATTATTATAATATAAAAGAGAAACCTAAAAGGTTTCTGTGCACATGTCTTTACCTTGGTCCCACTTCTTCATGTTCAAACTCACAGAAGAATTATTCAGAATCATGAGCCGAAAGCTACATAAAATCATAGTTCTCATTATTTATTTAACTGGAAGGTTTTTTTCTCTGTCGGTTTTTATGATCACCCACAACCTCATTCTCCATACACACTTTGTGAGGACAACTGGAGCTGAAGCCCTCTGGAATGAAGTCTCTCCCTCTGGGTATCACATCTTGGACATTTGCTAGTCCCATAGGTTTTATCAGATCCAATGATCCAATGATAATAACTGATGATGCAGTTAAACAGCTTAAAGTTTGATATTTATTGTTTGTACAGCAATCAAAAGCGCATCGTTGTCTGTACAGATGAATGAAAGGACTCAGTGCCTTGACGTGAGTATTTTGCATTCTGGCTTAGCAACGGTTTAAATGACAAAGAAGATATTAAAGAGGATGGATCCCAGGAGCCACACGTAGTTCATCCAGTGCACGCCACTTCTTCCCCTCTAACATCTCACAACATTCTTATTCCTTGCAGCTCTTCCAGTGATCCTTATCATTGTTCACAAACCTCTTCCTCTACTCCTCTCTATCCCTCTGACAAATCTTCAGTATGTATTCCTCTGACTGATGCACCCTGGTTTTCACCCCACTGACCCTGAAAACCATTCTTAATTTTTCAACCTATCATTTGGTGACACAGCCCTCACTTCCTCCTTTTTCCCCATTCTTCTGGTACCTTTGTCCTTATTTTCAACTGCCTTAAAGTACCTATTTCTTTTAAGCATTTCATTTATCCCTTGGTTTTCTGATGTCAAGAAAATGGATGGAAAATTCTCAAGAAGAGCCTCTGTCTGATGTGCAAAAGAAGTTCCAAAGCTTTCTCACAAAACCGTAATCCAACAAACCAAGAAACCTGCCAAAGCCCTCTCAAAACATGAGCACCAGCAGGATGTCCAAGGACACAGAGGAAAAACCCAGAATTAGCAAAAAGTAGCTAAAATTAACGAGGCTAGTGGCTACTTAGGCACCCACAAAATTGATTTCTGGAGGTGTAGATCACGTCATCCTCAAATGGTAACAAAGGAAAAAAATATTGCTGCAGTTCTTGAAAAAAATATTTTTCGGCTTTTAAGGGTAAGGAGAGAAATTTTGGGAGAAGGAGGTTTTGAGAAATTAGTTCTAATATTAAAGTGACCCAAAAATGGTATGGAGCAATGTACTCTGTTTCATGAGCAGATTTCTTTAGAAGAGAGATGGAAGGACATCAGCTGCAGTTTGTTTCTTGAGTTCCCACTTGCACAAATTCAATTGTGATTAAAAAGAAAAGAAAAAGAAACAAGAGGAGCAGCACTTATTGCATCTTTTGTGACAAAGTGACACTGCGGCACTGCAAAAACGTGTCTGGCATTATGATCTTGCCAACTTTGGCCATCTAGTGGCATCTTTTTCACGACAAAAAATAACAAATAAACCATTACAAGCCATCTCTATTTCGAAGAGAAACAAACCCCCAAACAGTGGCCGTATGTCAGGAAATGTGCCTGGAGCCACGTGATTCTGGCCACCTTATTGATGTTGTGGCAGAGAAAAAAAGCTCTGGATGTTTCAAAGCTCTGCAGCCTGGTGTGCTCCAGTGCAAACGTGCAGCGTCCTTGCCCGCAGATGTGTCAGCCTCTGTGGCTTTGCCCAGCACGAGCGGCAGCTTGGGGACAGGTTGGAAGACTGGTTGCATTAGGTATGGCACCAAGAAACGGTGAATGACTATGGTGAAAGAAATTTGCTGGATTTAGTCCTGCGGCACGCGGGCACACGGAGATCTGGCAGGGAGCCCTTTGCATGATGAGGTAACTTCAGGCAGCCCAGTCACCACAGAATCATGGTTTGGGTTGGAAGGGACCTTAAAGATCACCTGGTTCCAACCCTCTGCCCTGGGCAGGGACACCTCCCACCAGACCAGGCTGCTCCAAGCCCCGTCCAGCCTGGCCTTGAACCCCTCCAGGGATGGGGCAGCCACAGCTTCTCTGGGCAACCTGGGCCAGGGGCTCACCACCCCCACAGGAAAGAATTTCTTCCTGATATCTAATCTAAAATTCCCCTCTTGCAGTTTGAAGCCGTTACCCCTCATGCTATCAAGTCCCAGACTGACAACAAGCTCAGGTTTCTCTGGAGCCCTTCAGCCGAGGCAGACGGGGCCTCTGGCGACCCCGCGGCGCGTTTTCCTCCCAGGCTATATCATTTCAAGCCAGCGAGGAAGCACCGTGTCCCCAGGCCCGGGTGGCTGCTCTGGGGTTACCCGGAGGCACCGCGGGGCGGGCTGGAAACCCGAGATGGCGGGAGGCGATCAGCCGCCGCGCTGACGGGCCCGGCGCAGCCCTTCCGAGCGGGAGGGGCGGTGGGCGGCCGGCGGCGGAACTGCTGTTCCCGAGCCGCGGGGCCCCGGCGGACCCCGGCGGCACGGACCGGCGGCACCGCCGAGGCAGCGCTTCCTGGGCAGGGCCGCGGAGCGCTCGGCTACCGGCTCCCCGGGCTCGGGCCGCCCCGCCGGTCCCGGCGATCCCCGGCCTCGCCATGCAGCGCTTCACGGTGAACATCAATCTGCCGGCGCGGACGCTGACGGGCGCCCTCAGCGCCCCGAACAGGGGGGCGGCGGACTGGTGAGGGGCCGGGCCGCGGGCGGGCTCTGGGGGAGGGAGAGGGGCGGCTGGGGGGTCGCGAGCCTCTCCCCGCGGAGCCCCCCGGGCTGAGGGGAAGGAGCCGCGGAGTGGGCCCGGCTCCCCGCTGCCTGCCCCCGGTGTGCCTCCTCCCGCTCCCCCGCAGGCACGCGGGTTTAAGCGGGACGTTCGTACGTGTCCAGGTGCCGAGGCTCAGCCCGCGGCGGCAGGTGGATCCCTGCGGAGGGTCGGCTGTGCCCGCCTGCCGGGGTGCCGTGCCCTGCCGTCACCGCAAATACGCGGGCCCTTTTTTTGTCCCTGGAAGCGGTAGTGCTGGTGTGTCCCAGGCGAGCCTCCTCCTGCCGGGCCCCGTTCCTGGGCGGGGAGGCGGGCAGGGAGCCCGGTGGAGGTGCCACTATCCATCTGTCCAGCCAGAACAAAGCCATGGCCATGGATGAGTGAGGGCCGGTCCCTTCTAGCAATGGCATTGGCTTCTGCGGGCAGAGGTCTCGTTGGTGCAACAAGCTGCTGAGATCAGAGCAGCTTCTTCTGGTTTCTTTTCCTGTTATAGTTTGAGAGGTGATGTACCAAGCCAGCAAGCATATTGCTTTTTGTATTAATTTTTCTGAGCAGTGACTTCACCCAGCTGTGCTGAGAAGCTTTAACCTAATACTGCTGAATCTTAGGGACAGAAATAAAACAAAATAGCTGCTGAACCAAGTAATTTTTGAAAACCGTGGTGTTTACATCTGTCAGCTCACAGAGCAGTGACCATTGCAGTTCTCTGGAGTTCTTAGTTTGAAACTTTGTTTTTCTCCTTTGACTGTTCCCGCTTGCTTGGTGTTCACCACAGCTCTATAATTGTCATCGGTGGCTGCATTAACCCCTCCTAAACTCAGACAAGCCTCAGCAGATTTGCACTATAACTGTAATCATTGTTCACATGCTCCTTTTTTTGTCTAAATAAATAAATAAATAAAATGCAATTAATTATATAATTGCAAATATATTGCTTACCTGTGTGCTTATATATAAAATTTGGGAATGCTCTTTGTGAATTCCTATGTGATGTCTTAAATTTACAGAAGGGGATTGTTATGGGTGGACACAATGAGGCGCTTTGCGGTGGCTTAGGGTTCCATCAGCGAATGCTTTAGCAGACAGGGCAGCAATGGCGTTTTAGAATGCTTTTGAGTTTTATGTTATTAAATAGTTTTTACTCTTTGATGATTGTGTCTAGTAGCATGCACTCAACTTACAAAAAAAAAAAAAAAGCCTTATTCTTGATGGGAAGTTCTTTTTGTTCTTTTTTTCTTGTTTGATGATGATGTGTGCTTTTCTAGGGGCTGGCAAGGTTTGATTGCATATGGATGTCATTCTCTTGTGCTGATAGTTGATGCCAATACTGCTCAGACTTTACAGGTTTTGGAAAGACACAAAGCTAGTGTTGTCAAGGTGAGACATACATGTTTTAAGGTATATTACTTGATTCTGGTGTATATATTATTTTTCTAAATAACTGTAAATACTTGATGTTATTTCTCTGCTACAGAGCCCAATTAAGTGCACTTTTTTTAATAATAATAAATAAATTGTTCAAATCCTGGGTGAAAACATTGGGTAGGGCAAAACCAATACAGATCCCTACAAGATCTTTGTCAAGAGCCTTACAGATAATGACGTTGTAGCTTTTAAAAATGTTTGTAAGGTTTAGGAATTAGTTTTGCTTGATTAGAGAGAATTTTGAAACTGACTGGAAAAAAGGAAGGTGGAAGGGTTAGGTTTCAAAAGAGATACTTTACATTGTTTTTTGAGACTGTGTGCTGTGATGTGTTAAAAATAATAGTGTTAAAATGTCACAAAGGACCAAAAACTGATTTTTTCCAGCATGTTTGTATATTTGCCCAAATCTTTCAGTGAATTTTGAGCATTCTCAGGGTTGCCCAGGCATTGCTGTCAACTTAGAACTTGTGCCGCTGTTATGAGTAGTCTCTCTGGTGACAGCTGCGAGGCAACTTAGGTGACTCTCAGTAAGGAGGGTTATTTCTCAGTTATCTCAGAGCAGAGGTGTGTCCACGACAGCAACCACGGAGTAAGCAGCACTCTGTGAGTCAATACCTTTGCTTGCCTTTTGGCAACTTATTTGTGGGTAAGCGTACCCTCAGCCTCAGTTGACTTCACGCTGCCCTTTAACATGACCAAATCTATTCCATTGTCTATAATTGTGTAAAAAATAGAAAATGTAAGTGGTGTGGAAGTAGCAGCTATAACGATGACTCTGCTTTAAAATTTACACTTAGCTTAGATAATAAGTTGTAGCAAAATTAGTTTTTGATCCATGTAATGATAACATTTCAGTGCACTTTGGTGACATTCACTAGCTTTGAGAAGTAACGTTATTTCAATAGGAAACCAAATGCTGAAGTCCAAATGGTTTTTATATAATTTATAAGATGATTTTTCAAAACTACTATCTAGTGCTTTATTAACAGAAATAGACTGTAAGAAAATGACTTACTTATGAGGAGGAAGAACGAAGAGAAGTAGGCTTTATATGAGAAATTATTGTGAGACCATGATACCTTTATGTACATTTGTATGACATTTCCTTTGATCCCTAACTGATTTCTTTTTTTTTTTTTTTGTAAATGCTGAAAGTGTAAATAAGCTGGAGGGGATCTGTAAGAAATCTACTGTACGTCTGACTTAAACTCTTTGTAGTAGAGGTTCACAGCAGCAAACTCAGCCTACAGGGTATCTTCTCCCCCAAACCCCATGTTTCAGATTTGAAAATTTTCAAAATGCACCATTATCTGCAACAAAAAAGCAAAGAGAAATGCAGTTGTTTCATAATCCTTCTGCAGTCTGTTTAACTGTTTTCCTTTAAATGCTTCCTGGCCTTTGGCTCTCATAACTGTGTCAGGTAATGGTTTCAGTGAAAATGGATCCATGTCAGTGGTCCGTAGGTCGATATGGTGTTTGTGGGATACTGATAGCTTAGCACGGATTGGATTATGTCTGATTTTGTTTTGTTGGAGCAGTGTGACTACAATGAGAAAAGAGGGCTTATGGTGATAGAGCTGCATGAGCTCTGGGTGAGACTGATCGCGTTAAAGATCTCCTTTTTGTTGGTCATAGCTTGGTGACAACTCCTCCTGTGGGAAGTGATGTTTTTCAGACTTGAAATTTGCTTCAAAGTAACATATATTTACCTGAGGAAGAAATAGCTTTGCAGATTTCTATAATTACTTTTTTTAATAGCTACATAGCTACATGCAGGTAATCTCATGGGTAATTTTTTTGTAACAGCAGGGAATCGGGAATTGCAAAACTGGAATTTGCAGGTAGAGGAGATTCTTCTAAGAATTCTTTGTTATTCTGGTAGAAACACACTTTGGCTTTATAGCTAGAGCTCTTTGAAGATTGCTTGCTGTGCATGTGCAATGTTTGTTTAATTTATTCAGCTAGGCTTTTGAGAAGCATCCTGGTCACACCTCTGAGAGGGGTAGCACAAAGGTGGCTACAGTGCTCTGAATGCCGTTATAAATCTAATTCATGTTGCAAAATTAGCGGTGCCTAATGATAATTCTGTTTCTATTTTTTTAATGTCACGCTTTCAATATCTGCAAAAAGTGTTGTGTTTGGCCTCAGGTACTTTCTCCGTCAGGTACTGTGACAGCACACAGCCAGCTAGATACAGCGTCATTTTTGTAGTAGGTAAACTCCTAATAGTTTAGCATTAAGATTTCTTTATTCTGTTAGTGTCTTCCGTCTCTTGTAGGGGCAGAAGTTCACTTTTAAAGCAGATAGTAAAACAAGTCTATGTTGAATAGATAAGGAAGGAGTCAGTATTATCTCCTTATAATCTTGGGAGACTTGTAGGCAGAATGTTTCACATTTCAAGACACATAGTTTTCATAAGTATTGCCGACTTGCAAGCCCATGCAGCTTGAAATCCCAAACCAGAAAGAAGTATGTGGAAATCAATCGTGACAATATGGTGAAAAGAACCTAAAAGATAGCAAATGTCAGCAATAGCTTGACATGAGACAACATATAGATGAAAGACTAAACTTCCTTCCTCCCCAATACCATAATATACTTGTATTTGACAGATGAGGAAAAGAACATGTTTTAGGATGTGTATAAAAGTTGGATGGTGAATTCTCAACTTTCATTTGTTTGGAAATCAGTGGGTATAACGTTGCAGATGCCCGCAGAACCTTAAATATTGCCATTTAGTTTCTTTTGAATATTTGAGTAAACTTTTTATATTCATAGCATATACTTATGGATTGTTGTAATTGCCTTCAGGACAAGGGTTGTTGATTTATGTAGTTTGAAAGTACCAACCATGCAGTCATGCAGCACAGTTGCCACATACCTTAAAATTGCATGACTGATGGTAGCTTAAAAGTATGGTTATGCAGATGTTATTAATGTTAACTATTACTATGCTTTTTTGTTAAGTAGTTTATTATTTGTTTATCCATATGAAAAATATGAAGTATAGTGTCTTTGTTATATGTATGTTTGCCTCCTTTGACCAATTTTCATCTGTATCTTCAGGTTAAGTGGGCTAAAGAAAATTACCATCACAATATTGGTTCTCCATATTCTTTACGTTTAGCTTCTGCTGATGTTTCTGGAAAAATAATTGTATGGGACGTGGCAACAGGAACAGCTCGTTGTGAAATACAAGAACATGCAAAACCAATTCAAGGTAATGATACTGCATGATGTTTGTATGGAACTTATTTTATGGAGCATTGTGTACAAATCCATCGCCTAGGTTTAACAACCTATGCTCAGTTCTGCTGTTGGATTTTACTGTTGGGATTACTAGCCTTTCTATGTTTGTCTGCTGATTTTCTGTGTAAACAGTAAGTAAAGACTTACTGTCTTCCAGAGGGATGCTGTGAGATTTAATTCATTATGGTAATATTTTCCAAGATCTGAAAAAAAGTTACAGTCTATTAATGTTATTGATTGAAATAATAACATTTACGGTGTCAAGTTCCTGCTTTTGAATTGGGGATGTAGTGCAGTTTGCATTGCACCTGAATGTTGATGTCATCTATAATGGTGTAGTACTTTTAACAGTGTTACATTGCTGTAAGTTAAGAGTTTTGATTGTGCACATATACTTTGACAATTATTTAGTTAGTTTGTTATGTAGCTACTTCTGGTCAAATATACTAGCATGGTAATATATATTTGCAGTGCAACTGGAGAGCGAAGGTTTTTTTGAGCACCTATGGTGTTGTCTGATTCATAGGAACAGGGAGGCTTTTTTATGCATAGATAGCAATATTAAAAATAGAAAGTGAAATGAAGAAAGGACAAGTTATTGTGTAAATTTTAGCATAGAAGACAGTTGTAAATAAGGCAGGTTTCGCATAAAGTTGGAGTTAGCGGTGGGAAGTCTTGAAACTGAGTATGCCACATTTTAATTAGATTTCAAGTGTAATTCGGTGGACATAATGGTAACAACACAAACAGTCAAGAGAAAGAGAAAATTTTGAGATCGTATAAATAACTGGTTGTGGCTTTCATTTGAGCAGACAGTTTAGTGGTGGTATTTGCTGCTTTTGATTCTGTTCTGTGGGTAGTAGCTCAGTGCAGCTGGGCAGGTCTGAAAAATACCTGATAAACTCTACCCGAACAGTTCTGGGCAGCTGGATGTTTCAAGATTCCTTATCCCATTACCAGAAAAAAAAAAAAAAAAATCGTCTTGTTCAGGGATCTCACAAGTCTCTGGGGGAAGTAAAAAACAAAAGCAAAACCCAACCACGCAACCAAAATCCCTCAAAAAAATCCAAAGGAAAAAAAAAAGCCTGGAGAAAGGAGCTATGCATTTATGATGATATAAGTTATAGAAGACTTATGTTTGCTTATGCTAGAGGCAGAAATATCTAGAAGCCTGGCCTGGAGGTCAGTACTATCTTAATTGGTCTGATGAAGGATAGAGAACAGAAAATGTAGCCACTGGCCAGGTATAAGACAATTAAGAGAATATATTGGAAAGGAATAATTAAGTGTCTTTCTCCTTGGTTCTTTTTGTGCTCATCTATTAGTAAGGTGTCATCAGTCAAATGCTCCCTTTCATTAGGTAGCATCTTGTACTTCATCAATGAAAAAGTTAAGGTAGCGGTTAGAACTCAGAAAAGGGAATCAAAAGATCTAGACTTCATTCCTTGTTGCATCACGCACTCAATATCATTTTTACTGTTGCTTTGATTGGTGCAGTTTGTAGTTGATAGTAGTACTCTCCTACTGTTGTAAAACTTAGTTTTTTGGTTCTAATTGCTCGTGTTAGGCACTTTTCTTTCTATTGGCACCGCTCTTAACAGAGCTGACCAGGAGCTGGCTGGAGCGCTGGAATCTGCTTAGCTTTGTGGCTGCGCTACTGTGGCTGGTCTGCGTCCAGTCCCTGAGCTGGTGCTGGGAGCAGGCTGCTTCCAGCATCAGCCTGGCTCTTACGCAGTTAGCTGGGAGGGATAACTCGGCAAGTACACAACATCTACGTGCTCTGCTGTGTGCTCTGGATTTCTCTTTATTGCTACTGCAGTCCACACTAGCAATATGTTTACAAATTATTTCTAAAGCTAAATTGAGAACACTTCCCCCCCCGCCCCGCCCCAAGAATAACTTATAGTTTATTTGGACTATTTTAAAAACTTGTCATGATGCTTGCGTGGCACTTGCTTTTTATTTTGAATTCTATTATTTGAAAACCCACTTTTGAAATTAGGTTTAGGGTGGGTTTTTGTTATATTTCTGTTTTTATAAAGCCTGTGCAAGTAAATGCAATATCATAAGTCTGATAGTGGGACATTGAAAATTTATTCTATTGACTGCGGTTGATTTTATTAGTTTTATTTTTTTTTTGTATGTTATAAGTTACGTTTCATTTACTCCCGACACCTATTCACTGAATGTTTGATGGAGTTTTGACCATGCCATTTGAAGATTTCTCCAGGTTTTCAGCCCCAGTGAAGGCTTTCCAATCTTCTGGGTGAGAAAAAAATAAGCAACAGAATTAAAATTCTGTTCTTTCCTAAGTCCCTGGTTTGATATAGTAGTAGCCTCTAACAAAAGCAGCTTCTTTTCCTTTCCATCTGTTTCTGAGGCCTCTGGCTGTTATTATGAGACTGTAGAAAATGGTGCAAACAGAGAGATTGAGCACCAGGGTGATCTGCCGGTTCTCTGTGTGTTATCTGCGAGAGCTTTGAAGGATAACAGCTGGAGCCTCACTGTTTCAATGAGGAGAAAAGCAGTGCATCAGTGTAAGGCACTCTTCTTTATTTAATCCAAACTCTGCATTCAGCTGAGAAGGAGTTAACCTTTTGTATACTTACAGTGTAACTGATTATGACACACGTGGCTGGATTATTATTTTTTTCCCTGAAATTCAGTGGGGAGCGCTTACTAGCGCTGAAAAAGCTGAATTGATAAAACATAAGAATGGCTGAGGAAGGGAGTTTTTTTGACATCTTAATACATGTGACCATGCTGTAGAGAAGCTCTGCCTCGGTGGGGCCATGCAGTGAGCGGTAGGAGCTGGACTTGAGGGTGATTTTGTCCACTGCCTGTGTGACCCGTTCTGTTGTCTAAAACACTGCCCCATGGAGCATGTTGGTAGCTCTAACACAGCTGCTGTCAAGTAACTGAAGTGTCTCTCTGTTCTCATTTGCAGAAAACATAGTCTTTTATGCCTGTTTATCTTGAATGTTTAAATGATGCCCAGCCATGATGATTGGCACCCATACCTCTTCAGACTGACCCTAGCATTTAGGCATTGTACTTGTATTCTTGATTGTGTGTTACACTCAGTTTCATTTTCCTCTTAAACTTAAGACTGGCTGTTAAAAGGTATTTGAAGTGGAGAAGACGTTTGTTTCCAAATACTGGTCCAATACTGATACCAGCTCAAATATTAATTTGGGAGGGTGTATGGTTCATGGTGTCATCCCAAATATTAAGTGGGATGCTCTATGATTCTTTTCATTTTGACTCTGCAGGGATTCTGTACAACACAGTATGTTGTTTCAGGTAGGAATTCACGGATGAAAAGTTATGACTTCTTCAGATCAGATGTGTGTTGTGTGCATGTGCGTGGACATGTGTAACCCAGTGTATTGCTGCTTGTTAAAACCATAAATTCAGATTGTAAAAGGGACTTATTTTTTAGAATTGTGAAATAGAAACATCTTGTTACTAACAAGTCACTACACATTTCTTTAAAGATGAGGTATTGCAGAAGAAAAATAGTTTTTAAATAGAACAGACTTTTTAAAAAAAAAGTTAATTTCACTGTTGTTTCTTCTTTCTTTTGACAGACATGCAGTGGTTGTGGAATCAAGATGCCTCTAGAGATTTACTGCTTGCTGTTCATCCACCTAACTATATCGTACTGTGGAATGCAGACACAGGCACCAAACTTTGGAAGAAAAGTTACGCGGAAAATATTCTGTCTTTTTCATTTGACCCCTTTGATCCATCACACTTAGCTTGTAAGTTTGCATGTATGAAATGAGTGTTGTGAATATGTGTGACCAAGCAAAATGTTTAAGTAAAATGTTAATATTGAGATTAAAGTAATGAATTGGAGAGAATAATGTCATTAATGCCAAGAAGAAGTCTCAAAAAGACAGGGGAGTCTTTGGCCAATGTGGAATATTCTAAAATAAGATGCTATTCAGTGAGAGGAGGGGAAAAGTACGCATGGGAAGTTAGAGATGTGAAAATAAACGTTTGAGACTATAAAGAAGGTGGAGAGCATGTAGATAGGGAGCCAGAGGAAGCCAAGTATAGAAAGCCCTGTTAAACTGACATAAAAAGCTACAAAAGGATGGATGCTGAGGGAGAATCCAGTGAGATGAATAGACCAAGAATAAATGGTACTTTCAACAGAAAGGTTTTTTTTTTTAAAGGAATGGAGTGTGAGCTTCAGTTTTGAAGCAACTCAGGTGTCAAAGGGGACCTAGTGCAGATTTATTGACATTTTAGCAGAAAGAAACTAAGAGAAATAAGAGAGTTAATATTTTATTCTTTAATTTAGCTTGATCATTCCTGTTCTATAATGAGACAGTGCAGTTTCCAGTCTTTTTAGTTGTCTTTTTTTTATCTGCCATACTATTCAACCTACAATTGTATAAACATGTAGTAAAATCTTAGCTACATCTTTACAGCTTAGCTGAATCTTTATGCTGCAACATAAATAATGTGAGTTAACAATTCTTTGAGCCGTGCTCTGCATGAGAATAAAAACTGGGGATATAGCCAATGTAGGCAACCCTGCCTTCTATTTGCATTGAGAAGCTTAAAGAAAAATAGTTGAGAGAGAATAACCGTAAGGAAGAAACGAGATTTCCGCCAGTAATCTGCACAGTAATTTTTTAGTATAGACTTAGTTTTGAAAAACTGAGTTTTGTGGACCTAATTAATTGTTGCACTAGGTGATCTGAAAGGTCCCTTCCAACCTAGGCAATTCTGTGATTCTATGATCTGCAGTTCTTTCGGTAGAAGCTGCATGTTGTCTAGAATTATGAGTTTTCTGCCTAATACAGTACTATTAAAGTTATTAGCATTTCTCCCCACCAAAATTTCATTAAAATGGAACACAAGAATCAAATTGCAGGTTGTATTTTGCTATACTAAAAATTGTTTTTCTTGGTACAGTGCTTACCAGTGAAGGAATAGTGTTCATCTCCGACTTCTCTCCTTCCAAAGCTCCTGCCAGCTCCGGGAAGAAAGTTTACATCTCTAGTCCCCATTCCAGCCCTTCGCATAACAAGCTGGCTGCTGCCACGGGGGCCAAAAAAGCCCTTGACAAAGTAAAAATCTTAATCAGTAATGAAAAGCCAAGGTAGGTTGCAAGTATTTATTCTCAGATAAGGTTTTGTATACCTGTATGTTTTATAGATGGAATTACATTAAAGTCTGTAAGATAATTAATTTTAAAAGAGAAAATTTACTGGGGTAGGCAGATTGTTGGATGTCCTGTGTTGAGGACATTGTGTAAGGATATAACATTGACAGTCATTCATCCCGTTCTGTCCATAAAAAGCCGTATCATCCCAGCATGTTTTACATAAGTTAATGACATAATGTTCTCCCTTCACTAAGAGATTTGCATGCAAGTGTAAATTCAGAAACATCTTTCTTAAGGGGGGGGGAAAAAGTGAAAATGGGTTAACGGAATTCATTTCAATTGCGGAATGAGAAGGGGTATAATAAGAGAATAAAAATTCTGTGAGAATAAAAATACCTGAGAAGAGTTGTCATTCTGATGTTATACATGATACTGCAGTAGGAGGCATTTTTTAAGTTAATAGTGTATAAATAAAATTAGATTTTATACATTTGTCTGTTTTCTGACCTTTTAAACCTAAAGTTGTTGCATTTTGATGTGGGGGGTTTTTTTTGTTAGAAATTCTCTAGAGCATTTTCTTTTCTTTGGTGTAATTCTTTTTTCATTTTGTACTTTCCATTTGAGTAATAAAAGTATTTCTTGAGCATCCAGCGAATTTGAGAACAAACTAATCAGACTATTTTCAGATAGCACTTGACACCAAAATTTAATGCAGATATGAAATCTATACTCTGTTTTGATAAGGTGTTTAAATTGAAAACTTGATGATGCTCCCTCAGGTAATCATTTAAGAAACTGTAATTTTTGTATGAAGTTAAAGGGCATGGTGTTGTCATTTTGTGTTCTGTAATGCCTAATTTGCGCTGCATTGGACAGAATACTTGGTTTGCAAATACTGAGACAGTACTTATGCTGCGGCTGTCTTATGTATCCTCTGTAATAACAGAAAATCAGCAAAGATACCATTTTTTTTTTTTCTTCTCCTGATTGTATTTTAATTTTTATATGAATATTGCTAAGGATATGACGGTCATCTCTTTTCTCCCTCCTTTTCCATCCAGAACACCTGAAAAGAATAGAATTGGAAAAGAGGGAGAAAAAAATTGTAGCAGCGATGGTTTATCTGGTGTTATATTAGTTTAGGGAAAACTTTGAGGAAGGAGGAGCAGGAGACTGTCAGCAAAGTGATTGCAGACAAAAGGTGAATAATGCTCCTGAAGCAAGGAATGAGATGCAAGAAGAGTGTAAGGAGGGTTTAGCGCGTGGTAGAATGAGGAGATTAAAATAAAATAAACCCCCGCAAAGGGATGATACATTAGATCAGTTAAGAGACCTTCAAACCTAGGCCCAGTATGAGGATCTTTTTCTTCAATGTGACTTAGAGTTCATTGGGTTGCATGTGCCTAATGAACCTCTCTACTTTGCAGCCAGTCTCCTGTTGGCAATCAACAAAATGACGAACAGTCCTGCTCTTTGCTACTTTCTTTGAGTCTGTAGACTGGTATTCTTGATAGGCTAGTTCTGTTCATTTCAAAATAAAGTAATATGCATAATAATATAAAAATTGAAGTAAGCAGTATGTTTAAGGGTAATTTCCCATGAATACCACTAAATGTCATGGCAGCTAGCACTGATTGTAATTGAATTGCTTTGTATTTCAGATGTGCAAGAATTACACTTGTTCCATTTGGATTACATACTATTTTAAAAATTACTCTATAATCTTATTTAGACAAAAGTCAACAGCGTGTGTGTCTTTTAAAGGTCAGTGATGCTTTGCACTGCTGTAGCAATTAAAAGGAAATCTGCGGTTCCCTAGTGATGAAAACAGGGAATAATGGAAAAAATGCAGCTGCAGGAAAATTTATACTGCTAATTTTAGTTTGAACTTGAAGTATTTGTTGATACTGAACTTGTTCGTATCTGATGTTTTACAGTGCTGAATCTGTAACGCTCAACGATTGTCTTCAGTTGTCATATTTGCCTTCCAAAAGAAACTACATGCTGTTATTGTATCCCAGAGAAATTTTGATTCTTGACTTGGAAGTGAGTCAAACAGTGGGTGTGATTGCAATTGAAAGAACAGGCGTGCCTTTCCTACAGGTAATGAAAACATTGATTGGTTTCGAACATTGTAATAGTTTATTAAGGTCATATATAAGTTCATTACTCAGCGATAGCTGTGTTTTGGTTCTAGAGGATGAAAAGAAGTTAGCTCACCAGGGGGGAGAAATGTCCTCTGAAACAAACCTTGTTTAATTTAGTTTTCTGAAGTCTGTAGCAAACCCACCTCATTTTGTGGTGTTAGAAAAGTTACCAGTATGGAAACAGTGCTGTGGAAAAAGGACACTTCAGTCTCTGATGGTTAAGCTGCTCACACACATCTTAATACCAGTTCTCTGAGCATCTGCCTTTGCTTAATTAGGCAGCTAAGTCTAGTTAGAGGTCTTATTAAAGTATCTTTATTCTCTTGGAATGGTGAATTCCAATACCAAAAAAGAAAGCTTTTTTGTTTTTAAAAAAAGTGGTAGCTAAAAAGAATATATATGAGTGCATTCATGTTTAAAAAAGAAAAACCCCAAACCAGCAAACAATTCAAACAACCTTCAATGAATTTCCCAAATTAATTGACTTCCTTAGTCAAAGGTACTGTAGCTGAAGAAAGTCATTGGAAAGAATTTCTTGAAGTTTCTTCGTGAAAGAAATTCATGAAGAAATTCATCCCATTAATGGTAACATTTATAGTGACTCGCTTATACATCAGGATACATCAGTGTACTTTGCAAAGGATAAAATTTTGACAACCCAATGTAACGTGGTATGTCTTTACCTAGGTAATTCCTTGTTTTCAACGTGATGGGTTATTTTGCCTGCATGAAAATGGCTGTATAACTTTAAGAGTTCGCAGACCTAACTGCAGCATCACTGGAACTCCAAATGAAGAGCCAGGTAAGTTTTGTGTCAAAAATGTCCAGAAATAAACTTTGAGGCATTTTAATTATTACTTTAACACCAATATTAACCATCATGCCTCATACAGGGTGGTGAATTACAGGCCTTCTAGTGTTGTTTTTTTTTTCTTATACATTAAATTTAAATTTAATTTTATGCTGCATTCTCCCAGAATTGTTCTTGACTTTGCTGAAATTTAGTGTAAAATAAGATATCCTGGAAATCCTCTTATGACTAAATAACACTTTATTTATGAAGTGGCTTAACAGTCACATATACAAGAAAGTTTTAAATAAAAGATGATTAGTTTGTTCTTTTTATCTTTAAGAAAAAACATATTTTTCAGGCAAACACAAGGTTTTGGAAGCCATTTGGCCACTTGGAAGAATTGATTTTAAAGCTAAGACATGGGCTTAAATTTACATTAAAATCTAAATTATTAAACCTTTATCTCTTTTATGAAACATTACTAAGAATGGCTTTTTAAACGTAATGGAGGAGACTGGAAAAAAAGAAGGGAAAACAGTTCTGTAAATGTATATAAGTGATTTATATATTATTTATTTTCTTGGATTTTTGGTTGGTTGGTTTCATTCTGGCAGTTTGGTAATTCCTAGTGAGCTAGTAATTTCTAGTGAGCTACATTACTTGCTTCCAGGTTTACCAATAAATGAAATGAGTTTTGGATTGTGGAGAGCAGATGCGCTTTCTCCTCAGATATGAAACTGTAATTTTTTAGATTTTGCAAGATTCAAGTAGAATAAGATGTTTTAAAGACAAAGTTACATTTTGGAGAACTGTTCAGTGCTGTGTTGTATACAGCAAGATCAATGGTATATAGTTTTGGATCATTTTTCCTAATTGCTGCACAGGAAGTGTGTGGATTTTAACCAAAGAGCTCAGCCATTCCTAAATTTACCTCTGTTGATTGATCGTATCATGTTTTTTCTGTTCTAATTGTTTGTCCTCTGTGGGACATTGATGTTGCAGATCCAGACCCAGTTCAGGAGCTGATTTATGATTTAAGAAGTCAGTGCGATGCAATCAGGGTAACAAAAACAGTTCGACCCTTCAGTATGGTGTGTTGCCCAGTAAATGAGAATTCTGCAGCTCTCATAGTCAGTGATGGCAGGGTAATGATCTGGGAATTAAAATCCAGTATTTCTGGCAGAAATGTGCGTAACAGGTAATAGGATTTATTTTTCTTATTGAAGTTTCGATCTGTTACATTTACAAGTGGCGTGTAGTATTTAATTATATTCTAAAAGCAACAGTGATGTCCTTGTGTGTATGGTAGTGTTACGTGCGGTACGTGTGTATGGATGAAAGGAAGAGGAACAAAATATATCATCCACCTAGGTTAGTTCCCTGGCTTTGGGGAAGTGAAGGAACTCTATTTACCCTTCTTTCTTTAAAAAAATAATTCCATACTAAGTGGTTGGAATAAGGAAACAAAAGATAAGAATGAATATTCACATTATTTTGGGGGAACATTTTATTCTCATTTGGCTTTCTTCAGACTATATAATTTCCTTCAGGAATGAGTTTCTCTTTCGATCACCTGAAAGGACTGCAAAATGAGTCCGGAAAGGACTACATTTTTAGTAGGGGAAAGGTTTTTTGGTTTTTTTTTCTGCTGCATTAGTGTGAATTTGACACAGAGCAATATGAGGCTGCACAGCAGGTGGCTGGAATATGGTGGTATAAATAATATTTTTATGTACAAAGCCTTTAGAGTTTTAGATTTTGAGCAGTCTCTAAAAATACTGTATGAAGTAGTATAGTTCTTTAAACATTCAGTGTATTAAGGTCGTTCTGCTGCAATAAACCTTTGAAGTGCTATTGAATGAAATAAATAACTTACTGCTATGAAAGAAATTCAGAATTCTTAGTACACTTTTAGATGTTGAAAGTACCAGATTTTCAACATAGATCCTTTTGTTGCTTATCAATGATTTAATGTTTTTATTCTTTGGGATCTCAAAAATACCGTTAGGTGTATTTTTTGTGATGCATATCCAAGAGAGCTGTTTAGGATCCGCATGTTGCTGGGTTTTACTTCTTGGATTCTTAGGGTCATTTCTAAAACATTGATTTTTGTCATGATTTTATAACCAGGAAAAAATGTAATAATAATACGTAATAATAATATTAGAACCACTGAGCGTGGAGGATTCTGGACAGGGTTGGATTGTTCTGGAAACTAAAGCATATTTCTAGTTGGCACAGAGTCTTTAATGGATTTTGAAGGAGTCTTCCTCCATTAGCTCTTGATCTTGCTGGATTTTATGGTCTTAATTAAAATTTGAATTCGAAGTCTGTTAAAGTGAGATTTTTAAAGAAAAAAGGCTTTGTACGTGCCTTAAATCACGTTTTTGCATACAGCTAAGTGCATCCAGTAGTCATTGGTCTTTGCTTATGACATAGACCTGTCCTCGGCACAGCCAGAAACAATTGCTCAGGCCGCAGGGTCCCTTTTAGATGGAGGTTGCTCTGGTGCCCAGTAACAGTCGTTGGGGAAAAAATAACACCAAAACCTGATGCAGAGATACCTCCCAAGACTGTAAACGTAGGTATTGCTCTGAGTTTCTGTTGTAGCTTTGTATACGCAGAAGCGATCCTGTTTCATATGTTTGTGCTTCGGTTACGGGTTTTGTCATCTGGAAGCTATATAAGAAGTTTATATTCCCAAGTTTGGGAATCCGTTCTTAAATGTCAAAATATTTACAACTGATCCTTAGCTGTATTCATTAACACAGCTCTACATATTAATACACAATGTATTTAAAAGCTTCCATTCGATGCTGAGGTAGACTTCAGAACAAGGGATGCATTTGTCACTTTTTCTGTTATATACAAACATCTTTGTAAGGAAGCTAAAGGTTATTTTAAATTTTGTACATTTTTCTGTGCATTATCTCCCGGTACCGTTGTTCATGGAAGTCGATGTCGGGAATAATCTCAAAATATTCTGCAAGTAATACGTGGTAGGAATACTGAAAAAGCAACCTGGGGAAAAAGCAAAATCAAGGACCTAAGTCAACAGGTGAGCCAGTTTGTATTAAGAACTTGTTTTCATTTCTTTTACAGCAGTTCAAGTGCATCACCTTTGTATTCCCCAGTCTCGTTCTGTGGAATTCCAGTAGGAGCATTCCAAAATAAACTTCCAGACCTCTCATTAGACAACATGATTGGTAAGAATTTCTTTCACTAGTATTATTACTGCTACTCATTTCTAGAATTTTTGAATCATCGTACATCTTAGCTTATTTGAGAACTACATGTGTTAGAATTATTTTCTAGGCAATTCAATTAGTAATTCTGAAAGAAAATAATTTTATTTGCTAAAGAAATTATCAAATTAATCTTTTCTAGGATTTTATGTTGAGGACCAATGTTCAAAGTCCATTGTCACTGAGGAAAAAAAAAAAATTTAAAATAGAATTTGGCCAAAACCCCTCCATTTTTTAAAAGTAGTCTTAAGCAGATGGAGACAATTTAAACTACCTTGAATTCTGGAAGAAGACTGAAATGGTTGCACTTACTTTTTTTCCCCTATTTCTTCCCCTCCTTTTTTTTTTTTCCTTCTTAGCATTAGGAAAAAAAAGCTAGTATTGGACAAATTACCAGTTTTCTGGTAAACCAGTGCAGTCTTCTAAAAAGTTTTATCATACAGAGTTCAGCAGGAAGCAATGCCTCTTTAAATACACATTGCTAATACGTGTGATAGTTTATTTCTGATTTTTATTTTATAAACTCCTGTGTCTGATAACTTTCTGTAACATCTCAAGCAAACAAGAGCTTTAATTTTTAGCAGGACAAGGCACAGTTGCTGGAGAAGAGCAATTAAAAGGTTCTTTCCTGCAAGAAGTGCACCTCAAATTTCTGCTGACTGGACTTCTTTCAGGACTTCCTTTGCCTCCATTTGTTATCCGCATGTGCCCACCTCTTACAACAAAAAATATTAATCAGTATGAGCCAATCCTTGCTGTTGGTAAGTATCTTGAATAGTTTATTGGTTGCTCTGAAAAGAATATGTTCTAGATTAAATACAAATATAGTTACTAATAGAGAAAAAATTCTATTTTTTGATCCTGTGTTACTAATCACAAATAGCGACCCTTGTATTAGTTTGCATCCATAATACTGTTTGGATTCTTTTTTTCCTGCTTTGGGTTTAAGTCATTCTACCTGAAAAATTGCCATGTATTGGCAAGTTTATATTTATCCTTTCATTTCCTATGATGTTGGTCCATTGATACACTCAGCATTTTACATGCTGTTCTTCTAAGTATCAATAAATATGAACTTCTGCAGCAACCACATTTCTAAAATAAGTAAACGAACTTAACAGAGATTGTACTTTTGTTCTCACGTAAGCACCTAAAAAATACACTGAAGCACATTATTTTTCCAGAATCTATTCTGTCTTATTACAAATGTGGTTAAACTCATCTAGATATTAGAATAGTTGCCAGTGAGCACCTGAATTATTAACTCCGAGTTCTCCCGGTTTAAGTCTGATTTTTCTGGCATGCTTTTTCAGACCACATCAGGGATTTCACAGCGTACCCAGACAGGCTGCTCTCTTTCTCTGCAGCCAACGGACTGGAACAGTAGACACAGAGATGCTGTAATTCAAAGATTGTAGTAGGTTGTAAAATTAGACCTCCTAATTTGGGTTGTTCAAACGTGCTCTTGATATATTTAAGATAGCAGTTGATTGTGGGCTGCTCTGTCAAGGCTGGGCCTGTCGCAAGTCAGACTTGGGAGATTTTTGTTATTCTTAAGGTTGCCTGTGCTGTAGAGCCATCTTAGGTTTTTGGATGGGACGAGGGACTATTGTCCCTCGTCAGGTGGATGGTGAATGTTACGCAGGAGGAGCCTACAAAGAGAATCTCGCTCTAGTAATGAAAACACCATAATAACACATGTATGTATGTGTGCAGTTCTCTTGGTACTCCTATTATTACTGAGCTAAAAGTACCATCAATAGTTCTGCTCTAAAATGTAGGCGAGCTGTCATTACATGATGTGATGCTACTAAATGTAACTTTTGATTTTATATAATCTGTAGCTGTTAAATAGGTGAAATGTCAAAATTAGGAAACCAATAGGTAGGTACAAAGTGCATTTACAGCAAGGTCTGCAGCGTTCGAGGCTTAAGCTACCTGAATGGCTGTTTAGGTATCCATTGTTGTATTTGATAAAGTATAAAGGAAAAAGAGAAGAAAAAGTAAGTCTTCCCAGTGTCTAATAGAAAATTGTAACTTTCAGTGTTTCAGAAGGTGTTTGATCTAATTGAAGCTAATAGCCACTAAGTTATTGATTTGTAGTTTGAAAGAGGTCATTATTTCAGGGATGAGAAAGCAGAATTGCTTTAATGATTTGGTAAAATCTACCCATGATTCTCCCATGGGGTTAGTGGGTAACAGTTAATACTCTTCCTTGAGGCATTTACTCATCTTGAGTAATCAAAACAAAAAGAAACATTCCTTTCTCCTGCAACTGGGTATGTTGTGGAAATGCAAGAAGAATGAACCGATTTTCTGCAGGGTCTGCAAATAGGTTCAGGAAAATGTCTTGATCCAGATGGATTTCACTGGTTGCAGAGAACCTTGGAGGGTTTAATATTCAGGATTTAAGCACTAGAAATCAAAATACCTTTTCTAAAATTATAAAATACAATAGTTACAGATGGAAAAAAGGGAAAAAAAAAAGAGAGAAATAAATCCTGAATTTCCCTAAAGTGTGGAAGAGAAGAATAAAACTGATCTATGTATTTTTTTTTTTAATCACTTTTTATAGGTACAAGTAATGGCTCTGTCCTGGTGTTTCATCTTACAAGTGGACTCTTACACAAAGAGTTAAGCATCCATTCCTGTGAAGTCAAGTAAGATTTTAATTTTAATTCCTACTATAAGCCTTCTGGGAGATAAATACCAAAACATCTAACTAACGTTGTACCAGCAGTGTGGGTGTCTTGTTTCATTGTTAATGACACTCAAGAAAATTGCCTGCTGAGCAGTCTACCCTAACCATGTTTTTGCTACGTAGAAGCAGTAGCGCACTGACAAAATTAGAATGAAACTTCTATTGAACTAAATATTTGAATTTTATCCATGCCTGCTAATATAGGATATGTATCAACTACTTCCAGGTTTTTTAGTGTATTATAGTACGAAGAAGTCTTTCTAGTACAAAAATCTTTATTACGGTGCCTTATTTATATAACTGTTGTGACTCGCAGATTTTATCCTTTGAAATAGTTCTGTTTTGTATGCCAGGTTGTATTTCCTTTGCTCCCTTGGGGCTGAAATTGCTAATGAGACAGTTCTAGACTTCAGTGAAGTCAAAATTTTTAATTTTATCTTTAAAAGATTTTATAGACTGAATAGAGGACTCAGTATTTATCCATCCTAAGTAAGGAACAGAGTAAGTTTTAAAGTTGTTACTGTGTGTTTGTGTGTCCACAATGGCATAACTTTTTGCGTAACTAATGGCAAAGATACTCAAGATGGTGCTTGCTGGATATTCCAGACAGATGGAAAATAAAGCATGGAAAATGAAACATTTCCTTTTAGCAGTAATAGTAGTGAAAATTTATATCAGAGTTGTGGCATGAAGCCCCAGGCTAAGATCTTAGTCTTACTGTTCATGCAAAAAAAGGTAAGAAAAGTACAGGTGGCTGAGAATAGGTAGCTCTAAGAATTCATTATGTAAACCTGCTTTGAATCTAACACCAAAATCACATAAGTATATTTACATTTGTGCTATGATTAGTAGGCATTATAAGATTAGAATTCCCCTTTCTGTTCTAAACTATTTGAGCTTTTTATTTCATACCATTAACTACTTACAAAATTATTTTCATTTTATGTTCTGTTATGCAGCACAAGAAAATAATGTGGTTTTTTTCTTATTAAGGTGATTATAGAATTCAAAATACAAACCACTGCTAACATTTCACAAATTAAAGAAACTAGAAAAATGAAGGTGGGTAGACAGGAGGAAATACGCTTTTGAAAAAAAATATTTCTTTAGCTTTTATTCAGGCTTCATGTGTTATCAGAAGTACTGTTACTTTGGGCTTTTCACTTTGCAAAGGTTTTGACACTTTTTAAAAACTTCAAGAATACATTGCTTTGCTAGGAACTGTCCTTGCACAAATGGTATTTTTAGAACAAAAAATGATTGTGAATTTTGTTTAGTCATGAGCTGTTCTCTAGGTAAGTCTTTTAAATATTTGTTTTAATTTCCTCAGTCCCACTCTTAATGGTCTGAGTGACTTTCTACATAATTTTTAGAAGTTCAAGGGAATGCTTTAAGCAATGTAGAATAAGCCACAGGGATATTTTTTTTTGTTAATTAATGTTGATGGAATGTAACAGTTTTTCTTTCGGTGGGAGTTCTTGCTTTACCTCTAAAATGTAGGTAGATTGGATAATGCCCCTATTTCAGTTTTATCTGAAAATACACCTTCAGGGAACACCATTATTTAAGTACGTAATTGAGATACTCTGAAATTGTAACTCAAGGCGAGCAGAGTTTTCAGTGCCAGTTTGAGAAGCAAATGTAATAAAACTATTGTCTTTGGAATGGCAACCGTCCTTTACAATCAGCTGTGCTAAAATAACGGCCACTGAGTTGTCTAGGTGCTAGCAACTGACTTCTTTTTTTTTTTTGAGATTAAAGTGTCGTTTTATAGAAGCTGCATATGTAGTCACATGCTGATTTATTTTTTTTTTTAAATATTATTGTTAAACTTTGCAGTTCTGTATTGTGATAAGTAGGGTGAATTGTTTTTCTGTCCTCCGTTTAAGGTAGTTCATACTCCTGAGCAACCTTGAATATTCATTTTTTCCATGATTATTACTTAGCTGTTTCACTATTTGTTTAGAATTATGTGAGTAAATACCTTTCCTTTGAGTTTGGTGTTTGTTAGGAGACCAAGGCAAGAAGCAGCAGAAATGCTTCAGAGCACAGAAAGGAAAAGTCAATCAGGCTACTGGTAGGAGCGTAAGTGAGGGAAAAAACAGCGGGAGAGCAGAGCGTGTGTGCTGGCTGAAAGCACCTGTGAGCGGGAAGTCAGACTTCCTTCCTTCAGGGTACAGAGAAATAAAATTACTTCTTAGTGCTAAGAAATAACTAAGCCTGATACCTGTTCCATCTTCTAAGCGGAGCAATCTAAGCTGGTAAGGTAGGAAATGATAATACATCTTCAAGGCAGAAGAGAATGTATTCAAGGCATGTAAATAAAATGCCTGTGATGTAACTTCTAGTTCAGTGAAAGTGGCGCGATGCCTTTCGCTGCTACTGTTGCTTATTGTGATAGATAAGTGTGGCTAGAGCTCTGCTTCTCATTCGTTTTTGCTGAAGTTTAGCAAGTTCAAGGTTGCAACAGCTTTAATTTTTAAAATTAAAATCTCACTGACTGTAACAAGAATGTGTATGGCCTGCAGGCAAAACTGGGAAATTACTGCATTACATCCAAGTTTTAGCAGCTGAATTTAAGCTGACTCCCCTTTGGGAAGCTGCTTTGCAAACATTCATCACCTCCTTCAAAAAAACTTTCCTCGCGTAGAGGAAGATGAATGAAAAATACCTTCTGCTTCTGTCATGCAGGTGTTGGTGTGCTAGATTTATTTCTGTGCGTTAGTAAATACGCGTTGTCTGACAAGCGTAAGCAGTCTTGCAATGAAATCCTGTGTCTATGGAATTGAATTCTGAAGTCTCCATTATAGGATGTACAATTATCTTGGATGTCCCATGTTCGGCACTCAATTCTAATTTCTTTTCCTTAACCTTCCCCTTCTTAAAAAGAAAAAACTTGTTCCGTTACTAACGTTCACTTTGGACATGTAGACCATACAAATACTTTTGAAGTACAAGGAAAATTCTTTTTAAATATTAAAATTTAAAGCTGAGATTGTGTTTTGATAATATGGTTGAGACTTTAATAGTCTTCTTTAAGGTATGGTTTTATTTCCAATCTCTCCTTTTCTTATAATTCTTATAATTAGTTTTAGTAGCAGCTGCCTTGTCATAAAGTCACAACAATCCATTCCCAACTGGAAAAGTAATTTGTGGTTTTTTTCCACTTCAGTACTCTCTGTAATTTGTTTGCATTGGAAACATTAATCAAAACAACTGAATCTTACCCCTGAGACAAGTTGGATGTATAGGATCCCTGAATTTCATATTTTAAAAGAATGGATGTAGTCTAACAAATAGTTTACAGCTGAATGGAACCCTTAATTCTAGTAGACAAAGTTGTCTTTTATTAGGAAATTGTGCAAATGGAGGTATTTCAGTAGGGAAGACATTACTTGTTTCCTTCATTAAATCTTGAACCACTGTCTTCAGATTCTCAATTTCCATGTATGACAATAACAAAAAAATATATTGTTTCAGGTGCAAGCAGTTAGTAAGCTAAGGTTCCCTTTTGATTATGAGTGTCTTGGGATTCTGTAGATTTTTATTGGTATTGACAGACGGCCAGCCGGCAGCGAAGTAAAAGGGCTTGTCCTGTTAAATCTGAGCTGATGAAAGAAGTATAGGAAATGCCTCAGGTCTTTGGACGAGAATGGTGAATAACTGCTGGCAATAACAATGCATTATGAAAATTCTGGACTTTTTCCAAAAAACACAGTAGAATAATAGATAAAAATTAGAAAGGTGTCAGAACTCGTATTTCTTCCATTTCAGAAAGCTCCCTGCATTTATGACCCTTCGGAGACTTGCAATGTTGCACGTTATTACAATTGTAGGTTTCTATTCAATCATTCCTGTAATGTTTCGATTAATAATTGAATACTATGCATTTTGATTGAAGTTATTGGTTGAACTTTCATAGGTCCTGGTGGGAAAAGCTCTGGGTCCTGAATTTTTAACTTTACTTGAGGACATAAGAATAAAGTTTCCCATTCTTTTTAAAGGTTGAACTAAAAAATAAAGCTGGTAGTAACTTGCATGTGCAGAACATTATGGGAGTGCTTTTTGCTTTCAGCCATCTACGTTGCATTTAGGAAACTTGTACTTGATACAACGTGAGTTGGATTTACTGACAGTAAATCATAAATGCTGTTATTTGTCTTTCTCGTATTTCGCATATGTCCTTGCAAGACAGGCCATGATTTTACAGTTGATGTAACAGGAGACTTAGTTGTGCTGGGAATAGTTCTTAATTAATCTGTGTTTGAAGGATTTGAGGAAAATCTAAATCCTTTTATCTGTGTTAAAATGAACTTGGGCGTATGTATGTATTAGAACAGTCTCAATTTTCTTTTAGATTAGTTCTTAGATTTATTTCACAGATAAAGCACACCGCTATTTTTGCTGGCACAAAGTCTGTGTGGGAAATGGGGCCGGGGAGGACTATCTCATTTTGGAACAGTACCACCTAGTGCTGCTTTCTGTCCTCTTGTGGCCTGTGGTATAGCTCAGGAGTTTGCTTAGAATCCATGGGTGCTGACTGTATGTTATATATACTGTAACTTTCCATCCTTGCAATGTTTCAAGATGTGGTTTGTGGCTGCCTTGGCGTGATCCAAAAGAGCAAAAAATAAATAAATTGGTTTTTTGGTTCTTTTATCGTAGGTTTTGAAATCTCTTCAGGGCCTCTCTTATTTTATCATCTTTGTTTCTCATCTCTCTGGACTGAAAGAATCATGTCTCCCCACCTTGCTATCCATACAAATATTTTTCTCTTTCTTTATGCTGGCAAATTTGAGTTATTTGATTGCTCTTCCCATCCGGTAAATCACTGATTTAATGAGAGCAGTGATTTTAGTCCACTGTAGTGCTGAATATCCGTGAGGGATTTTTGCAGAAGTTACCAGCGTTTCTAATTGAAATTTTTGTTTTAACCAAACAAGAACTGGTGCAGTCTGAAAAGAAAGCTGTTCTTTAATTTAATTTGGTAACTTTATATTTACATTATAGTTGTAAATGCGTAGCTTTTTTTTTATGCTTAAATATAGTGTTTCCATGAGATGTAGAAAATTACTTCTGTGCTTTTTTCAAATTGAAGAATATGCATGAAAAAAAATTATTGTGCTTCAGTCCAGGCTATTTTCTAGCCATTTGAATATTTCAGCCTAATGTGCTCCATGTCCTCCCTTCCGATGCCAGGGGAATTGAATGGATAAGCTTGACTGGGTTTATTTCCTTTGCCACATCAACGCCTAACAATCTGGGGCTGGTGAGGAATGAGCTGCAGCTGGTGGACCTACCAACAGGTTAGTATTTCCTGGGAAACTTCTACGAGCGGCTGACAGATTTGCTGGGGAGCGACAGACATAAGTTCAAGTTCTTACTACTACTTTTTTTTCCTTCTGTTGTCATGATAAAGTAAAATAATAAGTAGGAATTTTAACTGGTTCTGTTCTTCCGTCCTTGTGAAGCCGCATGTTTTCCATCTGGTGCTCTACAGACTTGAAACACCGCCTTTGCAAAGGTGTCTGTGGCTTGGACTTCTTAAAAGAGTGAATATGTGTCAGCAGGAGGTTTAGAAGCATTCACGCAGCATGGGTAGTAGTGCTGTATTTTGGTCAAAAAATGAATATATTTCCAAATGTGTTTTGTCATAGCCTATAGTTCCATGTGCACCTGAAACAGTGTTGAACCATTTATTGTGGTTTCTATCAGCAGCAGGTAATATTTCAAGGTAGGCCAGGCGCGTGGCCGGAATTTGAGTGTATGAATGTAAAAAGCATACTTTAATAAAAAAAGGATATTTTTATGAAGAATTGGAAGGGTAAAAAAATAAATAACTTTTAAAAATATACAGTTGATAGCAAAACAGTCAGATTGTCTTTTTCAACCACAAGCCTTATAATGGATGACAAATATATTTGTGATAGAGTTCTATATTTGCACAATACCAGGAGGTACAATTTGGAAGACTAGACAGCCCAAAATAGGAAGCACTTCAATAATTCTAAACTATTTTAGAATGGGAAAACCTGGAGCTATTTAGTTTCTAATTGAAGAGCCTAGGTCTCTTAACACGTGGCTAATTCTGAATTGCTTTATGGAGCATAAAGTGATTTATTTTTTTTTAGTTATTTTTATTAAGCTTATGGAAAAGATTCAATTTTTGTATTTACAGGTGCTGCATAAAGAGGCTATTCTTTTAACATAAAAATATCTTAATTTTTTTTCTGATAATGTCTTTTGTTCGTTTGTTTAAAATCAAAACAGAAGATACATGCTTTGTAAAATTAATTTCATGTAAAGTGGTATTTTGATTTTTCGTTCAGCTTGTAAATCAGCAGTGAAACATTTATAAATGTAAGTGATAAAAGGTTTAGTATTTCTGCAGCCAACTGCGTTCCAAGTAAATGTGAATACCTGACACCTTAGCATATGTTTTGCTTAAAAAAAAGTTACTTTTCCCCTTCTAAAACTTACAAGAAAGGCACAGCTACTGCACTGATCGTTGGGTCTTCCATCGCTAATTAGCCCAACTTTCTATCTTAGTTTTAGGAAGGCTGTGCTGATTTGTATTTACTTCATGAACACTTTGACAGAATTCTCATTTATGTTTCTGAACAACAAGAAGAAAGAAAATTCCGGTGGTGTTTGATCACTAGTGAAGAAAATAGAGCTGGAAGGTTTCCTGCAGGGTGGCCTCTGACATGAGAGCTCTAAATAGTATTGTTGATAACTAGATTTATTCACATAATTGGCATAAGATGAGTAATTTAGAAGTCTGAAAACTTTGAATTTTCCTTGAAAGGTAAGGAGAGTGAAATTTGCATGGGAGATGGTATGATACCCTGATGTTTTTTATTATTTATTTTAGTGATATGTATAATGCCTTTAATTCTGCAACACTTCCTACAGGTGAGTCAAAATTTTGTTGGGGATAAGATTATAAATTCTTAGGACTTTTCAGCAGTGTCCATTCTTTTAGACAGAGAGAAAGAATGGCTCTGCGAAATGCAGAATGAGTTAGTCCTTCAGCATGGAAATGCTTTCAGTTTATGGCAGAGTTAATTTATCTTACAAAACCTGAAATCTACTCATTGATTTCTTCCTTGGGGAATTGAGTATATCTCATTGGCTTTCAGTGGAAAATAATAACTCTTTGAACTCTCTCTATATATTTACATAATGCTGATTATGCATCAGTTTCAGTAGTTGTGCTCTGGAAGCCAGTCAGGTATTACATTAGACAAGTTTACATTATATTTAGTCCCTTGAAACGCATTAAAACTGCGACAGTGACAAGAGTTATGTACGATAGGCCAGATTACTTGGAAATGTTCTATTTTAGTTTGTAAACTAAACTGTTTGTTTCTATCTTTGTACTTAGTATAGTAACTATTTCTGTTTTCGCCCATGTCGTTTTTGTGTTCCAGGCAGGAGCATCGCATTTCGTGGGGAGCGAGGCAATGACGAGCCAGCTATTGAAATGATAAAGGTGTCTCATTTGAAGTGAGTAGATTAGCCTTGGGAAGTGTATAAATTTTACTGTACTGTGTGAAGATCCTCATGACTTAATAAAAATAATAGAAATTGCAGGCAAAAACACTCCAGAGAGTATAGAAAAATGTGCAACAGCAACAGGGGAAAAAAATACTCTAGAATATTAGTTCAGAGTACAAAAGCTGTGGATGTTTCTGTCGTTGACTTTGTCACTTCAGGATCCAAACACATTGCAAGGTCAGTCATTAATATTTCAGTTCTTTTAAGGATTGTGTTCACTGATTGGACATTTTGATAATATTAGGGAGAATAAAAGTGCTGAACAATTTTTTTCAACTTTGATTTTGTTATGAGTTAATCCCTGTTCTGAAACTTAAACCTCATTTAAAACTAGAGGATGGGCATTAAAGGTGGGATGATTTTTCACGTTTATTACTTTTTCTAAGTATGTATTTCACACCTTTATAATAATTATCTACTGGAAGACCAGATGTGAGGTATAGTTTGAGAATCTTAGAATTGTAGGATGGTTTGGACTGGAAGGGACCTTAAAAGTCATCTAGTTCCAGACCCCTGCCATGGGCAGGAGACACCTCCCACTGGACCAGGTTGCCCGAAGCCTCATCCAGCCTGGCCTTGAACACCCTCAGAGTAAAGAATTTCTTGCTAATATCTAATCTAAATCTCCCCTCTTTCAGTTTAAAACTGTTACCCCTCGTTGCTCCACTCCCCAGTAGAGAGTCCCTCCCCATCTTTCCTGTAGGCTCCCATTGAGTATTGGAAGGAGCTATAAGAAGTCGGCTGATAAACGATGAAATTGTTTTACCATCAAATCCTGCTTATTTTGAGATCAGGCCTGTGACAGGAAACCCTGGTCTTCATAGTGTCAAGAATAATAACAGTAGTACTGTGTGAGATCACTTTGCTTTCCTGGGTAAATGAAATTAACGTAGTGTTGAACTTAATAAGGCATTGTCTCTAAATTTTAAAAGTTTTTTTCTTTACAGTGGAGGATAAAAGTTAATGTTCTCTAGCTCGCATAGGAATATTTTCGGAAGTATGTATGTGTTCCAGAGAATTTGGAAGAGTTCAAGCACGTAATGGTCTTATTAATACATTAAAAATTAAGAACAGCCGTAGGCTTAGATGAAGAGACTAGAATGTTACGTGAGAACGAGAATGGATAGTTCATTTGAATAGAGATTAATGCAGGTGAAGAGCGCATAGAGCTGCAGAGCCTCTCTGGATTTGCAAGTAACCTGTGAAAAGTGAGGGACTGAAGGTATTTTATTCCTCTAGCTCCACAGATGAAAGGTCTGAAGACATGAGTGACAAGTGCTTTAGCGTAAGAGGATTTTATGTTCATTTATCACTGGATTAGGGAAGTGGCATGCGTCTGGAGTAAATAAAGAAAAAATCTATCCAACCTACAGTCTTGGTGTGTCTTTCTGCTATCTTGTGCAGTCATCGACATGGGCTGCATATGGCTAAATTAGAGGTACTGCTGCTTTCGCTGAACTCCTTCCCTTGTCTCCTTTACAGTAATTGAGCAGTACCACCTGACAGAAATTTCTAATTCTTTTAGCTTTGAAGGAGGACTCTTTTTCAGGCTCTCTTTTGTACCTCAACGACTCAAGGAAATCACAAGCTTCAGAGTGGGATTTGAGCCAAATCAATTTACTCCACTTCCTCTTAGTTTTTGACGGTTTCCAGAGCGCTGATATGAACAACACATGTGAATTAAAATGCTCAAATTAAAATTGAGTGATTACTTTTGATGTAGGAAATTCTTATTTGTTTTAGGCAGTATCTAGCTGTAGTATTTAAAGACAAACCACTGGAGATCTGGGATGTCAGAACATGCACTCTGCTCAGAGAAATGTCTAAAAACTTCCCTACAGCAACAGCTTTGGTAAGGAATAAAATCTATTACTTACTGTTTATTAAATGTAATATGTTGAGACAGTATAAAAATCTATGAACAATTTTGTGGCAAAACGTTACTGAATCTGTAGGGTACAGATAAGTGCTTTCGCTCTTCTGTTTTCATCTGTCATCAAATAGAAGCAAGTAAAAAGGAGGTAGCGGTGTAAAGATCTGGTTGGCTCCTTGGGTGATGGAGGGAGGCGTCGTAGAAAGCAATCTTCATTGAAATCATTATAACTAACAGAAAAGTCCCCAGTAAATTCGGGGAGCAAACATTTGTCTCTTCCATTTTTCCTGGACAATTTTTCACAGGAGTGGTCACCTTCTCATAACTTAAAAAGCCTGAGGAAGAAGCAGTTGGCAGCCCGGGAGGCCATGGCCCGACAGACGGTTGCGTCAGATACTGAAGTCAGCAGCGTAGAGTCTTCTGTTATCAGGTATTTCTCATTCTGATTTAATGCTGTTCTGCATCAGCTGATGTTTTTCCACCATGCACCATTTTGTTCTATAGAACAGGGTATTTTGGACCTGATTCTTGAGTATATACCAGGAAAACAACTTTCTGGGCCTCCCTTTAGGTTTTAGGTGTGGATCTTTGATTGACTGCTGAAGGAAAGACGCAGTATACCTCTTTCTCTCAGGTGTGTCTGTAGCAGTCCATTAGTTACCTGCTTCTTGAAGTAAAACTTATTTGCCCCCGAACGATTCCACAAGTATATAAATGATTTAAACGTTGTTTCTGGTAAATTGTTTTGAAGGAAGTACACATTTTTGTGCTGCCTCTGTGCATTAGTTAGGGAAAATTAGCCTCACGATTCTAATTTCAAGAAAGAAATACTTGTGTCTCACTGTGTTCTCTTTAAAGCTTGTTACAGGAAGCCGAAAGCAAATCGGAGCTGAGCCAGAACATTTCTGCCAGAGAGCACTTTGTGTTTACAGGTGCTGATGGGCAGGTTTATCATCTCACAGTAGAAGGAAACACAGTAAAAGACAGTGCAAGAATTCCTCCTGATGTGAGTTCCAGTTTTCTATATCATAGAATCATAGGGTTGGAAGGAACCTCTGGAGATCATCTAGTCCAACCACCCTGCCAGAGCAGGGTCATTAAAGCTTTAGTTTTTTTTCTAAGCTACGATTGCCAGAAAAGAAAATCAGGGATATGCATTGTAGTGGCAAGTGGTCATTAACGCAGTAGTTTGAAATTCGAAATAAAAGTTCCAACTTCAAAAACGGTAGCAATTTTCTTTTCACATTCTTATAGTTTTTATACTGAAAACAGTGTTGAAATAAATTATCTTTTTACAAGTTAGAATCTTCATGGGCCCTGACTTGCTTTCTGAACAAATTACATGAAATACTTTTAAGAATTTTAGTAAAGAGTATACAAAAAGCTTGAACGACAGAGAGGGTGCTATTGAAACAAGTTTATGCGCTGTTAATGGATTTTATCTTATCATAAGGAGGACTTGAGTGGGCCAGAGCACTCTTTTGTCAGTTTTAAGTTTGGGTTTTTTCCAGTTACTCGGAAGAGCAATCTTTCTTTTTTTAGTTATTCTTGAAGGCTTTGATAAATTGAACTTACAAAGAGGAATTCTTCTATTTTTTTTGTTTCCTACGTTAGTATATGCTAGCATTGTGTTTAACGAGGTGTGGCATGTTGGTATTTTCCTTGCAACAAGAGACAGAGAAGTGATTTCCGTTGCCTTAAACCCAAAATTTCTTACAAGGAGATTTCTTTTGAAGCGTCTTGAAGCAAATATGACTGACTTGATAAATGCTTATATTCAATAGAATTGGTTTTGTTTTGACTGAGCAGAATTTGGTCTATCGTCTCATACAATAGTTAAATTAAATACTAATGGTGAAATGTTTGTTCCTGTGTTTGGCTCTATTAATCACAAAATTTTATTCCGCTTCTTACATATTTCCAGGGAAGTATGGGTAGCATTACATGTATTGCCTGGAAAGGGGATATCCTGGTTCTTGGAGATGTTGATGGAAATTTAAACTTCTGGGATTTGAAAGCTAGAGTATCCAGGTATGAACGCAAATGAAGTCAGAGATAACAAGTGTTAGAATGTTTTTCCCCGCCTTCATTTTTGTTCATCTTTGTAGGAGTTTGGGGAGAAAAATGGATGTATGTTGAAGTAAAACTTAAGAAAATGCCTACTGTATTACAGTCCTCTACGTTTCATTTTTTGTGTTTCTGCAATGTTCATGGAAAGAATTTAACTACCCACAGTATTAGATATAGAAGGATTGATATTAATCTTGTACTTTTCTTAGGGGGATTCCTACACACCGAAGCTGGGTGAAAAAGATACGTTTTGCCCCAGGGAAAGGAAATCAAAAACTTCTTGCAATGTACAATGATGGAGCAGAAATTTGGGATTCAAAAGAGGTCAGTGTCTGTTGTTTTGATATTGTGCTTCTTTGCAAAATACACATATTACTTCTGAAAATCAGGACGAGTCAGGCATTAAGTTTTATTCAGTCATGATTTCTTTCTGACAGTTGTATAATAACATTATATGTCTTTTTTCAGAAGGCTTTTAGTTCCTATAAAGCATTTTTAAGCTGTCGTCAATGAAAAGTACCTTTCGCTCATAAAGCTGACAGTGTCTCTGAGATGCTCTTTGTCATTCTCTTGTAATGTTTTTGAGGCAGATGTTGAAAATTTAAGGGGGAATCTTCAATCTTGGAATTTAATCTGTGGACAAGAGAATATTTTTACTACAAGTTTCTTAACATCTGTGCATATTCAAGAGCGTGTATTCTTCAGTGCATGGATTTAATTTGTTAGGGAATACCCAAAATCTAGACACTTGTTAATTAACGTTGTCTAGCTTCTCATCTTATTCAAAAATTCTGTAGTAATGTTCACAAATCATCTGGGGCTTGCTTCACAGGTCTTTCAGGGGATTATAGTACCATGGGGAAGGAAAGATAATTGTACTGGTTTAACTTAGCCCCCAGAGGAAGTTCAGGTTATGAGGGTATGGAACAAGAATTTTATTTTTTTTTCCTGTGTAGTTTGTAGTGAGCACCGGTTCTAAACTCAGACGGTTAATTTGAGCAACGTGAAACTCTCCATTGATGGTAAGAGTTGGACAGCAGATACGACCAACAACCATGAATTATGTAGGCAGAGTAGAATATTATACCATGAATCCTGTTATCTGTATAATCCATTCCTTAGAACTTCACCTTTGCCTACAACCAGTTATCCAGTATCTCCACATTTTTCTCTAACTCTCCCAGTGCTAAGAGTAATCGTGCTCTCGAGCTGTTGCATCTTACATCTCTCTAACTCCATGCTTTGCTCTAGAACAAGTGAAAGGAGACAGCGGAATGTTGATTGCAGTGGAGGTTTTGTTAATATTTCCTTATATTAACAATTGTAATGTTCTGTGATGCTACAGAAGGGTTACGAAATGTCTAACTACTGACCTGTGGTTAAATGTGCGGTTTAGAAGGGTTTGTTTATCTGTGTGTCCCATAATGTTACGGTAATAGTGTGTCTAAATGTATTTCTAGACAAGTTCAGTATTTATCAAGATAGTATGTGTTGATGAAGAGCATGAGTTAATTAATGAGAACCTCACTTCTGCCTTGAGGCTCGTATGATAGATCAGGGATTGGAATTAAAGAGGGAATGTAAATTTCCACCAGTTTACCATGGAAATTTTATGTCAGAAAAGGTAACAAAAAGACAGCTGTACAGCTGTGCTCAGAAGGATCTTTTCTCAGCTCTCAATGGGGAAAAAGTATTGTTTCAGAGCAACCATGTGCCCTACTCCAAGGTTTCTAAATTCCCTACTCTCCAGAAAAGACCATCATTAAAATGATTTATGATTAACTTACTTCACCTTTTATTGCAAATTTTCTGGTATGCCTCATGGGCGTGTGACAGAGTCTTACACCGTGTGATGGAGAGCCTACTAAAAATGAAAAATAACTCAACTTTTCAAGGTACAAATGGTGAGCAGTTTAAGAAGTGGAAGAAACGTCAACTTCCGAATCCTGGATGTGGACTGGTGCACTTCAGACAAAGTGGTCTTGGCGTCAGATGATGGGTGCATTAGAGTTCTAGAGTTGTCCATGAAACCATCGTGTTTTAGAATGGATGAACAGGACTTAATAGGTACGTTGTTTTCCTTTTTGCGATTGACTGCTAGATATTTCATTTTGACAGCGGACCATAAAAATGTTCAGCACTTCTATTAGAACAGAGGATTGTCCTATGTAGGGGATTTGGTGTCCCTAGAGTGATTTTCATAGATGCAGATAAATTTTCTAGGCTTAGGGCATATGGGTAGGTTTTTTTTATACAAGCTTAACCTTATAAAGAAACTATACTTTTTACTATCTTAATTGGAATATAAATTAGCAAAATAAGAGCTTTTTGTACAGATGTCTAGCGAGTTGGCCTAAAAAGCGTCAGCACATCAGTTGGGTATCAGTACCTATACCACTGAAATTCATTACATGATTTTGAAACGTTTATTATAAATGGATGAAAATGTCTTTTCTGGTATTTCCAGATATCAAAGGCAGTTTGTAGACCAATTCATTGCTCTTGAAAGTAGATTTCCCACTGAACGCTAAAATAGCAGTGTTGATGTTCTTTGACTTTTTTTTGCTGTATGTTTAAGAAGGGAATTTAAATATTTAACTATTTCAATAGTTAACTAAGCTTTTTTTTTTATTATTTTTATTTCATTACAAGTGTTCCCAATGTAGCTACTTTTGTTTTGATCTCTTTGGTCAATCCTCCCTTTACTCATACAGTTCCCTTAAAAATGTAGATTCTGACTAAGACATATTTAATAAACAACATGGGGATGTCAGGAGCTGTGGTGTGGGCTGTTTAAGGAAAAACATATTTTATTGCAGCTATTTTTACTATCAAATGAATGTTCCAAAGCCAAGCAGACTGAAATTAGGATACGCCAGGGTTAAGGTGGCTGTGATTTAGGTGTCCTTCTGCCTCTACGCTGTGATAATCTTGGAATTACAAAATCACGTTTACAAGATTCCTACATCATTCAGTGCAGGGAACTGCTGGATATTTAATGATGTAGCTGGCTGGTGCTTGTTTTGCCCCTAAGCCACTGGGTAGCCTGTCATCCAAACCTTGTACTGAATGCAGACTTACTGACTTGTAAATTTGTATGACAACAGGTAGTACTATAATTTTCATCTTATTTCTTTGCAGATGTAGGCGTGTATTAAACTTGACAACATCCTTTTGGGGTGAGGGATATTAATCCTTGTATTATACTGTAGAAACTATGATTGCAAAGGAAAACTAAAACATCCGTTGTGGTACATTTTGGTATAGCTGTACCTATTTCCCACTATGTCCTTGTAGTAGCAATAATCAGCTCTACTTAATGCCACTGTAGTGTATTCCAGGAGCCTATGGCTAAATTCAATATAGAATGTCCTGAAATTCTCATTTGGGCATGGTTGATAACCCTGTACCTTCTATGAAATGTTTTTGCTTGAGTGTAAAGATAAGCTTTTATGTCGAGTAACCCATGCTGTGTATATGAAAAGACTGTGATTTATGATTTTTCTTCTGGTGCTTGCAAACAAGGTGATACATTTTATGGTTACTGAACAGAGCATTATTGCACATTAGCTACTCACAATGAATCTCTTCCTTTTGTTTCAGAACCTGCATGGTGTCCCTATCTGCTTGCTCCAAGGGCTTCATTAGCTTTAAAAGCATTCTTGTTGCATCAGCCGTGGAATGAGAAATATTCTCTAGATATTATAAACACGTAAGGAGAAATATATATCTTTATATAAAATTATTTTTTTTTAATTCCTACGCCTTTTATTAGTCTGTGCAAGTAACTGTTAGATATATAGGTTTCCTCAGTCTTTGGGACAGCCAAAAAGATAATAGCTTCACTATTTATTACTAAAAGTAACAAATAGAAAAAGCTTTAAGGTGAAGTATTTTATTTCTTTTGACTTTCTGTAGCTCTTGGCTATTGAAAACCCCTGTTTACTTTAAGGTACTGGCAATATATTTTTATGTCATTTACAGGTTATATTACTTCAGAGGACAACTCTGTGTGTTCTCTTTGTTCAAGAAGTTAAAGTAAGAATAGTCAGAGTTGATTCCTAAATTTTAATTGAAATTGATCTTCTAATGATAGCCTAATGGGTATGTCTTTACTTCTAGTGAGCCATACTTCACATCACACTGGGAGCACCTTTCTGTATCCTTTATTGTGTTTGCATACTGTTGGTGATCACGTGATAATGGGCTAGGCATTGTCATTTTTTATTCATTTCAAGGTTAATGAATAAAAGAAAAATGCGATAAGAAGGATTGGTGGCAATGACTGAGGTTGAGAGAAAGCAGAACCAGTCTTTCATTACTATTTCGGAACTAGTAACTGGACAAAGAATTTTGTATGAATGGCTTACCATAGGAAAGATTGTTTCTATATATGTTGTTGAGTTTTTCTACTACCAGTAATACTCTTCCATTTCAGGGAATTCTGTCATTTTGCTAATATACAAAACAGTTTCCTTTTTTTTTTCTTTTTTTTTTTAAATCCAGTGATTATCCAGAGAATGAAAATATTAAAAACCTTCTTCAAGAGCAGTTGAATTCATTGTCCAAGTAAGAGTTTTCCTACTGATATTTGAGTAAGCTAATGAATTCAGAGAAAGCAAAAATCCTGAAATTTGTGTCAGTTCACAACTTAATGAAGAAAGAATTCTTTTTGCCTCTCTAAAGATAGGCTTGAGTAGTGACAGCTTTTATTTTAAACACAGTTAATTTTTATTTTTATGCAGTTCCTAAGGGTGATGCTTTATTCATTTTATTGAAGATTTTACATCTTTATTTCTATTTTTTCAAATTAAAAATTAACCATGATGCAATCTCAAAAATACGTTTTTAAATAAGCAAACTATCTCAAAGTAGTTGGTTAAATACTGACTCTTCAGTCAAAATGTACTGTTCTGACCATATAAAGTCTGATGGAAGTCAGTATTGAATTTTTAACGTTGACTTAATAGCGACTAACAACTAGAGATTTAAAGATAGTGATTAGGTTAGTATATAATTTGTAATGGAGCAGTGAGCATTCATAATTTTTTTGGGCAATACTTGTCAGTGATGTATGGTTCTTTCATGTTCATCCAGATTTTGATGTTCCATTTAAACTATGAAAATTATATTTGAAGCTAGTAAACAGAAGTTTTTCCATTTTCCATCTTTCATTTAGTAGGATGGAAGAGATAACAGAGTATTTTTATCCAGTCTGAAACATATGTAGAAAACCTAAATTTATGCATGTAGACCTCTTTGCTATGACACTACGTAGTTGCAAAATTATTTGTAATTGAATTAATCTTGTAATTTGTAGAATCACTACAGACTAATTTATAGCTTGGTCTACACCCTTGTGGTTGTTGCCTTTATTACAAGAAGAAGGAGTTCTTGACAGACGCGCTGCTTGTATTTAAACTGGTAGGGTGACATGCTCCTTGAGATCAATTATATTTGAAATTATATATACTTCCTGTTGTAATTGTTTTGATAGATGCATTTTTTTTCAGTTCAGAAGAGAAACTGTGTATTTCTTGTTTTGATTGTTTTTAATTTGTAGGTGACATATCCTATTTGTGTTCAAAAACAAACCAAAAAAATTTGCACAGTATTTTACAAATTATTTATGGCTTTCTCTTTTTGCAGTGACATAAAGAAACTTTTGCTTGATCCGGATTTTACTCTCTTGCAAAGATGTCTCCTGGTTGCCAGGTAGTAGAGATTCAGATAACTATATCAAAGGTTTCCTAATAAAATCTTGATCCTGTTAATGCATTCGAATGTGTTGAATTTTAAGTACTCAACTAATTGTCCTTTAACTCAGCACAATTCCTAAGGTACTTTGTTATCAGAGTGTTTTCAGGACTGAGAATGGAAATGTTACCTTACTGAAACAGTTTTGTTTGTTTGGTGGGTATAGAGAACTTTCTTCAGTCTTGGTGGTACCTGCATAAATGCAGTTCTGCTAACTACATTGTATTTGGTTGCCCAGTGCCCAAAAACGTAATTCAGAACTTCAAGCACACAATAGATTACATGCAAACAAGGGAGGGCTTGTTTTTTATTTCAAACGTATTTGTTCTGGGGTGGTAGTCTACTTAAACTCTAGCTAATTTTAGTCTCTCTATATTCAGAGGTGCTTTTCAACTTAGTAACTTTCTTGTAGTTGAAAGAGGATATTAGTGATTAAGTGTAAAATAATAATGAAATCAATTTCCACATATTTATATGTTGAACAGTTACTGAGTTTAATTGCTGTTGTTACAATCTTCTGGCCAATTTGTTTAGCTTGCTTATTGCCATTCCTTGATCTTTTCTTGTAGTTTGTCCCACTGATAACTGAAAGTACTTGTGGTGCCCACAATAATGTGTGGTCTTTGTAAAAAGATATTTTAAATGTGCGCTATTTTCATGTGACGTGAAAAAATACAAACATATTTCACATCCTGCTTTGTGTCTTCTCAGACTGTATGGGGATGAATCAGAACTGCATTTCTGGACTATTGCTGCCCACTATTTGCACAGCTTATCCCAGGAAAAGCCTGCAAAACCAACAGACACGGCTATCCTTCAAGAACAGTTGGTTAATCCCTTGGATATATGCTATGACATACTGTGTGAAAATTATTACTTCCAGGTATTTCAAGGAGTTCAAAAATATATTTAATAAGAATGTCCTCAGCACAATAAACGCTCAGCATTGTAACCTTATTATCTTATAGCTTTTCACTAGACTTATTTCACTTTTATTAGTAATACACCACTCTGGATTAAATCACTCCCTATTGCTTAAAAATAGGGGGTGTTCCAAAAACTCTCAAAATACTTCCATATCTTTTAAAGGCTTTGGTTTATTTCTTATGGTTCATCTTACATTTAAAATATTTTTCCTTCTTCGTGCAGAAATTCCAACTTGAAAGGGTAAATCTCCAGGAAGTGAAGAGATCAACGTATGATCATACCAGGAAATGTGCTGATCAGCTTCTTCTCTTGGGCCAGGTTTGTGGGTAATATTTGAATTTTTTATTCTTCTTCCCTGTCCGTTTTATGTATATATCCTAGTCAAGTAAAGTTTTGCTTAACTCATACGTGTTGTTTCATACTTTTGTTCAGCCAGGGGATAGTTTTTGCTGTGTTTGTATGTTATTACACTGCAGGCTCCGTGTAATGACATGGTATATGGTAATGTTTGGTATTACCTGCTTCAGACTATTTCATTTTCGTAGGAACCCTATAAAAACCTTTCTTTCTATCTTGTGATTAGAAAAGAAAAATTACATTTTGAGTTTCACAGAAATAACTAAAACTTAACATCTTTGGGATAACTCAGTCTGCACCTAGTGCTCTCATTTTAGGTAACAAAGGATGTACCTAAGCTTCTGGCAGATCTGTTCTGAGCAGTGAGACACTGTACAGAGCTGCTCACTGAGACCCTGATAAGAATATTGTTGCATTTGTATGGTACATATCACGAGCAGTTCCATACCAATGCGGTTGTGCTGCATTTCCAAAAATAGCTTTGGTGTTACTAGCTCGAACTTCGGTGATTTCTATGCTACCGTGCATTTGGGCATGTCAACAAATGTTATCAGTAAAAGATGCCAGAAATGTTTATTCTTAAGATGGTCTGAGTAAAATGCCAGTTTATAGAAGTTAAAAGATACTAGTTTATTGAATTGCTGTATTTTAATATGTATTTAATGTGGCTTTTCATTATTTTCAGTAATTATCTAAGCCATCAGCTTGATCGACCACACTACGTTGACCTCTCTAAAAGTTAGGCACCTCATTTTAGTAAGAGGCAGCGATGACGTGCCTGCAGTCATTCATTCAATTCGGAGACAGGTGTCTGCAGCCGGTGTAATGAGCCCCACTGGTTAGGTGCTCAGCTGTAGCTAACATTTTAAATGGGTGAATTCTACCTTTGTTTTAAAATATCAAGTATTAAATCAGTCCTTGACATCCTGGCCAGTTTCTGCATCTTCACAATTTTGTTTCTTCTCTGCTTATTTTAAATTAGCATAGAATCATAAAAATGCTTCTCTTCATTTTATAACTCCGCAAAAGATTGTGTAAACAAGGAAATGAATATTCTGAATTAAATTTTTCATTGGCCTCTTCTAGAATGTTAGTCTGTGATTAAACATTATAATCATGATGTGCGTTGAAATGCCAGCCTTACTAAGGATGTTTTATTGAAATAGAATCTTAATTATTACTATGCTGGTAAATATCATTGTGGTCTGTTTTAGCATAACTTTCATTGTTATTTGTTCCATGTCTTAAAAAGGGTAAAAATATAAAGACTTTTGTTTAAAAGTGAGTATGTTGTGGTCAAAGTTGTGCTGGTTTTTTGTCTCTTGCCAGACTGACAGAGCAGTGCAGCTATTGTTAGAAACAAGTTCAGAGAACGCCCATTATTACTGCGATTCCCTCAAAGCTTGCTTGGTCACAACTGTCACCTCATCAGGTCCGTCTCAAAGTACCATTAAACTGGTAGCAACCAACATGATAGCCAATGGAAAGCTCGCAGGTACAATGTGACTTGAATTTTCCGTTTGCTTGTAAACTAGTAATTCTAATCATTATTAAGGCTGCTGATGGAGATAGGAGAGGAGAAAGTCCTCTTGTAACAGATCTTACATGTTGCATATGTTATAGTGTGCACTACCTAGTGTAGTTAACACAAAAATTATCAGTAACTCAGTTATAAAGTTTAACTTGTTTAGACTAACTTTCATTGGAAAATGTATTTCTGGAGCAATTCTCTAGCCATTGTTTGCATGAAAAGAGGCTAAGCACATAAAGCTATGTATTTCCCACTTTTCTAACTACAGAATTAATTAAAAAATGGTTTCTTATAACTCAAGCTGAAATATGGACTTTCCTTTTCATTTCATAGCTTGTTTCTAAAAGTGTGTTTTCTTACACGTACAGGTTAATTTTGCTTAATGCAAGAGATAGATAGTCACGATATGATTGACTGAAGTATTCAATGGCATGCAGAGAAAGTACAAATGTCTGTAATTGCCTGAAAAAAAGATACTTTCCACTCTGTGGAGAATTAACACTTCACTGTTAATAATTACACTACGGATAGCATTAAATTAAAATAAAGGCTTATTTTTGAAATCTGTTTATTTGACCTAGAAAGATCACTCTCTCTTTATGACGAGAAGTCAAGTGAACTCCTTGTCATTTATATTTAGGACAATGATAAATGAGAGCTGTGTTAGGTCCTTCTAAGCTCTGTAGCCCAAGAAAAAGATATGGTAACTGACACCCTGGTTATGTGGAGAGCCAGGTGGTAGAAATTAGGGTGTTTCAACATCTTAATATGCTAAGAAGGATATGAGAGAGATCCTTTTTCTGGGATTGAAGGTCCTGGGCGCACTTATGTAGCAACTCTTTTTTTTTCCCTTAACTTATTATATTGTGTGGGTTTTATTTTCCAGAGGGTGTACAGTTACTGTGTCTGATCGATAAGGCTGCTGATGCCTGTCGCTACTTGCAAACCTATGGCGAATGGAATCGTGCAGCATGGCTTGCAAAGGTATGTAATTTCTCGGTTTTCAGTTTCCTAGCATAAGTTACCTACTTAGTATATGTAGGTATGAAGGCCGATGCGGGTGCTGAAGTTCTCCAAAGTTTAAAAAACTGAAACATCGGTTTGAAATATCATCATCAGTTCTTTCCATGTGTTCAGCTATAACAAGCCAATCCATTCAATCAGTGTTGACAGGTTCTTCTTCAGCCTTTTGAATTACAAAAGTCTGCTCTGGTCATCAAAAGACAAGACTGCGGCCTAAAAATGGTTGGAATCATCAATTTTTTAATTTTTGAGCAGTGGTTTGTAAAGTTGCATGTAGCTGCAGCGGTACAGAGTTCATCATAAACTACAAAAACCCACTCCTGGAAGTGGATAAATAATTAGGCAGTGACTTTGCTGAGCTCCACGTAGCATGCATGCTGATTTTAAAGTTATCACCAACCACATAAAGTTGCATCAACTTCTGGTTTGGTATGCAGACGTAATTCCAGTAAAAGCAAAGCATTAGCCTAGACAAAGCAAAGCAGTCATTCTCCAAATTTATAATGGACAGGAGTCAGTCAGGGTGATCTTTCAGTGTCTCCGAGTAAAGTTTCTGTTGTGCTTCCTGCAGAAAGTGTGGAAAAAGTCATGCTCAGATTTTCTAAATGAGTGAATCCCACTCATAAGAAAAATGAAGTTGTTTTGTTCTTAAGTTTTCAGTAAAGGATAAAGATTTCTAGCCTCTTGATACTTTAGGTTTTAACAAAGCCATATGGTAAAAATAATGTTAATCAGATGTAAATATCAAGTGTCCAGAGTGGAGTTTTTAACGTCTATAGATTTCTTCTGTATGTATTGTATTCATACATTCATATTGTATTCATTCAAGGGGTTGGTGTACTTTTTATAAAGAAATTGGTAATTTGAGATGCTTTTACTTCTGCCCAAAGTGTTTCACTGAAAAGAATGAACCATAGGCAGAGTGCTGTCTTTAGTTAGCAGCTGAGAATTCATAACTGACTTTCCCCTCTCTTAAAGGTTCGCTTGAACTCAGAGGAGTGTGCTGATGTGTTAAAGCGTTGGGTAGATCACCTTTGCTCGCCACAAGTCAACCAGAAGTCCAAAGCCATTCTTGTCCTCTTGTCACTTGGATGCTTTACGAAAGTTGCAGAGATGTTGCACAGGTAAAGAAGAAACAGCACAATCCGTATTTTATCTTGTCCAAAAATGTTATTTAAGCATTTGTGACTCAGAATTCAAGGGGGTGGGAGGGGGCCTGCAGTTTGATTTCTGACACTTGTTTCTATTTTAGCATTTTTTCTTTAATTGACCTCAACAACGCGTCATTTCTGTGTGCTGGAATTGGTGTTTTTGTTGCAATTTCAGAAAGTATATTGGCATTTAAATTTACTGCAGGCTTTAAGATTGTTAGCACCCATTGTAACGGGTGCCGGAGGAGCAGGAGGCGGTACGTGGGAAGGGTATGACCTGTTCTCTGTCCTGCCTGGGAGCAGGATACGGCGTTCACTGCCATCCGGAAAGCTGCCCTGTCCTGATTAGTGAATCCTCAAGGCCTACAAAGCATGAAGGCGCAGAGAGCAAGGCAGAGCAACGTTGGAAACGGAGAGCAGTGTGTGATTTGGGGCTGCAAATATGTGCCATGGTGGCACTGTTTAACCTTGGCGGTGATCAGAAGCCTTGTTCAGCCCTCCGCGCAGAAGAGATTTGCCCCTCCAGACCTAGGTGCAAAATCTTAGAAGGCTTATCTGCAAGTGTTTTGGTGCAATGTCCTGCCGTACTTTGCTGTTTTCCTGTCCTAACAAATTATTCTAATTTTGTTTTTTTTTTTTTCCCATTTAACAGTATGAGGTACTTCGATAGAGCGGCTTTATTTGTTGAAGCTTGTCTGAAGTATGGGGCATTTGAAGTTAATGATGACACAAATATCCTTTTCCTGAAATCCTGGTTTTGCATCTGTGTGCTCATATACAGTGAGCCAATGTTAGATGAACTAGTCTGCGCAGGAATAGAGTTCCTATTTTCATTTTCCAGGTTGTATAGTTTGAAGGAAGTATGAGGAAACAAGTGAAAGGGAGCCATTTGCATAAATCCATAACATTACCTCCTCCTGATCTCTGTGAGGCCAGTGGAACTGGAAAACAAACTAAAAGTGGGGGAAAAAAAAAAACCAAAAAAACCAAAAAAAACCCCCAAAAAACATAGGAGAGAAAATAACAGATGATAAAATATTCTTTGCAGAACTTGGAAATTATTACCGCAGACTGTGTAACGAAATCTGTGGTTCTGTCTTTTAAACACTGTATCTCAGGAAGAAAAATCCCCGCGTTGAACCCTTCTGTCCACCAACATACTGTTTTAGTGATTGAAGTGCTTTATGAAGGAGTCACTTCTGAGACAGTGGAAACAGAGAAAATTAAAGGTCAAGATCAGATGAGCTGAAAATGCAGTAAGTGTTTTAAAAGGTGTCTAAAGTATTGGACGGTACGGACTGCACATCTGACCTGCTGTTCTGGAAACTCTGAATAGTTGCTCTAACATTTACATTTAGGTATCTGCAATAAGCAATAATGCATATTTAAATAATCCCTGCTTGTTTTTTATGGAGTCATTACTGATGTCGGTTTGTAAATTATAAAAAGCCACTAATAAGTCATATAGACAACTCCAGATACATTTAATTAACAACCAAATCCTGTAGTATGACTTTACAGTTTCTTAATTTCTTTTGCCAGTTATGATGTGGTATTATGGTAGGTACTTATGCTTATCTGAAATCTGTCTGGTTTAGTTTCTAGAACTCTGCATATTGCATGAGAAATGCTAATGCGCATTCAGTAGTAGAATTTAAAGCAACTTTTTTATCTTTATTTGTGCTGAAAAATACTGGATTAGCACAATTGACAGCAATGTTCAGCGTTTTCAGCTTGGGAGAGCTAAGAAGCGAGGAGAGAAAAAAAACCCAAAAGTCTGAGTTTTTCCAGTTTGCTATTCATTTGTGTTTTCCTTAATGCTTCGTTTACATAAACTGATCCACGCTGTATATGCAGATTATGCCAGAAGCTTGAAGCTGCTGGGCTTTAAACAGGGAGCTATTCTCTTTGCCTCAAAAGCAGGAGAAACTGGTAAAGAGTTACTGATGGAGCTCAAACAGCCTAAAGAGGAAGTGACCCAAGAGTAAGAATTTTGGGTTTATGAGGAGATTTGGGTTGTCTTTCAGACTGAGATTCCACTGTGTGAAAACACATTTTTCTCTTGAATCACTGTAATAGCGGATATGTGTGATTTGAGCAAATGTTAAACGTGTGTGTGGAGGCAAGATTAAGACCTGTTTTGTGTTTGTTTTTATGTTAAAATTGTCTTCGCTTTCACAAGAGGGGAAAGAAGCCTATGGTAAAATTATACAAGAATATTTCCAACCTTTTCGACTACAGCAGAAATCAAGTTTAAAAATGTGCTGAAAGAGTTCTGTACCTGTGTAAAAGTCTACTCCATTTACTTCTAAAAATCAGATCTTTATAGTTCTTCACTACTGTTGTATTTATATGTATAAATGATTCAATCTGTACTATAAAAATATAAATATATTTAAAGAATAAATATAGATGTCAAAACATACAGTTCTTTCCTGGAACATCATGTTTTCTCAATCCAGTTTTTCTCTTTAAAATTACTGTTATTTTAAATCGGTTTTCTGTATTGTTATTTTCATAACTGTCTGGAACACAATCTTTAACAGGTTTACTTACAAAAGTCTCCTGACATTCCAAAAATCCACAAAACGTCCCTTTTTTTCAATTAAGGTATTGTTATGCTCCGTGTTATTCTCAGGTGAGCAGGGAGTGGACACTTTAGGGACTAAATTCTGCCTTGTGTTGGCTGGTTCGTGGGATCAAAGGAGGGGAGAAGATCCTACCTCAAAAGCAGCAAGGTAGGCTCCTGCAGAATGCTCAGGAGACTGCTAACGCTGTCTCCAGTTATTGTTTTCTTTGTTATTTGTATGTGTGATTAACAACAGGTTAAAAAAAAAAGCATTGTGCAAAGCCAAAATGCTGGCTTTTTAATTAGATAGTTTTTGCGCTAACACATCTTATGGGCCAGATAATAAAGGATGCCACCAATAACATCTTTTCTCATTTTTGTGCCAGTATTTCAGTATTTAAGTCCTTTTTTGCATTATTGTTTCTTATGTCAGATGTATCTTTTCTATTTATTACTGATTGAGAAATTCCACAGCTGAGAGTGGATACTGATGTTAAATTACCCTTGCAAATTGAAGACTGTGGCATGTGAAAATCAGTTTAGGCTAAAAAATAAATTCTTCTTTTTACCAAGTTGTTGGAGCTACTGAAGTTTAGTACGCAGTTGTGAAAAGAATCGTATTCTGTAAAAGGTCTCTTATTTGAATGTAAGTCATGGCTTGTTTACTTCAAATAATAGTGCATTGGATTCTCCTTATGTTCAAGTATTTGTCGATAAGTCTTCTACACTCCTTCCTAAAGGAGCACCAGCTTCCAGACATCTCTTTAACTCCATAAAACTTTTAGTTCAAATCTAAAATAGCATTTATGATTAAATTTGAAAGGTTAGTCTTTTCAGTAATGATGTTTTTTTATACAAATTGAAAATGTGAGTTTCAGTGCTCTGAATAGAAGTGTTTAACTGCAAAGTAGCTTATTTCTTCTTGCCAGATTTTACATGCACCATAAAATACTTTCTGTTCGTTGTATTACAAACAATGCTTATATAGTTACTTGAGCTTGGGAAAATAAGTATACAATGGCATTTGCCTTAAGTATTAACTGGTGAGCAACAGAGTTGAGCAAAATTAATGGTCATTACCGGTGGGGTAAATTCTGGCTCGCGTTGACGACTACAACACTCCTCAACACTCCTGGTTTTGGTCGCGGTACTCGCGGACAAGGTTGCTACAGAGTTAATGTAAGCACACGCAAACTTGTGCTTTGACAGATCACATAGAATTGTTTGTCAATGGGTGTCTGGAAAAAAAATCTGCTTTAATATACACTTGGATTTATAAACCTGATGTTTTTAAAAGAAACGCATTGCAAAGGCCTTTTAATACTGAATGTTTCTATATACTTCGAAGTGTGAAGGTTGGAGAACACTGTGTGGCGTTCCGTGTTGAAACCTTTATGATGAAAATACACTGTAAAAGTGATTGAAAAGTTTATTTAGATAAGAATGCAGTCACACTACAATAATAAAACCAAACTTTTAAAAATCTCTGTGTGTCTTTATTTAATACAAAGATGTCATCTGTAGCACTGGGGTTGAACGCTGATGGTGTATTTGTTGTTGTTTTTTATTCTGGGCTGGCACGATGCTTAGGGCTGGTTTTAGTAGAGGTTATCCTTTGTACAGATTAGTCACGTCTTCCGTATTATTACTAATGAAGTGTTGGCTTTGAGTAATATTAATTCCCAGCCTTTACTAGCAAACATAAAATTTGCACAGGTTAAATTAGAGCGGGACGTTGCCTGCGCTTTATGATTTTTTAAAAGCATGGAAATAAGTGGTGAAAGAAAACCACTTCCTTTCTGTTGTCGTGCTACCCCGCAGACTGCTGATAGAAAACTTTTTGACTCTTCCTTGCTTCTCAGCTGCTGCCAACAAGCATTGTGCGTCTGGGATTTGTCTAGGAGGCAGGTACACTTACGTCAATGTGGATAATCAACTTCTCAAAATATGAAATGCGTTCAGCTGTGCTGAGACCCATGTCAGTGAAGTCTTGTTTTCTCCTTCCTAGTTCACATACCTTTCCTCTTGGCTCGTAGGATGCTTCTCCTACGTTGGCTTAGAAGTTGTTTAAGGAAATACAGATAAACATCTGATGGATAATTGGCTCATACAGAATGAAACGTGAGAAGTTTCTCACTTGTATGTTTGAAGGGCAAGCCTGAGAGTTTGGAACATACAAAGAAGGTGAACAGAATGAATTTTTAGAAGTTTCCGATAAATATGATTTTAACTCCTTTAAATCCCTTTGAGAATTCCTTCCTCAAACCATTATGAATAGTTCAAGTAGCAGCTGAAGTGTATAATCTGTATTTTCCAGGTTTGGCATTTTGAGGCTTCTGTCAACAGTGAAGTCTGTAACGCAGCCGTAATTCTGGAGCCTGTGTTTGTCCATTCTTGGCAATGAAGAACCGGTAGAGGATTTGGGTTCGCCACCCAATGTATAGACGTTCTTTATTCATCTGTCTTTGAACAGGTGTCTTATATTAAGCGTGATGTTTGATTATCAGAGGAGATTATTCAGTATTTTAAGATTCATTTGCAAAAGGCCAGGACCTTTGTCCATAAATAAGGTGGGTTTTGGACATTTGGCTTGTCTAGATGGAGAACTTCTAGATGGAGAACACCTTACAGCATGGCTAGTGGCGGTTACCCCTGTCGTGACATCTGTATCATTTTGGACTTGTCTGACGAACAGAAAGCCATGGGTAGACTGAGTCTACAGGGATGTATAAGTTGTCTCTGTTTCAGTGCAGCATTCTGAAATTTGTACATTTGCCGTGTGAAGCTCATTCGGTCCTGCAGATCTGTGCCCTCAACTCGTGGTTTTACAACCTGGGAGAAGCTTATGGGAAATACTATCATGGGACTCTTGCGGTAGTGCTCAACTGTAAAAATGGGGTTACTTTTTTCAATTCCTGGTGAGATTCTTAAAGTAAGTCCAAATTATTTCAGTTTTATGATAATGGATGTACTTTTTCTAGCTGTAAGTAAAGTCTAGAAAATAGTCTAGCGGCTTAGTTTCAGTGTAAGAAAACCCTGATTAGAGTTTTAATTAGAGCATGGTGTGCCTCACAATAAAGACAGTCTCTGTAAATCAGTCATATTGATTGACAGTGTATAAAATTGCCTAATTTCGGTCAGTTTCTGAAGTACTTCTCCAAAAATTTAGTTATATATTGTGTGTGTGTGTGTGTGTATACACACACACATTACGTGTATGTATACCCATATACGTATATTTGATTCAGGGGGAATAATCTATGGAAAATGACAAAATGAAGTATTTTATTGCGCTGTAAAAATGATTAGTACTATATTGCAAATTATTTATCACTTACTTTCATTAAAATGCAAACAGTCTGCCAACGTGGAGACTTTGCAGCCAGAGAGAGGAATATATTATACATCAAGGAAACCTGGTCCGGAATGTTGATGTGCTCAGTGTCTGAGTAAATAATCAGAGATGATGTTTTGCAGCAGTTGGCCCTAGAGACAGAAAACAAGGACGATCACAGATTCTTTAATGGGAAATGGGTTTGGTTTGGGTGATCGTTAGCTGCCCAAAATTGTATTCTAAAAGCTCCACTAAAAATTTAATTGCTGGTGAGCAGCGGAGTAACAACAGCTTGGCAAAGAGTAAGGGCTTTTTTCTTTCTTTCTTTAGCAATTATTTTATTCGTTACTTTCTCAGAAGAATTCAGCACAACTCTGATGTTAATGTGAACCTGGTAAAAGAATTAATTAAGGCGTTCAGGGTGAAAACTTTGTAGCCATAGATCTAAGTAGCGGCATAAATGAGCCTTTATGAGCTTTATGAGGCTGATACTGACCCATTACTATTTTTGAATTGGTACTTCTTGATGGTAAGTTGTTCAGTTTCTACTTAAACACTGAAGATATGAGACAAATCTGTGCTTGTTTCCAAGTCTCCCGTCTGGTTCTGTCGGAAGGCAGCAATGTTAAGCAGAATTAAAAAGGCAAGAGCTAAGATTAGAAAGTGTTGACGGGTAATGTAGTTTCCTTCAGGTGCCACGGCTTACTGTATGAGGGGTAGGGAAAGCTGGCACTTAAAATTTCTGTATTAAGTCAGAAAAATCAGAGAGGAGAAAAAGAAATAGGCTTGAATTGGTTGTGCTTGGGCCTTATCAAAATTTTTCACATACTGAGCTGTATTCGTAAGTGAGAGAGTATCGCTGCGATTTAGTGCGCAGAGACGGAAGAACAGTCTCTGCCTCCTTGTTCAATAAAGGCAGGTGGCGACAGATGTCAAAACTCAGCGTAAGTTTCCAAGACCAATGAGAAAAAGTAACAGAAACTGGGAAGGGAGGAGAACTTGACAGTTCTTAAATTGAACTGGAGAGGAAAAGTCTTTGAAAATCCTTTTGCTTAATGGCTGGGGAAAAGACTGTGTTAAAAGTCTTCTATTAAAACGTAGGAATAGGAGAATGGCAAAACAAAATCGGGGGATGGACACCGACGATGGATTTGCAGATATGCAAGGCATAAACATTTTGCTTAAAAGTGACAAGTTTAATACAGGATTATTCATAAAGGGTTTTGGTGGGGGTTGTGTGCTCGCCTCTCCAAAGGTTGCAGTACTAAAAAAAATAAATAGCAAATCAGTATGTACTCATTTACCAAAGGAAGCTGCAAAAATAATTCAGAATCTTTTTCCGACGTCATGCCCACTTGCAGGAGTTGCTGGCACGTCCTGTGTTGCTTTGGGTAGGCGTAGAAATCTGTATTTGTAGAAATTGTTAAGTTACTGCACGGGCAATGTGTGTTTTGTCCACACCTGTTGGTTCAAAGGGAGAAGAGGGACCACGAGAAGATCTGAAATTATTTTTTTTATTTTAAGCAGACGGGTGGATTGGTGCAGACTGAAGTTATTTTCTGTGGAACCCGTGTACAAACTTTCTTTGCAAGTCTGAAAGCTGCCTCCCCTGAAGGATGGGCAGGGGTTGGCAGTACATACAGTTAAACTTTGCTCTCCATGTGCAAAATATTGTATTTTTGTCCTTTGCTCAAAAGACAAGGTCGACCTTTTTAAAAAAGCCTGGCTCCCAACAAGTATTTATTATTTGTGGTGAATTAAGGGATCCTACAAAAGTACGTGCTGACAAATGACATGGAAGACACTCATTTGCTTCCTGCAGATTTTAACAATAACAAACAATGAAGAGAGACTATAAATGCAGAGATAATGGTCAGTTTTAGAGAATCACGAGGCTTCCAACCTCCTCTACTAGAGAACAGTGGCCTTTTCGGAGCTCTCGGTTACTTTGCTGTCTCCTTGGTCCATCTGAACACATGAAGGTGTAATGAGTTGGGAGCGGAACGACCAGACAACTAGAATGTGAAATACTGAAAAGGGTAAAACGTGAAATACTGAAGAGGGTAAAATTTAACGCATTGGCGTAGGTTGTTGTTACGCCTTATGAGGGATTACAACTCATAATCCATCTGATGCTGTCAGCTCTGGCAGAACGATAATAGAAAACATGCAAAAGTGTCTGAATTAGAGCATCTAAACTTTTCAATTTTTACAAAAAATCTAGACTTTCTTTTTGTTTAACTTACTCTTAACTTATTTGGGTTTTTTTAAAGATTTAAATGGTTTTCTAGGTTGGACATAAGAATTCTGGAAGAAAAGGAAAAACGCGTATGCTCCGAGAAGGGAACTAACGTATTCAGAATGCAATTGCAGAAGGTAAGTGGTGCCCCCCTATGCCTGCGGGAGAAAGGGAAGCTTACATTTGGTTTCAGGCTTGAAAATCTTAGATAAGCCATTACATGATACTAGGTTTATTTCCATGGTAGGCATTGAAATTTTTTTGTCCCCTTTCATAGGTTAAACTTCCCCCTCCACCTTCCTAATTTCTCCCCCGTACCTGTTAAGGCAGGAGCAGGAGGAGGAACGGTGGGGGACGGGAGGGGAGTGCAACCCCCCGCGGTACGAGCGGCTCCTGAGCCGGGCGGCAGGTGCCGGAGGTAAAGCAAGGGCTGTCTGTTAGGCTGCAAACCCCGCAGGTGGGAAAGGCAAGGACATTGAAATACTTCTTCAGAGTGCCTATATTGGCCCAATTTCATGGTTTTCTTCCTGGGATTCAGGTCCATAAGTTGAAAATACTTCCCCCCGCCCCCGCCATGTCATTGTCGCCCCTACTTCGTTTGGCAAACGATGACTGTAGTTCCGTGTGGTTCCCACCGACAAACTCCATCTCGGTGACTGCTTTCCAGAGGGTTATGGAGTGAGAGCATTATATATTGTTCAAACCAGATGCCAACAGGTGCTTTAAAAAAAAAAGGCAGTGTTTTGTCAGTACTTTTCACTTTCCAGTAGCAGGAGATAATGGAGTTATATTAGACTTGTCTGGCTCCTATTTCACTTGCTGTAGCTAATGAAAAGCTACGGGCAACGTATTTCTGTTGCAACAAGGAGCTCATCTTTGCGCTCGTTTTGGGAGTGGTCGTTTTTTTCCAACACTCGTTTCATAGTTGTGGTCCTATTGAGCCAATCTCTCATTGCTGCGAGGCCTGCTTTTGGAATCCAACCACGGAGTCAGGGATAACATTATTTTGATGTCCCTTTGAAAATATTTTTTTATTGTTTGCGAATGAAATTTTACAGCAGCTTGTAACAAGCCGTCTCAGATCTTGACTCAATAAAACGCGCACAGCGTTATGTCTTCACGGTTCACTGTGTGTTGGTCGTATAATGCATAATATCCATAATCCCCTCTCGGTGAAGCTGCTCGCCTTTTCCCAGCGATACTCCCTCGTCACTGATGATTGCAGGGACACTGACATAAAGGCAAACGTTCCCGGGTTTCTGTGTACCTGTCTCTTCGGAGCGTGTCTTTCCGTTGTCTTCACGGTTGTCCCAGTACGCTGGGCTATTAAGACTTTGGGATTCTCTTCTTCATGCTGGTATGGCACCTCAAACCTCAGTCAGTACAGAGGCTGGGAGTTGTCTCTCCAGCACATCGACTGGATCTCTCGGAGAATCTGCATAACGTGATCGTTGCATCATCTGGGACTCAGAATAAGTTTCCAAACGTTTTTTCACTGCAAAGTGCATGTCAACACATGCAGGTTTGGAAGCGTAATGCTTAGATAGAAATAAAACGTTAACTCATTTCAGCACATTTCCAAATACTCAGGTTTTTCTAGAACTGAGATCTATTTTTTTAACATGCCAGATAACAGTGATTCTCAAGTACCTGTGTTCTCTCTCTCTGGGTTTGTACATCTGCCACTTATTTAGACACATCTCATTTCACCCTTTTTGGTTTCTGTCTGTAATAAAGCTTTATATAAGCAGTAAATTAATCCAGTGTTTCATGTTACTTGCAGGACTAGTATCTAGTCTTTATATCCAAGCGGTGTCAGAAAGTTTCGTTGATGGTTTCCACATAATGGCATCTTCTCCAGGCTCTGTATCTCGTCTGCATTTACTGCGTAATTCTTTTCTCTCGCTTCAGCCCTAGCGTTATCTTGTGTTGTGGAAAACGAGCAAGATGATTGCTGCTGCAGGTGTCGTTTTCCAAGACCACAGCTTTGATCACGTCACTGTGCTCTTGTACTCCTTATCCACCATGCCAAAAAGTTGGTCTTATCTTCCAGTCGCAGTTCTCAGGACTCCACCTCTGAACACTTGTTTCAATTTCCGTGGGTTTTGATGTTGTTTTCTTATGTTTGGTTATGGACAGATGAACGGCAGCAGAATGGCTCTGGGAACTGACTGGTCTGTCTTCGCTCTGCCTCTGTGCTCCCCTCCCGTTTTTCCTTGCTTTCCTGCTACGAAGCCATAACAGAGAAGCACAGAAATGGCAGAAGTAAATGGAACAAAGCAACCACCTCCTAAGCCAAGTTGGAGTCATGGCACGGTGCTATGACAATAAGAGCTCCAGTCTTATGCTGGGGAAATGGAGGGGGAGAGGAGGAGGAGATGCAAACCTGGATCTGCCCAGGAGCACCATGGGCTTCCTTGTTTCTTGTGACGAAGCTGCTCTGCCCTTACCACAGTGTTTAATTTTGTACATCCAAGAGAGGGTGGTTCAGGACTCCATCCTCCAGCTATAAAATACAAAAGACTTCTTAAAACACACTGACTTACTCCATCAGTCAAGTTCCACACTTCCATTGCACTGTAGGTTTGCAAGTTTTCATAAAATTCATAATCTGGGCTAAAAGAAAGTCTTTTCATCCCTTTTTTTTTTTTTTTTTTTTTTTGTCAGAACAGATTTTACACAGCCTTGATCAAATTTCTTCTCCTGTGGCTTCTAGATGAACTTCTTCTTTGTGTACTACTTGGTGGTTTGGTGACCAGCCACCTTTCTGTTGCTGAAGAAAATGGCCCTGGGAGCAAGAGGACACATATTAAAGCAATGAACACAAGATTTGGAGAACAGCTAGGGATGGAAAGTACGGTTTATTAAATAAGAAGTTATTTGTCCACTTTAATAGAATTCCATTTGCCTGAGAAAAGGCTTGTGAGGAAGTGGTTTCAAATTCATCGCTGGGTGATAAGGACGTCCAGGGCACTGGTACGCACGATTTGAGTGAATACAGCAGCTTTACACTCCCTTTTGTGCGGGATTTCCACTCCTCCTGCCGCCAGAGGAAGTCGCTTTGAAACCAGAGAATTACGCGTGTCGAGAGTCATATGAACGTAAGTTCATATTTTAAGAATAACTTGATCTTTGCCCGTAATCAGAAGCACCCTTACAACTTCTGAATTATTTTTGGCCTTTGCTGACTGAAAACAAAATCAGAAAGTCTTTTCTTGGCCTTTCAGGATCACAAGGCAGGGTTTTTCTAATTAAAGAGGTCAGCGGCTTTTGACACTTCTCTTGCTGCGTATCTGTTGCTGTGCTCCCCAGTTTGGGGCCGAGGACAAAGAGGGATGAGCTGTGCTGTTAGAACATGCTTTTTGGCTGGAAAGAGAGAGACTTGGCAGCCTTGGCTGGAAGGGTTTCAACCTGGAGCCGGAGCCACGTGCTGAAGGAAGGTTTCTCCGAGCATCCACGTCTCCGCTGAGCCAAGGACACCCTGTCATTACTCTGCAAGTTTCTCCTGAACAAGTTGAGATAAGCCAGTGCGCTTGGCTATAAATGGTATTAATTAGTCTTTTCCCTTTGACTGGTAGGAGAATTGCCCCAAACGCCTTTTCTGTTCTTAATCCTTTGAAAAATCTGGCTTATTTTATATAGCGTTTTGGCCATACCTAATGTCTTTTTCAGGAATACAGGAGCGTGCACTGTCCATCCTCTTGGCTGGGAACTACAGACTCGCACAAGCACAGGGCGAAGCCCGTCCCTGGTGAGCTGGATCAGAGAACGATGTGCTCTGGTGCCCGTGTCCCCTTCCCTCGCACCCACACTCCTCCCCGCGTCTTCTCGCTCACGTCGCGCTGGCGCTCCTGTGGCCGGGTCACGAGAGAGGTCTGAAGGCTGAACTGCCTGGGAAATAATGCGGTTTGGTTTTTTTTTAAGGTCTCTGTGGGTTCTTTAGATTAACATTTAGCTGGATCAGTTCCCTGGCCAGGTTCACCGTACTCTTACTAAGGCCCCAAGAGGTGAATGCCAAGGCGAGGGTTTGGGGTTAGCGCAGCCTGACCTTGGGTTGTCTGTGCAGACGTGAAAACTCTTGATTCGAAACCTCTGGGGAGAGAAAGATACGTACAAGGTTTGGTTTTTAGTTTGAATTACAAAATTTGACTTGCAACGTCTGTATTTGAAGTTACCAACACAATGATTTGCATCGGAGGCAGCGTGCATCACATCTTCATGGTGTGTACCAGCAGTGGCGGGAAATCGTTAAAAGACAAAAAAAACCCACCTACAAACAAAAAAAAAGGTATGAAGTTGGAAATATCTGAGTCTCTCTTACCTTACCATGTTCTTATTTCGGTAATTTCTTGCATCTGAAATTTTAACTGGTACCTGCGGTAATTGAACTACTGTATCACGACTTCTGGTTTCTTGTGCACAATCCCTCTCTAGCACAAGAACAACCGACTACTTTGGAGTACTTGTTTGCTTGGTTTTTAACTCCTGACAACCTCAAAATTTTATTTCCCCAATCTTAGGACTGTTTTGCACATTATCCCCATAGGTTTTTTGCTTTTTGAACGTTACACAACTAAATAGGAGTTGCTGCATGCAAAATACTGTACGAACCAGCTCATTCTTATATTTGGGAAAAAAAGGCAGGCGTAGACGTTTTTCCAAACTGGAACAAAATGGAGTATTTTCTTTCTCCCTTCCCTCTAGAAAAATAGCTCTTACATACTTATCAAGCCAAAATGACTTTGCTTTCTGACTGTTTCTTCTAGTTCTATTCTGTGGTTTACCTCAGCATCTGCTTTCTTTTCCAACTCTGCGAAGTTAAGCCTGGTTTTGATTAAAAGCAAGCTGAAAGGCAGATTAATGCGTTGCAAGAAAAAGCAGCCTTGGTAACATGAAAAAAAAAGAACAGGAAGGTAATTTGTCAGTGATCGCCTGGTCCTGGATGCGATGTTTTCTGGTAGCAGCTTTTTCTCCCAGTAGGAGAAAGCCAATGCGTAGGGGGTTTTGTTTTTATTTTATGCCGCAACTGGCGCATCAAAAAGCCAAGACACATTCTCTGAAATGAACTGAAATCATCTGTTTGTCCTTTCTGACTGCTTTGCAGGCAAATTCCTCAGCCACAAAATTATTTGCAAAGTACGTTTTACCTCTTTCCCGTTCCACCGCGTTTTCATTTTTGACGAACTTTTGAAATATTTGTGTTCCTGTGAAATTCCAGCGCTTTGTGGTAATATCTTCGGTGGCTTCAGCTTTCAAGCCCAAGAGGTAGTGAGAAATCAGAGCCTTAGAAATTATTATCTCAAGCAGATCCCATGGGCAATCTCATCCTTGGTATTCCTCAGCTTTTATTCAAATAAAAGCTGAACGAGTTAAATAACTGAAAAGGCAACAAAATTTTAAAAAAAAAAAAAAAAGAAAAAAAAAAAAAAAGAAACCAAACCCACAGTATGCAGAGTGCAGGTCAGTGAATGATGAAATGCTGAGACTAGAGGGGGAAAATAAAGGAGAGGAGAGATGTATGCAGATCCTGTATGCAGAATAAGGTGGACGTTTTTTCTACAAACTGAAGGAGCCCCAGAACTCATGTTCCACCACCTGAAGGCAGCATGAAGACTGGGATGCTCCATTTTGAGCCGTAGCTGGAGGATCTCGGGGGCGGTGGCTGACGGACTGGGCGCACAGCAGAGCGGAGCATCCCACTCCCAAAGCACCGGGCTGCTGTGGCAGGCCAGGGGTCGGCACCAGTGCGTGCTTCAGCCTGGTTCTGTGGCTGCAGGAGACAGTCAAAGCAGAGAAACAGCTGCTCTGCTTCTCACGTGAGCGACAGAGCATTCACCTCCTTATATACACATAATTAAATTTTCTAGTCTCTTGCTGGATCACTCCCTAGCAGACCCTTCAAATACACATCAATATCTAGGTGTATTTCTTCTTATTATTGCATATTTGACAGGCTTGAGAGGTGGGCCCGTGCAAACCTCATGAAGTTCAACCAGGCCAAGTGCAGGGTCCTGCACCTGGGTCATGGCAATCGCAGGCACAAATACAGGCTGGGTGGAGAATGGCTTGAGAGCAGCCCTGGGGAGAAGGGCTTGGGGGTGCTGGTGGATGAGAAACTCAACATGAGCTGACAATGTGCTTCAAAGCCCAGAAAACCAACTGCATCCTCAGCTGCATCAAAAGCAGCGTGGGCAGAAGGGCCAGTGGAGGATTCTGCCCCTCTGCTCCACTCTGGGGAGACCCCACCTGGAGTGCTGCCTCCAGCTCTGGGGCCTCAGCACAAGAAGGACATGGACCTGTTGGAGCGGGTGCAGCAGAGGGCCACAAAGATGATTGAGGGCTGGAGCCCCTCTGCTGTGAGAACAGGCTGAGAGAGTTGGGGTTGATCAGCCTGGAGAAGAGAAGGCTCCGGGGAGACCTTAGAGCAGCCTTCCAGTACCTAAAGGGGGCCTACAGGAGAGATGGGGAGGGACTCTGGATCAGGGAGTGGAGCCATAGGATGAGGGGTAACAGTTTCAAACTGAAAGAGGGGAGATTCAGATTGGATATCAGGAAGAAATTCTTTCCTGTGGGGGTGGTGAGCCCCTGGCCCAGGTTGCCCAGAGAAGCTGTGGCTGCCCCATCCCTGGAGGGGTTCAAGGCCAGGCTGGACGGGGCTTGGAGCAACCTGGTCTGGTGGGAGGTGTCCCTGACCAGGGCAGGGGGTTGGAACGAGATGATCTTTAAGGTCCCTTCCAACCCGAACCATTCTGTTATTCTATTTATTATTATTATTTTACCCCTTACTCCATTCAGTAAGTTGTCATGAGCACTTTCCCTTTTCAGCTTCAGTTTTCCCTCATCCCAAAACTCCTGCCCCCTCCCCTCGGGCTTTAAACAAGTCACTGTTAACTGCCTTAATAACGTGTTATTTCACGAAAATCCTGGGAGGCGAGTTCCCAGCTCCTGCAGGAGAGGGCAGCAGAGATCAGGAGATGCGGCGGCTGGGGGACAGTCACCGCACGGCGCCACGGCGTGAACCTCGGGGTTGGGGACTCTTCTTTCCTTGCATTCGGTTTTAAAGAGCGGCCGCTCCAAGGCGCCAGCCAAGCAGGAGCAATCTCAGTTATGGATTTTTAGTGTCGTTTAGAAATCGCTGCAGGCTGTTTGGAAGGAAGGACATTGAGATTATTCAGTTTTCTTATAAAGAATAAGAAGTAGGAGCTAGGGTTGTTATTAAACACGGGGCCACACCTTGCTTGAAATCTGTTTTGATTTGGCAAGTAAGAAATGCTTGAAAATGCATTAATAAGTGCGATTTACAACATTATTTTGCATCTAATGCAGGCAGGGCAGGGTTTGTTTCCAAACTGGGTGGCTGGTTGTGCTCAGGTCTAGTCCAGTTTGTTTCCGTGTTGAAGGATCGCCTCCTAATTATTGACAATAACGGGGAGATTTGCTTTCTAGAGAATACTTAGAGCAGATCTGATGCACAAAGAAATTGCAACGAGCGTATCCTGTGTTTAAGTGACAAAAGTAAACGCTTTCTGCATTTACCTGGAGGATCAGAGGATGCTTGTGCCAATAACGACAGTAAACCGCTGGCAGCGTTCCTGCCTACCAGCAGAGATCACAGTAGCTTATTTTTTGCGCGTGTGTGTAGGAAGAAGAAAGGAGCAGAGAAAATTTACGACAGGAAAAGTTCTCTCTGATGGTTTTTGAAGATACGTACCTCAGCACTTGTCGGTATGGGTGTTTCTGGGGAGCAGCAAATTGTTGTCTGTGAATTTTAGTATGATTTTAGCATATTGCAGTGAACTAAAAAGTACTGGGAGCACAACCGACCAGAGGCACCGGTGTGTTTTGGACAACAGATACGCTGAAATGATCTTTTATTATTGTTGTTAAAGTTTATCAACTTTTGCATCGTGCACTTAACACTCCTGTCGGCTTCACGGCATCCCCTCTGAAGGGAAACGGAACCGAACTATTTCTCTTTCAATGTGCAAACTTGTCATGGTGCTGCGCGAGATGATTCTGAGCCCAGAGCAGGTTTAGTTCAGCAGGAAGCAATCCCTGCATTTTCAGTTGGAAAACCGACACAGAAATGGGTTTATTACTTGGTAGAAGCATATAATATTCATACCTGGTGATGGGAGTCCATGTTGGTGTTGATTCTTGAGGCTCAGCTCCACCAAGGACATGGTTTTGTTCGAACCGTGTGTGTATCCCCTTGGAGCTTTAGCTGGATGACAGGGACGGGGAGGTTTGCTCTTGCGCTTAAAGCAAAGCATCTCACTTGCTAGATAGAGTTCTTCAGGTAGCATGGTCAAAACTGGCAGGAAAACAAGGGCAGCGATGAATCTGATATTGAGAAGACTCTCCTTTACCCTGAGAGCATCTCTGAGGAGCTTGTGCCACCCTCCAGCCTCTCCAAATCCCCTTCATTTCCTTGTCCTTTTTGTATTGCAGGCTCAGGAATTGTATGGGTTGGGACCAAGGGAGGTACATTTGTACCTTGTGTGTCATTCACACCATTTCTTCGACAAGAGCAGAGCTTATCACGAAGGAAATGCACCAAAAATCCTGAAGACACCTACCGTGCAACGTCTTTAGACAAGAGGGTTTGCGGTGAATGTGAAGGTAAGTATTGGCTAATGCTTTCTTTGAATACAGATGATTTATTTTATGAAGGCAGCAATTCTATTTTAAGGCACGCTCATCCTCGCATCGCGGATCTAGGGATTTAAGAAATGATTATATAGACAGAGCTTGTAGCCCTTATTGAATTGGCCTCTTCCCGGCTCTTAACTGACGCTGGGGTCCTGTTTGGTGTCTGCCCGAGGGACGGGGGGAACGGCAGTGTGCGGGAGCATCACTTCTCTGCGGGGGGCTGTTGCTGCCCCCACCGCAGGGAGGGAAGGTGCCCCCTTTGCCCCACGGGTTTGGGGGCTGCCTTCTCTTGGCTCTTGGGAGCTGTGCGCAATTTGGGCTTGCTCGCCCGGGAGTTTGAGGAGGTCATGAGATGCTCTGAGTAATGAGCGTTACTGAATCTTTCACTTGCAGGTCTAGTTGGAAGCTAGCTCAGACTGACAGCAGTTGCACCCCAGGAGAGTGATAAATTATTTACATAAATAGAGATGATGTAAACGCTGGCGATGGCAGGGGAACTCCCTCCCAAAAGCAATTCTGGGCTCGCTGGTGCAGCCTGTGCTTAGCTCTCCCCTTCAACGTGATCTGAGAAATTCATTTCCCTCTCTCAGCCCAGCAGCAAAGTTGGGGTGCTGCTGGCAGGGCGCCATCGATTCCCTGGACCTGTGCTTATGGAATCGTCTAGGGTTGGAAGGGACCTTTCAGATCATCGAGTCCAACCGTCAACCTAATGCTGGCAAAACCACCACTAAACCATGTCCCTCAGCACCACGTCTACCCGGGTTTTAAATATAGGTCTGGCTGTTTCCGGGGTTTTGTTATTTATCCTCATGTGAATCAGAAATATCTGCTCTGAAAGATTCTGTTTCATTTTCTTTTTAAAACATATATTTCTGATAGCTTCTTGCTCTGTGGCTGAGAACTTCTAAAGAGGCATTTGGTAGATACGTTCACAGCTAAGTATGAGAGTCGCAATTCATCCTTGACGGCTTGAAAGGCCAGGATGCCCATGAAGACAAGCAGCGTGATTAAAAAGGAGTTTACTCAGACTTCCACAAAAATAATTACACCAAACTTGAACGCTGTATGTAATGCTTGGTGCACGGACACTTGAACGCTGTGTCTATACGTGCCCACGTTGAATGGAGCTGCAATTTGTCTCTCTGCAGAACAGCCCGGACCGAGAAATGCCTGGGGAGCTGCGGGTAGCGGAAGCCGGAGTGTCTGGAGAGTGGGAATTAGAGCAATTCCCCGGCACCAGCAGCAGTGAGAAATGAACATCAGGGAATGGTTTTCCTCCTGACTTTGCCTGCTCAGTCTCTGCGTCTCTAAGCCTGTGGCAGAGGAAGCTGAAGCGATTTTTCTCAAGGGCTCAAATTAACTTTTGCCTTTGTTCTCCAACCCTAATCGTGATGGGTACTCAGAGCAATGCTGGTAGCCAAACATCTTGTCTCTCCAGGTAGACTTCTGAAAGGGCCTATGCATGTAAGAGCTATGCAATTATTTTTTTTTTTTGCTATAATATGCAGTGCAGCTATGTCATGCTTTGCATTAAATTCATGGGAATGACTACCAAATTCTGGACCTGCCCATATAACTTGGCTTAATATTCAGAATACTGGGAGTCGGCAAAATGAATAAATGAAAAAAAAAAAAAATAAAAATCAGCTGCTAACATTTTATGTACTATATGTATTTTTTGGCCTTACTAGAGCAAGAACATTTTTCACAGCAACAAAATGTAACTTTTAGAGGGCTGCCTCTCTGTGTATCAAGTATATATGTGTCTTCCAAAATACAAAATTAAACTTTATGGGGAAAAAAGGGAATATGGACCAAGAGTTTAAAATTTCAACAATTACATTTGTTTATAGAGATGTTTGAGCATTGAGATGTTAAAAACTTTAAAAAAACATATTGACAAAACTATCCGTGATGAGTAAAGCCCTTTGGCATATAGAATTTTCAGTAAAAACTGATGTCAAAGCCACCTTTATCTGAACGTGCATAGGAGCAAGTGATCGGTAGGAAAGAACCACAGCCATGGGCTGGAGCGTGTTCCTGGGGCAGCTGCTGGCACAACATGCAGTAGCGATGGGCATCGCTCTTCGGGAGCTTGTAGCGACATTGCTACTGGGATGTAGAAAAGAGAGAAGAGCAAAGAAAAGAGCAAAGCAAAGAGAGAAGAGCAAAGAAAAGAGCACCTTGGAGATCTCTGCAAGCGTATTTATTTGTCAGTCTAAAGCTTCTTAGCCACTATGTAGAGAGTGAGCAAGTGATTTAAGATATTGGCCAACCTCGTGTATATTGAAAAGCACGTGTCGTTGTCCCACTAGCACAAACCCAACCCAACGTTTATGAAGCGCGGCCGTGGCAGGGAATGAACATCGCTTTGCTCCAAGAGTTGCTGTCAGCCTTGGGTAAGTGCCAAAGCAAGCACGACTGGAGCAAAGGACAGTGACAGTCGTTATGGCGTTACGTGCATCGCGGAAACTATTGTAGCTGGAAAGAATGGGGGAATCCAATTAGCAGAAGACCTTCCTTTTTTTTTTTTTTTTTTTTTTTTAGGTTATGGCACCTCATGCACCATGAGTAAGAAATTGCACGATTTCCGTTTTAATCACCTGTATTGCTGATAGTTGACTCAACTGTTTTTCAAGACCCAGTTTGGTGCCATTCATTTCTTTTTACCCACTGATTTCTTATTTATCAGAGGAACTGGCTTTCTGCTAGCAAATCTTCCCCACGCTTTTCCTGTTGCAGAGCCTGCTAAATGATAACATATTTTCACAGAGGAATGACTTATGCCGAAAGGCTCAATTCCCTCCAAAATCTTTCCTTCTTTTCATGGCTCTGTAGAGTTTCATCCTTGCCAACTCTTCTCTCAAGTTCCATGCTGCTTACGTATGTAACTTCTGAAGACGGTTTTCTTGTCAGTGTCTCTGTGGCAGAGGATTTTGTGGCAGTAATTATCTCAGAATGAGTACTTTGTTGCGATTAAAGCTTTTGGTTAATGTCCTTTTGGTTTTATGGTTTTTGAAATTTTTCCACGTGCAGATCCTGGGCTGCTGTTTAATTTTGCCTTACAGACTTTTAATTATTTAAAACTTTGCTGGTTTTTTTTTTCATTCAATAACAGTGTTACAGGTTCTCTGTGGGAGTCCAGTTCAGGATTCAGGAATAAAAACGAGTGAAGTGTTAATTGCTTGGGCTCAATCCCATGCTATTGTTCTGTCCTCTGACTCAGAAGCTGGAATCCTTAAAATGAGATAGCCGATGGGAACGCTTGCATTCACATGAGGTGAATAATGTCCAAGAGAGCTTTTCAAATTCACTGTGATGCATCTTCAGGATGTAACGGAGTGTGGCTTTTCTGAAGCCGATTGTATACCAGCTGAGGGTCTGCCCAAAGAGTTCTCGCGTACCACACCTTCGCTGAGTTCATTCATGCTAAGTTATTCAAGAGAAGCAAATGACAGTGCATGTAAAAATAGAAAAAAAAAAAGGGGGGGGGGGGCGCGGGGGGGAAGAAAAAGACCGGCAAAGCAAATTTATATTTGCTTTGAAAGCTTGTAGAAAAGGGTTGGATTCCTTTCTGCAACTTTGGCAGGTTCTGATTCAGCTCTGGCAGTAATTATTCAGAGCAAAGATGGATTTTGTGTGTGTGAGAGAGAAAGAATAAATACACATAATCCCAGGGAGCCTTGACAGTCTATGCAATTAAACTGGTTTCTGACATCTCTGGACAGTGGGAAAGGATAAAAATGAAGTTCGTATTTGAAATGCATGAATTCTTAAGGTAGAAAAGCCAGCTTGTCTCCCAAGGTGCCACCTGATTCTGCAGCTGCCCCACGGCTGCTGGTTAGGGAGGAGGTCATCTCTTGGATGCCCACTCCAGATTTAGAGTCTCATTTAAAATTACAGCTTCTGCTAAAAAAAAACAAACCCAACTATACCCGTGTGCTGTATTTCCACATTGAATGAGTCTAGCCCCAGCTTCTCGCCATTCATCACGAAGAGGGCGTTTCTGTACGTCAAAGCGGGAGAGCGGTGGGATGCCGGCCGGCTCCGACCCCCTTCCTCAGACGTCGTGTCGCCCTGTCAGCGTCCCTCAGCGCCCGACGCGGGGCGGGATGGAGTTCTGGATGTACACGTACCCCAGGGTTTTCACTGCAATCTCCTCCGGTTTACACAGTTTAATCATTGTCCGCTACACTTCTTCTCCAAATACAAAGGGCTGTTTTCTAAGACAATGCGCACAGTGAAATTCAGCATTTCTGGTGCCTTTTGTGTAACGGAGTTATCCCGTTTCTTTTGAAGACCCCCCACTGAAACGCTGCCTGTGAGTTTTGCCAAATGTTTTTCCCGCTGTCTGTCTGAGAGCTGAACGCAGATTTTATTGCGATCGGATTTCGGTTTCGGAAAATCATTTCTGAACTTCCCAGCAGTAGGGATTCCTGCAGTAAAGACTTTCATCAAGCAGTCTTTTGTAATACCAGGCAAGTTACCTACCCAAAGCAGAAAAATCCAGGCATGGATACACTCAAAATACTTCCCATGCTGCTAATTGAGAGAGAGTGATGGCTCTGATGTGTCCTTGGTTGCACATTCTGGTGACATTTTTAGACTTAAATAATAGCTTGATCTGAGTTTTTTGGTTTGTTTGGGTTTTTTTGGTTTTTTTTTTTCTTTCTTTTTAAAGGAGATCAGTGGTTAAAACGAAAGCTAAATTCATGTCCATAATGTTTCTCCCCATTTCTGCGTGGTCTCCTGGCACGATGGTCAGAAGCAGGAAACCTTCACTGCTCCCTTCTATGGGGCAGCAAATGACTTGCGCGTTGCAAGGGCTGGCTTTATCCCGTGCTATCAAGTGAAATCCAGAGCTTGAATTCAAATTGAATGGAAACATTGTGGAATCATTAGTGTTTGTTGATGGATTTCGTTGGTTGTTTCGGTTTTTCCTTAAAGCAGAAGATGTCATCTCTTCTTGCTGGTAAATCAGCATCTTTTATTACCTATCATATTTTCACATTATGTACCTGGCAGAATCCTTTTACCGTGACCATCTTCCAAATTAAACTTTGAGTTTCCAGGAAAATTGTAAGAAATGTTTTAAGTCAGTCAGACGCGAAGCTGAAGGAAAAGGCTGGAGGAGCGCTCCTGGTGTGGCTCGTAGTTTCTGCCTGCAGCACAGAGCAGTTTCGGCTGAAAGGCTGGGCTAACTTGTCTCGGTTACGTGTGACAGGAGAGGAGTTTAAGTAAGGTAAAGTTGAGTAAATATCAATAAACTATTCACCATAGGAAGGTTTCTCCTCAGGACGGTTGACCGCACAGTCTCAAAAGCAATGCCCCAGCCTTTCCTGGGAGGAGCAGGAGGAAGCGGAGGTTTGGGTTCTACACCTTGCGCTGCCCCTGAGCAGCTGCTCTGGGGGCAAAGCACTTGCTTTTTTTTCCTCTTGTGCTTACCTGTCTGTAAAGTGAGGGTGATTTCTGTCTTTCTATAGCAAATTCTCTGAAATCGGTAGGTTAAAAAAATGCTACGTAACAGACTGTGATTTTACAGGAGACTAGTGGCAGGTTCAGCACGGAAAAGACAAACGAAGTAGATGGAAAACCATGTACTGTACTTTAGTGTATAAATGGTTGTTACTCTTACAAAATCATGAGATGATAAAATACCGTCGTGGCCGTATTTACTGAACCTTTACTGTAGGTAAACCACAGGTTGTGGTGCAGAAACCTGAATGCTACCTAAAACATCCCAAAGTGAAGAAATTTAGGTTCCATAGCAAACTAGTAACATAAGAAAGCAATGTCAACAGCCTCCAAACGTACGAGCTGGTCCTGATCTGTCAGTTCTTGTGGCTGAACCGCCCAAAGCTGCTCAGATGAGTTTTCCAAAGCAGGACAGGTCTTCTGAGAAGACCAGTCAGGCTCTTCCAAACAGACATAAAGTAGGTTGGCTTCCGGAAAAACAGGAAAATTTCACTAAAAATAAACAGGGATCATCTTAGGGCAAGGCAAATTATTAAGTAATTGGAAGAATTTGTACGCATAAAACTGTCCTTGCCGACTCTTCCAGTGTTGTCTGGCTCAACTTTGATGACAAAAATACACAAAATTCACCAAAATTAACTGTGCAGTAAAAGCAGCAAGACAGCTTTCCAGTAACAACTTTCAGGTAGATGAGTTAGTGGGGCCTGGTGAGTTTTTTGGTGCATACGATTTTGAATCATGCTGAATACAGTTCAGAGGTTATCTACCCCTCTCAAGCCTTTGAGGCTTTGGTTTAAATGCAAGAAGTTGACCTGTGTTCATCATCATTAATTCTGATGAACACAAATGCACAACAGGTTAGTGATTTTTTTTTTTTTTCCTCTGAAAAATAGATTTTCTATGAAAATCTATTCATACAAACAAAGTGTGAGTGCAATATACTACAATTGTCATGGGTGATCTTTATAGATTTGACTTTATCGGGAGTTACTGCTTATACCAACCGCAAACCAAACCATGAACTACTTGACAACTGCTTTAGATTTTCTTTGATCCTGCTGAAGACCCAGGCCTAATTTAGAAAATCTGTTCATACATTTTAATTTTTTCACTAAAAAGGTAACAAATCAGAATCTCAATTTTAAAAAAATATAAATAAGGGGGAAAAAAAAGAAGCCATGCTACTATTTTTTTCCCTTATAAGTCCATTTGGATATACAGGCTGAGAGAGTTGGGGTTGTTCAGCCTGGAGAAGAGAAGGCTCCGGGGAGACCTCACAGCGGCCTCCCAGTACCTAAAGGGGGCCTACAGGAGAGGTGGGGAGGGACTCTGGATCAGGGAGTGTTATGGTAGGACATGGGGTAATGGCGTCAAGTTGAGACAGGGTAGATTCGGATTGGATATCAGGAAAAAATTCTTTGCTGTGAGGGTGGTGAGCCCCTGGCCCAGGTTGCCCAGAGAAGCTGTGGCTGCCCCATCCCTGGAGGGGTTCAAGGCCAGGCTGGACGGGGCTTGGAGCAGCCTGGTCTGGTGGGAGGTGTCCCTGCCCAGGGCAGGGGGGTGGAACTGGATGATCTTTAAGGTCCCTTCCAACCCAAACCATTCTGTGATTCTGTGAGATTCTGTGATATACAGAAGCAGTATCAAAAAATTAACCAGCATAAATAGATGAGTTTGTCCTTATTTCAGGAATTTGGCAATCTCAACTAAAGTCCATGAAACTTCATTGTATGACAGCAGGGAAAGAAATTGTAAGAGCTGCTCTTTACTAAGCCTTCACTCCAGTATCTTACCCTATCACATGAGGAAGAAGAAATAAACTCTCCTGTCAGGGACGTCCATGCTGTACTCTGAGGTTTCCCATTGATTATGGTAGCTGCAATACTGAGGAATGCAATATGTTTGTCATCCACAGGTGTTTGATTTACAGGGCTGTTTTATACTTCCTCTTCTAAGTTCAGGTAGGACAGAAGTTGTGTGACCTTCGGACAGCTTCTGGCCCACAGCACACTAAGAGTTTTGTAGAGGTCTGGTTTTTCAAAAGGGGACTCTTCCATTTCTGTTTGCTAAAGTCCCACATATTTCTTTACCATTTTCTGAAAACAAGTTATTACCTCTTACATTATGCCCTGGAAAGTAATCATAACTTCTGATCAGTCCATGAGCCTGCATTTCTGTTGACAGATGTTTGTTTGACCCATTGGCCCGCATAAAGAAGTCATCTTTCCTGTAACCAGGCTTCACCTGGAGCAGGTCAGAAGGTGAAAGCTGAATAAAAGGTTTTCCGTTTGCTAGAAACTGTAATCTGTTTGTACCGAAATTTTTCTAGAAATCCATCTGATTCCAAAAGCAGATCTTATGGCTAGTATTGTCATGACTAGGATGGAACTCGGTCAAATGAGGACATCAGAGTCAAGTCAGCAGCTTGGAGGTCGCACGTACCTGTGAACACCTGACCATGAAGTGAGTAGCTGGCCACAAAGCTGTTAAATACCCAGAAGTATTTGCTTTCCCACTGCACTTTTTTAGGGGCAGAAGTCCGTGGACAACCTTTTGCTTTTACAAACTATTGAAGAACTAATTGCTATTGTCTTGTCACTCCTAATTCAAAACCCTCTCCGTGACCTCTCTCTCCCCTGCAGTTTCCTGCAACAGCATCTCTGTATCTGGGGTGGAGACTCAGGCTTAAACCCTGCTACATCTTTTCTGACTCAGTATCTCACCAAAGACCTTCTCAACACCTGCTTATAGTCATGCAACAAGGAAACCAGATCAACAGACTTTGAGCCAGCAGCGGGACATGAAGTTAAGGTAGGGACTACACAGCATTAGCCAGTATTATCCTCATCATCTCCAGAAAAGTTTTCTCTGAAGTGGTTTATCCATATTCCAAATTGGATGAAGCCAAAAAGGGAGCGCTAGCTTTAAGGCATACAGAGCGTATACTTAATAAAAGGAGGCTTTCAAGAGAGGAATGTATGAGCTAATGCAGTCCTAGAGCAAGAGTAACTCATGCTTCAACAAGTTACATGCATTTTTGTGTCTGTGGCTGATAACTTGCCCCTACTTGTCAATGCTAATTATCTCCTTCTAAATGAATGTTCACCTCTTAGTGGTCAAGAGATTCAATGCCTAAATGAACAACTCCTAAGCTGTCAGAGAAGAGGTTTCCTCACACGTGTGGGTTAGTGAGATACCACCTGAACATGTCTATTTAGCACAAGGTCGCTTGGTGCACAAGCTCCAGTAGGATGATATATGCATGACAAAGAAAAAAAAAAAATCAGACTGAAAACAAGACACGTTTCACTTAACAATGACAGCCAAAAACATCAGAGCATGTTATAATATCCTTGTCGTTTAGCATCTTGAAGTAAAAATAGCTAGGGGAGATTTTGGAATCTGTACCAGAGGGGGTTTGTTTGTAAGGAAACCAAGGCACATATATGCTAGGAACAGCACGGGTTCGTTGTCCAAGGGCAGAAGATTAAATGACTGGCTTCTTATGGTCTCTTACACTCTAGTTTTCTGTCTGCATAAAATATATTGCTGTCTATATAAAATACATTCTCTAGTTTAGCCTAAAAGATGTTGCTTCTTGAGTTTCAATTATTATCCAGGTATTCCAGTGTGTTCAGCCATAACTCCTCCACACAGATTACACATCTGAACTATTAAAAGCTTTTGTGAAGTGGGAAAAAAGTGTGCTCCTGAGCTATTGGAAAGTTCAGGAGGTGAAAAACATTTCCTGCTTCTATAAATGACACGTTTGAAAATAAAGCGTTTCATTACAACGGTCGTTTGGAAGCTGCAGCTGGCAGCTCTCACTTTGGGGGGGAAAATGGTTGTGGCTTTGACAGTAGCAAAATAACAGTGTATGTATGAGATAGCTAACAGTGTTCATAAAGGTGTAATTCTGTCTTAAACTGGCCTTTCCGTTGGGGTCAGCAGACTTTCTGAAGAAAACGTTCAGGCACAAGTGTAAATATTCCTAGAGAAAGCTTAATTTTGGGGGCCCAGGGAGGACGAAGGAGGGAGGGAGAATGAATTCTTAGCACTCCAGGATAATTCAGGCTGGAAGGGGCCTCGGGAGGGCGCTAGTCTAACCTCCTGCTCTGGGCAGGGTCAGCTCCAGGGATCACACCCAGTTGTACAGGGCTTCCTGCAGTCCAGTCTTGGAAACCTCTAAGGATGGAGACCTCAGAGCCTCTTGGAGCAACCAGCTTCACCAGCCTTATGAGGAACAGTTTTCTACCAGCATATGAAGCCGCTTGACTCGAGATATTTGGAATTATGAGACAAACGTGACCATTAGTAGCCTCTGAGAGACTTCTGTTTCTGTGAGAAGATGGGAATGTACGCCATTGGTCTTTGGAGGCAGAGATTTGTCACTAGAACAATCTGTTTTGTGAGAGTATTTATCCAATCTGTCCTGATGGAGCTATTCCAACTAATATAAGATATTTCTGGGAGGTAAAGCAAGTAGGAGTCTGTTGGTTGGACCCTTGTTGAAGAGAGGAGACAGGAATTCTCACTGATGTTTTGCTTTGCTATATTTCCCACGCAGTCTCACCTGCAGGGCTGCTCTGCTGCCGCCTGTTAGATGGAGTCCATCAGGTAGGGCAGGAAGAATCATAGAATGTGTTGGGTTGGAAAGGACCTGTAAAGGTCATCAAGGTCCTTGATGGCACTCCAAGAGGAGTCCCACTCCAAGAAAAGAGAAGCTGATTCATAGTGCCAGGTGGAGGTTTTGCAGTCTAGAGTCAAAAACTCATGTAGAGTCTACACATTGTCTAGACCCAAGGAGCTTTCCTAGGGGCTTCAGGTGCCTTCACCATCGCTGAACAGTTGATGAGGGTTTCAGAGGCTTCAAGCCTGTGCTTTCCGTGAGCTGCCAGCTGTGACTCTTCAGGCCAGGTTGTGGTCCTCACTCTCTGGTCTGCACGAGGGACGGCAGAGGGGAGTTTTGCTGTTTGTTTCACTTCCCAGGCTGCAAAGATGCAGCAAAGGACAGGAACTGCACTCAAATTAAGTTTTAACTTCAAAGACTGAAAATAGCTGAAGAGCAGCAGTCCATGGAGCTGAAGTGTTTGGCACGAGTTCCAGGATGTTTCAGTAGGACTCCACACAATCTCCAGCTTAAGCATCCATTTAACTGTTCGGCTGACCAAAGCCAAGAGCTCCGACTATTGTATAATCACATCTCATGGTGATACCTCTTAAAGTATGTATGTATTGTCTATACTGGGTGTCTGGAAGTAATCTAAGCTCTGTTGATAAGTCCCCAGGGTTTTCTTTATTCTTTATTTATTTATTTATTTATTTATTCTTCTTTTGGAATTTAGCTTAGTAGATTGTATACAAATATCCGTGTTTATTTGTCGGTGGGAACGTAGGAGGTAGGAATTTTGAGTTTGTTTTCTTGTTGCTACTGACCTCTTTTGTGGCTTTAGAAATGGCATGCACGTATCCAAAATACGATTTTCTTTTTAACGTCCACCAGCCATTAGGCTCTGTGACTACTGATTAATAAATTCTTTGAGGAGGAGACATGTTTCATCTAAAGAGCCGTAATGCGATGGTATATTTTGATGCTCTTTTCTGTTCGTAGTAGATACAGATTTTTTACTATTGTCTACATGTAAAAATTAAATTAATTGCTTTGTTTTCTGACACCTGGAGAAAGGCTATTGACAAATCTAAATCTTTACCAAGGTAACAGCTGTGTTTACGACTGATTTTAGCTGTAAAGTTTGACCAGCTTTGAGTGGAGACTGATGTTTTAAAAACTGGTTTCCATATCAAATGCTATTGTAAATGGAAAATTTTAATTTTAAAGCTTTTAAGGCAATAACAGCAGGCTCTGAAAAGTGTGTACTCAAGTGAGTGGTCTTTACCTTCGCAACCCTGTTACTGTGGATGAGACTACTCATATGACTGAAGGTTGCAAGACTGGATCCAGATTAAATACTTGATAATATTCTGAGTGCTTTGAAATGTTATTCAGGATACTTTAAAGCATATTAATAATTTACTCGAAATGTTTGCTGTTCCCAAATTATTTTTCTTTCTCTGTTGGTAGTATTTGATGTATACTTTACCTTGTAATAGCCCAGTGTATAACAGATATTTTCCAATCATTTTGAACACTTTCTGCTTAAGTAGCCATAGGTTAGAACACATTCTTTTTTTCCTTTTTTTAAAATTAAAACAAACCCCAAACCTTTTCAGTTTTTTTCATCATGAAGAAACGGCTACGATCTACAGATAAAAAGTAAAATAAAAACACTGAAGTTTAGTCTGACCCATGAAACGGATTCTGAGATGTTTACATCAGTATTTCCGAAAAGAAAATTTGAAGACACTTATGGCAAAATCTAGGGGAAAAATATACATACTTGGCATTTTACCAGAGGTTAGAGACCTAATCCCAAGTGACCTGGACAGTTTGTTTTTCTCTCTTGTGTCTTGCCCAGGTTTTGAAATGAAGTGCCCAGCGCCTGGCCGAGCTGCTTCCGTGGAGCTCCTGCCGCCTCCCGGGATGGCACCGCGTCTGCTGTAGCTCTGGGCAGTGTCACTAAGGGTCACCTTTTCCATGGCTGCTCATGACCACTGCATCAGCTCAGAGGTAGGTGAACTGCTCTTTCTTGCCTCCACAGTTCCTAGTTCTCCCAAAATTGTGCAAATCACTCCAAGCTCTTGACTATTCGGTGATGAATCATCTATCGCCCATCTCTCTTGTTGCAGCTGAATGATTGCGCAGCCAGGAATACAAACCTCATGGAGCTAAAGGGAAAGGGGGAGGCAGTGAGACGGGTGGCGAGGAGATTTGGGGGATGCCCATTTGGTCCCCGTCACTGTTGTTTCTGTCAGGTGGAGTCAACTCTCTTAGGGCGCTTCCAAAAGATACAACCATTGTGAGTTAGGTGATTTTGGCAACAACAGTTTAGATATGATACAGAGGTCTCCGTGCTGTGCAATCCATCATTAACTGAGGACCTAATTTCTGCACGTGTGTCTCCTAAATGTGCTTGCTGTCCCACTGAAAGATCTTACTAGTGAGTATAGCATAAATATATATATATATATATATGTATTTTCTAATAGCATATTAGCACAAGCTACTTGCTGCTTGGCTTCTTAAAAAAAAGTTTAAGAAACCCATTGTCTACAAATACATTTCAGAACACTTCACTTAACTGTTTGCTTCTTCAGTTGTATTTGACTTTCTGTCTAAAGGGCATTAGTTCTTGAGAGAGCTGCTTAACAATCGGCACTGCATCGCTGCGTCCACGCGTGGATGCAAACACGAGTGCCCAGCCAGCACTTTCGTATGTGTGTATACGTGTAATTAATGTGCATGGGATTTTTCCACTCTTAACTAGACTGAACCTGACCTGACATACCTTTTAAGCAGAGTTCTCAAAAAAAAAAAAAACAAAACAAAAACAACAAAAGAGCATGGGGGAGAAGGCACAGCACCCTTTACCTTCATCGCACTTATAGAAGCCTCCAGAGATTTATTTTATTTTGACTGTGATGGTGAAAACAAATTCACCGCTCATGCAGGTTGAGATCTTATCAGGCAAACCTTAGCACAAAGCACGTTCTACGTTCGTGCTATGAACCCTTGAAAACAGAGGCTTATAAGGACATTGCTGACAAAGTTTAGCGTTGCAGTAGGGTTGATGCCAGCATGGTTGGCTAAAATGCTCTTGTTTTTAAGGTAAAGGCTTAGATCTGTTTTTACACAGAAACGTCTTGAAAATAGAGGGAAAACATTGCTTAGGATGACTCATAAAAATGCTTTAAAAATGCTATTAAGATTTAAGGCTTAATGTAGATCCTATAAATCTACTCTGCATTCTTTCACTGGGAATGACTGACTTTTATGAAAACTAGGGACTGTAAATCAAGAACTTAAATAAGGGCTTTTTTTGACATGTAAATATAGATTATGCATTAGCTGAGCCCTGACTTGACTGCCCCATGGTTCCACGGGGGGCACACAAAGCAGGTGTTTATTCTCAACAGTTTTGCCTTGTAAAAGCTGGTAAGCAAAAATATAGTTTATCGTTCCTCTAGGGAGAAAGCTTTTTTTTTTTTTTTTTCCTGGTGATTCGGGAAGGGGATTTGCTTGCTCTCTCACTCACTTCTGCTTTTCTGCCTCCCTGGTCGTTCGTCTCCTGTTTGGCACTGCGGGGGTGTGTTTTTGGGGAGATGGCGTTCCTGCTGAAAGCACTCCTGACGCTCTCTAAACACAAAAGTTAACTAGAAGTTAACTAGAAAGGTTAACAAAAGTTAACTAGAAGGATAATCCAATCCCCCCCCCCGCCCCGTGCAAGCAGGCACATACGCGCGCCCCCCCCCTTCAGTGTTCATGGGGAGAGGTCGCTCTGTTTGTAAAGCTGGTTTTAGAAGGCCTTAGGAAACGCCAGCAGCCTTCCACCGTGGCATCACGAATATATTTGACCATTGGCATCTTTGGCCTTAGCTTAATTCGTTTTCGCCTCGTACCCTTGTCTCCAGGCCGGAGCTCGCCGGGCGCAATCTTGCAGAGCGAGAACCTCCCCCCCAGCCCCTCCAGCCGCTTATCGGCGCAGAGAGCAGCCCCGGCGCGCTCCCAGCAGCCAGATTACTCAGCCTTATCTGCTGTACGCTTCTATATTTAAACAAGGAGGGCTCTTTGTCGCTGAACTAATATAAAACATAACTCGACTAGATGCCTGGCTTTATAAAGAAAGGGCATCTATCACTTTTATGTGGCATTTCAAAGAAGAAGGCATTTAATAACGCCGAAAGACAAAGAAGGGAGTCTGTCTTAATGTACAACTGGCTGTCTAATGATTAACTTCTCTTAATCGGTTTACGGTAGAAAAAGACCCCGGTGCCATGGCCTGGTTCACCATTGTGTTAAGGAGTTTGCTGCACTGTCTGAAGTGATACAAAAACTTCATACAGCTGGTGTGCAGGAGTATATGATTCAAATAAATACATACAAGTAAATATTTCAAAAAACGCATGCCAGCAATACTCAAGAGCATTTAGAACAGGAGGATGAGGAGGGCGGCAGCGAGCCTCCACCCTGCAACAGAGAGCACTGGATGTGGACCATGATGTCCTTGTGCACCTGAGATGGTTGCACCAGGCCGTGCCACCTCCTCGGCATGTCCCAAGGCCAGTGTCCCGCTTGTCCCAGCCCTGCTGCAGACACGTGGGAGAGCTCCTGCTCGGCAGAATAGGGACAGTCAGGCAGCTGCCACCCGTTTGGGAAAGGAAAAGGCCTGCTTTTGCCCCCTCCCCGGTGGCATGAGGCTCTACCTGTGTCGGGAACTTCCAACTTGAGAGTATGATGGGAATTCCATACTTTTTCAACATGAGTCTGTAAGCCAGCCTTATTGCACATACCTCCTTGCATGTATGTTGATTTGTAGCAGGTAATAGTGTCTTTTCATGCCTACTTCCTGGAGAACCGAGAAGTTTGTCTTCTCTCTAACTGCTATAGAAGTTGCGAATAAACCCATCTTCACCCATCTAAGGGTGGTTTGGGTAATTCCTGTCTAATAAGAAGTAAAAAAGTCCTGTCCAAGATTTTTACATAATACAAAAACATTTTGCAAATACAGGCTTAACATACGTTAGACAAAACTAGGGAAAAAAAACCCTAGAAAATTGTTACAGTGGGTGCGACTTTCAATGAAGGTGATTTATCCTTTTCTTCTTCTAAGAATTAGAAGCAAGCTCTCCCATTGCCTCTATTTACATAAAATACAAATATAAATAATCTTTTCCTTTATTTTGGCAAAAATAGTGTAATAGCATGGAATATGGTGTCCCTTTCGTTGCTATCCCACTGGACTAGAGCTCTGCTTTTGTCTGGATTTGTGAGAAGAACCTGCTGAATCTGTTCCACCCTCAGCTTAAGAGAGAGAGAGAGAAAGTCTTCATCCTTGTGCCTTCATATGTCTAGTTTCTTTTTATGAGAGCATACTGCAAATGAGGATTTGGGGTATTTTGACTAGCCAAGGCATTTCCAGTTCTAAGACGCTATGCTGATTGCTCATGAGGGTGGCCGTTATATGTATTTTCAGCTGAACTTATTTAAAAGTGAGGTAGTTGCGATAAAAAGTATTTTTTGTCAACTATAAGCAACTGCACACAGTAACTTTGTGCCTGCAGTTTGTCATGGCAGCAATACTCAGCGTACACCTTACGATGTAGTCATGACCCTGGAAATTCAGCGTGCACCCTCCTTTCAAAACGAAATGAAAACCTCGAGATCGCTCGGTGGTGGTTTGAACGGGTGTTGCTCTGGGTTGAGGGCATTGTGCACCTTCTGGGATCTGCTCCCCTCTCAAGTGCATTGTGTGGGTCACCCCAAAGGGCAGTTTGGACACAGCTGCTGTGTTTTTCCGGGGAGGGAGTCCCGGCAATGTGCAGTCCCTGCTGCCATCTGAAATCCCACCTTGACTCTGGCCTGCTTACTTTTTGGCCTAAACTTCTTAAGAGGTGTGTGAACTTTCGTGAACCCAGCCTGCGCTCAGGACATGGGGCTCTGATTATTAAACACTTTTTCAGTGTCTGTAACAGCTTTCACCCGAAGACCTTAGGACACTTGAATGCACTCATGATTAACTGCCACACTCTGCGCTCCGTCCCAGTAGAAAACACCTGGGAAAGCCATGTCAGCTCTGAATGTACTTTCCCAACATGAGGACATAGTGGAGAGCGACCTGGACCGAAATCTTGTTACAAATACCTCAGAGGCCTCAGTAGTTCTGCTTTCCAGCTCTACATTTTGAGCGACCCTTTTCTATTGCATGATTTAAATCATACTACAGAACAACCGCTTCCAAAATCCAGAAAAGTACAGGTGCCATATACATATATACAATATACAACCAAATCTGTTCGATGATTATACAGTGAGATGAAGGACAGTCCCAGGTTTAGAGTACTGGTGTGTATGATTTGAAGTCCTGGTTTTCAGCATTTTCTTTTCCCATTACAGGATTTTTGAGGGGGAGAAGAAATAAGTTCCGCCTCTCATATTTTTACATACATATTTTTTGCCATGCATATTTTTACTGCTTTATTAAACCGTCCTCGTGCTTGAAACAAAGAAACTTTCCTACTGCAGCATATTATGCAGAAAAATGTACTGAAAATGAGATCTGACCCAGTGTTAGGGGAGCGGTGGCCGGGTAGGTGTCATGGTTAGCCCGTGTTCAATCACTGCCATTGACTTACGCAGCCACGTCTCAGCGCAGAGCCAGCAGAGGGTACGGTGTCTGTGTTAGCCCCTTTGCCTTGCTCTAGGGGCTTCCTGCAACACAGAGAAGTCCTTGCCAACCTTTTGAACACCAAAGCAGTATCAGTCTCTCCTCCGTACAGGTGGTGTTTAGAGGGAGTTTGCTTTATTTTTCTTTTTCCTTTATTGTTTTTTCCAAATTGCATCTGTCCTACAGCCCAAACTGCAGGTGAGTTTGTTGTCTATGTAACTGGGTTTTCTGTCTTTGAATATATGAAGGCAACTGTCAACACTGATCCTTAAAGTCTTCTAATATGAAGGCAACTGTCAACACTGATCCTTAAAGTCTTCTACCTCCTTTCAGTCTTTCGGACACAGCTAAGCATGAAACCACAGAGCTGCTCAGCCAAAGACTTCTGCCAGCTTTCTTACGTGGCTGGGATTTTACAGCAATATCAAACTTAGGTGTGACTGACAATTCATAAAACCCCAGCAGTTAGAGGTGGAAAAGACTGTTAGGTCACCCGCTCCGTCTCCCTGCCAGGGTGGGATATGCCGCAGGTGTTTCTGCTCTAAGACTTACGGAAGTGCTGTGCCAGTGGTGGCTGTCATTCATTACTGTAGTTGCGATCCCAAGACTAAATCCTGGTGCTTCTGAGCCACCACCTTACAGCAAGTGGGAGTCCCAATAGCTCAGTTCTTCCCGGGCTTGGGAGATCATGGTTTGAAACATGATCTCCTGTGATCTTTTGTCCAGAAGAGCAGAGGACAATAAAACACATGGATGAACTGGGTTATTCATGCAGGGCAGAGTTTCTCCAGCTGGTCAGAGTCAAACAGCTAGCTGTACCCGCTCGGGGGATACCTCAGCCTGGTCTTGCCTTTTTTTAAGTTAGGGAGGCATTTCCTTTTGCTACAAGGTAGTTCATTCACAGTTGTGTGTGCTCTTCCCCTCCTTAATAGTTTAGTATTGTGCAAATCACTGCAGTCTTTTATTATGGTATTTTCTGCAAAGGATGTTTCAACCTATTCATTACTAGCTACATATTACATTTTGCTTGAACTTGTAGAAGTAGGTACTTTTTTTTTTTCTGTTTTGTTTTGTTTTTTTTTTTTTCAAGTAAGAATGAAATTCTTTTACTATTTTATGAGGTTCTTAATGCATCTGACACAAAGAAAATAGAATTAAAGCAAATAGTAACTCGGTTTTTACCGCAATATGAAATCGTGTTTGCTCTCTGATTGCACATCAAATGTTGACATTAACTAGCAGATATGCCACCTCCATGCCAGGGTCTCATTCTTGGAACATGAGATCAGGCTGACTCTGTGAAAATAAATATTAAAGAAAACATGCTCAGTGAAGTGCTCAGCTCATAAAGGCCCAGTGCGAAGAAATCTGGGCAGCTGCCACCACCCCCACGGAGGCTTGCTCGGCTCGCAGCTCTCGCTTGCCGAGATTTGCATTACAGTTGTGTTTTTTTGCAGGTAGCCAACATGATCGCATTTCTATTTAGAGCTACATGACTTCAGTTTCCAGTTTCCCCCTTAACACTGTATTTTGAATGAGCTCTTTTGTCGATACTGCAAATATCAGTTCTATTACTCTTTTTCAGCTGCTTCCGTTTCACGATAACCTGGCACTTCCTCAGCCTGTTTTGTTACAGAGCAGGAGACTTGGTTTTTTTAGTGTTATTTCCTTCTCTTTTCGTGCTTCCTCAAGTTCCAGAAATGACCCTACAGGCAGACCCAGTAAGCTGCGTGCCTACTTTTCCTTCTCAGTTGTACAGAAGTTAAATGTGGCACATGCTCTCCTTGCCTGATCCTCAGGAGATGTTAGGAGCTAAGAAACTAATGTACTGCGTCCAGCTCTGGAGCCCCCAACATAAGAAAGACATGGACCTGTTGGAGCAGGGCCAGAGGAGGCAACAAAGGTGATCAGCGGGCTGGAGCCCCTCTGCTGTGAGGACAGGCTGAGAGAGTTGGGGTTGTTCAACCTGGAGGAGAGAAGGCTCCAGGGAGACCTTAGAGCCCCTTATGGTACTTAAAGAAGCCTACAGGAAAGATGGGGAGGGACTCTGTCAGGGGCTGTAGTGATAGGATGAGGGGGAATGGTTTCAAACTGAAGGAGGGGAGATTGAGATTAGGTATCAGGAAGAAATTCTTTGCTGTGAGGGTGGTGAGCCCCTGGCCCAGGTTGCCCAGAGAAGCTGTGGCTGCCCCATCCCTGGAGGGGTTCAAGGCCAGGCTGGACAGGGCTTGGAGCGACCTGGTCTGGTGGGAGGTGTCCCTGCCCAGGGCAGGGGGTGGAACGGGATGATCTTTAAGGTCCCTTCCAACCCAAACCATTCTGTGATTCTATGATGATTTTAATAGTACATGGTCAGTGTTTCCTCTAAGCTGACAGTCTTGGGTATGGAGCAAAGACTGGCTCTAGATGAGGAAAGTGGTAACAAAATGCAGCTTTTGGTTCTACGTGGGGACAGTAAAAGCCGAGTTCATTCAGCCTTTGGTTATCACCTTTGAACAGGTGCAGTCTGAGTGGACCCACTTTATATTGCCCCCTTCTCTTCTCTCCAACCCCTCCCCAAAGAGGCAGAAAAAGCCACAAAGCTATAGAGAACTGAGAAGTTTAGGGGAGCCGGAGCAGTTACTGAGGACTTCTGCCCCATGGCCATGTAGTAAACACTATATAACAAGTTTAAAAATTTATATTCTTATAGCAGCAAGATGCGCTGAACAGGCAGAAGCTCCATAATGCCAGTGTGCTATATGTGTGTGTATCCACTCCATCGTTTCTTTGAAGAGTTCCCAAATGCAGACCTACCCTTCAAGGAGCTTTCCCGCAGGTAGACCCTCCTCCCTTTCAGTGGTGCTCCAAGACTGTCCTGGGAACCAACTCCTTTGAGGACCAGGGTCTGAGGAAAGACTAGATGAAAACAGGTGAGTAAATATCCAACATGAAGAAAAAGGAGAGAAAAATCCTTTTCCCTAGGGTTACATTTAAAACCGAATAGGGAATTCTGGGTTGAAAGGTTAGGGAGAGAAATTATTTTTGTTTCGGGTGGAGGTCTTGTTGGAGGGAAGTGTTGAAATGAGAGAGCTTTGGGGTTAAGAAAGTTTCTATGCTCAAGTAAGTGGTAGCTGCGAATTTGCTTTAAATAATTTCAGTAAAACCAGTGAGTAGGGAAATTAATTTCCTTGCAAAATGATGTGGTGGAAAGGCAAAGCCTTGGGTTACAGCTCAGATAAAAGAAAAAGGTAAATGCTTTGCAGTAAATTCCTCGTGCATTTCATGCTTTTACAGCCATCTTTGAAATTTATTGTGTAGATGCACTGGTTTGAAGTACAAGCTCACCGTGCCTGACCTCCCCCATAACACAGGCCTTTGAATCTGGCCCTGTAATTTCTGCATCAGGCACCTCTCTCTCTGTTTGAGCTATAGCATGTCTCTGAGATATCCATCTAGTCCTGACTGGAAGACTGCAAATAAAGGAATCCATCACATCCTTAGGTAGCCGTGTTTAAATCACTAAGATAAGCCTGTACATCTAAGGCTTTCCCTGAAGACAAGACAGCGACAAGAATTTGCTGAAGAGGCCAGCACTCGTGGGAGGGTAAGAGCCTGCAGACCCAGCCATTATTTTCATAAAGCTCGGAAATGGGGAAAAAGCAGAGTGTTGCTCCAGTTCCAATACAACATAAGTGTAACGTCATTCCGCAGAGGACTTAATGTATTCTTCACAAAGTTAAAGGCTTTGAAAGACCAATGGACTGATTAATTATTTGCTTTTCAAGGCTGATGGTTGGGTGACTAGGCGATAATGCTATAGTGAGATCAAATTAAAAACTCTTTGAGAAAAGGGGGCGTGGTGCTACCTGTGAAAACAATTCTATTTGGTTTTGTACTATCTCTTCTTCTTTTGTACTATCGTCTTCTTCCGTCCCAACTGTTTCAAACATTGTTTTGAAAATATTTCACTTATGTTTTTGGCATCTGTGGAGCCAAATTTGGTGTCTATACCAAAGACTTAGGTGATATTTAAGCCCAATTATAAATGAACTAAGTTGTCTGAGGTAGCACTAGGTGGACTATTTTTATTTCATGCTGATGACCTCTGAGTGATGTTACTCTCTAATAATGGCAAACATCAACCTAGATTTCAGTTTTTGGTTTTCTTTCTATCAGTATTTGTCAACAACTATATTCACGGTTTCTCAACCCTGAGCATGGAGCTTCAGCTGGACTGATTTCAACAGCATTAGACAATTACTTTCTAGATTGTTGAAGTGATACAGTTCTTAACCAAAGTTTGAACAAAGGTTCAAACCTTTGTTTGATTTCAACCATCTGATGGCTCTATATCCCTTTATATAGATCTTTTGTTTTAACATATCGAGGAATTTTCTTGTCTTTCTGCGTTTTCCTGCCCCCCCCCCCCGCCTTGTCTACTAAATCTTTACTGTAAGCCTCTAATGTTCTTACATTTCTGCTTCATTCCTTTTCTGTCTCCCACTTTCCTTAATGCAGCCCTCTGGTTCCTAGCACCCATCAATCAAAATCCCAGACAAAAATAATCAGTGTGGGTGGCTACTGGGTGCAGGTGGAGCTGGGTGGCAGCAGCCTGGAGCTGAAGATGCCTCGTGCAGGGTGGACCTCAGCTGGCGTCCATCAGCCCTCCTTTGGTGGAGCACGTTGCTCTATTTTCATTGCATTTCACTGGGAATGGTTTCTGTAAGGTACGTGCCCATTCTGTGAAATGAGTCCTGGGTGAGTCACTCAGAAATAACAATAGGATGTCCTCTGAGGTGACATGTCTGTAAAAGTGCCCTTTTCAATGACACCGCCACCTTTGGACGCCTGATTTCACTTTGTATTCAAACAGCGTTAACTCATATATTTCCCATTCAATTTTTTTCATCTCTTTTGTTTGTTGTTCCACCAGTGAGATCCGGGGAGTTTAAAGCAGAAGATTTAAATCATCTGGCTTTACAATGAAGTCAATTCCATCTTCTCCTATTAGATTTGTTTTTACCTGGGTTAGCCTCCGAACCGATAGTTCTTTGGTTTCTTTGTCTTCTGCTCTTTTTCCAATTACAGACATCCAAAAGAGATTTTGCAGTGTTTAAAATGAGTGAGGTAACCCCCGGGTTATATTGTTCCACGTGTTTCTCTGTTCGTCTAGACCGCTTCAGTATTACGTTTGCTTTCATGCTAAAGAAAAAGCCATTCCACGTTTTCAGTGCATCTTAGGACAGAATGACCGGTATTGTTGATAAATGACTGCACAGGCATCTGAAAGCTATTCTGCTTAATTTAACTAGACCAGTATAATGAATCTGAAAAATATGAAGGAGCCTTTCTTAGATTCAGGAAAATCTCTTTCAAGGTTAACGAGATTCCCTCTGCCTCTCCTCAGTAAACTACCCAAACAAGCACTCTAGTGTTTTCTTTCCTCATAGAAGTCCCTTAAGAAAGGGAGCAAGGGGGTCATCATCAGGTCAAGAGCCTTTGGTTATGAACGCTACCTTTCATTTGCTTAAATAGGTAATCACACGGCCCTGCATTGCGCTTGGTACAGCCTTGTGTCACCGGTTGTTGGAAATGAGGTAACGTGTTTACAGATGGAGGCATCAAGCATGTCGTTCTGTAGCTCAAAATTTTATGCAGCGCGTTATTTCTCCCTGCCCATCCAAAATTTCATTAACAATGACGCAGAACAACTTTGTTAAGCAAATAGAACATGCTGGATTTGTTTAAGAGCAATTATTTCAAATGCAGTTGACCTGTACTTTGTGGGGAAAGGGACATTTAAATAAGCTTCTAATAAGGGACTGGGACGGTGTATCTTACCACATAAACGCTTACTGTGTCCAAGGTAAGAAAACAGAAGAAAGATGAAAACTGCTTGGTTCCCTGTGGCATGAAGACCATAGTATCTAGGGGGAAAAGATGAATAAGAGAGATTGGAAAGTGCAGTGTCGTTCACTAATCTATTGCCATACATCAAGTGTTTTGAGCTTCCTTAAGAGCAGTTATATAGGAGGGTACGGAAAGTACTAAAATGCTTAAGAAAGTTCGCATTTCAGGCACGTAATGTAAAGAAATACATTGAGTTAGCAGCCTAGTTTCAGGAATATGGACTAGACCCGCTCGTCCGTGGTAGCTGCCTGCACCAACTTAGTACAACCAGAAGAATTTCTTCGGCTTAGAATTGCTCATATGGAACTCTTCTGAAACTTCTATTATTACTGCTAGGACACTGGAAATCATAAAAGACTTAGGGAATTCAGGACTCCTATGCACAACATAGCAGTACGTTAAAAGTCATCATTCTTAAGCCTTACTGCTGCTTAGAATTAACCAAACTGCAAGCAAAGAAATATAATTTTTGCACAGAATAGCAGGAATGTGCTGTACAGAGCATTTGGCTACAAAGATGTGCACTTCAAGGAATCTATTGTACCAAGAATATAAAAAGTTTCCTTTTTTTAGCAGGCAAAGTGCTATGGAAACTTTAAAGAATTGGTCTTCAAGGTCAGGAGCATGCTGGTAGACTTCTACGGTTACAAGTGCTGTTTTCTGTGCAAAACTTTTCCGAGAAAAAAACTTTTCCAACTTCACAGTAGAGATGGGATTTATTGCACTAGCCATTAACTGTTCAAATGTTCGGATCCTATACCAAACTAACCGTCTAGTTTCAGCAGAGGAAAGGTGTAGGCACCAGGTAGCAACTCTTCCCTATTTGTGGATGGCTGCCTGAGGAGGAGGTGGGTACTAAAGTCCTCATTAATCTCTCTTCATGCTTGAGAAGCAGAGGACCTACCATGTTGTTAGGCAGAACATTGGAAATATGAGGTAAAATGTTTATTTTCCAAAAGCAATTAGGTGCGAGTGAGGTCCTGCCTGTTTTGGGCACTACTTCTAAAGGAACTGGCTAGAATTTGGCAAGTTCTGGCCCATCCAGTGAATGACGATATTAAAAAATAAAAGCATTGAGTTTGGAAGGCAGCATCCAAATAACTCCCAGTGGTTTCTAAACTGTATCTTGAAAAATAAAAAAGATCTTATGCTGCTCTTATAATAAAATTACCAGAACAAAGTAGATTATTACTCTCCAATATAACCTCCTGACTTCCAGGTCCCTTCCAGACCACTCTGCAAGTCCAACTTCGCTCATGTTAAGAGTTCAGAAGCAAATTGTGTACAGCCTCCGTCTGCATTAGGCTAGATATATTTTTGGGTCTGTTTTCCTCTGCCCTACTTTGATCGCTTGTTTTATTTTGATTGCTTCACAGGATATCAGTAATTATTATGGAAGCAAAATGAAATTAAATCCAAGTTTTTTCCAAAAGGTTAAGGGAAGCATGGACTCATAGCCCAGGAAATCTTACTAAATTCAAGTAAACTATACAGTCTGTGACCACAGAAGTGTTTTAGGAAATTTTCTTTCATTTGCCTTAATTTTAGGTATCAGGAGGTGCTTAATAAGATGCCATGTGTAATGCTGAAGTGACCTGCTTCTACTTTACAAGTGCAATTACCTAAAGACAAGCTGGGTTTTGTGAGGTTTTCTGCTGGGACGTTGAGGAGGCGGCAGGTGGTAAAGCAGCCGGTGCCAACTATTACAGCGCTGCCCTTCTGGAAAATGAAGTCGAGGTGAAAAACGTTACCACATCTCTGGGTCACCTTTCCCCTCCGAGCCTCCCACTCTGGAGGGAAGCCTCGCTCTTCAAAGGTTCGCATTGTACCCGTGGCCTTTCTAAATAACATAAAACGCGCTCTGGTTCAGTGTGGGTGGGCAGTTAAAGCTAAGGTAAACAACCCGCGTTGCCAAGCAATATTTTTGTAAGCAGTAGGCAAGATGCATTTCAACAGATGCGTTTCAAAAGGAATAACCACAAAGAGATGGGAAACACCTGCGAGCCTTTGTTGTATGGGACTCTCTACAGCGGGACCCGATGGGAGCGCAAAACCCACCTGGACCTTCTCCGCAAAGATGTTGCAACAACATCTGCGAGGCAGGGGGAAAAAAATGCACCTATTGATCGGGCACGTTTTGTTTGTGAAAATGAGCACGGGTGCACACAACGGTCACTTTAAACGTGAATGCAAATTTCCGCCCCCTTATTAGTGGGGTAGAGGAAGGGCCAAAGGGGGTTGTTGTCCCCTCCAGACCAGCCCAGGATGACACACCTGCAGCCAGTTGTGTGACACAGCACCAGCTGTTGACCTAGTGTGTTTTAGGATCTCAGCCTCAAGATTTACTTAATAACATCCCCAGAGGTACAGCTGTGATTCACAGATGTCAAGCTAACAGCACGTTTTCATCAAACACACCATGTCTCTGCTCATCTCATTTGATGTCTTGAAAATAGCATCACCTTGAATAGGGAGAAGACAAGCATATAGGAACACGTAAATTTATATAGCAAGTTTATAATCATTTGTAGATTAAGGCCAGAAGGGAATATTTGATGTCCTACATAGTACAGGGCAGACAACATTACTGCACAAACGGATATATTTTTAGAAAGATATCCATTTTTGTTTAAAAAAAATTAAGTTTTGGGGAAACCATGCATGAGAAGTTCTTGCAGTGATTGACTGATATTGAGTAAAAATTGTCACCTTTTATGTAGTTTCAGCTTCCAGTCCCTCAATCTTAGTATGGCTTTGTCTAACATGTTTTAAAAATATCCTTTAATATCAGATATTACTTTTTTTTAATCCATTTCTCTCTAGATTGGGGGTCTAGATAGTGGCAGGTCATCTTTGGAATTTTAAATAAATCTAGCTTCTAAAATTATTCATGATTTTGCAAATGTTGTGTTATTCTTTTATCTGTCTTTTAGCCTGTCTCCAGAGTTTCCATAACAGAGGCACCTGGAGTGGGTACAGCAAAGAGCTACCAAGATGATGAGGGGACTGGAACACCTCTCTGATGAAGAAAGGCTGAAGGATTTGGGTCTCTTCAGTCCGGAAAAAAGGGCGCCTCAGGGGGGATCTTATCAACGCTTATAAATACTTCAAGGGTGGGTGTCAGGAGGATGGGGCCAGGCTCTTTTCAGTGGTGCCCAGGGACAGGACAAGAGGTGACGGGCACAAAGTTGAACATAGGAAGTTCCATCTAAACATGAGGAGGAACTTCTTTCCTGTGAGGGTGGCAGAGCCCTGGCACCGGCTGCCCAGGGAGGTGGTGGAGTCTCCGTCTCTGGAGACATTCCAAACCCGCCTGGACGCGTTCCTGTGCCACCTGCTCTGGGTGACCCTGCTCTGGCAAGGGGTTGGACTAGATGATCTCCAGAGGTCCCTTCCAACCCCTGCCATTCTGTGATTCTGTGTAATTCTGTGAATACACACAATTCTTCCAGATTAGGTCTTTTAATTTCTTATTCTCTCTACATTGCTTTATAAACTTGCCCCTTGGTTGTAACAAGGTTGATGCCTTCCCAGCTGATGAGCTGCCATGAGGAGCAAGGCAGAGCAGCTTCTGCCGCAGCCCCAGGTTGAAGGAGAAATTAAAGGAAAACAGGGCTCCCTGAGCCCCTGGGTGTCCCGATCCTCATGAACACAGCCAAAAGTACGGTAGATTAGAATAAATGGGATCACACCGAAGGAGCCTCATGCCCACAAAGCCCTGTGCTATGCAGAGGTTTGACTAAACTTGTCTACATCTGTAACAATTTAGGAAAATACCATGGTTATGTACAATCCTAGTTAATGTCATTGCGTCCCTATAAAACCCATCACAGCAGTGATCTAAAGTGATGGCAGTAACACGGCTTGGAGCTATAGAGGTCTCGGACCACATGGTGTGTTTGTTTTGTCAAAAGCCTTTTCCTGGACTCTATTTGCAGGCTCTAGCATGTAGTTGCATCATGTTTTACAGGCGCACATGGCTTGTCTCTCCCCCTAACCCAAGCAAACTGGAGGTTGTGTAGCCATGATTGGTATGGGAATAATTCTAAGGGGAAAAAAAAACCACAGAGAGACTGGGATAGGGCTTGAATTGGGTTATATTTGTAGTCACGCCTCCCCAACAATAAGATTCTAGGGTATACAAAAATACGTGATTGTCCTGTGTTGCCTGAAGCTAATCTACATCTTTACAGGCTTAAACCAACACTCGGTGGAAAGACTCTTGTTGGATGAGACCCGTCTTGGGCCTCTTGTCAAAAGTTACTGTACAGATTTCGCCATCACGATACACTGATCTCTTTCCTGCATCTGCTTAGACTCAGATCTATTTACTTTGGTCTTTAAATAACCTATTGCTCCTCTTTAGGGGCTTTTCTCAGTCCTATAGAAGTGGAAGGTAACCGGGGTTCTGGCTCACGTATTATGAGGGAGTTTTTTCAACATTCTCATTCTAAGATCTTTTCGGAGAGTATGACCCAGAAAAATATCAGTCTTTACCTTTGTTGAGCTCTCAGTGACAGGCAGTAGCAAACCCATCCTTTCAGTGCTAAACTGGATAGGTTTGATCGAGAAATAATTGCAAGGTAATAAATAGGGAACCCCAGGATGCAATTTTTATGAGTTTGCTTTTCACAGAAGCCCACTGTAACACACATCATTGAGCTTCTACTGTTTTACGTATGTTTTCTCAGCAAAAGAAAGATCACCTCCCTTTATTGGAATAATATGAAAAAAAAAAAAAAACAGACTTGAAAAACCTGCAGAGATCAGCTGAGGCTGAGGCGATATTTACAAACCCTGGGATTTTACGGAGATTAAATGTCTAACCATTGGAAGTTTTCTTCCATGGGTTGTTTTCGTAGGGAAAAGTCACATATGGCTCTGTATTGATATTTCATTGTAAGAAAGAAGAGAGAAGACAGCGTGTATGCCTGTATCCCATGCTAGGAAATGGGTTCAAGTCACATATTGTGATTAGTTCAAATATTTTCACTGTCCTACAAGAGTCGGAGAATTTTTCTTCTCAAAGTGTTCCATCTCAGGTAGCCTCTCCACTTCTGTTGTATTGCGGAAAGAAGAGACGTGCAGCGCTAGGCATCTGTGTCCCGTAAAACACTGCTGAATTTGCAGTCCAGAGACTAATCTCTCAGATGGCGGCGGTGAGTTAACTGTCCCCGCACTAATGGAGCTCTTCTTGCTCTCGCTCCTGGGATGATGTGACCATAGGCAACGTTACAGTTGGAGCTGTACGCCACAACAAAGGCAAATCAGAAAAGAATAATAATTCTAAAAGCAGGATGAAAAGGAACTAAGAGGATTAGACAATTTCTTCGTCTCTTTACCTTCGGCAGATTGTTCTCAAATTGTAGTCAGTGACACGATAACCATCCACTCTGTCGGGGAGAAGAAAGAGTTACAGGGGACACTGCTCGGGGAAAGCGTTGTTTTGCCTAAGGAGCACTAATGTTTTATTACAAAAATCCCAAAAGTTTAATGACTGCTCTCCTGCTTTAAAAGCAGTTTGGTTTAGAAGACTGCAGAAAACGGCAGATTTGTGCTCATTATGCTATTGATAAGCAGAGAAGCTATTTAAAATGTTTTCAAAATTCTTTTCGTCTGACAGTTTACTGATGACTCTGTTTGGATTAATGGACCATTAAGACAGACTGTCCCTGCAGGCTCAGGATCTGTTCCTTTCCTGCTGGCAAGTTATAGCATGATACAAGTATGCAAGTGCCAAAAGCATCTTTTCCATCTTTCTTGGTGTCACACAGTAAAGTACTGGAATGCCAAACAAACAAAACATGTTCCGTTGGTATCAAAAGCCTGCCATACTGGTACTAAAAGCTGGAACTATGAAAGGACAGGTCATTTCTAGCTCTTTGCACAGAAACTGATGTTTTGGTTATGTTTATCAAATGCATGAAAGGCTCCCGATCTGTAACTCGAGCTGAAATACAAAAGAAAATACTGAAGATGACAGCGGCACTGATGTAAAATAGCCAGCTACCTTCAGACCGTATTTTGAATCCTGCTTGGTGAAGGTCTAGTTTTCTAAAAACCCGTGTCTGGGGCTCGTTGGAAGTCACGCGTGGAGACCACTTGCCTTTTTCCCTACCAGCAATACTTCTCTTCTTTCAAGGCTGACAGGCCAATAGCATCCCAGGGCGCGCTGAGCTAATGCCAGCAGTATTTCTCCTTTGTGGATCAAATAGCAGGAATTGGAATGAACCTTCCTCAAATTCTCTTTCAGGATCTCCTCCAGGCAAAACTTTGAGGTTTGCATAACTCTGAAAAATAATCTGACTTTACTTTGGCAATGAAAAATAAGCTGCTTATTTGTGCCAAGCAAAAATATATTTCTTCTTAGTAGCATTTTTTTCATTACTAATATGTCATTTCTATTTTCCCTTCTTTTTTTCTTTTTTTTTCTTTTCCCCCTCATGTTGTGATTTTCCCCTTTTTTAAGGACACTTTTCGATATACTGTTTCAGGCATGCTGAGACAAGAGTGAGATATTTGCAGTAGTCTATCAGAATGCGTGAATTTGATGTGGTCAAACAAAACATTTCAGTTAGTGGTCTGAATGTGAATGATATGAATAAATGGAAAAATCAATATTCCTTTGTTTCTTGAAGTACTCCCAGAAGCCTCAATAAGGACGATCCAATCCAAAAAAGAAAATAAGCATGTCACTTTGCAATTAATGGATAGAAATGTGGTTTTAATACAAGGTAATAATTGCCAGAACAAAAGTAAAGTTTTTTTATGATCAGCGTCATTTTTGATCAAGGCAGGGAACTTCTGTGATGCTTTTCATTTTCTCCTGTGAATTATTATTTTTAGTTTGGAGCCGACTACAACCACAGAGATGTCAAGACGTACAGAGATGTCAGACATAGGACTTTCTGCTAGCAGTTACAAGAAAGCTTAGGACCTACAAGATCCTTTGGGCAGTTTCAGGAGACGGCTTGTGTGTCCAAGTTGGATATTTATTTATTAAAAAAAAAAAAAAGATAAAAAAGATGCTTCTCAATGATACAGCTGTGGCTGCTTCTTGCAGCAGTTCTTGTGGTGAGTTCTTTTGAAATTCTTGAATGTAGAAAGCTCCATAATGACAATCTCCAATTCCTGGTGATGTTCTAACGTTCTGGTGTGTTTCGAAATATCACAGATATGCCCTGACTTTAAACGCTCACGCTCCCCTTGTTCATGCTTTAATCTTTTTGGAAGAGAAAACAGCCTGGCTGCGCATTATGCTTTTAAATCAAGAAATGTCAGAGGGGCCATACAAAGAGGGGAGCTGCTAAGACAGGTTGGGAAGAGGTCAGGCCGGGCCACATCGATCACTAGTTACAGCTTTAACCATAGAGAGGAAAAATCACTAAGGCACAACATCAGCAATGCGCGGCTTTCGTCGCACCTTTGTCAGCTCCGCGAGTGATGGAGTACAGGTTGTAAGTCCTTGGTGTTAAACACGGTAATGCCCCGTGGAGTTGAAGTTAATAATAAAGAGAGGAACAAGGGAACGCGCTGTTGAACAAAAGGGGCAGGTTGGAGTGATTTATTGGGAGGGCTGAATTTCTCATTACTATGTAATGGGGAAAAAGTCTTTAAAACACTAAAAGTTTTTAGGCTCTCTATGGCTAGAGATGAGTGCGTTGCCGTAAGATGAGTAGGCAGAGGATGTCCTTGTCTTACACCGCATAATGACTCTGTTGTGAAAAGCACCTATTCTCGTCTGTGTACTCTCGTCAAGCATTTACTCTCTAATCCTTCTCATAAATTAAGAGACAGTAATCACCTTCTGCTTTTCAAAGTTTCCTGTCCCTGTTCGATGTCATTGTGCTTAATTCATCCTTTACACCAGGGTTAAGCCTGGCTTGCTTCTTTTAGTTCTGCCCCTATTTAATCTTCTTAATTTATGTGATGTGCTGATATTTGTTCAGAACTTTAAAATAGATATAAATAGTAAAATGGAGACATGACTGAAACAAAGAGAACCTCTGTTAGTAAGAGCTGGCAAGTAATCTTTCTGTGTTCTCCAAGGAGATCACATTCGTGAAAAGGAACTGTATAAAGAGGAAAGGGTTCACTTTGTGTTAGATTGGTTTTTGAAGAGAAAATGGAACCCAGGAACAAGGTTTTTGGTATCTTTGCTTGGTTTTACATCACAAATACAAAGCATAAAACTCCACACAAAGAGATGACATGATCTAAAGCATCCCTCTACTATTAGATTTCATTAATATTTTTTTTTATTAAAAAAAGTATGTTTTCAGAAGCAAAAGATGCATCATTTATTGACCACACAACACAAAAAAATCATCTCTTCGTTTTAACGCTCCGACCCATGACAGCGTTAACTGAATTAAAGACATCACTTAAAAAACATCTTCTCTATATTTCCCTGCAACCTGGCAAACCTTAGGATCGGCAGCTGCATCCATTTTTGAGAAGATGATGGCAGAAGGGACATTGACAACTCACTCAAAGGTCAATCTTGTTAACTGTCATTGCCGATCAAACTAAAATGCTCATTTACATAGCAGGTAGTGTGATCCAAGTTTGTGACAGGCCCAGCAGGGCTCCTCCAGGATCTAATTTAAGTATAACATTACAGAATGGTGACAATGGAAGATGGTGTAACAGGGTTGACCTTGGCCATGAAATGGATTTCTGCTGGTGTGTAGGAACTTCCAGCTTAGTCTTCTGATTTAAATGACCCTCCTCTCTACCAGACGCAAGCTGTTGTTGGTTGCACCGGTGGCTCTTTGTCTTGCAGTCCCCATGTGGTTGCTGTAGAGGAACGTGCCTGCATTCCTGAAATTAATTCAATTTTGCTTACTCAGTGTCAGTTAATGAGACCAAAGGAGCTGTTTTGTCACCTCCCTGGCGTCACCACAGCTGGATTTACAGTCAGTCTGGTGGAGAAGCCGTGGGTAAGATTTGTCATTTGCCATTTCTCAAGGTCATTTTATGGGAGTTACAAAACTTTATCCCTGTAAAGCAGGCTAATTCTTACATCTCTTCTAGACCATAATTGCCAACTAAGTCTATTGTAACTGTTCAGATTAAGGAGATGTTATTTAGATTAACACTGTATGAGATTTTTTTTATTGGAAGGAATGTTCACTGTTGTGCCTTCACATAACAATAAATGAGAAAGGATATATCGATTAAGCTTTGCAGCAACATTATTGGGAGGAACGGAACTTAAAATGGCAAAATAATATCTCTCTGTACAGGATCCTCAAAGGAAATAAATTAAACTGTCAAAAGTGTGGGGTTTGCTGCAATGATTATACTGATTTTAGGTTGTTGGTCGGCTGAGCTTTGCTGGTTAGGCAGGGATTTCTTTTCTGTCTTCCTAATGAGTAAAATTATACCAGCAAAACTTTTAGGTTTTTGACAGAAGGTAAGTGAGTGACATATTTCAATAGAACGATCTCAAAATGATTTGTGTGTCTCAGTCTCATGAATGTCCTTTTCAACACCAATTTACCAAAGCTGGTTTTGTAAGTGCATTAGATGTTCAGTTGCTTTTACATGTAATCTTGTAAAACAATATCAGCATAACGTACAAGGGGAACCTTATTCCTCTAAGTAACTCTTTGTGCCTTGAGAAACTCAGCGTTCCTCAAATAATCCTCAAACGCTTCATATTTCTCAAATGACCATTCTTATTTGTAATAATTAGTTCTGGAAAACATCAAGAATTACAGACTTCCAGGTTCAAGTCCTGTGCAGCGGAAATGGAATTTTTAGAGATCAGCAAAAAGGCAGAATCGTGGGGTCTTCAGAAAATAATCGGATGGTTGGTTGATGATGGTTTGCTGAGGTGATTTAACTTTGACAAATTTGAGGAGTAATTAGAAAAAGAGATGCCCATTGTTTGTCTTAGTGGATCTGGTTTTGTTGGCTGGCATTTTCTGCTTTCTGTATTCCTCGGGTCCAAACTTTACACGCTTTTTCATGTGATTGATTACACATGAAAGCAGGCACTGAAGTTTCTTTGGATGCTTAGTTACCTTGAATTTTCCTAGAAAAGAATTTAAAACTTTTGCGTGTTCTAAGTCACATTTAAATAATCCAGGACCCTGATTCAGCTGTTTCAGGTCCGTTGCACACCCCAAGTGGAAGAGCCTCACACAGCCTTCTGTCGAAAACATATGGAGATAATATGGTGGGAAGTGGAACAATTAGCAGTAATCAGCCCATTTCAGCTCCTCTGAGAGCGATAGCAGATTCCTCCCCCGCTGGGGCTACTCAGATCTCGATAGACAGAGCGTCTGACTCTCAAAGTGCGATCCCATTGACTCACTTGGAAAAATGTAAATCTTCAGCTGTCCTGAAATCCACTACGTTTTCCAGTTATTTGGATGCTAAATTCCTCACGCATGACTTATGTGCATGGCATTGTTCTCTATAAGAGGCCGCTCTTTTGGATGTCAGAGACTCAGGTCTGTACTCATGCAGCATGAGCTATCCTGCCCATTAACCCACCTTCATTTGTTTGGAAGAATCTTCCCTTTCCTGTGATCCCAGTAGATTTTTCTCTTGTCTCCTCATTATCAGATTTCCCACATTCAACCAGAGCACATTAGGACCTTCTTTCCTCTCCTAACACTAAAAATGAGGTGTCACTCCCAAACCTTTCCCACTTCATTCATATTTTCCTAAAGTTCTCCATCTGTGAACCTCCCTTTGCACTTGAATTTGGTCAAAGCTTTGGACCTCTTACCTGGGCACTGCATCTCTGTCACTTACATGAGGAACAGAAATTTGTGCTTTGGAACAGAGATTTATCCTGCGGATGGAAAAACACATCAGGGCCTGAAGAGAAAGCCTCTTCTGCTGGTTGGCGCCGGAAAAGCCTGGCTGAGCTGGTGTCCCCAGGCCTGGTCACCTTGGTACAATGATATTTCTAGGCAGACCATGACCTTGTGTCTGCTCCTCCCCTGTCTTACGTGCAGGGACCATTGCCAGGGTCAGAGGGGCTGGTCAGGTCCTGGCTCATCCCTGGTGTGATCCCCTCAGGGCTGCTGAAACAGGACGATACTGGGCTGGGTTCACTGTGACCTTCACCGTGATCTTCACCGTGAGCCCGTCAGCCACCGCCAGCGGCTCTGATTGCTTCCTCTGGGCATTTTGTGCCTAACATTTTGTTATAGTGACCCCTCAAGAAAGGCTTAAATTAGCATGTCTAGTGTTAGACTGAGTGTATTTATCTTAGGCTAACATGACCACAGTTAATAATCGTGCTGTAATTGAAATTTGCCTTTGACATCACCTCCCGACTGACTAATTGGATTGTGTCTAGTTATTCTCTCTCACTAATTTTTTCTGTCTCTTCTGATCAGCCTGAAAGGTAACTGCCCAGCAGTATTAAACTAAAACCGAACGGGCCTGTCACAGAAACCAAGGCACGAGCCCATTTTTTACTCCAGAGACCTTGCTGAAGAAGTTAAGCGAATGAGGTGAACGTTTGTGCTTTGGTGCGTGGTGGAGCTCAGTGGCTTCTTGTGTCACCCAGCATTTTGGAAGCCAGTTTTGCTGTCGCTTTGCTTTCATCATAATTATTTCCATCAGGACAATATGGGTTTTAGAGGCTTCCAAATCCGAATGTTAACATTACACTCTCTCACCATCTGTAAATGAACATATGAATTGTGGAATATTAAAATTATGTTCTTGGGGTAGATGAGAGCATATAACACACCCTTCGTAATGCTATTTATAAACATGGAGAGAGAAGTGAACGTCTCAGTTAAAACAGCCAGCTGACTATGTGGCCTACAACATAGAAAGCACTTCCCTCGTAATGTTTGCATTTGTGGGAATATTTCTTTTTCCTACACTATGTCATGCACTGATTTTAAAAGACTGATCTCTTGCACGATAGCCTGTGTGGCTGTGATGCAGCTGGCAGGCAAGCTAACGCATTCTTTAATTTTTTAATAAATAAGTTAAAATAACAGTGATTGAAACTGTGTCTATATTAAACTTGATATAAATAACCTGACATACATAAAGACAGCGATAACTTCATAACTTGAATTCACCTACAGGTTCTGTGTCACTTCATCCGTTATTCTAAAAATGTTTCTAGGGAAAAACATAGTAGCTGACTACCCGTGATTTTTCTTGGAGGGACAGAGGGGAATTTTTGTCCTTGAAGACACCTGTTAATTTCTTAGAACTGTAAAGAGCAACGGGACATCGCGTTACTCTGTGTACATACAGACTGCCTGAATAACGCAGAGATCATTTTCAATGCTGAGTTTATTTGTTCCACTACGAGAAGCCTGTGGTATTGCCACTAAATGCCTGCATGAATTTACAGCTGGTGCAAATCAGCAAAACTCTATTGACTCCTTTCCTTCGGAGTACCTGGCGTCATTATCAAAAGGGAAAACAAGAGATCAGCCGGGATCCTCAGACACAACCAGCTCCCTGTGACTTCAGCGCGGCAGCATCACACAGAAATTTTGTGTGAATTTGTCTTAAACAAGTCAAAGTGTGGGGTTTTTGCCTTACTCCAGAAATAGTATAGCCATGTCACACATGCTAGAGAAAAAAAAATATTTATAATTTAAAAGTAACATACATTACTTAACACAAGTGCTATTCCAAACATGCTGCATAAATGCATGCTCCTTGTCCTAGCAGCTGAAGCAATCCCAGTCCTCTTGGGAGAAATGGAAGTCTTGGCTAACCCTACTGTGTCCTTCACCTCCCACTCCCACCCTTGGAGTGGGGTGAAAGGATTTAGGAGAGATTTACTGTGGCAACAAGCCTAAACCCATCTATTCAATTCCAGAGCCATTTTCCCTTTTTGCAAAAGGAAAGCACACAGCCTTTCTTTGTGCACCACTTCGTGGTGTAAAACTTCTCTTGATTAAAGCACTGTATAAACGCAAGACTTTCGTACCCATGTCATTGACTGGTTATGCTGTTGGTCCATCTGCTTTATCTGCTACTGTTCATGCTGCGATCTTAAAAGCTTTCCATCATGTGATATATTTGGGTGCTGTTAGATTTATATCTGAGTTCGTTTCAGGTTGGGATTTTTTTCATATTGTTTAAGGGAGTAGGTTGCCAAATTCCCACCGCGCCGATGAGAAAGTAACCTTTCCCATTCAAAAGGGGTTCTTGTGTCTCAGCTGAAGGATTTCACTCACACTAGCTAAAAACTTTCCAGTACAGAGACTATTAACATATTTACAGGCAATGGTTACTGATCAGATGCCGCTCTCGCAGGTGAATGGGATAAAAACAGGTGATAAAACTCCTTTCATTAAAATCAATATGGGAGGAACGGCTTGATTTGCAACTTTTGAGACGGAATGATAGATTCCTTTGAGTCCTGTAGTGCCCATCCTAGCCAGCTGCCATGGTAAGAAGCTATACCATAAAGGTCCATGGGCTCTATCTTGTAAATCATATTGATTTCTGTCTCCTAAACCAAGCCTAATACTTGGCTGAAAAATCACCTCTGTTAATAATATTCTTTGTCAAAAACCAACTGGGCTTACATGTGTGCGCTCTTGTTTGAGTGGAAAACTATAAAGATGGTCTGACTGATTTTCTTTCCGTAAAAGTTATTTATTTCCTCTCTCCTCCACGTTTTCATGCAGTTTTTGGAATCCCTAAAGAAGCCGTATCTAACTGCAGCAGGCAAATACAGTTTCTTCCCTTAATCCCCGAAGCTCAGCAACGATGTTGTTTCAAGCACCTGGAAGGCAAGAACAGGTATTGTCATTTTTCTTCAGCACAATTTAATCTTTTCGGAGTTATTAATAACTAGAGCGGTAGATTTCTATCCTGGTGTTCTGGTTTCTTTCAGAGCTTCCAAAAGGTCCCAGATTATGTAAAGTTTCAGGAGGGACTCTTGTCTCTGCCACAAAGGCAGTGCTGGAGTGTGATTTACTGATCTCATTGTAAGAACCTGCACTAACTTTTGCTCCTGTATAGCAGAACTAATGTGTGCGTAAACAATGCAGCTACTTTCATCATCGAACAAGAATAATTTATAGATTAGGACCTGTGGAGGACTTTGTTATAGTCACTGGCTTCATGAAGTAGAACCTGCTTTGAATAACCGTGGTCGTTACACAGAGACGTCTCACAGAGCGATCATTAAAACTCCTGGTCACTTGCCAGGTGCCATAACAGTTCTTTGTCACCCAGTAGGACGATGGTGCAGTGTAACTAAGCAGCCCAAGATTTGTTTTCTATATTATTTTCCCTGTTTTGTTGCCTCTGGCAAGCACCTTGCTGTTGACTGCACACCTACACTCTTCGGTAGAACTTGATATGCTGAATCTGTCTCACGTTCATCCAATCTCTGCCATGATTAGTATTTGCAAGAACCGTACGTGCCAGGAGTGAGTTAGTGTTTGCATAAACGATATAAGTTAATCAGAACTAGGAAAGCTCAAGGCTACCAAACTGACTTGGCTTAGCGACAGCCCATTAATGTAAAATGCAGACCACGTTAATTGTTAAATATGCTGGTCATTCTTTCCAGTTCTCATCACACTAAACCCAGCTTTAGAGTAAAGGAATGAATTCAACTTCATCTTTAAATGGCGATACGCCTATTTTAACGTGCGGGTATTCCTAATCTTCCTGTCTCCCTTCTTATCGTTTGTGTATACTCTCCCATTCTTCTTGAGACAGTAAATGCTGTATGAAGCACTGTAACAGAATGCAGTGGTTGCTTCTCCTGCTTTGCTCTAGGCGGGTTCTGTGACCTTAGCATGTTTCCCTACAGCTGCACAGAGCTATCCCTTTTCTGCAATACTTCTGAGAAGTCGTTCTCTAATTTTTGTCGTTGTTTGGAATTTAATACTTAAGGGAACGCACAGTTTGTTGCGCTGAACATGGCAGTTAAAAATTCTGTGAACTTCACAATAGTATCAGACCCAGTTGAATGTTTGGATGCCTTACAACTTGCTACATCCAAGTCTAGGACATGTTCTTTGGTGCAAATCCATTAATATAATGGTAGAAACTTATTTAGTTATAGGTACCTAGAGCTATTTCCTTTTTGGACTACAGATGTTAATAGCGATTGCAAAAAAAAAACTAAGTCATGTCTTTAATTTGTTGTAAAAATAAAACGCTCCTCCCTACCTTTTCATAACACGATACCCTGTGCTCTTTCCAAAGTTCTATAAATGGTCTTAAAAAGAAAAGCCTGAATCCGTGAAATGTGGCGGGTTCGTTTAACATCTGGAAGTACTCTCATGGCTGTCTTCACTTGCTTTCAAGACAGTGAAAAACCAGGCTGTAGGATTTCTTGATGTTCAGTCAAGGAGCACCTAGTAGCATCATTGCTAGTAAATAGAAGATTAAATTTTCTACACTGGAGATTGATGTTTTAAAGTTTGGGTTTGGGCATTTCCTGAGGGCCTGTTACTAATGCATAATGTTAGAAGCTATTTGTTTTTACTTTGTAACCAGAGGAGGCAATCTAATGCTCATTAGGTAATCTTTATTGGACCATCTCCGCTGTATTTATACTGCATAGTACCCTTATTACATGCTTAGTTCCATTTATTTCATCTGTTAAAATTAGATATTTCCACTGTATTCAAAAAGCATCCATGTTCTTGGCGAGCAGGCACAGATTTTGAAGCTAACCGTTAGAAACTGTTTCTAAAGCAACTTTTTATACAGTTCACTATTCCCATGTCTTCTGCTCAGGAGCCAGAGCTCGCAATGCTGGTGGTACCAGTGACCCAAATGGAAAATCAAGGGAAAAAAACCACAGTGACAACAGTGATTTTAAATAAAGTTAAAAAACCCCACAAAAACCAACCAAACAAAACCAGGTAAGAAAGTAAGCTTTCAAACATTTCATTTTATATAACAAAATATGAAGATATTAAAAGCTCCACATTCAAAGGGCCCTTTGCATGTTCCTTTTAATAGTGTTGGGGTATGGGCTCTGGCCGCTTTTTGGTTCTGATTTTCAAAAAAAAAAAAAAAAGAAAGAAAGAGAAAAGGTGAGAGAAAGAAAAAGAAAGGAAGACGTTCTGGGCATTTTTAACAGTTTAATCCCCTGTTTTGACATTTGCCGCGTACTGCCTGGATTTGCAGTCCATTCGGAGCGCTGTAGTGAAATACCAGCTATACAGAAGAAATAGGTCATTAGTGTGCTCACAGCTAGTTGACTTGAAGAAATGGCTGGAAAAAACAAAGCTTTCAAGTAAATACGTGAAAAAAAACAAATAATTTTTCAGACACTTTGTATAGAAAATGTCCAGAGGTTTACACAGACGGCACTGAAAGACACTGCTTGAGTCCTTTTTGTTATATTCAGGTTTTAAATGTCTTTTTTTGCATTTTTTCAGCTAAACCAATAAATGCAGAGTAAAAGTGAAGACATTCTTCCTCTGCGGGTATTTCAGGGGAAAAAAAAAATCTCCTCTACGTTTCAATAGGTTTGCTGCGTTCACACAGCACCGAGCCTACAGTGTTGGCACTGGCACCGCGGCCGTGACTGGCGTCTTCTAGAAGCTCCTTTTCACATACGCCATCCATATAGATATCAACTTTACTCATCGCAGATAAAAGGTTGGTAGAAAACTCTGGGTTTGTGCAAGATCCTGTTGGGACAAATTCAAGCGTACGCTGTTTAATAATTACGTGCTCTTGGATAAAGTACCAAGATTAAATCAGTGAACTAGAGGATATTGAAGCATAGGAAAAAATACCATGGGCATAAAGCAAGCTGCCAGATGGACTTGACCTTCACAGCTGTGTGCTGAACCTCCTGCTGCGGCAGGCTGCTGGACACGTTAGACCCAGGGCGATGACCCTCAGTCGATTTCACAACGGCCATCAGATCCAGCTGATGCTCTTGTCTTATAATAGTTTAACTAGTGACCTGAAGATGGCAGTCTCCATGTTGCACGGCCGATATCTAAAATAACAGAGACTTCCTGTTTATCTGTGAAGAGTTCCAGCTTTCCATGCTGAGCTTGTTTTCTCCTGAAGAAACTATAATAAGCAGATACGGTGGTGGTGTGTTAATCCTATAGTCAGCTGGAGGCCTTGCCATACTGACAAATACAACAGACTTCACCAGGGTTATGAGGAATTTCTTCCAGGAATTCCTCCCGAAATGGAAGTAATGGTTCAGGATCTCATGACCTACGCTGTGAACTCAACTCATATCATTACTGAAAGAAGTTTGTTTGTGGAGATTTTCTTTGTATTTACTATTCCAAACAAAGGAAATTCTTTGCCGTTTTCTTTCATTGCAATATTTTCTTGGGAGATTCATTTGTATATTTTTACTTTCTTTTTGTTTGTCTGTTCTCTAGGAGGCACAGAAGAAATTTAAAACAATGTATGAACCAGGCTTTTCCTTCTCAATGTGACATGCTAGTCTTCAAAGGACGCTCACGTACGTGCACTTGGGACTCCACTGTTAAGCCAGAATTCTCAGGAAGCAGTCACAGATTCAGGGCTGGTGAGTTTTGGGATGTCCCATTGGAGACAAAAGGCTTGGGTTATCAGATGATACAGCGACTACTCACGTCCTTAGCATTTTCTTTGCGAAAACCTTCTGAAGACAACTCTTTCAAATTGAAAAGTCTTAATAAACGCATCACTTGACAATACTGATTTACCAGTATAGTTTTGTCCTTTCCAGCTGCAATATGCTATATGGTCTCAAAAGTGAGTGATTTATTAGTTATTTTGATATGTTCTCATGGCTGTTCTATATTTTTATATTCTGGTGAGGGCTTATGGTGTGGAACTGTCAGAAGCTTTTCTACACATTCAGAAAAAAGCCCGGCAAGGGATTCCCTAGTGACTGCTCTATTCGTTCTTGACTAGGATGATACAAATACAGCATTTCATAGCAGTGCGTGGCACAGCGACGTGATAAGACAGTTCTTCCCGAGGCTCCCAGCTCACCATAAGTGGTGGTATGGAAGGGATTTGGATCCTTTCTCACAGGCAGCCACTGGCGGGTTTTGTAAAGCAGTTCAACTTTGTGGACGTAAATGTTCCCCCCAAATTCTTTTTTAAATGAAGATTTTGGACAGAAATTAGATGAGCTAATCCTTATAAGTTATAACATATGCCATACCAAGTAGAAAGTAACATATTAAAACTTTGGAAGCCCGTTAAGATCCATGACATTTAACCCAGTTTAATTTTTTGAAACAGGATTCCTCTTTTATGAAATAACAGTCAATTCAGCTTTTCCAGTGTTATGCCTGTGTGTAATGGAATCATCCATCAGCGTGACTGATGATCGTCCAGGGCTTAACGAAGGAGGTTCTAGCAATTATAAATCCCGATTTGTGAGCAAACCGGCAGACTTCAGGAGAGCCCAGCTCTAGCTTTGTACCACGTCAGGTATCCCTACACACAGAGATGTAATTTAACAACCCAGAGCCAGAGACTTCAGTGCAGAGATACCTGAGCTGACACTAGTCAGATGGATCCTTTTGTCCGGCTTCTAAGGCTTCACATCTTGTGGGAGCATTACCTTAGGTCTCGCTGCACACTTCTCAGCTGCAGAGCGTGGATGGGCCTCGTTAATTCCTGGAAATAATATCAGCCAGAGAGCAGAACTTAAAGAAACCTTTTTTCTAGGTTTCGGAGACTGAATTCAGTCTGGATTTGTGGCAGCAGTAGCAGCAGAATAGCAAGATTTTGATTCAGTCTAGAAAAGCGGTTGTTCTTAATCAGTGCCCTCCTGCTGTGTTTAGGGCCTATGTCATTATGGCAGCGTAACAGGGATTTCTGCTCCATTTTATTCCACACTGGCCTGCTAATTAAAGGTGTTCAGCTGAAAAAGAAACTAGAAATCTTTTGTGAAAACGGGGGGTGGGTATTTCTTAAAGGTGTTCTTTTTTAAAAAAAACCAAGCTCTTAGGTGGTAAAATGGAAGGGTGCTGTACACTGGAAAGGGGACGTGGACAAAGGATCCTGGAAAGACACAGCCCCAAACTGAAAAGCAGAATTTGGGTAGAAGGAACTTGACTGTGCTACTGTTTTGCTATATCTATACATCCCTTATGTAGATATAAGTAGAACGTAATCGGCTGTGGAGCCTTCCCGCAGCTGGTGTCTCTGAAGGGCTGAACGAGAGCTGTCAAACAGGACACCACAATAGGAAGAAATACGGGAGAAGGTTCTTAGGTTCTTTGATGTAATAGTGGCATCTTGGCTTTGGTTATTCTTTTTTTTTTTTTTTTTTTTTTATTTACCCCCCCAGTCCTGAAGCCCTACAACGTCAGGGTGAGATCTCTGAGGAAAGGATACTGAACAGAGGAGGAGTATGACTGCAAGTGTGTGCCAGAGAAATGGAAGAGCGAGAGTGCTGGAGTCTACAGGTGTTCAGGAAGATGAAAGCAGAAGAGCCTGCCATGGGGGACCACAGACACAGCAGCCTGGTGCATGACATTCGGTTCCGGGTATAATGCCACCTCCTGTTTTCCCTGATATTGCCGTCTACCAAGTGAACAGGGTTGAGCAGCTTTTTGAGGGGTGTGTGGCAGCGTGGTAGAGTCAGGCACAAGTGAAACCAGTCTCAGCTCACGCTCTGATCTGGCTTGGTGACCCGAGGCTCAGTTGCTGTCCACTCGCTGGGCTGTGAACAGGTTTAAACTTACCCGTGTAAGACTTTGGATTTATCAAGTAGAATCCTCCAAATTAACGGATGTGTTCATTGTAAGTGTAGCCTGTTTAGCCAAATTATTAGCAATTCATTATTTATTTGGCAGCACCACTCAGGAATACCAATACGCCCTCTTTTACTGAATTTTTCCTTGTGCTGGAAGCAGGACCAGCTTACCCCTAGATAGTCCTGACAGGTCCAGAGTGATCTTCCAGAGGGACGAACCGTGACCCGCTTTGCCTGCTTGAGGCGCCATCACAAAATCCCTGGCCATTTCCCACCTGCTGTAAATGACACTAAAGGCAGAGCTGACACAACAGTTTACTAGAAGACATAATTACAGGTCCATTTTTCTTCATTAGATTAACGTTAAACATAATCTATTACAGAGGTTCCATTCAAGGAACCAGGTGGTAAATGCAAGGTAATACAGACACAGATTAAACAATAGTGGCAACAGCTGCTTCACACAAAGCACAAAACTTGTAGGTGCTAAATGTTCTTTAAAACTTTGCTTAAATCACAGAAAACAAAATCTTTTCTTAGATGTATCTCTAAATTTGTTCAGATGCAAGGTACTTCATTGAAGCTACAGGGGGAAGGGCTCCCAAGATGTCCTTCTATAAAACTTCAAAGCCCGCTCTACTAAATGTTTTGAAGATTTTTCTTGTAATTTCTGGTTTTACTGAGTTACAAGATCAAACAAATAAATTGCTTGCGCGGGGAAGCCAAGTGGTTAGATCACAAGAGTTGAAGCTGAGAGGTCTGGGCTTTTCCAGTGGGAGGAACTGCTGTCTTAAGAATAGTACAGCAAGTTTTGTTTTCCCAAGAGAAACCCAGAGAATTCAGCTTCCACATGACAGGGTGTGAACTGCTGTGTGAAGCAACATATTCCCCCCCACCCCCAGCTAAACTTCTAAACGCAGCCTGCATCAAAAATCCTTTCTTCTTCACATTGCTGATATCTGAATAGCCATTTAGTTCCTTATGGTACTCATAGCCTCCATCACAGGAAGATCAACCAAAAGTCTTGTACCTGTATGACTGTTTCTTTCCCGTGGGGCTGTCCCTGGCAAAATGGGCAAACTTGGTTTAGGACCATATGGACAAACTGTTTCGGAGCAGCTGGCGAGAGAATTTCTAGAAAAAAGGGCAGCAGAAGGGCATCCCCCCTTCCTTGTTTGGCTCGACAAGCAAGTGACAAAATACTCTTGTTAAAAACTTGACTTTTCCTTTATATTGAAACAATATCCAAGGGAATTTCCACATTTATTTACTGTAAAAAGAAAAAACCCAGATTCAGCCAACCTGTGCCCTGGAAGACCCAGGCTGTGGCCAGGTGGGAGAGACAGAGGGAGACAGGCTCTGGGACTAGACCATGATGTCTGCAAAAATCATCTGCTAGATAGTTGGATCTTCCCAAGTATTATGTGCAAATCATGACCCCAAGCTCCCTTGAAAATATTACAAATGTAAGTCAAGGAGCAGCTCGAACAGGGAGAGCTTGTCTTTTCTGTTTGTTTCCTTTTTAGTCCGCTCCCCTCATTTTCTCTTTGCTTTCTCACCTCCCCGTCTTCCTTTTTGAGGTATGTAAATTCATACAAGTGTATTTATACTTAAGCAAACAAAACCTCTTGCTTTGAAAATATTAAATATTCAAATATCTGGGGAAGAAAAGCCAGGGAGTGGATGTTATGCGCTGAAACAAAATAAAGCAAGACAAAGAAACTCTAGATTTATTACAAAACTAAAAGCCCAGAGCAATGCCTGCAAAACAATTTGCTTTAAGTACAGTAATAATTCCTGGAGGCAGATTTTATGAGCCCTTTACACATGAGTTGCACTTCAATAGCGAAATGGAGCTCAGTCTAGCGAGGAGGTGCAGCTCCAATGTTTAGAGCCAGTAGGATCTGGCTAGAAAACGGGCCTTTCTGAGTCACTGCAGAATCTAGCAGTATTACTCTGCAACTTTTCAAACACACAAGAGCATGGAGTTTTCAGTTACATATTTTTGGAGTTAACGATGAGACACCACGTTCTTGGAGGAATGAGAGAGATGGAGTTGTTCAGCCTGGAGAAGAGAAGGCTCCAGGGAGACCTTAGAGCCCCTTCCAGTCCCTAAAGGGGGCCTACAGGAAGGATGGGGAGGGACTCTGGATCAGGGAGTGTGATGATAGGACACGGGGTAATGGTTTCAAACTGAAAGAGGGGAGATTCAGATTGGATATCGGAAGAAATTCTTTCCTGTGGGGGCGGTGAGCCCCTGGCCCAGGTTGCCCAGAGAAGCTGTGGCTGCCCCATCCCTGGAGGGGTTCAAGGCCAGGCTGGACGGGGCTTGGAGCAGCCTGGTCTGGTGGGAGGTGTCCCTGCCCAGGGCAGGGGGGTGAAACCAGATGATCTTTAAGGTCCATTCCAACCTGAACCATTCTATGATTTTATAGATATTATTTTCAAAACACCTGCAAACTTGCTGTCCATTGATTCAGGGAGCTCACCTGGGTGAAGTCTAACTCATAAGAAAAAAATAATTGGCATTTAGCTAGGTTGGGTCTGTGATTCCTGTGGCACAGCATGACCACAGGGGGGCAAGGACGGAGGTGCCCGTAGTGCTGGAAAGAAAGGGAGGGTGGGATGGCAGCGTAGCCTCCGTGGGAGCACACCCCACTGTAGTGCCTGATTGCCGGTTCACACCGAATCACTCTTGAGTTTCTCTGAAGAAAGAGTCCAACTCCAAGTATTTTCCTACCCCCGCCTTGTTTTTCTTCTCCCCTATTCCTTCTCCAGTTTGTGAAAGCCCTGCTTGAAATTTCTTATAATCCATTTTTCTTAGGTGGGTGTTTTTCATATATATAACATTGCACTGTTACAAATAATAAATTCTTTCCCTTCCTTAACAGCCTCTAGCACATATAATTTTGGCTAGCAGCTTGAATAAACACGTCCCTTCCCATCAAGGCTGCATAAACATATTGGGTGCTGCCTGATCCAAGACACCTTTACTCTTTCTTAGGCATTTGTACAGTCTACTGCAAGATGCCTTGGAAACTTTGGCGTTTCCGTCATAACTGAGAGTGCTAACTCCAGATATTTAATGTATAAGCACTCTTTCTTTCGCAATCTCTCTCATATTCCACTTGGAAAGCAATCTCATCACTATTTATTTTATGTAAGCCCCACTATAAAATGAAATAGGACTATCATTCTCCTCGTTTATTTTTTCCTGACTCGCTTTTGTTTTCTGTGCTGTTTGTCCTGTTTTTTCACTTGGCATGGATTCAGTAATTTTTTTTTTATTTATTTTTTTTTTTAATTTATCCCCGAAGCTACAATGCTAAAAGGCCCCAGAGGATCTGGGTACTTGGCTGGAAAGACACCGGCGATGTGGAAGCCCTACTCTTCTTTGTTAGAGAGTTAGCAGAAATACGTTTTGCTGGGATTTTCAAAGGAAACTACAGGGCTGTAGGCAGCAGCTTCCTATGAGCTACCTCCAATCCCTTCGCTTCCTTTGAAAACCCTAACATATGCATTCAGCGCATGTAGATTTTGCCGTACGTACTTCATGACTAATCGTAAAGGTCTAAAAGGCATCTTGTGCTAGAGCTTTGCTCGTAAGACGTGATGCTGCTCACTAGTCCCACTGTGCTCACGAGCAGTGGGAATAGGGACACTTGGCATTGCCAGGTCTCTTCTAACAACCACCGGCGGGAACGTGCAGCGTTGCTCTGGGAAATACTTGCAGCGTTGCTCTGGGAAATAGAGCCTCGAATGGAAGAACTGTTATTATTTAAATTGTTCTGGAATTAACCAAATAAATGTTTTATCCAGTCTAGACTCTTCGTGCCATAAGTGGTGCAGTTTACAAATGTTATAGTAATTTAGCTGAAAATTATTTCTGGATTTCAGAGGTGGTTTGAAATTTTCTCGTTGCTAGGTTTAAGTCAAAAATTTTGGGAATGAAAAATAAGTTTTTGAAAACGTTTTTTGAGGAAAACATGTTCAGCTCGGGGTGGAGATTTTGCTAGTGGTAGGAGACCAGACTAACCAATACCACTCCTGGCTTGGTCATGAGGGTGAGGGACCCAGATTTTGTCCCGTAAGTATTTATAGAAAGCAGAACAGATCCAAAAAAAGAAAGTACCAATCCAATAATCTAATGGTAGAGTACCACAATAGTAGTCAAAGGACTTGAACCCATCTCATTTACAAGAACAATCTAACAATGGGGCAATCATCATCCCTGTTTGTTATTTTCAACCATTAAACTATCTCAGTTTAATCCCAGAAGCTCCTCTGTCCCCACAGAGGAACCCAGTGACTGCTTCTTTTTGGCCATCCTACGCTGAGGACAGCGGAGATGGGACCCAGACACATCTAATACTTCACATGCAAACAGGTCAGATGAAATGAGTTAAACGAGGAGACCATTTAAAATGCCTTATCAATGCATTGCCTTTGAAGTGTAAAGAAACCAAAACTAGAATTTAAGGCATAATTGCTTAAGAAATTAGCCAACAACTCATTTGTGTTATTATTAATGGCACCTTTGAAAGGACAGTCACACCCAAAACGAGCTTTGCACTGCACACGCATGTAGAAAGACAAAGTCCCTGCCCAAATAGCAAACAAGTGAAAAGTGTTTATTTCCTTGTCTCTTTATTTTAGACAATGAATGTTTCAAATGGAGACAGTGAGGATTTAATTCCAGTCTCCAGTGCTACCTACAATATTGAGACGTACTTTTCTGTATAATTCTGCATTCCTGGAACACAAGGAGCATTTTAGATTTATAGTTGCCTGAAAAACTCATGATGGCTCATTGCCACAAATGATTCATTTTACTATCTGTCCTAATAAATTTTTTCATTTTTTTTTTCTGTCACTAATTTTCTCTCTGGTTGCACCATTATTTGAACTTATATGTTGCAGTGATTAATTAGTATGTGTTTCGTTCGGTTTGAGCCATGAACAGTTCTGGCTACATGGAAGCTCTTCCCATTGTCCTGATTTTAATTAAACTATTCCAGTTTGTACATTTCAGTAGATTTTATTAAAACAAAATCTCATATTGGAGATGATATTTTTCCTGTCAGACAAGGAGAATCTGACTTTCTTAGATATTCCAAGAATAGAGGAAATCTTTAAATTCTAGTCATCTCGGATCATCACATCAGCTCGGCCAAACCCACTCAAGACACCCACATGGGATTTTGGCAGAGTTTAGGTGCCTACTTCCGAGAATAGTTTGCTCCTCCTCTTGCATGGACTCCCAGGTGTCCAGAATTATTTACACTTCAGCAACTGGCCCATCACTTTGGTCCTACTGTTGTATTGTGAAAATGAAGAGTAGAGCTCTGCCCTGCTCGGAAGCAGAGATGCGATGGTAGAGCTCTAAGAACATCCCAAAAGGTCCTATTTTAGCGGACAGCAGGGTCAAAAGCTGTGCTGGGTAGGACTGGTGTAAGCTGTGAACTTCTCCAGTTGAACTCCAGTTATGGCTCTGACCAAGTTCTTTGGACCAAAACGTTCTAGTGTTCACTAATTTTGTGGTATGTCAGATTTCTGACCAATGGCCCTAAGTTTGAGTTACAGAAGTAAAAAAGAAAAAAAAAAATCTACAGCTTCACCTGAAGGTGGCAAGAGCTGCAGTTCCCCGCTTCATAGCCCCAGAGCTGTTGCCAGCTGTTGAGAGTACCTTAACTGCCTCCTGCCTCTGGGGCACAGTTTCTTCCAAGGCTTTGGCTGGATTATGTTTATGTTATTGTTAGTAAGATCGAAACGTTGATTGTATCAAGTATTAGAAAAAAATCTTAATGAGGTTACAAATCCCTTCTAGCTAAGGACAACTATGTAGAGCCCGTGAGCATATTTCTCCAGGAAACTTCTTCTTACTTTGAAATACACTGGTGTCTTTTAAAGTACGACTTCTACAGGAGATATTTCTTCCATGGTATTTTTTTTTTTAATCCACAGCTTCTGAGTGTTCTGCTCGTTTTTTGCGTTCAGCCTTTCCTGCCAGCCGAAAGCAGGAGCAGCATCAGGAGCAGCCCTATTTGGAGCAGTCGTGTGCTCTTGCGTACGCGAGGAGTGAGCGGCGCTGGGCGAAGGCTGCAGCCTCCGACGTGCTCCCCATCCTGGTGAGCTTTGTTGACTCAGGAGCACGTGCACAGTAGTTCTGTGGCAGGTCCACAAGTCGGTGCAGAGACAAATTGCCTTGCCCAGTCAGCTCCCCAAATTAAAAACTGAGACTGGCAGTACATCAAGTACCAGAATTTGTTCCAGATTTAAGCAAATGCATAATGGCAGGTGTACAATGGAATTTAGGTCAGGCAGGCAAGAGAGATCAACAGCGCAGAGCCACAGGCTCTAATTCGAACTAATCAAGAGACCGGCCAGAGTTTTAGTCCTGGCAATTGAAGTGGCAAACTGAGAATAATTACATGTTTGGAAAAACATCCCCTTGGGCGTCCACAGTCAGCCCAGATCACCAGAAATGATTGTGATAAAAAGCGTAATGAAATAACCAGGTTGGCTGGTAGCGGCTAGAACATCTATTGCAACAATCATAAACCAGGCTCTGCAGAGAGATTTCGGGGGAAGACTAGAGGATTAGTGAAGACCTAGTGTGTGTGTGGAAGCGCAGCCATTTAGATATTTGGGAAACTAGAAACTTTGAAAAAAATCCTATATAAGAAAAAAAAAAATCTCTCACATTAGATTTAACAGAGCACTCAGAGAAAAAATATCTTCATTTCTATGACTGATGTCAAATATTTAAAAGTAGTTGTTTGGAAAACTACTGTTTATTTCAGGCAGGTGTTCAGCGATGTCTTCGCAGGAACATGAAGATGTCTGCAGAAATCTAAAGCACATAAATTAAAGGAAATACCCTTGGGGTTAAGAAGTAGGATGTAATGTAAATTATTCATAGTTGGAAATTAGTAATTAGTCACTCGGTGACAGAGGAGACAGGAAGCCTAGACAAAGTGTTCATTAAGAGGTTGTAGGCCCTTTTTCAGGCAGGCTGCAAAGTGATAACTAGAGTTATCGGCCAAAGAAAAGCCCACAACACACCCAGTTAAGAAGAGGTTATCTTGCAGGAGCAGATTGTAAGTCAGAGAGTCTCATAGCTGTGTGAATGAAGCTGCGTTCTCCATGGACCCAGATGGAAGTTAACTGAAGAGATGGAGATATTGCCCATAGGTGAGCTGCCAAACCACTGATCAATGAACGGGGAGTCACGGAACCACAGAATGGTTTGGGTTGGAAGGGACCTTAAAGCCCACCCAGTCCCACCCCCCTGCCCTGGGCAGGGACACCTCCCACCAGCCCAGGCTGCTCCAAGCCCCGTCCAGCCTGGCCTTGAACCCCCTCCAGGGATGGGGCAGCCACAGCTTCTCTGGACAACCTGGGCCAGGGGCTCACCACCCTCACAGGAAAGAATTGCTTCTGATACCTAATCTAAATCTCCCTTCCTTCAGTTTGAAGCCGTTACCCCGTGTCCTATCATTACACTCCCTGATCAAGAGTCCTCCCCATCCTTCCTGTAGGCCCCAAAGTCATCTGCTCCTTGAAAGATGTCCCTTAGCTCATGGAAGTCATCTAAGTCCATGGCGTCACTCATTTAGGAGCCTGTGAAGCACACAGACACCTAGCACTGGGGTGCCACTGGTTAATATTGTACTATTATTCACTTTGAGCACTTTGGGGCAGGGGCCATAGTGACCTAAGGACTTACACGGTGAGTACTTACTACTTATGGGGCCCACGTGCTCACTGGGGACTGTAGATATCTGCTCCTGGAAAGGAAACAGAATGAAAATATTCAACTAAATCAGGAAACTGGGAATGTGTGACGATCCAATCGATACAATTTATGGTAAGAAATGTAATGAACAGAGCTGGACAAAAAGAAACCCCAATTATTTCACACATTAATCTTGATGTTTTAACATGCTTAGAGGAGTTTTGTTATTTAACTATTTTTTGGGAACTGCTTCGGTAATGATTTTGTTTTAAAATAGAAAAACTAGAAAAATGCAACAAAACTAAAAACCTTTACTAAAATAAATAAATACAGTTAAATAAAGAAATGTATTGCCCAATAGAAAGTTACAAAAAATTTTTAACTTTTGTGGCTAAGCTTTAGGAAAAAAGTAACTTTGAAAAAATGGCTTTAAAAAATCTGCAAATTTTTCATTTTAACCTGAAAATGCACTTTTATTAAAGGAGATGATTAGTTACATGTATATCATATGTAAGTTCATTTAAGCTGTTAAATTATTGCAGCAACTTAGTTTCATAGGTTCAATCTCTGCAATAGATTTAGGGAAATATGACAGAGAACTACTTCCTAGGGGACGGGGACCGTTTGAACTCTCCCACAAAGGATCCTAACAGATCAGAGAACTGTATTTTCGGGTTTGGTTTTTTTTTCAGTAGAAGAGAAGCTGTACCCACTCTGACTTTATTCTGTGTGCATTACATTATCACGGGTTTCACCCGTGGCTGTTACTCCTCGTGCTGGGAGAAGCAGGAAAACGGAATGAGGGTTGGCGGTACGGTTCTTAGTGCTGGAGTAAATTTAACAACCGTGTGTATTTGTTACCTGAAAGTTCTCTGAGGGCTTGCTCCATTTAAGGTGGGGTTTTTTTTGGGGGGTATATACACATGAGAAGACTACTCAAAGCCCAAAAGCATTTGAATGGTGTGTGTGTCAGAGAGACGGTGTCAACCATTGACGAGCTGTGCTTCCTTAAACTTCAGCCTTTACCCCTAGAAAAGCCCAAGGCAAAGCACTGCAGAAGATGGTTGAGGGCATTTTTATGCTATGGGACTTAATTAGCAGCTTGTGTTGCAATTTGTGTTTATTTTGTGGAAAGGCAAGCCATAAGGCTCCTTCTTAGCACGCTGTGTGTAGACTGTCTACATCTTATACAGAAGAAAAAAAAATGTATACAAGATCGAGGGCAACTACAGTACACAAGGAAACTGTGTTAAATTAGGGCACATATCCAGGTCCAGAAAGGGTTTCAATGGAGTGGGAAAAAGCAGGAAAGAAGATTAAGGAGACATAAATAATTATCAAGCGAATTTTTGGCATGTGGACGCTCTCAGGACAGAGTCAGTCAAACAGCTTATTTGAACTAAAGTTGGCCAGTTTTTGCTATACGAGGAGCATAGCAGTGAGGATCATTTTTACAGGCCAGAGGGAGGAAATGAGAAGATTACACAGAAATCAACAGAATTGGAAAAATGTAATAATATAGAATTCTGACAAATGCTGTTTTAAAATGCATTCACTGATTTAAAGGCCCTTACCAAAGCTGCGTATGAATTCATAAGCTACCAAGCATTTGAATAAGAGACCCTGGGGTTTTACTCATAAAAATGTGCTGACATGGTTGGGTCAAATTTTTTTCCATTAAGTTTAACGGTAGAATCAGAATGTACATCCATGCATGGCTTGAAAAGAAAAATGTCCAATTTGGGAAGTCTGGTACCAGCCAGTGAATGAGATTAAGAAAATAAGAACTTAACATAGGGAAAAGCTCCTGGTTTTCTCCCATAAAAATGAGTGATCATACCGTCAGCAGCAAATGTGATGCTATTCTAGTGGATGCTAGAAGTATTGCGTTGCATTTACTATGGGAATGCAAAGTTGTTGACAAAGCTACACACATTTCCTTCCTCCTGAATGTATTTTTTTTACTGTGTTTATTTTTTAAACAAAGATATCACTTGCAGATAGCAAAGAAGAAATGGAGTCAAAGAAGTAATTGCGGTCAGGCACCTCAAATTAGCCATTTTCTACCTTTTTTTAAGGTAAATGGACCTGATCGCAAAATGCTAATTTGATTTTAGTTACCCTAAAGGCTTGCGGATACACAGAGTGCTGGTTCTGACCCGTCATGCCCTTTTACTTCGTGATCCCTTGAAAGCACGTAGGCATGTCTAAGCAACAAGTGCAGACAACCGTGTTTGCTCCACCTGAGACCAACCTGGCTAGACATAAGCCTGCTTTAGACCAAAAACTGGGCAGCCACATTAGAGCCATCATAATCCCTTGGGTTTGTATTAGTGCATCTACGTTGTTGCCAAAGACGATGTGGTTTATGGCTGGCTAGGCCAGAAGATAGGCCAAACCATGACTGTCTGCACCAGTTTGTGTAGACTCATTTCTAAGAGAACATATTGATGGGAGCTCTTATTTGTGGTGCCACCAGTTTTACAGCCGTTGGTTTCTTCATAGCCTTGTGCTAGTTTAAAATTGCTTTTATTCTCTTCAAAGGAGAAGGAACACAATAGCAAATTTTATAGGAAACATGTAAGACTGTACACGCTACCGTAAGGACAGCTACTATAGTGACCACAATTAAAATAAACCTGCAGCCCAGCTTTAAACCTGGGAGTATAATTATGATATTCAAAGTCCTCAGTAAGATAATCGAAATACCATTTAGTTGTGTAAATAATGGTCATGTGAAGTGCAAATGAGCACTTGAGCAGTTAAATACCCAGTATCTCTACAGAACGGCAGATGGTCAAGGGGGCAGAACCATTATCTGCTCCAGCAACTCATACTTTCTTTAATCGATTTGTTCCAGAATGCAGTTATGCTAGTACTACGCCTTACAATCTTTTATCAGAACTATAGTATCAAGTAGATATTATTCTCTGAGAATGAGCCCTCTATTGGGTCCAATAACCAGAAACCCGTTAAAACACTTGGACTGCAAAAAATAATTTTCCAGAACTTACCTTTTCTCAAACCTGTAAACATTGTACAGACCAAAATGTACCATTCCTCTGATGTTCTGAGACATTCATGTAATGGCAATTTAAAGTTAATACCCTTGGTCTAATCATTATATCATGAAGGAGGTAGAAATCTTGATGAAAAGTTGCTTCAGGATTTTTATGAATTGATCGTATCCATGTAAGATAACCATGTATCTCCCATTTTCCAGCATAGAATATTTCACATGAGAAAACTGCTAGATGAACTACCATTCTGGTCACCTGTGACATTTCTTCTTTATGTAACTGGAAATGATCTGAAGAATGACAATGTGGCAATCATTTTCAGCTCCCACATGGGAAACCATCAAATCAACTAGGACTCTTCCAGAAAAGAGGCAGCCGACAGTGGTAATGACAAGGTCTATAAAATCATGAATGACGATATTGTACATGCTGAAGGTTTGCACTGGTTTAAGAGGAAACTGGGCCAGCTCATGGGGTAGAAATCCACTGAGGGTTATTAAATCACGGAAACCACATCTGAAGCTGAGAGCGGTCAGAAGCTGGGAGAGCTTGAGCGGGCAAAACTTCTGTGCTTGTTCTGTTCTTGCTCTTTGCCAATGGATGCCATCAGAGAGAGTGGACTGAGGGAGTCAGAGCTTCGGTGTGACCACTATCCTTATATTTTTTTGTAATGAAACCTGTGGCAGCTGCCATCTATTCCAGTCTGCATGACTGGTATGACTCCTCTGTACAGAAAGCGATATAAAGACCCCTCTTGTGTGTTTGATATATCGTACCTGAATGGGTGTCTGAAGAAATAAGTAAATAGCAAAGCTTTTATTTTTAATGCCCAAAGTTGCAATTTTATTGGAACTGTTTTTCAAGGCACAAAAGAGATGATAGAAAATATTTCAGTGAGTTTGCCTGCCTAAATGATGACAGGGCTGAGCTTCACATATTTTGCTGTCTGAAGAGTTTCATATCTCTCCTTCTTTGGCCCCTGAAGAGGTTCAACCATTTGCCTATTCAGAACTGGGACAACGGGAAAAGCTGGTTTTGTGGTAATCCAGTTATGTCCTTAGCAGTTCTAAATATCCTTGGACAAGTCATTGGAGATGCTTGAATGTTCAGATGGTAAAACAATGGAAACGCTCCCTCTAGAAACACTGCCCGGTGATATCAAAACCAAAGCAGACCCCGTTGCATGTTATGCAATGCAGGTTTGCTCTAGCTCTCACCATGATCGGTGGTGTCACCGCCTTCAGAGGCACACATCGCTGTCTCTGTGCAAATGCCTTGGCAAGGGTGAGGTGACTGAATACCCCCAGGGCACCGCAGGCATAAGGAGGAGAGCTGATTTTAACCTCTGACTCGATCATTTAGCCCCATCCCTGGAGGTGTTCAAGGCCAGGCTGGACGGGGCTTGGAGCAGCCTGGTCCCTGGAGGTTTCCCTGCCCATGGCAGGGGGTTGGAACGAGATGATCTTTAAGGTCCCTTCCAACCCGAACCATTCCGTGATTCTGTGTGATTCTGTGAATTACATTGGAGAAGTTACTTTCACTACAAACACAATAGCAGATAAGACAAGATGAAAGTTAATCGTTCACCAGGGAGGGAAGCTAATGAATTAAACCACCAGATAACACCAAGAAGACGCTGGCTGCAGGAAAACCCGATCGGTGAGCCAGCTGCTTACCAATGCCAAAATTAAGCACAAATATTTAAAAACAATATCATCTGGAAGTTACAGGGATAGAGATAAAACAACTACTAAAAAGAGACAGTATGTACCAAGATAGTGACAGAGGTGGAAAAGCCTTCATTTTCTTGACTGTTCTCATCAGAGCCATAAAATGCAAATGTTGTGCACACATGTGTGTGCCATCTGCAGGGCCTGGCAGCCTGCAGGCTGGCTGTGTGGGCAATCAGACTTCCACATTATGAATGATAAGAAAGCAATACGGTGGCAGCGGTGGCTCATGATGTGCTCCACCACGCAGGTGGTGTTTACAGATAAGCGCCTTTTTGGAATGAACACTTGAGGTCAAAATAATCCAGGGAGTTGTTTGCACAGAGGAGCAAACAATATTAAAATGAATATGAGCTCATTGTAACCCTTACTGCTAAGGCCGTTGTGTTTATGGCAGATTTCCCAAACAGCGCAGTTTCCCTTTGTGGTCGTGCGATGCACCTGCCACTTTTACAGTGCGAACTCACGCCTCTGTTTTCGCATCGACAATCTATCCGCATGCCCTCATCGTGGCTACAGGTTGCGTAGTCAAAGAAACAAGCATCCAGATTTGCCCCTTAATAATGCTTTAATGAATCGCATTGTGCAGAAGTAGATTGGAAAAGGCACCTTGTTCCAGCGAAAACCAGGTCTATTTAAAAGAAGTTAAAAAATAATAAAAAAAAAAGCGCCGCGTCTTCGACAAAGAGTAACGTGCATTGAACCGTTCATAGATGTTACTATCAGAATGATAAAAAATAAGTTTCATATTCATCCTCAACTTTCAGCCACGGTTATGTTCAAAGATGTGCCATTCGCTAAGATTTAAAGTAGACGTTCACCACAAAGATGAATTAGGACACACCAAGTTTGGTGAGATCAACTCTGCAATGTTGTAACTCAATCTAAATACGTGAACAATCTCTAGAGTGGAAACAAATCATACCAGCTAAAAAGCTGCCTAAGTGAAAGGTCTTTGACTCTGACTGTGTGATTTAACGCTGGTTTAGAAGCGATGTGCAGTGGTACCCGAGGCTGGTCCCAGGTCCATTAATAATCATCAGAAACTAGTCCTTCTAATACCAGATTATTTAGTGAGAGCATCTTCTTCTGTTTTGTTCTGTGCAGGGCTGCAATAAGCAATAACTTGTTGTGTTACCACTTTTAGTGCAGGCAGAAGGCATTGCTGGCTCTTACGTCTTCTGAAATGCATCTTCTTCCCAGTTAATTATTTAATTTTATTGTGGGTTTTGATATCTTAACCAAACTCAGCCCTACAGTGCTGCTTCGCTCTTCAAGCTGTGTCTACAAAGCTCTCCGAGCAAAGAAGCCTTGTAGAAAGGATTTATTTGGGAAAACTACTTCTTGTGTTCTGAATCTGACAGGAAAATGAAAAGTGAAAACCTAGAAATTTCAAGCTTTCATCATTATTTTTAAAGGGCCAAATGCTCAGTGCTGGGAGGGACTGTTACTCTGTTCGCTGTAATTGAGGGCAAAGACCTGACTCAGCAAAACATAGAGGTCAGTAAGGGAATAGCTTATCTGCTCATATCTTATCTTATCTGCTCATAAATACTGTTAAAAATACAGTGGCAAGACCACGCTGAATATATTCAAATACTTACTATAAAAAATAAGTGCACAGGAAAGATGTACAGGAAATGATAAGGAAGACATTTAGGTCATCATCTTACGGAGCCAAAAGCAGAATTGTGTGTAGCTGACGGTCGCTTTTGGTAAACACATTCGATTGCTCAGTATCGGGGAACTTTTACTAATTTTCTCTTTGGAGGCAGCAGAGATAAGCAAAATGCAGCTTTTTTAGTGATGTTAGATCCTTAAAGCTGCTTTTTTAAGACAGCTGGTACAGAGGTGGAATAGGATCTTGTATTTCTTTCTAATAATAGCTATCATTCCTAGGGAATTATATTTCCCAGGGTACTTGTCTACCTCTCATATACACGCATTTACATATATATGGACATATATAAAAAAAAGTGTTTATGTATATAAAAAAGACCATTCGAGACAGAGAGTTCGGTACCTCCTTTAGCAGGCTTCCTGGGGGATGCATGCCGCGCTTCAGGACAGAGCATGTGGTGCACCGCCTCGGGGATTTATTTCAACTTGCATGGCAATCTACTGTGAAATTATGATTTTTCAGTGCTGAGTGGCTGTTCCTGGCAGGAAATGAGTTTTATGAATGCTAGTGATATATGATCGGAGCCCACCACGCAGCTCTTTTCCCTCCGCTGCAGAAGCAGGTTCATCTGTGCCAGCACCGTATGTCTCCTTCCCCGCTCCGCACCACAGGTTTTCGAGAAAATCCCGGTGCCTGTGCAGGATTAGCCATCTATGGAGCCTTCTGGGACAGAAATTGCCTTCTCCACCCCAAATACATCAGCGCAGCCAGGGGGTCTGCAACAGCAAGGGGAATGAATATGAATGCATCAGGAGGGAAGGGGGAGCAGTCAACCTGGGTTTGTGGTTCCTCGTTGTAGGAAAGCATGATGGCAGCGAGCAAAGCTGCTGGAAGTCTCCTCACCTTCCCCAGGACGGCTGCCACAGGCAGACACGCATGCAGGAAGGATCCTGTATTAGCACTGCACGTCTGTGTATGTACACGGTGTGTACAAGGTATGTACATGGTGCTGCGCCGCTCGCCTCTGGCCAGGAGAAGCCTGGGCTGCTAAGTCAAACCTTAGGAGAAGGGCTCAGCACCAAATGAAGCTGAGTAAAGGGAATCTAATCATCTCTGCTTCCACCCCAGGCAGAAAACCTGTCTCAATGTACAGAGATCCTGGACCATTAAGATCCTACCTGAAAAGGGATGGGTGCTGGATTCAAGTGAAAGCACCAAGATACCAAGTTTGTCTAGTTTTCCACCCCAGAGCCTCTTATCTGCAGTCAAAGTGATGCCAGCAGATATACAGCAAGTCCACACAAATATACACCAGGTGAACACAAATATACACCAGGTGAACAGGTGAAAAATTTGGGATTAAGATAGGAAGACCTTGACCTTAGATGCCAATGATGCTACCCTCAGCTGGGATCATATGTCACCTGCCATGCCCCGGCACTTGTGAGCGCACCCTCAGGGGAGAAAAGAAAAAGCAGCACTTGTGAATTGAGCCATGGAGGAGGGAAATGTAGGGGGAAAAAAATCAAACCTTGGCAGCATCCTTTGGGTAGAGCTGTGTTCAGTCTAGTGCTGTTGATCTTTCATAAGTGTGTCATAGACTTATTAACCTTATCTTACGAAGTTCACCTGGGTTTTGACTGTATACTTGTTAAGTCTTGCATATAAAGAGCAAAGAGATAGCTAATTTTCTTTCCCTTGCTTTTTTTTTTTTTTTTTTTTTTTAACTGGATTGTTAAAACAGGTTTCACCCTCAGGAAATACTCGTGGGAAAAGCAATTCCTGTTGAAGCAAATCACCTCTGCAGTTCTTCTCAGGGGACATTAAGATTCCGTTTTGGTGATCCCTTTTTTTTTTTTTTTCTTGCAAGCGGTTTTGGAAACGAGCGGGAAAGATTGATCAGTGGCACAAAAACCATGCCTGCTGCACTGCTGCGGGAAGATCAGAAATTAGGGTGCCACAGTATTGGAAAGGCAAGCGTGTCATGTAGCCTTCAGCACAGACAGAGGAAGGTGCGTCTGTGCTACATCCATACCTCAGGGCTGGTACCCCGTCCCGAAGGCGCTATAGAGCAATCTCTCGACTTCCCTCTGGACTCGTAATGATACCTAAAAGCATTAAGTGAATCACCGGAGCGTTGCACTTCCCAGGTACCTCTGCCTGGAACGTCCCTCCTCCTCGCCCTGAGACGTGAGTTATCGCAGTGGTGGCAACGAGCCAGTGTCCCACAGGGACATCACAGCACGGCTTGGTGTGCCCAGCTGAGCACACGGATCTCCCCTAGGGCTGTAAGGTGCCGGGCACACTTTCTGGCATGTCACAATTAATAATAAATAGTCATGTAGACAAATATTATGCTTGCCCTTTTATCATGGGGAATAGAGGATGCAGAGAGAGCCTAAATAACTCATCGAAGCAGTCAGGAGCCTGTGACAAAACTGATAAGGGCACCCTGTGTGCCCTGACTCCCAGGTCAGCACACGGAGCGAAAGGATTTCTTCCCTCCCCGGTGTTAGCGTCCAAGCTGCCAGCAAAAGAGCAGCGTCCCTTTTTAAAAGCCCTCATGGGAACAGTGTGAAGGAATGCCTCAGCAGTAAAATAAGACAGAAAACTCTGGACTGCTGCTGCACTAAGCCCCTCTTGGTTTGCTTGATGATGAAGAGTGGTATCGCCTTCCGAGGGGAGCTGAGATACCCCTTAAAGATTCCTTTTTCCACAATAGTGTTAAAAGAAACACTGAATCGGTTGACTGCATTTTAGGAGCCTCTGTGTCTGTTTCGTGGGCAACTCTTCCTGCAATGAGTCTCACACAGGCTGAAAATATCCACACAGTAGGTAGTGACAGCAAGTGGTCCCGTCAGACCATGGGAGCGTGATTCTCTTCTCATTTAAGCCATCAAAGCTGTAAGCACCTTTACAAAGCTAATGCTTATCCTGGACTGTATGAGACCATCTCCGTTGCACAGACTGACAAATGGTGAGAGATCCCTCACTGGAGAATGAGATGTGGAGAAGAGGAAAGTGTTATTCCCGCTGAAGGAGACAAAGAGGTTTTGTGTTTCGGAGACCAAGTTTGAGGGAGGAGGCTGGCATCAGCTCAGAGATGTTACGTTTCACTCCAATATTCACTCCTTTCTTCCAAGCGAGTTCGCCTTTTAGCTACTTCTGTGTAGCATTTTTTGATTCATGACTTTACACGTGCTCCTCAGCTTTCAGAGCAGTGATCTGGACCAGTGATGCTGTGACTCCCTGACCCACTGGCCTAGCTGTGACAAGGGCCTGTCCCTTTCATCATCAAAACAGGATCAATTCCACAGTCCATCTTTGCCTTCCTATCACCACTACACACGTAACGAGAGAGGATAAATATCGCTTCGCTTTATACGTATGTATATGGTTGTATACAGGAGACATTTCTAAGCTCTCCCGCTGGTCGCCTGGGGCTCCTGCCCTGTGAGCCCTGTCCCAAATGCAGGACGTGCTGCTGTGACAGTGAGCAGCAGGGCTGGTACGTGGTGTGACGTTCCCTGTTAGCACGTGCGGCAAAAATACCAGGTTCTACTTTCAGCTGGTCTGGTAATCATCTCATCTGCTTTTATACACACCGACCTCAGAGATACGTCAGCTTGAATTGTGATTTGTGCCTCTGAGAGCAACAGTGGCAAATACACGAAATTCTCACATGGCAACAAGTTTTTCCCTTATTATGCACAAATCCTCTTAGACCAATAGACTCTAATAGCTGGAATTTATCTTCTGGAAAACAACAGGGTTTAATGACTTTCTTTCTAGGCTTTTGTATGTCACTGGAGTTTTGACAAATTTAACATCTCTGTGATAGCCGGGTACGAAGGGTACATTTCTCTGTCAAAGTCTGCCAGGGTTAGAAGACAGCTATCACCGACTTAAATAAGACAGAATTGGGGATTACATTGCTCACATTTTTTGAAAGTGTCTCCGGTTGAGACTCAAAAGATTCTGGACCACTGTATAAAAACTGTATGTTTTCTTTGTCTGATACTGATTTTAATTGCAGCTAATTAGTATTAGATTGTTTATGTACGCCGTCTGGTTGGAGGATGAGACTGATGATCTCTGGTAGATGATACATATTCCAGCTGTTGGAATGGTGCAGTGTTTGAAAGTTAATTAAAAAATAAATAGAACCAAAAAAAAAAAAAGAAATAGTAACAAATTACTTAGTTTAAAATGCTGTTAAAATGTCACAGTCATTAAGTTCAAACTGCACCGATCAAAAACGTAATTTTATCATGTTCCTTCTCACCATCTGTACAAAAACCTTAGAACACAAATCTTATCCTTTTATTGTTAAATGACACTTTTTGAACCAGCCCTGACTACAGAGTGGTTTAACTTTGAATTGTCATGCCTATTTGTTAAGTTGAGAGTACTAAGCAAAGTTTAAGCCCCCTGTAATTGAAAACATCAAATTATATAGCCATGAAAATGGGACTTACAATGGAAATGGCAGCTGATGCTCAACTGAAATAGATCTGTTGGAGTAACAATTATATACCTGACTTTTAATTCTTCAGATGATTCATTTAGGCAGGAGCTGCCAGTGCTGTAATTCTGCAAAAGGTAAAGGTCAAATAGCTTATTTACAAAACCACGTTCCTTGGTTATTGAATATATATCTCTCAAATCAGCTTTAAGTGTAAGTAATAAACCTGAAAAATATTTTAGGGCTGATTAAATTAAAGGGAATTTCATATTAAAACATGCTAAAACACGCCTACAGAATAAATAACAAGCCCCTGAAGGAAATTTAAATATAAAGTGATTAATACCCTCAGCTGATGAATGACAGTTTTATAAAAAGCACGCTCATAAGTCAGGCACCTATGCTTGCAATCAATCCACGTGGGTGGGCCTTGCAGCTGGAAAGCACTCTGGGTCTCCGCGGGGGTGTAAAGGTCCATACGCACCCACGTACGGATGGGACTGCAGAACAGGGACTAACCTTTTAGCCCTCTTTAGTCATTCGCATCGTAGCTGGAAAATGCCAAAGAAGGTCAAATATCATTGACCTCAGTGTTTGCGAAGAGTTTCCGCCAAGTACAAGACAAATCTATAAACAATAAATACGACCTTACTCATGTTCTTGGTCACTCCGTTAGCGGAACCAAGTAGAAACTATGACTTGCAACTATACTGTTATTCTGAGCACATTTTATTTACCAAGCATTTGGTTTGTCACTTCTTTTAATTACACATTTTTGTAAGGAATATTGGGAAAACTGGAAAGGTCAAAACAAGGATCTTGGAGGATAAACTGTTGTCCTTGAAAGCAATTCCTACTGGAAGAAAATAGGATGATTGAGAGGTCAGTTGTGCTAGGGTAAGCACAAGATAAGTCACAAGCTATTTGAAGTAAAGTTTCCTTTGATCTGCCAGGCCTTTTCATACATAAGGAAATCCAGTGGGGTGCTAAAGGCTTTGCTAATCTTCCTAATGATATGCTGAGGATGCTTAAGGTTGAGGTTAAAGAGGCCTTTCAGTGCAGCTTGACTTGTGAACTTTTGAAATACAGAACTGACCTTTCTCTCAAAGATGTTGTCAAAGCATCTGGTCACATTAGCAAATGTGTGGGCAACTGTATGTATGAGCTTGGGCCAGAAAAGTCACGTTAAAAAGAGAACCTTTAGATTAGCTCTGCCATTTATATTGTAGGGTTCCCACAGGGCTTTATAACAAAGTGTATTAAGAACAAGGATGGTTTAAAAGCCTTGAAGAAAATTGGAAATCAAAGAGCTGAGTTGGTCAAAATCTTTGACAAGTATTTTCAGGCAGGTCAGTGGGCATAGAACAAATATTCTAGCAAAAATACTAGCTCGTATAGCACAAATACTCAAGCTCCACATTCTAACATCTGATTTTTAGGTCAACCTTTAACATTACCATGGCATTCACTTGAAATCACAACCAAAGCCAGGCATGAGAGCAGAATCAACATTAACTAAAGAGCCTGAAAGTAAACTTGGGAGGCATTAGTCGTGAAAGTTCAAGAATCATCCAGGGACAAAGAAAACAAACAAACAAAAGAGAGAGAGAGAGAGGTGTAATCCATATTGGCACCACTGAGGTCTGAGGCAATTGGTTTTGCCTGATGTTCAGTGCTCTGCTCCTGGACATGCCCCAGGGCCTGAACAGAGAGCAAAGAGAGCAGGTCTGTATCCTTCAATCCATTTGAGGTTCAGAAACAGAGACATCTACCAATCTAGTCCTGTAAGGTGACTGGTTAGTTAGATGTGTTCAGACTGTGCTCAATACATATAAACACCGCACTTCGTTTGGCAGTCGTGGCAACTTTCTTTCCAAAAAGAAGACATCATCATTTGCCTTGCCACACAGGCAGGGCTCTTCACTAGCAGCCCACAGAGAATATGCAGCTCCCAAAGGATAACTAAGGGGCCTTTAAAGTGTCATAGACTCTCCCACATACAAGGTGACGCTGTTAGCACACAGATACAGATGAGTCCTGGGTCAACAGTTGCATGGGATGTGCAATAGTGCGATGCTTTCATGCCAGGGTGGTATCAGAGATGGCCAGAATACCGACAGAGGGAGCACAAGCCAGGGTGGAACCAGGGCATGGCCTGCAACGGGAATGAGACACTGCTGGTGGCCACAGAAACCAAAGAGGCAAAATGATCCAGGTGGTTGGTAAGAACCACTCAGATGCGGTGACTGAGAGCTGGAGAGGGGCATCATACAGGTTTATTACTACAGCAAGAGGGTTGGGGGGAGTTCCCCCGCAGCTGGCTGAAGGCAGAGCAAACTTGCTTCTTCACACAAGCTGGCTGGGGCAGCTCACTTCCTCCCAACTTTCCTCCAAGCAGGCTTTCTTAATCAGCCAATTAAAAAGCCCAATATGGGGCTTGTGGCTCAAATACTTCGTCAAGAAATAGAAAAGCACCTTCCTCTGTTGGCAACACCTGCAACCTACCTGCTAGCCTATGCTGTATGGGACAGCCACATCCCTCCGAGGAAGATTAATATCCTTAAACACAGGCTAAAGCCTAATTTTGAAGTACTCTCAGTTGACCAAGAACTATTTAGTTGTTCCATGCAAAGTGAAATACCTTTAACATGAGAAATTCCCCACTTCAGAAAACCATACGTTCTAGGGTTTAGGGTCTGTGGGAGGTAAGGGTTGAGTCACCTCAACCGCAGGAAAGAAGTATTCCTGGGGTTTTACATTACAGGTAAGTACTTTAACCAGTGGGCAATGACTTCAATACAAGTTTTGAAGCACTGCTTTGGAATTCAGGTGTCTTGGGCTTGTTATTGTTATTATTTATTTGGTTTTGTTTATTTAGGGACGTGAGTCATTACATTCCTGAGGAAAGCGCCAGCATTTTCCCTTGAAATGACAGTGTGACTTTCAACTGGCCTATTTTTATATCTGATTGCACATGAAAGGAAGCATTTCTTCTTCTGAAAAGTGGGTAAGTTTTGAGAAAATCTGCCTGGGACTGACAGGCAAGGAGTCCTGTGAAGCCCAATATGGCTGAAGGGTGAGAGAGGTACCAGCCTTCTCGACGTTAGGCTCAGTTTCTGTGCAGAGGCAGGGATGGAGGTGTTCTGAAAACTTCATTGTCAGAAACCAAATGCTTGGAAAAATTAGACAACTGAAAATCTTACTTGGGTTTTGAGGGTCCAGACTTTGGATATGTAAATCAGTAAGTCCCTACCGTGAATTTGGTAAATTCACCTAAGTGAAATTTGACAAATCCAGATCCAGAGTTTATTCTGCCAAAATTTTGAGTATGTATGCTAGTCAAAATACGTACCTGGGCGTTTTAGCACAAAGAGAAAAAATAAAATCGCTGTTTGCTGCTTAGGGGAACCCCTCCTCATGAGCAAACCTTTGTCTACAGTCAGTAAAATGACATCTCTTGAAACCATGGTGTAAGCTGGTGAAGGGGAAATATCCTTCCCTTTTCAGGCGTCAGGGCTGGTGGCTTTACCTTTTGCTGGTATAGTCTACTGGATAAAACAGAGGAGAGGAAGTTCAGTGAGAGCCCCAAAAGCATTTTCAAAAGACATAAAAGACCAGTTCTTATTCAGGGCACACACTTTTTGCCTCGCATTGAGCAGGTTTCTAAGGGCTAGCTCCATGTAAACAGTCACAGAGGCTAAACAGGGCAGCAAAGTCAAAAGGTGAGATCATGGAAACCACTAATCATTTATTGCCTCACCTCAGGGGCCTCTCAACTACACGCGGCTGTCACTTTCTGGCTTTAAAGTTTCCCCTGGTTTTGAGCCCTTCTGCAAACCCAGGATTGCCTCAGCCCTGATCCTGCCAACCAGCCTGGCACGTCATCTGCTCCGCCAAGTCCCCAAAGGTACACGCTCCCCACCTCATCCCAGGAGGCCTCCAGGAGGGAAACGTTCCCAGATTATGTCTAGCACACACTGAAACATTAGTCTGCTTATAAAAAAGCCTGGTGGCTGCCACTGTCTTTCAAAAATTAATCAGAAAAAAAAAAAAGTTAGATTGGTATCTAAAAAAATAGAGCATCGGAGTTCTTCTGCTTGTGGTAGATGAAACTTAGACCATATCTCTTGGCTCTAAACCATGACCAGCGGCCATGCTGGAGATCGTTCTGGGGTGCAGTTCCTCCCCAGCCACCTCGCTGAAGCCGTGAGTGTCAGACAGCACTCACCTTTCTGTGTGTCTGAAAGGAGTGGAAGGCAGAGACCTGGATATGTAAAATCATGACATTGCAAGTAGATAGAAGGAGCGATTTGAGTTCTTTAGTGCCTAACACTAAACATCTAACATCAAGGAGCCTTAGGCGCATAAATACCTCGGAGGATGATAATCTGTCAGAGTGAACCTGTACCCACAGACACACGTGGGTTGGAAGGTCAGAAAATCCCTTTTAATTTCTGAGTCCCAGCCAGCCAGCGCTTCTTTTGTGATACTGGGAAGGCCCTAAGAAGCTCTTTTCCAAGCTCCAGCACTTCACATCACTGCTAAATGCTACTGCAAGATCTCTAACGGTGCTCAGCATCTAGCAGCTCACTTTGTCTTGGGAGTGGAGTATCTGTATAAAACAGATCCTGAGCATTTCAGTTCCTCTATTTTCGTGCACTGAACTGACAACACGTTGAAAAATGAAACAAGACCTGGAGCAGCTAAATTTTACATTTGTAAAATGTTAATATTAAAGCTTATTAACACTTGAACTTCCCGGTCTTTGTTCTCTGAGGCGCCTTTTGTGGACCACAACATTTCAAAATAAGAAATGCCACCCAAGTGGTGGTACCAGAAATAGGATTTTATTATTTACTTAAACCAAAAGTAATCCTCAGAAATATATCTTCCTGCTGCGTATGTCGAAAACTAAGTGAGGAATATGGTCGTAATTCAGGGTCCACAGGCAGACCAATGACATTAACCTGCAAATTCTCTCAACGGTAGATCGCTGTCTTCCTCATGGCAGTTTCTGGTACCGAGTGGCCATGTTTGATAGTCAACTTCTGCTGGGTCCCACTTCCTCTGATGAGCGCATGGAGGTTGGTATTGTCCATACGCCTGTTTCTCAGAGAAAGCAGTTCGCCACCACCCAGAAATGTTTGGAAATGTTTATTTGTGTAGATGTGCATGAACACAGAGATAAGTGTGTGGGTGCATGTTTATATATTTAACTGTGCAGGAGTAAACTTTCTGGGGGGAAGCTGATAAGGGTCAGATGAAAGTAAGCACTGAAATAATTGCTAAAATAATAAAAAGTCCTTTTCGTGTCCTCGCAAAACAGTGCCTCACTGACACTATTAAATATCAACGTTAAAACACGTAACTAGGGAATGGATATAAAGAGAATTATACTAGATACCCTAAGTACTGGATAAAACAAAGAACGTGAATTGAGCCAAATCTTGATGCTGTTTGCATGAAGAAAAACATTCAGTTGAATTTAAAGAGGGGCCGGTTTCATCCAGTGAGAAAAGAACAAAGAAAGAAACAGAGCCTGAACAACACAGGTTATGTGCATTATCATAATGTAATGTGTAAGGCGGAACAACCATGGCCTATGCATGCAGAAAATTGAACAAAGCAGAAAAATCCAGAGTTTTATACTTATGAGGATATGTGGTTATGTGGTCAGATGGGAGGATGGAGTGCCAGGAGGCTGCCGGCATCTATCACCAGATGAGGATCTGAATCACCCTGGGCCAGTCACATGAGCTCTTTGTGTTTCATGGAAACCAAAATGAGCCAGGCAGAACCTCGCTGGAAACCAACACTGCGTCTAAGAAATGTTTTCCAAGTCAGGTCATGAACATAAGGATTCCTCTGGAAAGTACCTAATTTAGCATGAAGACACGCTTTCAAAAAACCTCCAAGGAGTTTCTGCAAAAGTAGTCCAATGCTGCTGTGAGCAGTTTGAGGGCTGCCCCCCCCCAGACTTGCTGTCCCCAGTAACCTTAAGCTTCCAAATTCCCATGAGACTGACCCCTCAGAGATACTGGAAATAAAGTGGCTATTTTCTGAGCTTCTCTGCATTTTGCTAAGCCTTGGACTTCAGTGGAGACCCAAAGAGGAAAGAAAATCCTGTGGGTGAACATTTAGTTCTGCAGAAATCAATGGCCAATCAAGTTCTGTGGGGCAAGATTTCTTCCTGTACTTTTAGATTTATAAAAATACATTGCACGGATGAAATTAGAAATGACTTCACTGAGTTCTGGTAATAATAATAGCAATCTGATATATGTTTGAGAAGAATCAAACTTGAATGATTCATAGCTTCAATATTGATCTTCCCCATTAGTAGTTGGCCTGTGATCATGTGCAGTTGCTTAATTCTTTGTGTATTTATGGTAGTTGCATTGGCTGTTTTTTAAGTGCTGTGTGTTTTCATGCTCATTAATGTAGACTCACAGTTTATTTACACTGGGAAGTTTTGGGGAGTATGTAAATCTAAGCTGTGTAATGCGGAACAACTGTTGTGCAACCGCTGTGTTGAGTACACAATTTCTTGTTAAGCTTCTTCCAGCTGAAACCCTCTGCCTATGCATTTAGGGATTTTTCTTGCTGTAGAGTACAAAATATCTGCCAAATCTGCTTGAATTCTGTGTCTTTGGGGTCACATTGAAAAAAAGCTCCCATCTCCCTACTCCATCCATATGTTTTTTTTGCAAGTCAGCGCTGTTTTGTAGCACTGGGTCAGTAGGGTGGAGAAAGCGGTTGAGTGCTGTGAGCCAAACAGCTGCCACACAAAAGACAGTGCTGCAGAGCCGGGCTGGTAAGCAGCGGTGGACGCCAAAGGTAACCCTTCTTATAGGGAGGCCACCACTGGAACACAGATGGGGAGACCTCTTCCTGAGGCCAAAGGATGCACTTCCCAAGGACAAACAGGAGCTGGTGTTGCTTGTAGGGTTGATGCAGCAAACACAACAAACAAAGGGGCTGTAGGTACAAAGGAAAATGGCACTTCCCAAAGGAGCAGATAGAAAAAGAAACACAAGTGAAAAAGCCCTTGAAATGGTGAAAGACATTAACGGAACGTGATGGAAAAGTGGAGGTCGTATGCACATGGCAGTTGACAGGTGAAACCTGGTTTCCTTTTGGGTTTCTGCTGAGTAACAGATGTGGTAGGAAGTTCCAGTAGAATAAAAAAATCACAGAAACCACACCAGGAGCGTTGAGAGGTGTGGGCAAGACGGTGTCTGTCACAGAAACAAAGGCAATATTTGTATGCTTTGAAACCGTTGACATACATGACAAGAAATGTAAAACGGTCCTTTGATTTGAGCCACAGCCAGCTTGACAGGCTTCGAAGCATACAAGACTGGATCAGATCCTTTTTTGATATGAGGGGTCTCCTAAGTGAAAACAAATCTAGTTTGTGGTGTCTAAGCCAAGGCGTGCTCCAGGCAGAGGGGAGCCAAGGGGCTCCTTCACCCTAGCCGGCAGCTGCAGAGGCAGGTCGGGACGTCTGCACGCTAGTATTGTGCGTGAGGATGGCTTACAGCACCAACAGCAATGTTGAATGTCACCAGCCCAAAACCTGAGAATAAACCAACTGAAACACAACACACTTTGAAACAGAGGGAGATTAAGAGGAGCATGGTGGGCCTCTAGGCCCCTTTCCTCACCCAAAACCCCTTTATCTGACAGCAGGATGGCCAAGGCTGGTACAAAACTGAACTAGGGGTGCTGGTGGCTGAAAGCCAGCAAAATGGCCTAGTTCTTGGGCTATGCCATGATCAGTCTTGTATGCTGCTACTCAGTCTGTAGAAAAGAAGACTCCGAGGAGACCTTATAGTGGCCTACCAGTGTCTTAAGAGGGCCTACAAAAAGCTGGTACGGGACTTTTTAGGATGTCGGGTAATGGTAGGACTAGAGGGAATGGATTAAAACTAGAGATGGGTCGATTCAGACTGGACGTTAGGAAGTTGTTCTTCACCATGAGGGTGGTGAGACACTGGAACAGGTTGCCCAAAGAGGTGGTGGAAGCCCCATCCCTGGAAGTTTTTAAGGCCAGGCTGGATGGGGCTCTGAGCAACCTGATCTAATGGGAGGTGTCCCTGCCATCTCCCTCCCTGCCACCATAGGGTCCCTTCCAACCCTAACGATTCTATGATTCTATGATCAGTTGTGAAAACAGCAGAAGCATTAGTAGTGTCTAGCACTGGGGGAAACAGCAAGCCGGTTTTAATTGCCCAGGGTGACATATGGTTATATTTAAACATTGCAAGGGACTCTGGCTGGGTGTTCCTCACCACTGTGACGTGTCTGCAGTCTCTGGCTTCAGGGCTACAATCATCTTGTTTATATTTCTGCTGGTCAGACCTAAGCCTGAGTGTGTGCCCTAGCATCATGCGCCAGAGAGGGACAGGCATAAACACAGAGATAGAAATTTCCCAAGCACGTTTGTCATAAGGTCAAATAAGTGGAGAGAAGCTTGATCCAGTTAATAATTAATAGCAGATTTTTAAAGTAGGAAAACTCATCTTGTTTGTTATAATTCATTGTTACAAAATGCGATTATGTTCTGCTGAATTTATGAGGGAAATCCTCAAAGCTCTGCTTATTTTTTTGGTGCCAGATGACTCAATTTTGTTATCCTTAGCAATAATCTGTGATATAATGAAGAATTTGGTATGATTTATACAAAAGAGATTATGCCTTCATTGTAAATAAACACTCTTTATTTTGCGATATTAAGTCTTGAAAGTTAACCAAGAAATGCGTGGGTTACGATGCAGTTTAAAAGCTAGTGAAGATCAAAAATGATAAACAGCATGACAATCTTTTTGGAAAGGATGTAAGTCTTCATGCTTCCAGGACGTAAGATAACCTCTAATTAATGGGGGATAGTAAGAATTTTTTCCTGTCAGCAAGTTATTTCATAATTGCCTTCTGTAAGGCTTCCTGCACTTTTCTCTGAAGCAGCTGGTATGCTTCTGCAGGAACAGTACGATAAAATCGATAAATCCCCGACCCAGTCCTATATCTCTGTGAAAGTCTTTTTTACGGGAACTTTTCACCCGCCCAAGACCCAGGCTCAGCTTGCTTTGTTTGTAAGGTAAAAACTGCTAAATCCCAAGGCAGAAGAAACGACTTGCCATCTTTAGTGATGTCTGCACTTGTGACAGGAAAAACAAAACCCAAATCCTTCAACTCATGCGTTGGCATGTAGGAAGGAAGGTAAAAGCATTTTTTTCAATAAGCTTGTCTTGAAAAGCAGCTACTTGTCTTGTTAATATGGACCCATAATACACAGTATCCTTCTAATAGGGTGAAATAAGTAGCTTGTGTCTTGTGAGGGTGTCTGGGTAAAAGAAATCCAACCCCAACCACCACCTGAGCTTTGGAGCTGTGTGTAGCAAGCCTTCCCCTTTCCCCTCACCATCAACTCTTGTTGCTTATCATTTTCCCCTAGTGTTTCCACTTGCCTTCATCAAAACTGCTGTCGGGCTAAAATCTCATTTTTGCTAAATAATAGATAGGCCTCCAAAATAACCTAGAGATTGCAGTCGCTGAGTTCAAAGATAAATTGGAAGAATTGCCCTTTGGAAGTAACTTTGCCCTTCTATCTCCTATGCAAAGAAGCTGAGGGAGTGGCATAGGCTTAGACTGGCTTAGCTTAACTTTAAGCTAGTTGAGAGTTTGTGCAATGAATCACATTTTACGTATCTAAATGTCTCATTGGAAAGGAGATTTTTTGATCTCTTGTTGATAAAGTAGTCTAAGATAATACATCCACTTTTTGAAATACAGAAGGTAGGCACGGGAAAGGGAACATTTCCCATGAGGGATAAAACTGTGCATCTACACACCTTGTTTTGGAAGACGGTCCCTCGTGTAACTCAGAGTCTGAGCCAAATAAAAGGAGACTTCAGTGGACATGAATGAACGGTTGCTGGTCCTTGAGGCAATCCAAAAGTGGGACACTTTACTGAGGTATATTTGCAATTCCCTCCCTCCCCTCCTTCTTCCATCAGTGTCAAAGCGTGAATTATATTGTCTTTTTTTTTCCTGTTTGGACACGCACCAGGAAAAATGAATCTATTCATGCTTCAGATGCCTATGACTTCTAGAGTTTGCGCTGATCATCAGGTCCTAGCTGTGAATAAAGCCTTCAAACCTTATTCTAACCATTTCAGCACTAATTATAGTTTCCTTAAGTAAAACGCTCCTAAACTATAATTACCCATAAGATTGTATGTTGGCACTTACACAAGAAATTGTATTACAGGACTCTACCAGGGGGCTGAGCTCACCCTACTCTCCCAGTCAATCCCATCTGTTGAGAAGAAAAGATGCAGTAGTTAGGGTTAACACTGGAAAACCAGCTATGTATTCCCTCCAGCCCCAATATCTGCAGAAACTCATTTCACATTCAGTACGCACCGTTCAGTTCACAGTGCAATTCTCAGTTCTCAGCTGATGTAAACAAATGTGGATCTGCTGAATATTGATTTCCATCACTTCAGGTTTTGGCTCACAGTACGGAGTTCTCCTCCCTTTGTATTTAATGTGAGGTGCACTGCTAACTGCCACCAAAAAGGAAATCAACTCTAATGCATTTTAAATTTTTTTTAAAGAAAGCACAAGGAATTTTGGAGGACAGCTCCAGTAAAGAAGACGCTATTGCCTTTGCCCTTATGAATGTTCACAGTTCCATTTGTATGCATGAAATACGCATAGTTCAGGGCTGTATCACAGCTTGCCTGAAATAAACATGCGTTGGAGAGAAGATGATGTCTCGGCTTTGTAGTGTGCACCCCTGTATTAATTTCCTGTGTCTGGTAGTCAACGATGCTGACACTTAACGGGAGAAAGTGATCCCTGGTGCAACTCCAGTGACCCCTGTGGAATTACCCCATGACAACTCTCATCTACTGAGTAGCAAGAGATAAATTAAACAGGACTGGAAATTTGGAACAAGTTCAGACTTTAGAATATACGGAGGATTGGGGCTAAAGCAGACGTTTTCTTATCATCCTCTGTAAATCCACACTCCCTTCCTGTACACAATCAGGTAGTTTCTTGCAATACAAAATACATGAGCAACATAAAACCTCTTATTCCTGCTTATGTGAATATCATTTTATGTGACGCAAGCCATTGGTCTTTGAATTGAATTTTGTTATTTGCCTGTAGAATCTAGTAGTTTGGCTGCATGGTATTGACTTCCAGCTAAAACAATTTACTCCCCAATTGCTTTAACAGACAACCTTCCAAGCAATTAAGAGAATTAATAATGTATTTTCATACCGTTAAAAAATACATCTGTGAAGAGCTTTAGAAAAATGCTGCATAAGATGATTGTAAAAGTCACTTTGCTTCTCCTTACATATTAGCTGGGAAAATTATCAGAAAGTTCCATTAAATGTTTTAAGCTCCTCCACTTACATACATAACACAGCTACCAGCATTGCAAATGCATTTAAATGGAAGACTACCTGCTTTTCTGCCACAAAACCGTATTGTGGGATACTTTTTTTTCTGTTAAATAATCCACTTTGCTCCACTGCTTTGATGAAAAAAATATAAATCTATTCCATGCAGATTCCTGTTGGATTCCACGTGCCTGATGATGCTGCAATAGCACGGGGGATATGTGTTTAGCCATGCCTTCCCTCCGCTCTGCACAGCACATCCCCTTGTTCCTTTGGGCAGAAATCAGAACTAAAATTCCACACGCTGAGGGGTTGCTTGGAATTAAAACGCACTTTGCATATGCATGGGACAGGGGTGGAAAAGGGCATGGTTATGTGGAAGTAGATGCAATTACATGGGAATGGGGCACACTAGAGCTCTGAAGCTGTAAGCCAGGATCAGTAATTAGTGTGCACTATACAATCCTGCCGTAAGAGATGCTTCAATTTAAGAGCAAATTAAAAAGTTTGAGAAGAGTGCCTTGAAATTACTAAAGCATTTCATGATTGCTAGGAGGACTTTAGGAGACAATTACTGGTATTCTCACATTCCTGCATATGGAGAACCTGAAGGCATTATAATTTTTTGTCTATGTGTGCCTCTATTGTGCTTTTTAATAAGACCAAGCTCTGGATTCCAAACCTCAACCTTTGCTCTTGTTTTACAAAGTCTTTCTCTCTACTTGTGGCTTAAATAGTTCTTATTACTTCCTAATTTTCATGGATTATATAAGAGGAATTAAAAAGAGCAGTAATGAACTCAGCCCTAGGATCTCAGAGACGTTGCCGTGACCTTGGTTGCATCCATTTAAAGCAAATATTTGGGTTCTGGGGGATTCTGAAGAAGTGTATATTTTACTTCTAACTACACAGTAGATGCAACGTTGAGACCAGTTTTACACAGGCACTAGCTCTTCAGTTTTGATAAAGTTTCTACAGGTTCATCGTCAGAGGGAGTGAATAACTACCCTGCAGTGTGAAAACATAGCTACAAAAGGAATTCACAGAGAGCGAGTCTTTTCTCATTGAAAATGGAGTCTAAAAATGAATTAAAAATGTATTTTTAGATATCTATACATACACACATATGAAAAGAAAGACAGGAAGAAAGAGAAGATTCTTTGTTGTGGAGTCAAATTTCCCTTTGCAACCATGACAGTTATTAATTAGTATTAATCCTGCAATTACAACAGTCATCACTTTTGCTCTCACATTAGGATTGAAGCGAGGATACTACGGAGCTGTCAGCCTGGGCTTCTCTTGGTAGACATAAAGCTCAGTGCCTGGAGCGGTGAAGAGTCACATCACCTGTAGAATGAGCGAGGAAGGGGCACGGCAAGAGCTGAACTCGATGACCACAGGGTTAGCTCTTGGGAAGCTTTACACATAAGTAGCGAGACAGCATCACCATGAGCCCAGAACCAATTTTCAAAAAGCATCAAACAAGATCTCTAAATACTTCAGAAAATCTAGTCACTTGACTGCATAAAATCTCCCAGAAATCAGTGAGGTGCGTTCATTTACATCACTTTGTCGCATGCCAATCCCTCTTCTCCAAAGATTTTCACAAACATTGAGAAGATTAATATCCACATATGAAAAAATGAGAACAAACTCAGCATTGAACGGGACTGAGAGAAAAGGAAATACCTGATTTAATTAGGTCTTAAAGGATGATTCAGACCGACATAAATCTCAATGAGAGGACAAAAATAATTACAGGTAATTAATGCCAAACTATCTAAAGCTAAGGAATTTAGTTAGCCTTGAGCACAGTACATAACACACCCAGTTCTTCCTTTTGTAGATAATACTGTGCATCCACTAATTTGGATCATGGACTTTCTTTTACACTTGTAATTATTTTTAATGCTGACATTTCTGTTGCCGTTAGGGAAACAGTGCCGATGGCATAACCAAGCAAATCTGTCTAAAACATAGAAGCTTTTCTATTTTGTTATTCCTGGAGCTAAAATGGCATCAGTCAAAAAAAAAATAAATAATGGCATCAATCATCCTGCCACTGGATAGAACAGTAGAAAATTAACAAGATGCAAACAGGGCTAGATTCCATATTTTTTCTATCTCTATCTGTGACTCGGTAGCGTTCCTCAGCCATGGCTTTATTTATGACGGTGTCAAAAGCCTTGCTCTTAAGTGCCCGTTTCTTATATCAGTGTTACGACCAAAGTGAAGCTCTGATTTCAAAGGTTTAATTCTTTACGAAGATCTGTTTCACACCCCTGTCTTCCAGAGTAGTTTAAAAGACATTTCTTTCTTTTCAGTGATTCCATTGAACATGCTAATACAAGCGTTGGAAAGATAAATAAAACAATTTGCCATTGACAGGACCTGCAGGCCCACCATCTGGATGGACTGGACTGAGAGTATGCATTTTGTTAAATGACGCGTTTTGGTAGTTCAGAAAGAAAAGCACCGTTTCTTGGGTCAGATCCCACTCCATATATTGCAGTTTCTTTGGATTACAGGAGGCGAAAGCTAATGTCCATAGGTAGGCTTCCCCCTCACCATTTAGGGGGTGTTATAAGCCCTATTTTACAGGAAACAAGTGATGGAAGTATGAATTAGATAACCTGCATTTATATTATATTTAGTTATCCTCATAGTGAAGTTATGTATCTTTAGTAAAGTCAAATCCAATCTCGAGAAATGATACCAGCGAAACATCTTCTCTGTCTTACCATGAAAAAAACCAACCCAACAATGAGCATGCCAGCTCTTGGAGATATTCAACCACAGTGGAGCAAAATGAGCCCCAGTAGCGACGAAAGGTAGATCCCATTTAATTGTGAATTAATCCTAAAGCGAAGTTTTACTGGGAAAGGGACAAAGTCAGTCTTAAGTTTCTGAGGAGTGCTAGTTGTGGAAGTATTTGCTTCTTTATTCCTCAAAATGAATGGACAAGCTTCTGGTCCCTGGAGCGGTGGGGTTACAAGAATATCCCTGTGTCCAAATGACAGGTGGCACAGACAGTGAATTGCCTAAAACCAAGAAACGGGGATATAGTTTTCCCACTTAAAAACATGCATGGTGCTCCAGCTTAGTTTTTACGGATGGAAAGGTCTCGTGGCAGTCAGGCAAGTCCCAGCCTGTTTGGCATTTACAGGTGTGCTCCGCTGTTCTCCTTTATCGCCTGGCCCCTGCTCCAGCCCCCCGGCATGAAATGGAGCCAGAGCTTTCTATCCTGAGCTAGGCTAGAGGAGGCTTTTGAGAAGCTCCAAAGGGAGGCAGGAGCATGATTGCCATTGGCAACCGACAGAATTAGCCCTGGCACATCTGAAAGGCCACCCTAAACCATGCTGTGCGTTGCACCGGGACACAGCAGGAAGAGCCTCCCGTGTTCGGGCGCTCATCGAATTCCCAGCTTTGCGATGTGGCCGATACTCACCATGCCGCTGGGAGAGGTGGTGGAGGTTTGTTCCCAATTCCCAGTGAAGAAAAACACTATGAGAATGCCCTAATACGTCATTCTTTCAGACCAGAAGCTACATAATTAAGCCCATCAATTAGGCTGGCCACTAAATATTAAATAATGAACTCCATTTCTCTAAAGACCAGTACTTCACACCGTAAAATTAATGGGACTGTGAGAGCAGCCATTGCCCGACAGGAGCAGCCATTCTACAGATGTGCGTTGGGCAATTAGGAAAGCAGTTACTGATCTTTTCCTTCAACCTGCGTAAATGAATGGAGAAACTTGTATTTTGGGCAAATAAAAGTCAATGTCTACTTTTAAAATTTACTCTTTACCTTGGAAAATGGAAGTTAAATAAAGATGTTTCTCTCGCTTTGCTATGAATATGATTTTTTAAAGCCTGCCCGCATCAGAATTTAGGCACAAGCTGAGCAAAATACAAAACCTCAGAACGTGCAAATAAATCAATCGTTCCTGTGTTATATGTCTCACTAAATATGATCCAAAAATAATTTTGGGTGTAGTTTTCAAACTTCAGCATTGCATAAACTAAATACCCTGCAGCACAATTGGACTGACTTGAGTTACAAAGTAAAATAAATACACACTGGGATGTGTCTTTTGTTGCTGTTATTTTGCTTTTCCTTTTGCCTTTAAAAAGTTGCATTATAGCTCATAATACTTGATAAGTGAAAATTAGAAATGTCATTCGCAAGAGTGAAATAATTTAATGTTGTGCTGTAGATTTCTAACATATGTCTGTGGAAATGTTCTTGCCTACCCCGGTTACTTTCCCCCCCTCAAATATTTGAGCAAGGGTCGGGCATGCCTAAGAGATGCACGTGAGAGCTTTTTTAAAAAAAAAGAATTTAACCTCTGACTTTTACAAGCAGAGACTCGATTTCTAAATATGAGTTCTTTGCCTGCTTTTCAGTAAATTTTACTTTACAGTCATTTGGAAAACTGTACCCAAGTCTTTATTGTGCATGACACTTGGAGTTCGTTTTTATTGACTTAGGCTGTTTCTTGCCAAAGTCAAAATGTTGGAAGCAAGGTCGCTGGCATGTGGAGAAATGTATAAAGAATAAAATTACTTTGGGTGGAAATAAAAGAAATGAAACAAAATAAACATTTCCCTTTTTATGGTCATGTTTACTTCACAGACGGTAATAACAGAACCAAACGGAGCTCACTGTCATGGGAAGATGCAGGTATTTCCGTGCATCCAACACTTCCATTAGCTATAAGAGTCTTGTGATTCAGACACGTACTCCTGGATGTGGACAATGCTTTATCACAGCACCCCTTATTTCTCAGACCTCTCTTCTCTACCTTTAATTCCTCACAGTTGTTTCCTTTCCCTTCATGAACTTCCACCTTTTCATTTCCCTTTGCCTCTTTTCTGTTGGCTATCTGAAAGTATGAATTTTCTGAGGACTTGAATTATTATAGGATTATTTTTGTTCACCAGTACTTTTAAAGGGCTATTTTTACTTCTCTATGTGAAAATACAATAAGTTTGTACCCGCTTCGTTCTACCTAGGCAGGAAAACACACAACAGCTTTTCAGGAGATTTGCTTTTGCCAGCTGCCGTTCTTTCCTTATGTAGACAAACATGGGGAATTTCAAGAAACAGGTTAGTCATCCGCCCTCCGATTTTTATGCTGCATTTGTCTGAACTCGGAGTTTCAGCAAGGGCGAGAGGGACTTCTCTATGGGTCGTGCACCATCTCCGGATTACCTGGAGCGCTGAAGCTTTAGCTCTGCGCTCACCCCGGTCCGGTCCCCAATATGTAACGTTTTACACCCTCTGTCAGTAGGAGGAAGCGCCCAGGAGATGAGCTGATGAGATGCTTTGCAGCAATGTGCTTTTCTTAGATGGGGACAATCCCCACAGGCAGATGAAGGCTGCGCTCTGCCACAGAGCTCCGTCTGCTTGACACAAGCTGCTGAAGTAAAACCGAAATATTTTAGTGATTACTATTTCTGCTAAAACAAATTGTTGGGTTTTTTTTCACTAGGATTTTGACCCCTGTTGTAGGGGAACATGAGTGTAGGAGTTTAACTTTTTGTTCTCAAATCCAACCATCGACTCCTAGGTAAAAGCATCCTTACATTTAAAGCTGCCCTGCGCTTCCTACCGCTCCCGTGCAAACATGCCCTCAGGAGGCTCGGGCTTCGCGAGGGAGGAAGGAAGGGGGCCAGCTGAGATGAGGGAGATCTGATGACTTCCCAGCAATGCCAACAATCTCAGCCTGTGTTTGCTGAATTTTTCCTAGCATGGCCTGAGGTTTGCAAATGCACCGAACTGTAAACCCACAGCTCAGTTTGCAAAGGCCAGAGCCCAAGATTTAATATTTACAGTCACAGAAACAAATATTTTACACTTTTCTACTATGCCTTCACTTGGCATAGGAAAAAAAAAAACAAGCCACCAGCTTTCAAGGCAAAATTGAGTCAAATCCATCAAGGCTCACCTGTGTTCATACTGAAATCAAATTAGACTATGAGTTTCACATTGTTTTAAAGCAAAATCAGAAGAATCTTTGGTTCATTAGCTAAGAAGCATGAATTCACCTGAGGTTCTGGGGTTACAGAGTGGAGCCAGTTCAGTGGTTGTCCACTCCTGTGTCTGTGCTGCTAGCAGTAACCCAGCTAGCTGGGTCAAAGCTCACAGGGGCAGCCTAGTCCAGCTTACACCATCAAGGTATGTGCTGCTTTAGAATCACACAGATAAAAAGGTGGGGTTAGTTCTCAGATGTATGTAAGATAACCCATCCGTGTAAGTCCATCTTCGTGGTTTTCATCACCTTAGAATATACTCAGTCTAGTAAACATAAAAAGAAACAACATAAACAGAAATACAGATGATTTTTGTTTTCAAATTATTACCATCTGTGTCTTGAGAGTGTTTCCTATCTATAGAAACACCTGTACATTCTTAGAAATAAGTGTACCTGGACCAATTATTCCAGGTGGAGCTGCACGTCTCTACGGTTGGTAGGAAGGGAGGTCTCCCAAGTACCTCTGCACTAAACTATCCAGTCTAGCCACAGCCTGCCAGAGTTAATTTTAAGAGGGCAAAATAAAGATCATTTTTGACACTGACCACCTCTCTCCTGGGAAAGCCTCACCCGCTGTTCAGAATGGCATTTTCTTTGGGCCAGCAACTCAGGAGCAGTCTCCGTTTGCCCTCCCCTCATACGCAGGCTTCTTGGGGGCAGCAGGAAAAGCAGAAATAGTTGCTGTGAAGCTTGAAAGCATCCTGATGGCACTTATACATTTAAAATGATGACATGCCCTTCTCAGGCTGTGCAACGAAAGATGCTCATCAACCTGTCAAATAGCCCTGCGTAGGAAGGCAGGGCCCATTCATCTGAGCAAAGACCTGGTACAGAGCTGAGAAAACCTATGGCTCAGCAGTGGACACAGAACGTTGAGAACAAGGTCAGAAGTGGCCACAGGAACATCAGATAGCAGACCAAAGCACCTTACAGGGAACTAATTAGGCTGGCTTCTGAAGTGAAATACTTGTGACCAGCAGATAAAAACACAATTGCATTTCCTGGATGAAAAATAAGTGGTTTAGAGGGAGTCATATTCTTTAGCTGAGTAACGCCAGGTGCCTTAGCTGGGTACTTACTGTTATCATAGAATGTGTTGGGTTGGAAGGGACCTTTAAAGGTCATCTAGTCCAACCCCCCTGCAGTCAGCAGGGACATCTTTAACGAGAGCAGGTTGCTCAGAGCCTCATCCAGCCTGGCCTTGAATGACTCCAGGGATGGGGCCTCCACCACCTCTCCGGGCAACCTGGGCCAATGTCTCACCACCCTCAGTGTAAAGAACTTCTTCCTAATGTCTAATCTAAACCTGCCCTGCTCTAGTTTAAACCATTGCCCCTCGTCCTGTCGCTACATGCCCTTGCAAACAGCCCCTCCCCAGCTTTCCTGTAGGCCCCCTTCAGGGACTGAAAACTTGCTATAAGGTCTCCCTGGAGCCTTCTCTTCTCCAGGCTGAACAAACCCAACTCTCTCAGCCTGTCCTCACAGCAGAAGGGGTCCAGCCCTCAGGTCATCTTTCCGGCCCTCCTCTGGACCTGCTCCAACAGGTCCATGTCCTTCCTGTGCTGAGGGCTCCAGAGCTAGACACAGTACTCCAGGTGGGGTCTCACGAGAGCAGAGTAGAGGGGGAGCTGCTTCTTGCTTATTGAGAATGAGAGCCAGCAGCCTGGCAGTGCTACCGGAGCAAAGCTGCTGGGCAACGAAGAGAGGGCATCAGGGCACTGCATGCTCCGATGGCTCTGCAGGACCTCTCCTGGGCGCTGCTGGTGCACTGAGACCAGCTGACCCGTCCCTCAGGACAGGTTGAAGATGACAGCATGCTATCCGAGATAAACGCTGGGGAGAAAGTCTGCCCAAATGCATACAAAGATACAAAGATAAGTTTTCTTGTCCTTTTGTAGCGGTTGAGGGTAAGAATGGATGTCGTGTCTCATATCAGGAAATACTAGCACGTGTCATTTCAGCTTTTTAAGCTGCATAGGGTAAGAAAAATAATAAGGCAGTGAAAAAGGACAAAATCACAGTGAGAAAAGAAGAAATCCAATGGGATGAAATCTAATGGGAATTCTGCCTAACAGAAGTCTTTCCAATGCTCTCATGGGGGATTTCGTGCTTCAGCAATGTGGCACTGTCTGCACTGGCTTCTGCTACGCTACGTTATGCAGTGATCGTGAGTGTTCATCCAGGAGTGAATCCTTGACTAGCGAGGTCTAAAAAGTAATACAAAAGTTTATTCGATCATAAATAACACTGCAAGGTCTAAATCTAAAGGGTTTATAGCCAGCAGAAATCAGAACTCCTCTGTCAGACAGTTTGGACTGGTAAAACTAAAAATAACACCTCACAAAGAGCTACTCTGTTTTTACTTTTTTTTTTTTTCCCCCAAAATGAAAACATTCAGTTTAAAATTAACTTGTTTTGACTGAGCAATACAAAGGCAAAACATGAACACAAAATAGTCCGCATTTGGCGCCATGTTTCTAGCCAAAACTCCTGTAAATATTGCCCGAGCTTATGTGCTCATTCTTCCTGGATTTGGGAGGCCAGCTCCAAGAGGTTTGTCTTTGCGAGCTCTGAGCGAGCTCCCGCAGCAGTGGTGGCTGCTGGAAAAACAAACTGGACGTACTGTACGCAGGCACCCAGCCAACAGTACCTGGAAAACGAAAATAATATTTTAAAGGGGAAATACAGGCAATCCACGTGCACAGGACTAATTCATTCTGCAAGCAACCCTCATTAAAGGTTAGATGGTAAAATGTGTGTGGAAGAGAGAGGAAAAAAATAGTGTTTGCTGTTAAGTACATAGTTTGCAATATACTGAAGAATAACGTCCACCATCACCACCAGTCTCTCACAGAAGCTTTTGGAGTAAAAAAATTCCTTTAGTGAGTCATGAAGTTCATGGTGTACCTGATGCTATTTTTGACTGCTGGTACTGTGCCAGCCTCCTGACAGGTTCAGATGCAACTGGGCCACGTTCAACACTGTGTGGATCCTACTGATCTTCCACGCAGCAGGAGAGGAGGACCTAGGTGATGGTCCTAAGGGGAGCTGCAATGAATAGGAAGGTGCTCGTGCTAAACTGATAGTGGAGTTATGGGGATATTGGGTCATTTGCTCTTCAGAACATGAACGATATTTCCTTGCTTCCGAAGCATTTACTGTCTAACTCTGCAAAAACTCAAGACAAAGAAAAGGGGGCAGAGGAAATGAGGTCTGCTGCCTTTTGCATAACCATTATAGACCTGAGTGAAGTCCTGCTAAAGACAGTGAGATGAGATACCTCCATGGATTTCAGAGCAGCCGTGTGTCTGTACCTTCTTTATGTTGCTGAAGCCTGCTATTCTGCTGGATCACCATGGAGATATATGGATTTCCTCTACAAACTACTTTTGTTTTATGGGCAGCAGTTAAAAAATGATGTCAGGCCACTAGAGTCATGTCTATATAAACCTCACATCCCACACCAGGACCCTTCCTGTGAGTACACACAATCGCCCTGCTGCTGGTAAGCATGGTGAAAAAAAAAAAAGAACAATTTGCACATTCTTATTTGGTGCATACTGATTTGTCTCTTTACCCAAAGTACTCCTTTTCCTTCCTTCCTTCCATCCTTCCTTCCCTTGCTTGTCTTCTTTTCTTCACTTCCTTCCCACTTGCTTTTTCTTTCTTTCCTTTTCTCTCCTCCTGCCCTTACTCCCTCCTTCCTTCCCTCCCTCTCTGCCTCTTCCTCTTTCCTTCATATAGACCAGATTTGATTCCCTGAGGCTTTAAGAGGTGGAGACTGGTTCATGCCATCCTCATGCAGGAATAGAGGAGTAATATCACTATTTAACTACAGTGAAGAGCTTCACCCTGAAAGGTCTGTGGTGCCATAAGATATGATTAATATTAATATGATTAAGGAAGATCCGTGTCTTTCAAGATTGGAATTCATGCCCTTACAACTATAGCTTTAGGATTTTGATAGAAAAATGAAAGACTGAAAGTATGACTTATGCGAAGACTCTTTTGTTCAAGCCAGTGACATCTAATAGCCCAAGGAAGAATGAAATCTACTTAATAATGAGAAATCATTTATCACATAAGACAGCAGAAAAGAGGAAATAAACCTTTAAGAAAAAGAACCATGGAAATAAAAAAATAAAAAATTAAATGCATGTGATTTCCTGGAAGAAAATCAAACTGTGTTTGCTTTTTTGTTTGCTTGGATGTTTCGATTTTAAAAATGAGGGTTAATAGCATAATTTTACATTTTAACATGGATTAGTTCTCCGTGTCTCAAGCAAATGGTTCTATTACTGCGTGGTTAATTCCTGTAACATGACTGAAATGAAAGGGTGCATTCTTACAGAGACGCAGTTGTATGGGTTTATTGGGTGGTTTTGGTTTTGTTTTTTTTGCTAAAGGAGTGATAAAAACTAAAGTGAATATGCAAAGAATAAATGAAAGTGAAGAAAGGTCTTTTGTTCCTTTGACTAATCTCTACATTAAATCTTTTTTTCCAAGAAGCGGATGTAGCATCAGTTACAGGTCTATCTGAATATTCTCACATTTTTGTAGAAGAGCCAAAGAATATAGAGTTTATAGAAATCTCGAGAACTGCTTCAGGTGAGATGACAGATACAGCAACAACTTCCTACCCCGAGTTCCCCCTCTGCCTGACAGCCAAACCAAGCAATGCAGCATGTGAAACAAAATAAAACAAACCAAACCAACAGATGTATTCACAGCTGCACTTTGTATTCAAGAAAATAGTATGGCAAGAAATGCTGGCTAGTCAATGCTAAAACTCCCACTACATTAAATTGAAACACAATTTCACCCACTATGTCAAGCGTAGTCTAAGCTTTCATACTGTAGTAACAAAAACATTTATTATTGGTTCAAAAATTCTAAAAAAAAGAGAAATCTTTCTTTAGAAAGGGTAGACGTTGATTCTAAATGCCAAATTTAGACCTATAATTCTTTCAGACAGCAGTATAGTTAGGCTCCAGATTTCGACTTGGTCCACTTTAGCTGCTGGCCAGGCGAGCTTCCACTTTTGCCTTTCTCCTTGTGGAGATATAGCAGTGACTTTACCTCCACTATCAAACCAGTCATTTTTCATGCTATATGGAAATTTTCTAGCTTGGAGATTTCTAGTCTCGTGTCAAGTTTTGTGATGATCGGGCAATGGTTTGAAAAATTATTGGGTAGATCGATGGATGAAGAGATATACAGGCACAGGACTGTATAAACTGAGTTTTAGGGAGTTGGGTTAGATTTCCTTAAGCAAACATTCATCCAGAGACTGGAATCCAAAGCTCCTTTCTCCCTGCTGAGTGGTTCTTTGCCTGTAGCAAATATTTTTTTTCCAGGCATAAATCTGGAAACTACAAACATCACAGTTTATGTTGTATTCATGGCAGCGTTATTCAATTCAGGACACTCCAATGCATAAAAAGAAATACTGCCTTCTAATTTTAGTCTCAGCATAAAATTCAGGTGTAGGTAGCGTGATTGAACCCCTCCTGAAAAGTACCAAGACTTTTTGCAAGAAGCCAAGACAGGGAGCTATGAGACAGCTCTACAATGAATGGTGAATTAGATGAGAACCTTTAAAGATTCTCTCATTTCCATATAAACCTGCTTTTTTTGGCCCAACTGCTGCACAGCAGTTAAAGCATGTGGTTGAATAAGAGCACACGAGCAGCCTAGCTAAATTGTTTACCTGCCTCCAAGGAGGAAAGATCTACAGGAACTGGAACCTTTAAATTTAACAATATGAATGTTTTCTTATGAAAAAAATATGAGTTTGTTTCTAAATGAAATGGTGTATGGGATTGGCAATAAAAATCTAGTTTACAGAAAGAATGGCATTGTAAATAGCTATAAGGAACTTGTTTTCCTGGCATAACTTTACTTACTCACATAAGTAAACAGCAGACGACACCTTCAGAACATTTCAGGTTTCTCTTCTTTGATTTCAAATCAGTTCTGTGGAAATTGGATAAAAAGTAGCTAATTGTTTCTGAAAATTTGAGGGTTCCATGGAGAAGTGCTGCACAATGCTATCAGTACTGACATAAATAAACCTTTAGTGCTTTCCAAGGAGGGACAAAAAGTCACTTTTTAGCTACAGTTTGCAATCTGTGTTAGGTGAACGTTGCAGCAGTGGGAGCAGCCTACCACTGCCATGATCCAGCGACTGAAAATGATTCAAAGTCTTCAATCCAGTTAAGATGCCCACCCAGAAGATATATTTAATCCAAGCTTAAGTGAGCAGGCTCCGTGAAGGTAGAAGGGGTACGTTTATTTTACGGAATGGGTTAAACAAGACAATCCAGGCAACAAGACAGTCTCCTCTGCGAGCTGGGGTATAAAAGACCCCTTGTCTCACTGTCATTTTATGTGCCTGCTGGCTTAATTTCTCTCTGACTGGTATAAAAGACCACCCACCATGTGGCACACGGCCACTATTTTTGTGGAAACTATGATAATATCGATGTATTGTGGTTCTGTCACTGGCTTCACAGCAGGAGTGGAGAACTGTCTTGTTCTCATGGGGCTTGATCCAAAGCCTACTGAAGATGGTGGGAATAGCTTTGTTGACTTCAGCAGGTTTTGGAGCAAGCCGTTAAGAAAAATACGGGATGGTGGTGAGGAACAAGCTTACCGAGGCCTTGACTTGCAGCACAGATAGGTTGAAGGTTTTTGCTAAACCAAACAACCGTTTTAATTTAATCTCCACTAGAAAAATAGGAAAAATTAAATGCTTGCCATATGGCGAAAATATGTTAAGCTTCAAAGAAGCAGAAATAATTAAATACGACTACGAAAAGTTTTTTTAGGTTTGAATAGTATGCCAGTTTCAATATTATAAAATATACATATATAATCCTATTAAAGCTCATTTGGAAAAAAAAAAAGGAGCCCTTTGAATAATGCAAACTCTTAGGTCACGTTTTTCACCTGTGTATTTATTTTCATTTTAATCAAGACTGCTATAATCCAAAAACTTGGTAAGATTTTGCGTAGCTTTCAATGCACACCAACTACTTCAATTTCTTCTACAGGTAACATCAACATGAACCAGCCTTTGAGGATAAAGGAATGAAAAGTGAAAAACAAATAAATATCCTCAGAAACTGTGGGTTACTCTATAATCAAAAGGAATATTAAAACCAAAGCTGCGCCAAGGACCTCAGGAAGAAAATATCCTCATCTAGAAGCTCATCCCTGTGCTGCGCTAGGTAGGGTCTGACAGAAGTGATGGACTCAGATGTTTTTCCCACCAGCTTTCAAGCACAGCAGTTTCTGAAAGCATGAGCCACATTTTCTCAACCTCTGTGTACTTCTCTGTCCCTGAGGGTGGCACAGGGATTTGGGGTTAAAAGAGGCAGCTTTAGGCTTCCCTTAATCTCTGCTCCTTTGCCCTGCCATGGAGAACTCATGCATTTTTCAGCGTGGCGCTGGCACCACAGAGGGACGCGCAGGCTGGCAAACCCAGAACGCCCAAATGCAGAAAGGTTTTAGATGCAGGAGAGAGCCCGGAGCCCGGAGCGGCTGCTGTGCAGTGGGCACTGCTGCCTCGCAGCCTGGGGCTGTCCCAGCGCACACCGGGGTTGTGTCTAATTCTTTTGCTACAGCTCTGAATCAGGTAACGTCAAGCTGGTTCATGCCACCTTTACTTGCCTTATTTTCCACATTTACACTGTACAAAATAGCAATTGCTGAAATCAAAGCAACTAAAAGAGAAAACCCAAGCCTCTCACTCCCTTTCCAGTTCTACCTGTTTCACAAAGAAAACTGATAATCCAGATCAAGGATCTTTATGAATAAATCTGGTATAAATACTGTAAATGGCTTACCAAAGTGCAGTCACACGCTTTAAATACCCACGTTCCCACACTTACAATCTACCTCTTAAAATCTCTCTTTAATAAGGAGTCGTCAGACATGTGAATGAGCATTCATATGTCTGACGACTGCTTTTTACACATGGAAAACCTAACCCAAAGAGCAAGGAAAACAGCTACATGAATTTCCTCACGGATGTTCTTCCCCAGACACAAAGAGCTATCATACAGTCCTAGATCTTTCAGTAACTGTTTGCCCAGCAGAAGATCCACTATCACTTTAGGTCCCAGGGTGGATGGAGGGTCACATCTGATGGCAGAGAGGGATTGTAGCACTGCGCAACACTTTGAATGTTTTCTTACAGGGTCCCTTTCAGTGCAGGGCCTTTTTAGGCCTGCATTCATATTTTTTCCAGCAGTAAAACCCCAAAACAATGCTTACCATTTACCTTTTCTCCTTGATTATTCCTGGTTTTTATTTCCATGGGGTGAGGAGAGACCTCAAACAGAACACCATTGCCCTAATAGATCTCACCAAGACAAAAAATGTCAGTTCTGTCACAAATAGAACTAGTTTGTAAACTAATTTCTCATTTGCATTGAAGGATTCATCTTTCCTTTACATTATCTGCAGAAATGGACAACATGGCAAGTGTTCAAACTGCTAGATAGGTTACTGTCTATGGAATTTCAAAGCCTTCCCCTTTTTCAATGTTTATCCCATAATAAACATAATAAATAGACCTTAAGATCAAGCTGTCCCTTCCTTTTTTATTCCTATCAGCTCTGTCAGTAATTCCATCACTAAGGCCACATTCCTGCCGCTGCTTTTCCTCGGGTTTGGGTCTCTGTTGATTTTAGTTAAGACATTTGCACAGAAGTACATCCTCTCTGCTGAGGGCAATGGACTCAGTCCAGCTTGTCCTAGTTGGGGAAAAGCCTGCCCTTTGCAGCTTTTTCTAGAGGAATCTCTTTGAGCACATTTGGTGCTCTTTGGATTAAAGTGACTGCAGAAGTGCAAAATGTTATCATTTATTATTGCTGTTAAATAACAGCACTGACAGTTAAGAAAAATCCTTCAGGAAAGAGCATCTGTGCATCTCTCCCTCAGCACGCACCAAACAAAGAGCCGCACTGTTTTTCCCAGCAGCACAAAAAGTCAAGTTCATAAAAGCTCAGTCAAAATTTTGGCTTTCCAAAGGGATTTTCAAATGTGTCTCTCAAATATTCATTTGGGTGGTCTACCTCCCACAGGATGTGCAGTGCTAGCTGGTTTGTTTATATGAGTAAATGCAATCACAAAGCTTGCGTACATGCTGTTGTTTTGGGGTTGGCGGTTTGGGTTTTTTTTGATGGGGGAAAAATGAACTATAACTGGAAATTTCTTTCCTTGTGAAAACAGGTCAATTCATCATATAAAAATTATTATTTCAAAGTACTCAGGACATTTCCTCTAGTAAAGAAAACAGTAACTTACTCTTTGAAAACTCTTCGAATAAATATGGAGTCAGTATATTCTCCTCTTTGACGACATTAAACACATACATTTACATGGTAAGCTGCACCAACTTCAGTAGGAGAAATACAAACTAATGTGGAAGAGCACGTAAGCTTCTAAGACTGAATTAAGTATGATCTTTTGATCTACTGGCTGCTCACAAGTAAATACCAACAGCCAAACACTGCTCTACATCAATGACCTGATGAGACGTAAATATAGAAAGCTCGAGTCTGAGAGGCTTTGCAGTTTATGTCACTATTGACAGCAAAGTCGAGAGAATTTTACACTTGCTATTCTAGCAGTCTAGATAGATAGCTACAAAGATTACAAAACCATCCACAAGCTTTAGCATTTTAAAAAAAATCTTGCATTCTATTATCATCTTACATCAATATAGAATCATAGAATGGTTTAGATTGGAAGGGACTTTAAAGACCAACCAGTTCCACCCCCCTGCCCTGGGCAGGGACACCTCCCACCAGACCAGGCTGCTCCAAGCCCCGTCCAGCCTGGCCTTGAACCCCTCCAGGGATGGGGCAGCCACAGCTTCTCTGGGCAACCCGGGCCAGTGCCTCACCACCCTCAGAGTAACGAATTTCTTCCTAATATCTAATCTAAATCTCCCCTCTTCCAGTTTAAAAATGTTACCCCTCATCCTATCACTCCAATCCCTGATCAAGAGTCCCACCCCAGCTTTCTTTCCTGTAGGCCACTGTTTAAACTCTTTGCTGACACGTGCCTTCACGCACAACAATTTCCTTTGATCAATTTGGAGCTGAGCATTTTGCACAAGAACTAATGCTTTTGTCTGTGTTTGGTACTCTGAGCGTCATTTTAACCAGACAGGGGAAAGACTGCATATCCACAGCTGATGGAGGTATCTAAAAGGTGAACTTAATCAGGAACGGTTGGATAAATATTAGCTGAGCGTCACAACCATACTCCTATGTGTTTCATACCGTTGGGTTTTCTTATTCAAAGAAACCTTAAAATTGTAAATTCTCCATAGGCAGTGCGTAGGGTCATGTTTTCCAGAACAGGTGAAAAAAGCTATCCTTTTCTATATTGTCCTTTGTGATTAATAACCTTAAGCTGTAATCACTGAAGAATACTTAATCTTCATAAATGTAGTTAGTAAAGTCCCCAGAAAAAAAAGTCAATATTCACTTGGATGGAGAAATGCATACAAAAATGTCAGTCAGTGACCACAATTGTACTGAACAACAGTTTTCCCACAAGGGTTAAAGAAGCTATAACAAGCACTGGTTAAACCTTATGACACTCTATTAATTCGTTCCTTCTGTCAGCACAGGTCATATGAATTTTTTAAGGTCATACAACAAATAAGGATGAAAACTCAAAGAGTTTCAGCTAGCGAGGTCATTGTGATTTACTCGCTAGCAAAGCAGAAAATCAGTGGAGTTTGCTTTTTGGGGAAGTTCACGTGTGTCTGCTCCAGTTCCCATTTTGCTTCACTAGCGGTTTAGAATAAGGAAAGAACACCATGAGTTTCTAGATAAAGTATGTAAACTACTGAGCTAACTATATGAAACAATCTCTCAGGGAATTAGCAGATTAGAGGAAAAAAATAGCCAGAAATTAACATTAGCAGCCAAACGTGGGTGGCAATTAGTGGTAAAGACTAAATAAAGCTAAGTAAGAAGAAGGAACTGTGCTGATATTCTGGACTACTACTTTTGTTTCCTACAGACTCCACTGTTGGTGGGAAACTCCTGCATTTGCTTATAAATGCGCTCTCTGGTAACCTTGATAATACAGACAGTAAACACTGAAATCCATTGTTTCTTTGAGGATCAAAACTTCTAAGAAAAGGCCCAAAATGTGCCTTATTTTTTCCTTCCTTTTAAAAGACTGTGAATTATTTAACTTCACTTTTTGGGGAAAAAAGAGGAAAGTTTTGAAAACTTGTTCTTAAATGAACGGTTAATTTCAGAGATGGTCTATAAACAAAGACTCCTGATAACGTCCCAAGTTTCACATGCTGCTAAGAGGATTCTCTCCATAGCTGGAGTGATTAGCTGGACCTCCAACAAGGAACAGGACCCGTAACCCTTCTGCAGCTGGGCTGCGCTGAGGCAACCAGAAATCGGGGACAGATACAGATCGAATCTTGGTTTATAATGGAAAACAGACATAGAAATAAACTAGAAGCCAAGATGGCTAACTTCAACTAGGGGTTTGGAGGCTGAGTTAGGACTGTCTCTCTTAATGGAGGAGGGAAAAGTGTACACTCATGCTCAAGAGCAGCTTCCGTTAATGGTAAGGGACACTGGAAATACTTTCTACTAAAATACAGCCTACGACTACCTCAAAAAAAAGTCTTAAGTAGTGGGCTTGAGGCCATTCAAGAATGAGATTTGGAGATCAGAATAGAAAGTTCTATGAAAATAGCTCAGTACTCAGCAGCTCTTGAAAAAAAAGAAAACTGAATGTTAGAATGTTAGCAAGGGAATAGAGAACAAAACAAAGAAAGAACATCTTTATGTCAACTTATCAATCTGCAGTGTGCGTGAATCTTGAATGTTATCTGTAGTTTTAGCGTCCCCCTGCCGCAACAGAAGATAAGAGGTCCTTATACGTGTAGCAAGGATAATCAAGGCAAGGCTGGATTCTGCACAGACAGATCAGGATGATTCAGCCTAGAAAGCAGATGGCTGAAGAGCGGCATGAGAGAGTACACCTGCAGCAGGCTGGATACTCTTTGTCGTTCTCTGTTCATGACATTAAACAAGCAGGCAACGTCAAAAGGAAATGCTTCTCCATGCAGGGTGCAGGGCGGCTGTGGAAGCCCTTGCACCAGGACGTCAAAAGTCTTCCTGTGATAAAAAAAGTGGCTGCTTGAATTCAGAGAAGAAAAATCAGAGGAGAGTTTAGGAAGCCCAGAGGAACTAGATCTGATTTCTGGGAAGTCCCTAGGCATCAAATTGTTGGAAGTTAGGAAAGTACTTCTAAGAAGTACCACCACAGTCTTGCTCTGCTCATTAAGTCTTTTCATTCAGCCATAGTTGGAGACAAGGTACTGGGTTAACTGGACCCCTAACCTGCTGCAGCTGTTCTCGTGTTACGTTAGATTCCCTTCAGTCCTGTAACAACCACCTCAACTGCTTACGTAAAGAAGTAACATTAAAATAATTTGACATAGCATATATTTTTAAACTGAAATTTAGCAGCTGTAAACATAGGGCACCATAAACCGATACTCTGGGGTTTACTGTCCGATATTCTTCATGCAGTAATGATCACAGAATTAACGGCAAAAATGTGTTATGAGAGAAGGGCTGTAATATCCAGGCGTAGGAATACAGTTCGGAAAATGAGCTGCAGAGATCATCAATTTCAGTCCCCTTAATATTCTAAGGACCATGTCATATAATCCCTTTTATAAACTATTCAGGCTTCATTATGGTTAAATTTATTGGCCTCCATTTTTCCTGGAAGGCTGTTCCAGAACTTCACTGCTCTGCTGATTAGAAACCTTTTAATTTCCAAGTGAAATTTAATATGACAAGTTTATACCGTTCTGGAGAAGTGTTACAGTTGCTCTCCACACATACATCACAGAGCAAATACCAACAAGGGAAAAGAGCAATTCAAGTTAAAAACAATAATAGCACCAAAGCGTTTCTGGCCAAGCAGTTTCCTCCAATTTTAGATGCAGATCCCACTGCAACCTTTAATTCTTTGGTAATAAGCTACTACTGAGGGAACTCAATCTGTTCTGATCAGCTCTGGTTTATATCTACAAATGCATATTAACCTCTTTCCAACTAATGAATCACTCGGCCTGTCATAACTCTAATGAGCAGATTTCTTTCTGAGCGTGTTGGTAATCTAACAGTGCTTATTTGTTTTTCCTGCCTTGAATTACACTGTAAGCGCATCTCCAGAGAGTTTATCCATAGAGATTGAACCGGAGACCTCTGGATCTGAAAAGCTTGAGCCTTTCCATTGGCAGCCTAAGGAGCGGACCTGTGTTAGCTCAAAGGGAGAACGTGCTCACACGCTCCTGGGTTTGTGACCTGCTGGAGAGCTTCAGCCTGCACATTTGTTGGTGAGGGTTGCCCCAAGGCACGGCTGCTGGGCCATGGTTGTGCCACTTCTATTTTGTGTCTGACTCAAGTCAACCACATTTTGTGGGACAAGGACGGTGCCGCCCTTGTACGGCACATAGCCTGGTAGGGTGGTGGTCTTGACCGAAACTTTTGGTCACTACAAAAATATAAATGTAAGTGGTGCTTGCAGGTCATTTGCCTGGATTTAAAAAAATACGTCTTTATTGTAGGCACTTTTGATGTTCTCACAGCAATTACATTTGTTGCTTCACCTGCTTTCCAATCTCGTTTTCTATCATTTGTACTTCATTTGTGTCCCACAGCTCTATCAGCCCTCCAAACTCATTCGTCTTTGGTTACTGTCTTGCAGATGGTGGCCGGACTCAGTCCTACAGGACATTCAAGCAGGCTATGAGAGATTCTCCTAAAGACAGTTCTTTCGGATGGTGATACACTGAAATAACATCACCTAAGTCATCCCTCTCCCGGCTATCAGTGCATGGAGAGAGGGTGATCAGGGCCAATGATAAATCTCTCTCACCTCCTCAGCTGTGTTGAAAACTGTTCAGTCACCACTGAAGCTCTGGCACGTCATTTCTGTGGTGTCACAGGGATGGTGACCAGGTATCCTGCACCTTTCATCTCCCTGACACATCACAAACCCCTGTTCCATAGGGGGAGTCTTCCCTTTTATTGGTGTGTAAAAGCAGCACATTGTTTTACAGCTTCACCCAACAGAGGAGGCTACAAGCCTCCTTGTTTCCTATTTTGATACCCAAAAAAATGGTACCTACAGTAATGGTAGTTGCAGGCGACTTTCCACCTCCTTCTAGAGAGAGGTTTTCTAGGCTCAGACCCTGATCCTAAGAGAAGTAGATTATAGCAGTGTCTTTCATTAGCTAAGCTAAGGGAATAAGAATAGGCAAGTGCTACCAATTATATTTCAACACAAAGCAGTACCCACTTAAGCATAAGCTAAAGGCCACAACTCCATTGTTAACAGGGGTGTTCTCACGGAAAAGCTTTGAACACACTGGGAACATTAAAGAGAAGATGTCTCGCATGTGCAATTACTCAACACATCTTTAAAACTGCAAACACTTGTTCACATGTGGTGAAAATTAGAGCTGTGAGCACTTGGGAAAAAAAATCCCACCTGGCAGGCACGCTCTTTTTTACTTTAGAGTTTTATAGGAGCTCTCGGAGCTTGTTGGTCCAGCGAGAGCTGAACCAAAGTCAATGGAGGAAACTGTGAGAGAAGAAAAAGAAAATGCAGAGAAATGTGCTATTTTTGTTCTAAGCTCAACATGGTTTTGACTCTCCTAGTCTGCTTCCCCCTCATAAAAAAAAAAAAAAAAGCAAGCATCTCTAGGTCTAAATATAAATATTGACAGCTCCTTGGCTTCTTTCTCTACTGGCTTGAAATGACAAGGAGTTTGCAAGCTTTTCCACTCTGTCCTACAGGTGGGTTTGCTCAGCAGCATTCAGCAGGCCTGAGCTACTCTAGGAAAAATGGAGCAGGATCCAAGAATTCTCTGAGAATTCACTTCTTCTGTGTCACATAAGGAATAAACATTGGTCATGAACTCCAATAGCTGCAAAGAGCTAATATCCACCTTGGACAAGCACCATAGCGGCTACCAAACAGCACCTATATCTCACATTCAGAATATTATTTCCACAGGAAAATAATTTAACAAATTAACCAAGGAGCTCAGACAAGATGACAGCTTTGTAATAGATCCTCCAGACCATCTTTAAATACACCAAGAACCGGAGACATCTAGCAATCTCTTAGGACACTATGCCAAGCCTAACAGCTATCGCTGTAACTTTTCTGAATTTCGTTGCAGTGTTCCCCACTATACGTCTCCTGCTACCATCTCAGAGAACACTTATTTCCTTATTTTATATCACATATTGATATTCAATATTTTGTATGTTACTAATACTATCCTGGCTCTCTATGTCTTAATTTAAGTGCTGAGAGTAACATAAGGACACCAAACAGCATGGAAAAAAACAAATGGACAGTTGGACAGTGCAGTTGTCCTTTTCCCAAGTCAGGTCTAGAAACTTGGGCTTAGATGTCTTAGCAGACCCCTAAAAGAACACACCTAGAACAGGAAACCATCTTTATTCCATCAAAGGGCGAGATCTTTATTTCATTGACTATTCGAACTGGAAAATATTTTGGGGCTGGAGACAGAGTTATTTAAATAGTCATGAAAATGAAGACTTCCATTTTCCTGTAGCAAAATAAAAAGCAAAACTGTCCATGATGAAATCATACATTTGATCCCTTTTTCTAGCTGTTGTTCAATATTCATCGGTGCAATATTCATCGCCTTAAACAAAGGACCCATTTCTAGTATTAGCAGTCAGATGTTTTCTGTAGAAAGGCATTAGTCAGGTAGAAACACCAAGCTCTCGGTTTTGGCTGATACTTCCGCATTAGAGATGCACAGATTACAGTGTGAACTTTTTCCCCACATCTCTTCCATATAAATACCCTGACAAATTCATTAGTGCATCCAGTTCAGCTGGATTTACCACCACATACAAAATGACACTTTAAGAAGCCTCTTAAGCTTTTTGAAAACTTTGTAAGGAAGTAAAAAGCTACACGGAGCTTAGCTGAGATGAAGACAGGCATTTTGAGCCAAACAGCATGGAAAGTGTTGACAGTTTAAAGAAAGAAGGAAGTTGGAGAACAGACGAGATTTGACTAATATTTTTTTGGTCCATCCAGAGGCTTGTTACAATTACCCCTTAAATTTTCCTTAGGGACTCATTACAGTCTAGATAGTAATATCTGTCTGCCATTGGTCTTCCTTTCTCTCCTCTAATGACAAAATGCTGATAGCCAGACATCATTCCAAACACATTTACTTGTAATATAATAATGTTGGAATAGCGTCTGTGGCAGATAGAGGTAATTTGACGGGCTATGTTAGCCAGAGAAACTAAAAGCACTGTTCCTGTTTAGTATTTCCAGTCTGGAGTGGCAATAACCACAGTGATAGGAGAGCTCTAACAGCTACCATCAACCTACACGACTTGTATATTGGGACTAATTAAGTGACAGAAAAGTTAAGGTTTGTGCTGTTACTTCTCCACAGTCTGCCGCTATTTAATATATGGTATAGCACACTTAGCTGTATAAAAGGCAGATACAGAGGCTTTTTTGCAAGGCAACAAGACACGAATGGTTGTCCCATGTGAAATTGCACTTGTAGTAGTAAAACAAGGCTATACCAGGTCCTTGGGAAATAACAAGTCCCAACTATAAGGTTTTTTATCTGAGATGTCCGTATAGAAAGAAGAGCTTTAAGCCCTGATTCTTTACTGTGGAAATTTCAGAAGCGATGACATACAGAGGGAGTCATGTTACTTCCACCGAGACTTGTTTGTAATGCCAACTTACCAAATAATGTGGCCATTACATTGAGTTCCGTCACATACAAGACTTGTTCTTGAATGCGGGTATATTGCTAACATCTGTTGTTAGTATTAAGAAAAAATCGCATTGCTGAAAACTAAATCCCAGTTAAAACTGAACACTCACAGTCTTTAAAAATTAAATAAGAAAATCAGGGCAATTCAGAAATTCTGCAAACAGACAAGGAGCCTCTGTGTCGGTTCATTCATTAATTTTACAAGTTTTAAATGTAAATAGATCACAAGACTTGATATTATGCAATGCCAGGAGAAAGCCCATGCCTAACCAGCAACAATTTTTTTTTCCATGTGACATTTGAAGATTTTGTCTCAGAACCTAATATCAGGCATGCTGAAAGGTTTTGGAATCATATCTCTGCAAAATAAATTGCCCCACAAAATATTTGTTCCTCTGTCTTTGTAAAAACCTTAGAAATGGATCTTTTCAGATAAAAAAACAGGGAAATTTCTGCATCAGCAGTGGTCACATTTCATTGCTTTTATTTCTCTTCTGTTTTTTTTTCACGTGTCCCACTCTGTTCTTCTACATTACTCTTTGCAAATAGCATGTCTTCAATCACAGAGTCACAGAATCACACACACAATCACAGACTGGCAGGGGTTGGAAGGGACCTCTGGAGATCATCCAGTCCAACGCCCTGCCAGAGCAGGGTCACCCAGAGCAGGTGGCACAGGAACGTGTCCAGGCGGGTTTGGAATGTCTCCAGAGACGGAGACTCCACCACCTCTCTTTTGTAACGGATCGAATTAAGTTCTGGTATGTCGCATTACAGATATTCCTTCTAACTGTGGCGATTAACTTTTTGGTCACCTAACTTGTCTTTTAGTTGTCCTTAGCTTCCAAACAAATTCTGAAAAAAGCGGCACGGTACAGTTCACCGAACACAGGATGGGCCTGGCATCCTAACTGTCACTACAAGAGCGGGGCACGGCAGCAGTGGGTGTATGTCGTGCAGGGGAGGACGATGCTGGTTGCATCGGCCACTCTGTGTCCTGCAATCCTTCCTCTCTTCCCCAGGACATGAGCTGCTGCACATACCCCTTACAACAAGCAGGATGGGTTAAGGAAAGCTAGGCTAAGGCTTGCCACGTGGTTTTATCCCTACCTTGGTTATGCCTATCAGGAAGCCACTCTTGGCACACTATAAATTTTCTGCTTCTGGATACTACATGATCCCTGGCATTCATAAACTTAAATGAGAGGATTATCATCATTTGCTGCCGAAGAACAGAGCACTCCTGATACTTCATGTTGGTTCAGGACAATTATAGCAGGAAGCAATAGCTGTTTTTCTAACACTGATAGCAGTCTCCCCAATGGGCCAGGGAGCCCAAATCACGGCTACTATTGCACAATTACTATTGTGCAAACCTTTGGAATACCTTTGACAAAACATTTAATCGTTTAAATGCATTGTAAAAAGGTTTTGAATTATACTTTCACAAATTTTTGAATTTCTTCACTCAAGCATTTATTCAAACCCCGCTGGAATAACTGAGTTCAGAATTGCTGCCAGCATCCCATCTGGGTACCAACTCCTACCGCTGTGCTGGTGCATTTCATTCAGGCTGTTCATCCTGAGCCAGCAAAATGATTGTCTGTCTCCCTAAACCACATCCCCGCAAAGGTACAGCTCCCAGTTTGAAATGCACACCGCTCTGGAGCTGCAAGGCAACCACACAGGTTATTACGACAGCACAAAATGGAATCTGGAGCAAGGAGAGACACACCAGTGGCAGGAAAAAGACCCGCTGTGCAAATTTTGTTCATGAAGTCAAAGAGAAATGAATCATTCTCAAACAGTAGACATCTAAAGGTTGGATGGAACAATTTCTAAATATTAGTCAGACCAAAAACAACACACTGCTGAAATAATGAGGGCATATAAGAAACCAACAAAAGCCAGGAAATTCAAAGCTGAGGCTAAAATTCCACTCTTAATTTAGGACTGTTTTCTTTTTTAAAGAATACTGTTCAACTCAGTTGGGGCCTTATAAGGTTGTTTTCTTAAGGTTTTACAAAATACACACAGGTTGAAACTTTTTGCCCTTTATTTTAATTGTTTTTTTTTATTCCTCTGCAAATGAGAAAGGAATAAACTATTAGGGTTTTGGTTTTTAGATGTGTTACTTGTATAACTCCAAGTTTCAGACCCAGACCAAACCTGCATTATGTCGGGTTGCAAAACACAGACCAAAGTCTGCTGTCCCTGAAGTTTATATAATGGGAATGACAAAAGGCGGCTGATGAAAGCAGACCAGGGAGAACCAGAGCTAACGGTGGTGTTGCAGTAACGATGCATCGGCAATAGAGTTGCCTGCACGGGGGATTTAAATGCCAGCAGTGATTCTCAAGAGGGGCAGGAAGAAATGCAGGTTATAGCAGCAGGCATGTAACCTTTCTTTGAAGAAAGATAAGGGCTTTCTTGCTAGTACAGATCCAGGGTTTAGTAGAAATAGCCGCTATATAATACACTGTAAACTCCATAGGGGTACTTATATGTTAGCTGAGAGGGGGGAAAGAAAACAGTTGAACCATTCTCCATTCCTCTTTTTGCTCCTGGGCTGGAGTGAAGGAATTTTGTTTGTATTTACTTTACAGTCTCCAGGCTGATTTGTATATATATAAGGCCAGACACGGGCATGTTTACTCATGTTGAGCAGTACATTAGTTTGCAAACAGTCCAAATGAATTCAGCAGGGCTGCTTGTGAACAGCATGAATTACACCAGCAGAACCTGACTCCAGCAGGATATTGCAGAGATCTAACAAGAAAAAAAGTGATTTCTCTTTCTTTTTCTTCTTCCCAGACATAATCGCCACTTGCTATGGCCGTACCAGTTACAGAAGCTGGGGTTTTGCTGAAGCACGAGGATGCTTGTCACCCAGCAGCATTACAAGATCAAATCCCTGAATGCCAGAGAACGACTGTGGGGGACCACAGCAAGCTCTGAGCATCCCCTCGGCAGCCCTCTCCTCCCTGGAGAGCATCCCTCTGCTCGGAGGGGCTACAAAACCCTGCAAGAAGGAGTCCCTTCCCTTCTGGGCACAGTCACTGCCCCAGCCTGGTCCCTCAGAGCTTTATTCTTCTTTATTCTGCTTCTTTTCTGCTCCCGCCTGGCTGCTGCCGCTGGCTGGGGCTGTTTGCTTTCTTCGAGCACGGAGGGCGGTGCTGGAGAGCTGTCAGCCGCCTGCCCCGGGGAAAAGATTTAGGAGAAGGAGAAAAGTTTGTCATCCAGCTCTGTATTTTTGCAGTGGGGCAACTAACAACACCAGGAAAGCCGCGACGAAAGCCATTAAGATAGAAAGGCTAGTATGTCAGATTTACCCATCTTTAATATTGCCTTTTTTCTTCTTTCTTTTTTTTTTTCCTTCCCAAATAGAAAGTTGTTGAAGCGTAAATTTTGTTAAGAGAATAAACTTTGCATCACTGACGTTGTTATTGGACTGAATTGACAATGACATTGAAAAACATCAAATCTTTGACATTTTAGAAAAAGAAACAATTTAGAAAAAGAATGGGGAGTTTGCAATTAGTTTTCATTTTTAATTACAGAAAGGTTTTGGAATAAAAGAACATATGATGTGTCCTGAGGCTACCTGCATATTTTACTATCAAGTTACCTCTAATTTAGCCATTGAAATGCAAGAAGAGAGCTCTTGCATATAACAACATGAAATGTCTGTCTTAGTCTATCATTCATTTGGCTCTGCCCCACAGAACAAGAAGTACTTTTCATTCAGGTGTGTTTATGATGAGTAAACTTGACCAGATGTTAAGTCTCCTTTGTATTATAAAGTGTTTTATGGAGCACATTAGTCAGCTGGAAAAGGGCAGATCATTTATATTCCCTCGTACTTTTTTTCAGGTTCAAGCTTCCCCAAAGGACTATGGGACTATATGAAAACATATAGAAGGAAGAAATGAAATATTGCAAATGTAACAATGGATAGCACAGAACCGAATAAATTGCTCTGATTTACAGGAGGAATTCTGTAAATATGGAACGTCATGAGACTACAGGTCCAACGGTTTATGTGTAAAAGCAAACTTCTCCCACTCTCTTGCTCACAAGGGAGATTAGAGCAATAATTGAAAGCATATTCTCTTCCTTGTAGAAACGGCTCTGAGGATGCACATAAGTGAGAAAAGAGCCATTGGCTTCTCACACACACTAACACACCAATATTGCCATATTTGAAGGTTCAGCTCTCTAGATGCCACTGTTAAAGAATATTACAATACACATCTCTAAGGGATTCATCTCTTTTTCCCCTATAGAATAAATCATTGATGTTACAAAAGTAGTTTGGGAACGGCTGGGCAATACAAAAATTTGAGCTACAGTTTTCAGAGGAGTTTTGATACCCAGATGCTCTAAAAATTATTGGTGGCCCTGAAATTTTGTCCTTACTTCTGAGCTCGAACGCTTCGTTGCTCTGGGAGCGCTGGCACAATGGAGCTCGGACCGTGCCCTACATCTTACCTCCGTGAGACCTTAAACCGCGAGACCTTGTTGTGCCCATGCTGCAAGCTGTCCAAAGCCCGTGAGGATGCTCGCGCAGTGCCAAGCAGAGGTAAGGTGCTTCCCCTCCCCCCGCGGTGTCAGCGCGGGCTCAGCACCACACTAACCATAGTTACGTGGCACTTGGTCAGCTCAGACCGTGGGTAAAGTGAGTGCACCCCTGCTCACAACGTGCCGAGTGAGCACGTCCTGCGACTCAGTTCCACAATACACAAAATGTCCCACTGCCAGTAAGTTTACCATGTGGCTGTGGGACATGGAGACCCTCATAGCCACACTTACTGGGAAGGTCTAAGGCCTCAGTCCCACGAAACTTTAGAGATTTCTATCGTGCAAAGCAGAGTTCCACCATTCGGAGGCAAGGAACTAGGTATTTTTCTGTATTGCTGTGAAAATTATGCCAGCAATATAGTATTTAAAATATTTTTCTCATTACAACTGTCAGGACCTATGACTAACTCAGATCCCTTTGTACCTTAGTGCTTGAGAAATCAGCACAATTAATGGGATTATTACTTAATTATTGCTAGTGGAATTTCTTCGGTACTGTGGCTGGAGAGACACCTTCGAGTCTCCAAACAATTTGCATTTTAGACACTTCATTGTTACAAGAAGTTGTTGAGGGTAGAAAGACTCCCTCTGAAGTTAAAGGCAATCTTTTTCTCACACTATGTATACAAACTACTGTAAAAACAGTCTTAAAAAGAACTTGAATGGTTGTAGGCAAACCTTTCCTCCAGGTCATTTTAGAGAGTTTTGTTTTGCTGGTGTCTTTTCTAGCCACTGGCCTCTTAGAAACACAAATTGGTTTACCTCTCACCTCAGCTGGGACCAGGAACACCCCAAGAAAAAGCAGGTGTCCACAACAATATGTTGGAAGGACCTTTACCTACATCCTAACCACATGGATCAATCAATAAATAAAGAATAATGTAATACAAATAAGGAATAATGGATTATAAATTAATTTACACAGATTAAATAACTATGGAAAGAGAAATTAAATGAAAGGAATACTAATCTGTATCTAAGGCAATAATAACAGGTGTTCCATCTATTAGGGGGAAATCTGATTTAGCTTACGTAAATTGCAGAAACTAAATTATTTGCAAGCATCTCTGGGTATCTAAAACGCAGCATGACTTTGTTGAGGTAAGACATGGATGTTCTATTGTTCTAGTACGTATGATACCCTAAGTGCTACATCAGCTAAAACTTACAGCTTCTTTTTTTTATTATTATTTAGCATCTTAAAGATCATAGGACTGATGTATCCCCAAGGGCTAGAATTTTCAGATTCACTCTAGTATTTTATCTTTTTCTATTCCTAAAATTATTTAATCAGCAGTAAAGCAATAGAGAGAAAAAAATTTCTAGGGAAGAAGGCATCAGATTGCTGCAAATTGTATTATTGACAACAAGTAACCTTAGGGGATATTTTATCCAGTAAATAAATAAACCCAATTCTGGTACAGCAACCCAAACACTCCCAGAAAAATTTCCACCCTGGCAGTAGTACAGGTGATGATACATAGAAAGATGAAAGAAGATTAAGTTTTAACTTGAAGTATTGCAATAGTTACCCATTCGGCAGCAACATTTTGACAATTTAATCATATAGTTTCTTTTTCCTTTAATCTTAGAAAGGTTGACTCTCAAATTAGGGCTTTATTATTCTCTTTTTGTCTGCTGTTGAAGAAAAGTTATGCAAATTACAGGGTCTTAAAAGCTCGGTAGATCCGAGGTTATTACTTGACAAAACGCAAAATTAGCATCCCTAGTTGCTCTCATGCAGGCGTCAAGAACTTTTGAACCTGAGGAGAGTGAGAACAAAGAATTAAGAAATGATGAGCTAATCCCTGAAAACATCTCAAGGAGAGAATAAAACGCAGTTGTCTAATAACCCCACATTTCTCTGGGGGTTTTAAGACGGTTCTAAAAGGCCTTTAGCTGTTTCCTCATGCAGAGGAATCCTTTCTGGAAAGGTCTCCTGGCAAGAAGCTGCTGCAAATGTCCCTTCCTGTGTCGGGTGCTCTAAGGCAGGCTCTGTAAAGAGTTGTTTCGAATCCATCAGAAAAGTAGTAGCAAAGATGAAGGACTAGAGAAAAACAGTGTACTTTCTCATCCGATTCAGACGCCTAGAGAAGCATTTAGAAGTTATTTCACTACGTCTTACGTCAACGGCCAGGGGTTTGAGCAATCTTAAAATTGCCTGCATTAACACTGCAGACATTCGGGAGCTGCTCAGTCACGAGCTGGTACTGCTGTCACCCACAGCAAACACGGTGCCACTACCTTGCTCAGAAATGCGGTAGAATTCCCTGGGGCATTGTATGAGAAAAACAGCACCGTTTTCCAGCCTGCCACCTTTGAATCCCAAACTCAGGCCTCATGACTTTGGTAAACATGTTGCAACATTCTTCTTATTTGTTTCTTCTGTTTATTCCATGAGGGATTAAATCTCTTCAAAGGAAACGAAAACTAATAAATACCATCAAATTAGAATTTACTGGTCTTACTGCTCTTAATTTTCTACAGTTTGCATGAGGTTTAGAGATGTATGATTGCTATTAAATGTAACAAAGGTGACCTGGCAGAAGGTCTGCCCACCAATCTGCACAATAGAGCTATAACACCGAGAATACGTTATTATTTTCTTTTAATATTATAATTCTATTAACTTACAGAACATGCTTTGAAATGATGCCAGGAATTTGCATTAAATCCCTAAAATGAATAAAATGAGCAAGACGGAGATGCAGCTCTTAAGTAGTTCTGTGTTGCCTCAAGATGAAAGCATTGAAACCTTGGACCCTTTGGAGACTGCTTGCCTCCAGCCTGTATGCGAGGGATTATGGGAGAAAAGTGCTTTGCTTATTCCCACTGGTCTATAAGTTGTTGGAAAGGGAGAATAACTTGTGATGTGGTTCAGCACAAATGCTTATGAGATGACTGCGGGTCATTTCTAGGTCGTGGACTTGCTGAGGTAGTTTCACGTTCGTTAGAAGGCTAACTCAGAGATACAGACATTATAAGAATAGAGTGAAGCTCATAGATGGAATTTATTAGAGGTATTCGCATAAAACCAATACCAAGGGAAGCTACTGGATCCAGCAAATTCAGATGTGAGTAAGATTAATATGCCCTGTTAGAAATATAAAACCTGCGTGTGACTGAGTGAATATCCACGTAGGGTAAAAGTAACCCCAGTGTAGATGTGAAGGATGCAGAAGATGCACTAGAATACCCTGGATCAAGACACGCTTTCCACCTATCTATTATTGGTCAGAAAGGTGGGGAACATCTGCTAGATTAAAGCCATTCTGCTCAAAGGGAGATCAACTATGCAAGTTTCATATAAATTCCTCTTGCTGCGGCTGGTATAACAGTGCTTCGTGCACAGTCCATACTTTATAATGTGTTATAAGTATTGCTGTCAACATTGTGTAACATAGACTTTGTCTGTGCTGAGTATTGAGGGCGCGCTGCCATGTTCTCCTCATGAAGACTTGTTCTTCAATAGGTCAGGCTGGGACTTGGTCAGATCATATTGTGGTTCAGTTATAAGACACATCCTGGGGCTTCCTTTTCGTGGAACCCAACATATTGTGAAAAAACTGTTCTCTACCCAGGTTTGCCTCTGGCATGAAGTCAGGACGCATCAGGATGCTGTAGGGTCTACTGATCTTAGCAGACAGAAGAATTCTTCTACTCAAGAACAGATCAAATATGCAGCAAACTAAATTAATTAATAAATTCCCAAATCAATCAAAGTAGCAAATCAGATGAGAAAACAATTTCTTAGACTGGAATGTGCACTTCAACATGTAGATACTAGTTCACCGACATTTCCACAGTGTTCGGTACTTCAAGCTCCACGAAACCTGAAACCATCCAAGTTTGCACTGCTCTTTCCACGTCTCATCAGACAAGGCCTAAACTAGGTCACTTTGTATTCATTTGCAGTATAACACAGATACTATGACATCTGTCATGAACGCAAAATACATCTTTTACTCCTATTAGATATTTAAACTTGTACAAGGCTGATATTGTGAGAGCAAGAGTGATAATAATTTGTGACGTAAACTGATATGAATGTTAACATACATGCAAAACCCCAAATCCTTAACAGTAACACCTATATTAATGGCTCAAAACAGAAAAGAGAACAAAATGGTCTGACTGATTCCCCTGAAATGTGGCTAACATGGAATTACTGACTCGTCTGTCCTTGGACATCGCTGTCTCACAGGAGGCACCACGAATGGAACAGCCATAAGCAAGTAATGACTGTGTGTCTGTCAATTCAGCTATTTTTTTCCCCAGTAGCTTCTTCTGGAAAATGTTTACAGAAAGGTAAAATATATTTATTATTTACAGATTATGAATATATGATTTGGTAAAAGCACAAATTATTTAACTTGTAGTCCAGTGTAGTGATTTTCCCCTGTTTTGCACACATATCATGGGTTGGTATCTGGGCAGCCAATACCAGCCTGATTCCCGTTACATATATTTTCCAAACATTGAGCGTACTAGGTTCTAAACATTTGGTCATACTTTCTAGGAAAACTAGGTCCTAAATATTTGGTCATACTTTCTAGGAAAAGTCGGGACAAAATGGGAGGTTGTCAGTAGCTACACTGGCTCCAGTGTTTTATTCCGACAGGAATGCAACTTGAATCTCTTCCTTTGAAGCCTACAAGAATGAAAAGCAGAGCTGACATTTTTATGGAACTTACTTTTGTGGTTGATCTGCAATATTATTTCTCTAGTAACATTATGGAAAGATAAACTTCTAGTAATTGTCTGTAGGACTGAATTCTGTAAATCTACTCTTGAACTCAGGAGAAAATCTAAACAGTTTGAGTTGATTTTTGCATTACTATGATTTTGCCACCAGTTTTAACCACTGTCCATGTGCCATCCTTTTGGAGTGTAAATAAAACTCATATCCTAAAAAACCTATTTGTATTCTATTCTTTTACAGCAGACTTTAAAATTGTGCGATCATTAATTTTTAAGGGTTCATTAATGAAATACATCCTTGTCCAAAGTTAATAAACGGATTAATAGCTGGGATAATGAGAATTCTGGCAAGACAAGAAAATATCAGGAGGGAGAAATGAGAAGGGGGAACTTGACAAGTTAATGATCCATTAAAGTAAATCCTGGGTCGGTTTAGATCCTGCATGGTTCATTACGGCATAATAAATTTAATTGATAGCCATAAAAACCTAGGAGGAAGCAAGAGAGCTTTTTGGTTAAATTTACTGGGTAGACATTTAAGATGTTTCTTAAAGGTTTTCAGTTGTACCTTATTGGAATAGAAGTTTCTAGTTAAAAGAATTTAAGTACACAAATGAAAGCGAAGCACCATCTTTTAAGCTAGTGTGTGGCTGGGTATGTCACAAGCAGCCGACCATTCACATTCAAGATCCCAAGAAAAGAAAAGTAAGAAATGGGAATCAAAAGTGCCATTATGCCACTGATTATGTTTAAAACAATAGCATGGTAAGAATTGATGCACAAAATAAAATTGCATGTTGGGAAAATAAATGGTGGTGTTAGGGGTGGAGAGAAAAGGCGGGGCACTTCTCTAGGTGAGATCTTGGCTGGAAGGTTGCTGAACGCTTTACAAACCTGCAGCACAGATTGCTGCCGATGTCGTTCACAGGCTGAATGTGCAGGTCAGGCTGGGACCTAGATTTGGTCATGTAGCTTTTCCCACGGGTACCTCTACTGGAGAATGTGTTTGTCTCCAAATAACATTTCCACAGCACAGAGATTGCTGAGTAACCACCAACAATGTCTTTCTAGAAATGACAGTAGCACAGCCGAACTGCGCATCGCACGAGATGGTCATACTGCACCAACCCCAGTGCTCACCGATGAAGCGCACTCCGCAGATGCACTGAGCTGTGTACCGAACACTAAAGCCAGCTCACGCGTGTCTAGCCTGACAGGAACAGAGACACAATCGCATTGAGATCTCCTGACCTTGCATCCATTTTCAAATTCTCCTCTTTTATCCAAAGCTCCAAGTTTTGGAGATGTTTTCCAGGTCCAGGACTCAGACAGGTCCGGAGTTGCCAACAACAGGCATCCACCATAGGTCTGTTGCTGACACAGTGAAGTTTAATCAAAAATATACTCCCAAACACCACGAGTTAAACAACACTAAAGAAGCCAGATTTTTTTTATAGCTGCAGATTGTTCTCGTGGACATTTAGCTAGCATTATTAAAGCCATACTTGGTTAAATTCCTTTTCTTTCCATAAGCACATTAAATTATTTATGTATTTACAAATAAAGATGCTTTTCGTTTGTTGCAGATGCAAGTCTTATCCAACAACAGACTACGTAATTAGAAAAGAGCTAACGAACATGACCTTGAATATGTGGAGCATATATTTGTTTAACATAATGGTTTTGTTACACAGACATCCAGCAGGACTGAAAGACAGCTAAGGGTATGGTAATGAGGACCTATTTTTAAGCATCCAATTTTGTTTTAAGAGATGCTGCTTGGCATGAATTGTGGGACTAACTAAAAAGAGTCAGTTCAGAAGAGGGAACCGATAAAGTGAGCTCTGAATAACAGGAAAGGATGGGATAAGATTTTAAGGACTTCGTCCCCATGGACTCCAGGCAGGCAGACTGGTACAAAAACAGCCTGTGGAAGGGTAGGATTGCAAGTCACTTCAGCAAGGAATAGTAAGACACCAGAGAAAATAGCCTTGGTCAAAGAGAAGGGAGGAAAATCAGCGGTCACGTCTTACACCCACATAATTGCGTAGGAAATGATCGAGGAACTTGTGAAGCTGGGGACTAAAACTGGCCCACAGCTCCATTCATCTACCCCATGTCCTCATGATTATTTTTTCCTCTTGGTACACGTGTGTATTACTGTGAGGTCCGCCAAGAATGTCTGAAAGGCTCATTCAGCCCTTAGCAAGGAAACCTTGGCTCCGGGCCACGTGGATGGTTTTGCAGGAAAGGAAAAGCATAAGCTCTGCTGGAAGGCTGCAGTAGACCTGTAGAGAGCTCAAACTGAAATTTCAGATCTGAGCCCCAAAACCCATGTCCTGAACTCAGATTGAGAACATCCCACTCCCAACTAATTTTAATGCACCTAATTAGGAGGGAAGATGAATTAAATTCTGATTTTTACAGTTTATGAAAAAAAACTTATTTATTATACATAGGGTCAATTACAAATCACGTCTGCTAGTTGACTGAGGATCGGAACGAAAATTCTCTCTCTGCTCCCCAAAGCTTACCTACCCCCTGCACAACGCATTATGTTGAAGGTGGGAGAGGTCTAAGTAGAAAATGAGCGGAAGTTTAGTTCTGCCTCCCAGTGTACCAGGAAGCACATCCGAGCTGGTGGAAGAGCTGCTGCAGGGTTCTGCTATTACAGGATCCAAACCAAACTGAAATGAAATGGGACTTTCTACACCAGGATGTTCTTGGGGTTTTGCTCATACCTGGACCTAACACCACAGTCTCAAGTGGTTGTACCGAAATACAATCCCAAGGAAGATAAAGTGTATGATTTTTCAGTCTTTAAATAAAACTGCTCAGATTGATACTCTCAGAATACACTCTCATCCAAAAATCATTCATATTTCAAGTTCAAAATTATAGGAAATACTAGTGTTTAATAATGAATAATCACAGTGCTTAAATGTACTAGGTATGATAATAAGTTTTACATTTTGATGAACAAAAATATTACTCGTGACACACAACACTCAGCAATTCGGTGTGTTTTCTTGTACTGTTTCTCCTCATAAAGAAGTGGCAAAAGCTATTTTTAGCATAAGTATACAGATAAAATATGATTTTGACACATATCGAGAGACTTTGTAAGACATATTTCAAAATTTTATATGTATATAACAGGGTTGCTTTCCTGCTCATATCCTGATTGATCCGGGCACATGATCCCACAACACAGCCTTTGTTATATTTTCAGCAAGGGCTATTTATATCCCAGACACCTCACTAGGTAGCACTTTCTTTGTGACTCTTTCCCCAACTTCTTGTGAAGCGCTACATACTTCGCAACTTTGGTATAACATCCTTACCTATATATACACACACTATATGTTTTATAGATGCATATAAATTTGCAAGTGCGTATATATTCTATCAGTATAGATTATTGTGACACCCTTATGGTCACTCTGCAATGAATATTTTGCATTAAACTCAGCAACAAAAGTTCAGAATAAAGCCCAAAGTAATGAAGAGGTTTTATATTGATCTCAATACCACCAGAATTTTACTGAATGTCTACCTTTTTTTGTTGGTGTAGGTCAGATCAGCTTTGACCCTTTTTTTTTTTTTTTTCCCCTTTTCAATAATTTGTATTCAGTACAGGCTGTGCTAAAATAAACCCAAAAAGTACAATGATTGCTTTAATACATTATTTCCAAAGCTGGCATTTGGGCAAAAGAAAATGAGCCAACGAGCAAACAACTTTTTCCTGTTTTTTTTTGTTCTACTACATAACGTGCATTAACTTAACTGGCCTGAGTTAAATATAACCTACTGCAGTTCCAACGCACTGAATCAGCCTGTTGATTTTTAACAATCGGCTTTTTGCATGGTTTCTTCCCTTAGGATGGTGGCATCAGTATTCAGAAATCAAGGTGGAGGAAACACTAATTGCCATAAGCAATTCTAGCAAAATCCATTACAGTCATAACTCTGTATTCAAACATTCCATTACCAATTAGAATGCTACATTTGAAAAAAAAAATGTGAATAGCTAAAGATAATTATAGGTTTAATACCACTTTCATTACCTCCCATTAATTTCTTCTGAATATGACTAGTATATAGTAAGTTTAACCTTTTACACTCTCTTGCTCTTAAGATAATTCAAGCCTCTCCCCAAGCCAGAATATCTCTACAAAGGATGATGAACAGGTGAGGAGATGTGTGGTGATGGAGTCCTTCATCTCTCCCCCTCTCGTGCTCCATCACTGTTCAGGTTTAAGAACTCTTGGCTGGCACAACCCAACCACTCTGCTCCTCTGTCACATCCACGACAAGCATGGGAAGACCCTGATCTTGGTGTCTCTGTAGTGCACAGGGGACCCTACTCTTGGTTTCTCCCTTTCCAGCCCATGCCAGTCCCGCTTTGGGAACTACCTGCCCAGGTGGAATCAGGGGATGCCTTTCCTGCTCTTTCCACACCTGCTATGAGAAGCACAGGTACCTAATTCAGAACCAACTGGAAGGGGTTTTTAATTTTAATTTATCCTTTGTTGCTGCGCAAATGGGATAAAGGTTTCTAACTGCTTTATTTCCCATGGGTGCTTTCATGGTAAATACGTTACAGATAGTGACACATTCAGATACTACAGCAAGAGGAACAATAAAAGAATTTACGTTAACATTTCTATCTGTGTAACTAGAATTCATGTGGAGGGTTCATACACATGAAGAAACCTGGTAAGGAAGAAATTATTTACGAAAAGTGATCTTATTTTTTCCCAAATGAAGCGTGCATTGAAAGTACACGATGGTTGCATCGTTATGGTACCACATGTGCACACAGTGTTTGCGCTAGTGAAGTCTTGGAAGTGTCTCCAGAGCGTAAGATCACTGTTCATTACGTAGTCAAGTTCTAGCTGTGCTGCCAGAATTCCGTTTCACAACAATTTACCAAATTCTGGGGGCCTAAGAAAGAAAATCAAAAGCAAATTCAGATCTTCCCTGAACTGAAACTTGCTTTAAATAAAGTGGTGGTATAAGTATTCACAGACATCACCAAGCAATGCAGAACCTAAACTAATGGGGAGATTGCAATATGATAAAATGTTTGATCATATCTGCTGGATCTTATCCCAAAGGCTGTTTCCAGGAGATAATCTGTAACATCTCCTCAGGTATTTGGTACAATTGTCCTTAATGTGCATTGAAGTCCATTTCCAGTACGTTAAAAAAATTTGGTTGGCTCTTTTGTTCTTTGTTGAAAGAATGTCTCATTACTTTCCTCCTTCAACAGAGTGTATTAAGCACAGGGAAATTGCGCAGGCCTACAGCACTTTTCATTTAGTTCAGGTATCAGAGGTTTAATGAACTGGTGAACCCACCAGTGTTCCCGCTGGCCTGTGGCAAGGACCTGTCCTGCCGGTCAGCCTTAGCCCTGGGCTGGCCCATACACTCATACATCCTACCGGACTAAACTTCTCCAAGGATGTATGGAAGGATGCAGAATACCCTTCTTTTATCAAACATTCAGCCTGTTGTATCCCTGGAGCAGGCAACCTCACCTTGGCTTGTAAGATCCACTCTTTATATCCCTTGACTTTAATGAAATAAGAAGGCTCGTTGTATAAAATAGTGTTAAACATTCCTTTCTTTCCAACTACGCTTCTATGAAAGATGAAAAGAAGTACTGCCAGCTCTTAGATAATTGCCCAAGTTATGAGCCTTCAGCCCCCTTTTAAACAGGAATTTCACCATTATCAAAGGTCAGCTTTCAGTCTTTCCACTGAGAAGTTTATAAAATACCTATAAAGCCAAATTTTAGTTTGTGCTAAATCTATGTTAGGCAAATTTAATAAGAAACATTTTGAACAGCCATGTACTGCTGGGTCCCAGATGATTTTCTTATGGGACTAATGCAAAAAAATGATTGCCTCTTAAAATCCTGCTTGGGCACGTCATTCTTGCTGGTATTTAAGTCATTTATTGAGAAAAGGTTAATGTTAATCATTTATCAAATGTGGATCATGGTTTTTTTCACTCTATCACCGTTCTTTTATTAGAAAAATACCACACTAGACTATAGCTAGATGTGTACATCATTGCTGTACGTGAGGAAGAATAAGTCCAAAGAGAAGATTATTACATTGCCATAAACAACATCAGGATGGAACTGTGAGGCCGAAGGATGTAGAACAACTATTCATTTTAATGGTATTTGGGTGCCTAATGTCCCAAGCTGGCGTTAAAAACCTGAAGCCAGGAAGCTGCAGAGAGATCAAACTAGTACATGGCTTGTAACAGGGAGACGTTTGAGCAGCCTGCTCTGATCTGAACTTCTCTGAAGTCTGCTGTTCAAAGTCAGTTCGAAGGTTTTCACTTCTGTCCTTTTATAGGGTTTTTATTTTTGCATTTAGTTACCTTTGCTGTCAATATATTGCAATCTGTGCAGGCTTTGCAGCTCTCTGGTATGTACAAGCTAGCCATCTATATTGTTGTGTTGCTGTGGGTGTTGCTATGATGCAACAATAATTTTGAAATTATTTTTATTAAAACTTCCACTCAGTGAAATATAACACGGATGAAAATTACTCTGAATTATGGCAATATAGGCAGTATCCAAAGGGATAAATAATAGCTGTTTCCTAGAAACTGGATAACCCTGGCTCCACTGGAACAGCAGTATAAACACGCTAAACTGGGAATTAATGAGCGGGTATGAATTCAGACCAGTACATGTGACAACAATCAAAAGTAACAAGGCTCGCAGGAGCACTGAGAAGGGCAGTGGGCAGAACAAAGTGCCGGAAGAGCACCCAGTCGCGATGCCAAAGCCCCAAAAGCCCAACAGATACAGCTACGGTTGTGTGGAGAGGAAAAACAGGAAAATCCATAGAATAGGTTGTGGATACACAGTGTGCTGAGAAAGCATTTTCAACATACTTTCCATGCAAGGAGTATTAATTGAAAATATTCTACATAGCTGTAGAGGTGGAGTGAACAGGTCTGGAAAATTTCCAGGACCTCTAACCATGGAGTGCCCATAAACACAGAGGTCTTTGGAGACCCTGGATGTGGCTGCTGTTCTGCTGACTGTGCCCTTCCTGAGTACCTCATTTTTAAATGTTGAGGCTGTAATTATCCCCCATCCTCTTTCCTCCTAATAGTGTAAATTCTGGCTGTACGGTTGGGAAGTAATATTATTTCACATTTTTATATGGCATTTTAACATGTCTCAGGCACTGAGAAGACGTTGATTTAGCCTGACAGGACCGCAGGGAAGTAGGTGGGTAATTATTACTCTTATCCCCTTGCAAAATACCAGAGAATTGAGGAGACTTGTCCTCAGAGAGTATCCAAGCAGGAATGAGGACTCTGGGCTGTGGGGAACCACCTATGTTCATCCAGGCAAACCAGTTCTCGGACTGAGCAGGGAAGGAGAGGGGCTGCAGAGAGCGAAAGCTCTGCTGGAAGGGCTGAAATATTTTTCTTACAGCAATTTAAGGATAATTTTTCAAACTTCTATTTTCTTTTTTCTCACATTTATGACTCACGCAAGGCTAATTGCATGGTGATGTTCTGTTATTATACAGTTATTGGACTGTTTAGTGTGTCTTTTTTAAAAAAAATAAATCATAAATGTGTGTTGAACCTGGAAAACCCTGTAAGCTATAAAGTTCACAAAACTACTCCTTTATGTGAGAGGGGTCTGCCCATAACTTGATGAATGTATTGCCAGATTGAAAAGGAAAAAATCTTTAGTATGGCAAAAACTATGAAGGTTCATATGATTTGAATTAAATTCAGATAATAACCATACTTGGCTCACTGCTGTTTGGAAAGAGAGTTTGAAATTCTCCTCAGAGACATTTCTTAGCTTAACTTTAAATGAGAGCTATGACTGACTACTCCTTTCAAAGAGGAAGAAAAAGAGTTCAACATATTTAAATCCTTTACTAGAGCCTCTTGCCTCTTTCGAAGTCTATTTCCTTTTAAAATGATATTTATAGATAAAAGGAGGAGATGAGAGCAAGGGAGATATACATCTGCACAGAAATGCTCATCTCTCTGTGTATCACACTCTATAAATATACACATTATAAATAAAGATATATTACTCTGTGTGTGTCTGTGGAGAAGGCTTTTCATTTTGTCTGTATTTACCCAACCATTTGAGCAGGCAAATTCCTGAGCATGTACAAAGGCACTGTATTATTGCAATTGGGCTACTTGCACTTCCTCAGATAATAAAAATCTTTCTAAATCCATATTAAAATATTAAAATCTGATTTCAAACAGTATCAGTTGTTAGTCAATACATGTGAACACATTTCATTGCAGTGGTAGCAATATTAATTGTTTTCTGTAATTAAGGTCTGGCAGCTGAGAAAAGCACAGTGGGAAGGAAGAGCCAAACCAATGTGATGCTGTAAACACACTCCCCACCACCCCAGTATAACTTAGAGCCGCCTCCAGAAGCTGTAATTTATGTTGCCAACAACAATTTTGGATCAGAGACATGCCACGTGCTTGATCAGCCCCTTCCACCATTGATATTCCCTCTTTTCTTGAAGTTCTCCACAAGAAGTTGGTCTATCCAAGGGTTTTCAAGTGAAGAAAATCTTCAGCTCTCCTCTTTGACAGCCTCAAAGCTGGTTTGTGGTAGAGGCAAGCTATTGAGATTTGCTTCTAACATTAAAATGCACCACTGGCACTAAATTGGTCACAGATCACAATGCCTGTTGTAGTTACAAAGGCTCTAGAAACAGTGAGAAAAACAAACTACTTATAATGGAAGACATTGTTAGTCCACAATCACGCTATTTTCCTGTTTTACATGCGTGGAAATGCATAGTTTCCCTTACTACATTTCACCAGACCCTGCCAAAATAATTTACAAGCAAGTAAGTTAAAACAAACCATGAATAAGAATATAATTCCTTTAAAAACAAAGGCAATTGTGTTAGAATTTTTATAGATATTTGTGTGTGTGCATGCGTACCTCTCATACAATACATCCAGTGTTAAATAAACAGCTTGTACTGCTGGTGTTTTGAAGTGCTAAGTTATGAACACAAAACCAACCCCTCAAATTTGTGCACATTTTTTTTCTCTTTTTATTTTTACTAGATAACCCTTCCTCAACCCCCAAATGGTCCAGATGTGTTTCAGCAGCTGTCCTTGCTTCCTCTGTAGTGTAAGTTTAATGGATGAGCATGCATATGAATGTCCTATCATCAACTCATTAAACAGTACCTTCCAGATTACTGAAACGCACTTAAAAATTATGATCTGCCCTTAATACCTGGGTGCAACACCACTGAGCAATGTGTTTCCTTTTCAGAAGATGTTTTTTGATGTGTTACTAACCATTTAGTGACATTACTGATTAGATTACCCGTTAGAAATAAACCAGTTCCATATTTGTCCTGTCAGGAGGCAGAATATGTTCTCTTTATCCAATGAATTTGAGTTTTCTTGTCATATTTTTTTCCTAAAACACCATTTTATCAGTGATTCATCTTGCATTATTCAGCCTAAGGTTGGAGGAAGGAAGAAATAAAGGACATGTGCCAACATGATGGAGGTAATAAGGGACACATGCAAGCAAAACACGTTTGAGTTGTGCTGAAACAAAACTCACTGTGGATATGGGACTAATTCTTCCTCCAGATGCGCTTGGAAGCAGCAGGACCTGTATGTGTGTGCTTGAGGGTAGGCTTTAGTCACAACGACCAGAAACCACCGAAGGGCAGTGACAGTGGGACACGGCGGTTTTGGAATTTACGGAGCCCAGATCCAAAATTTACATCTTCAGAGAACTCGAGTAGTGATGGACTCAAATCATCCTGCTCTGACTGGCCGATGTTCAGGAATGCCTTATATCAGCTATAACTGATGATAGTACATACATGTGAATGACACGACAAATGTAAAACTGAGGGAAACTAGCAAACCACACCTTAAGGGCACCCTGGAGAGACGCTGTGACAGCAGACCATCATGGCTTTCTCCAGCTGGAGCTGAATGAAATGCCTGAGTAAATTGTTTATGTCTGTACGTTAAAGCCAAAACCACCTCACAGGGATCTGCAACCCTCAGAAATAATAAAACCAGCAGCACGCTGTGATATGGTACAAAAGAAGTAGGAAGGGGCAAAGATCTGTGAAAGAACAGTGGTTGTAGAAGGCTGCATTTAGAAAAGAAGAAAGGATGGCGTCATCAGAGAAGCACGACTGTGTTAAGCACGGAAGCCGGGTAGAAACGGGACTGAGGGAAGGTGGAGGAAACGGAGATTATTTGAAAGAAAAAGTGGTATAAACCTGGAACGCCACCACAGGTGAGATAAAAGGAACCTGGGGCTTGGGGAGGCACAAGGAAAGGAAAGTGCCTGACAGCGCAGAGCTTCCCAGGGGAGAGGACAGAGCGAGCCCCGAGTGCCGCAATGCTGCTCTCAGCGTCATTGCTGGGCCTCCTTCATCTTCAAACGGTTCCTCACACACTTTCCTTGAATTCTTACACTAAGTTTCCCAAAATATGACTGAACTGCCCTGTTTCTCCTAAAAATAAAGCCTTTGTCTCAGGTATTACGTGCGTGGTCTGGTTCAATTACAAGTCCCTTTACACGACAGCTTCTTTGTGCTTTATCTATTGCGCTGAAGAGTCTATGAAAAAAGCGATGCGTGTGTGCAATACTGCTGCCATTCTGAAAGGCTTACACCCCTAATTTTGCCTTTTCTCTGCTGAGTTTCTTCTGCCTCTTGCTAAATGTACTCTTGGGGTAATTAAGTTAATATTTATAAGTCTTAACAGAGCAAACAGCTTAATTTTAGTTCCAATAAGATTTAAACACGTTTGATGCTCCACGGGAATAGATTCAAGCACCTGCTTCAGTCTGTTCTACTGAAGTGAAAGGACACAAGGGTGAAAGGGCCCTTTATGGGCTCACCGGGCATTTTTTTGTTACTCTCCAGAAAACATTATTCTTGGGAAATATCCCAGACACACATTACCAGTCCCTGGCTGGGTGTACTCTGTTATTCTAGAGGAAGTGGAAATACAACAGAATACAGATAATGGCATTCAAAATGAAGAGAAAGTAGCTTATGTAGTGCTGATACAAAAAACCCCAACTGAAATCAAAGAAAAAAATAAACGAGGAATACACTAGGCCTGCAGTTTATCCAAATCTGTGAATAGGATTCTACATTTCCCATCTTCTTTGCTAAGAAAGCTACTCAAGGTGTCTCAGGTCTGCAGTGAGAAACCCTAGCGGTAGCATTACCAGTAGAGAAGACAGCAGTCTGCTTCCTTGCCAGCAACGAAAACAAAACCAATCCTACAGTTTTGTTGTGGAAAAGGCTTGTCTGAGACAAATGCCCCATCACACAGTGGGTGTAGCAGGGACTGAACCACTGCTGAGCAGGCACTGCTCTCCGGGTCTCGCAACACGGAAAAATTCACTTCTGCGCTAAATGGAAGAACCATAACGAAGTTGAACATGTGCTGAATCCAAGCAAACTGTTCCTATTTCCTTTGTGGGCACTAGCAATATTTCATTTCAACTGTTGTTATGCCTCGCACAATTTGAATTTTACTTGATATATACTGGTTCCCATTATGGTGACTCAGACTTGTGGGTGGGTTAGGACCCTGTGTAGGGCCAGAAGCAGCTTTACGTTACCTGCCGTCCCGCTAGAAGCCTACAAACCTCCCAGTGAAAGTTAGAGCAGTCTCACAGCTGGCCGGAGTCCTTCCCGCATTTTCTCCTTGCCTGCTATAGTTCCCCAAAAGAATATAATAGTTCTTAAATATCAGCTTGGCTCCCTTTCCCCTACCCTAGTGCAGATTAGAAATAAGTCTAATATAATGGTCTTGCACAAGCCAGGGTTGTCTCTTATGCCATATCTCCATGGGTTATTTTGGATTTCAAGAACCGCTCTGAGAGCTGTAACACAGAAAAGGGCCCACCGCACTTTGTAATTAACTACGTGGTTCTGTGTTTGAGTTCTTCAAAACGTTTCTCACCTTACAGGTTCATTAGAATATACTACAAGGTTTTCACTTGCACATTGAAGGCATAACAAGCCCTTTCTTGGAAACAGGGCAGGCAGTCCTTTCCATCCTCCAGCTACAACGCCTAGTGAGGTGTTGGGCAGATCTGGAAAAGGCCCAAAAGACCCTTTTCCTCAAATGAATGAAACGTTAGCTCACAACCAAGAGCAGCAATTGGCAACCTCTGCAGCCATCCTTAGACTGATGCTTTGCTAGCATTAGAAGCAACATAAATCCTAATAGATTAGAATTCCTATTTTCACCCCATATTATTTCCTTTTAATATTCAGAATTACACTGTTCACACTATGTCCTGGTTTGAGGTAAAAGAGAACCAACTTTCTGTTCAGTAATTTTATTTCTCAGCTAGGCCTCTTCTAACTCTCTGAAATTAACAGCATGTTGTGTCTAAAATGGTTCGTTCAGAGTGATAAGACAGTTTGTGCCAAGGAATGGTATGGACTGAGGCTCTTGCTTTTACTCATTGCTATAACAACCAAGGTCAGCAAATTTTGTTATTTGCCCCATTAGAGGGTCAGAAGCAGAAAAGCGTAGAGGGGTCCCACCTGCAGGGAGGAGCGAACAGGACAGGTGACCCAAAATTGACTAACAGGGTATTCCATCCCATCTGCCCCATGCTCAGTATAAAAGCTGAGGGATCAAAGGGTCAACGATCTTCCCCCAATGGCTGACGTTCGAGGAGGACCCTGTCTGTTCATCTGACTTTGATCCCGATTGGCGTGTTCCTGATTCCAACTCTGGAACCCAGTTCCCACCCATCACTGAGTCCAGCCTGGGACCTCCCCAGTGCTTGCTGGTGACATCACCCTGGGAGCTTAATAGGGTTTTGCATATACTGTATCTATTTCATTATTTTCCTTTTTATCTTATTATTAATATTTCATTAAAGTAGCTTAGTTTCTTCTAAACTCATAAATCTCTTTATCTCTCCTCCTCCTCTCCGTGCACGAGAGGCTGGGGGGGAGCATCTGTCGCTGGCCATTGGCCGATTTGGCCAAAACCACGACACACAACTTTCTATGTCCAACCTTATCTAATATTCTTTAACCCTCTTGAAAAATTTAAATCAAATCTGACAAAAGGGGCATATGTTCTCAAAATTTATGAGACGATGTCTAGCGGGGGGGGAAAGAAAGAGACATTGCATTACAAAGGCATGTAGTGATAGGATGAGGGGTAACGCCTTCAAACTGGAAGAGGGGAGATTTAGATTAGATATCAGGAAGAAATTCTTTACTGCGAGGGTGGTGAGCCCCTGGCCCAGGTTGCCCAGAGAAGCCGTTGCCAGGCTGCCCCATCCCTGGAGGGGTTCAAGCCAGGCTGGACGGGGCTCGGAGCAGCCTGGGCTGGTGGGAGGTGTCCCTGCCCAGGGCAGGGGGGCTGGAACTGGGTGAGCTTTAAGGTCCCTTCTAACCCAAACCATTTTATGATTCCATGATTGATGTCTCCGATGGGAAGGGGGCCAGACCAAAATGTAAAGCTATGTAAGTCAAGAGTCAAGAGTGAGATCCCTAGTGCTGTTGCTTTAGGGATAATAAGTCAGGTACGTGGATGTGCACGTGTATAGCAGGAGTTTTGCTGTGCAAGATGGAGCAACTCATCTCTGAAAATCTGCTTAGTTGCTCAGCTGGAGCACACAGAGCCGTTGGATACCACTGGCTGCTTTCAGTGGCTGTGCTGCCACTTTTGTGCTTTTTTTGGTTGGCTGGTTTAATTAGGAGTCTTATTCACAAGAGACAAGGACCATCCACATGCACATGTGGATACAATCTGGCAGGAGTATTGATTTTTCTATTAGCTGTCCAGCAGACTAGTTATTTTAGGCAAATTTGTAGAACATCTTCCAGTTAATTTTGACAGGTTTTGTAACATGCAATGACAAGAGACTAGACCAGAGCAAAAAATACAAAGGGAAACCAAGTATATTTTGTTCCTAACACATGATGCTTCCATTTGAAAGAATTTTTCCTAACCTGCGTTACCAAGACCCTGGCTTCCATAAATAATATGCCATAATTTTGCACTGAAAAGTTAATTTTACAGACCTAAAAGGGCAAACGTATCACCAACTATTACATTCTTTCTTCTTTGTATATTTTTACATCTTCCATAAATTAACATAATGTTTCTTTGTGTATGAAATCTACTATAAGGCTATGTTTAAAGATTCTTCCAACTATTTGTGAAATTTAACACTCAAAAATATTACAATAGGCGGAATCACACTGCTCTGATAAACAGTATTACACGTTTAGTTTTGTGTCCGATGACGATTTAGCATTTAGGAACATCCCACTTTAGTTCAACAGACATTGAAATCTTACAAAACTCATCTAATAATAGTTTGAGCTCTTGTTTGGTCAAAAAATGAGGCTTATTACAGAGTATTTCTGTAACTATATTGCTACCTAGAAGCTGAAATGACAAAAAAGCAATTCTTTTGGATATTTGAAAAGATACAAAACGTATTGAGAAACAAGCTGTATTTTCTATAGTTGGGTTCTCCTCTACCTAACAACAACTTTCAAGAGAACCTTGAAAAATCAATTTAAAGCATATTTATTTAAACAGACCCCAATTTGCCATTTTGATGAGTGTATTATTAATGCTATAGGTTACATCAGAAAAGATTTGGCAGTTGCTTCCTATTGCAAATCAGTATATTTTCCCTGGAATAAGATTTTTTTTTTCCCTTCCTGTTTATAATCACACATACACATACAGAAGGTTCCCTTGTTTCCAGTGATTTCCAGTAGTACTGATGGTGCACGTGTGTGCATAATGAGAGGAAAAAGACAAATTATGGCAGGCTTTAAAGGTTTTATTGTCTTTGATACACACACGCTGCTCCTATTGAGGTAGCTAACGGAGGCTTTGCGGGAATATCTACAGTAGAACAGACCCTGCAGCTGTTAACCTGAAATTATTCTCATTTATCATTTGAAGAAAGGAAAAAGAGACCTATTTAACTTTCTCATGGTAAAAATACTATAAAAGTTTTTACTGTGTATATGTAAGCAATCCTTACCTGTTTCCACCTACCACCATTCTCACTGAGAACCTTATAATTTTTCTTCATGAAGTCTTTCCAGTTCAGGGTGCGCACTACAAGATCAGTCTGATCTGATTTGGGGAGCAGATCACAAATATTGTCCTGGGGGTCCAGAGGCAGAATTGCCCCCTCCAAGATTTTCCTGCTGATTCTGAGTCCATTTTAGGGAATTATAGTGTCCACATCTATCAGAGACGTGGATGGGATATGGGCTGTGCTGAAGAAACGGGCTGAAAGAAGAATGTCAGCAAGAGAGAAGTGACTTCTGGTCAAAGAAAGCAAACACCTGTGCTACACAGTATGGTCAGATCCAAAATCTGAGAGGGAATAATGCAGTGTTATCTTTTCATGATCCATTAATGTGACTGGGTACGGCACATTGAAGGAGCTGTATAGAAACGCAGATATGCAGATACTTCATACCTTGCCACGGACCTCTTGTGCAGCCATCACCTTTCAGGTGGTAAGTTCAAAAGCTTTAGCAAGATAAGTACTACCAGTGCAGCGTTACAATATAAAGGCAATTTAAGTAATTAAGGAAGAATTCTAGATAACTGATTTGATTATCATAAGATGAACTTTAATACACTTTAATAAAGCCGACAGCTCCATACGCTGCTGAAGCTTGACGAGTTGGACGGTACGATGGCAGACAGAGCTCAGCTGAAAGCATCTGCCTGGTGGGCAATGACCAATTCATTCAGGAGGAAGAGTCCATCAGACTCATTATCTTTTCCATCTCCATCTAATGGAGATGAAGAGGATGTGCGGGGGTAGAAGAACACCAGCACATGCCTACAAGGCATGGCCTCCAAGGTTTGCATGAGACCCTCAAAACTGTTTCCCACCACTGACCACCTGTCCCTACCAATGAACCTGTTCCCTGGTTTGTTAGCAAAATGGGAAGGGAAGTCTTTGAACAATAAGAAAATACAGGCTTGTGCTCCATCTCTAAAACAGAACATAAAAAGTATATTCTCTGGTAAAAATGGATTTGGTTTATGAACCTACCCACCCACACCCAGAGCAAAAGCAGAACCTGCATGAGAATTAATACCTTGTGTTTGTAATCAGACATTATTTTCTCCTGCATAAACCACAAACAAGTGTTAACTGGAAAGCCTTAATGAAGCGTAATGATTTGGTTGAGGGGAGAAGTCAGCAGGGGCCAGGCACACAGCCCCAGCACACACACACAGAGGTCTAACGGTTCCCAGCGCTTGATTGGTTTTGTTCCTCCTGCTTTTATCCCCCTCCTCTCTTCCATTTCTCCCAGCAGCAAAAAGATGTATAAAGTCAACGCGCCACACTACATCCTGAGCGGGTGAATGTGTGAAATTCCCAGGCTCTGTGCAGTCACCGATCTTGACAACTCTTCCCCTTCTGCACAACTACAGTCTGAAGCAGCTGCTGGCTGGGACCTTGTGCACGGTGACAGACCTGAGCAGGCAGACAGAGAGCTGCTTTCCTTTACTTGCCCTAAGGGGTGGCACAGCGCTTTAGCTTCTAAAGGAAGTCACAAGAAAATATTTTTTTGTGATTTATCAGTTTCAGAATGCCTGTCTCATCAAAGTTTTTTTGCCACCGTGTTGAGAGATTTAAAAATCGTTTTAAAGAGATACATCACAACTTGTTTTAAAACTTGAGACTGACTCAACAATATATATATTTTTTTAAATAAACACATGTTTGCTAGAGCTGATCGAGTGAAAATTAAGGAGTACGCTTTCTTTTGCAGGAGTAAGAATAGGCAGGCTTGGGAAAATTAAGTTCTGTATTTCATTTAGCCTAAGTCAAACTAAATGATCATCAAGGCAAGATTATGGATAGCTAGCTTGTATTCTTTAACGCAGATATATCTCACTTCAAGCTCTGAAGAATGTTAAAAACACATTAAGTAGAAAATTACTAAGATGGCTAATTAAGTGTTATCGAAGAACACATCTGCAAGTATACATGCACTGGCAGCTCTTCCATCATAAATTGCTCTTATTACAAAAAGTAGAAACTAGTCCTTGTGGGGAAAATCAGGCAGTTACTTCAAGAAGAAAATATTTATACATTATTAAAGGACTGATTTTTCAAATACCTGACGTTAATTTAATGAAGATGGAAATCATGCCTATATTCACCCATCTGTTTGATGAAGGCTCTGCTGAATATTTCAGAAAGGAGAAATTGGCTTCTTTCAACACCATTAGCAAGACTTAGTCAAAAGCAGGTGCTGCAGAAAATTATTTTAGTGGATTACTATCCCCCATTTTCCCCTTAGATTCAAATAACATAGGATGAAAGAAACGCAGCTTTCAGTTCACCTCACAAAATGCCTGTAGCACAAAGAAGGTTCATTTGTCCTTTGAGCCAGAGGTTGAAATCCAGGTTCCTCTTTTCCCCTGCATTTCTGAATGAGCTTTAACCAATCTCTTGAACTCTTCTGGCTATACTAACCAAACCCTGGGGTTAGCGGACACCTACAGAAGCATTACAGTCTGGGAAGAGCTGTCTCATATATATTATAGAAGATTCTGAGTTCTCTATTGGTGTTGTTGTTACGATTACTGTTATTATTATTATCACCTGCCGCTTTTCCATGGGATTAGCTAGGACAAGGAGCAGCCCCAGTCTCACGGGAGAGACGGTGTATCTGTAACCACTGCTGTTCACACGACGCATCCGCAGCACATGTGTGTTCCCTGCGGTCGACGCCAAGGTCAGATCCTCTGCCTCACATCCAACATGGGAACCTCACCTTTCACACCGGGGTTGAGAGCTGTGAGGATTAACTTGCGCTCTTTCATACCGACCATTGCTCTGAACGATACAGCCAGGATTTGCAAAACCTTTCAAGGCTTATTTGAGAGAGGAATTATCTGCATTTAGCTAGCTGGAAAGTACCAGTGACTGGAATTCCTCCAAGAATTCTTTTTACAAAGTAAAATATTTGGAAAGTACATTTGCAATCAATTTAAAGGAAAGGCGCATTTTATATTAAAACCCTCATACTCCGGTTAAAACACTCACTTTGACTATTATTTTCTAAAATGGAGTGTTACAAGATCCAAGCACAATATACTGTGGCTTGCAGAGCAGAGTTAATAAACAGGATAAAGTTTCACCAATGCAAGTTGAGATTCTGCTTCTCTTTGATTATTCCCCTTTTCATCCTGACCCATGCCACTACGAAGTAAAAAGAGCATGCATCACAGTAAATTTTGAAGATGAAAGTTAGGGTCATAGTTATGAAAAACAGAAACTGAGACTGATTTTTCCCAAAGCAGGTCTAGATTTCTTAAAAAAAAAAAGACGGAGATAGTTTCCAAAGCTGTTTATCAGACTAGTATTTGAAAACTACTGGGCATGTAGCCTTTCAGAAATTTCTGGCTATTTAGGAGGTTAATGCCTATGAGGACACATCCCACAGTGAAAAACTCCTCCCCTAAATCACATAATTTCTTTAAAAATGTACCACTTCTTAGGCTTCTTGGACTAGATCAACTCAGTGGCAGGTTTCAGTGAAAAAGCACTGGCTAATGGCGATGCCTGACCCAAGTATCGCTTTCAGCGATGCTTCTTGTGCAGGGCTGACAGTCTCAAATGAAACCATAACTTTACCCCTTATGACAGAGGGCAGAAACTGTTACCGCTGGAGTTATAAATCCAGAAAAGGCTTTACATATTTTTAAAAGCAAGTAAAATGAATCTGATTGTTTATTTTACCCTTTCTTGTTTTACATATGCTGTACTGGATCTATCTGAAACATAAGAGAAGAAAATAAACCATGCCAGGCTTTGGCAGTGCTAAGCCTGGTGTGTTATGGTTTTCTGAAGTTAAGTGTGCTACATTAAACGTGCTAAGCGAAGGGAAGATACAGCATTGTTATTGTAGAGGACATTTTGATTCTTTGAAATGGCAAAGGGTAGATAGAAATAATAAGACCTCCTTACGTCTCACATCATGGAGGATCTTAACGCACTTTAAAAATTGCTCTCAAGAGAATGACCTCACCCAGCACTGGTACATGCTGATCCAACGGGTGCTAACACAGCCCTTATTAACCGCAGCACTGTGTTTGTAAAGAGTAGAACAAGAAATAACATATCCAGTTGAAAATGCAGTGGGAATTTAGACAAAGGCACTGGGGACTCCAGCCAGAACACAGGGACTAACACCCAAACTCTTGCAAAACGTGCTTGTGGGGTCTTTTAATGGCCTCAAGCAGTTGTAGCAGAACAGTAGCTCTATATTTGAGCACAGTCAGAAACACAGCACCATCCAGTTATTAGTTGAGTCATGACTCAAAAAACTAGTCCATTCACAGGTTATTCACTGGCAGAGAACACCGGGTTCGGAGTCAGACCTGCACAGCCAGCCCCCGAGCTTTTACCTTGTGTACCGAGAACATTTCAGTCCATTTAATCTCCATACTCCTTTCAGCTACTGATGTACTTGCAAGACTGCCAGCAAGACTAAAAATTAGTTCCAGTGTCTGTGGCAAGGTACCAGACATTTCTTACATAGCATGGGCTGAATCCCTCCAGACTTAGTGGTGACTGAGGTATGTCTAGGTGAGTGGCACACCTAACACGCAGGGTAACCTCCTTTCTGGCTTGCTTGGCTTCCAAACTTGTGGCTGAGACAGACACTACCTGTTAGAGCCCAGCTCTTCTCAAGGCAAGTCCGTTTGCAGAAAACACTCTGCTGCTCGCCACCACCTGCACCACATCATTAAAGTCAATGCGTTTTTCAAAACAGCTTTCCAAAGTGAAATATTACAAGGTATGAAAAGTACAATTTGGCTTGGCAGGCCCTGGTGCCATCTTGCAGTGCCACAAAGCCTGCAGTGTCTTGGTCCAGAACGTACGATCCCTCATGTTAATTCCCTGCTTTGTTCTTCTATTGGTTATACCAGAGCTTTCACATTGAAATCCGCTCAGAGGGGTGTGAAATCATCGGTGACACGCGAGAGGAGAGCCAAAAACCTTGGGTCTGCTTGTTCCTCTCTCTATGCCAGCCTTCTTTGGAAAGATATGCTTGCTCTTGGCAAAGTCACCAGGGCAAATATGTATAGCCCTTTCCTGGAACAAGTGCAATCAGTCCTGGGAAGACTTAGAAAAAGTAGTAGCTACTTGTCCTGCCTTTTCCAGTATATCTTGCTCAATTTCTTCTGAAAAGATCCAGCATAAACTCTTTTATCATGAGAATTGCCGCTAAGGGGTATGGTCCCGTTTAGACATAAGACTGGGAATAACTTAGGTAGAGATACAAAGGAAAAAGGAGGTTAATTTCTAAGTTCCAGAGAGCTAGAAAATCAAACGTGATCATGGGTTTTCTACAGAGATAAATCGGGATTTGGGGAGCAAGAAAGCTTGGTAGAAAGACCCTATGTGTGGAGAACACACAGAGAGGACAGCTGTCCATCATTCTGAGGTATGTCGAGCTATGAACACTGGGAGGTCTCAGGTGAGCAGATCTTTTTATCCAGAGGAGGAACCTCCTCTTTCCACATTGCCATGCTCTGACAGAGAGCTTTCCCTTGGGAGACTTGGGGGAAGACAAGTTCATTTTGTAGCCCAAGCCTGCAGCCTTCTCCCACTGCAAACCTAAAATTTCCTGATCACTGAAGCTGGCGGTTCCAGGTAGACCATCAGTTTAGATCCCTGCAATCAAGAAATAACGCCCCAAAAGTTTTGTCTGTATGGTAGAGCTGCTGTAGGGCTGGGAGTTAATCCTGAATGAAGGCAGAGATGCAGATCAAACTGTCTCTAGCATTCCCACAGCCCTTACAGTGGTGCTGGTCCATGCCCCAGGCATCACCTACTGCCGAAGGGCGCTGAAGCCCAGCCAGGAGTAGTCAGACCCCCCTGCCAGACACGCAGGCAGCCCCCAGGCCAGCCACAGAAGCCCCATCTAACAGCAAAATATTGCTCCCCAAGCCCAAGGCAAGCAGAAGTCAGCTTTTGGCGCATGTAATGTGATCCAGACCCCACCTTGTCTAGGACAAGGAACAAGCAGAGGCAGAGCCTCAAAAGAGCCACGCTGGCTTCAAGCCCAGAGAGGTAAATGTGCCTGCCAGGAACCCAGCAAATCCTGTGCTCCCAAAGCATCCACCGTGCTCCCCTGCCTTAGATGCCTGTAATGAGAAAAAAAATGCAGATGCATATTCAAACAAACTCAGGTTAGATCAAGATAAAATTTACATGAACTCTGCACCATTAGTATTACCGGGTATACAGGCAGCTTTGAGAAGATACGATAAAACCTTTAATTGTGGAGAACCTGAGAGTAAACCGAAATAACTTCTGTGTTGTCAGTACTGGTAGATGCCGTAGATGATAATAGGAACTTTGTAGGAGTATTTATGATCACCTTGATTAAAACCAACAGAGTTGCACTAAGGATCAGCCAGGACAATTTTGCCCTTAAAAACAGTGTAAGTGGCTTCCAAACTAGAGGAACTGTAGAAATGAAAATCTGAGTTCAGGTTCGATCTTTAACACTTTAAGTCTTTGTGGCGTCTCACTCGCCACATTTCTTGCACCCTTACACAGTAGGATGTGAAACTCCAGGAGCCACTGCAGGCAGACAAGATTGTAAATGATAATAGCATATATGCATATTCTAGATACGTATGTATTCCCACATGCCTACCTCTGAAACTCTGTATTGATATCCAAGCTCTTCATCAATGAAGAAATTGGTAAGGATACCTTCTTTCTTTCTTTCTCTGCCATTAACAATGTTTTTCTCGGATAACATACAGAAAAGTATGCTATCTTTGCCATGAAAATGGCAAAGCCCCCAAGATGTCAAAGCCTCCAATCCCCCAGTGAGCACTGAGGACACACAGAACCTGCAGGACATGCTGAGCGATTAACCGAAGGGCAAAAAGCCACTGCATAAAACTGAAGACAAAGCCCAGCTTGCACCCGGGGACCCTGCCAGGCCAGGCTGACGTTTGCAGTGAGCGCTGAACCCAAGCTAAGTCTGAGCTGGTTCAGGGTTCACTGTGAACATCTCACACAGCTACATAAACAACCCAATACAGGCAGAACCTCGCATTCAGTTTAGAAAGTCTGCGGAGCTCCAAGAAAAGCAATTTATGCTTTGCCAACAATGTCTTAAATGGAGCTAACAATTAGCAAGGTTTGAAATTCTTTTATTTCCCTTAAACATCAGAATTAGTGCTGCAATGGAGATTCAAACACCTTAACAGCACAGCAGTTAAGAACAACAGCTATGAAATAGTCACTGGAATTTAAATCATTGTCTAATAATACCAGGTTTGTAACATGTTGCCTTTTTATAAAATCAGAATATTCAGTAGTGTCTTAATGTTTTAAGGAAAGTTTTGGCCACGTTTGGTTTTCCTTTTACAAATGCTCCCAGTCATCAGAAATGTATGACTGTTTACTTCTTAATGTTTTTTGGGGTTTTATGTCAAACTGTCAAAACAATTACCTCATTGGAAGCCACGTCTTGGCATAGAGACAGTGGAAAGAAGAGTGATTCTCCTCTATGGACAACAAAGCGAGCCGTTCAAGCTGGCTACCCTTGGAGAGCAGCTTGCTCCAAGATAATGTGGGAGATAAGTGATTGCACCGACTCTTTTTCATGTTACAAAACAGTTCGATGCTTGTGAAGGGATCAACCTGCTCTTTTGAATTAGACACAACAGAAGGGAGAGGGTAACTTCTGGGAATAGCAGCGAACTGGGAAAACACGTCTGCAAGGTTTTTATTTCCTCCCACTGGTGTCCTTGAAACAGAGAAAAGTGAATTTTAACACCTATGCCAAAATTCGTGATTTTATAAGAGGCACACGTTACCTTGGAGCGCATGAGGTACAAGTCCAAGCTCATTTCAGTGTGAACCAGGCAACAGATTTGATGAAGAGTGCCCTTGAGCACGTCCCGTCTTTCACACCATTTCTGTGGGATCTTTTTTCCCCCAGTCTTGTGAAAGTATTGTACAAGCAGCTTATAGGTGAATTAACCCTTTGATGAAATTTAAAAGCTCGCAACCTCTCTCTTCCTCTCCTCACAGGAGGAAGTAAAGCAATTGCTTTACCATACTTAATTGCTGCAAAACTCTCAGATTAGTGAAATGGCAAGGTCACACAAGAATAATGCCCAGGGCCTGATTCTGCAGGCCAGAGGCACAGCGACTGTCCCAGCCTCCATCTATACTGTGTGTGCTCCAGGCGTGAGCGCTGGCATTAGCCCAGTCGAGCCTCCTGTCTCACCGCAGTTATGCCCAAATTAGGATGCAGACAGATGTATGTCTCAGCTGGGAGATGGCAAACACTGGAGTCACGTCTTGGTTTAATTGATAGATCTCTGACAGACAAGATCCCTGACAGCTGCTTAAGGCTTCTCCTAAATTCCGCTCCAACCTATAGTCAAGCAGGCAGGTGTAAAGTCACACACGGTTTAAGTTAACCTGTTATACATTGAGTTGGAATGGAGAAGCACCCATAAAATCAGCACTAGTCTCTGCCTGAATGTGATCTCTAATAGCACAGCTGTAACAAGGGCCTGCCTGTGCAAGCACTTTTTCACCACCCCTCTCCCCTGACAGGGTTAAGCTGTCCCGTCTTCCCTCCAGCTGGTGGGGAAGATGTAGCAGAAGTCGAGGTAGGTGTTGGTCTCTACCGATACCTTTACTAGCAGTTGCTTTCCTGGCCACATCTGTCTGAATGCTTTTCTTCTTGTGAAGCAGTTCAAAGACATGTACGCCAGGATGATAGCTAATGCAACATGAGATTACAAGATATGAGCAATAGGTCTACATAAATACTTCGTCTAAGCTTGGATTGCAGTTAGCTGTCGCTGAATACCTGTGTAGAGCTACATCAGATGGAAAACATCTTTTAAAAGTCTTATTGAAGAGAACTTCAGTACTTGCCTTGAGGGAAGTGGCTCTTCAGGGTATTTACATGAGGCCAAATCCTGTCACAGAGCCATTCGCCTCTTGGCACAAACGTCACCAAGGTTATGTTTAAGGAAATGCAACCGTAAAGAGGAAAGCTTGAACAGTATGACTCAGCAACATTAAAGTGGCCCCATGAAAGAAGAGCTTGCAAACCATAATTAATGGACTGGAAATTGTTTTGAAACAACATTAGATGAAGCAGGATGTTTTTAGATGTATTTTACATGATTGCATGGTAGGTAACTCAAGTGTGCCCACAAAGGTCAACAAAAACATTTCCACTGACCTCCAAGAGACAGCATCTGATGGCAAATAGACCAGGAGTCCCAAAGAAATGCATACCGGAAACAACATTTTATGCATACATATTTGAACTTCCTACCACAGTTGTTCATGATCCATATTAAGTACAAGCGTTTCATCTTCGGAAGTGCCAGGCGCTGAGGAAATGTGAGGATCCCTCACAGGATTTAGTGAGCTGTGCTCCTGGCAGCTTAGGTTGAAAATGTTGGTCTTAATCATTCAAACACATGCATAGATAGCTTTCATCAGAGCAAACGCCTGCTCATCTGTACACAAACACAGGTGTATACATAAAGAGATCGTGTAACAGAAAGGTGAGCAGTCATTTTTTGCAGTGGTTAAAAGGCTTCAATTCTGTCTGTCCTTAGGTAAATCCACATTTCTGGTGTTTTTTAGCAAGTTTCCAGAAAAAGCCACATTGATGTTCCTTGTTTCATATGGGCTTGTTCCATATTCTTTCTACAGAATGAAATAAATGTGGACTTTGCCTTAGAAAACCGCATCACTAGCATTGTTTACCAATAAACTTTATTATTGAAGTGCCTTTAGAAAAGAACCAATGCCGGGCAGGCTAACCCATCACTTCTAATGTTTGTCTTGGATTTCTCATATCCTAAAGCCAAGCATTCTGGGATATTGGAGGTAAACACCTATCAAAGTCAACACCATCAAAAGCACCTAAAAGCTGAGCTCAGCCCTCGAAAAAGTAAATTGTCGCTATGCTTTCATCTCCCTTGAGACACTGGAAACATTCCAGGTCAAGTTGGATGGGGCTCTGAGCAACCTGATCTAGTTGAAATGTGCCTGCTTATTACAGGGGAGGTTGGACTCGGTGACCTTTAAAGGTCCTTCCGACTCAAACTGTTATATGTTTCTATGACTCTATACTCGGGGGGTGAAGAAATTAAGACGACAAGTGAAGAGTCTCCCGATGAGTGCTGCATCCTCTTGTGACCAAGGGCTGCTCCGGGTGTGGACAGCAGTAGTGATCTGGTGCTCAGAGAAAAAATACATGGCAAGGGCACCGTCATGGTTCACAGTATCCAGAAGGACCTTTACCAGCTACATCTGACACCTATATTACAGTCACCATCTGGGAAGGTTTTTAAAGTGTTTTCCAACTCAGGAAAAGCTTGGACAGACTCAAGCTTGAGGCTCCCTGTGAATTGTTGTGTCTCCCGCTATCAGTCCCCAGAATTTTGATCACCACCTTGTCCACAGGACACAAGCCTCTTCCAGAAATTAAACGTTACATTTCTTCTTTTTCTTTTCCAGGTGATCCAAAGACCAACAGTTTGGAATTACTGAAGATAAAATAGAAACCTTCTTTGCAGACAGAAACTATTACAAATTGTATAAAAATGAATCTTTATCTGCAAAAAGCTGTATTTCCACAGTTCTCATGGTAATTTTTTCTAGTTCAAAGGCAAAGCATGTGTTTGTAAATATGTAGTTTCAGTTGTATGTGTTGCTAGAAAGTAAATCAGCCTGAAGAGATGACACTGAAACAGCTGCCAGTCCTGCTAGAATATGCAGTGACCATGATGTCCTATGATTGGAACAAATTCAAGATACAATAGATAATTTTTAACCTAAAGTACAGAACTGTCCAATTAGGAACAACCCTTAAATCAAGCATTGGCAATTATTTTGAATGTTATAGAACATCAGCCTTTCTGACCAGAAGTGTAAATACTATCCTTTAAATGGGGGGGGAGGGGGAAGGGCGCATGTTTGTTAAAGCTATCTTAATTAAATGTGGCATCCGGCAAGGAAGATATTTACATAGACTGAATTTCACTGCAAAATATAATAATTCTTTATCCCTTCTTCAGCTACAGAACTGTCCTTCCCTATCATGCCACATACCATCAGTTTTTTCCTTCCTGTCTCTGAATACTGTACACAAGATATTTTTGGCTATGTAATTAGAGGATTTCATCATTTTGCTTTGCCTTTTTTTTCTTTACACACAGACCCTAATTGGGTTCAGAACCCGGGAAAGACCCTTAAGAACCTAGGGTCATTTGTTAAAAAAAAATCACCCTTTATAGTTTCAGCTCTTTTATATCTTCTTTATTATCCAAATTCTTTTCATGTTTTATATAGCAAATTACCTAAAATTACCTAAAAGATTAGGGCAATTGCTGGTTTATATTAAACCTAGCCTGACAGAGAAGTGAAATCTTCCTGAAAAACTTCCTGAAGGTGGATTAAAGGCCTCTCTAAAAAGACACAGGATCTCAGCTTGCGTTACCATCCTATCTTAGAGTCTTAGATCATCATCTAAATGGACAGGATAGCTGGTCAATTTTTAGAAAGGAAGTCATGGCGTGAAGGGAAATTGGGTTAGCGATTCAGTAGGAGGCACTCTTAACCCTGAAGAAGCATTGATCTGGTGCCCTGGTAACGTATTGCTAAACGGAAGCGTGCCGTTGGAAAGTTTGACTGTTGGCTGGGGTGGAAAACCTCATGATCACTTGTGGTGATTAATGGAAATGGAATGGAAAAATTAAAGATCTTATTCCACTTTTCACAAGAGCAGGGCTGTTAAGCTGAGTCCTGTGGCCAAATTCCAGGTAGCTACATTCAGCCTACCTAAATATTCCTAAAAGTTATATTTGAATATACTGTATTATTCTTAACTTCCTACCCTCCACTGGTATGTAGCATTTCTACATGCAGCTGAACAACAGCTTCATTGTACCTTTGAGCAGCACTGTGACTACACGGGGTGAAGAGGTTTTGGTGTACTTAAAGTGCTCTGAGATCCTTGAAGGTGAAAGACTGTATGCACACAGTGTATTTTATTCTTAGTTTTAACTGACATGGCCCACACTTAGCTAAAATTAAACACACAGTATTATTTGCACATAGTTTCCTCCCCCTTTCCTGAATGTAACAGGGAAATAATATCCTCCACCTAGCCTACTTTTTATGATTTTCGTCTTAAATGAAAGAATAGAGGTGTTTTTTAAAAATTAATCTAGTGAATTAAACTGTTGCAAATGTGGCAGCAATATCCTACCTAGGAATATATTTCTGAACTCTCTATATATCTACTTATAGGTTTTATATATGGAAGACAAAGAATGTAGTGGAATTCTTGGACATATGTTTTCAGTCTCTCATTCAGTGTAGCTAAAGGTAGGACTTCCTTTGTTTAACTTCCACAAAACAGAGAGGACAGTACCTTGAACAATGACCCAAAGAAATGAGGTGATGATTAAAGCTGTCCAGGAAGCAATACAAGCTGATGGTCTTTAAATTAAATTTAAGCCAAAGAAATCTGTATTTTGACCCAATTCTAAATTTTGCCATACCTCACCTATTCTATATTATAACCCAGTATGGGGGAGACTCGATGTACACATAATTTCTGATTCTTGATCTATTTCCAGAGCTCAGAGTAGTGTTGTTATTTTTCTGTTTTTGAGATAACTTCATTTCAAAGCATGCAAACACTAAGCAGTGGTTGGAAAGGTTAAAAAAACAGGACTAAATGTATTAATTAATTGTTGGGAACATACGATTTGTCTGTGTGGGCCTCCCACAGCTTTCGGCCTCCACCTTTGTCTTAGTCTCCCACACCTTTTGGAAATCCACCTCTCTCTGGGTCTCCCACACATTTGTGGCCTCAACTTCTGTCAGGGCCTCCCACATTTTTTTTTAGCTTTCCACACCTTTTTGGCCTCCCACCTCTGTCAGGGCCTCACATAACTTTTTGGGGTCCCACAACTTTTTGGCCCTTACGTCTGTTTGGGCCTCCTCCATCTTTTTGGCCTCCACCTCCGCCTGGGCCTCCCACACCTTTTTGTCTTCCGCCACTGTCTGGACCTCACACCCCTTTATGGCCTCCTCACACCTTTTGACCTCCACTTCTGCCGGTGCCTCCCGTACATTTTGGGCCTCCCACACCTTTTTACCTGTACCTCTGACAGGGCCTCCCATACCTATTTGGCTTCGTGGACTTTTTGTGCCTCCCAGACCTTTTGGGCTTTACACCGCTTTCTTGGCCATCCTCCTCTGTCTTGGCCTCCCTGTTAATTCCTTCCATCAGAGACACTGGAATGCCTTTGTAATGCTACAGCTCTGAGCTCAGATGGTTTGTATCAACTCCTGAGACCCTTCTTAAATCTGTAATGACACCATACTTCAGAAAATTAGCAGATTTGGCCCAAGGCTAGGCCATACTAATTCTCCTTTTGTGTTATTTAAAAACGCTAGGATTTTAACACAGCTACTGCCACTTCTGTTTATTGGTTTTGGCAAAGTCTTCTACTGAACCCTATTTGTTCCTCATTTGGAAAAGACCACACGGACATTTTGTTTCTTTGGAGGAGAGGAGAACAAAGAGAATCAAACAAGGGTGATTAGAGGATAAAAAGAAAGTATGTTTGGAATGAGTCCACACTTACTTGTGTTAGGCTTGTCTCTATCTCCTACTTCTTGAGGTACTGTTTGTAAAGTACCTTATCTCTCCGGGGCCTCAGGTTTTGTCATCTGAGATAATGACGGCACTGAGACCAGGCGTCATTTTCACTACTGATGTGTTCTTCCTAAGCAGGCAGAGCCACTGTGAATAGGTCCAACTAGTCAAAAACGAAGACGAACACATGAGAATGCTGGCCATTATCAAGACACCAGCGATGCCAGAACAAATTTTATCTCGTAATTGTGCTCCTTTTGAAACGTGGCTTTGCAAAATACATCAACAGAACAGAAAAATACAGGATACGGAGTAAGGAGACCGAATGTCAAACCTCTTGGGATTTCTACAACCTGCCCTTCTATGCACTACATTCAGTAAAATTAAGCGCACTGCCTTGTTACCACAAAGAAGGTAATTTTGTTGTGAAATTTAACTAGTGCTTAACCATTTTGTTATTATTTTATTACATTTCTAATATGTATATGATACGAAATTGCATTTACTCTCCTGATCATGTTTCTTTTCATGCACAAAATATTAAGATATGCCAAGCATTTCAAAAGACTCCCTTTTAATGGAGTCTAATTGTTTTGGTAATTTTTTTTTATTATTTTTTTATGCCAAGTACTTTACATGTCATAGTAACCCAGTGCAATTTAAACAGTGGATGTCCAAAACCACAACCACTATTTTTTCCAGTCAAATACTGGAACATTTATTTGGACGCTGCATTTGATCTTGCTAGCTCCTTATACTAACTTCAATATTGCCAATCAAAGCAGCTATGGGGACGAGGAGTGTTTCCTACAACTATCAGTCCAGTGCACAGTATATCAATCGTTTGTTCCAGCTGCACAGTAATGCTTTCTTTTACTTTAATCATTTCATTGTGTTCACAGTTACCATATATCTTCCCCCCCCCCGCCCCCCGCCCTTCCTACAGCAGCTCATGCTCTCTGTTTTTCATGAAACTTTTATCAGCACCCTTGGAAAATGGGAGGATACAATCAATCAAAAATATGGTAATATAATTAATTCTTTTTTTCTTGATCTTCCGTGTTTTCTACATCCAGGAGGTTTAGAACTTTCCTTAAAATAATGGTAATCTCAAAACAGGGCAGGTTATGAAGGAAGATACCCCCCCAAGGTTTCTACGCTATGAAACTTTTAGTCAAATTTTTCACATTTTAATTAAACATGTTTGGTCTGATAGAAAGAAATTAAAAGAGTTCCGTTTGACACAGGAAATTTTAAAAAGCTAACAAAGGGATTTTCAATGGCAGGCAGCCAACAAGGAAACTTGATCTTGGTCAGTTTTATTAAAGTAACTTTACACTTTTGACATTTGCCTTTTCCCAATAAAACTTCTTGGAACACTTGCAAGGATGAGGAAGTTAATATACATAAGCACAAGGGCAGATGGGCAAAAGCCTTGCTCGTTAGTCAAATATCAACCTTCATTCAAAATAGAGAAAACCTACATTAGCTGCATCAGGCAAGTAATAAATTACAACACACTTGAAGTTCATAGGCAAAGCCTGGGCTTGAAGTCCTAACTTCTGTGACACAGCCTGACAAACCAGGTCTCCCTTTACAATATGGAAACCTGACCCTCTAAATAGTATTGTGATCGCTCTAATGGCTAAGCCTGGTCAGAGATTACCTCCTAGAGTTTTATAAATTATTTAGATGTACTAAAGCTGGCAGGCTGCACACAAATATTCTTTCACAAAAGCTTTCTCTCCAGCAGAAACTAGGAGAACCGGGTGTATAATGACTGCAGTCCAAACTTTCTCCAGTCTTTGCTGAGTTTCCTAGAAATCACATGCATGTTGCTGCATGCTGTGCTTTTCCATTTCTGAAAACATATGTCGTGCAGTGGAACTAATTCTGGAATCCTGTATAGCTTGTGCCTAATTCTGTCCAGCTTAACAGCAGAGCACTTTGTTTGCAGCATATAAAGGAGACAATCAGTGGAACGTTATTAAACAAAGTATTTCAGATGGTCAGAATATGATTTCTTGAAACATTTAGAGTCATTTTAGTAAAAAATCTGCACAGTTTAATAAGCAATTAAAAAGCATTAAGCAGCTTTTGATTTAAAGCTGACTCCTGCTGTTTCAGATAACAAACAAGTGTTAAAATGTAAAATAATTTCAGTTACTGTTTAGAACTTTTTAGGAATCTCACTGGCCTTTTTTTTACCTTTGGCCTCTGTGTTGCCCTTCAAAGTAACTGCTGCTTACAGTGTTATTCTTCAATAATAAAAAATGGTTTTATTTATAAGGTCTTTATAATAAAGGGATTATAACTGAGACTTTTTGATACCATAATTATTAAGCACTGCTATCACAATAAATATAGTAATAACATTGCCAGTTGCACTCAGGAGCGTAGCAGTAAATTCTGTTGCACTTTCTGGAAATGAAATGCGAAGCCATGAAAACAGAGTATAAAAGAATGTTAATTTTTTTGTTTGTGAATTTTTCTATTAGCTACTTTAAGCCCTTACATTGCAAAGAAGCTGCGATTGAAAAGATTTTTCTGTGGGGGTAAGAAATAAGAAGAAAACCTAGGCCCAGGGACTAGTTAGGGAAAGAAAGACCATGGTACTATGCTTGTGGCTGTCAACTGAAAGGATGGTTTCTCAGATAAATTATGTCTCTCATTATTTGTGGATATCCACTGAAACTTTCTGCTTTTACATATGGACCTTCAAACAACCAAATGTGTTCTTTTTTCAGTTAACTGCAGTCCTGCTTTCCCTCCATCAGTTTTCACTTAACTCTCTCTGTTAGGATCATCATAATTCAAAAAAGGTCAGCTCTGGTAGCCCTCATCCGTTTTACATACAGCCCAAGTTCAAAGTATTCCTCTACCTTATGTCTAATGGGACTTATCTCACAAAAAGCTCTGCTTCCCCATCACTGAGCAATTCATTTTAACTGCAAATTCTCACTTCTTGCACCTTGTGATTGGCTCTTTTTCCAGTTTCTAAACATTATTTTCCCGGCTTCATTCATCGCCTGGCAGGAGGAGGAAGGTGGGAGCAACCCTCTTGGAAAACAGGGCTGCGCAACACGTCAATGTGTTTGAGATCATTTCTGCGTTTTGCACCTAAAAGAGAACATGGCACTAACGACTTTCTAAGCGTGCATCAGAAACAGAGGGGGGAAAGGAAATTAGTTATAGCTGGCAGTCCTGTGAGACTGAAGACCAGTGAAATCTGGTCAAAACTTGGAAAAACTTTTTTGTTCAACAATTTGGAAGTTTTTTTCCCTATGCAGGACTCTAGAAAAATTCATCTTGGGGTTGGAGGGCAGAAAAGGGGGAAGAGAAGACAGAAATAATGTTCATTTATTTATTGCCATGTTGATTCTTTTTTATTTTCTCTTTTTACCTCTAGCTATAAAGAATAAAAGTTTCATTTTTAAAATAACTAGGCAAAAGGAATGGAGGTGAATATCTGATGTTTTGAAAACAAGGCACTTACTATGAAAAAGCATCTTATTTTAAAACGTTGAGAAAATCTAAAAGCTGCTTTTGATATGTTTGTGGGATTAATAGAATGATGCACATGAATTTCTTCCCAGAAATATTAGAATGGGGGGGGGGTTAAAATGTTAGAGCGGTGAGAAACTGAGGCTAATGACTGACTATGATGAATTTTTCCTATATTTATCCCTTATTGTCACATTGGGAATTGCATATTTGTAATTGAGGGAAGAACTGGATTCAGCGTTGATAGTGTTAGTTAAATAATATGTCCTGTTACTACGTTTGTAGAATCTATTACTCTTTTTGTGTGCATGTGTTATATAATCCCTGCTATAATGAATGTTCATTTAATAAAGGTGGAACAAGTTACTAAATACTGTTACTTTTTCCATGTCTGGATTTGTAACTTTCCACAATAAAAGGGTGAAGAATTGAGGAGTATGTAGTTACACAAACCTCAAAAATGCAGAGTCAGGGGAAAAAAATATGCTTTGTTCTTTGCTAAATGCTGATTGCTACACAGTCAGAAAATGAAATCACTTTTGCGGCACAAGGTAGCAGTCAGGGAAAAAATTGTACAAGATGACATCAGCATTAATTTCTCTCCAACCCCCAACAACGTTCATCGCTCATCTTTTTCCGAACGTCTTTAGGTTTATTTTCACAAATGCTGTTTTGCATGAGAGTTCATAAACTGATTAGTTGGCTGGGTTTTAGCCGAATAGATTTCCTGCTCGTTGGAGCTATTTGGGGTGGTTCTCGAATGAAGGCTTAGAGCTCTGTCAGCGTTAAAATTAGAACGTATGACAGCCTCAGAGACAGCTATATATCACAAAGGCAGCGCAGCTCTGCAGTAGACAGCCTTTGAACTCTGAGGGGGAAAAAAAACTACATAGAATGAGAACAGATGGAAATTTGTCAAAAGCGTATAAATCACCACTCCTAATTTCTGAAGCTTCAGTATAGAAGAAACTTATATGAACCCAGATTTGACTCCATACCAACTCCAGAGTGCATTCCCCTTGATCCTGCTGTCGCCATCCCTATGCCAGTTAAGACAATTGATCTAACATGAAATCCTAAATTGTCTTTTTTGTTTACAGATGTTGGTATCTGACAAAAAAAGAAAGAAAAGCGTCCCAGGAACAAAACAACCATCTATACCATTAATCTCAAACAGTGCCTGTACAGACCCTCACAAGTTTGCATGAACAGTCGTGCTGTCAAAAATTACGTTTGAAAAAGTCTGTTTGAAATATATAAATAATAAGTTATTACAAAGCAATGATAAGGCTCATGTTGATAGCCATGCTGTCAGGGAGGAGCAAAACAGAGTAATTTATATGCAAAGGTTTCAAAAATATTGCATTGTAAGTTTTTAAATATAACTGAATTGACTTCTTGAAAGAAGAGGTAAATGAAAGCCAGGGTATTTGAGGTCCTACTTTAGTCATCAGAGAAGTTTATTTTTAAAAAGTATGAAAATATTTAGCTTACAGTCTTGCAAATACTGAGCAGCGAGAGATCAGGTCACTACATACAGAGACCAAAAAATTGCAGACAAATAGGAAGAGTCTGTCCTTGAAACTGCACAGGCAACCACAGAAACCCCAAAGATATCCTTTGATACTTCCTTTGCATCCTTTGGCTGTTTACATAAAACAAGAAAATAAACAAGAAGCTGAAAACAGCATGAATAGCTCTGAAGCATCGTTCTGTCAAGGCGAGTGCTGTCTAGAGCATGGCCTTGGGTTTAGCACTAGGCAAGGAAATCCTGCACGCATTTCTTTTGGGAAATAACCTCTAGAGGTACCTGTAGAGGTTCCTATTAGCTGTAACATCTAGAAATGCCAGCTGCTGGGTGGAGACTTTCAGGAGAGATAAATTCTCATGGTCAGCTTTCCCCGGGAAACTTTGGACTCTCTGGGGCATCACAGCCTTCTAAGACCTTTTGCTTTGACAGCCAGAAGGACAAGAAAATAGCAAGCCCGTAAACTGACTGCCAGCACTTACTTGTGTTCCCCTTTCCTTCTTCCTTCTCTTCCTGCGTGTTTACTGCAGGAAGGAAATGTTCGGTCCCCAGTTTAAAAATAACCTCTGGGTCACGCCAGCACTATTCTGCTTGCCCGCTATATTTGTAATACTCCACTTCTATTCCTGGATCGCATCTATAGCTCTCCTCACCTCTATGCCTTAATATTTCAATTATTCACTGTCATTCTGAAGCACTTGTTATTTTTCTCCTGCATCGTGTACAATAACAAGTCCAAGATATGGTTCATTACTATTGTTAGCAGCAACTGTGTTTCTGAAAGTGTTAACTGCTCCTGGCTTCCTCTCCTGATGGTTAGCAGACTAGCAGGTCATTAACTGCTAGAAGTGACCGGTGTTTTAGGGATTAGGTTTTAACCTTTTGAATTCACACAGTCCACACAGGAGTCATTCTCATGAGCATTTTGCTTTTGTCCCTCTTATCACTCTTGGGCTTCTCTCATGGTGTTCTAGCCTTTGGTGTATCACATGGAGGGGTTTTCTCTCTGTCTATTTTTGGTGAAGACCTATTTGGTCAGTGGAAGGGGTGTGTGGGTAGCACAGACCAAGGGGAAGAAAGCGTGCATGGATATTCAGTTAACGCTTTTCATACTAGTGTTGCCCTGTGGACATTTCCAAGCCAGATACCAAACTTTTGGAGATGGCTTTTTTTTTGCAAGTTGTAGTATAGAGTAGCTTTATTTGTCTGTTTTTAGAGAAAGAGAGATAATCAGGACTTATTTCAGCCATTGTTAAAAGTGGAAGTCACCTTTCTAGCCCAGGTATGGAGGAGTCTGCCCTCACCCAGAAGCTCGGTTGGTGCATCAGCTTCTGGGCAGGGAGAAGACAAATCTTTGCCACCTGCCTGCTTTTCCCCAGCCAGCCAAGAGGTGACCTGCTGCTATAGCTCAACAAAAGGTAGATTAAGGCTTACCTGGCCCTCTCCTCCCCTTTTCTTGCGTATCTGAGGAGGAGGAACAGCCTCAGCTTTGCTCCTCCCTCCACCACCCTTGGTTCCCTCTAAATTGGGAAATGACACAAAAAATGCTGAGTCCAGAGAAAATATCCTCTGCTGATCAAGTCACCATTCAGCAAATAGCATCCTTTATCAACCACTGCCCACCGCAGCCCTTGCGATACTTGCAGGTTTCTGTAATTAAGAGATTGCTTGAATAACAACCCAGGCAATTTCCACTTATAATTTTCATTATAAAAGTAAGCCTTGACACTTGACACAACTCAACAATGTGAAGCACAAGCGCCAAGTTCAGAAAAGAAGGCAAAGTAACAGAGCCCAACGTACATAATTTTTTTAAAAAATCTCAAAAGTTTTAAATCGCTCATGATTTTTTTTCAGGCCTAATTCAGGACTTTTAAATGCTTGAGGGTGACAACACAGAGATACAATTGGGATTTTATGACACTACTGGATTGTCACTTCATACGTCGCATACTATAATCACATTTGATGACCCTTCCATGCAATTTTCTTCCTGCTTATCACTTACAGCAATAGCTTTTAATGGTGTGGAACAGAAAGATGTCAGTAAAATGGATATGGTACCTCAAAGGTAGAGGATGTATTGTGACGTTGAGCATATACGTGAGATTAACAAATTTATAAAGGTTTTAGTTAAATGTGAGATAAAGTGAGTAACGTTAAGCAGAGAGAAGATTAATTTCTAGTAGAGAAATTCTGCAGTCTGAACCTTTCAGCACATTACTAAAATCTGTGGATTGATTTTTACTTTTAAGCACCAGTCACGTGGGAGATCTAGCTGATAGCACTGGAGAGTTGGACTTTGGGACAACTCCAAAATGGGACTCACCATTAAGTTTACACAGAATCTACAAAGAATACGGGCTCTTAAATCCTAACCTATGATCCTGTAATCAATTGATCTTGGGGGAATATGACCTCCAGAAGTGCCTTCCTTTCCCAACGCAGTGTTTGCTGTATACCAGGAGGCATTTCTGGGCAAGCCCTGCACTGAGTTTTGCATTAAATTGAGACTGAACAGAATACAGAAACATTTCTTGGCCTATCCAAGCTCAAAACTGGGCACAGTTTCACTTAAAACTTTAGTGGACTTCAGTGAGCTTTCCAATAAATTTGTGATGATATTAATATCCATAACAAGTCCCCATGGGATATTCACACGTCTTTCTGCTCAGCGGCATTTGGGATAACTGGCAGAGTGATCCCAGAGGGTGCTGCATAAAACTGGTACATCAAGAGAGGAACAGAAAACTAGATGCAAATCTCAACCCAGACTAGACACAGAAAGCTGAAAATATACACAAGCATACCAGCTTTCCAATGGAGCCAGGGCACCTTGGACAACTTCCAGAACCACAATTTAGGCATGTCCATTACTTTTTTCCAGTCCAACACACCTAATAAATATTTTGGTGATATTAGAGTGCTTAGTAACTGCTTGTGAATTCATTTTCACCTCATGCCTCCTCCACACTGATCCTTGATTTATTCACATACAGCTCTGCTACATGATTTGTGGAGTAACATCTCACTCTTATTGCAAGCTGATTAAGGCAGAAACCCTCACATGGCTCCATACTTGTTTTGAAGAATAGGCTGAAGCACCATTCTAAAAATATTTGCTTTTCTGATATCCAAAGACAGCTTTCATTTGATTAGACACGCAGTCTGGCTGTATCTGCTATACAAACTCTTCTGGGCAGATGAAGTGAACGCATATATCACCATTAGAAGTATTTCAAATATCCTTCAGCATATCATTGATCTACAGCTTTCATAATTAACTGGCATGGAGCTGGGTTTACTTTTCTGCTTAAGTGTTTATGTTTAGTTTTCTTCTTTCTCCTCGGAGGGGGAAGAACTTCTTGGGGAAAAGGAAAGGGAAAGCTTTTCTTCAGAGCTAATCAAGACATCAACCACCACATAATGTTCTGACGTTTGGGAGTACCACATAGTGGTACCCTCAAAATACTCTTACACATCACTGTGCCTCCCTTTCAAAGCAACATATCTCAGATGACAAAAGAAACACGCCGCAGAAAGGGCTATTTTGTGCGCCAGCAAAACACCAAGGGGTCTATCCAATCCATCCTGCCGCGCTTTGCCTGACAGCAGATCACAAAGTCTGTCTGCTCCTCTGCATACGCTCCTTGCTTCAAAAAAAAAAAAAAAAAAAAAGAAAAATAATAACAAAGTCAGAGTCCATTACACGCAAGCAAATTCTCTTCATGGTCTTAAAGTTTTTCACGACATAAAAACCCCACCACGGCTGCCCAGCAAGGAGATGGTCGGGAAACTCAGCTCAGCACTGAAGGACAGCCCTGTGCTACACTGCGTATCTGCAGCAGAAGGGTGAGGTTTGAGAAGAAGATTGGGCAGGACTGTGGAGTCCCATGGAGATGTTTTACTGGAAATTATTGGAGAAATTATGGGGCTGAAATAGATTTTTAAGAGAGAAATTATGCAGAGAGACAGAAGAATTAAATTATGAGGGTTTGGGGTTTTTTTTCAGAACTTCTTAGGTGTCAAAAAGTCCTGAATCAATGACAAAAGCCTGAATTAGTGCCCATGACACTTATAATTCCTTTTCTCTAACTAGGTCTAGTGGTGCAGTCCTTTTGTCGCCCACAACCATTTCCATGGATATAAGGTGAGGATTTACCTCCATCCAACAAAACTAGATGTTCAAAGCCCTGCTCCAAGCCCATACATCCACACGCCCAAGCTTGGGCCTCTCTCCCCTTTACTTCTGAATAGTAAGAGAAATAGAGCTGTAGAGCACACTGAAGAACTTAAAATGAGTCACTCTTAAGGTTACCAAAAACAAAACCAAGAGTAGTTTGATTACAGTGTACATTTATACAAGAAAATACTGTTTTGGGAAGGAAAAATAAGAAGCGATGGCAGGATGATGAAGCCAAACAAAGGGAAAATGACAGAGTAACATGTTTGATACATTGAGGATGACTAACAGTCGGAACATGTTAGTGAAGGAAGTCTTAACCTTCAAATCAAGATAACATAGCCTTCTTGTAGATGTTCTTTAGCCAAAGATTAATTTATTGCTTGTGGGAAATCTTACAAAACTGTCCTGTACAGAAGGTCAGACTATACGTACTAATACTTCCTTCTGGCTTTAAGCATTATTGATCAAATGCTTAAGAACTTGTTTAAATAGTATTGATTTTAGTGGGGCTGGGGTGTGGCTTTAAAGTGAATGGGCAAATGTTTTTATGAATCAGAATGGGCCAGCATCTTTACTGCACAGGAAAAAAGCTGTTATTTTTTAAAGTTACCAAATCAGTATAATAGTAAGCAGTGTGGAGTTGCACAACTCTGAACAGTCCTACAGCTTTCTGTTTTAAAAGGACCAAAGCAGGCAATATTTTTGTGTGAACAATTTTCTGTTTACTAGCATATTCCTTAAAAATATTACCTCTTCTCCTCTGTACCTGTACCTTTATAGTTTAAGTGATATTTTCAAGGTGTCAACCACCAGGGATTAGCAAAGATAGAAAATTCTCAAATCAAAGCTAAGTTACTCTCAAAGAAAGATGATTTTGGTATATGATATAACATAGTCATCTCTTATCTCAAAGTTGTTTTTTCAAGTACTATAACAAAGGCATTAAGTGTGAACATCAACCTCTTGACACAGTCAGCAATTTGTAGCTCTTACACTGTCCAGATTATTTTTTTAACGATAGCATTGAATTGAATGATAACAATTTCTTTTTATTTATTTACCATATTTCTATAGCATTTTCTAGAAAACAATAAAGAGTTTTCTTAGGTTGAGTGAGAGACCAGTTATTGCACAACTATTTTTATGGCTGCAGAAGAAGCTATCTGGCACTATGCACACGATATGCTGTGCAATAGAATAGGTAAAAACTAAACATGGGATTTACAGTTTTAGGTTCTTTGCTTTAGAAATTAACTTCTAGTCATAAGAGTAGCAGTTGCCAAGCCAGAGCCCTGCTAATGACTGGTTGATTTTGCTATTTTAGCAGAATTCAGGTTGAAGAGATGGATGGGAAGCTTATGGTTTTGAAAGATGCAGAGCTTCAAAAACACGCAAATGAAATCTGAACATGAAAGTATTATTTGATACAAGTCCCAAAATGCTTGGACTTTGTCAGTGTCTACCACCATGTAACCACTTTAATTTAACCACGGAGAAAAAATAAAATAAATTTAAAAAGTAACTTCTTTTTAATGGCAAAGGCTGCCATGACAGAATGTTTCCACTACTTTTACAATAACTGACAGGCTTTATACAAAGCCTGCTGGTCACTGACCGTGCCGCTGTTGACTTCAAGGGGCTCGTACACACACAGCTCTGAACAGCTTTGAGGAGGCAACTTGACACAGAGGACTTTTTTGCTGCCTCAGTGGTCTGGCTCCTCTCATGGTGAAGCACCTCCCTTGCCCAACTCTATGAGGCCGGAACTGCTTTGGGCTGGGTATACTTTCTAGCTTCTGACTGAAACGGTGGGATGTAGCTCTTCATATCACATCTCAAGAACAGACACTTGGATTTGATGAATAGGAGCTCAGTTTGAGCTGGCAGCAACTTCAGCATATCTAAGACCTGCTGACACCTCTAAGCCACCTTCAGTTTCCCACAACTCAATGTCCCAAGAAGGGCAAGATTAATTCAAAGTCCAGTCAACCAATGTTCTCACACATCAAGAAAAGTGCTATTGCTGTAAACAGCATATACAACTCTGAGATAAGCAATCACACCTCTGTTTGGCCTACAAAGTCTTGCTTCCTTTGACAGCACATCAGTTTCCAATAGCTATTAAAAAAACAAAAAAAAATCAATATTTTTGTATTGCAATTCAAGGGCCTTTTTGTTTTCTTTTATAAAAAGGTTTGTAGCAAATGGAAAACCTGGCTTTCCAGTAGCTGTCCCCAAGCTACAAGTTGATCTATCATTCATCTGTGCAACAAATGACCTAGCACACTTCTGTATGTTTGTGAGAGGTAGCCAGGAGGTGTGAAGACCCAGGGATGCATCATCTTAGAGCTGTGGCTGAGGATCTGAGCACTGCATGTACCTGCCGCATGGTCACCCTGAAAACCTGACATAGTAACCTCTGCAGATGGACGGGTCAGCTTTGTGCCGTGCACACAGCAAGTCCAGCGAACCTTAACTTCAACCTCCTTTAACGCAACCAGGAAACTTCCTTTAAATTGCTGTTTCTGGCATTTTTCTTTAGGAAGTGCAGTTATCTGGGGAGAGGCTTTCAAAGGAATTTAGAAGTGTGTTTCGCAGGGTAGAGTTAGCGCTGTTTATTAGGAATAGGAATGGAAGACTATGACCTTGCCTCCCAGTCTCCCCACTGCCCTCTTACAGTTTCAAAACCACCCAGGATCATCTGATTCATTAGACTTCTCTGAAATCATTCGCCAATGACCCCACAGACACAACCACCAGGTGAGTGCACTCAACTGCGTGTCCTGTACCAGTTGTTCCCTGACTGCCAGAGTGGGCTACAGCAGATATATCCCATAGCGTCTATAAGTTTTGTTTCTTTCCAAATGTAGGCAGGAGTAACCTACCCAAACTCAACAGTGAGGACCCAGATCAAGTTCCTGCCCTACACTGAAGACAGAAACGTCCTGCACCCATGCTTGCAAAGGGGTCCCTTGCCATAGGCTGCTCCAGCACCCACACTACAGGCAGTCTTCGGCCACGGACACTCCCATCCAAGTTTCCTGCTTGATCTGAAAGAGCCTTTTTAGAAAGGGATGAGGAAAGGTCTGTGTGGTATAACTATACCTACACAAAAGTAATAAGAGAGAGAGCAGAGGCAGACAGAAAGACATTAGCTAGTTGTCCAGGGCCACAGCATAAATCAAGAGAAAATGCTCAACTAGGAATCCAGAGGCTGACTCAATCACTCATTGAGTCACAATCCATTGCTTCAACTAGTAGATAGGCTTCCACCCAGAACAGCATTTGTTTATGTACAATATGCCAAAAATACATTCTTGATCTATGGGGGGAAAAAAAAAAAAAAAAAAGGAAAATGATACAAAGCAGGTTGCCTAGTAAAATGAGATTTAACCCAATGCCCTTCATCTGTGCTTTAAGGACTCTCTCGGGAGCCACAAATCGGAGCTGTGAGATTATGCGAAGGGGAACAGCATCACAAGTATAACTCCGATGTATCATAAAAATAATAGAAAAGCCCCTTGGGAATGAAGACTTCTGACAGAATCCAATTGAACCCTTTCAAATCAGGAGCTGCTGTAGCCGTGTGGCCAAGCTACCGCACAGTGCCCTGTCAGTGTCCTCGGGGGAATCTGAGAAGACAGGAAAACAAGCACTTTCTAAATATTTGAATGGGGAGGGAAAAAAACTCGACAGTAAATTCACATTTATACACTTTTAAATTCTTTCTTTAAACTTAGCTCTGCTGGGATGGCTCTGTATTACTCCTGTTGAGCTTTGGTTAGGAGAATAGCTAGCCCAAGCATCTGCTTTCCTGTTAAATTCTGTGCGTTACAGCATTAATTCATCTGCCAGCTTTCTCTGCACTGCATACCTCTCATCCACCTGTTTGACTTTACCTGACACCTAGATTATGAGATTTCAGAGAGCATTTCTATTTTAAGCACCTCTGCTTTGCCTCACCCATGCAGCCTAGGATTTCACTAAGATTCCTCAGGGCTCCTGTAAAATTATATCATCACGGCTATCAAACTCTGCGCTTTCTTAATCTCTATGCTGCATGTTTATTCTAGCCCCATAGATGTGAAAAGGTCTGTTGGCCAGATTCTGCTCTCCTTTATGCCAGTATAGAACACAGAAACATTTAAACTCCACCTTATGTTTTTAAATTCAGCATCAGTATTCTTGTATTAAAAAAATAAATAGTCACATCGCTGCCACTCTAATAAAATATCTAACTCTTTTTCATATGAAAAAAAAAAAGAAAGACGACCCAGTATATTGCTGCCTCTAGCCGAATTCAGGAAAAAATGTTCCTCTCCATCTCGAGACTTGGATAATAAAATAGGTTATTTATTGGCAGTGGGTGATGTGTGGATGATTACAGTCTGGTAGGTATTTAAGGGTAAAGTCCAAAATTGCAGAACAAAAGCTGTTTTCTATTCACATTTGGCTCAAAATACCTCAAATGAAATGGACCACCCACAATCTGACACTTCAAGCTGCAGAGCACTGAATCTGCTGAGAGCCAGTTACGAAAAGTGATACAGTAAGATCATGCTAAACACAAAAGGAAAAAATGACCCAAGGAGTGTATTAAAAGAATAAGTACATCGAACTTACAAGAATACGTGCACATTAGAATTGGACCTTTTGGCCAAACTTGCCCACGATGAAAGGACAAATAAAGGCCCTTGTCACTTCAAGAATAAAATCTCTTCCAGGTAGAAAGAGCACCATGAAGCAGCTTGTTTTATGATAGGCCAAGGCTGGGGATAAAGCAAACACCCCACCGCCTTAATTATTAACCTAAGTGTTAAATTTGGGCGTCCTGACACATTCTACTGTATTGCAGTTACAACAAAACTGTAATTCCCACCAGGGTGAGGTCACTAGTTAACATACATTACTCTTTCTCCTAGTGTTCAAGGGAAGGCTGCTAAAAAAAGACCAAACAAAACCAACCTGGCCTGGAGGAGTATGGAGGTAAAGGAATTTGCTTTCCATCATAACACCAAGTTGTTTTGGAAGACTGTGAATGCAATTTGAAAGTGTTATAAAAAATGCAAGCAACAGAGCTAAAATTCCTTAGTTATCACCAGCCCAAACAAGCTAGAGTGTATTTTTCAGGCAGCAATTGATAACATAGCTGCTGCTCCCAAAATCTTTTTTTTTTTCTTTTTACTGTGTGTGCACCTGTGATTAGTCTTCTTAGCTTAATCTTGCCTGCTGCTGAATGCCCTGATATGTGCTTACCTTTGGCAAGAAAACCACTTATGAGCTTGAAGTTGAGCCTGTGCTGAGTTGTACTGTTAGATTAAGACTCTCAATCAAAACTTCTGCATATGCATCTCTAATTTGCCTTTCGAATCTCCTCTTACCATTGTTAACCCAGAAATTAAAAAAAAATAAATTATTAAATATCTCTCCTTCACTATAAACCAAACCTTGAAAATTGCCATACACTAGCCTCGCGCAACTGTGCTACAGCAAAATTAATTTCTTACACCCTGGTTGTAGCAAGATCTGTGCACTTTTTCTCCTGTTTCTCCAAGAGATTTCCAGGAAGTCGCCAGGAAGCCACTGATGTGCAAACAGCTGTTGGGCACGTGCACAGCTCAGCACGTGGGACCCAAGGAGAGAATTCCTGGATGTTCCAGATTGACCGTGCATGAACTATTGAGCCCGTATATGCTAATGCACTTGGCACGTCCAGATCTCCAGATGTCCAGCAACCCTGTCAGAGCAGTAGGGCTACTAGATGTCTGACTATCTTTGATGAATGCACAAAACCTGCACTGAAAGAAAAACGTCTAAGGAAAAAGGAGGGCTTGCTAAGAGAATTACGGGCCCGTCGTTGCTCTCAGTCTATTTGCCGTATAAATCCTCTATAAATATTGACTAGTATTTTCATCATACTAGAGTGCAACCATGCAGTCATTTATTGGCCTTTCATGGCCATTAAAAATCATTCATTCGTCTTATCAAAATGAAAAAAGGGTAAGAAAAAGAAAGTGTTCAAGCCTCCTACCTTAAGATACATACCAAATATTCACTTTTTACTCTCCATGGATGTGCACACATTTGGTTGTGGTTTCCTGCTATAGACCCTTTTCCAATACTTTCAAGATTTTTTGCTGTTCTTTATTAAAAGCCTTGCATCACTATGTGATGTCTGAATTTTCCTGTAATATTCATTTTTGTAAACAGAAACACAAAATTAAGCCAACAGTTGCAAGTAGACACCACCTTCAGTCACGTGAAACCTGTCCTAAAATTTAGCCATCTGGACAATTCCCATGAACTGTTGGTTTTACGACCCTGAAATAGTTGGACTCCTCTCAAAGTCTGTTTACTGCCCTGAGTCCTTTAACAACACAGCCCAGAGGGAAAACAATCCATCCCTTCTTTTTGGTAGGGATCCACCAGCCTAACTGGTTGGTCCCCGTCACATTGGTTAATCCTTTCCCCCAACTCCAGCTATTGGGATGCTTCTTTTGAACAGAACAGACTTTGTATGGGAGTCTAAAACGCTATTGCACTTTGTCTGTCAACACAAAAGATACACGACAAAGATAACAGGCCCTACATGCACTTCCTGGATGCTTTAGACTTTTACACTTGACATTTGGAGTAGCCCACAATCCTCCTTCAACTCAAGTAATTTCTTTCTGTCTTTCTGCCATAGAGAATCATGCTTAGCCTGGAGTTAAACTAGACCCTATACTCATCTCCCATGTGTATGTGAGGGTACATATAAAGCACAAATGGGTCACCAGACCTTTCCCACCCCAAACGTCCATCACATGGATGTTTTTAAAAACCACGGTTTATCATCTTTGTCCCCGCTGGGTTTTCTGCTTCCCCTTAGAGAGAGAAAGATGGGAGAGAAGTGGCCTGTCTAGCAACCCCCTCATAGCAATTCCCCTTGTACCACAGAGTTAAAGGTTCCTCGGTGTCCCCGGTCTGCTGGACACATCGCAAACCTTGTCAGCAAACGAAGCATTCCACACACCTTAAGCAAGCCCAGGCTTTGAACATTTTTAGCAACTACTTCCAGATACGAAGCAGAACGAATAAATTACAACTAGACAGATTCCCTAAATAACCGCCACATTTCCTATGTATTATTCTTACTCCTGTCAAGAGCTTAAGACACTCCTTTACTTACACACTGCTGATACGAGAGAAAACACGCTGAATTCGGCATGTATGTGAAAACTGTTTCCTCGGGCAAGTGATTATGGTCTCTGTTGCTTCTCTTGAGTGGTAATGGAGTCCCTAATTGCTCTCCTGACTGATTATGCTGTTCCTGGTGTTTCATTTTCAAAGTACTTAAAGTTCAGGTAAATCACACTTAGCACATGACCTTTCCTATTTTATGACTCTCTTTGCCATGGAAAGGAAAAGTCATGCATGTTTCCTCCGTGTTATTTATTTTTACATTAGCTACGGATTTCTAAGTGGAAAAGCACAAGAAATTATTACTGTGAAGCTATTATTTTATTCTTATATTAATCTTTTGTGCAAGTACTTTGCTGGTTAGTGACATCCATAAGCATGTGTTTACAATTAAGCCGGTGCTTAAAACTTTTGTGAAAGTGAAGGCCTAATGCTTGTCAGCCTTTGGACATTCATTCGACTTGCTAAAATTGCTTTACAGTATTCTGGTGAAATCTTGATTTCCTTCTGGGTTTCTTCTCTCTGCTCTGGAAAATGTATGTCTGTTTACAGCATCTGTCGCTATAACCTCTCTGGTAAACAACCTGGCAAAGTATTCGGATACACACAAAGCCCTGGTGCTCGCTCTCCAAAGCATAGGTAGACTTTCTCAAACAACAAATACAAATCCTAGCAAGTGTTTGTTGCTTCAAATAAGATTTTGGCAGAAGTACAGAGAGGCGGTTTATCCAACTGCTCTTCCTGCACGGAAAAAATCCTAAGGCATTTAATAATAAATACCTTAATTTCAATAATTTTGCATGACCCTGCAAGAGGAAATGTTATCCCAGTGCATGGTTCTAAACTTCTACTGAAAAGATGATCCCTCTCTAATAAATCCTGAGGGCTTAGAGAGCAATGTGCACACAACCCTATTAACTATCTCTATAGTCTTCTTGATTTAAAGTGTGTTTATTAAGAACTTTCCATTTGAGGACAAACTGCATGTAAATCTGAGCGTGCCATTTGAGCGCATACGGCCATTACAACATCTCAGCCTCTACGGAAACTTTGGTTTCATTTCTAAACCATTGCAGACGTTCCTGTACTAAGTTCACTGGAGAGCTCACCCCTTGCGGCGGCACAGGTCACAGGGGATCCGGCTCTGCTTGCGGTCATGTATGAAACCCTTTCCCAGGACAGAGCTTTGCAGTGAGCTCTGCTGTGCAGATGATGCGAGAAGGGAGAGGAGCCCGCTCTGGTGGTGCCAACGGTCTTGGTTGCGTGATGGTGGCTGCCACCCAGCTGTGGATGCTCGCTACCCCCCTTGTCCATCATTTATCAGCAGACTCAGAGAATTCCACACATTTTTGTCCAGATGAGGGCTGCCCTGAAAGCCCAATGAGGCACAAAGTATTGCTACAGCTCCAGAGTCCAAATTTTCCTTCCTGACCAACTTCTAACACAAAGACCTCATGTAAGGATCAGACAGAACAGGAGGAATTTGTGAAGGGACAGGAGCAGGACGGGGCAGGTGACAGGTCTTCCATAACTGTCTCCTGACACAGGTGAGAAGCCTGAAGGACACAATCACCCCTCTGTGTAGAAGATAATCTCTTTGGGGCACAATCACCCCCTGGCTATGTTTATTCAGCTTCTGGCACAATGAGGCTAGGAAACTAATATAAACCCGGTAAATATAAAGTAAATAAGAGCTTTAAAGTAGCAGCAGGCATTGCTGCAGGAGTTAAAATTCCCTTCTTTTATTTTTTTTTTCTCCCCAGTTGCAATTTTTCACCAACTTCTAATCATTACTGCAGTGTGGTATCTTTTATACTCAACTAAGGAATAAAACGCAATTCATGATACAAGACAGGGAACAGACATTGTCAAGGAGTATTAGAATACAAAAAACGTACACGCTTAGGTCTGGAGCTAAGTGAATAAATTCAGAGTCCAGGGATTTTTTTAAAGCCTAAGGAAAGGGCTGGAAAAATTCCTTTGGAATTGAACGTCTAAATCTATTTTAAAATCACTTTGAAATTTTTAATCATTACCCCAATTTTACAGCTGGGAAATCTGAGTGAGTGATATTCACATAAGGTAAGATAATAATTTCCCAGCCCGATCTTTGCAATTGGTCTTAAAAATTCTTATATATTTATTCATTATGCAAAATTACAACAAACCTTCTCAAGCCTGCGGACCATCTGAAAACACTTCTTTGTCAGTATCAGAAGCAAGGAAAATTACATGCACGTTGCATTAATTAAACTGCTCATCTGCCTATTTTTTGGGTCCCCAATTGGATAAACAGCAAAGTCACAATAATACATATTTTAAATTATATATTTGTCAAAATTTAAAATTTTCAGTAATTTTTGAATTCATGTTATTAACTGCAGTTGATTGCATCCAGCTCCTGTGCTGACACCATTTAAAAAAAGAACAGAAACCTCTTATGCTCTAACAAACTCCAGAAAAAGACATGCCACATCAACGTGGAAGCACAAGAAAATAAAAGATTTGCTGCAGAACTATTGTGATTACATGCAGAATTTTAATGTTACTTAGGCGAGAAATTTCCCTGGAAAAAAAAAAAAGAGAAATAGGAAGATTAATGCTGTTACTTGCTTTAAAGCACATCCAAGCTGTTTCAGTCCAAACAGAAATAGCATACCTTGGAAACTTAATGACCCATTCACTTATTTTTCTGTAAGCAATAAAAGAGCAGCACGTATGCAGTGTAGGTTCTGTCACTGAGTCATCAGCAACTTTTGCTTCAGCAAAAGAAGTTTGACTACCGTTTACACAGAGGCTAGAGAGTAGCTGCCCGCTAACGTGGAGAAATTCTCTGAACTGCTTCAGCGTGGATTCGTAGTGGGGTTTTAGTGATACACAACACAAAAGCTGAACATTTTCACGTGCATTCGGTACATATGGCATTCATTTACTCTAAGACGATCCATTTCCTTATCATTACAAGAAACAATAAAAAGAGCAGCCAAAGACAAAATGACAGGGAACTTGGTACTCGCAAATGAACAGATACCATATGTATATCATATATACCAAACTGAGTTTAGTTCTGAAACACAACCCAATTTTTTCATAAACCCACATTCCAGCTCTATGTAAACGTTTGCTTCTACACAACCTTTCTGTTCTTAACTACCTGGCACCGCTGTACTACTGGAATTAAAGGGTAAAAACACAGTAGGAGCCTGTTTTTCAACATGTTATCAAATTTCTCGAATCTAGCCCTACCCCATCTACTCTTACACCAACATGAGTGCCGTGCAGGCCGTGACCAAAGCTCTGATCCTGTTCCTCCTTATCCACACAAAGTAGCATATTTTCCAGTGGCTCTACAACAAGAAGTTAACTATGCGTCACAATTTTATCTAACGTGTCCAATGTTTTTAAGAGAACAGGTTCTTAGTATACAGGCAGTCTGGTGAGGTCTAGAGATTCACTGAAGCGTGAAGACTTTGCTTGGACCAACTCCAAACGTGAGCCTCAGCCCAGAAGTGCATGGAAGGGCTCAAACCCAGCACGGTCACCAACCCTCCTCTAATCAGATCGAGTTCAGTTCATCGCACTGGTGTGCCAGAACTGCACTGCAGATCCTACATCAAAGGTGTAGATTGAGAAGTACATTTGTGCCTCTGTATTTCAAAGCGCCCAAAGTCTTTGTTCGCAGCAATTTCTGCAGTTTGTTTTGTCCATATTTTTTTTTTTAACTTGTGCTGTTGTGAACATGCTACAAAAGACAAAATACTTTCAGGAAAAAGGGAAGTTTCAAACACAGAATGGCACCACAAACATGTCACATCATGTTAGCAACAACACAAAGGCCTCTCGGAACCAATATAGCCTAAGTTTGTTTTTCCTCTCTCTCTCTTTTGATGACCTTCTCTGTAACCTGTGAATATCACCAATATCTATCCTGTTTAAACTTGACTACAATGTCACTCTTCCTATCTCTTAGTCAGAACAAAGGGTAAACAACTAAATGTTTCCTACTTATTTTTTTGTGAGAAAGAAAAAAATATCTCTGCAGACAGTAAAAAAAAACATCAATAAAAGGCAGGGTGGTGTTTCTGCAGCAACAAGATTCCCATCCCAGTGAGTAGTCAGGCATCAGGACTTTCACTTCTTTAAGTATAAAAACTGTCTAACTTTCAGCAGCCAAACTCAAAGTTAATGTGTCCAGTGACCCGTTGGATTTCTCCAGCCAGTGGGTAGCACCCTTACAGGGCAATGTTCTTCCTTGCCAAAATAACAGAGCTGAACAAAAGGAGGACTCAGAGGATACAGAAAGCTAGAAATTAAAAAACCTTATGTGTTCAGGGGTAAATCACAGAACGATTCAGGGCACAGACACCGCTTGGCTCCACACCCGCTGCAGAGACGGAAGCCTCGCTGTTGGCTTGGTGCAGGATCAGACCCTGCAGCAGGAGGGAAGGATGTTCTGGTTCCACCTTTCTGTTGGGTGAACACGGAGGGGGACACAAGCCACATCCTTTGCAGGCTGGCAGAGCTCGGGTCCCCAGGGGCTCCTTCCTCAGACCAGGAATGTGCCTGAAAATCACCATACACGTCCGCACGTCCAAGCTCTTCTTTCCTCCCCCAGTGATGCTCTCCCTACCTGCCTACTAAGCCATGATATTTCCAGCTGCTAGGATTACGACAATTTATCTCCAAGGCTAACCAGAGGTATGCACAGATATTAAGGGCTTAAAAGTCAAGAGGTGGTTCCGTAATAACATTTCGTTCCTACTTTTCCATCTCTACAGGAAGATTTAAAAAGTTATAGCAGTTCAGAAACGTGTTGTGAATTTAAGTTGAAATGGCAGCAGAGCTTACCTGGGCAAATAAGACAAATGACTGCAATTTTTTATACGAAAATCTGCAAGATTTCCGAATTAATTGACAGCATGGTAAGACCAGGTCAAAAAAAACTGAAGAGAAAGAAGTTTCAATTAAATCATTTTTAATGAGGTGCTATGGTGATTCAGCTATATGCAAACACCACGCAGTTTATCAAAGACCTATAGCACAGTTGGATAGCAAAGTTACAGGGAAATGCAGGGTCTCAATTACGTATTCACAGTAGACACTCGCTGTCTAGGGATACTATTCTGATCTCAAAGCCATGCTTTTTTACATATAAAATTTAAGCTATTTGTTTTCACAATGGAGCATTTTCATTTGAGGATATTTTCTCCCAAACTGGAATAAAACAAGGGTTGAAATATCAGAACGCAAATTCTCAGCTCTGCCTCAAAGAGTGCTCAGTACTATTGAAAACTCTTTCCATTTCCTTAAGTGTCGGTCTAATACCTATTATCAGATAAATATTAAGAAATAAGAAGCTCCGACTAAGGCGAATCCAGTCTTTAATTACCAATTAACTGTCTACCAAATTATATCACAGTCAAAGTCATGGTTTTCCCCTTTAATTTCTGCTTTATTTAATGGCCTCTTTTTAGGATGTAAGAAACAAAAGTGTCATGCGGACAAAGCCAGAACTTCTATTTAAATGAGCTAAAAATGTTTATACAAACCATGCACACTCAAACAAATGTGTAGCACATCTATAATATGCTCATTGTTCCTAAACATAGGATTTGTCATTGTACTTTGACAGATCAGATTGTTCTCTTTTTTAATGCTCCACTTAATCTGTTCACACTTTCCATTCCTAAATAATTCTAGTGTCAGTTTTTGTGCTGCTGTAATTTAAAGGCCATGTTATAATTGTTCCAACGAGGGCAGGCTGAAAAGAGCAAGAAGGAGCGGAGATGTAGAGGAAATCCCTCTCTAATGCCAGGGGAGAAGCAGCCAGGATACGACAGTCTGCAGCCCCCGGCGGGTCGGGGAGAGGCATCCAGGAGTCTGGTGGGGCTGACCTCCTGAGGGGTTACTGGTGAAAGGACTGGGACCCCGGCCAGGCCTTTGCCATCCAATGGAGCTTGCTCCCATTTGAAGTGATTTTCTGTTCTAGTAACTCACTGAACTCTGATTCAATTTTCTATTTCAATAAGGGGTCTACGAGCAGAGCGGTCTTCTGACCTTCAAATAAAGAGATCGGTGAATAGCGGCAGACAAAAAAAATGCTCATTTATCTTTACCCTAAAAGAAATACTGGCTTTTAATGAACTGTGCTTGCTTTTTTCAAATATTTGCGATTTCTGGTTGGAAGATTCCCTTATGACTTAAACACACTTTGAGTTGTTTAGTTGTTTGCTTGCTTTTTTAGCTGACATATCAGCATAAAACCAAACTTCCTTTTTTTCTTTTTTTTTTTTTTTTTGGTTATTATTTCACAGAAGTTTTGACTAATTATTGTTGCTCTTTTATCCACTTTTCTTTCAGGGAAAGAAAAATCACTTTTGCTCAATGTTCTCTTTGAAACTTTGATTTAAATGCAAAGATGAGCAGTCTACTGCGACCACCAGAACTGTACCACTGCAACTCTAAGGTGGCTAAAAAAATTCTAGAGGACAACACTTATTCCTACCCATTCACTTGGTGTTTATTTTCTGTAATAGTAAATGTTTAAACCGGATCGGGAAGAAAGGAACGATCACTGATATTCAACAAACTAATGTAGATACAGAACATCTGAAGCAACACTGAGAATCTTGATAAGCCGCATTATTAATCTTCAATGACAATATAAAACTTCATATCTCGGCAAGGGCAGAACGTTATTATGGAAAGCAGAGAGAGAGCAGAAACATCAACAGAGGCTAAAATTTCTACATGCGCATAGAATTTCCTCAAGAAAAGTTTCAGACAAGTATTTATCACTTCAAGAAATTATCGCGTAGACAATATCACACCTTTAAGGGACTAGAGGAAAGCTACTTGGTCGTGGCAACTCCTTCTTTCAGCACGAGATAATTTCCCAGCAACGTCTTTTCCTAGGAACAATTTACACGAATTAGACAGTATTCTGCTTTCACAAGGAGGGCACATCTACAGGTCATCTGCATGAGAAACTCAATTCCTGGTAAAGCGGGTGTGACTTTGCAGCACCGCAGCTGTCCCAGAGGGACAACTCAGGGTGTGATCCCCCATGAGGCACCCAGCCTACACTCACCATCGAAGTTCCTTTCAGTGAATCAATTGCAGAGAACAACTCCCTATACCCCTTCTACACCAAGTTTAGCAGAGAATGAGTAGCTACACGGAGACCCTTATCGCTACTGAACGTATAAGAGGGCACCCAGCTCTTAGGCAGTCAAACCTGGGTGAGATGGAAAACCCAGCAGCGCTGGTCCATGAGGGTTCATTCAATGAGAGCTCTGTGAGGACTTCACGCGGTGCCCTGGGGAGACAGCAGAAGACGACCTTAAACACCAGCATTTTCTTAGGTATTTTCGTTCTTAACACCACTTTCTCTACAGATCAAGTAGTCCTGCAAGAATTTCCTACGGTGCTGTAAAACTACATTTCTGCAGTCACATTTGTCCTTTTGCCCCAGGGGCTCACTTGGCACAAAGCACCCGGTTCCTCTGCCCATCTGATTAGATCGAATTACATGCTTTTACTACTCCTACAAGCTAATGCAGCAGACCTACAATTAAGTGTGGGATGGTTTAGGGTCTAAATAGAACTAATGTCTAGCCCTAGCAAATGCCCCAGGTTCTATTTATTATTTTTTTTTTACTCCTTTAAATTGATATTTTTTTAGGCTGTTTTCCAAAACTTAAGCCCCTGAAACAAGTCAGAACAGTGAACCCACTCACCCTATTCACAATTATTGTTGCTCCCCAGCCGTTTTTAGTATCTCTGACAAATTACTCACCATACAATATTGCCCTTGTAAGGGAAGAATGAACTGGAAGCCGCAACGTGATGTCATTCAACCTTGTATTATATCAGTATTTACAGGAAATACATTTGTTAGTGTGACCATGGGCACAGGCGAAACACTACAGCCTTATTTTTCTCCACCTTGAGAATGGAATACAAGAAAATATTACAGGGTAAGAAAAAAAAGCTCAGAAAAACAACCAACCCTAGAAGCCCCTCCTTCCCTGGCAGGAAAGCGAGAAATACCAGAGGTGTTAGAAGCCCTCTGGCACCGCAATTCCTGAAATTATGACAGAGCCTTCGAATTTGTTCTGGCTAGTTAGTCTGAAAACTTCCTAGAGGGAAACAGATAAATCGATAACAACATGATTATTGCCCACAGGCCCCATATGGAAAAGGAGTGTAATTTCAGTGCACTGATATGATTATATTTAATTTGCTTGCTATAGGTTGCAGCATGCCGTCTGCTGAGGAGGACAATCAGATAACCCTCTGAACAGTGCTCATGGAATTCGGAGCTTTTGGCACCAGCGCTGAAACAAGATTAATGGCAACGTGTTCCACTTTGCCTTGAAGTAGGTTTGCATCTTGTTTCACTAGATATTGTTGTTCTCAATATCATTATTAAAAAAATAAAAAAAAAATTAAAATTGAGGATCCAGAAACCTGGCAATATGAGGAACTGAGGTCTTATTTGCATACATTTCTTCATTGATAGCTGATTTTTATTAACTGAACACTCTGTGGATTTTCTTCAGTTCAGCTTTTAATGGAGCAAGAGAAAAATCTTCTATAACCTACTCCAGGACCCTCAAATTTGGCAACAATTTAGCCTGTCCATTGAACCTTCCAGGCAAACAAACACCTGAATTTTCTCATTTGGAATAAACTCCCAGATAACCTGATTCACACTGTGCTCACTTGCTTTTCCCTTGCTCCCTTTGCTCAATGCTTTATACGCCACACTTGATAACTAGCTTAAAAGATCTATCCAAATCGAGGTACTTTTTAAAGTTTGTGCTACTGGGAAGTTTGTTTTTTCCAAAAGAGTCATGTTTTAATTCCTCCTGCTACCCATTAAACACCTCTATCTACTGTATAATAATAAAATAAATGTAATTGTCATTTCTTGTGCACCATATGAAAGTGCCTACAAATACTCTCCAATTAAATAACAACTGATTGATTGTTGAAACCATGAAGAGTTAATATAAGCCCTCGTCTCTCCCTCTCTTTCTTTACCCTGGAGACCTGTCAGTATGTAATTATTTTCCACACCGATGAATTTAAATTGTTGGATCTTTTCCAGCTATGTTCAACCTTCAGACTACATTCTCCTACTTATTCATTTGTGACAGACAGAGCCCCTTGGGTAACCAGCCAGCCCAGCCTTTTCCAGTCTTGCTTTTTGGGAACTCCACCCTCGGTAAGATCTGTACCCCTGAGCTATTCCACTCAACAGGAAAACATCTTTTATTGTGTAACGCGCCTTGTTGCCCATTGCAAAGGGCTTGAAGCTTTCTTAAGGTCTGATCTTGTCCCACGTCTCTCAGACACAGCACACAAATCAGAAAAAAAAAAAACAACAAACAAACAAACAAAACCAAACAAAACTTTCCCTCAACTTCCAATGCACTACCTTGAGACACTAAGATCTATCATTTTTTTTCCCCTCCCCCTTTTCAAGCAAACTTTTATAGTGGAATAAGCTTAAGTACCCACAAGGAATTGAGGTTATTTTTATTAAACGTGTCATTTCTCTGGACATGTAGGATACTCTCAGAGTAAGGCAAAACAAATGTGGTCTCGTGTAAGCTTATTTTTTTAAGCTGAAACGGGATTTTATTCTTTATTTACTTTTCGTGCGTTCATTCATGGCGTATATGATTTTCACTTCCATTTCCAGACTGTACAACTTTAGATACAAAAGTGTGGTGGTCCGATGGAAGACGTTGGAAATTAAATGTGGTTAGATTTTTCCAGAAAAAATTACCATGGCATTTCCCACTAATTTCAATTGTGTTGAAGGCAGGCTGGACCGCTGCGAAACCTTCACTATTTGAATACAGAATTCTATTTTCGCTTTTCTTTGAAGGGATTATTTTTTAACTGTCTGTCATTGAAGGCATGCAAGACATAAGCCATTCAGCATTAATTTGGGGTACTCTTTCCTTTTGCATTCCTTCTTGCTAGTAAAATTGGGATGCCTGCAATCTTATTCATATATATTTTTTGTAGCCCTAAACTCTTAAGGCCCCTCCTACAAGCCCTTGTCAGCAAGGGGAAAATGAACCATGGGCACACATCTGGTCTGACTCTATTTGACCATTTTGACAGTTTCGTAGAGGTTTTCTGAATCATACGTTCATGGAACGCATCGCACAGAGCAAGTTTACCTTCACGTTTGCTACAAAGTCTATTCAGATTTTCACAAAATTCAGAGAATGTACAGTTCTGTGCCCATCAAAATTAACATTACATGGCCAAAATTATTCAGCTGCCTTCTTCAGCCCATAGAGCATATCACTCATTCTTTGGGGAACACAACACTGTTATCTCTGTCCAAATAAATGATCACTAGAAAAATAAACCTGAACTGTAAACAGACTGTTGGACAGAGGTGTACATGCGGGACCCGAAAGCCATCTGTTAAAGTCTGGTCTTTTTTGTTTGATTTCTCCTGGTCTATTAATACACACTTGATTGCAATAGCAGAATAATTCCAAAAATCTTAAGAGATACGTGGTTTATCTGAAGAAATCATCTTGCCCAGAGGCTACTGAAACAGCCAATTTGAGCTCCTTTTTATTTTACTTTTAAGAATATGATGATGATGTAGGTATATTTTAAGATAGTTTTTAATATACTGTTAGCTCACTATCAGAATAACAGACTGTAAAACACAATTCAGCAAAAAAAAAAATTAGGGAAAACTTTAATTAGGAAAATATTAAGGTCTGGTGTGTTGGAACCACTGCAGAACACAAAACAGGAGGAACAAGGACTAGGTCATTCACAACATAGAGTCACTTCTGATATCAGAGACGTGTTGCTGTGTGCAGAAGTTGTCACGCTATACAGTTGTGTGGTGTCTTAGTGCCCTGGCAGCGTGTTGGTGTCACCATTGTCTGGTCTTGGCTAATATTTAGGCTGGAGCACCTCTCCTGTGAGGACAGGCTGAGAGACTTGGGGTTGTTCAGCCTCGAGAAGAGAAGGCTCAAGAGAGACCTCAGAGCCCCCTCCAGTATCTGAAGGGGCCTACAAGAAAGCCAGAGAGGGACTTTTTACAAGGGCATGTAGTGATAGGATGAGGGGTAACGGCTTCAGACTGGAAGAGGGGAGATTTAGATGAGATATCAGGAAGAAATTCTTTGCTGTGAGGGTGGTGAGCCCCTGGCCCAAGTTGCCCAGAGAAGCTGTGGCTGCCCCATCCCTGGCGGGGTTCCAGGCCAGTCTGTACGGGGCTTTGAGCAACCTGGTCTGGTGGGAGGTGTCCCTGCCCAAGGTCAGGGGAGTGGAACTAGATGAGCTTTAAGGTCCCTTCCAACCTGAACCATTCTATGATTTTGCTGCCACTTCTCTCTCTTCCTGATGAATACTAAAACTCTTAGAATCCTCCCACTGGGGTGTGGTAGGAACAAGTTCAAAGACTGACCACAACTTCAGGTGACCAGCCAGCATAAGCCGTGCGCTGACCCATGGGGAGGGCTGGCTGCAAGGACAGATGTGAGCAGAGCACCATGGAGTCACACGCTCTACCCCATCAACATACAGTTCTGCTCCCAACTGCCCAGCACAAAAGGGTCCCCAGCACAGAGGGAGAAGCAAGAAGGAAGGAAGGGGATCACCATAACAGATAGTTTGGAGCAATTAAGTTGAATGCAAATTGAAAAGAAAGATACATAGTTTCCCTTCCCCGAGGCTGGGTGAAATATGGAAGATCTGAAGTAAAGATAACTTCTCTGTTTTGATTTATAAAGCAGGCAGAGAATAACAGACAACCGTACTGTTTTGTGCAGCTGGTGATGTCGTATGTCAATAGTAATTGAAAAAGAGGTTCAGTTTTATTCATTTTTACGATGTGTTGTCTTTCCCTGACTCAGTGGTGTTGGTGATGTGATTTGGTTCCTTTCGTATCTTCCTGGATTTCAAATCCTCTGGCTCAGAAAAAGATCCTCTATGAATACCAGAATTTATCCAGACTCTTGCACGCTTACGTCTGCCACAAAAAAATATAGTCTATCTTGCCCTTCATTTATCATTATACTTGATTGTCCTTATGAGAAAAGACACGATGCACATTCAAAGGGAGACGGTTTGAGACATTATCACTGGTTTTGTTTTCTTTGGCACCGGAGTGTCTGTGTTTAGTGGGATGTCCTCCTGCCAGGTCTGGCACATTTGGAGTGATAACACTAACATCACAGGAGACAGAGCAGAATAGATTGGTAAGGATAGTCATATGACATTTTTGTATATCATATAAACTTAAAAAAGCAGTAGTAAAGAGAAAGAAAGAGAGAGGTCTACAGAGATGCTAAAAAAAAGAAAAACCACAATACTAAAATAAATTCAATCAACTGAAAATTTTGTTATGGCCTAGGAAGAAGCATAGAGTCTGGCTGCAGTGTCTGCCATCAATGTCATGTAGGCAAGCAATTCATCTAGCAGCCTGACTGACAAAAACAGTGTAATTTATTTGCTCCTAAGGAAAGAGGCAATTTTGGAACACATTTCACCCTTTATCTGAGCAACAGAACTGTGGTTGGTCAAGAATTTCCTAGGAAACGTGTATATATGTTTTTTGGCAAATTAACATTTTGTCTCTTGAAATGCAGATTATTTCAACTTATTTTTTTTTTCCAATTCCTTATTCAGATAACCGGACTGTTTCTTCCTGGGTAAATGCAACCAAAATCAAAATATTACACTTCATGTACTGCATGATAATTTTATTTTCAAGACAGCTCATTAGCAAACTGTGTCTGCCATGCTGCTTCGCAGAACATGCGGTTCAGGTGATTTATGTCCTCTCTTTATAAGCAGATCCTATCTTGGGTAGAACACGATACACTGGCAGAGCTGTATGATGGAGCAGATGAGTCACATTATTACCTCGCTGAAGCTGCGGCCTATCTCCCAGGGACTCCTTGCATGAGGTACTCTAACATCTACTGCGCTGGGAATACTGGTTCTTTGTAAACCATCACAAGGTATTAGGGGCTGGGGGGAATTTATTCCTACATCCCCCACTAATGAACCTTGCTGTTTCCCAGGTGATCTCCTCCCTCCATCACAGAGCAGCCTACATAGACTCTCACTAAACCCTTAGCAAGGGGAAATCCAGCAGCCCAGGAAATTCCCCCAGCGTTCCTGTGTAGAAATGGTGGCAGCATTCGTCAAACCATTGATGATGCATCCAACGTTCATCAACGCATTTCCGTAAAGAGTCTCCAAGCCTGTTTTCTTAGCTTTCTAGAGCCATTGTCCAAGATTAATAAAACGAACACCAAAATTAATAAATAAATGTTTATCTCTGAGCAATGAACAGTAATTTACAAGTCTCTGAATTTTAGAAAGCTACTCAGTTGTGGCAGGCAAAGGTGTTATTAGGTAAAAAGCGTGGATGGGACATTCACAAACAAAGGAAATAACACAAACCAGTTTACCTTATATTTTCTGTCTGTCACCTAAAGGCTGACTTCCTTGGGTAGTACCTTTGGGTTTTTCCTTTCTCCTTTATCCCTTCCCTGATTGCAATGTGGGGATAATTACTACCGCTTTACTTTGTGAGAGAGGAAAGCCTTGAAAGAGCTAACGCCTCCACCCCCCAAATATTTTCACATGGATTATCTACGCATATAATTCCATATAATCCGGACCCTAAATTTTACTATTTTTCATGCAGTCACAGATACGTTGGCTGGAAGGGACTGATGAAGGCCTTCAGTCCAGTTTCCCCACTCGAAGCAGAGCTGTCGCTGGCACTAGCTCAGGCTGTGGGTGGCTGTCCGGAATGACTCCAGGCTGCCCGAGGAACCAGGGCTCACAGGATTAAGCCGCACTTACACGCGTACTAACACAAGGCCTGCCTGCTCGCTTTCCTTTTCCCTTTTTAACAGGTGGCGCTTTCCTCAGGCCGTCCCTTTAAAAGCGATTTGGTGCCAAATATCAGTAAAAGGATGCTGGCAACACTTTTTAATAAAAGGCAAATCCCACTTACCACTTCTGATATTCGTTTCAGTAACACGAATCACGATGAATTCATTCGGCATGTCGCATGACTGCTGTGTGTAATTTCTTAGGAATTCCATTTTCATTTAACATTAATTAAAGAGCACTTATTATAGTGTTACCAAAATTAATTCCCGGTCTGCAGCCCTGTCTGCCAAGTTTCAACCTTCAGCAAATTATTATGGGTGAGTTATAGACCCTGGGAAAATGAGGTCTATAATGGGATATTAACGATAGCGATGCATTCATCACTATATTACAGAGTAAGGGCAATGTTCGGGGAGATGGTGATCTTCCAAAATAATGCACTCCGTGAGCCCACTTCTGTCTAGCCCTTTAAAGACCGTTATTGAAGCCCACAGAAATTATGGATAGTTAGCAAGCTTGTTTAATCCAATATGGTTCATGAGACACTCCATCCTTCTTGCTTAGAGTCTGTTTGATTATGATACACTGATCAGACTCAGGATATTACCTCTTCGGCAATTCAGCTTCCTGCTGCTGAAGCTGCACAGACACCGCGGCAATGTTTTTGATACAGCCCAGCAGAGCTGAGTGTCGTTCATTGAAAGAAGATTTATTCACTTGCATCTGTCTTGAATCTGTCATATTCTCCCTAAAGGGACTCAGGCATTTAATATGTCTTTTTTTTTTTTTTTCCTTCCTTCCTTTCCATCTATGACATTCAGCATGGAGTATATAATTTTAGTTTTCCCATATTTTCAGCACCAAAATAGCGGTTTTGTATATCTTAAAGGATTTTGCTATATCCTGTTTTTGCAAGAAACCCTAGCGAGGCCATGAATTATATAACAGACCTTCCAGGAGGAGAGAAGTTTGGGCATTACTTTTCTACTTGTTTTATACAAGTTCACACACCATTAGTTGGTCCCTTGCTCTGGCATCTTTCCTACAAAATTCTGAGCAGCTCCAAAGCCTTCCTGCTGAGCAAATAAAAAAAAAAAAATCAAGGCAAACAGAGTGATTTTTGCCAAGATTGGGACAGCTTTCTTTTTTTTTTTTTTTAACCGAATAAACACAAAAAAACGCAGGGGAAAGCCATACAAGGGACCAGCATGAGAAGACTCTGTGTGCCTTTCTTTCCAGTCACTTATTTAATATTTGTCTTTGGGAAAGTTGTTCCCTAAAGTGACACCTACAGAATTTCATCCCCTGAAACAATGCTGAACTTTGCAGGTGTTTAAAACCAAAGGAGACCTGAGGTATGTCTGCAATGACAAGTGACAGAGGAGAGGCTTGTGCTGCCCATGGGTCAGATGGGCCCATTGTAACCCAATTGAGAAGGTGTACAGCTGGGACTAAGGCATCTGCCTTGCTTCTAGTCCAGAGCTGCCTCAAGTCCCAGAGGCTCTGGGCAAAGTTAGAGGAGCTCTGATTATCTGCACACAAGCAGAAAGGCAGATCCCATCGTTCCCACCAATAAAATCATATCGCTACCGACATTCTGCTTCTGGACATGAGGGGTGAAAAAAAAAAAGGAAAGAAAAAAAACAAACACAAACCGAAAAAACAAACCACAACACCAAAATCACAACAAACATTGACTTCTGTCTCATGTATCAGCTTCCTGGGATTCAAAACTGGATGAGTCCCCATCTATTGCATTGGTGACATATCCCCACAGCTCATCACCCTGTTTCCTGAGGCCAGAGGAACATCTCCCATTCAGCTACTGACAACACGCTCAATGACCAGCCAGTTTCAGATCCTGCCTTTGCCTGACAGTATTTGATCCTGCACCTTCTCCAACCCGGGACCCAGTGCTCTGCCCAGGGGGGAGACCAAGGATGTAGGGAGCCCAGGTTCCTAACCTGATGCTATTTATATCAGGAAATTATCATTACAGGACTGTAATGCCAAACCTAAGCCATTCTTTTGGTCCTAACGCTTCAGGTCTCAACATTCGAGACCCTTTATTTGAGATACAGATATCACACAATTAGACTCAATAGTGAAACCACAGCTCTGCATTTTCTTAGTGAAAAGGATGCTCTTGAGGCTATTAGTGGCAGACTGGTATAACCTTCGGTTTACAATAACTGCTTGAAAAAGCACCTTTCCCAAGCACTGGGCTCTCTTCCCAAACTTCAAAGATAATTCACCACACACAACTCTGCAAAGCTTCTAACGGCAGCTTCCCTGGGATCACGAGCGCTCTTCTGCTGCCCAAGGCCTCAAAACCACCCAGCCAGGGAACAGCAGTATTACACCAGTAACTACTCCTGCATGATCACAGCCTGAGATTTTAAATTTATGAAGCTTAGTCTGGCCATGTCTACAGAGCTGGAACGAGGAGTGTCAGTGCCAGAAAGACCTCTCCCTTTTTAGCACCACTGCCCTCTGGGTGTTTCAATGTTTACGCTCAAAAGACGACCCGGCTCTGATGGAGACGTGAGCCCTCCCTTCCTTGCTGACACAGCTCACCAGGGAGAGAGGAGGGAGGAGAAGGCAGTGCTTCCCCTCCGCATCCAGGGGGAAGGAAATCCAGGTACAGACCCCACGAGACCACCCCAAGCACCAATCCAGCAAGGGCCTGCTGTGGTCTTTGGGCCTATGTCACAAGGTTTATTCTGAGGGAACGACAGCAATATACCTAATATGAAACGGAGATCTCCACTGATGAGACTCTGGCAGATCTCATTGCCTCCAAGACTTCTCCCAAGCATCCCTCCAGAGTACCCGAGCTGCCCTTCCCACTGCTTGGCTCCTGTAGATCACACACCAGCACGCTTTTTGTACTTAGCCAGGAATCGGCAAAACACAATCTCCTGAAAACAACCTACTGTCTAAAAATCACTCCTTGAAAACTTTCAGCAATAGTTTACAAAGAAACAGCAGCTCTTAAACCTCTGCAGGAGAAGCCGCCATCCTTGTGACATGAACTGCTCAAAACTACGAGCTCTAATGGCATGCAATGGTCTATGTAAAAAAGGTTTAGGGTTGAGACTGTGATTATCAGACTGAACTGACTGAAAACTGCCATGACCTTAGTCAGAAATCAATGATTAACTCCTAAACTATTACCTCCTTGATACATGTTTACCTTTTCCACTTAAAAAAAATTGAAGAGAAAGTTTAAGCAAGACACAAAGAAACAGCTCCTCAGATACAAACCCAGCTTCTGTCAAACCTTAATAGTACGAAGTGTTGAGCCACGCGGGTGCTAACATTTAACATTCTGCCAGAATACGTGAGAACAACATACATTAAGGGATTTATTTTTTTTTTTTGTCCTTTCTTGCAAGGTGACATCCATCACATTCAAGCAGTGACTTGCAACAGTTTGCTGTAAAATACACTTTGTGAGTAAGCATGCAGGTGAAGTTCAAAGCACACATCAGCGGGTTCTGGGTCATGCACAGGCACACATCCACGAGGAGGGAGAGGTCTCCCTGACATTTGCAGGTAAGAGTTTCTTATGTATTTTTCACAGACTTCCTCTAAGCCCTGCCAAACTCTGCCAACACATGCCCTTGGTATGAATAAAAGACTCAACTAAGAAAACTTATCTGTCACTAGCAGGAAGTGTGCTACTACCTGGTGACTCATTCAAATAACATTTTCGGCAAGGATGTGAGTTTCACCTCATTGATGACAATAATTCTGTGGACATATTTCACTCCACTATTCAATTGTAGTCCACTTCAGGCCTCCGAGTAATTTGACAAGCACCTAATAAAGGTTATTACAAACCACCCCCTTCAAATAGATGCCTGGTTGGTCGCAGTATCACCCAAAAAAAACCCCAAACGCGTTCACAGCAAGGTTACTGAAACAATGAATAATACAATAAAATGCCAAGGTGTCTCATGGTACTAAAACAAATACATAACACAGAGGCAAAAGGTCACATGCACACACACAAAAAAAAAAATCAATGGGGAAATAAATAGGAGAGAAACCAAAGTATCCATCTTCTCTCTGTTGCATCAATATTTTCTCATCTCATCGTGAACTACCTTAATTTCATTATTTGCATGGTAGAGGGGAAAAAAAAAAAATAAATCAAAGACCAGACTGGTATTATGCAAAACTTCAAACCTGATTGCAAGAGCTGAGGTCAAGCAGGCAAAGGGCCTAGATTTCGCTTCGGGATATGCAGAGAGTGCCTGGACTTCCCCACCACCTCCGTAGCTTGCAGCGAATGAGCAGCACTAGATTCAAGTGGCATTGCTGCTCTTACAAAACTCAAACTCGGTCCCGCAGGCTGCTTGCGCAAAGTGAAATATATTTCAGCAGACACTTTTTCCTCTGGTTGAGCTTTTTCTGTTGGTTTGGTCTCTGTTTGTTTGGGGCTTTGTTGTTGGTGGTTGGTTTATTTTGGGGTTTTTTTTTTTAGGTTTGTTTGTTTGTTTCTTTGTTGGGAAGGAGGCTAGGTTATCAGAAGCCACTGAAGCAAATGACAAGCAAGTAGGTGTACCTGCACTGATACATTTTCCACACTTTAACTTTTGCCTGGTCAGAAAACTCCATTTTAAAAGATCATTTTGGGTTAGTTTCCCAGGCTTTGGAAAGAGAAAGGAGAAGTGGCTTAGCAGGTCATTCTGTCCACACCCAGCCAATTCTGCAGATAATGCTGAACTCCTACAAGAACGTTACTAAAGAAATATCACTACAGCTTCCGATTTTCCTCCTTTTTCCCAGCTCCCTATTGAAAAGAGGCTTCAACTCACTTCTGACAGTCAGCAGTGCCTTTTGGTGTGTCCTTCAGCAGGCTTAATTCAAATCCATCGGGCCTCACACCCAGGCTGCGCAGAGGCTTTACAAAGCTTTTAGTGACCATTTAAGCTTCGCCCACCCCTTCCAGAGGCACCACTGCAGGGAGTGCGACACTGAAGCACATGGGTAGATTGAGTTTATAATTCATTCATCTCAAATAGTGTCTGCATGCCTCTTAGGACATGGATCAGTTTTTCCTTTTCAGAAATATCCTTCATTGAAGAAAGGATATGCTAACGTTATGCATTTATTTAAGCCTTCATTGCATATAGCTCTTTGTAAAATCTCACTGTTGAAACATAGTTCTATTTCTAAGACAAGTGCCAGAATAGTTGAAGCTTATAACATTTAAGGTCTATCTACAAAATACAGCATGATACCTTGAGGTTGCAACTTAGTGAAAACAATTGCCCCGTTGCTCAATTTTATACAAAATATACAGAAATAATTATCTATAATTACTTGGGAACACTGTCATTTTATAAGGTTTTAGACCCTAGAATATTTCAATGAACTCAGTAGGTGTATCAGGCAACAGCTGTTTAATAGGTTAAACTCCCATTTAACTCACCAAAAAAAAGGAAACACAAATGAATAAAGTGACAATTGGCTGTAAATCACACCAACGCAGATGCTACTGTGCAGTGAAAACACGTAAATTTAGCTCTTTTTTCTTTGAAGCTGAGAGCTTTTCCACAGGAGCTGAAGAAAATTTAGTGTCTAATGAACACTGAATTTCCATTTCTCTGACATTTCACTATAAGCATTAACTTGTGGAGACATTTGTTAATTTCCTCTGAAAATCCTTGTTCCTGATTCTACAGAGCCAAAAGTCCCCTTTTTGGATGAAGAACAGAGCAGTCTGAAGCATCATATCTCCCCTGGGTTGCCTAAAAGACACGCTCTTTGTTAGTTCAGACTTGGTGCCAAACCAAGACCTCCCGAGCTGGGTCCTTCAGTTTGTGTAAGCTCTTCAGAGCCCAGGCTCCTTCCTCTGCAGGGGGCTGGTGAGGACTGGTTGTACCGGGAAAAGGATGCCAGGGCATTGTTAGAAATGAGTCAAAATTGCCAGTGAGGTGACAAAACAGGAGTACTGAAGGTTGGGAGAGGCAAAACAACTTAATTTTTTTTCTCTCCCCATAGTTCAGAACTGCTTTTACAAGCTGCACATGTCTAAGCTTCAACTTGAAGATAGAGTCATTCTGGTTTGCCTGCTCTGACTGATGTCTGCTGACCTGTCCACTTTACAGTTGTGCAGGAGCTGCTACAAATTCCAGAGTATAGAAGCCTTTTCTTTCTTCTCATGCCCTCAGACATAATAACTGCTGAATGCATGAAGGATGGACCCTGTAAGTAATGGGCTTTCCAAAATAGAGCTGGACAAAGTCTATCGGGTGTAGATCTGGTCAGACAGAGCTTTTTTGTGAGGAAGGTGGGTTTTCACAAAACTTCCGTTATGAAGCTTTCTTTGGTCTGAGGTGGGTTTTCCAGTCCAAACTCATGAGAAAGAATCCACTCTAAAAAAATGCCTCATTAGAATTACGTTCCTCTCTGGACATACCTATAGATCTAAATTCCATTTCAATATGTCTTTGGGAAAAAAAGGTGAAGATTACAGAAGAGTTATCTACCTCCCATTTAGGATTTTGGCCTCTATTGCTCTTCACGTAATGAAGGTGGCTCTGCAACAAGCTTACTTAACCCAACAGACATCCTCAGGCATCAATCTTCCAGCCGCTATCAAAGGAAAAGAAGGGAATCTTCTGGGCCTGTGTATTGAATTGGCTTGATTCAGTATCATGGAGGTCTGGGAAGCTCCGACTTACAACCTCTCCCTTCAGCTGTGAGGAATGGGAGCGATTTTCTTGCATGGAGTCAAGCCTAAGTGAATAAGATGTAATATTTGGAAATTTGCTCTAACTGGTGTAGTTGGCACCACAGTGGTATTTTTCCAGAGGTAAACATCGCTATCTTTTAACCAGTTACTGAGGACTTTGTTGTGCTAAAACTGTTTATCTTCAACAAAAGTTCTACAGCTATTTCTGCTTCTTAGGATTCCCCAAAATAATTTTTTTTTCAGAATTTCAATCGCATATATAAAAGCGCTTTTCTTCTGTCTGCCTTGGCATTCGCTGTAAGGTTTTGTAGTTCCCACCTCTTCCCATATGGCCCCTTTAATAAAATACATTTTGTGTGTTATGAAGAAGAGATGACTTGGGAATTGTGGTTGTTTGAGAATTGTCTGTCTCAACCATACCACGCTATTTGCTGACACAGCACTGGCAGTATCACATCGCTAATTTCACCCCTCCATCATCTGTTAGCTTAGTTTTCATTTCGCTTTAAAACACAGAGTTTGTTGCAGTAAAAGATGAAAATGAGGAGCTCTCTTCCATAACAATTTTTTTTAAAAAACTTGAATGTTATGAAGCATCACTCAGCTGAAATTCTGCTAAGATATCCAAAATGACTACTTTTCCTTGCATTAATCTTTCAAAAGGGCGTTCAGCGTCTATCAAAACTCCTTCTATAAACAGGCTTCACTTTTTTTCCTTTTTAATATTATTTTTTCTTACCATTTCAGGTAATGACACTTGACTTGCTCCGTAACATGCGGGGAAGCCTGGTGAATGTTACGGTTGTTTGGCAGAGAGGAAGTGACTGCATCATTAACACTATCCAGAAGTGAGTGGTGATAAACCCTGGCACGGCAACAAAAAGAATAGCCAGGCAGAGTGACACGAGAACTTGTAGAGTACATTCTGCAGTTGAAGGCAGAAACCCACATGAACTCAAAACACAACCAGTTCAAATAAACCTTGTCCCTTGCAAGCTGTAAACAGAGTAAGTTCAAGAGTGAATGGATTGGGTATGGCATGGGAGTGAAGTGAGATAAGACGTTTTCTCCTACTACTTCTTTTAACAAAAAATTAAGTATATTTCAGCTTTACTGTAATTACATTCCACAATAGAACTACAACTGCAATCAGTTCAGAGAAGTCCAATTGTAGCTACCATCTTGAATTTATCTTGCAAGAATTTCCTGCTGTTATTATCTTACAGCTCTGGCAGTTTAATTGAGCCTGAACGGCAGCTCACTCTGTTAACAAAGTACGATATCAGAATTACAGTTTGGAAAGAAACACAAATGCACCAGATATTTCCTCGGATTCTGATGTGCTGCTCATGTTTTAACTTTAAGCTCCATAAGCTACATGACTTTCTACATGGTGTTCACGCTCCTATATGCTGAATTATTGCTGTCATTCCCCTTTTAGTGTGAAATATGAGCCACTTAATGGATTTACCTTATTTCCATTCACGATGAAAACTCAGAAAGGACCAAAAGAAAAAAATTCTACCTATAAGTGATGAAATATCAAACAAAATATTTGTATCTAAGAATGCGCTCATAAATTAAGCCATTTTTGAGCTTTCAGTAATGAAGCATTGAGTTCCAATGGATACTGGCCCGCTTTAGCATGAATTCCATCCATCCTAATCTATCCATCTATTCCATTCTGGAGTAATTGCTCACATCCCATCACATCTAAAATAAACTTTTGCTAATGAGTTCAAGGGAATTGGAATATTTGTTTTGGCATCCTGGATATTTGTATTTCACAGACTTAGCCCATTCTGACGTAATCAGCAACAGGAGAACACATTAACCTTTCCTCAGTGTCCCTAACTCAGCAAGTTCGATAGCCAACCACAAAGTCAGGTAGTCCAGATAATTATTTAGGAAAACAAGAATCAAAGTCTTGAGAGAATAATATGAGATTCTAACCTATGCAGAGAAAGGTTAAATACAGACAATATTTGAACTAGAAATGCACTGGCCTAGGTTGAATTCTTTCTTCTATCTCAATAGTTATCGTATTTGTTTGTCCAAGCAATGGCTGATTAAGTTCTCATGCCAGCACATTAAAACATAAAATCAGAATGGGAAAGACGGCTTTAATTGATGGCAAATATATGACTCAGGCACTGATGGTACCAATAACGCAGAAGAGTTTGTATGTCTGCTTACAGTATACACCCTACTGCATATTTTGGAAGCTCAAACACAGCTTTCTAGCAGCTGTTGATGACTGGAAGAAAGAATGAGTTAAGTGAAAAGCCTTAATCTTTTAGAGTAAAATTATCAGAAACATCTGACTTATGTGGCTCGGCTCCTCAGCAGTATCCTAACTCCCCATGAATTGGATCTTGGGTCTCCTTAGGTCTCTAGGCATGTGACACGGTAGTGCAATCCAGCTATCAAGTGCTTTAATGAAGGCTTATTAAGCGTCCCATTAAGGGTACTAAAACTTACTGCAGTGCAGCCTCAGTACAGCTATACACTTTTCTGTTCTTTTACAAATTCAGCTGGGGACAGATGAAAGTTTTCTGCATTTCATTGCCCTGGGATCTTTGGACATCCTCTTGGGTGTCCATCATTTACTAACAGACACCTGCCATGCTTCTGTACTTTTGTGAGTCCCACCCTTTGCATTCAGCATCTTTTCATGATGTAACTGCACATCCCGCTTTTCTTCAGTTCTTTGTTGCTCATTTTCTTTGCCTGGGTGAAATCAGCGGCGTGAAGTCGGTGAAATCTAGGCATGCCTAAGAAAGGTGCAAGAGTTTTTCAGGTTGGATACGTAGGTTTGATTGCTTTTGGAACTAGATTGGGGTCCCACACAGAACTATGCACACAACTGATTTTTTTGAGTTCTAAAAACACCCAACAAACCAGTCCATCATGATGCTTTTCTAATGAATCAAAAGCATGAGAAGAAAATTGTTTGTGGTCGAATGCAAAGATTAATTTCACCTCAGACGAAACACGAACTTACATTTCAAGTGGAATCTAATGTATTTCATTTTGGACATACATAATACTAAAACTAGTTAAAGTACAAGCGTGCAAAGTTTAGTAACGGATGAAGTTAGTATTTCCAAAGCAATCAAGGCTCTTGTATTGATGTTTTAGCACTTTATTCCAACTAGATCTCAAAAAATCTGTTGCAGAACTTGACATTGCTGGTTTCCAAACTAGCACCATCAACATTCTGATGAAGGATTTCTAGTAATATAAAAAATTCTGATGACCCTACTAAGCAGAAGAAATCTTTAAAATCCTTCTGTCTTCTGTCACTGCAGGGACATAATTTGAAATGTGATCTTAATAATCAGTCTTTTCTTTCTCTGTTTTACAAACTAAAGATGACCAGGTCCAACCCACCAGTGAGCTAATCCTGTGTACTCACATTCTGTTCTGAAAAGGTTAAATGGACGGTGTGTTCATGCTCAGCAATCACAGAAACTTCAGAGTTGGAAGGGACCTCTAGAGATCATCTAGTCCAACTCGCCTGCTAAAGCCGGATTGCCTAGAGCACATTAATCAGGACTGCATCCAGGCGAGTCTTGAAAATCTCCAGAGAAGGGGACTCCACAACCTCCCTGGGCAGCCTGTTCCAGTGCTCTGTCACCCTCACCGTAAAGAAGTTTTTCCGTGTATTTGAACAGAACTTCCTATGTTCTAACTTGTGCCCGTTGCCCCTCATCCTGTCACTGGGAACCATTGAAAAGAGTCTGGCACCATCCTCCTTCAACCCACCCTTTAGATATGACCAAGCTGATAAAAGCATAGGCTATCAAGTGAGTTGGAGTATGTGTGGAATATCTCTATAGAGATATCTAGTCACAGACAAACGGCTGGCGACAGTGTGTTGACCTCTTTGCTGGCTTATGAACCACTAACACTCAGGAACACGGAAGCACCTGTGAAACTGCATAATAAGAGCCAGGAAAAATTCTTGCTCACAGGAGCTAATACCACTGCCAAGCCCAGCCGGGTACCTTATACCACAGACAGACCTGTTCAAGATAAATCCCTCTAGCCCCCACCCCGGTTGGTGAGACATAGTCCAACCCTGACAGTGAAATAAACACAGACACTCAAACTTGGCTCCACCTTTCTTGCTCGGGCCCGTGGATGTGTCAGCTCTCTCTCACGTGTCAGATCTACACAGTGCAACACACAATCACAGAATGGTCAGGGTTGGAAGGGACCTCTGGAGATCATCTAGTCCAATGCCCCTGCCAAAGCAGGTTCACCTAGAGCAGGCTGCACAGGAACACATCCAGGCGGGTTTTGAATGTCTCCAGAGACACTTCTTCTCCATCCACTGCAAAGAGTACATAGCTAACCCCATTACTATAATACAGCCATGGAAACAAATTGCCTGGTGGTGAGATCCAAGTAAGTCTTACCAGAGTTGCTCAACACAGCTTTAGCCTTTGCCATAAAGGGTAGGTTCACCACAGGTTTGTAATTGTAGTGTTTGTCAACCTGAATATCTTTTTCTCCTGAAAAAGTATCCAACAGCTTTGTTTTTCCAGGTGGTCTGCTGTTCTCACTCATCAACTCTCAAATGGGCCCAATGTAAGGTTGCTGTGCTGCTGCTCAGAAGAGTCATGATCTCAAGGGCTGCTCTTGGTGACGGTGGATGCACCCTCAGGATGTACATCAAGGTTGCAGCAGATGGATATTCAGGACAACTTTTGGCTAACTAGTTTCTCTCCAGAATACCGCTGTTCATCTACCCATTGCAGCATAGCACTCGCCAAGGACTTGCTCAATCCTCACAAGAAATTGAACAAATATTTGAGCTTTAGCTGGTGTCACGCTCTAACTATGTTGCCTGTATTCCTAGAGGCAACCTCACCAGCTTTTTTAAAGCTGTCTAATTCAAATATGCCCGACAGTCAAGTGAAAATTCTCTTCCTGATTATGGCTCTTTTCCAGAAAAAAAATCTGAAAGTTCAATCCATAACTTAGCACAGTGGTCAGTTGCCTAAATGTAAGAACCCCGTGCTATTTAAGATGTTCCAGAACAACTGAGATGCCTTCATAGGAATTGTAAATAAGATTGAAGACCTCTGGGAGAGCAGGCTCTTTGGGGTATTCTGGCTTTGAGCTCTTAAAGCTTCTTGAAGGGCAGAAACATCTTTTTTTTAAGCAACTGAATCTCCACTCAGTCTGACAGAATACCAAGATGGAATCATTTCCTAAAATTTTTCTTTTTTAATAGTTATTGGTCAAGTAACCTTTATAAAAATTCAAGGACAGCATCACTGAATCTAATACCACCTTTGGTAGCACCTGACGAAATATTTCTCTTTTGTGACACCTCCTTTCTCTTTTTGTCGTTTCAACTTTTTAAAGACTTTACCAAAGAAATACCTATCACACATGGAAATACTGTATTTGTGTCTCTTTGAAATCCCTTCTTCTTTGCACAGGCCTCATCCCAGCTTTGTCTCAAATTGAAAAAAAGTATTTCACACTCAAATCTCTGCTGTAGGTTTAAATAGATATAAAATAACAAGTATATAAAGCGTCAAGACAGCTCCCTTAGATCATCAAAAGAAATTATTCCGCAAAGAGGACAGCATTAATCTGAGCCGAGATAGTCTCCAGCTATTCCTTCTTTACTTTTTTGTGTGAATTAGTCTTGGGCATTTTTTTTTTTTTTACTGCTGGTTTTCACTGGGGGTTTTCTGCAGCTATTTTCAGCAGCTGGTTGTCGAAACTTTTTCTGGAAAGCACTGTCGAGATAAACAATCTGCTGATCTAATCTTGTAGTAGCCCTGTGTTTAGTTAAAGTTACAGTGTGTCTTCATATTAAGGAATTGGAGGAAATAAGGAAACCTACATATAAAGCCCAACTCTTTGTTTGTTGGAAATGCTTTTTTGGGAAAAAGGAGATGATTCAAAAAGCCATATTTCAAAGAGTTGCCACACAAGTAAATAAAGAGCTTACCTCCTCTGGGAAATACCATATAATGGATTTAAAAGATGAACAAAATCCCACTGTTTATTCAGTCTAATGGATAAAAAGGACAAAGTCACTGACTTACCACAATGGTCAATTGTACAAGAAGCTGAAACAGGCCATTTCTGACAGCCAGTGAAAAATAACATTTGTGCCCATAAAAAACAAAACAAAACAAAAACTCATGTTGTATTTCATATGGAAAAGCCAATAGAAGTCCCCAGCCAAGCTTTTTTTATCATTAAACTATCTTGATCTATGCTTTGTTTGAAGTTCTCAAAATGAAACTTTCGGTCTCTCACTCGCTAAAAATAGACTTGCCATAGCTGCTTAGGAGGCAGCTGGCGCAGGCAAAGTTTGAGCATTTAGCCCTGATGAGAACAATTGAGGGACTACTCTTCCGTTCTGTAGAAAGGAAGCATGACTTCTATATATTTAACATTCAAGTCTGCAAATTCATAGTAATAAATGGTCCAGCTGAAGCTGATATGCAAAATGGATTTGCAGAACCTGCCCATTCTCTGAGAAAACTCAACGAAAAACGCCCACTTCCTCCATACATTTAAGTTCATATATCTCTAGTTACCTATTAACAGTTGAATCACTGGCAGATGCTGCGCATCTCTTATAACAAAACATTCCCTATAAACATTTCTTCTTCAGATTTAAATTGCAAGTTGTGAGGATTTGGCTGTTGCTAGTCAGTCAATGCCGTTCCACCTTTCTCATCAACACTTCTCTAGGGCTGACATATCCATGCATGAGGAGCACGGCATGGGGTGTGAAGTCTAACTGCAGCCTCACCAGGAGAGAATATTAAGTATCTTTTTTCCTCACCTTCTATTTTTTTTTTTCTTTAAAAAAAAAAAAAAAAGAAATTAGGCAAAACTCTGTCAAGAAGAGTTTGCAGTAGCAGACTGCTTTGGGACTAGATGACCTCTCCAGGTTTCCACTTACCCTATTAAGATTCTAAGAATTTTGACACCGGAAAAATCTGTTCCTTATATAGGTAATACAGCATTGCTAATTCAAACATGATTTATGTAGTTGGTACTGAACTCGGACTAGGCCAACAAACACTCTCAGACCTAGACATTAGTTCCTGAGCTACCCATAAAGACATATCCTAACCTCTGTGCAGAAAGGCAGTCGACGTACTGAATCAATGACCTGCAGGACAGAGGACCCAGATTATTTCAGACCAAAAGGAAGGGAAGTGGTTCAGAGGACTCTTCATAATAGAAGACACTAAGTGCCTCCTTCCCACCTTATCCCTCCTTTCTTATATTGGAATGACCACACTTGAATAACTACACGGACTTGACTCTGGACGGTACAGACAGTCTGCTCTACATCAAAACCAAGTCATCATTATGCCTCGTAACTATAACTATCCTTTCCCTCCCCAAAATTAGTTCTTTTCATATTTCTTTTCCTACCATTTACATTTTCCCCTTTTTTTTTTAAACTTAGATCTTATCACAAACATAAAAATATGGAAAGCAAACTCTTAATCTTGCAGATGCTCTTCATGAATTTCTTTGGATTTACTGTAGCTTCATAGTAGTGTTATACAGAGATCAGTCCTGTGGGGCTGCATGGTCGCCAGCTCTAATATGTAATAGATGTATTCTTTGTCCTCACCATTTCTGCGCAGAGCTTCATAATCTTTGAAAGAAGCCCACGGGGATATTTCACTCAGAATTTCACACAGCAGACCACGAGAAGGAAAGAGGATAGAGACATCAGAATTAAAGACTGAAGGTTTACGGGATTCTGTTCGGCAACGGTTTGTTTTAAGCCTTAGCACAGACATTGTTAAACTTTCCAAAAAAAAAAAAATTGACAACTGCTGAAAGTTCTTTAAGTCTCAGAACTGGGATAGAAGGCATTTATGCTACGTTACAAACTGCTTCAGAAAAGGTGGAAGTTGTCTTGCTTTGAAAGCGTTCTAAATTAAAAAAACTTAAGGAAAATAACGTGCCTGCATTCTGTAGAACAAAGTACATGTTGTAGAGTGTATTCCTCAATAATTCAAACTTTAAGAGGTATGGCATTTCAAGCCTTAAAATAACAAAGCTACACTCTTGCAGAGGTTAGACCACATGGGGGTGTTCATTTCCCTTTGTCTTAGTTGCATAAACTCAAAATCAACCCTATACAGTAAATGATGTCTGCCCTATTGTCTTATATAAACACTCTTGTGTTTTTCTTCAGTGAAAAGCTGTGTTTAAAGAAAGCTCTGTACGAATTCCAATAAAGAAACTAGTGTAAGAAAACTGGATTCATAAAATGAATTAGAACAGCTCTACTGTTACATGGGCTGGTGCTGGAAAGCCAGCAAAAGTCAGATAATATTTTATTTGGAGCTGAAATGAACTGTTGTGAACTCTGACAAACCAGCACTTCAAAGCATTCTGAACATACTGCCACTAGCATAAGGAAATTTATCGCGACTAAGAGCCTGACTCTGAGCCTATTTACACCATCTTTACTCCGCTGAATTCAGCTGGATGGAAGAGCAGAATTAAGTCATTCACAGCTATCTCTGTCACCTGTGATTTACAGAAACCTGGAAAAAAAATATATAGAGGCATCATACTTGATACACCTATTCTACCCCCAACAAAAAGCAGCTCAGAAAAGCCTCAGACAAAATTCTGCACAACATTTGGGCAACTTCATGGGTGGCCCATGCAGGAATCAAGAGAACTGATGAAAAGTAAGATGTCAGATTTGGTGATATTGCTGAATCTTTAGTAATTCATACTTTCTGGGAATGGGATCCAGCCCACGTCGTTACATTATTTTTATTGAACCTTAGAAATACATCAATGTGGCTAAATTAAAATACAAACCGCAGTAAAAGTATTTTAAGACTTTAAGAAAGGATAGATATTTTTACAACCTCAAGCCCATTACGGATTTCGTGGAGACTAGCATGTAGCAACTTGACTTTATTACAATGATAATTTATTAATGATTTGTACATTTCAGTACCCCTCTGGTTCTCCTGAGACAACATCAAGACTTATCTGTGCTGTGCATTTCACAGACATAAAGAATGGACTTTTTTTGTCCTCATAAATCATCAGAATAATGCAATTGCTGAATGCACATAAAAGCCAGAACACAAGAGGATTGTTAGACAGCAGGGTATAAATTGTACTGTTAGTTATCTCTAAATGTTCCCTTTTTGGATCTTTCCAGGTTTTTTTTAACCTATCCTGTGCATAGATGTCCTCAGACGTGGAAAACGGTTGAAAACTTGTTAAATTCCTTGATCGCATACAAGGGAGTTAGTAGTAAATATAGCATAGCCACCAAGAAGAATTCAAAGAGCTTTGAACCTTTAGATCTGATGCGTAATTCAGCTGACACATGGCACGTGAAACTTAACATAAAGTAATGCAAATTGGTTACAGAAATGCAGTTCAGAAGTAAGAAGTGAAAGGGGAAAAAACACAGAGAGGCTTAATAACACTGGACACCCAATAAAACAATCATAGGAACTGGCCCACTGCCAGTGCAGTACAAATATACATGTCCACGAAGCTGACAGAACAAAAATCCCACCAACACCCCACAGGGGAGCAGTTTTAATCTTAGCCGCAGCTATGATGTCACCAAAAGCTATTATTTCATTCCCATTTTCCCCTCCCCCCCCCACCCCCCCAAAAAAAAAAAAAAAAAAAAAAAGATGAGCACCGCCAAGACAAATTGCACGATGAGATTGCTTTCTCTACGCTAACAGATGCCGATTACGTGGTGGTGGGTGGAACACAGATTTAGGTGAAAATTGGATGCATTTTTTAGGAATTTATCAGCCTTGGGGACTTTTCAGCAGTATCACCCATTATAGTTTCGGGGTGACCTGTCAAGGCTAGGGGGACCATCTTTACAGCATATTATCACATATCACCCCTGTACAGAGGGCCACCACAAGGCCTCCGTACCATTTCTATATGTTGATGTATTTGCTTTAGCCACTGGTACCTCTCCAGCCCACAAACCAGTAGGATTAGGCAAATATGTGACATTTTGTTTCTGCAAATAGTAAATTGCTGGAGTTATTCATTCATTTACAATACCTTTTTTTAAAGGTCCTTTGAGATTATTTTTTTTTTTTTTTTTACACACTTTTTTTAATCACTTCCATGTCCCTTCAAATTCCACCAGATAGTATTTCTCTAATGGGATTTCATAAAATACTATTGTCTCTCTGCCACTTTTTTGAACTTTCTTAGACAAAACACTCTTATTTCTTGTTACCCCACTACCTCTAAACATTTGGAAACACAGATTGCGATGCCAAAGCCAGAAAAGAATCTTACGTTTGTACACGCAGGATGAGATAAGTGCTTAACCCTGCCTCTTTGCAATTAGAGCTTTGTAATACGACATTGCCTTGATAGTTTACAAGTTCCTTTCATTGACCACTGTAATGCACTTTCGCAAATCTCTTGATGAATCCCAGGTTGGTTGAACCATTCAATTATAGCTTTATCCTAATCCTACTAGCTAAGCATTAATGCTAGCAACCTCCCACATCCTAATCCTGCCCCACTTGACACTGACCCACACTCAGTCCCAAATGATGTGTGTGTTAGCGTAAAGCCATGCAAACAACATATTAATCAGGAATGCAACGAGAAAGTGAAGGATATATAACAGACGAGCCGTGAGCGTTTCAGCAAAAAAGACACTTCTCTCTCCAAACATCGGCTTGGCACATACAGGTCTCAATACATCTTAAAAAAACCCCAACATAAATACATACACAAACGTGTCGAATTGTTACAAATCTTGTAACTAAGCCATTAGAAGGTGTCTTGAGCATGATTTAAAACAAGAGGGAAATCCAGTCTGAGGTCAGATTGAAACTATTAGAATTAGATACAGACTTAGAAAATGGAAAGACTTTTATGTGTGATAGACTCCTATTCTCTATAATTCACTGCAGATTGGGAAAATGATTCCTTCAGATCTGCTGTTGACAGCTTAATATTCCCAATGATAATGTTGTCAGGTGATAACACAGAGCCAGTCTATGCACTTTGATCTGAATGGAAAGTTTGCATTGACTGCAACATTTGGAGAGAGATTCTGTTTGGGGGAAAAAAAAAAAGAAATCTCAACTAAACTGAAACATTACCTGAAGAGCATTTGATTGTGGTCAAGATAGAAATGCAGCAACTTCAGAAAGGTCCGAGTTGCCTTCCCTGAACAGCGACTGAAATTCTCTCTCCAAAAATATTACCGACGCAGCCAAAGGCACACAAGAACAAGCCAAAAGAACCTCCGATCCAGTTTTTAAAATGAGTGCTATTGTCAAGCATATTCTCTCAAATTTCAGGAATATGAATATATGGCTTGTAGAAACTCTTGGTTTAAACGTCTCTCCACTTCTTTCCTTAGCTAACCACAAGACCAACGAAATTCCTCTAGGTTTCTACATCCATACAGCTAAATATGCTTTCAATTATTTTCCTGGCATGGTTAAAGAAGAATTTCGATAGTCTAAGGCCTTTATGTCAGGACAGTAAAACTGTGTCTTTTAGAATGATATTGATACTGTTCTGTTAGTGTCTGATACAGTAATTTCAATAGTGAAAGGCTGGATTGTCCCTGCGGGTACTTAAGGAGAAGGGAGGAGCTGAGCAGCATTCCCCACCACGCATAGACATTAAGGACGATTGCTCCCTGTCCACAGGCAAATGGTAGAAAAAGGAGACAGCAAAGAGTAAGGGCGCATGATTTTTCTCCTCAACTGCATATCAACCTTTGGATGCGCAGAAACACGCAGCACGGATGGTAGGAAAGATACAATTTCTCTATCTACCGGGGAACCCCAAATTTTAGTAGGAGAGGCCAAATACAAGTTCTGCACTGGACTCAAGACCAGCCCGTTCACACGTTCAGCAGTTCTCTTGTCATGAAACAAAGCCTTAAAGGCTTTCAGTCCAGTGAAGCTGATTTAATCTGAAACAGCAGCCAGAAGCCTTGGCTAACAGAAAAGTAAGAAACAAAGATGGAGTGTTTCTTGTCTCCTAGCAGTCAAGGGTTGATGCAACTTCTGTGCTGGAGACCGCTACCAAACATCATGTTTAATAGACACCAGTGCACCTGTCCGGAGACACATAGTGTTTTTAAAATCCTGGGTGCTTTTGGCTTCACAATACCCTGCGTATGTCTGAAGTTTGTTGTCATATTTTTTTGTAAATCTGCTAGGCAGCAGTTTACTTAAGTACCTCTAACTTCTCCTAGTGTAAGATACAGCCAATAATACGTCCCTAACTGTCTCCTCTGCACAACATGCGGATCTAAAAACAGGCGTATCCCAGTCTTAAGCTAGATATGAATATTTGCCATAATCCATCTGTCACATCCCCCTTTTCCACATCACGTTTCTATTCCCAGCATAAGGTGCAATCTGACAGCTTGCTCAGAAAATTATAACCTCCTCACTGCAACACGGCTGAACATCTCATGCTGGAACTGAGGGACGTGAGGCGGTAAGCAGCGCGGCAGTAATGGTTAAAAACCACCAACGCAAACTGGATTTGAAAAATAACCCAACTGTTTTGGGGATTACTATGCATTAGGACCCAGGGATTAATTTGAAAATTGCTTTCAGGTATTATGTTTACTAAAATTGCTTTCCTACCTTGACGGAACTGCAGAGTTGTTATCACCTACCACACAGAACAGATAAGCTGTAGCATTTGTAACTTGAGTATTATTCATATCATAAGGGTTTCATTAAGAGCTTCCATACGATACTCCGACGTTTATATGCGCACACACGTGCCCCATTGGTCTGAGTGTGCATCATCAAATTACTTTCCTTTTAATTGCAAAATTAAAGTTGGCTTTGTGTTTAATACATTCTGGAGCTATCACTGCTGGGGGATGAAGAACAGTGTAAGAGGAACTAGATCTCCTGGAATTCGAAGTACTACTGTCAGTGACACTTAGAGTGGTCAATTAATTGGAAAAAAAGAGCAAGCAGTCCCTTTAAAAAAAAAAATAAATTGAGGACGTCACCTAAGCATAATAAACCATTTAATAACATAGGAGCTTCAACTTCTGCAAGGACAAAGACAACTGCAGTCATTTCAGTTATCAGGATCAGCTTTTGAGAGTGTAACAGAAATGACGGACCTTGGATCCATTCCTCGTTAGGCTGTGTACTTTTAATTTGAACCCTAACGCACAAAGTTCATGTTTTGTATCAGAAATTTGGAACTGAAAAAAAAAAGAAAAGTGTTGTCAAAGAACTGAAGCTTCATTCCTCCAGGTAGAAGGGGTAAAGTCTCGGCGCAGCTGAAGTCAAGGTGCAATTTTTGCAGAATAGGGTGGCACCAGGACCTTCTGCTCGTTGACCTCATGGGACTCATCTCTAGGGCAGATTCAGAATTAAACTAGCAGAGTTTCATATACTCTTCTTACACGTGAGGTTTTAAAGTTTATGACTTGGACCTTCTTGGGCAGCAAGGCTTCTCTCTGAGAGTGCAGAATACCACCAAGAGCAGAAAAAGTGCAAGCTGTCAACAAGTCTCTGTGGACACCATATTTGAAAGAGGCGTTCCATCCCCCTCAGATTGCCACTGAAACTGCTGCTTATCTCCAGCTGTTTTGCCTGGACTTATACTTTATTTCTCTTGTCACCTACACAGGGTTTCTTAGTTTTGGAAACTACTATATTTTGTCTGATTTGACCAGACAATGGCCTAAAGGTGGTTGACTACATATTACTATCAGCCCTTTGGGGAGTCCTGTGTAAAAAGCTGCAAAGACAGAGCTATCAAGTCCCCATGAACTTGGCTAAAACATGTTTCTTTCATGTACAGATGATAAAAGGCCTGTGGAGTAAGGGTAGGTCACGCTTCACCAAAGAGAACACATGAAAGTTGTCCCTTGCACAGTTCTCCCTTTTGGCAGTCCATTATTTATTGTAAATACACCTTATGTCACTACCCATGTCACTACCACTAGCCTGTTTGTGTTAATAAAAAACAGACTGACAAAATACAGTTCTCATATTCACGAGGGAAACATCCACTGATTTCAGAGATGTCCAAGGCTACTAAAACACTGTGTTTGGTTTAAATATTTACCTATGCATGTGCTGTGCTGCTTCAGGGTTTCTAGAAACTTTTTAAAGGAATTTTTCCGCGTGGTCTTCTCTTAAGTTGCCTGGTGTACAACGCACTTTTCCAAACCCATATTAAAATCCCATCTGACTCGCCAAATACGATGGTATCTGTGCCTTCTGAGCGCTATCAAATATCACTCACTGTTACTGGGTGCTAGAAGCGCAGTGAAAGAGAAAAATCAAACAATAAACCACTCTAGATAGTAAGGAAAAAAAAAAAGGTTTCCTGCCTTCCCTCTTCTTTACTTCCCTTGTTTTATCCTATGGATGCTATATTGCTAAAAAAAAACCCAAAACAACAGAGAAGGTATGTGTTTCCACTTGTGCAGGTATAACATATATACATATGTTAAATGAATGATAAAAGTGGTGGGAGATTCACTACTTCACATTGTTCTCGGTATATTTAATTATCTGTATTTGTGTTGTATTGTTTATTAGTCCATTCTTCTTACTTCTATAGTTCTATTATTAGCATTACTGGCTGAGCCAGCGAGTGGCTGCTGTGACTCAATACGCTTTAAAACCGCAGTACCTGTAATCCCACGCTTGAAGACACACACACGCGTGCTACGCATGTATGCCCGCATCACGTGTGCGTAATACTCAGGCACTCTCATAGATTAAATAAAACATAACATGAGAAAACAAACAAGATCTTTCCAATTTCAAGCAAGCTGGACTACTTCCTAGGTCACCCGGGTAAGAATGGCAAACACGGGGAGGAAAATAATTACCCCCAAATCAATTTTGCAGTCTCTTCCATGATGTAAAGCTGACAGCTCCTCCTGTCACTCTTTCCTTTTATTTTTTTTTCCCCTTTAAACTTTCAAACCTATGGTTTGCCTTCTTTCCCTCCAAAGCTTATCCGCGGGAGTTTTGGAAATGTTTTTGTTCCTGGCAGGGCTGCCAATATCTGGTGGCAACCTCTGCATGGTCAGAAGTTCCCCGCAGAGAAACGGCAATGTTTCTCTTTTCCCAGAATATTTTGTACCCTTTGCTGTTCCGCTCAGTGTGTGGTTCCTGGCCAGAGGAGCGTTTTGTCCTATGTGTCATATGCTTGAGCCCTCCCGTCTTCCTGCTTATAATCATAAGATTACTGTTAACAATAATAATGTCAACATTCTGAATTTACAAAACAAAAGGCACAGAGATTAAATCTTTTGATTAATCCATTGAAGGGATAATCCAGACATTGCTACCCAAGATACCAATTTTTATTCAGGGGCGGGGGGAAGGAAACAAACCCAACTTTATTTAAATTAATTTCCAGAATATCGCAAATGACTAAAAACCGCGTGGCAACAAAACCCCACAGTGCTTTTCATCGGACATATTGGGGCATTCAGAAGGATCAGCTGCTCAGAGCACCCTCAAAACCAGTTTATTGGCTCAGGTCATACCGGTCCACCCTGATGCAGGGAGATGGACTGTCTCACCACAAAAGACGAGGGCTGTCGCAGATACGATAAGCACCCTCCCGAACGCAGAAGGAGAAGGCATGTTATCTGAGATGATTCAAGCACTAGGGATATTTCACAGTACAGTCTCATTTAGGCACGATCTTGAATGAGCTCGGTGCTCTCAGTGGCTATGGACATAAAATCTCATAGAATCATAGAATTGTCTAGGTTGGAAGGGACCTTTCAGATCATTGAGTCCAACCATGAACCCACCACTGACAAACCCACCACTAAACCATGTCTCTAAGCACTATGTCTACCTGTCTTTTAAAGGCCTCCAGGGATGGCAACTCCACCACTTCCCTGGGCAGCCCGTTCCAATGCTTGACAACCCTTTCAGTCTAAAATTTCTCACTGTCCATCCTAAACCTCCCCTGGCACGACTTGAGGTCATTTCCTCTTGTCCCATTGCCTGTTCCTTGGGAGAAGAGACTGACCCCCCCTGGCTGCCCCCTCCTTTCAGGGAGCTGTAGAGAGCGAGAAGGTCTCCCCTCAGCCCCCTTTTCTCCAGGCTGAACACCCCCAGCTCCCTCAGCCGCTCCTCACAAGACTTGTGCTCCAGACCCCTCGCCAGCTCCGTGGTACCCCAGCTAACCCTCCTGCCCAGGTCATGCTGCCCAGTGTTTCCTCAGAAGGCACAGACCAGCTTTCTCCCTAGTGGGCAGAAGTCTTTCTCCTGGCCTTTAATGAGGGCTGGACTGGGTCTTTTTTCACACAGTTCAATGACTTGCTATGAGTAAGAACATTACATCTTCTTTTGAGAGTATTTAGTCACTGTTGATTTTTCCAGTATTGGTGCCAGCATTTCTCATCTTGTTGGAAAAAAAAAGACAAACCCAAACCCATAGTGAAGACCCTGGCAGTGCTAGAATGGAGGTTTCATGGTTGTAGAAATCCTAAAATTATTGTGTATTCTTCTGACACGTGTGTTCAGGAGTGCTAAAACAAGGGCTTTGCCCACAAGTAGTTCAGCATTTTATAAAGTTCCACTTCCCTGCCCTCAAGAGCTTCCTATTTGAAATGGCAAAAAACCTAAAAAAATCAGAGCAGAACTGAGAAATATTTTTTCAAAGGACTCTGGTCCTTTGTTTCATCATTTTTGTTAATGATTGCAAACAACTTTTATTGTGACTGTAAATTAACTAGTAGGTCTATGAAAGAGTACTGAAGAACTATATGTAATAATCTAATTTAGCACCTACATTGTTTTACTTTGCAGTACTTAAGTCTTTTTTCTGCCCTTCAGCAAGTGTTGAAAATGCCCAGGAATTGCTTTACAGCCTCATAGAGGAGGCAGTCCAACTTCCATGAACTCCAGCGGGAGCGGGTTCAGACCCCTAGTTTTATCCTGTGAAACAAATGGAATCTCTTCCCGGAAAGACGGCAGCCTCCAGCCTTTGATTCACGAAAACTAATTGCAGGATTAAATAGGAATGTAAGGGTGTTTAAAATCATACCTCAACAAGACTGGGGAGCGCTTCTCACCCTATAGCCGTTGTGCATTACTACACTGAAAAAAAATCTTTTATTCTTATTCTGCCAATAAATGTTTACACTAGCCCTGATCCTGCTAACATTAAGAAAAATAATCTTGCTAAATGAAATGTATGGAAACACTCGGGACCTCGCATTTCTTCATTAAAATAAGTACATTTAGGAGCATCAGTATTAAAATAAGGAATGTATTATTGCTACTGAAGTACCAGGAATAGCAGTTTTGCTTAGGGACCGCTGCCGATAAGTTTGAAAAGAAATGATCCAAGAGTTCTGAAGACATCCCTAGGTCCGCAATAGAAAGTACAGCACCTACAAACCTCCGTTCCCGAGAGGAGACGGCAATTCAGACAGCTAAACTAGTACTGGGGAGACATGAGAATGAATAAATATAAATGCTGCAGTGGACCAGGCAGGGGTCCCGGCGTGGTTTGTTTTTTTGCTCTCCAACTCAGAACAGTAGGATTTGAAAGCGTTTTTTTCATTAAAAAAAAAATACACAAAATGACAACAGTGAGGCCCAGCTTCCAAGTCTACTTATAAACATCAGTGCTTGGTTTTGAAGCTTGTGGTCCTTGAAAACCTTATATTTTATTTCCAAACAGCATACCCCCTGCCAAGAAGTTACATTTCTATTCCCCCCGCCCCCCCCCGCTTTAAATAAGCAGCGAGGGTAATGGCACGATGAACAAATTTCATTTCTTTCTGTTCAGTTTTTTCCATCTTTAGCGCAGCCTCCAGCAGGCCAGATGGCACCAATGCAATTGCTAGTAAGTCAATACATCTGGCCGCATTCCTGAAATGACAGATCTGATGGATAGAGCCCCAGCTCCTATACAAAGCCCCTTTTCAGAACGCTCTCCCTGGTACTTGTCCGCTTTAAGCAAAACCTAATGTGTGAAAACAAAATAAAATTGAGCTCTTTCACCACCCCGCGCTAACGTTTCGTTTGCAGTGTTTTTATTAAGGCTGCTCCCTCGCTGCCCTGCTTCTGTACCTCAACCCCGCGCCGCCCAGCGCTCGCGCTTTGGCACAAGACGGGCTCTGTTCGAAGACCTCCCTCCTCCGGAGCTGCTAACGGTTCAAAGCAGGCTACAATAAACACTCCGGGCTTTTCTCGTTAAGAGCAGCAAGATTGTTTAGGAAATCGTCCTCAAGGAGAGAACAATCTGAGAAGAGCAGAAGTGAAGCAATCGCTTCTTTCAACCTCAATAGTCTCTCCACGAGGAGTTACAAAGACGCGCGGCCTCTCGCCATCATCGGAGTGGCGCTCTGTCAGCAAAGCGCTGCTCTAACGTCGATGCCGCAGTGCCATCCATAGAAGGCGCGAGGGACTCTACAGCCTCGCACAGCATCCCTGGATTATTTACAAATCCATAACTAAGTATCTGGAGGCGGTTGGTCGGACCAACAGAAGGGTGTGTAGCAGAAAACTACAGACCAGAGCACGTCAGGTGTTAACCATCTTAGACAACATTAGTCTTTGTCTATTTTTTTTATATATACATATATAATTTTGGAAAGCAACTATCACTAGAAAAAAACGCAAAGGTGAAAAAAGGTGCCACTCCAAACAAAGAAATTCACTCTATCCCTTTGGCTATTTGCAAAAGGAAGCACCATGTGAGGTGTTGTCCTCCTGATTGGCATTGTGCCATGTTTATTCATCACTGACAGGCTCATGACAAGGAAGAAGTTATTTCTGCGTTAACTGCAGTCACTGCGAACACCAGAGTTTTGAGTTACAAAACCCGAGTTACTTAAACAAGAAGTGGCTCGGTCCGTGAAACTTTCACCCTGAAATATTAGTACTTTGCCTCCTGGGTAAACCTGCTGAGGTCATCGAGATAGCTGGAGAAGTAACAAGGTACAAAGAAACCAAAGTATAAATAAAGAAACTAATATTTATAAATACTAATCAAGAAGTAACAAGGTACAAAGAAACCAAAGTATAAATAAAGCAACTAATATTTATAAATACTAATCACAATAATGAGCAACTAGTGAGAAATGTGCTACATCCAAGCGGGTGAAAGCTGAAATCGTTTCATCCCAAAGACAAGTCATGCTTAGGAATCTCAGCAACCCCATCGCAAGGCATTTCTGTCTGCAACCTGAGCTGAATGCAGTCTCCATCCAGAAAGTTAAGAGTTCAGCAGACAAAAATTTCTGATTTATTTGGTACAGCCTTTGGGCATAAGAACACTAATGACGACAGCAAAGCTTTCCCAACCTCTCTACTATGCACCCAGGCTATGATTCCTTCAGAACTAGATTTTCTTCTTAAAGGGGCAAAACGATGCAGGTTGAACATTTCAAACATGCCTTCTGCAGCTCAGTGCTCACCTCTAGACAAAGAGCATGGGGTGTTCAGGGGTAGATCGTCTCTAAACCCCCCTGCCCCATTCACTACGGCAGAAGGCTTGCAGGATTTATTCTGTTTTAATTATATCTCACGCGGACAATGAAGTTACTTGCATAGGGGCTTTTTGCATAGTTAAATAGTATCAAATTTAAATCTCTGATTAAGTTGGTTCTGTTGTGTTAATTTTTTTTTTATGACTAATAAAAATGAAAGTGCTTAAAGCCACAGCTAGCGCTCAGGGTCAAGGATGTACAACACAAATAGAGCACCCATCCGTTCAACCCTCTGTCCACAGAGAGCAACGTGTATCACAGCATCCTTGGTCTGTTACTCATATGTGGGTGAGAAGATTTTTTTTTTTTTTTTTTTTAATCTCTTACTAGATAACATGAGTAGTCCTGATAGTCAGATTCACATTTTTTACATTTTTCAGTCAGCAGAGAAAATAAAATCCCTGGCCTTATCAGTAACTTATGTGTAAACAATTTGAGGATTATTTTAAAAATGGTAGTGCAAGAAATACTTCAAATACCTCAATAAAACCATCAATAAAAAAAACCCAAACATATTTCTTTACCATATAAGCCAGAATATAGATATCTATACACAAAATTACACATGTAAACACACAGCCAATGGTTTGTTAAAGGATATCACTAGGTTTTATGATACAAAGCCAGGAGTCTGCACAGACGTGTTTCCAGTAGTGAAGATGTTCAAAGACTCATGTGCGCATCTTCTCAGGCTCCAGCGCATGAATCTGAAGGGGTTCATTCTTGGGTAACACCACCATATCCTTGCACTGAGCTCTTAGCTCCTTAGTAGAACTAGGTAAAAGAAATTATTGGGATCTTCCCCTGCTTCCGAAATATCTAATGTGGTATCATATCTAATAACAAAGCCATGCCTGCATCACCGTCCCATCTTCTGAGGAATGAACGTGCTTGTGCCTAGACAATATAGTACTGAGCTACTATTATTTTAAATATCAGCCAGCATGGGAGAGGTCTATAGGATTATTCGCTAAATATTTTAGCCTAAAAGTTTAAAATGAAAAAAACAGCTATCATTATGAGGAGAGCGTTTAGAAGCAGAGAATTTAGAATAGGAGAGCATCCCTTCAAGTATAAGGGGCTCTAGGAATGGAAGAATGAATCCAGAGAGGAAAGGGCCTTATTCTCCACGGCTTTCCATCATATTTCTCTCACTGTCTTGCTGTTTGAGGTTCTCATTTTTTAATCATTATTTCGCTTTGTAGTCTACTGTAGCCATTAATTATTTGGCTTTTAGAGTGTTTTAATCTCCCCAGGTTACTTCTCCAGTTGTCCTTTGAGAAGAAGATATTATACGTGGATAAATATTTTCTATTTCCCCATTATTTCTTATCAAATGACACGTTTTAAATTGCCTCATTCTTCCAGGCAATTTTTGCCTACCAATGTAATTGCTTCATGGACGTAAATCATGTAACACTAGAACATTCTAAAATAGCACTAATGATTTGTAAAGCTAAAAATAGGGAACACTTTTGAATGAGCTTTCAGTTATGGAGAATCCAAATTATTCCAATTTGGAAATGTATTTAAGTAAATTATGGAGTCTGAGCAGTTTTTCACCACCTTCATTTTGCACACCATTCCATTTTGATCTTCTGAAGTCGAAACTCCAGTCAGTTAACCAAGCTAACTTAGTGAAAAAACCACTGAGAAATTGCCCTGTTTTTGAATATTTATCTGTTGAGTCATGTGTTGAAGCTTAAAGCACAATGATTGAGAGGGACTCTCAACAGATTAAGTCACCTTTCAGGATTTGGCAGAGACCAGGGAGAAAAGGGTAGCACACTAGCTGCGTTCTGGAAGAGGTTGGAAAAAAAAGAACAGGATCAAAGCAACCACCTTGGATGTGTTAATGTTAAGATGAGCGTGAAAATCCATGCTTTATAGGCACTTAAATACCATTTGAGCTTTTTTTTTGTTTTTTTAATCTGCCCTTAGATATTAAGGTGATAGAAACTCTGGAAAACAGATGGTATCCAGCCCCGGGGTTTCTAATTAGTAGAAAATTAGTATAGCCGAAAATGACATAATCCAGGTGAGCAGCTATTGTGTACATTAAAGCTTGAGCATTATTCAAAATAACAAACAATATACTGAAAAAAACATTGTCTTCTGATGAAGTAACGGGACAGAGACCCCGGAGATCACTGCTGCTCTTCCCAGATTTGATAGAATCATGGAATCATAGAATCGCCTGGGTTGGAAGGGACCCTTCAGATCATCTAATCCAACCATCAACCTAACTCTGACCGTACCCTACCAAGAGCGGTGCAGCCCCAGTCACAGTCATTAATATGACATTATCGTTAATAGAAGAGAAATCGGTCCCAGCTATATTGGCAATGAAAACGCATCTGGACTTTGGCTAGTTGCATCAGGATCTGACGCCAGTGTGGAGAAAGCCAATAATCCCACTGTAACCTACTCCTAGGAAGTTTAATTAGTTTGATGTGGGCGCTGTTACTTTGTGATTAGTATGTCACAGGGATTCCACGTCATTAGCAAAGGTAATGACTGTTTATCTTATCCCACAAGATCGCCTTCCAGCTCCTAGAGCTTCACCTCTCTCCTTTTCTAGCCTGAGTTGAGTTAGGCAGGAGTGAGAGAGGCTGTGGGATCTGAAAGATTGCTCCTTAGAAAAAAAATTGTAACTGCTCTCTGTAAGCAGATGCACAGACATAACCGATACAGTTTTTATCTGAAGTCTGACCCACAAGGTTTTATTCAATATAAGAAAAGTTGCTGGAATGACAGTTTGGGTCTTTGCCTGCTTGGGCTGATTTTCTTCAAGCACTGGGTCCTAGACACTTTTATCCCTGGTGTTCAGCAAATAACGCATGGCAGATAATCAGTTTTCACTCACGCAGGCTGACATTTTGAAGGCTTCTGAGCTCTTTGTGCAGCAAAATGCAGCGAGTACAAGAATGCTATCTTTTGCTCTCACTGCACCTCCTCGGATGCAGAATAAACGTCCTGGATTCAGATGTCCTCCCTCGTGAAAAGTGTTTCTTGGCACCTGATACCCTGGTGGATCTGTGTAATAGATACAGCGTTATTAGTACTGCCCAGCATAAAGACGTCCATTGTTTTTGGCGTAAAAGAAGTTAGTTTTATATATATGTGTGTGTATAGAAATTAAACCATTCACTAAAGAAGGTGGTTCTGAAAAAAAGTGTAGTATATATGAACTTAGAGAACTATGAACATAATAACCAAGTAGGTGTCCCACTATTTTGGGTTTCATTCAAAAAGAAACCAGAAAACTGGAGATCATATCTAGACAAGAGCAACCTGTGGCCATTATAAATAAAGGTGCTTTTCAAGGTCCATTAAGCACTAATCATACCTTAGATTAAGGGGAGAAGGGGGAACCACAGGTCTGAGACTGTTTAAAGGCTGTATTTCATACTATTAAAGAAATTTAAGACAGAGACAGGTCAGGCTGAGTTCTGTTTAATTTAAAAGATACTCATCTCAAGCGTTAGTCAGAGCTCTCAGGATACTGGACATCTTTCTTATAACAGTGCACACAGGAAAGAGTGAGGAGAAAATTTCAGAAGAGGAATCACAGTTCTGATTTGAGCCTGGTTTCCTCCACTTCCCTCAAACACAGTTTGAAGGTCAATTCTAGTACTACTCTTGTAAATTCGCAAGTTGCTCATCTAAAACACACATCAAAGATACATTTACCCTCCCCTAATTTTTCAGTTGACTTGTGTCAAGGCGCACTACGTAACACCATTCTGGGCAAGTTCTGCCGGTCTGCGGGAGTGTTTTTCTTCAACCGCTTCAGCATTTGCGTAGCTCACCCGCGCAGGGAGAGCCTGCACAGATAACTGCAGCCCTGCGCGCGTACACCCCTATGACCTGCTCTGACACCAGCTACATCCCTGCGCTGTCGAACAGAAGCGTTGCCTCCCGCTGAAAGCAGCCCCTCCAACTACAGTACACAGTTTGCAGCAACAACAATTTGAAATATTGTACAGCGATGAGGTTCTTTGATCAAGTGTTGTTGATGGAGATACGCAATAAGCATTTTAGCCTTAGCCTAACGGAGAGGATTTAGCGTAAGAGACTGGCAGCCTCTTTGGAGGAACAGGTAGGTTATCCAAGAGCTACCCGTTGCCCAAGCCAACTGGCACCCTTCATCCCTTCCAACCCCAGCACAAAGCAATCACTCAATCGGTCACGCAATTTGGATAACGGCCCACACCACCTCTCCTGGCAAAGTATTCGAGGGCCAGATCTGAACCCCGCTCAGACCCAGCGTCTCTTCTCCTCAGCTGGCTTTGGCTGCCGCAGCCCACACCGAACCCCCTGTTCCCTGCAAAGACCTGACCAACGCGCGCCGGTGCCCAGGCAACTCCAGATCTCTGCTCCATTGGCTGGGTGAATTCATCTCAAAACAAGGTCAGAGAGGAAAATGTCACCTTTGAAATGGAAGGAGGTTTCTGTAGCACATTATCGCCTAACATAAACATCAGTGACACCAGAGACAGCAAAAGTTTGCAGCTGTATTATAAACTTTCTTCCATCCCCCCTGCCTAGGAATAAGTCATCCAAACAAGCCCTGGCAGTTTTGACTGCACAAGAAACTTTATGGCCGAGAGCTGCACCAATGATTTACTGCTAGGTCCCCTTTTCCCCCCTCAGGCTTGCACTAAACTAGAAATTCACAATTGTTTAACGGAGGAGGGCATACTCGCCTTTTCCTTTTTTTTTTTCTTCTCATGAGAAAACTTGTTTTATAGTTCTTGTGAAAGAATTTGTGATGTCTGATTACAGCATGGAGCTATAAATCCAAGTCTTAAAAAAAAAAAAAAAACAGTGTCTCTCTTTTCTTTTTTTTTTTTGTGCTCAGCAATAACACACTTGTTTTAATGAGCCAACCGTCTAGGTATGAGAACACACGACTGCCGAGAGAGAGAAGATAAGACAAAACACCCCGCTGCATCCTTGACGTTGTCATGATGGATGCTGTTCTAACCAAGCACGTAGCTGACTCTCAAAGCTGCTCATAAGCTTTAGGCCAGACAGTTTCTGCCTGTGAAAGAGCCCGGAAAATGAAGTCAAAACCAGGCCCCAGTGCCATAAGGTACTTCAAAAGATCGGCAATTACAAGTGCATTGCCTTCATTGGGCAGAAATGTAATTATGGAAATATTACAAGACTCTCTGCTATTTAATGATTCACTTACTATATGAAAATAATACAGGAAAAATAATCGTTTCTGTACCAACTTAAGAAGACGACAACATCAAGGGAAATGCAACCACTATTTTTAGAGGAACAGGTGTAAAGATAAGTAAAATCTATATGAGTAAATGAATCTAACCCATCTGGTCTCACAACCTTTTAAACCTAATGATAGACTTAAAACCATTGATTGGGGTGTTCCTGAAGTCAACCTACATACAGTCCTTCATCTGAACAAGTCATCCCACAGCCTACATCTCTCGTGGTCTACTCCTCAGGCTCTTCGCCAACACAAGCACCGGATTCCCTGAGCGAGGCACAAGTAGTGGCTGCACCGGTCTCTCCGAGGTCACAGCCGGAAGGGGATGCACCCAGGACATCCCACTCGTCCCTCCTCAGCCTTGGATTTGCCAGGCAGGTTGGGAGAACTACAGCTCTCTCCCACGCAGCTTTGGGCATCTCCCACAGCAGGTCCCAGAGCTTTTGCCCCAGGAGGGTGCTCTGAGCACCACTGCTCAGCATGGACCAGGCTCCTCTCCCTTCTCCAGCTGCTGGGACTGCACCAGCTGGGTCCAGCTGCAAGCATGTGGGGCTGTTTATCAAATCCGCATTTTTGCAGTGGCTGCAACTACGGGTCTAGGTCAACTGCCATTGACATCTCAAGGCAATCCAAAATTGAAGAATATTTGCTTAAGATATGCGTTTGCTGTCTGCTGGGTTGTTTTGAAGTGTCACATTTTTCATCGTGTTCTGCCTCCCTAGTTGATGAGCTATAGCGAGAATCAACATGTTACGGGAGGTATTTAACTACTGTTCAAACGCAAGTCTACAGGCTACACGCCAGCAGCAGCAGGTATGGACCCTTCTGCCACACAGGCAACCCTTTCTGGTGAGTACATTTTCAGAGAGACCAACAAGACCCAGTAAGTGACTAAGGGAATGGGGCCAATATTTAAACACAATCCAGTATTATGCCCGTTGTTTCTGTTTTGTCCAATATGCTTCTTTCTTAGCTGCCAAAATAAGACTCAGCAAGAATGGACTTGAAAAAAAAAAATAAAATCAATCCCTTCCTACATTAAGTTATCCAAAAAGAAGTCTGAAAAGTGAACGTAAGTGCTGTAGCTGTGATGATGGAAGGACAAAAGGCAGGAGGGCAACGCCTACCAACTATATCACTTAAAAAAAAAAAATCAGCCAAGGGAATTGTTGAAACAGAGAAAGACAAGAACACCACTTTGAAACCTTCTTTTTGAAGATGTTTTAGACACCAGTCCATCAAACTTTCCCATTAGCCCCGCACTGGAAGAGAGGTTGCCCTAACTGGGGGTGTATGTGATACTGCATACCGGGTCTGCCCTGCAGCCTTCCTCTTCCTCCCCGCAACATTGCCATTTTTGTTAAATTATTAGAGATTTATGAATACTATTTACAGCAAATTATTCTTCTGAAGGTGTATGACCAAAGGACACAGATTAAAAAAAAAAAAAAAGCTAAAAAACTGTGATACAAAGACTTGTCACACCACATATTTCTAATAGTGGAATATTTTTTTTCTTCCTTCATTTTTTCCAAAGAGGTGCAGCAGGAATGTCAGAGGGAGATCTGGTCAAATGAAAGTTTCATGTCTTGCAAAATACTTTTCTGTACCAAGAGAGAAAGAAAAGAAAAAAGTACTACTGTCCATAGCAGGCAGGACTACAAAAGGAAGATGTTGGCCAACACCTACAGATCTGTTTTCGGGGTGGTGTTTTTCCCCCTTCATTTTTCACCGAATAAAATGCTTCAATTTTGGTTTAAAATATTTCAGCTTGGCTTCTGAAAACTGAAAAGTGTCTGTTTTCCATTTTCTGGTTTCAGGTTTTTCCTCTTCTCTCCTCTGTTATTACTTTTCTTCTCCAGAAAGGACAAAGTAGTATGAGATACTAGAAATACAGGGAAGTCGTTTTTGTTTTTTTTTTTTTTTTTTTTTTTTTTTTTTTTTTTTTTACACCCGTAAGATTTTTAAGTTAGAAAACATTAAAAATCTTAAAATGGTATAAAACTGGGATTGAAAAAACCTGCTTTTAATGCTTAATCTCTAATTTAGAGCATTTTTAGAAGTACTTTATGCATAAATGCTCAAGGAAGATATGCTCTTCAAATAGCATTCACAGAACAATAAAAAAATTCAAACATTTATTTAAAAGTATTCAAACTGATTATTTTATTCAATTATGTTTCCATTCAGCTCCAAATAGCACAGAGGTCTCGGGTGAGGTCTTAGGGGAACAACTTGTTTATTTTTCTATTCATTGTGACAAATGCTTGACTACATCATAGTTTTCGCTGTTGATACTAACGATTTATGTTTCGGATTCATATACTACTGCTTTAGAAACAATGGGGCTGACTTTTTCCGTTTAAAAACTATCAATGAAATTGTAACGCTTATTCAGTTAATAGAAAAAGCAGCCTTGTCTCAAGCTTGCTTTGCTCAAGAGAGCGCGAGACGACAGCCGGGGTTCGCAAACTGCATTTCAATTACAAACTCTGAGCTCTTCCAAGATCAGCTTTTAAACTGAGTTTTCAGCAGCCTCTGAATAGCGCTCCGAGGATGTTTACCTGTGCTCCGAATTAAAGTCGCAAATGACTCACAATTTCAGCATTTGAGATTGGATCCTGACGAAATTTGAAGGGATTCTAAAGTGAAGTCTCATATCTGGCGTCTGCCTAAAATTCAACCTCCTTTTAAAAATAGAAGCAGCAGCAAGGGGACGCAAAATATATGCGTGATTGTATTCGGAATTCAGTCATTTTTTAAATCGCATTTTCTTTGATACCCGGGGACCATATTGAGATCACAACAGAAAACGATGCCAAATGTCGCATGCCAAAACCAAGCAGAGCCCGAGATCGCAGGTATGAATAACAGAGCTTCGGAGAGCAGCGAGGTGTTCGGAACGGAGATTCGGCACCTTGAAAAGAGAGCGACTCTAGTCCGTAATACAGCAGGAGGCTGTTATCCTCTCACAATGAGCCGTTACCGGGGGCATGCACGTATACACGCGAGTTTGGATCCACATCCGGGTCAGGCCTTTGGCTGTGGTACCAGCACCCGTGCGCAGGAGTGGCTAATGATACGCACAATGATGCTGTGCCTCACACCTGAACGATCAGAATCCTTAAACATTATGTTTTGCTCTTACCTGCCCACACACACCAGATATGTGTATATATATATATATGGCTACCTAAATAGTCCAGATCTAGTGTGTACATAAATATATATAGCGTACACACTAGATGTGGACTACTTAGGTAGCCTCCCAAGCCAGCCACATATGAAGTTAAGCCTTCTGTAGTAATAGATTTAGCATTAGCTGAAATAAAAATCTAGGACTTTTAAGAAAGACTCAGTATTCAAAAAAAAAAAATATCAGAGTTAATCATCCAAGGACCCAGGGATAGTGTCAGTTTTGGAGCTGCTATAAAGAAAGAAGAAAGATTGCAGGCTGGGGAAAAAAACCAGCACGCCTGCTAGGAAAGGAAACCGTTAAAGTAAACAAGATTGTCTCATTACAAAAGTATTTGAACTATGGTTAGTTTCAGTTTAGCTGCTGAACTTTTAAAAGACTGGGTGTGCTCATAACACAAGGTGTACCAGCTTTGAAAAGGCATCCGTCAAGCTCAGTGTTTTTTGCATTTGCTGGTTGAGCCTTTTGACTTCGGCCACACCATTTCGAATCAGACAGTGTCATAACTCTGGTTTTAGCCTGGATCTGCAACCTTTAAAGTCAAGTATAATTTCCTGCATCCCACCGCTACCATCCCCTGCACCTTTCATAATATAAACTTCACTTTTACTTGCAAGTGCCTAAATGCGCTGCAGCACACATTTCTGGCTCCCAAGGAAAACATTAGGGAGTGGGTGTGCTTCCTTAAGATTGTATTGTGCTTAAAGATAAGCCAAACAGAAAACAAAGAGCACATTATAAGCAACTGGAATAGCAGCTTCTGCTGTTTCCAACACTTAAGTTTAAAGCCAAGTGGATATTAATGACAAAGAGCTACTTTCTTGATTAACAACCGCACTGTTGCTTTTGACTGGATGAATCGGGAGAGGACAGACCTTATTGATAAGGATGCATTTGGCCATGGCTGTGCCTGTGGTGATAAGCAGTGAGGTGGGAGTCGGTAATGGTGTAGCGCATGCATGCCCACTGTAGGAAATACTACCTGGGATGTGGATACACGGGTAGATTTCCCTGGGTAAGTGGCACACCAGGTTTGTTACTTTTCGATGCGTATCAGAGCTCCACAAAGCCTTCCAAGAAGCTGGCCCGCTGGAGTGGAACACCAGCTAGGCGAGATGTGTTAGGCAGGACACGATCTGAATGGGAGCATACAATGCATTTACTTGTGTCGCATAAAGTCTTCCATTAAAAGGAGTCTAACAAGCTTTCCTCAGAAAAAAAAAAAAGAAAAAACACACCACAAAAAACCACACACACCCTCTCCCACCTCTGATGTTTGCAAAAAGCTTTGACACTTGGCAAGCAGGGCATCTTTGAGTGAGAAAGATTTGTTTCATCAAATTCTTTTCGGTTCACGTTGATATGAAGTTGTTAGAAATCTCCAGTTCCTTTCTCTAGCCTGCCAAAATAGCAATTAAACACGAAAGGTGGCTGATTAAAGTCTCACAGCAACACAGAGTTTGGCATGATTTTAGCTTTAAGTGATAGTCTCTGCAAGTTAAACCATTTGTTTTAAATTCTGTTATCTGGAACGTACTACCGAAGAACAGCTTGTAACGCACAGGGTAGATGGAAAGTAATAGTTTTAGAAGAGAACCGTGCACCTATGAAGACTACATTCAGATTATTTTTTTTTTTAAAGGAAGAGGAAAGTACCATAAAGAAGTTCTCAGAACCTTATTTTGAGGACATGCAGAATAACTTGCCATCAGTTGAATACTTGCTTGTTGAGACAGCATCGAAATTAAGGGTAGTAAATCTATGGGGCTACTAGCCTTAACAGAAAGGGCAGGGTTTGACAGCATCATTCCTTTTGCCCAATATAAAAGTCTGGGCAAGGCTAGAATTGCCACTCCGAACCATCTACAGGCTTCTCAGGTGAAAATCCCAGCACTGAGCTCTGGAGAGATTCTATCAAAACCATCCCCTAGTCAATGTTAACACCACAAATGAAGTAGCATTTGTCTAGCGACAGCAACAAATCAAGAAAGGATAGATGTAGGGGTTTCTAGAGTTACTACAGAAATACTTCCCCTGAAGCCCTTATCTAGTCAGTAACAGCTCCAGAATTTTCGAGTCTCTGGATCCACACATGAGTTCCACCTCTTCTGGGAGCTCAAAACTCATTTGTAAATTTAGATCCACACGCCTCCATAGATCAGGAGCAATAAGACCATGAACATCTCTTTGCGTGAACCACGTATAAGAAATTATAGAAAAGTCAGGAAAGTCATTCATTGGCCATTGTTTTAAAAAACTTCACGTATATTTGCAGGCACAAGGTATGAAAACCCCACAGTCGTATGCTCCAGAGCAACTGTGCTGCCCTGGGTTCAAATACAATGTGGGAAAGGATGAGAAGCAAAGCTGGCCCACAAATTGACTCTTACATTTATGTTATGTGCTATCTTAATCCCAACCAACATAGAAACATAAATCTCTTGGTTTGGGGCTGGTTTTATTTAAATAACAGTTCACAAATGCAAACCATGAAGGAGGACAAAGTGGTGAAGAACACAAAAGCAGTCAAATAATTTGGTTACATACCTTATGAATGTTGAAAGTACATCTTATATCTTGCAATTCAGGTAATTAAGCACCAGATAATCCACATAGACTCTGCTTTGGCCATATTACAGGGATAATATTGTCACAGGAATGATTGAGAACAACTGGCACAGTGTAATACATGGCTCTTTGCAGCCTGCCAACACCCAAAAGTGGGGAAAAGACCCAAAAAAGCACATTTAAAACTAATGGTATAGGAAATCTAGAATGGCATGGATTTAACCACATTAGAAGGAACAACATTTCGTATAATCTACGTTTCAAAGGTCTGCTAAACTGAGACAAAAACTGACTTTCATAAGCAAGATATCACAGGGAATACAGAAAGGAAAGTACTAGGATTAGAAACAAACCCCTTTATCCTCACTCTACAAAAACTGGTTTGTGTACAAACATTTATCATGGGCAACCTGGGAAGAACCCTTCTTGCCACTGTACACCAATTCTCCTACAAAGTTAAAATCACTGACTGATAAAGACTGTTGGATCTATCATTTTTAGCAGGAAATCCTAAAGAAAATACACCTATGTAAAACTCAGCATTTAGATTCGGTTGGGTTTTGAGCTTCTTATGGCATAACCGACTTGGTCCTTTCACATCTGGAAAGCTTCCTTAATTTCATCCTTTTAGATGACCTCCCATATTCCTAATTCTAAGTGTTTGGTATTTTTGCCTTAAAGCATCAACATTTAGAGTGATCTTATAAGAACTTCAGGCTTCATTAGAAGAAAAGGTTACTGCTCATTGCTACAAAAAGCCTTGTAAACATAAGCTCTAACAGTCCAAATCCCAGAAGTTTAATAAAGATCTCAGATTTTAGCTGGTCTAGCATCTGGCTAAACGTTAGAGAAAGGGAGGACAGACAAGGTGTTATATGTATTTAGGTTCAGCAATATTGAGCTGCAGGCTGAATTTTTATTCTCAGAGCAGGTAACATTTTAGTTTTAACTTTGACGCATCATACTTTAGATCCCCATTATGCCATAATACAGTGCCCTTGCAAAATAAATAGCGCCCTTCCAATAAGTTCTCCTGCTGAAAGTATGTATGAATAAGAAATGAAATTATTATAAAGCAATTAAATATTTAAATTTAGTGTTCCGGGGTTGTTTTGGCATTGGACTTGTATCAGCAAGAGCTGCTCTGAGTTACTGAAAAATCTAAATTAAAGCTCAGATGTGGAAGAAAACTCTGGTTTGCAAGAAAAGCCACACTAGGATTTGCCACACCTTGAAACTGGCTAAGAAAAATGTCTAAAACTCACTTTGAAAGACAACGTAGATCTCTCTGGCATAGAAAAAGACTGAAAACCATTGGTCAGCTTGCTAAATGCAGCTCGTCCAACTCTCACTCTGCTTCCCTTTATATTTTCACGCACCACAAGCATCAGTCCAGACCCCAGAAACACTGTTTTGAGCCTTCCCAGTTCCCCCGAGGGATAGTTAGAGCCCCATCTACTCCAGGACATTCATGGACAAGTTCCAATCAATTCCCCTAACGAGTCTGGCCAGATTTGGCAGAAATTTTTAAAGGCATGGCATACGTGCACATCTTCTGCGGAGAAAAGGTTCTTTGTTCAAAACTTGTGCCTCCTCTTCCTCTCTTAATTATCTTCACATAGCTTTAACTCACAGTATATGTGCTCTTCGCATGCTTCCTCTGCTTAAAAAAAAGAAAAAACAGAACAAAACCCAAAACCTCCACACCCAACAAAACCACCACTTTTATGGCCATAAACCAGGTCTTAAACTAATAACGAGACTTGTATTAAAAGCAGCAGTCTGGTACTTAGATTCCTAGTTTTTAGGGTCCTATGACGCATAGTATAGCCATAAGCTGCATTTGGGTTGTAGTATTGTCTTTTTTCACAGGATAAAGACTGAATATCCCTTCTGTGTCTTGATCCAGGGGTTTCATTTTGCTATGTATTTATTTCACGTCCCACTATAGCACAGAAACAGTGAAAAGTAGATACAAAGATTCAGCTCACAGTATGGAAGGGGAAGTTTGAAGCAAGACCAACTCAGGAGAGACTTTCAGGAAGCTTAAAGGAATGATCAAAGTATGTAACTTCCTCAAGGCTCGGTTTGTTAATGCTGTCACGGGTTGGTGAACACAAGGTATTAAAAACAAACAGATCTTTTAGGCATGTGAATCAATTCCAGGCAAAAAGATCCAGGCTCCGCACATGGCAGGCGTCACAGCTGCACATTGCCGCTTCTCCCAATGGAGAACCCCACTCTGTCTTTATAACCTCCTCTTCAATTGTCATTCCAAATGTTTTAAGGCTTTGTGGGAGTAGGGTGGCATCGCTTATTTTAACTGCGTCCACAGCAAGGATCAGACTTTTGGACATGGAAAACAGCAAGTTTTAGACTTTAAGTGTCAACGTCTTTTGGAAAAAGCCACCGAGAATGGGGTCGACACAGACAGTGGCAGTGATTTCTGCCCATAAACCTGAGCAGCTTATGCTTTCTCTTCTCGGCTTCCCTCAGATGCATGCCTGAAGAAGTCCCCATCCCTGTGCTCAGCTTTTCAAGGAGCTATGAGAAGGAAAGGAGACACAATCACAATTTCAAATCCCCTTTGCAGATGAATTTTAAGAATTTAGGCAAATATTCAGCAGAAACAAGCCAGAGAGTTTAATTTGCCTCAACCCTTGGGAAGGGGAAGGAGAAAGGTCCCCAGACCCTTGTGAGGTTTCAACAGTTCCTGAAATCTCAAAAAAAAAAAAAAGAAAAAGTACCTGAAAGACAGAGGTTTCAGAAATAGCTCACATATTTTTTCTATTTGCCTATAGTAAGCACAAACCACAGGAGCAAGTTGAAACCCTGCTTTTTCTTTGCCCATTGATTCAAGCGAGGCAAAAATTCTCTCCCTCCAAGGTGAATAAACTTAAACCATAAGTAAAGTCCTGCTTAAATATTGACACAGAACAGTATATTCTCTACTACCCACTGTTTTGTTAGCAATTAAAGTATTAGATAACAGGGCACATGTACACAGCTGGATGAAGAAACCTCAAATTTCTGAGCAGTGTCCCGGTTTCAAGAATCGGCATGGAGTCAAAGTGACCTTTATCTTGCCAGTGTTAACAAATTTAGATTAAGTACACAGATACCAAATTCCTCGCATGATTTATCGACTATGTAATGCTACTTTTTGTACCCATACAATTTGTACAGTCTCATTTTACTGGGTACTGTATGAAGTAACGTGTCAAGCATATGACAATATTGAAGATGAATAGGGTTGTTGGGGTTTTTTTTCTTGGTTTGTTTCCCCCCCCAGAAAAATAACCAGTGAATGCCCCGGTAATTGGAAAAGCACACTCTTCACCTCGTGGAGCAGATAGGCAAAGGATTCAATGGAGCTTCGTTCTGTAATTCAGGAAGGAATGAGAAGGCTGACATTGAAAGCACAGGTCTGGCCTGCTTTGTTTAAAGCAGTGCTAGGCAGAAAGGAATAGGCATCAAGATGAAGGTAAAAGTGAAATTCAGAATATTACTCTAACTTTCTCATGTTTAAACGTGGAAGTCCTGCCATACCATCAAATTTCAAAACAGATTTATCGATTTCCACACGTCCACTAGTAGTGCTTCAATTATATACGTGTATGTATAGCTACATCTTTATATTCAATGTTCTGAACTCATTCCATTTGCATTTGTAGGTTTACTTCGGCAATCGGGGTGTAACAACGTCAGTCCTCCTCCAAAAAAACGCCATTTAAGAGGTTCCTACTTTCATGCCTACACACACACACACCCCCCACCCCTGCTCATCGCCCGTTACCTGCAGCAGTGCAGCAATTCGTGCTGCTCTGCTAGAGATTGCGTTAACAAAGTTATAAAACTGAAGTATAAAACTTAAAGTATTTGAGAATCAGCATCAGTATATAACACAATGAAGCTCTGTTTCGCGGGATATTACTCTCGAAGCGCAGCAGCGCTGTGGTTCACAGTAACATACTTATCCATGCTCACAATGCCGAGGAGAGGCAGTCATCAATAATGCTTATGTCCTAATAAGAATAAGATTCTTTCAGAAATATTGCTAGGGTTTTTTTTGCACACTGGAAGATGCTGCGTCTCCGACTCATTTCTCTGATGGCTCAGAATAATTTAAAATCAACCAAACACAGGTTTGTATAGAAGAAGCCGCTGAAGCACACCGTTCCCTGACTACGGCTGCGAGGTGGGGCACGTGCCCCCTCTCACCGCCCCAGCCAAATAGTGAAATATCGTTAGCAAATTACACAGTGAAAGGAACACGTACGATGGCTTTATAATTGTCGGTTGAGCATTTCACTAGAATTGTTGGCTTTAAGAGTTCTACTCAAACCCAAGGATAGGATGAGAAGCTCAGAGTGTTGCTTAGCACGCTTGTGGGGTGCGTGTAGCTCTAACGCCGGCGATGGGGCTTCGGCAGCAGGATGACTTACTGCGTGGGCTTTGCTGCCTGCAGCAGAAACGCCCGGTCCTCCAGGGAACATAAATTTGCCGTTCCTGTTTTCCTACCCATTTGTCACAGCGTGGAAAAAGCGCCCGCTCCTCCCAGTGCGGTTCAAAGTCACCTGGTCCAACTGGGGTAGCTACAATAAATTTGGAAGCATTCATTTAATTTTCCAAACACTTTAAAAAAAAAAAAAGTGTAATTTGTGAGAAAGATCCACCACAAAGCAGGCACTTACAGTTTACAGTCCTATTTAACGGCAAGCTTTCCTTAACCTAGCCTGTGTTTCACAAGGCAGCAGAACACACACGAAGAAGCTTCAAAAGGATCAAACCCAGGTTTGTTCAGGACATCACACAGTACAACATGCTCTGCTCATACACGACGTTACATGACCGTGGCTGTAAAAAGCTGAGCTCAGCCTTCGTCCTCTGTCCCAGCAGGGCTAAATTGGAGCCTGCACTGGCACAGTGAATGCTGAATTTTCCCCCCCACCCTTCCCCCAAAAGATGCTGTGTAAACGGGAACACTCAATATGAAGATTTTGACTCCACTCTCACTCTTCCCAGTGTGAATCAATAGTAATTTCATCAGAATATAATGAGCCATTAAAGTCAGGATGGCAGGATATACGCAAGAGAAATAAAGCATAACACAACTCTCAAAATTAAATACTGGCTAGCATTTATAATTGGGTGACAGCTCATCTTCTGATTGCTTGTTGAGCTCTAGGCACCCTAACCTGCGAAAATAAATATTTGTATGTATTCCTAGAAAGCAGGTCACAGCATTAGGTGTAAGCTTATAACAAAATGCAGCCATGAATTTAAAAAAAAAAGTGATAAAAATCTAACTCAGCAAAGAAACAGGTCCAAACAATTCCTGATTAGCTGTAAATTCTGAATAGGTTGAATGATGCAAGCCTGGTAACATCAACAATTAGAAACCCATCCTGTAGAAACAGATCAGATGAACTGCTCTCTGAGATAATTTGCTGCCTGTGCATCATGGTGTCAGAGAACAACAACTTGGTGACTAAACTGCAGCTATTGCTGTCCCGGGTGTACACGAACTGCCACACAAGCCGCAGTGGCCAGCCATCAGTGACTACCACAAATCAAAATTCAATTTTTCTTCAGCAGCTGCTAAAGGAACAAACTGATAGGAGCTTTGAAACATAATATTGCTGCTACACAAGGAGAAGAGACCACCTTATTTACAGCTTTCTTAAGAAAATAAGTATTTACATAGCTGGCTTAAGTTTTTGTTAAAGAGAAATACTGTGGAGGAGAGGGTTTGGTCACTTCGCCAATATGAATACATAAGGTTATTAGACATTACAATTTTTGCTGTTCATCTCCCAAAGTACATATTTTCCAACCCTGGGCCTCAGAAACATCTCTTATTTTATAGAAATAGATACATTCCTGCAATTATAGAGTTGTTTTGGTTGGAAGAGACCTTTAAAATCATCAAGTCCAATGCTTCAAAGATCCTTTCCCGAGAGGCACCACAACACCCAGCTACTTGGTCCCAAGAGCAAGCCCTGGGCCAGGCACCTACTTCACGCTGACAAAGCGAGGAGGGACAGAGACTTCACGGCGCTGGGCCAGCAGCCCGGTGGAAGAGACACCCTACACAACCTCTGAAGACCTAAGACAACCTTCCCGAGGACGCGGAGACACGCAGCACGCTCACACAAGGCTCTGGGGAGCACCAGGTGCACTTACCTTGGGAGAAGGCTGGATGTGGCCAGAGTGCAGAGCAGATCCCTTCCCAGGGCAGGTGTGACCACAGGGGTCACAGCAGAGAGGTTGGAGGGACCCCCAGGAAACAGGGGTCCTTGCTGTAAGTAGGGAACCAACAGCCAATGAGCCATGGCAGGTCGCACTCTTGCTCAGTTGGCCTTTCCTTCACTTTCCCCAGAGCAACATAGCTTCATCAAGCAGGTGGAGAGGCTCCGCATACACACTACTACGTCCTCTTCAGGGTGAGGGAACACAAACACGCACCCGCCCAGTCCACAGACAGACCACCAGCTCTCCTACAAGGCAGCCCCACCAGAGAGACACTCCTGAACAAGGAGGCACCAGCTGCAGCACTTTTACAAGTACCTCGTCACACAACTCCATCCACCTGCTGGGGGTTACAGCCAAACCCCCCCCCCCCCGGGAGGTGCACGCAATCACCCAACTGCAATTCTGATGGAGCACCTCAGCCTCAAGGTCCTGCTTTGGGCATCTCATAGTCATTTGGGATGTGAAATATCAAATAATTGGGGTTACTGTAAGGTTAGATGGAATGTGAGATCTACCGACTGTTAATTATCCTAGAATTACAGTAGTTACTGTGACAGTTATAATAATACATTGCAACAAAACTTAAAAATAGCTTTTGTTCATTCTTTGTTTTATAATTTATAAGAAAGTAGTAAAGTGCTTCTTCTGAATAATAAACAGAGCAAAAGAGTAGATTTCTCTGCTGCTTTCTGTCATTTCAACTTTATCTTTCAGGACAACAGTAAAGTTTCAGCAAAGTAGCCCAGAAAAATGAAAGACTCCTCAACACCTAAATATTCCTAATTTTACAACAGCTGATACTAAAGATACTATTAAGGAGCATTCATTCTCAAAGCCACATCATTTTGCTTTCAGCAAACACTTTTAGTATTTAGGTTGCTCTGGAGCAGCATGCTGGGCAGGTGTTTCTCATTCGACTAATTGTAATTAAGGTAGCAACAGCTTTAGCATGGGAAAGACATACGCAAATGGGAGAAAAATCTAATAACGAGGTGAACTAAAGGGGTGTGGTGAAGAGTTCACAAAATTGCTTGTAACAGGGGTTTAAAGCTCATATGGGGATTATCATACCCTACAACATGGCAACTGCAGCCCCTTAACACAGAGATTGCTTCCAAGAGCCTTGGCTCAGAGTGGCACTGGGCCCTGATGATACCGCCTGGAAGACATCAGTAGATGGGCAGTTTGGAGCTTTTTTTCTTTTTTTTTTTTCCCCCCTATATAGCAACTTCCAGGAAGGACACCAACATAATTTTGCTCTCGGGATCATGGATGCAAAAAAGACTTTACACATAGTCCAGCGTCAGTAGGTGTTGAACTGTTTCTCGAACCCTGGGCTTTTAAAAGCTAGCTTAAAAATGACTCTAAAAACAATAATCTCACCTCCTCTGAACTATTGCACAATGTACAGCCTCCTGCTGGGCTGTGTTCCAACAGCAAAATGTTAGAGCGGATTTTTTAAATCCATTACGCTCAAGAGTATATTGAAAATCGTGAAGAAAACGTTTGCATATTACTTGATATCTTCACAGCACATGAAAATCCTGAACACTAAATACATGATTTGTATTAAGAGACAGCTTTTTTTTTTTAAATGGTGAAATTATTTTGTAATCAAATGGCCACAACCAGAAACCATGACAGCAACTTAGTGACGTGGGAGCTAGCACTTGGCACGAGATAAAGTACAGCTCACAAACTCAGGCTGTTTAAATTGATGCAACTTCCTCAGTTATTCATTTATATTCTTTTATTCATTTATACTTGCTGATGCTCTTGTTTACTTTGGTAATTCAGAAACTTAATTTAAGATTTAATATGATCTCAGGAAAGAATCCATAACCCTCAAACATCTGCAGCAATAGTCAACTGATCAATACAACGACGGCATTCACACGAGTTTCAGCAGAGTGCGCCTGGGGGCTTGGGCTTGGCTCTGGGATATGTGTGATAAAATAATTTTTTTAAAATCACTCTCTTCTGAAATGTAAACCTAATCTAGCAATTTGGGATTCTGGCTACTCCAGAAAGATAAAGGAAAATCACAGATTTACCAGACCGCAATTGGGAATCTCAGCTTTCAGCCTTATGACAGCTGGCTATTCTTGAAACTTCTGTTTACCTGTCGGTTTATACGCTTATTTAGGAGTTGAATGAACTCCTTGATTGCTCAAATGAATGTTCAAGGTAATAAAGTATTCGACAGGCTTAACTTCCCTGAATGCAGAGACTCCGTGAACAGATTCAACCTGTTCCAATGTTCTCATTATTAAAATTGCAGCAGGATTTCTTTTCTTATATTCTTTATTTCCCTTCTTTCATCAATTGTTCGATAAATGCTCAGTGCTAAAGCCATTTTACCTGATACTGAGCTACAAATACTCAGCTTCTCTCCCACCCCCATCTCCCCAGCTACACTTTCCAGCCACTGCTGCCGCTTTGTTCTGCCCCACTGTTAGACCAATACCTACATTTACTTCCCCCCTCAAGACAACGTGGGCGACAAACATTCAACACAGCTTGAACACAAGCACACAAAGGTCGTCCACAACAACGGAAACTTTCTTCGGTGGCAGCACAACTGCTGTAGAGTCCCAGGTCCCCTTTTCCACTTCACCTGACATCTCCTCCTCCTTTGGTACCACCTGCCGATACAAGAATTGATGGGACTACTCTCTGGGTGAGATGTAACCTTCAGCAAAAGGCAGGAAGAAATATATTTTCCTATACTTCTGTTCCCACAAAATTAATCTTCTGCTTTATAAGGCAAAAATTATCAACATTAACACCCTCCTCGTTATCACTTCAGTGGTTGTTGTGATCAACCAGAAGTGCTGTGCTCCTTTTTGGAGAGCTGAGCAAGTATCTGTGATGCAAACGTGGCAAATAATACAAAACTTAACTTCTGCTGGAGAAAATGATTTTTAAAGGTTTTACTACATGGTCAGAGATGGTAACTGCAGTGCTCTTAGCGTGTGAGCTCCACAGAAAGGGGAAAAAGGCCAAAGTGAATTCAGTTCAAAACCCAAATAAATATTCACAGAATACTTTGGCAAATACTCACCAGGTCTAGTCCGCATCACATTTTTAATCTGTCACCATTTCACATTGCCAAACTGATGAGAGACTCCTGCTGTCTACAGCGTTGTCCAGAAAGGCATCTTCATAATACAGAATTTGGAAGGTGATTAAACAAACAAGAAAAAAACCCCACCCAGAATTAGTTGCCAACTGCTGAAAGTGATTTGTTTATGTTTGCTATGGACCTTCTCCTCCTCAGGACAACTGTGGCTCATGGAGGTGGACCCAGAAAAGTAATCCAGAACTGTGGAATGTCCTGGTTACGCTGAGCTGCTCCTGTACCCAAGGAGATACCTGCTCCGTGGCCCTGTGCCTGGGTCTTGCTTGACACGGGGTAGCCAAGGCCCCTAAAAACCCTTTCCCACAGGCCACTTCCACCTCATTTTCACAGAAGCCCCGATTCTAGCGTGTAAGCACATGAGCTACGCTCAGCTTGATTTCAGGGGTAATGAAGGACGTGCATGGGGCAAGTAGTCGAGCGGTTTGTTGACTTAATGCCGGGGTTTTACAGCAGTGCTCTAAGGGAGAGGGAACCTCTCTGTGTAGGGGTTTCAGAAAGAGCACGTTTAAATGGACACGGCAGATACCTCTCTGGTCACATCTCGCAGGTTTTTTTCCCACAAAGTCCATTAGGAAAAAGTGAAGGCTGCAGTTCCGACTGCACTAACGAGTTTCAGCCTCACCTCACCTGCAGGCACGCAGGGTCCATGCACTGCATCAAACACTTGATGAAGGAATTAAAAAAACAGCAACAATTAGTTTTGTCTTAAATACCTGAAGCACAAAACAAGTTGCTTATAGCCACCACTGCTGCTGAGAAAGAATAAGCAAAATACGTATCTGGAGTGTATTTTATCCACTAATAAATGATTTACAGTATGGTCAGGGTGGAGTGAATTAGAGCAACAGGAGATAATTCCTCCCCTTCTGCATCAAAACATGCTTGCTCGCTCTCTCCTCATTCTCACAGCTGCGATTACCTTGGGATAATCAGATTGTTCAGTAGGAGTTAAAACAAGGACAACTCCTTCAAGCTGGAAGTCTGGTTTATATCCTTAACCGTTTACTTTTGCAACTACGCTGGGCTGTTAGTGCCTCCTGATCCCGGTTTGCATGCCGGGTTATCAAACAAAAAAGAAATAAAACAAAACAAAAAGCCCGTCAGTATTGTTAAGATCGCAGTCATGGCTAAATCGCCTTGGATGCCTTTTTAAACTTCCAAAAGTCCTCACCCGAGTTCCCGTATTGCTGCTGACAGAGAGCGGGATGCCTCATCCCGGAGAATGCGCTGGCTCCTTTTAGGCTTCTGAGGTTGCTGACGTTCTCGTTGCTTTATGTGCCAAGTTTGTATTATAATATCTGTAACGCTAAAAAATGTTTTAGACGTCCAGATATCCTGCTGGTCATGAGCGTAATTTGAAAGTAAACATCCAATGAGAAGAATTTATCTAAAGGCTGCTCCAACAAGTTTGCATGAATTTCGGTTTGGTTTTTTTTTCCGTGTATGTATCTCTTACAGCCCCAATGTGCAAATTACATTTTTTTCATACATTCATTTTACTCTTTATCTAAAACAAAAGGTTCTACACCGATCAAATGGCGGAGCCAGTCTTTTTGGATACAAACAGGAAGCTGCTACGCTGTGTGTAGAGATCACCTCTGCCCTGAGAAGACAATTTCTCCAGGCAATTAATTCCACCCTTATCAATTAGCTCTTGTGCTGGAAGGAATTTTATCGAGTAGGAACTGGACACAGAACTGGTCTGAAAAGTTACAACACTTTGCCACCTGAACTCTTAGGAGGGACGCTACTGTGCATACCCAAGGTCTCAAACTATTGGAATCCTAACAACTTCTCTGAGAAAGTATAAATAAAACACAACAAAAGTCATCTGGCAAGTTCACGAATGCTTGCGTTAGTTTAATCAGATCCCTGGCTTATGACAAGTTAAGAGCCAGACTCAACGCAGAGGAAGGAGTAAGCCCCCATCCAGTGAACAAGTCATCCAAAATCTTTCTTTACAGCCTGTTTTTCAGCGGGTCTCATTAGAGGAGCTGAGAAGAAATTAATTTCTCTCCCAGAGCAAGTCATTATTCAGTTACGGCAGTAATGGCGATGATGTTTTGGCAACACGTCCAGCTCCTCAGAGCCCTTCGTAAAAGTTAGGAGCGGAGAGAGCCGTGTTTGTGCTCTCCGGCTATCTGCAAAGCGCAGCGAGGATGTAACGGCCGCATACGGTGTTGGTCAGAGAAGGCTAAACTCAAGTGGGGCCTTTTCATTGCCTGCCAAAATACAGCAGCCTTGAAACGTTCCTGTAGGAAGAGGCCGGTTTTGAAGTGTCTCTCTGAATCCCCCTGTTCCAGCTGCTTCTCAGGCTCATGGCTTCAAACTGCAATCCAGCTGCTGGTATTTTCATTCCAATTAAGTTCTGAGTGTTTTTTAAACAAAATATTTTCATAGAGCGACTATTAAGAGATTTCATCATGATCTGATTTCAAACAACAAATGCTGACTGAATTGCAGAGACCGAGTCCGAGAGATGAAGAAACGCGTGTTTGGAGATTATAAAAATGCTAATAGGATTTGACTTGGCAAGCAGAAGCCTGAGAGCTCAATTTGACTCAAGAGATGCCAAAGTATTGAGGGCTGTGGTAAACAGTAACCCAGACCTCCTCTGTAAGCTGTCCATTAATAAGGGACCTGAGGGACACATTATAAAATTAACAATTGGAAAATTTAAAACAAATCCAAAATCCAGCAGAGTGCGTGCAGTGTCCAGGCTATACGGTCAATGCAGTAGCTGTCTTTAGAATATCGTACTGCAGAGGCACTGGAACTGGTTATTTGCTCTAAAACAAAATGGAGATTCGTTATTTAGGAGGTGAAGTGGCAGCCCAGTGAGGCCAGGATGAAAGCCGCTTGCTCCTGCAGCCAGCAGTGTTGATGTGGGTCAGGCACGTGTGGCCTGGGGGGCTTTAACAAGGATGGGGGTCCCTTTTGGGGGAAAAGCAAATGTGGGAGAACACACTTTCACCCCCGTCAGCTGCTTCTTCCCCTGATACTGCCGCTGTAGGCAGAGAAGCGGTGGGTGGTTGGTGCTGCACCAGGGAGCAGAGGAGGTCTTCACAGAGAGATGAACCTTACGAGCAACGTTCCTCTCAAGGGCTTGGTTTTGGAGTCACGGTGCCTTTCTCCAAAGCCTCCCAGCAGCCCTTCTGGAGACAGCAAACAGCAGCAAACTGTTCCAGGCACTGAGCACCCGTAGCAGCAAGCTGTCGGCCTCAGTGGTCCAAAAATCTGATCCAGAATTGCAACCAGTAAACTTTCTGTCACAGCAAATTTAGGATACATCATATGTGAATGCTTACCATATCACACCAGCTACAAGATTCCAGAGAAATCAACATTTTTCTATTAATTATGGGAAATGAAAACTGCTGCAGTGGGGCGACTCCTTTCTGTAACTCCTGACTGCCTGATTATGAGCGGCAACGGCTTCAAACTGCAAGAGGGGAGATTTAGATTGGATGTCAGGAAGAAATTTTTCTCTCTGAGGGTGGTGAGCCCCTGGCCCAGGTCGCCCAGAGAAGCTGTGGCTGCCCCATCCCTGGAGGGGTTCAAGGCCAGGCTGGACGGGGCTTGGAGCAGCCTGGTCTGGTGGGAGGTGTCCCTGCCCAGGGCAGTGGGTGGAACTAGGTGGTCTTTAAGGTCCCTTCCAACCCAAACCATTCTGTGATTCTATGATCTTCTGCACAGCTGGGGCACCATGTTTCTGGTGGGTGGCTGCATGTTTAAAAGCAGTCAACACATTCCTTTCATGCAGACCTTCTCCGTAACTACTCATTATCACGAAATGGCCAAGTACGTGGGGGATAAGCACACAGTGATAATTTCCTACAGACTCACGACCCCAGCATTTGAAATGCTCACAGCTACCTAGATGTCTATGGCCATTCCACCATTAGAAGAAAGTTACTAGTGCGCGATGCTCATTTTCCAAAACGGTGTGCTAAAAGCCAAGAATTGCACCCTTCAAATATCCTTTGCCTTTCGAAGAACGGCATGAAGTGGGGATTTAGAGATGGAGACAACTTCCTCACCACGTTGCTCTGGCACCATAAGAAACTTTATCATGTGGCTACTGGCAAAAGGCCTACTTTTAATGGCATCAGATGTACCTGGATTGTGCTGAGAGAGATCCTTGTTACTTTTTTGTGGTACTGGATCCATAGCAGATTCAAAACAGAAATTCAGATGAAGATGGGATTGTAATGAAAACTAAACAAAACGACTACTGGCCTTCATCGACTATCAAACACAGAATTAGGTGCCAGAAACACCAGAAGTGACATAACTCGCAGATTAAGCGAAAAGACAAAGGCTTATTTTTTTAGAACTTTGTTTGTTTATTTCTGCAAACGTTAAGTCCCATCTTCTTTCCTTGTCGGAAAACTGACAGGTTTTTTCCATTGGGTTAAAAAGCTCTTGGGACATCCCTCCCCCAGTGTGTATTGGAAGATATTCTTGATCTCCTATATAGGAATCAACTCACTATGCGGCCTGCATAAGGAGCACAGGCACTAATGTCTGAGTATCTTCCCCTTTTCACGCCATATGAACAGCATATACTAATTTACACCTGCTTCTAGTTGCAACAGATACAACAACAATATCGACGCTGCATTTCTAATGTGAATAACCTCCAGGAATACGAAGCATTTGTTCTCAAAGGATATACAACGAAAAATGAAACCTCAAAATATTTTGGACTCGCTACATGAATTTCAGCTGCTTTGAGGAAAAAAGAATTGCATTCCATAGCAAATAAATAAACAAATAAATAAGCTACTGCTGCTTGATGGTAGTTTTCTGGAAGTCAGTTGCTGGGGTATGGGTGTATATAGAAACACTGCAGGCATTAAGAACACAAAAACTACTTAAGAAAGTGTTTAAGATCCAGCATGCGACTTCGCCACGTTTGCATCGTATCTTTGCTATTAATTAATGAAGTGGGAATGTTCCCCCCGACCGGGAACATACCGTTCGTGACTGCTGCGCCACTCCGAGGGAAAGCAGACACTGCGGCTGCAGAAACCATACAGACTTAGTGACTTACGGCTTCCTCACCTGATGCTCCTTTCACCCCCACTCCTACCCTAGGTTCTTGTCTCCCCCTTGACTCTTTATTTCTTAAAAAATACCTTTAGACCTTTGGAGGTGTGCTTTGAGAGACTGAATATACCCTGGAAAAACCACCATCTTTTCTTTGTTTTCACTCCACACTTCTCAAAGCCCCAACTCTAATTACGTTTGAAAAGGGTTTCACGAGGAGTATCTGGAAACTTCAGCTGAACTGATTGATTGTGTTTAATTGCATTTTGGTTTCATCAACGCAGCACCATAAATCTACCGCTTGTCAAACAGAGGCAGTTGATTAATGGAGCAACGGCTGTCTGTAGTCGAGTTACAAAGAAATCTCAACAAAATATGGAAGTCTTTGAGGATGTATGTTTTTTAACTACTGATGTGGCGTGCGCTCTGGGCTGTGGGTGCGAGGGCAGGAGGCAGAGGAGGCTCCAGCAAGAAAGAGGACGAACGCGGCGCTCGGAAAGGCAAGGGACTGCTGCCCCTTCGCTTCTCCTCTGCCTGCAAGGAGCGAAGCAAAGCCTAAAGAAAAAACCGCAGCAGATTTTCCCTCCTCGTTTATTGCAACACCAGGAATAAAGGGAGCTCAGCACACATACTACGCAACTGCGAAGCCAGCTTACATACGTGGAAAAATAGAGATTACAAGATCCAAGTGATATCCTTCGTATTTAGGGCAGCCGGTATCGGAAGAGAGACCAGGCGTGAAATTCTGTGGTGATTTTAAGACTTGTTGGAACCATCCTGAATGTAACTGTTGTTTCCCAACCATTAAGTCAGATGAGGATCCACAGGGTATTTGTGAACAATGAAGCAAAAAGTCAAATGAGGAGCATGCAAAGCACTGCCAAATTCTAAGGGGAAAAAAAAAAACCCACTTTTAACTCACAATAAAAACATTTCTCCTTCAGAATTTTTATCTGGTTAGTAACATTTTTATTGACTTCTCCAGAACCCTTTCACGATGACGTCTGTTACGTGACTACTTAATATTTATATGGCATTAGCTTCATGATTTAGCAACTTGTAGGGCTGAATCTACGAAAATTCTTGTTCAGGTTTAGTTTATATACATAATTAGAAATAAATACAATATTTTTACTGAAAAATACCAAAAAAAGGCTGCTGAACATTAAAAAACAATCACACTTCATTGACCAACTGATAAATAAATATTACATCTCCTCTGACATGAGTGAAGTCTTGGATTACATCAGCTGAAGAAGTCCACCATTTGTTATAACAGCTGTCAGGGAACAAGTCTTGGAAATTTTAAATGAGAGGGAAAATATGAATTTAGAAAAATACATAGGCGAATTTTTATTACTTACAATTGCCTAGCAGAAACCCTTGGTTGTTTTTCTTTTTTCCCAAATCTGCGACCTGAAAAACGCAAATACTTTTTTAAAAAAAATCTTATTTATAAGTAAATGAAATATAGCCAAGGAAACCGGTAAGAAGAGGGACCATTCATGAAAGAAAATGCTCCAGAAAAGCTGGATGCGCCAGGCGAGTTACGCGCTGGCAGTTTCGTTTCAACCCCGTTGGCAGCTCCACAGGAGACGAGCACACAGGCATTCGGGTTGGCGGCTTCCTGGGGCTGATGAGGAGAAAATGAACAGTTTCATAAGGAAACACTTTGAATTCAGAGCCAGTGCCAACGGCGCAAGTTTTCTTCTCTCTCCTCCCTTCTCGCAGCGTATTGCTCGCTTGCGGCAGACCATCGCTCTCCCGTCAGCTGTAGGCCTCTGCGGGCATCTTCTGCACCACCGGTACGAAGGTTGCACCAAAAAGGTCCCTCATCTCCGAACTAATTTTGCACCAGCAGAAACTGCAAACTGTGGGCTCTGTCCCATCCTCTCCAAAACCAGCTGGTGGAGCAAAGAACAAAGGCGTCCTTCTGCCACGGTGCTTAATGGCTCTCCTCAGGAAACCTCACTGCAGGCCAGCTGCAGGTACGCGTGGTCAGAGTTTCCTCAGGAGCACTGGCATCAACCTTTCGTGGTGGCAAACGCTTCTCAAGTGCTCTTGGCACTTAGGACTTAACACGGAACGCCTGAAATTCAGGCATGATGTAAGAAGATGCAACTCCGTTTTCCCCAGTGGCGTCACACCCAGTGTTTCCAGACCTGGATGTAGCTTGCTCTTCTGAATACCCAAACCGTCATCCCCGTGGCACATCCCTCACTTACTGAACTTAACAATACAGCAGTACTCAGCCGTCAGTTTGTGCATCTCTGTGGCAACAAACTTTTGGAAAAGAAAGTGCTGTACGCTGCTGAATAGCCCTGAAGAAAATTACAGCTGTGTCAGGGAAACGCGTCTAGACAAAATATTGCACCTTGGCTACCTTCTCTGAGATATCTTTAAAACAGTCCTTGACTGTATTGATCTTTTTTCCATAAATTGTAATTCACTTTGGTTCCAGTATAATGGGCCATAGATTTCTCCAGACAGCAGTGACACCAGGGCTTTCGTGTGCTGCCCTATTTCTCCACTCTCTCCTTATTGCCTCAGACCATTCAAAGGCACGATGCCATTGCAGAAGAGAGGAGTTGCTCCTCTGCCACAAGGAAATATTAGTCCTCCCTGGAAATCCTTTGAGGCTTTGGAAAAGCTTGCCCAGACATTCACTATTTCAGGGGAGATAACCTGGTCGCAGCACATGGTGCTGGTCAGTGGAAATGGTACCAGGCTCCTCACAAACCCTCCTGAGATATACTGGCTCCAGACCATGCTCACAGTGCTCTGGTTTTAGGGACCGATAGATGGTGCATCAGAAAAAAGCCTGTCAAAACAACACTGATAGGTGCTCTGAGCAATATAAACATCATTGATACTTAGAAGCATATTCCTCAAGAAATTCTGGTACTTGGAGAAAAACGCAGCAGCAGCCCAAACTGGAAAGAAAACATTTTAAAAGTGCAATTATTTGCAGTGCATGTGTGTCACTTCGAGTTAGTCGAACCATTCTGTTTTGATAAAATCAAAACACTCAATTCTTACTTTGACTTTATATATTATTGTCTACTACTAAATAGTTGCAACACAAAATGACTTCATTTCCTTATGACAAGATGACTCTGATACGGTCATGTCATCCTGATAAGGTCAAAATACTTTATCTTCTGCAAGACACTCATGCTTCAGAAAGCCTTTGACGAAACAGTGTTTTCCACTGCATAGCAACTCAATCAGAAAATTTTTGGCCAGCTGTGATAATCAGCAGCAAGCCAGGACTTGACTTTTAAAATCCAAATGACTTAATAGAGAGGGATCTCTCCTGCTAAATGCATTGGTTACTGATTTTACTGAACAATACGTCCCACTGACAACCGCAACATGAGCCAGCGCAGCTTTCCAGAACTCCTCTGTGGACCTGGGTTACCTTTGGCCGATAACGCAGACTTACAAAATCACAGAAAAGTTTCAGCTGGAAGGGACGCCGGAGATCATCTTGGCCAACCTTGTGTTGAAAGAAGGGCCTGACATCAGGCTATCCATGGCCCTGCCAAGCCAAGCCTTGAATATCGACGGCCAGGGCAGATTCCACTGCTTCTTTAGGCAGCTTATCCCGGTGTCCAAGCGGTCTCAGAGCGAAGAAGTTGTTTCTAAAATCCAGACAGAAATACCCTGAAGAAACTGGTGCCTCTTGCCCCTTGTTCTGTCTCCGTGCACCCTTGTGAAGAGAATGACTGCCTCCATCCTTTGGGAGTTTTATGGAAAATCTGGTTAACGGGAGTTACGCAGAGGTAAAGGGGGATAAAAAAGACGACTTGCTCCACAGAATCTGCTGCATTTAAGCTGCTTGTAACATTCAGGACTCACAGCGACAAAAGCTCAGAAGTACACAGCCGTATTTACAGGTGTAGAAGGAGTGACAGTGTTTCCAAGCATAAGTTGTTGGAGGTAACTTATGCTTCATCACAACAAACTCATTACATTTACTGTGGAAAAATCAATGAAATATTTTTCTAATAATTAGATCAAACTATGCAGATACAGAACTTCCTGATTACAGAAGGGACAGATGATCTTTCAAAACCAGGTGTTGGTTGGCTTTTTTTTTCCCCTTCTATGAATAGCAACTTTTTTGCCTCAGTTTTTCCCTCAGGCATGTTAGGCTACTTAAAAAAATCCAAATGAAACTAAAGCATATGAAGGTTTCTGTAAGGTTTGCTGAAGGACTTGTCTTCTAACAGTTCTTTACCTTCCCTTAACAATAACCATCAGACACCAAATCGAGCAGCCACTCTCTGCACATACTTGAAATTTCCTGGACTACGGAAAGTCTCCCGAACTTGCCCTTCAGGATCTGCAGGACACGAGCTTGGCCACCACAGACGTGGAGGAGAGGAGGAAACGTTACCACCAGCTCACCTGACTGCTGGTTTTGCTCACTGTTCAGCCCCAGCAGATCACGTTTGCTCCAGCTGGGGAAGGTCAATGGCACCCATCGGTACGCTGCTCCTACCACCGCTTACTTCCACCACCCGAAAGGCACGGCTTTCCACCTAGCCAGGATGGGCCTGGCTCCACCTTTCAGCCACTGGATCTAGAGCTTTTATGGAAGGGACCTTTATCACTAAAACAGTATTTTACTCTAAGAGCAGCTTATATACCCTTATCAAGGCAGCTCTCAACCTTCTCTTGGGTTTATTAATTACCTTGAGATCGCTGAACCTTTCACTAAAAAGACCGTCTCCAGACCTCAGGTTTTTTTAGTGCTTTTCTCAATGTCCTTTCAATGGATAGACATAAAAATTACTAGATTTTTTACAAAGATGTGCTCATTTTACTTGCGGAGATAAAACCATACTTACTTGTCTTTTAACAAATTTGAAACTCAGAAGACAGTTCAACTCTTGCTTTTGTAAAAGCAGAACAAAACAGATACTGATATCAAACCAACAGGAACAGTGACAGAATAGAATCAATCTTTCTTCTCTGATGTATGTAGCCCATGCTACTTGTTATATTACAGTAAAAAAAGTGAAACAAAACCAAAACAGGAAATGTGAACTTCTTTATGGACTTGAGCCATAATAAATTTGGGTTCTATATCCATATGTTCTCATATATTACACAAAGCTGATTTGGATCCATACTTAAAGGAGAGACAAGAAACAATTAGATGCTGCAGGAAACTGATTATCCACAGAACTTAATCCTCATTATCCACATCAATATAAATTCATTTCCTGACATAATGCTGCTCTTCATTATCGCTCCTGTTATTAATGGCAACTTGATTTTTAGATGAGATACACAGCAATCCAAATTCCTAACCCCTTCTTCTCATGAAAGAGCCAAAGGTAGGCAGGGCAATAAAGAATACGTCCCCTTCAGACAAATTTCAGTGCTGGGTTTTATGTTCTGCTGCCCCATCTCCTCTTGCAACTCCACACGCAGAGGATGTTCTGCCTCTCCCCCAGAAACTGAGTTTGTGAACTTGTGGTCTGTCTCCAAGGTGCAGATCTCAGTCTTTGAGAGCCAAAATAAAAATGAACAAAGGGAAAGCAAATAAACTATTTTAAACAGAATAAAGTTAACCAAATCTGTTTACATTATTTAATAGCTCCTTTCCATCATGTTTCTGGTTGTTTGCGTACTTTTCTTTTAAAAAGGTACCAAAGTAGATGCTTTTAAATTCATTTCAACACAAGCAGAGCAAGATTCAAGATCTTCTGATACCCCTTAAGAGAATCTTAAAACCAGACGCCTGTAATTAAGAATACTGTGGTTTCTGTCAGACAGTAGCTACCATTGCTGCTAATAGTAGTAGATGTCGTGGGGAAAGGGAATTATTTTTTGGTAGAGCCAGTGGGAATTTTTCAATCAGATAATTCTTAGTTGGAAAACAACAGTTTTTAAGAGCCTTTTTTTTTTTTAGAAAGTTTCTTGGGATTGGAACGGGCTTTCTGGTCAAAGTAGAAAGAGACGAAAAGAAACCAAAGAATAGTCTGGTGTCTGCAGCACTTTTACAGCATGTGGTGAAGATCAGGTTCAAGAACCCTTTTCTGGCTAACCTGCAACAGTAATGTGACCATAAAGTTCCCATTTCTGTCTCAAGCACTAGCTATTTTGGTGCATCTTCCTTATGTTTCAAAAGAAGCTTTTATTGTCTTTCCATGATGACTGTCTTTCCCTCTGTTACAACTTTTTTTAAATCTCCTATACAAATGGTCCTCCAGCCTCTCTAGTATGAATGAAAAACCTCATTAATTAAAGAATACAGCCTGACTAAATAAAAAAAGACTGTATTTTACGTCTACACTATGAACACTTCAAACCATTTTCCGGCAAACAGTGTCCCACCCCACAAACACCAAAGATGGTACCTATGTTTACTCAAATAACCCACATAATTCATCAGCAGGCATTTTATAAGAGAGAGGCAAAAGTATAATTCCTGAAAGAATTGCTTTGTAATATAGGATCTACGATAAGGTCAAAAGGAAGCATTTCTGGACGTGTTCCATCACTTGATGTTCAGGAAACCATTTTGTATGACACAAAGGATTAGGAAAAATAAGCTGCATGACATTTATTTTGTAATTTTAACATTAATATCTGTAGAAACATTTTATTGTCAGTACAAAAGTTAACAGATTTCAATACTTCTTTTGCCCAATTTAAAAAACAAAACAAAAAAAAAACCCAAAAAACACCACCACATAAAACAGTGTAATTTGCATTCATATTGCATGGCCATATCAGTGTGAGCGTTCTGAAAGTAAAAACACAAGACTTCCGCAAAAAGATACAAACAACAGTGATATTTTAGCCGAGGCCAGTGCTATACCTACTGTTATGGAATGGATTAGAAGGAAATACTGGAGTCAGCATGAATTAATCCTTTAAAAAGATGCTGATATTCCTATGGCAAATTGTCATTATAAACAACTTCTCTCTTTTTAACTTAAATTACAATAGAGGAATAGTCTAAGAGGCAAAAGATCCAGGCCAAAGATCTGGAACCTATTATCCAACTCGGGGAAGAGAACTGTAGTTAATTTGATGCATGTGCAACTCAGGGTAGAAGCTCAGCTCCTTTTAGAGCAGTACGTTCTGCTGCGGTTATAGACAAAGTAATGTCTTTCCTTACTTTAGGAACCTTCTTTGATAAAGTGGAATGATCCTGCTTTTTGTCCATGGGAAACACCGCTGAAGAGGTAAATGGTTAAAGTGACAGCTATTGAGAATAAAAGACTTTCTTGTTAAAGGATTTGGTTTCGATAAGAATAATCAACTGACACTGCAGTTTTCAACTCAAATAAATCAAAAGTTTAATTCCCCAAAATTAGTTATATACTGTAAATATTTCTTTTTTTAAAGATCTGAAAACTAGTAAAGTCTGAGCAATATATCTACTAGTTCTCTGTGCTGCCTGCATAGAAATGCCATTTAAATTACAAAAACACAACAACCCTATAAACGATTAACTGTTTTGTACATTACCAATTAGTTAATAAATTAATGATATACCATTTTCCCTGAAAGCAAAGTATTTTCCACCTTTGGATGGTGAAAATTAAGAAATTCTGTGTAAGAACAGCATTTAGCAAATAGCTGTTAAAAAAGAGACTAATTTGCTAGGTGGATTGGGACATCCATTTTTAAATCAATACAAAAAATAATTCATTGTAAATATATATAATATATATTTATACATATTTTGAATATATTTACATACATCCAGCACCTATATACTGCATTTGTGCTCTGTAAGTGTGTGCCAACATATATTTTCTCCAAATATTACAAAATAAACAAGAAAGGCAGACCCAGAGCTTGCCTCAAGTCCAACTGGTCCATTGTACAAACAAAGTCTGGTGCAGCTTGCAGGAAGCCAGAAAATTCATAGCGATGGGTATCTAGACACAGCTCATAAACATTCTTCTTTGTTGGGAATATTTAGAAGTTGCAAATTATGAGACTCTTTATGTACGTTCTGACTGCTTTCCTCCAAGTTTTCCTTTTTTTTTTTTCTTTTCTCTTTTTTTTTTTTTTTCCATATTTCATATGTACAAGCAGAAAGACTAAGGTCCTGGAGAAAAGATTTTGTTTTGTATACGGTAGGTAGCTTGATGTTCTTGTCTCTTTATTCCTCTGGCTGATTTCTTTTCATGTTTTAACACTTCCATTCATGTGTTGGTACTTGGGAAGACAAGGTTCATAAGGCATTGGATCGGGAGAAAAAACAGAGTCATCGCCTGAAGAACACGAACTCCTCGTGTCAGGGTAACTAGGTGAATACTGTTCGAGAGGTCCACTGAGGTCCAGATACTCCTGTGACAAAAGAAATACATTGCATTGTTGGAGAGTGAGTAAAACTGACAATAACACATTACCACTGCTCTGATCTGGCATGATTATATCGTGGGTTTAAAAATGACACTCATTCCCGTAACGCAATTCCATTCAAAACTGCCTGTTGCTTAAATAGCTCATAAAACAAGGGGCTTGAATAGAGAAAGAAAAACCAAACCAATAACACGGCACTTTTGTGACGTCCAACATCACCAGCATTCGCCGCGTCAGTGGAAATAAACATGCCAACCACATCAAAAGAGGGCTTTTCACTTGCAATGATAAAAACGAAATTTCATCCTAAATAGAACCATTTTTCTTTAGCACATGGTAATGATTTGGAGAGGGAAAGATACTTCCAACTTTATATTCCTTTGGTCACTCTGAATATCTGTTTTACATTTTGTGATATTAAATTTGTGTTTAAACATGCAGTGGCTTACGTGCAAAAAAGAACTGAAAGGAAAACAAAATGAAATCCACTGGATTTGAGCTTTTACACTACACATTCGTGTGTGTGTGTGTGTGTGTGTGTGTGTGAATGTGTGTCCCAGAGTAGCCATGACCAAAGCAGTCATTAAAAAAGGAAATAATATCTGCTGAATCCAAGTTTTGGGTTAAGGCTCTTTTGCTAGAAACAACAGTTTTGGCAGGAGAATAAAGTTATTTTTCCCCTTGAAATGTTCCTTCTCTTTCAACTTCTAAAGGCAGCTGCATTCATTTAAATGCAATCTCTTCATTTGCTAAACCACAAGTATGATCGTACTGACGAGACAAGTCTTCCACCTCAGTCACTATTCTATGCTGCTGTGCTTAGGTTTGGGGTAATTTAGTTCTTTGGTTAACATACTTTTTTTAAGTCAGAAATTTTATCATTACCATATAATAGTTAAAAAATGGTCAACATTTTAAAAGAGGGGGGAACGTAAGTTTTAAAATGCTGGCAAATACAGCAGGCAACAGGAGAAGGCAGTTTGGATCTATGATTATCGCCTGTCTTGCTGCCTGGGCTTTTAAAAGAGCCACAAGGACAATTTTGTCCCTTATTTACATATTAGCAAACCAGTTCTATGTGACCAGAAATTCTAGGCAGACAGAAGAAGAAAGCAGTCCGGTATTTGAAGAAACTGGGCTTTCTCATGGGATATCAGGCACGGCTCATCGTATCAAAAGGCTCGATACAATTCAGTTATGAGTTCTGTATTGAAGGTGGGATCCTTATCCCCTCTCCAGCCTCCTGGTCCCGTGTCGAGGGCCAGAGGCACAGAAAGGGACATAAGAGGTTTCCAGTATCAGGATGGTTGTTGCGGCAGGGGAGGTTTAGATTAGATATTAGGAAGAATGACTTTACTGAAAGAGTGGTCAGGCACTGGAACAGCCTGCCCAGGGAGGTGGTGGAGTCACCATCCCTAGAGGTGTTTAGGAAACGTCTAGATGTGGCACTTCAGGGCATGCTCTAGTGGCAGAGATTGTAGGGGTTTGGATGGACTCGATGATCTCAAAGGTCCTTTCCAACCGTGAAGATTCTATGATTCTATGGTTCCTGGTAGTGATATAATGACACAGCCATGTGCCACTCTTGGTGACTTCTGCTCATGTGGATTGGAGAAACATTGCATGCTGCTCTGGGAAACTGGGGAAATAGGGTCTTTTGGCGGGGGGAAAAAACAACCAAAAAAACCCCAAAACACAGAACACCAACAAAAATAAACCCCAACCAATAGGTTGTGATCTTCAGCACGGAGAAGAGCAAGACATGACCATTTAAGCAGAAATAATTACTTGCACAAATGCAGAAGAAGATATTATTGGCTGCAATTTTTTGAGTTGTTGGGTAAACCAGGGTGACCCTGTATCAAACAGTCTCATTCTGCAGGGAAAGGGCCGCTGCGCAGAGGATAAGCAGAAATATTGTCAGATTGATGCCTGAATGACCTGCGCTTCAGGAAAACTGACAGATTACACAAAATCAGAGGTCTCAAAAGCTATGGAGGAAAATGGGACACACTGGAGTTCTCAGGAGACACTGACTGAGAACATGACGAGTTTTCAGGAACATACAATGTGCTGCAAAGACAAGTGAAATAATTTGCTTGCTTTGTCCAGGGTAAATAGGACAAAAGCATTATCTTATGTTGAAAGATTATAGAGATTAGGAAAAACTTTCCAGAAGTAAGGCTAATGAAACAAAGCAACAGACTGTCGAGGGGCGATGGGGAAATACAGCAGTGGAGATCTCTAAGGACAAGCTACATAAACATCTGTCAGGAACGACAAACGTATAGTGGATCCTGCCGTAGGCCGATCAGACGGACTGGATGTGTTCCTGAGCTTTTTCCAGGCGTTTTTCCTATGATTCTAGTCTAAAGAAATTTACATAATCTTAAAGGCCTTTTCAGGTTACCTTTGAGATCATTCCAGGTCCACGAGCAGTACAGAATTGGGAAGGCAAGATGGTTAAACACACACACAAAAAAGAAAGCAACATCCTTTCCCAGGCTCAGAATCGCAGCCCAGAACCCTGCTCTTGAACTCGCAAACGCGTATCCAGTCCAAGCCACCCAGCACTCCGCCGTGGCAGCCAGCCCACCTCCAACCGGTCTTGTGAAATCATATATAAATTAGGCAGGAAAAGATGCAGTCAGGGCTGGACGAGGGGAAAATGGTAACGGTACGCAGAGCCGTGACACCGACTCCGTAGGGAGCGCGTATTCCCGCCCCATCTCTGAAGGCACCACTTTTTAGACTAAGCCTTAAAACCAGAATCCAGAAAATTTATAGCTGCTACTGAAGCCAAAGAATCTTTTTCAACAGGCTCTACTGAGCACATGATGATCACAAAAAACGGCAACTCTTTACGCAGGTTCTCCTGCCGCCTCTACTGCGCACAGCTTTTCCTAATGCTGCTTCATAATCCATTCTTTATTTCTCCGACACTTTTGAAAAATTAGAAAGTAGTGTTGAGGACCAATATAACGCGATCCAAATCTTTTTTTTCTACCTTCCCCCTCTCCCCCCCGGCCCTTATAAAGAAGTGCTATAATTATAGTAAATATGGAAAATTTATTTTGAAATGGTCAAAACAAGTTGTTGAAACTTTTCGCTGCAAGGGTTTTGTTCTTTTTTTCCCCCCTCCCATTATACATGTATTTTCTCAGACATGATAGGAATTTGTAAAATATTTCTGTGACACCAAGCGTTTTCTCTCAAAAGAAGTTTCCACCAAAAGAACCAACATTTCCATCACTTGTGATCTTCCTCAAAGGTGCATGTGATTCAGCGATAAGAGAACCGATCCCTGTGTGAATACCCTAATCAGTGTGTTCCTTGCTAAAACTAATAATATCTCAGACCTCTAAAAGAATGCACTTCAAATAAAGCCTTTTGCATTCACATATCCCAACCTGAAGCAGTGTTAGGCAGGACCTTTGGATAATTGGATGGCTGTTTGCATGTTCCCCGTGGGTCCTCGTTCCCTCCACAGAGAGCTATTTCAGTGAACCTAATTCACTCTCAGACATATAATCTGAAATCTACCATTGACGATTTCTCCTCTTCTGACCTAGATATCACGGCTGGGAATCAAACCGAGTCGATAAATGAAGAACACCACGAATCTCTCCTTCACACGAAACTCATGTTGAAACATAAACATTGCCTCTCAACCTGCCACGTGTAGTCCCTTGATACCGCTATGCTAAAACCATCAAAAGATGCAATGAGAAATAAACAAAAACACTTTAAAGATGTGTTTCTGTTTAGTTACATAAATGGCAAGAAAGCAAGGATTTCACAGGATACATAGTTTAGCTGCGTGTAACCTCAGAGGACAACGACAAACAGAACAAGAAGAGAACTTGAGCAGGATTTCACAGCTGAATAAATTCCATCTGTCTCCTGAACCAGTCGTCCCGATCAGCAGCTTATGGAGGGAAACAATTTACCTACCTCATTAGTTGTGAGAGTGAGAATCCGATCCAAGTCTTCTACCAACTGTTTAAAAGTCGGTCTCTGTGAAGGCACAGCATGCCAGCAATCTCTCATCATCATATAGCTGCAAGAAATACACATTTTCTTGGCTTAATTAAAATCACGCGTCCTTCTCGCAAACCTTTTCATGCACAATGTTCTTCATCACAAGCAAAGCAGCGAGCACCCACAGCCCTACACACGGACCACTGACTTTACCCAAATTGTGCAATTCTCCCTTCAAAGGTGAACTTCTCCTCCTGGATCTCTCTTGCCCAGCATCTAAATTACCTTTTTGTGGACCCAGTTCTGTAGCCTTCTGTCCCAGGAATGTCAATGGCATTAAATTACTCGTGCTTAAATATTTTTGCATGTTAGGGATTGCAGTCTTTGTGAAGTGAAGAAATTAAAATGGGACAAAAAATTAAAAATAGTAAAGAGTTACAATGAAGTATCAGAAAGGGAAAACCCCCTCCCCTCCTCACCAGGAGATAATGCTGTGCTAATGCAAAGTTACCGGCTGTATTTTGTTGTGTACAAAACCAGCCTGATGTACCTTACATATAATTAGTGGTAGGTCTGTCATTTAGGAATTTTCATGTTAATGAAATCAAAATAAAAAAACTATGGGTGTAAAAACACTGACGAAGACTGGCTTGTAGATGATCTCTTCTTTTTTCCATGGGATCACAGCAGGACGTGTAAAGGAGTATCCTCTGCCAAACATTTCCTGAAGACCTTTTCATACCCTTTCTTTACATATCTATACGCACACGTATATCCATGATTTTTAGACTCAAGCAATTCTAGAAAATGTTTGATTCTGCTGGGGGTAGCATTAACCACGTGAATTCAGTACAGTTTGTGCCCTTCCAGTCTGGCAAATAAGGGTCCTTACAGTTCATTGGTGCAGTTGGCAGGTTTATCCATTCGGTGCCCTTCTTTAAGCAGCTTAAAAAGTTCCTCCACTGGGATTCCTGGGTAAGGCGATCCTCCTAACGTGAAGATCTCCCACATTAACACACCAAATGACCAGCTACAAAGCAAAGAGAAAACTCCATTAGAAGATCTGCCTTACTGCTGAAAACAGAGATGTGTCTGCGGCAGATGCAATGATCGCAAATCATTGCATAAAGGGGGCCTACAGGAAGGATGGGGAGGACTCTTGATCAGGGAGTGTAATGATAGGACACGGGGTAACGGCCTCAAACTGAAGGAAGAGAGATTTAGACTGGATGTCAGGAAGAAATTCTTTGCTGTGAGGGTGGTGAGCCCCTGGCCCAGGTTGCCCAGAGCAGCTGTGGCTGCCCCATCCCTGGAGGGGTTCAAGGCCAGGCTGGACGGGGCTTGGAGCAACCTGGGCTGGTGGGAGGTGTCCCTGCCCAGGGCAGGGGGGTGGAACGGGATGATCTTTAAGGTCCCTTCCAACCCGAACCATTCCGTGATTCTGTGAAATCCCTCTTAGGAGATGCTTAAACCAGCATCTGCCCAACTCCCACATCAATCTGTGAAGTGCACCAGATGCACGGGCAGCGTATAGAACCAGGACTGAGCTCAGCACGTTCTCGAACACACTCTTTGCCTTTGGCTGGGGTGCTCCGAGGACCCAAGTTTCCAGGGCTACTGCAAAGAACTACGTCTTCACAGCTTAATTATTTATAGAACGCTCACAGCCGAGCTGACAGCAATCATGTGGCAGGGTATTTTGGAAAAAGCAGAAAAAATATTATGCATGGTTCAGTTCCGCTATTTTTTTTTTATTATTATTATTATTAATTTTTGTTAGGAAATGGAGGAGGACAATTTTAAGCCAGTTTTTCCTGCCTGCTTGCCACCTCCTCCAGAGCCTGCCTCATCACGTCTTGTTAGCAACCCAGGGCTCTTTGGCAGGCGGCTTTGCCAGGTGAGCAACAGCACGCAGCCTGCCCTGGCTCCCAAGCCTCCCTGCAGCTCTCCGAGCTTCATAGCAGTGTATTTTAGTAAACTGTTTGCACAAACTTATAATAATATTGTCTTTAAGCCACCTTCAAAGCCACCACGGGGCCAAGAGCCTCCAAGCTCCAGTGCCGAAACCCTCGTGCCCTGTGGCTGCTGAGGAGCTCGGCCTGACTTTCAGTCCTGAACCAGCGAAGCAGTTTACTTCACATTCGCTTAAATATTTCGCCGAGATGTTATTTGAAAACGAAAGTTTGATCCACCCTTAACCTACGTATATAGCTTCCTTTTTAAATAATGTAAAGATTGCAGGAAAAACCTCAGTAAATGTTTTTCTTAAGGAGAGAGCGGCTCGGGAAGCGCACCCAGGTTAAAGAATGAGGAGACACCTCTGATTTTCTCCACCCTGCCCTTTTTCTTTTTAACCCTGCACTGACACGCATAACCTTTTACACCTGTGCTGGGAAGCATCCAGCCCTTTACAGTTAACAGCTTCTCTCGGAGAAATAAAAACCATAAGATATTCATCTGCACTGCATAAAATATACACGTCTGCTTCACGCGGGATGCACGCGAGGGCCTAGGAAACTGTAATGGGAAGCAGGATAAATCCTGAGCAGTTGCATCAGCCAGCAACTCTGCGCACACATTAAAAGATTCTGAAGTGTCAGAGTCCAATGATTTCCTACTACATGTGAAGCGCTGCTGGGAAGCAACAACGCTTCTAAAAATCAGAGACAACTTTTCCAGTATACCCAGCCCGTGTTTTATTATACCTAATCTTAGCACTAATTTTTATAAGCAGTTTTCAGGAGCTTCCTTTTCTTTCTCTCGTTTCTCCCTCTCTTTCTATTTTTATTTTTTTTTTAAAACCTGAAGGAAGTCCAGAGTATGTCAAAAGCCAAGCAAATTAGATAGACTCTTTGTAGCTGCACATCCGTAAATAAGTTCAAGGGGGGAAACTTCCGCACTGACAGAAGGAGGTTAGCATTTTCCACCTTTCATGTGCTTTGAAGCTGGGCAGATTAGTAACAGAGCACTGGTTAGCAGTCTACCATAAAATCCTCACTTTCTAAGGGCAAGTCCTGTTCCCTCTATTAATACGTGAAACAGAATGAAAACACTTAAAGGTAAAGGACAACAGCAAAATACAGTTAAAAATCCCAAACTTTTTACCAAAATAACCCTCCTTCCCACTCCCTCATAAAAAACCATTCAAATAAGGCCACTTACACATCGCTTTGGTGCGTGTAAACTCTGTCAAACAGAGCTTCTGGAGCCATCCACTTAACTGGAAGCCGTCCCTGGAAGTTTGGAGGGGAAGGGAAGGAAAATTAAGACGGTGGCCATTTACAGGATGATTTCAACACCGATTTTTCTAAGATTAATCAATTCTCAGAGCACAGTCTGCTAATGCAAACCAGCACATAATTTACCTTTAAAATTTACAGGGGAAAAAATAGTAAAATGGGCTAAAGCAGGGAGACCGTTAAGAAAAATGGAAATAAACGTTGAAGATAAAATTCAAAGCATTGAGGGCTCCCAGAAAGAAGTTCCCAGACTGCTTGCTAGGAGAACGATAGCATAAGCAGATCAAAATTAAAAAGATCATTCCACTATGGCTCTTTAAAGTCAAAAAAAACCCCAAACCAATCAGTAATCCTCTGAAAAATAGGCCTGCCTGCAAAACTAAACCCAAGAATTTTGTTTTCCTGTTCCACCTTTCGCAGTGACCCAAAGCTCCCGGTCCCAACTGCCTGTTGCTTTGCACACAAAATCTGCTCTGCTCGGAGCCCCGGAATGGCACGATTCAATTCGTGCCTGGGGCTGGATGAGGCTTGGAGCAGCCTGGTCTGGCGGGAGGTGTCCCTGCCCAGGGCAGGGGGGTGGGACTGGATGAGCTTTAAGGTCCCTTCCAACCCAAACCAGTCTGTGATTCTATGATAACTCCTTCCAGTACTGACATACCCATACCCAGTTACTCTGTCTTCTTGCGATGTTACCGTTAAAATGCCATTAATCACTCAGTGCTTTATTTTCATGGATAAGCCACTTAACATGATTGTTAATCGTAACCAGTATTTACACAAAATATGAAAGGCTGTGGAACTGAACGAGTTCTACAAAGTCCCCATCAAACCCCGAGGGTGGTTCGTCAGGATCTGAAGGGATCCCCTGAGAAGGAGGCACGAGCTGTTCAAGCCAGGCATCAATAACTACATCCGAAACATTTTGTCTTCTTGATTTGGTACAGGTTAAACAACAAAACGGTGACAGAGTGGGGAGTAAAAAAATCCATTTTCTCAACGTCTAGGCCCACTTTGATACTACTGCCATAACCTGTACGGAACAAGGTAAGTACAGGCAAAAGGCACAAAGCTCTATGTGGCGTTACCACACATAACCAGGATTTTTATTGTGGTTATTGCTAGCACTGCTTATACAGTGTTTTTCAACACCCTAGGCTGGAATCAACAGGACTATTTCCACTATTTCAAGTGACTGGAGTCAGGGACACACACAAAAACCCAATTCTTGTATTTTAGCTTTTCTAATAAATCAGAAAATATACAGCCTCTCTGGTTATCTTTTTAACTGTCACTGTAAGTGGTCACAGAAATTCTTGTGTCCTTGATCCCTGTTTTCTATCTGCGATGAAAAGTGAGTGCTCAAGAAGCCCGTTAAGTTTATAATCATAGTTTTGAAGTGAATCATTGCAAGAAATACTTTGTTTCCAGAGGAAAGAACACCATCCACTTACATTAGTAGTCTTTTTATAATAATCTATATTGTTGATGTCTCTGGCTAAACCAAAGTCTGCTATTTTCATGACATTATTTTCAGTTACCAAAACATTTCTTGCAGCCAAGTCTCGATGGATACACTGGAAGGAAAAGAAAAGAAAAAAAATAAAGGAACACTGAAATAAGCTGCTGTAAAAGTGAAATTATTTCTATGCCATAACAGCCTCTTTTACGGATTTTAATCTAAATCACAAGGTGGGAAAGCCACACATTTACTACAAGCCTGTGAAATATGATTGTCTTAATTACTGCAATCCATCCCCTCAGCTGGTGTTTCCAAGGTGAACAACAGCCCTAAGAAGCCTCTTAGAAAAGCCTGGTTTATTTAAGACTTATATTTTATTAAGGCTGAAAGCTTGGGTGGTGACACAAACTGTGCCACGCTGTTTGTGATTCACTCTCCGTTACACGCGCCCAGGTACAGGGATTGCAGCACTTCCATTACAGATACTCTTAATGAGCGTTTAATTAAGTTGTTTCTCTTAAGCTGTATCACCTCAGCAGAGCTAAAACCTGACAGTCTGGATCAGTGCAACCATTTTTAATATAAAAGATCTTAATATGAGATATATTCACAGTATATAATTTTAAACTAGATGTCTAGGGTGTCTGTATTTACTTAAACCATGAGACTACAATGATTTAATTTATAAAAAAAAAATAGAAAAAAAAAAACCAAACCAAAACAAACCAACACAATCTGGGCTGGGCTGTTTGCTTTTTAAACAGCTTTGATACTGAAACTAAAAATGTTACCCCCTCGGAGATTTTCTTCCTTCATGTCAGCATTATCCTGAAAACTTGCAACTGATTCTTGACACTGAAAGGACGTTGTGACTGCTCTGGATATTATTCCTGTGTTTGAGCAGCCTTATTAGGGTTGATGGCAGCAGGGGCATGGTAAGAAACATTGCATTTGGAATCCGCCCAGGATATTCTCCTTCTTTTCAAGTTAAATATCCTCCCCCACCCCCCGGCCTTAATTTTGGATTACTCTTTATGTTGTCCTCTTGATTTCAGCATGTGCATAGACATGCTGGACTGAACCACCACAAAAAAACTGTACAACAGCCAATTTCTTTCTCGCATTATAACTTGCCCCAGCAATTTTCTGAGATTTCTTATCCTGCAAGGGCAAAATGAGCCCACAAAGCTTTTGCTCCTCACTGGGTTAGTCATGGGGAACTGCCAGGAAAAACCTGCTCCAGCAACGCCTTCATGTGCGCAGGACCAGACAGCAGCACATGCTCCCAGCATCAAATCAGTCTTCTAATTCGGCATCAGCAAAGCTACGGCAGCAGAAAACACACAGGCCAGCCTTCCTACTTCCCTGTTCTCAAACCCTACCAGAACATCCTCTGAGACAGCTGGAACTCAATTCAGTTGCCCAAACAGAAGTACGCATTGTCATCCGAGATGCCCTGCGATATCCAAGGTACCTTGATGAGACTACCAGAGAGGACACAGGACCTACAGCAGACCCGTGTGTCTTTCCGGAGCGGCAGGCTGGGGGTACCACAGGGCATCTCAAATGGCATGTAACATCTCTGAGTGAATGCACCAAATGATTCAGACCCTGGTACCTTCTGTCAGCATATTTCTGCTTTCTCACACCCTACAGTTTTACAACTGAGACTCTTCCCATCTTCAAAATGGTGCCGTTATCGATTTCCATATCTGACAGGTTCCATAGCCTACCCTCTGGCCCTAATGATTTGCTCTCTCTGGGCCAGTCCCTATATCTGCAGTTCCCCTGAGGTTCTTGCAGAGTACTGGAAGGATGGAGAGGACACGTCAACAGAATTTTTAAAAGCATCCCTCCAACTCAGAAACAACATCCCATTTCCAACATACAGCTGCTTGTAAGGCAAAACCATTTTGTAAAGCAGAAAGCAGGCACCCACAAATCTTCTTTACACATTTCTGTTTGACTTTTTTTTTTTTTTTGGCTTTTTTGAGGTCTCAGTGAGCGATTTATTGGACCGAAACAACAAGAACGCTGGCCTTCTCACAGCTCCTGCATGATGGAAATACCGTGAGAAGACCAGCTCTCTTATTATTCCAGCTCAACAAATGGATCCCTAAGGGGAAAAGAAGTAGTGAAATACAAACAGAAATGGTGGGATATCTGAAGAACCGGAATGCGCAGTTTTACTATGTGCTGCCTTTGTTTTCCCTCTGCCTTGTGCAATGCCCCACATTCTGTCAAGTTCGGCGCAGTGCTGAACGAGTGTTTTTGCAAAGGAACTGGATCAAGGATGAAACGGTTCTGCCGTGTTGTGCGAGCGCACACACCTTCTTGGCAGCGTCCTGCAACAGCACTTCAGAGCTTCTCCAGCGGACGCTTGTTCTCAAGATTTGCCAATCAGAAGATTTCTTTTTTTTTCCCTTCACAACAGTTCTGTTTTTCTGGGACATGGCTTCGTGCCAGGCAAATGCTTCATTAATCTTAGAAAGAGATATCCTAAGGTGCTTTACCTAATACAATACTCATGCGTGCTCCATTAGGAAGATCTTGTCTTGGTGTCATGCATGTCACCCTGTCTACTCTACTATGCTAAGAATTACTATTTCAAAACAAAAGAATAAAAGCAAAATTAGACCTCGATTTCCATCCCCCTAAGCTCTACAAGTGCAGAAAAGCTATAAAAAAATCACGACTCTACGCAACCGGACTGGAGGACTACCCTCAGCTCTGCTCTTTGGTTAAAAACAGCTCATACTTGGGAGTGGACACGACTGGAAATGGGTATAAATCCCACTAACCACTCCACACCTCGCAGGAAGTGCTTATCATCAATATCGGGTGCTCTGGTTTAGCCACCGGGGCCAAACACCACCCAGGGTATTCACGATTGCTTTTCCACCAAGCCACAATGTGTTTACTGAGTTAGTTATATGGGCTATTTAAGGTTTCATAACTATAATTTAATCAAATTGCTGGTTTAAAAAAAAAAAAAGTTTGAAGAAAAGTTGAAGCAGTAAGTGTCCAGGGACAGGACAGGATAAATAAATTCTTTCAAGAAGCTTGGTCTCCTGACAAACACCATTTTTAAGTAAAGCGCATGATTTTACAGTGACTAATTCACTCCACTTATTTTTGCCTTTTCTGTTTGAAATTTTTGCCCTGGCATCTTGTGGTCTTCTCCACTCTGCCTGTTGTCATTCTGTAAATCCTCTCCCTAACTGAATTCATTTATTTTGCATCACTACGTGAGCTGATTTGGTCAATTTGACTGGAAACAGAAGGCCTGCTGTTTCATGGGTGGAGTAATGTGACTTGTGTAATCAAGTGACCACCTGTGCTTATGAATTCAAACTGCAGATATGTACGCAATATTTACTTTAAACGATCCATTCTGGGCCTCGTTTGAGCAATGTCATTAAACGGCGATTAAAAACTTTAGGAATTTTCCCACTGATTTGAAAATCAGAGTACGGATTATGCAACTCGCGTGAGAAAGGTCCTTCTCCCAGCAAACTCCTGAACACAAACGAAATGAGAACAAGACTAAACTAAAAAAAAAAGTGCTGAACAAACACGCACCACGTGCTTTGTGAAGTATTTGCTGAGTTCTACCTACTTTTTGTGAAGCCAGGTACTCCATGCCTCTTGCCAGCTGGTACGTGCATGACACTAAGTCCTTGAATGTCATCTGCTCTTCTGGTACCCTGTTAATATCAAAGGAATACTCCATCCCCGGGGGGCGGCGTGCTCGCAGGTACTCACGCAGGTTTCCTTTGGAAGCGTATTCTACTATCACATACAACGGACCTTTGGATAAACAGAACCGCGTGAAAACTGGAGTAAGATCGAAGGGTAAAATGTTTTGATGTAAAGAAGCTTTTAGCATTCTTTGATACATGAACTGAATTAACAAATGTTTAACTGTGAAAGCAGCAAGCACAACTGGGAAGAAAAGGAGGTCTGGATTGGCAAAGTGACTCCCAAAGCTCCACGGTGGCAGAGCTACAATTAGCGGCTGAAAGTACCCAAGCCCCGACTCAGTGCCTATTCCTTCCATGCCATGTACTGAAAAAGCAAGCATTTTCCATCAAAAACTGCTGTACAATCTCAAACAAGGGGAAAGTGCTTCTTAGGATTTTTAATTTCCAGAGTTTTAGGCCATTCTGCATCACCTTACATGACAAATTAGCTTTTAATAAAAACACTGTGGTCTTTGGAGAGTAGAATTGCTCGTTTCAGTTTCATGGGACACAAGTTCCACTAAAGCAGGACTGACAACTGAGAACAAGAGGCGTGGGTAAAGCCCCTGTAAAATGTCTTTTTTTCTCTACAGCAAGAGATTAGAGAGTTTTCTTATTATATAGTGCCCTTCCTCATATTAAAGCTGCAAGTATAATGAGAGACAGAAGTTAAAATATTGCTGCTAAGCTAGGGAAATATCTAAAAATCCCATCACAGCATGACGGCTTCCTTAAAAACTCTTGAAAAATTATGATTAATGAGACTTTCGCAGACCTGTTGGAAAGGCCTGGTTTACTTTCTTTTCTCTACTCACCATCCTGGGTACACGCTCCAAGGAGATTGATAATATTTTTATGCTTCCCAATCATCTTCATCATCTCCATCTCCGACACCAGGTCAGATAGATCTTTTTCTGTAGCGTCATCTGTACAAGACACAAGTTCAGTTCATACTTTCTAGCGTGCCAGCCCAAACTTCACTAAGGCTCACCAGCTGGTGTAAAACACGTGTGCTTCAAAATGCAGAACGCGGGATTTGTTTTCCAGGATACACTGTACGTTATACAAAGCCATATGTTATGTCCTAACAAAAAATAGTCTCCAACCTCTTTGATAGACTGACCATCGCTTCAGTGTTAAATGTTAAGAGGCAACACAGTAATATTTTACATAAAAATGCTGTCGTTAGCTATCAAACCTCCAATAACTATGCCGTTCCGGCAAACTACCCTTACAATTCAATTCAAAATAAATAGGCACCAACCACCTGGACTGAATGGGCTAGGATCTACGCATGGGACAGCCTCTGACATGAACTAAACTAAAAGCAGAGAGACCCGCACGATGCTAATACATCTCCTGGCCCCTAAATACTCACTACTCAAGATAAACAGGCTGTCAAGGGCGCAGATTTACACCCCAAACTGCTGAAGGCTGAGGTCAGCTATGTGCTCTTTGACCCCCCCCACGATGACAGAGTTCAGATGCCACAAAAGAAACTTCTCATGGATGAGAACTGCCGTATCGCCCATTCTGATCCCTAATCACCCCATTTTCTTACCTTTCAACATCTTCACCGCCACCGTCACCGCTTCTTTTGGCCTGTCTTTGTCAATCCCCACCGCTTCGGCCATGACGACTTGCCCAAAGCAACCTTCTCCCAGGGGTTTACCCAGCGTCAGCCTAGGGGTGTAAACAGGAGATTAACACCCAGCATCTGGCGAAGGGATGGATGCAGCCAGCGAAATTCCAGGGCTAAATATAAAAAGCTTTCAACAACTTGCTGTAGCATGAAGCGTTCATCACATGGAACTAATGAGACGCATCGGTTTTCACGCGCGCGGCAGCGTGTTTTCTTAGGGATGGTATAGCGAGCATCTCGGAAGGGCAGATCAGTTGCTAAACCCAGCTTTTAAGCTCTCCCCGCTCCTTGTGATAAGAGGCCATACTCGATCGCCAGCGGCGAGACACAGCGTGGAGGGGCAGAGCTCTCAAAAAGCATCCGAGCGCGGTTGAAACCCAGGAGCAGCCAGCAACACGCAAGCTTCTCCTGTCATTGGAACGCGGCCAGTCGCCGTCGTCTTTTTTCACGTTGACTGTGAGGGGATGAAAGAAAAGTTTCTTTGTGCGTGTGTCGCCATGTGGTCACTTTCAGGCAGCTGATGATTTGCGTGGTAAAGGGTGGTATCAAGAACAGGGGGATGTTTTAGATATTATTAACTCCTGTGATATAACGGCACAGTGCAAACAGAAAGGAAAATCAAATGTGCTCTCAGACAGATTAATTATTAGCTCAAAATTCATATTCTGGCTTTCTGCTTGGGTACGCGGGCTGTGAACGTTTGCCTAATGATCTCTTGCGCTGAAGGGATTAGACAGGACAGAGCCAGCAAGTCAGCAGACGCCGTGTTTGGGTGCAGCTGTGGGTAATTATCACACCCATTTCTCTTTTTGCGTGGCTGATGAGGTGGCCAGACAGCCGCCTTCTTGGGGGGGAGAGGAGGAAGGATGAAGGCGAGAGAGGGGGAAGGAAAAAGAGGGTTTAGTGCTGCAGGAGCCTGGGCGAAGGCACCCGGGATGCTCAGGCACCCAGAATGGTGGCCATGTGCCACCTCAGCCATCAGTCCCTGTCCCGGTGGGGCTCAGCCGAGGTGATGCTGGCCCTGCCCGCCTGCCCCAGTGGTGGCACAAAGGTGGCACCTCCGTGGGACACAGCACTTGGCGGGTCTCCGCGTCCCCTGCCAGCTGTCTTCTCCATGGCCTCCCCTCCTCGCTCTTCTAACATCCCTGCGCGTTCCCCGGTGCTTTGATCCCTTAAGGGGCGAGACGGGACGCTTTATTTACCCCCAGCTGGGTCTAGCTCGGAGGCTGATCCTTGGCTACGGACCCTTTGCTGCCGCAAGTGTCATGTGTGAGGGTCACAGCAGACGCCTCCCGTCTGCAGCACCCGGGGCTCCGCTCAGAGAGCCGGGGGGGGCTAAAACTCCGTTATAATCACAGCACCCATGTAAGAAACCTTTGAAAAAGAGCAGTCATTAAGCGGGCAATGAAAAGTGCATTTTGTGGAGCATATGCCTGGGCGCAAAACCTGCTCGGCTATAACAGATAGACACTGAGATGTCGATCTCAATTTTAGGAGGATAAAGTGATAAAATAAAAAAGAAACTTCAAAGCCTTTGGGCAAAACCTTTTGGGCTCCAGCCTTAGTGTGCTTAAGGGCCAGATTCGGGCTCCTTTATTGGCAGGGAATATCAACTAACATCCAGAAGCAGTACCATGACAGAAACCAGGGAGGATGGTCGGCGAGTTTGATACTGCTAATGTAATCCAGTGTAGGGGCCAGATTCGGATAAGCATTTTCATGCACAAATTCTTTAGGTTTTGGCTTTCCATGGTCAAAAAGCAGGATTCACAGATCTGATATCGGTAGGGACTCATTCTTCAAAGCATGGACTTCTGTCTTCCCCCGTGAAATACAGGGAGAGGTTGTGATACCATCAACAGAAGAGCATCAGACCAGGGCTAAGCGGTTTGAAAGCCTCGCTTATCTGCTCCGCCCAGGCACGGGACAGAAGCGAGAGGTGGTTCCTCCCGAGGGCAGCCCGCAGACTCCTCGTCAAACGCGGTCGGTGCCTCGGTGAGAATTCCGCCGGCTGTTTGGGATTGGTTTCTAAAGCAAACGCGAGTTTAAAAAGGTGCAAAGACTGAAGGGCAGCGTATGCTATGCTGAGGTCATCCTGCGTTTTCTCCAGAACTAAAATTGAATTTAGGATCTTGGCAGAGAACAAACATTTGCATTGGAAGCTGGTTAATTTATGTGCTATTGCCCTGCTAGGACTAAAGTAACAAACCCCTCATTGTGTGCCTCCTGCCCCCCAACCTAATAAACCGCCTCTAAATAGCCTCCTTTCATTGCAAATCTGCTCCACCTACATTTGTGCTGAATGCTGGTTTTAAATGTTTAGCGCACTAAAATTTTCCGCATTTAGTGTATCCCCCCAGGGTACAGGCTGACAGAAGTACATATAGAGGCCCCCACTGTTGACTAGAATACTGCAGGTGGCAATTACAGCATTTTGCACTAGTTTTCAGCTGCATCATTAAAATAATTTCCAGAACAGTTGTCAGAAGGTTCAAAATTACAGCTCTTCTATCCAAAAGTTACAATGCTGAACTTTGGGAGAGAGCTGTTCATGACAAAAGGTGTTATTTTCTCAAAGCCACCTAAAGACTTCTTAAGGTTAGTACTAACTTCAATATATAATCATGGTTCTACCTGTGTTAATATTCTCTTTTACGTGACTTTTTTATATTAAGAAATATGGTTACAGCTTTAATCAGATTATTCAGGAGCTCATTTTGCATGTTAGTCAACAGACTTTGAAGAAAATATTATGTAGCCATATGAATTTGCATATATCAAGATTCAGTACGCTCTGCTTGAAACCTAACACTTTTAAGCCACAGAAGTTGTGTATATACATGTACAAAATATGCAAACGATACCACTAAGGCAAAAACCATCATCTCCATTAATACAGGCTACTACAAAATCAACACAAAATCCTACCCAGAAGGTCCTGCCAGAAAAGATTGCCTAATACCGTATTCTAGACTTTATCTCCTGCATGGTATTTTATTACCTATTTTATAAATATTAAACAATTAAGTTTAATATTTCAACTAAGAAAGGTGGTTTAACGTTCAGAGGTATTGCTTGGGGAAATCTCAAATACCCTTCAACAATGTTTGTATGCGGACATCTCTACCAGTCTAAATCATATATATTTTGAAAGAACGTTTCAGATTCGCTCCTTTCGTAACGGAGGAGTTACATTTCAGCAGGGTATCTGAAAAGCTACCGGAAATCTGAAAATAAAATCAGAATGACAGGCAGAGAAAATTCAGAGAAATACTTAAAAAAAGACTGATTTCAGATAATTGAATTGGCTCTTGATCTTCAGAGGAGGTTCAGGTAATTGAGATTTTCTTTCAACTAAAGAAACCCTGGGAGACACTGGGAAAGATGCTTCCCCTCATACTGTGTCATGTTTTTCAGACATGTGTAGGCAGCATTAAGAGAAACAGGCTACATACTTATCTCTTGGGAATTCCCATTTTGGGTCTTCCGGCAATTCATACTCGGAGACTCCTGCCAGCATGGGGGCATCGGCAGTGGAGGAGAGGCGAGTAGTTATCCTCACCAGCGGCGTGTTGGAATTCATGGAGGAGCTGGAGTCGGCTGACACCTGTTGTTGCAATGCAAGATGCAAAAAGAAAAAAAAAAAGGCGGAGATGTAATCTTGACCCAATAACTGAAAAACAGCAGGACCTGATACCCAAGCCAGCTCAGAACAGTGGTATTAGGAAAAAGTGGCTGAATCCACCACCTTGTTTCTAGCGCGCTGTTCTCACACCTTTACCCTCCCTTGCAAGCGCAATACCGACTCTAATCGCTGCCAAGGCTGCAAGTCTCCCCATAGGTGAAAACCATTTAAGGTTTAAATACCTTCACTCAGAAGATAAATTAAATAAACTTCTCCCTCTTTTTGTTTATCAAATCAATATTTTTTAATCAACTGAGAGTATTTATATCGCCACCCTCAGATACCCAGGTGGGCAGCTTATACTGCGAGCAGAGGTTACCAATAAGCTCTCTTCTTCCACTCACTTCTAGTTTCCCATGTCACCATTTCTTTTCCCGAATCAGCACACAATTTACTATTTTTTGGTGTTGCTATTAAATTGAAATTTTCAATTTTTAATTGAAAAATGGTAATTTTGCAAAGGCTTACGTACTTTTCATCAGCGCCAATGATCAAGAACACATGCCTACTACTGTGTAGGAAATGCTGGATCCTCTCATATGTTTTCTAACCATTCGATATTGAAAGCATCAAAAAGCCATCACAATAATTGGGAGATATTTAAGTTTTCAGTTAAATACATTCTTAATTAAAGATTCTGCAGGCAACGTGGAGAAGAGCTCATAAAATAACTTAATGTCCAATGCTTTGAAACGTAATCACTTTGGAGTACGATTTCTCATCAGCCTCAACAACAAAATATATTCCACCCATGTAACAAAACTTGTCTTGGTGTGAATGGTGTATCTTCCATAAGGCTCTTTCCTCAAACCAGCAAGCAGCAGCCTGCTTCTCTGCTGACCTCAGGGTTTTAAATGAATACAAACACAAAACAAAACCGCTTCTATTGCCGTTTTGTCCCCTCCTTTAAGTGTGAATCCTCCTTCTCTCTTCAGGCCATGACAGTCTTGGCCAAGCCCAAATCTGGTGGCCAAGGCGCGATGAAGGTTGTTTCGCAATGCCATTGCTGGTACCTGTCCTCACATCAGGCAGCAGGAGGTGCTTCTTGGCCAGCACTGTTGGGACCATCCCCAAGCTGGAAGCCTAGAGCATCAGAATAGCTACCACTCTTGACCTTCATCCTCATCACCTGGAGTTAACTTTGACACCAGGTTTGCTTATGTAAAGTGCCCACAGGGTACAATTTTGTTCCAGAGGTCTTACAACTAGATAAAAAAAGCAATTATAAGCAAACAGATCCTAATGGCATTAGAGTGCAAATCAGCGACACACAGGGATATGAACACAAAATCCTCTTGTCTCTATGACACCTGATAAGCGCAACTTAGTGCTCCCTTATTTCAAGTTCAATTAACAATTACGGTGTCTCAGCCCACGGAATTACTCGAGCTCCTTAGAACGGGGCTGAAAGGCTTTTGCAACCATGTCATGCTCTTACACAATGTATTTTGACAAGACAATACCAAGGTGCTCAAACGAATTTCTCATCATGACTCTGACAATCTGTTTTGTTTGAGAGGTCTTTTTGCAGGTCGACATCCTCAAACCCATCTCATCAAATGGGGTTGGCTTCTTGACACATTTTTCTGCAACCAGAGATTAAGACTGGAAAGAGGTTTCATAATGAAGAAGGTGTTAAGGACTGCTATCAAAAATTAAACCTTGGTAATCGGTTTTGCAGCTGACAGACCTTTCTCGATACCAGAAGCCCCAGCTTCTGCATGCGAGACGTGGTATGTGTGGAACAAGAGAGTATAACTGCACAAATAAGGTTACTCACTCAAGTAAGAGAGGTAGACCGTTTTCACTCTTCTCCATCCAACCATCGTTAATGTTAATATTTGCCTTCAGCACATATAAGTACCAGCACATTTCTCTAGCCTAATAAATATGGTGACCACTTGGGATACAATCAGAAAACTACTATTAAGACAGACTACATAGCTCTAAATAAATCAGTAAGTGAACACTGAACAGAGTCCTTCAAGAGGGAGGACTGGGGAGGTCTCAGTTGCCTGAAGGTTAGCAACCGTGATGCCCATCTACAAGAAGGGACGGAAGGAGGATCTGGGGAACTGCAGGCCTGTCAGTCTGACCTCGGTGCCAAGGAAGGGTATGGAGTAGATCATGGGCCATCTTGCGGCACGTACAGGACAACCAGGTGATCAGGCCCATGGGTTTATGAAAGGCTGCTTGACTAACTTGACAAGGTCCCGCTTGACTAACTTGATCTCTTTCTATGACAAGGTGACCTGCTTAGTGGCTGGGGGAAAGGCTGTGGATGTTGTCTACCTAGACTTTAGTAAAGCCTTCAACACCGTTTCCCATAGCATTCTCCTGGAGAAATTGGCTGCCCATGGCTTGGCAGGCATATTCTTCGCTGGGTGAAAAACTGGCTGGAAGGCCAGACCCAAAGAGTTGTGGTGAATGGAGCTAAATCCAGTTGGCAGCCAATCACAAGTAGTGTTCCCCAGGGCTTAGTATTGGGGCCAGTTCTGTTTAATATCTTTATCAATGACCTGGATGAGGGGATCAAGCACACCCTCAGTCAGTTTTGCAGATCACACCAAGTTGGGTGGGAGTGTTGATCTGCTCAAGGGCAGGAAGGCTCGGCAGAGGGACCTGGACAGGCTGGATCAATGGGCCAAGACCAACTGCATGAGGTTCAACAAAGCCAAGTGCCAGGTCCTGCACTTGGGTCACAACAACCCCACGCAGCACTACAGGCTTGGGGAAGAGTGGCTGGAAAGCTGCCCAGTGGAAAAGGACCTGGGGGTGTTGGTCGACAGTCAGCTGAATATGAGCCAGCAGTGTGCCCAGGGGGCCAAGGCGGCCAATAACATCCTGGCTTACATCAGAAATAGTACGGCCAGTAGGACTAAGAAAGTGATTGTCCCCCTGTACTCGGCCCCGGTGAGGCCGCACCTCAAATACTGTGTTCAGTTTTGGGCCCCTCACCACAAGAAGGACATTGAGGTGCTGAAGCGGGTTTAGAGAAGGGCAATGAAGCAGGTGAGGAGTCTGGAGCACAAGTCTTGTGAGGAGTGGCTGAGGGAGCTGGGGATGTTCAGCCTGGAGAAAAGGAGGCTGAGGGGAGACCTTATCGCTCTCTACAACTCCCTGAAAGGAGGCCGTAGCAAGGGGGAGTCGGGTCTCTTCTCCCAAGTAACAAGCCATAGGACAAGAGGAAACGGCCTCAAGTAGTGCCAGGAGAGGTTTAGGATGGATATTAGGAAAAATTTCTTCACCAAAAGGGTTGTCAAGTATTGGAACAGGCTGCCCAGGGAATGGTGGAATCACCATCCCTGGAGGTATTTAAAAGACGCATAGACATGGTGCTTAAGAACATCATTTAGTGGTGGACTTGGCAGTGCTAGGTTAATGGTTGGACTTGATGATCTTAAACATCTTTTCAAAAATCCACACACCAGCCATTCTACTAAGATCTTTATTCAAGTCTTATTTATTTATCAATTTATTTGTTAACGTTGCCTTTACTGTCTCACTTTCCTTTGTCATTATAGTCATTGTTTTCATGGGACATGGAAGGTTTGGAAGTGAAGCTGCAAAATTTAGATTATATTCCTTATGGATGAGAAATAGCCCAAGATGTTCCGGGGTCTATTTTTTTTTTTTCCCATGAATACAATATTTGTATTAGATACTGCTCAGATCTCTGCCAGAGTTTCATGTTCTCACTAGCTCTTACACTTAGAGTTCAGCAGTCTTAGCATGGTTAAAACCTATAAATGTAAACTTGCAATAAACTGAAATACTCTGGTGATGCATTTCAAACACAGAAGTTAAATAGTAATAACACATACTAAAAACAGATGAAAGACTCTGCCAATTTCTCTTTTAACACAATTGCACGTGTTTACTTCACACGATAACTTGGACAATTGGCCAAAGATGCTGTAGGTAACCAAAGTGTATTAACGTGGACAGGAATGATGAGAAAACCAGAGGAACTACTCAGTGTCTGTGAGAAGAAAAATGGACTGTACTCCCAGGGAGCACCAATTCTTCTGATTGATTAACTGGAGCAGTACAAGGAGTTACAGGAGCTGAAGGGCTATAAAAATCTGCTCCAGAAAAGATGAAGCCAACCCAGGCTGGCCTGTGGTTGGAGGAGATTTTCTGTTTCAAAATGGCCTTTCACCTTTTCTGCAATAATAAAGAATTAACCTTTGAACTCATCCTTTATGCATCTTTTTTTTATTGCCTTAGAGCGCACTATAAAACAATGAGGAAAACCCTACCTACTCCAAGGTCAGTAGACATGGTCAACTTTAATCTACATGTATACATTTAACTAACAGCATATAGAAAGCCTTTTTCCAGCTTGCTACTTGCAGCCCTGCACTCCCCAACCCCTTACCATGCAGGTTCAAGAACCAGTGACACTCCTGCCATGAACCCCACGTTTCAGCACGTGGAGTTGCTTTCAAGTATGTGGATGCTCTGTTTGCTTTCAATTATGCAAAGATTCAAGAGACACAGGACATGGGCATAATAGAGACCATACTGAATTTCTGCAGCAAAATTGTAATTGCACATGGCCAATATATGGACTCCAGTGCCACTTTGGGGGGTCTACCAGCTGCCAAGAAGCAGCAGCTGGACACTTAGTCAAAATGCATGAACTTCTTGGGCAATCACTCAGCTCACCAACATGGGCTTCTCCAAGATAAAGGAACAAAGCAGAGCCAGGGCAGCTTCTGTAGGTGGCACCTGATGTAGGTGAATTAGACATCTTCAAGGTCTTCTTACTCTGCTGGTGATGCCTGTTTTCAATGATGACACTAAGCTAAGGAGGTGTTTTGAGGGTTTAATTAAAGCAAGAAAGGCAGAAGCCGGCTTGACTTGAGCAGAAGACTGAAAGGACTGTTGTGGTACATGTTAACCTCAACGGGAAGGTAGACCTCCACCACAAAATATTCTTTTGTGTGCTTCCTTTCTGCTTTTAGGAGGCCACAACCAAGAAAAGTACCAGCCTCAGGCAGATCTTTCGCTCCGTATTTGCCCTTGAGAAGCAGAAAAGCCCACTGTGTCCAAACCTCATGCACCAATGCATTATTATATCCCCATTTTAACAAGATATTTTTCCTTCGGCCAACACGCTGTATTTAATCAGCTCTGAGATAATGCTTTACAAGCATTTCTAAGCAGCGAAGCATTTAAAGCAAACAAATCTTTGCTGGAATCTTTAAATGCCGTGTGGCAAAATCAGCTGCAGAGCAGTGTGTAATTGTCTGTAATTGATTATGAAGGGTGTTTTCCTCCACTGATGATTTATACCATATCCCAAAGCCTAGATCTGTCAGTTCTGGCACTCATGCTGTGAGATTTTAGCAGCCATGCAGTGATTTGTCAAGTCTTTTTGAAGGCTGTGCTATAAAAGTTAATTTGAAGTCATATGCATATATGTACATAAATATAACTACTAAGTAATGCTATTAGCTGCTGATAGAAACGGTCCATCTGAGTGACTGGATCTAGGAAAATATAAGGTTAAATGCATGAAACATGGTTAAATACGTGAAACTGAGGATTCCTAATGTAAGTACTGGCATTTAAAACACAGGCACACCAGCACAACTCCTTCGAGAAAAGCACTCCTTTTGAAACACTTACACAACAAAATAGCAAATGAGTCCTACTAGGCAAGTCACCAGTTTCCATATACAGAAATGCAAGGATAACACAAGAAACTAAAATATGTACTAAAGTAAATGCCTTGCAACACATCCTACTGCAAGTTGTGTATTAATCTTTGTATTTCGGAGCCTATTCCTTAAAATTAATGACATTTTTACAGCTCAATACTACGTGAGGTACTATGTTACATTACTTTTTCCAGATTACTACTTTTTCTTTTTTTCCAGGTTCCGGCTCCCATCATCATTTTCAATTAGCTATTTTGCTCAGTGAGCTTAAGTCTTACTTTAAACCAACCAGTCTTTGCTCATCACAAACGTCCTCACTATATCTTTATGAAGGGTTAGAATCAACAACCACAGTAGATATAAATTAATGGGAATATATTTAAAATACTAAGCGTAGGAAATCAGTCCTCCCCTATTTAAGACACGTACATACACCCAAATTGAGGGGGTCCAAATTCGACAGATTAACTGTGTGTCCTGGGTTGAGGACTGCGATAGCGCTTCATGAAACGCTCTAGTGATGACAAACACCTGTACTTGACTTTAGGCAAGTCACAAGAGGTGAGACCTTCTATAGATACTAGAGCAGCCCTGTCTTCTTTGTCTGTTTTAATTATAATTTACTTGTTAAAAGATAAACAAAAGTTGGGATCCCGTAAAGGCTACTCTTTACCTTTTGGTTCAGTGAACCTGTCACCTAAAGCCTATACTGCAAATCGGCTCGTGATGGTCAATCCTACAAACACTTCTTCCCCCTCCCTTGCGAGCTGGGACTGCTACGCAGAACACGGCTAATACCGACGGAGCACTGCAGAGCTCTGCTTTTATATAAAGATGAGGAACTGCTTGCTGGATTTCCCTGTAAGCAGTTTCCATTTCCAAAACCCAGTACCAGATCCCAGTGAGGCTGAGGATTGTAGGGGGAGGGAACTGATAATTCCTGACTTCATCATGACCCTTCCTACGAATGTGAAAAGAACCGCATTTTGGCAGGAAAAAAAAATGCCTGCATGTGGGGAATGATAAAATCCTGTAGTAGCTCAGACTAAACAGTGTAGGAGAATCCAGGCCTGCAAACCAAACCATATGTTACTCAGCAAGACTCTTATCCCGCTTAGACAAGATGGCATCACAGTCATGCAAACGCCTCTTCGTGAACCAGGATTATTTTCAACTCCAGATCCTCAGGGAGCTTGACCCAGCAGCAGAGAGCTTCGAAAACAATATCAAGAATCCCCCAATCTATGGCCTCATTTCTCTGGAATTCCAGCAAATCCCATCACCCATCCCGGATCCCAGCCCGGCTCACACAGCCTATACCTGCCACGAGCATCTCCCCTGCCCGCTCTCACCCATCCTCTCCACAACCCGGCCACTGGCTTTATTCCTCCCACACACAGCACAAAGGCAAGGGAGAACCTTCCTTCAACAGATAAATAGAGCTTTGGTGACAAAACCCCGCCGAGCTTTAAATACAATCCTCTGCCATACAAATAAACTGCAACACAAAAGTAAGCCTGGCGGTAGAACAAAACAAACCCATCTGAATAATCCAGAAACACACACCCATTAAATAAAACACCTCCTGGCTTATTTTTTAATTCTTGATTCGTGACAACGATTCTGAAATCCAAAACCAGCTTTAAAAGATGCAGAAACTAAACAACTGCTGCAGCCTTAGAGACCAAGGAGATGCCAACTGAAAAATTAAGGAATCTTCACTGTTGATGAGCAAGTCTTTAGAGACTGCTCGTCTCATCCTGCCTCTGCAAGCTACTGCAATTAGTGAAATGACCAGTGAAATCATCAAACCAGAAATACACATTTCTTTTAACACTTACAATGGTTATATTTTCCTCTATGAAGATAGGAAAGCAGGGAGCCCTTCTATGAGAAAATCCCGTTAATAAAAAAGCACTCGGGAGAACAGAGAGCAGTGAAATTTTTGCTTAGGGGTTGAAATAGGATTCACACTTTCAAACATATACTGTTTTTCAAAAAATCATTCCCACTTCTAAAAGCAAAAATGCTGATTTTGCAAAGAAAATCTAGAAAACCAAAATAAGCCAATAAAAGCCGATCTGACAAGCATGTTATAAGACAGAGATTATTTTTTTTTTTCCTCTGTGAAAACAATAGCTTTGGAGAAGGTCCATATTGCATCATTTAATGATAAATAACTAAACTGAGGGCAGCGGTTGGCACTGCTGTCACACGCAATGAAATAACACTCTCCCCCCAAGGAGCCATTTCCAACTGACACAACTGAGCTCACACCAAACCTTAGGTATTTTTTATGCCGTCAACTTATCTCTGAGTCATTGTGATGCTTTTATATTCAGGCAGAAATCTAATAAATGTCTTTTATCTAAGTGGCTGATACGTATCTCTCTCTGGTTTAGTACACAACATTTGAAAAGCCTTTTCTTTGTGCGGAACGCTACGCAGAATTTTAGCCATAGGGATGTTTAAATTGAGCTGAGGGCTTCTCATCAATTTCTCGTCTACTCAGAAGCAAAAGTCCCTCTCCTTCCCAGTGATCCTCAAGCAAATGCATAAAATCATAAAATGACAACAACAACAAAAAAAAAATTAGCCAAGTCAGACAAATTAACATTTTTGCTCATAAAACAAACCAAGCATTTTTCAGATCCGACAAAGTCTCCGTCCCCCACCTCAAGATTTTGTAAAATACTGCACTTTAGAGGAAGGTGGCTAACGCATTACTAGAGGGATTTCTCTGTAGTCTTTCTAACGAAGGAGATTCAGAAACCCTGAAAACAGGATTCAGAAAAAAGCAATAATATCCAAAATCCCAAGGCCAAGCTCTGCCCTAACTCTGGTGGACTGCATCTCTAAAATATCACTTACACTGAAGAACTGTTTTTAAGGTACATGTATTACTGGTAGTTATAATATTCTGGACAGGCTGTAGAAACAAAACTGCGGAAATTCCGCGCTACCTCTTCATGATGCAGATGGACCTGAGCTAAACCCTTGGATCCAAACCCCTGACCAGAGCCTAGATCCAACCCTGCAGTAGATGGTCCCAATTTTGGATAACGAGGTGAATCAAAGCCTCAGATGCCAACACCCCTCCCGTCTCTCAGGGCTGAAACCTGCAAGTGGATTTGGTGGGTTTAGAGTTCTATCCTGAAGAACTACTGCAAGAAAAAAACAAAAATCACAACGTATTGAACTCCAGCTTCAAAAGAAACAAGTCTTTCAGGAGAGGACAGTATGTGGGGACAGAGGCTGTTTGGCAAGTGATGGCCTCTGACAAAGCCAAAGGCCTGTTACTCGTTCAACTGCTTTGTTGCTCATGGTACTGCCCTCTCCAGAAACACCCATTGCCAGCCACAAGCAACTGTAAAACAGATTTTCTGTGATGCTGTTGTGTGCATTTTAAATCTGATACTTGCTTTTGTTCCTCACTCAGAAGCATCAGCATCTTAATCAAACTCTCAGAGATCTGATATAGCATCTCCCCTATTTTTACTTTATTACAGTCTTTTTTCTATTTTGGGGTGGTTTCTGGATGCCTGGCTATGAAATTCCCTCCCCTCAGTCTTCAACATTCTCCCTGAAAAATACCTCTCTGTATCTGGTACCTAAGTTACTGCAATAATAGTCACCTTAGATACGTTATAAATACACAATTAAATAGGATTCTGTTCCAAAGTCCATTAAGTCAGTATAAATTTTTCCATTGACTTAAATGAGCTGTGGGATCAGGCCCCAAAATACTTTAAATACATTTTTTGCCATCTATAGACTGCTAATACAGACCATATTCCATTTTTCATGTCTCTCCTCTAACATCCCTGCCCTGATTCCCAGGGAAGCTGTGGCTGCCCCATCCCTGGAGGGGCTCAAGGCCAGGCTGGACGGGGCTTGGAGCAGCCTGGTCTGGTGGGAGGTGTCCCTGCCCAGGGCAGGGGGGTGGGACTGGATGGTCTTTAAGGTCCCTTCCATCCTAAACCATTCTATGTTTCTACGATTCCCTCGCCTTGAGGCACACATTGCTCTGTCAACCCGCACCTTCTTCCCTTGCCAGTCTCCCACGTGCCACGTTAAATCCCCCCTCTACTGCAATTCGGTTTAATGCTTATTTATTCCCCTTCCCAAAGCGTTCATCGGGAGGACTGGCTGGCTTAGTTGTTTTTGGTAAAAGTTTTTTTAAACTCTTTATCTACTTTCTGTTACCTGTCTGCGCAGAGGGATGCGCTTTGTCAGCTTATGGACAGCGGGCTGGCTGCTGAAATCGGGCTTCTTGGTGGTGTTCTTCATGCGGCACAGGATGACAGTCAGCACCATGCAGATAATTAAGAAGACCCCTATGCAGTAAATTGCTATTTCCAGGTAGTCCGGAGATGCCGGATATTCTTTTTCTTTTTCAGGAGCTGGATTGGAAGTTTTTAGGAGGGAACAATCATGCCACAGAGTTAGCACATGGTACATAGTACAGTTCAGTACTACAGCGCTTGGAACAACATGAAATGGTAAAATATCAGCAATTCTCGCAGGGACTGTGTGACGTACAGAATACTGTGGGTGTCTAGGCCATCTTGCAATCTGAGAGTAATTCCTCTCTCTAGATCACTGCTTTGACTTCTCAATTTGCCCCTGAGTGTGAGCTTGTGCATGCACGTGTATATACACAGACACATACATGTGGCTGCCTACATAGGTAGATACATATACCTTGAAATGTTGCATGATCAAGCATAATTTGGGGGGAAAAGAAAAAAACTTAATTGTTCAAACTAGCCTCAGGTTCATTTTGTTGCTCAAGTCAAGCTTCAAAAGCACTGTAATTCTTTTTAACCACATAAAGACACATCTGAAAATAAAATATTGAATTAGCTAGCCTAAAAGAAAAGTGTCTAAATTCGCAAATAGATGTTCAGGCTTCAGTCTGCATTGCCTGTTTATCCAAAATTGTCACTGGGGTCTCAAAATATGGAGGGAAAGCAGGATGAATCATTCCCTCATCACATTTCTAAATACAGGTTAGGGATTTGAAGTGTTTGGAGGACCCGGCTGCCCAGCTGCTTAACTCGCTGTGGTTCACGCTGGGTGCCCTACTCCCCTGAGGTCCTTTGAAGAGCCCGGATTAAAACACGTAACGCAAGCGAAAATTGAATTGCTAGCATTACGTTAATTAATGAGTCCTCTTTTGTGAGGACTGTCTATTTCAAGTAACCTCACCGGTGGTTACCAGTCTACGAGATTAGATTTTAGTGGGAGTGGTTCTCCATAGCTGTTGCTCTGATTGAAACCATTTTGAAATTATCTTCAAGACAGTTAACATGTGCAAACACTGTCCCTAATCCCTTATCTGGGATTCAGCGCCTGGGATGAACAGCATTCCACAGCAATCAGCGGTCACTCCGCAAGCAATGCACGTTCAAGCTGAAATTTTCTTGTGCCTCATTTTGGGCTGGTAAAAATATCTCATTCAAGAAAATGGGTTAAAAAAAAAAAAAAAATAAAAATGCTGTTCAAGCACTTGCAAAATGCAAACAGTCTAGCAGAAGCAAGCTCTACACAAGTACCGCTTCGCCTACTTGGTGCCAGACCACGCGAGCTCGGTGTGCACCTAAGAGTGAGGTGTAATACCGTTGCCTCGTTCGATATTTTTTAATGAAGGGTAAGATATTATCTGCAGAAAGCGGGAACGTTTCACTCCCGTAATACGAACCTCAGCAATATGCACATGCAGGTTTTGTACCTTCTACTTAGGATTAACAATTAATAAATGGTAAGCACAAGATGACCCGGCAAACCTCAGGTGGTTCATGGTTTGTTTTTTTTTTTCAAAGGAACTCCTGAGGCAGCTGCCAACAGTTATAAACGAGAAAATTTGACTAGTGTCAAAACCAACTACAGTTACATCATCTAACAGCTGATAACAATTTTCAGGCAATAAAGCACATTGATGTTTGTTTCTTTTAAGGACAGAAACATCATCAACCCCAGAACAGCAAGACATGCGTTGCAGTAAAAGCAAACGACTACTTGTTTTCTTAGAGCATGCAATGTTTAAAGATGCACGGAGCCGATTCCCAAGATATGGAAGGCACTGCTTCTGTACACGATCCGTTGCCATTACAATTAGAATTTCCGTAAGAGATTTGGATGATAGGTAAAAGTGAATTTAAGCTACGCTAAATAGCTCAGGTATTTTGATGAGCCAGTACATGATTGTGGCCAAATTAGTCCCAAAGCTTCCTAAGAAACTTTGAATTTCCTCCTCTTGAAACAATTTTACAATGATTATTGTGCTGTTTTTTTCAGTTTTCTCACTGAAGTGCTAAGGAAATGCAGCTCCTTAGCATTTCTGATGAACGTTTAACAGATGTAAAAAATATTTCAATTGAGTGCAATAGACACACACCCCCCCGCCGCCTTTTTTTGTTATTGTTGTTAGGTTTTTGGAGTTGCAAATACATGGCAAGACAATTCATTGGCTTGAGACAACAGTGTTTTAAAAAACCCAAATCATTGTAAAAGTCCTTTTCTGAGACAGAAGCCGTGCTAATTCTGCAGCAACCAACAAGGGGAAATAAAAAAGAGGAAAAACCACAGAAAGAGAGCAGTGTATACCTGGCAGAACTGTCAACCATGCAGTGTGAAAGGATATCCCAATAGAATTACCCGCCAAGCATGTATACTCCCCAGCATCCTCAAAAGTTACATTCCGTATATAGAGAACCTCAATTTCTTTGTCCGTGGTGTTAACACCGGCAGCCTAGAAAAAAACAAAAGAGGGAAGCAAGAGAAAAAGCTAGACATTGAGAGAATTCTTGTGGATAGGGAGATGGAGCCACAGGGCTTTGCACTTTGTAAAGGCAGAGGTGTAGAGATGCAAAGCTCCTTCCCCATCCACAATCCCTCATCCAAAAGGCGTTTACCAACAGGTCCCAGCTCACCTCAGAAAGTAATCGACACCCTTCACCAGACCTAAACTCACCACCTAAACATGCATGCAATCAAATGACATGGAAAAATTAACCCACAAGGCTTGGTGGTTTTTTTTCCCCTCCTTCTTTTTTAATAAAAGGAAGTTGAAAGAAAAACAAAGAGAAGACAAAGTAGGACAGAACGCGGGCTCCTTCACATGTAGTTACCTGTTTCAGAGGGAAGAATTTACTATAAAAATATGCCCTGAAAGGATAAAAAAAAGGGCAAATCCTGCTCCAAAAGGCACAACATAGTAGCTGTCTTAAGCAGCGCATGGTCCTTGCATCAGGCACTGCACTACACTTAAATATTGTACGTTGTGCAGTGTTGCCAAACCTCAGCTTAATCTGAAGTCTAGTAACGTTTGGTGCCTTGCCTAGAAGCAGAGTGGGGAGAGCAGGATGGTAGCTCGGGACTTGCTCAAAAAAGATCAGTCGTGGCTCAAAGATGTGGAGAAAAACTGGACGCCAAAGGTTCGAAAACCAGGAGATGGAAATAAAATATATTTTTTCTAAATCTTAGAGAGTTTAAAACAAATAATACTCTGGAAGGGATTTTTTCTGGTCTCCTTATAGACTTGATAAATCTGGGGCTTGACAAGTCATTATGCACCAAACCAATCAGCGTATTAGTGGTTATCTAAACTCATACAAATAGAGTAAATCTTAGAGCCGGAACTTTCCAGCTGTCCCCAGACGGGCGCAGCAGGGCACCAGTGTCAAGGTTTCTGTGATGGAAGACAGAGAAATTATTGTTTGCTGCTTTTTGTCTCTGTTCCATTCAAAAATGTTACTTTGAAATTCACGATGAGGGAATAAACACATTTTTTTACCAGATCATTTCAAAGTAAATTTAGTTGTGAGCCATAGTCACGTTGTTGCCAGTCTTTATTGCTATCGATGGGTTATTATCCAGTTATCAACGAGTGAATAACAACAGAAAAAGCTCCCACCCTGCACAGTGGCAGGTGATGTGGGAAGTTATAAGTGACTAAACTGACCTGACCTTATGTTTCAGTAGGTGCTTATGTGAACATTTCATATATATATACAAATGTATATATATAAATATACACTAATTAGGTTGTAATTACATTATTCAACGAGTACTCTGCATGGGAACTGCAAAGTATGCGGAATTAACAACAAAACTAGACATAAACACACAGACACAAAGACAACAAACACGAGAGAGAATAAAGATTAGCCTCGGAAACCAGTGCTTATGGTACACAGGGAATATTGTGGGAATTTTTCCATGGCTGCTGGTGTAATACCAGTTGCATCACCGAAGGAAGATTATACATATACCACAAGGCCAAAGAGTTATCCTACAAGCTGCCTGCAGTCTCCCAAAGCACCATTTTTTCCAGCTTCTACATCCAGCTTGCTTTAAAAAACAGTGTTACCTGGTTTACTTGGCAGAACAGAGAGCCAGGCAGACTGGTTGGCCTCCCCTATATAATTGGAGACCTTACAAATATATTCTCCAGCGTCCGCCTCTGTCACATTGTACAGTGTCAGCACTTCAGCATTGGAACTATTTATCCCCGAATGCTAGAATAGACCAATAACACAGGAGAACAATGTCACTGCTGCCCAAAACGGACACCGATCTGTCTACGGTCCCACCACCAACACGACATGAGAATATGCCTTCCACTTCACACAGGTATCACCATCAAAACATTGAGGGTTTGGGGGTTGTTTGGGTTTTTTGTTGTTTGGTTTTTTTTTAAATACGAAGCATCACATGAGGAGTTAGAAAACAGCGGCATCAAGGAAAAAAGCACCTGGGCTGGTACACCGGCTGCGTGGAAGATGATGGTACAGAGCTGGCTGTCCTGCCTGCCAATACGCCGAGTTTGGACAATGCCACCCAGCTTGGAAAACTTTGGAGTTTCCTTGGTCAGGCTCGCTCGAAAGGCCTGCCAGCAGGAATGACACCACCAATAGGCCACCACACGCCAGCAAAAAAAGGACATCTCTCCAGGCTCAGCATCCAGCAAACCGAACCTTGCCAACAGGCTCTTGGCAGCAGGTGCCACGTTACTTTGAAATAAAGAGGCTGAAGAAACGTGAAAGAAATGGAGTAGGTTCTCCCATGTATGTTTTGGATGCGCTCTACCAAAACATAAACGTCAATGATGTTCTTTAAGAGGGTTTTCATTTTTTCTGAATAAGTCATGCCTGAAACATTCAGAGATAAAGGACTTCACGGAAGTGAAACAAGAGCAAAGGTGTCTATAAGCTGCACAATTAGCATTTAGACTATCAAAGGTTTATCTAACTCGTTATTTCATTTGTAACATAAACAGTTCCATTCTCAAAAGAAGTTCAGATCTCAAAATTCTTGGATGTACATCAAATAAACTCAACGCTTTAAAGAAGTCATCACCATCGCCGGCATCTGTAAAGCCTCACCTTTAGAACCTGAAGATAGGGCAGTCCATCTGGTCCGTATTTACTGCCATTCTTCTCTACATGTTTTATCCACTGGATGTGAGGCTGAGCATCACTGTAGACTTTGCAGACAAACTCGACGTCACCTCCGACGACTGCAGAGGCATTTGCTGGGAGGCCAGCTTGGAGAATGGGTCTGTGCGGTGATCGCTCTGGTCGGGTAGGGAGGGGGAGCGAAAAGGAGCGAGAGAGAGAGAGAGAGAGAGAGAGAAAGAGAGAGAAATAAAGATGCATAAATAAGCAGAGCTGCCAAGAAAACTGTAAGTGAACTCGAGCCAAAAAGCCCTGTAAGCCTGCTGGCTGACTCCTCCGAAATAACACTGCAGCCAAAACGTATAACAAAAACTACAGTTCAAAGGAGACAACTTGAGCACTACACTTGTAATATAAAGAATAGCTATTTGGGGGAGGGGAGAAACCATGCCTAAAAACCTTAAGCATTTTTCATAGTTCAACTCAGCAAGAATTAAGTAAAATATCTTTCTTTTTGTTTCTTTTTAGCTATTGTAATAAGTACCTCTGGGTTTCGAAACATTCTGATTGGGCTAAACCTCCACAAATTAGGAAGAAAGATTAGTGAATCATTTTTAAAACTGATCAACATATTGAAATAAACCAAAAGGGATTTTTTTTTTTTCAAAACGAGCGGCAGAAGCCTCAGCACTGAACCCCCTCGTGCAGGATGCACACACCAGACGGCTGCACTTGTCAAAACGCTCTGACCAGCAGCACGGCCACGGTGGCTGCTCTCTGCTTCACCCAGACGCAGCAGCAGAAACACCACTTCTTTCTTATCCTGAGCAGGACCCAGGGAAATAGAGAGTTCTCTGGAAAACTTGCAGCGTATTTAATGTGAACCAATGGACTTGCTTCAGCCTTTATCAAATGTTCTTGGTCAAGCTTACTTCACTGAAAATATCGAGTGCACCCTGCACCATCTGGGTACCCAAAGAGACAAATTTTCTGGGTTCCCAGCCCCATTTTGCGGCTGCGATATGCAGAGCCTTCGGGCAGAGCATCCACGGGGGCCTTGCCCTCAGCTGCGAGAGCAGGGCAGCTCTCCACCACCCTCGCTGAGCCTGATCTAAAAGCTGCTGACATCTTCTGGGCGGTGGGCAGGGCACGAGCCCAGCTCCCCAGCCGCCCGGGCCACCAACAGCCTTTTTGTGCTGGAAAAGGCAAGTGGGCAAAGCATACATACTTTTTCATTCCAACATCGCGTAAGAGAAAGTCCTCAAAATGACAGCCCTGCGTACCAAATTTCTGTATTATCCAGTGAGCGGCGTGGACAATACCACCCTCCCCAGAAACACTTCAGAGAGCTGCAGTTTCATCAGCCTCGCTGGGAACTCACCGCCTTCTTCCTGCCAACTTAACTCTGCCCCTTCCTTTTTATAAGAATGTAAAGTTAATACAGACCTACGTATGCTTTCAACATAGGAATTAGAAGTGAAAAGCCCATCCCCAGCCCAAGCTGTCCATTCTCCCCTGCTCCAGGAATTCTTTTGAAGATAAGTCAAAAAACAGCAGACCTAAATATTTATTTTTAGAGGCTGCACACCGTCAAAGCTTTGACGTTATGAGCCAAATCAACCGAATTTCAAATCAAGCATCCCTTCTTAAACATACTAGTTTCCAATAAATTGTTTCACAAGCAAACATTGCGAGTGTAATAGCAAATAATGCTGCCCAAGGAACAATGGGATCTTTTATACAGTCCAATATATTTGGCATGCAGCAAACATCTACTGGGAATTTATTCACTGAGGCTACGCTGGCAGCATGCTACAAAGCAGCAGTCTTATTTTACTTGTGGCAAAAGTGCATTTGTGTTGCAGTTATTAAATGATTCCATGGCTATGTGTGTCATTTTCAAAGATCTAGGAACAGTTTAATATTTTTTAATTTGTAAATTACAGTAGAACATATAAATTACCATTTTACAGTCCTGGAGAGAACTTTTAGTTTCTCGCCTTATACTAAATAAGTTCTAATTCCATCTCCCTCACTCCTTCATTTGGGTACAAAAACAGCAAGCAAAAGTCTCTCTTTAATAGAAACCTTACACCATCTTCCAAAACTTATTACAGCTGCCTTCAGTATAAAATGAAACCTTAGAGAATGTTATTTAAAATGGTTTTTAGAAGTCAGTAGGCCTCATGTTTCATTTCTCCACATCAGGGTTTGATTTCCTTTGTGACCTTATTCTCTGCCCTTAAACAAACCAGAGAATGAGGCCTGAAACATCTTGGAAAAGTTCCTACTATGCCAGCACCAACACACGAAATGTGTTTAGTTTATCCCGATAGCCATCAATGATTTAATCTTTTATTGATGACTGTCAAACGTTTCCTCTACCAAAAAAAGAGGAGGTAAAGCAAAGAAGTAAAAGCAAAGTTATTACGTTCTTGGTCCCAAATTCCTTTAAAAAAAATTAAATAAAGTGCGTGCATACGTATAGGTATATATGTATAGCCATTTGTGAAATTTCTTCTCTAAGGGTAAAAGTGTTAAAAACAAACTTTACTTGCCCTCCAACACATGGAGCAATGATTAGCGTTGGTCGACACCCCCACTTCAGCAGAAGGGAGTATGTTCCTATGCCCACCCAGGCAAACGGCACAGAACAACGTAACCACCACGCTGCAAATTCAGTGGGGTTTCACGACAATCCTGGAGTCCAAGGACCACAAGAAATATACCCAGTACTGGAGAAAATCACTAAATATGAAGAAACTTCCACTCGTTACAAGTGACCAGGTGTAATTCTGCACAGTATCGTTTCTTGGAAATAATCATTTCAGGATGTCCTCCTGTCTATCTCTGCAAACCACACACACCTAAGGACTCTGCTTTAGCACAGGTACTGTCCAAACCATATTCATAAATCTCACATCACTATTAAGCATTTAAAATACAAGCCGCACATTTGTAAGCAGAAATCATCACTCACACAACTGGCTACGCCAATATTAGATGGAAACAGCGCGTTCTTTTTTACTAAAGACTAGCGAAAGAGTCAAAAGTTGCCTTTTAAAAAAATCTTAAAGGCTGGTGAAACTAATTTTATCATTAGCCCTACATAATCTAATGATCAGGATCATCGCTAAACTACAGTGACCATATACATCTCCAGTTATTTAACTCAGACAAACAATATTTTCATACAAGTTGGCAAACAATCTCATAGCTCTGTAGCCCTACCGATGTTGATATTCCCCTTGCTCATTAATATTGCATTGGATCAGAACCTCAAGAAATAAATCTTTACTATTTGACCACTGAAATTTTAGTGCTTCACTCCTAACACAACATGTTTCAAAAACAAGTCAACAGCATATGCTATAACACAGAACATCACCCCATAGATTAGTTATCTTCAAGTGTACCAAACACTACGTCATAAGGACCATAAAAAGTAGTAGATACTAATTTTATCCCCATCAATATTAGTTACTCAGTGAACTACATACAGATCTACAAGGTTTTTCAGAGAGATGCCCTGCTTGCTTTAACAGACCTTCCTGGTTCAACTGAACCATAATAGATGTTTAAAGGCAAATGTAATGGATGTTTAATAAAAATTTAATTTTTTTCTGTATATTGAGCTGAAAACAATTGAACCAAACTCATAATTACGTGTAAGTCCCCACCTATTATATCTCATTTTTATTCTTCCCAAAGCCTAACTTTATAACACTTTTTAAAGAGAAAGCATGCTTAATGCCGGAGCCCACCTTAGCAGACAGACACGAGCTTGCTTTCTCCAACTTGCAGTTTAGATACAAACCCAACATCATCCCCATTTGAGGAGTCAATTATCTACAAAAGGCAGAGCGAAAATGATTGCTCACGTGAGGATTATCATATTCGAGGCTACAAGCATCTAAATTATACACCACCATAATAAAAGTGTCCAGGGCTTGAGCGTTTCTGCTCAGAATTGCTTGCTTATCTATAGACAAACAGACTCGCTATCTAAAGACGACTGACAAAGAGACCTGCCTAATGGCTTAGAAGAAACTATCATTTAGCCTGTTAATGTTAAAACTTCAGAATACCTTCCTCCAAGAGAGAAAACTGCAAAGAATCCAGAGAAGCTGGAAAATTCCAAGTTTCTGAAAAACTGGCACAATGGTAGGAGCTGCCCAGGAAGCTCCCAGCCCTGCAGGACACCTGGAGATGGGTGGGAGCCCATCCTGCCACAGACGATGGGAGGAAGAAGACACTGGAAGAACTGTCCTGGAAATGACTATGGGAGCCTGCACAATTCACAAGGAGTCCTGAGGCTCCTCTTTAAGGAGTTTAAGTCCCTGGACAGGTAGTTCCTACAAAAGGGCCTCATCCCTCTCCATTCCTTGGCTTTATCTCCTCTAATATTTATTGTTGAGCAGCTGCAGCCAACACAGAGGGAAACCAGAGAGGAGAGAGACAGGAAAGCCATGATGCCAACGCGTGAGGTGAAGATGCGGGTGACAGGGACCAAAAAAAAAAAAAGTTTCCCAGCCAACAAAACGCAGAAGATGCAATCCCACCACACGGGTCCTAGTGCGGGGGGTGCAGGGATGGAAAAACTGCGGGAAGAGAGGACTGCTCGCCGAGCACGCCGGCGGAGGGAAGATGTAGGGCAGGATTTGCTGCTGCCAGAGGCCGAAGTAGAGCGTATTGTGAGGGGAAGAGTGGCTCTGCCGCTACTGGAGTGCCTTGGCAGGGAGAGGAGACAATAACCCCGGAAGGGGTGAGCTCGGGGGCCCATCCCGAGGCCAAGTCTCCTTAGCAACCTGGCTGTGCCAGGGGCCGAGAAGAGCTCTGGTAATTGTCTATCCAAGCCTCCTTGTCACCCCAGCACAGACAGTTCAGGACCTTTCATGGGAGCTAAAAGCCAGAACCAAAGCCCATTGAAGTCAGGGGGGAAACTCACATGGAATTCAATGGGCTTTGGATAAGGCATTTGATTCATTTCAAAAAAAATGAAAACTACTCTTATTTTCTCCTTTTGAATGTGCTTGTTTCCTCTTCTTGCAAATGTGTGATTCAAGTGCAGCCTAGGAAAATAAAAGCTGAATAGCAAATGCAGGACCAAACACGAGTTCTGGGGACAACGGAGAGATGCTCAATAAAGGGGGAGAGAGGGGGAGAGGAAAGAAAAAAGTTACCTAATTCTTTTCCACAATTTTTAATTAGACACATTTATTAGAGTCTTTAATACCAATTTTGAAATGTTACTGACTCCTAAAGAATCGTCTTGATGGCTGCCACTGTGAAGCTACAGAGGGCTCCCTCAAACAATGCCTCTCAGGGCACCAGTAGCTGTTCTGGATCAATAGTCCCTGGTAGAGGTTCTGCGCATTCAGTCATCACCGAATGAAAAAATGAAGCATTTCCAGCTGTCTCTCTGCTTAACTGAAAACACAGACCGGCCATGCCCTCTTCGCTTGCCCTGGTCAGCGCGGCACGCTCAGCCCTAGCTGCTTATTTTGCCTGACTCGGAGCGTGGGAAGTCTTCAGCGGCAGGCTGGACCCCGTTCGGTGAAAACACTGCCCATTCCCAGCCACCTTCCTTCCGATCCTGCAACATCTGTTGCTTTGGCAAATGCTGATTAGTCTGTAAATTATGGGTCTCAAAAGCATCCTACAGTGTTTTAGGCCAGACGGTAATCACAGGCTCTTGCCTTGTCTTTGGCTTAGCATCCCAGACTTGCAAGACTGACTCTTCAGCCTCAAAAATCAATCACAGCCTTTTCATCATACACTTGGACTGAAATATTTCTCCCTCACGTTTCAGCACGCAGCACTCTCCCACCGTTTCCACTGAGCCATGTACCTAACACAGGAGGTCCCCGAAGGCCGCCGAGCTGAGGGAGCAGCACTGCTGATGGAAGAACGTGTTGCTACATGGCTCTGTCCCCAAATTAACTGCAGGTGTCCCCTCCTGTCCAACAACGCATCACGTCTGAGGATATCCTTGGCGGGTACTTTACAGACAGATACATGTCTGCCCACACATCCCTCACACCACCAACTGATCCACAGACAAGCCTTGTGGAGTGGGAAACCAGTGGCGTCGCCCATCTCTGGGGCACCCAGAGCCCCCCCCTCCTCAGGCCCTCTTCCAAACTATACCCACAGGATTACTACACCTGGTAAACTCCAACAGAAAATGTGGTAGCTTCTCGGGTGACTTAACCACTGCCTGGAGCTGACAGGAAGGTGAAACCTCTCAGGTATAGCTCCAGCTTCCCACAGGGCCCAGCGCACCCCATGCCACCTCAAAGCTGAAATACCATTTTTTCTCAGAATTGGCACTGACGGCCATTTCACCCACAGTTTGAGGAAACAACTCTTTCTACCTGTGGAAACCACTCTGTCTCTACGCTCAATTTTTGGCATTCCTGTTGAGACTGTACACATACATGCTGGCACTGATGATGTTTTTTGGTGGTGTGGATACCTACCACCGGGTGAAGGCATTTACTAAAGCCACTGGGCCAACCACAGGATATCAGTCTCTGATCAGTACCTATTTGGGCTAAATATCAAGCATTAAAAAAAAAAAAAGATTAAATCCTTATCAATCTCTCACCCTTCAGTGAGCGAAGACCTTTCAAGTTTCTATCCTGCCCTAGCTGACAGTAAAGGAAGCAGTTTGGAAGGAGAGACACAAGGATCACTGTCCTTCATGAAAGATCCTACCTACACCAGCTGCAAATCTGGCCTCAGTTCACGAGCACTCAGAGGCTGGATTAATTATTGCTCTCTGAATTAGAGAGCTCTTTTGAGGAGAGTTCCAGGAGCAGCCAAGGCATGAGGAATTGCAACTCAGATTTCTTTATAAATCCAGCATCATCCAAGTTCACACACAGGACTCGATTCGACACCACGCTTGCTCTCCATACCCCTAGGTGGAGCAGTGTAGGAGGGGTCTAACCAAACAGATGTCAGAGTCCCCACAGGAATTTCCTCCTTCAAGGTAGCTTTCTACACATGGGCCAAGCCAAACCTTCTCTTCCTTTCCCCAGCAATAAGGAATTGCTTATGGGGGCCTGTGCTCCATGAAATGCTAGAAGGAAAACACTGCTAATTCCACTCTTTGCTCCATGGCATGGAGGAATAAGGTTGAGTGCTGGCTGCTCTTTCAAAAGATCAGAAACAACTGAGCAGGTGTAGGCAAAACGCCTCTACTAATTAATGTCATACACTATATATACGTGAGCCAGGAATTGAGCAGCTTCTACCAGCTGCACGTCAGTTTGGTTTCCTTTCTGCATAATATGAAGCACTGCATGTTGTTTATAGCCAATTCAGAAGTGCTGCTGAACTGTCATGTTCCATTTATATGTACATACATACACACCCCTCAAATCATCGCTTCCTAGGTAATTTATACACGCCAAGGTAGCATCCGCAGCAAGTTAGAGACAATGCCCTTTTCCCAAACTCTGCAAAATCAGAAAATGTTTTAAGGCTACAAGGATCACTGTCATTAAACACTGAGAGATAAAGACCATCCTTGGCAAGAGCGTTTGATAAAGAACAGGAGCCTTTCAGGCAGACTAGCAGAATAGCTTATGGACCAGACCAGCATTACCATGAGTGCCGATGAACTCATGCCTTACAAATTTTGGCATCTTTTATCAGTAGGCATTAGCCAACAAATGTTCATACTCTTAAGTGTTCCCGTACAGCAGGAGTCTCCATGCATAGCATTTCCTATTGGCCCAACGCTACTTGAAGAAGTCGTCTCGGTGGCCAAGAGCTCAAAGGGGTATTGCTGCAGCTGGAGCTCCTGGCCCTCACAAGTGAACACAGCCCACAGGGATCTGCTCATGCAGACAGGAGTGAGGGACTAACCTCCATAGCCATTTTCTAAACTCCCTCTGTCCTCAAATTTAGAAGCTTTTTATATAAACTTGAGGCATTTCTTTCTGCTGCCGTGTCACACGCTTCATCACAGCTAACTACTGGGCCCAAACATCCACCTCTGCTTTGGTTTGTGGACCAGTATCAGCAACCAGCATAAAGTGAGACAGCAGGGGACCAGACTCCATATGTTCCCTGCTGTCACTGAATATTTTCTCATAAAATTAAACATTTTAATATTGACTCTTCAAAAATTTCACTTCTAAAGGTTAAAACTTTGACACAGACGCCAGAATCAGGCAGCCTCCTACCCTCAGCAAGGCCTTTGCCACCCAAGCCCTCCTACTTACCAAGGCCAGCCGAGTAAAAGGCAATGGCTTTTTAAAATCTTTACAGAAACCGATCAGGTCTATTCAAACTCTTTGTCCTTGGCTTCACCACCTTCACCTCTGATTTGAAGTAATGGCACGGTTTCTCCAGCAGGCAAAGCTCCCACTGATGTTATCCCATCTGTCTCTTTGGATAGCTCTGCAGCGTAGCTTCAGCTTGCTGGCCTATCTGCATTTTAGCTAAAATTCATCTTCGCATAACACCTCTACAGCAGAAGTTCACCTGCACACCCCTTTCAGATATGGCAGCAAGCCGGGGAAAAGAAAGCAAGCAAGAGTGACTTATTTGGCTTGATACAAGGCCCATTGATGTCAGTGAAAACAGGAGGGGGAAAAAAAAATAATCACAATCAGAACTAGTCAAGAGCTATCCCTTCAAATCACACATGTATCAGAGGGTTAAAAGGGACGGAAACAACCAGCGAGCCCAGGCCTAAGGCAGGCAATGTGAACGCTCTTATTTTAAAACGTGAAATTATCAGCAGGGCTTTCAGACCAGTTTGTCTTTAAGGCTGACACAGGGTGGGTTTCATCAGCCCCGCGGAGCAGAAGAAGTCGGAGCAGCCAGAGTTGTACAACACTGGCCTTGCAGTTCGCTTGCAGTATTCCTCTCCCAGTGCATGTGTAAGCAAAAGCTCCATACATGTCTGAACGAAGAGGGGAGAGGCCTTATTTTGGTTTGAAAAACACATGGGAAACAGAACAATGAGGAGCTGAAATTTTCACTGAAATTCTTTTTAGCGTGTCCTAAAGGAACGAGGTGACAAGAGTATATAAAAAACAACTCATGACTTCTCACAGACAAGTGGTAAATTTTTATTGTTCTGGCCATTTGCAGAGAGTGCATTAATTTTTACGCACAGAGATATGGCCCTTGGTACTGTGCACAGCTCCCAGCACTCAGCTGCTTTATAATAACCACAGACAATGCTGGGGTCCAGCATCGTTGGCCTGGGCTCTCCAGTAGGCTCTGCCAAAGGTTTACCGTATGCCTGGCAAAAAGCATCTCTCCCACAGGGATGAGGTCCTCTCCCAGCTGCAGTGGGTTTAACTCCCCAGCGCACCCAGCGATGCCATAAAGCACACAGTGGGAGTTATTACTGCTGTTGTTATTGTGACCTGGCTGCATATTTTTCATCCTCCAAATTTCCTTTCCTGAAAACAGCTCTGCCTTTAAAGTAAAATGGAAAAGATTATGTAAACCTTTAAAAGCCCTCTTATATTTCTACACTTCTCCCCCTTTCCTTACACAGCATGCTTGCTCTGCTGAGGAACGCAGGTGTGACACTACCGGAGGGACCGTGGCATTCTGCCTCCCCTGCCAGACACAGCTGACCGACCGCACCTATGCACTCTCTGTCCTGGGTTGAGCGACACCGGCCTAATTTCTCTTCTAATGCTGGGGAAAACTGCACTTTTAGAAGACGCTAGTGTCTGAATTTGTGAAAAAATTTACTTCATAGCCAGCTAGGCTATGTGGGATTCAAGGTCTCAGTGTTTTCAAGCCTTGCCAGGTGCAAGGATGAGGAGGAGCGAGGCCTGGGCATTTGACCCAAGCCGGACAACAGGGTTATTTCATATCGTCAACGTCACATTCGATATAAATTAGAAAGTTTGCTGTGTAGTTTCTCTCTCCCTTGATGGAGGCAGTCCAGAGAACTCCTTGCCCCAGTGCCGGACCCCTGAGCCCTTCCCTTCCTGCCGAAGTCGTTGAGCTCACAGTGTCCCACATTTACTGTCCCCTGCTGGGAGTGCACGGCTTCCTAGTGATACAATTGGCTGAGTATAATTCTCATATATCTTATATTAGTATCAGGATTAATACTGGTTCTTTAGTATCCTTGTTAATTATTCAGTCTTATCCTATTAAATCCATTTATATTTCAACCCTCTTGTTTCCTTGCTTTCCCTGATTCCCCTTTCTGGGTGGGGAGGGGTCATCGGGTGATAGAATAATTGTCTAAACAACAATAAATTGTTATGGGTCTTCTCAAACCATAACACTCTCTCAGGGTAGCAGAGAAACTCCAGCTTCTAGAGTTTCAATGCTCTGTGCTGGACCATCAGCCTAAAGTCATGTCTATGTTGGACCTCACTCAGCCTTCTGATGAAGTTTGCCATCATGTGGTCCCACGCCAGGAGGGGAGATGTCCCTCCATCAGGATCATGCTCATTTCTGCGACACAGAATCCATAACCTGTTCTAAAAGTTGGACCAGATGCTAAAGAAGACTGCTCTCGGAAAGACCCTGATTATACACATTTGTCATCATTATACGTATTTGTCAATATCGACATGCTGAAAGAATTGGGGTTTTTCAGCCTGGAGAAAAGAAGGCTCCGGGGAGACCTTATAGTGGCCTTCCAGTATCTGAAGGGGAGCTACAAGAACGCTGGAGAGGGGCTTTTTACAAGAGCATTGGTGATAGGACGAGGGGTAATGGCTTCAAAACTGAAAGAGGGGAGATTTGGATTACACATCAGGAAGAAATTTTTCACTCGGAGGGTGGTGAGCCCCTGGCCCAGGTTGCCCAGAGAAGCTGTGGCTGCCCCATCCCTGGAGGGGTTCAAGGCCAGGCTGGACGGGGCTTGGAGCAGCCTGGTCTGGTGGGAGGTGTCCCTGCCCAGGGCAGGGGGGTGGAACTAGGTGGTCTTTAAGGTCCCTTCCAGCCTAAACCATTCTATGAGTCTGCTATTATATTTCTAGTAACTGAGGTACATCCAGGTAAAGTTTGCAAGACAGAAGATGCGAGAGCTTTCATAGCAAGCACTTGGGCTGGCCAGGCTTGGACACAAACCTTGTGCTCCAAAACAAGAAAGTTTTTCTCTGTCATTTTCTACAGTTCTTGACCTCTCCTCCTGCACCCGCATTTTCTTGCTTTTCAGCACACACAATCCAACAGTCAGCTTCCTACAAAGCTGAAACCCAGGAACACCATCACTAGCCTCTGAGCGAGCAGCAGGTGCCAGAACTGCTTTCTGAGAAAATTTCCCTGCAGAGGAGGTGGTGGGGGGGAATAATTTGTTGGCATATTCATTCAAATGTAGACATAGGAGGTTTTCACCAATGCTCTAGACAGTGCGTTCGCGCAGGTATCAAAGGAAACAAACATTTAAAACCACCTGCTGAAATGAAATGACGTTGCTCAGCAATGTACATAATCCAATCTGATAGCAGAAATGATGCTGCAGATATAAGCATTAACCAACGCGTGCATATTCCCTTGTAAAGGCAGAATACAACTTAAAAGCAACTATTGTGATCACCTAATTTGTGACGGTGATCGAACAACCCCAAAAGCATATATCATTTTACTTTCACAAGCATCTGGTAAAAATGCTAAAGACTAATGTTATTCCAACTAATACTGTCATGCTGAGGTTTTCACTAGGCTCGAGTTTTGACAGTATCAGTGTTTTTCTTTCATGAACAGTCAAAAATTTCAACAAACCTTTTAAAGAGCAATCTGAAAAACATAATCCTAATATTTTATATTTACAGAGCAGTTCAGTATTCAAAAGTGCTCAAAAACTATGATTTTTAATCTGGCTTTCAAATTATAATTAAATTGGATTTCACTCTATTTTTATGTTTAAATGAAGCAACTGCTGTTGAAGCTGCACCATGGGAATGGTAGTAATCCAAAAATGATCTAATGATTTATAATCCTGAAAACCTGTAAAAAACAGCCACCACTGGATTTCAAGTCACACAGAGGTCTGCAGGGCAGTGAGGGGAGAGGACAGCAACACGAAGGCTGTAAGTGCAACCTTTTCTCTAATAGCCACAGAATTTCACAGTTTACTGGTTTGTCCACACTTTGGTACTGCCAGATCTCTCACCCCCTTACCTATCTCACCCCGGAACCCATCCCACAAGGTTTTTTCTCTCCTGCGGTGTAAACCATGATGGGAAGACCATCACACACCTTTCCACTCTTGTATCTTCCCAGTGCCATCAACCCCAGCCTGGGGTTACTACAGTCATGCACAACCCCTCATGCGTACTGCTCAGTGCCATCACCATCCGCTTCCACCTCTGCTACATCTCTTTTAATGCTAGTTTAATCTCAGAAAACACTAGCGTGGTGGTCTCGGTTAGGATTCATCTCACCCACCACAGGCAGCTATCCCATTGCGGCCACGGGGTTGTCCCACCTCTACGTTTCCTCCCACATTTGGGGACAACATGAAGAAATGCAGTTGCAAACTCCTCATTAATAAGGCAGACATGATTAATAACCTTGTGTTTCCCTTTAAAAATCTGTTCATCCAGTCTGTATCACAGTTCATTTACGATTTTTCTATATTTGTGATAATTCAAGCTTTTCTTTTTCCTCTTTTTTTTTTGGTTTTTGGTTTGGTTTGGTTTGTTTTTTTGTTTCTAGGAGGACATAACTTTACCAATTTACTGCCAAATACACTGCCAAATTTTTCAGTAACAAAACTGTTGAGAAAAGACTGGCCCAGGTCAAAAAGCCCCTCTGATTAGGGCACAGACACGGCTTTCAACACGTGCCAACTGCACATTTAACAAGGCAACAGTCTTGTTAGCATCTTCAGACAACTCCTGCAAATTCCTACTTGCATTTCCACAAGTAGGATTCTGCACGAATTAGAAGGCATGATTAAAAATGATAATAACAGAGCTGAAACAATATCCTGTTCATCATTCATCAAAAGAAAGAGAAATACCTGCCTTGGGGCTGTAATAAGACAGAAAGTGGGACAGGGAGACCAGTCCTCCCCCAGCAGACTCCGCAGGAAGTATTCCAAACATGACAAATTCACTGTTCACCCAGCAGATGAAGTAATGACACTAGTATTTGTCCATAAAATGTAATTTAGCCAGATCACTCCAATGAAATCAGAAGCTTTAATGCTATAAAACTAAGGGGTTGGAATATTTTTACCTTATGAAGAAAGGAGGTAAAAAAACATGAGCTTTCGTTTTCCCTTAGCTGAACCATCACACTGGGGGCTTTGTTTTCAGGAGTGAAGCTCACGGCCTCCAGCGCTAAACAATTTGTGTAATTTCTCAGATGCACACGCCTTGCCAAAAGCCTAGTGCCAGGTGTAAAGTCCACACTCAGGCTTATCGGTACATTAAATAAAGTCTTCTTCCCTCTCAGCCTAACCAAATACCTGAGGGCAAGCATCGGTGCGGATTCCTTCACGCTTCTTCCAGCCCCTGTCTCATCACGTCCCACGCCGCAAGGGCTTGGGTGAAGACGTCAAGCCAAAGCTTGTCCATGTAAAGAGCCCGTCAACAACTACAAGCACATCTGCCAGCAAGGCAAGTTGAGGCTTGGTTGTAATACCTACACTTAACTCCTGCCAGACATTAGTGATGCAACGTCCAAGGCATGTATTTAACTGGTGTCAGTTCCTTTTTCGTATGTAACCCGAATCTGAAAAACAGTTCTTTGGAAATTAAGGCACGTACTATAGTTAAGTCAAACTAATTCTGAACTTTGTTTCGGCAAAAAGCAAGTAACAATGCATATGTTTTTATGAATGGGGGAATGACAAAATGGAAACATGTCTTTAAAAAAAAAAATATATATATATATGTGTCCGTGCCATGTTCGCAGCTAGAGACTCTGAGAGCGCATGAAAATCCAAAAATAAAACTGACTAGCAACAAAGGCAAAGGGGTTTTTTTCTGCCTAAACTACGGGAAATATAAACAGTGAAGTACAAAGAGGAAACAGTTGATGCCATTTTAATCAGATTTTTTTTAAAAATGTGCTGTAAAAAGCAAGAGTAAAATTCGTCTTCAAGCCCTCTAAAACCTCCAAGAGTTTAGAATAAAAGCGTTTTTCTGCACACCCGTCAGTAAAACCACTCACACATGAGATTTCTGGGGCACAAACTTTAAACTAAGAGTAATTTAAAATGCTTCCTGGATGAGAAGTTCTTCTCACACTGTTTTCATATGAAAATAGGCATTACTGCCACAGGGCAACAGCGTGGTACCCTGCCACCTCTGGAGCTCACTCCACAGTAACGAGAACCAAAAGCATGGCTATTAGGCAAATTAGAAACTGGTCAAAGCACAGCTAAACTGGCTGCAAAAGGAGTTCTTTAAAAAAAAAAAAATATTTGTGACAAGTTATGTTCATTTTTATAGTAAAGAGCAGGGTCCTCTCGCACATTCTTGGAAGATGTGTCGTGCTAGAGCAGCTGCTTATAAAACCCAGTAAATGAGGTAATGTGCCGAACTTCAGCTGAAATCAAACCATCATTTTTTTCCCTGGATGATGACATTAAATAGGACAGAAATGGCTACCTGCACTAGAAGTGTTCAAAGACTAACCTTTTTTTTTTGCCATTAAAATATAAATTCAATTAGTTACTTCCATGCTTAAACAGAACTGCCGCAGCTGAAATTGTACTCTAGCGATAATTGCAATCCAAGAGTGATCTAATTATATACAAGTCTCAGTGGCTGCATTCCCACGTTGCTTCCTGCAACCCGGATTCACTACAATACGACTCATAAGTGAAAACCACATCGTTTTCGTTCATTCTCCCTTAAGACTGCATGACTTTATATACGTTTAATGAGAATGGAGTTAGTCTATTAGTAAGCTTACTATAAAAATGTGAGTTTCTACCTACTGTTAAATACAAAAGAACAGCCAGGCACTTCAGCTGCATGTAAAAAACCAGCTGATGGGCTAAACTGTACAAGGGAAAGAACATTCTTTTAATTAAGGTACTGGATTAGGATTCAAGTACCAGCTTTACTTTTTGGCTCTGCCACCAGCTTCCTGTGTGACCCAGGGTAAGAAATTTCATCGCTCCACGGCTCGGTTTTTCACCTATAAAACGGACAGTGACATTTCCTTCTCCCAATCTCTCCGCGGTTTTGGTTGTAAGCAATTACCATGGGCTGGCACATTGCCTTGGACAATAAGTATCCGATATTAACTGAAGCCTCCGGGTAGTACTCCAGTAAAAAGCAAAAAACGACTCGTCTCTTTTCACGGGGATCCTAACGGAGTTGTGTATCGCCACCATTTGCCGCTACTGCAATCCAACACGTTGGCATCCCCGAGCAAAGCCCTGCACGCAGCCTACTTAAGTCCTTGTTTTGAAATGGAGGAGAGAGGAAAAAAAAAAAAAAAAAAAAAAAACAGTCGATTGGGGTATCCCGCACATTTAAAGAATAATTTTGCCCAACCCAGAATCTCCTTGGCCAACTCGACTGGACAATTTCCCACTCACACCGTCAACGTGCACAAGTCTGTGCAATACAGAGGGGCTGCCAACCACTTGCTGCTTTTTGCTTCAGTATTTTCTACTCCCATTGTAACCAAAAAAAAAAAAAAAAAAAAAAAAAAAAAATCAGTGCAAGGGTTTTGCCAGGTTTGTAAATTTGAATGAGACCATCTGAGCTGAGCTGACTATTTTAAGAGGGTTCTTGCAAGTAATTACAAGGTAAAAACGAGAATACTTCACACCTACATTCTGACTGAAAACTACTCAGCCCTGCTGGCTCCAGGCTTTTAATTGTCAAAAGAGTTCAAGGTTTGGAAAGTTATTGGCATCAAGTAATACTGGATATTCCTAACTAGCATTGTGTCATTACTTGGCATGATTTTTGCTGGGATTCCTCCCAAATCTGTGACATAATCAGAGGGTTCTCTACATTACACCATATAGTCAGATGCTCATGTTAGTGTAATATGTTACCATGTTTAATACCATTTGCTATTACTTACACTTAATCAACTCTGGAACCAGTTAAACCATATAGGAAAAGCAATTTCAGAGGCTTTCAACTGACAGTTTTCCACACACAACTTGCCCTTAAATTATGACCTGAAGTTTCTAAGATGCGGTCTACAAACGCAATTGCCTCTAAACAAACATCCATAACTCCGCAACCCTGTGGGAACTGAAAATTCATATGAAAACAGGGGAAAAAAAAATAGGGAAAAAAAAAAAAAAAGCACAAAATTAACTTCTGTAGAACTGTTTTAACTAGAAAAACTGTCAGAGTTTCCCCTTCCGGCCAGCCTTAATTTACTGCTTCAGCAATTTTATACCCAAACTCCATCATTATTACAAGCTTTCAGCAACACAGAAATGGCTGAGCTCTCTAACGTCAATCCGCCTTTTGGGTTAAAGTCCCAATGCAGCATGTCTTTTGAGAGAATCACACTAAATTCAACACAGGTATCTTCAGGTGAGTGTTCCCATACACGTGTTTTCAAAGTAAACGAACAATTACACCCTTTAACCCACCAAATTAAAGGAAGTAAAATGATTAACTACACAGAACTCCAAGATGCAGGCTGGGATTTGCAGAAGTCACTTTTGGACTTTTGCTTTGCTTTTCTTATAGGGTTTGAGGATCAGAAAATGAGCCATATTCACCCAGGGAAAACCAGGGCTCCTTTGGGTGCCTTCAGCTGGGTACTCAGCACCTCAAAGCACTAGTCGCTTTTGAAAAACCTCATTATTTACTCTTCTGCCTCTCTATAGGAAAGGAATAGACATTTAAATAAATGACATAATCCTTAGTACCATTCCATTCATTCATGCAGGTCACTAGAATTTACTGCCAGGAAAAATAAACTTCTGCATAATATTCCTCAATGTAAGACATTCAAAAGGCTCAAAGGGCGACAGGAGGCGAGAGGGCTTCTGACAAATATTTGCTCAAGTGACCGCATCATCCATGAACACATTTGCTAGAAAAAAATGGGTGAAGAAATTTATGGTCAAGACTAAACATGCCAGGTTGGGACCGGGGCAGTAATGAGGAAAAGGAGCAGGAGACAGAGAAGGGAAGGGGAATTTTTAACTATTTTCGTTTCATCAAGAAAAACTCCCAGTATTGCAAAAATACCTTTTCCCTCCCATGGAGCCTATGAAAAAACAGTTTTAAGCAAAACCAAAGTTGAGTCAATCTAGGCTCCCTAAAGGATTAAGGACAAAAAAAAAAAAATCAAAAACCAAATAAAACCCAAAAATGCCACAACTCATCCGAGGCTCAGTAGGTCAATCCTCATCCCTGGTGAGCCCTGGCGAGCAGCCCGCGCCCTCCGGCGAGGTGGTCAGCAGAGGACCAAGGCTTGTAGAACACAATTTACTACCATCTCCAGCAGCCGTTGCTGCTGCACCTTCCATAAACTTTGTTTAACCGAGTGTTCAAACAAAAATGGCTTTGCCAGTCTCTCAGAATTCACCTCAACAATACCCATAGCTCGGCTCTACCAAGGATGACAAAAATTTCACCAAGGCTATAAAAATCCTCACTGCTTTCAGTGTTGACCACCTAAAACCAAGTAGAAGTGATCTGGGTGGTTCACAGGCTGGCTTTGAAGAGTCAGGTGTATGGAGGCTGGTGCTAGGGCTTCAGTCTGATGGCATCCCCACCACAAAATCCTCCTCTTCCTCCTCTGCTCCACGAAGGCTGGCTCTCACTGGCATTTTCATGGGGAACGTTCTCATTTCTTGCTGCCTGAGAAGCTGGCACTTGTTTTGCTTTGGATCTGGGAACTTCCACAGATTGAAGTGGCCTCAGGCAAAATACCATGCTACTTTTAAAGTGCATCCAAAACAATGCGACTGATGCATTGTAAAAACCAATCAGGAAATAGGGAAATTAAAACGTTGTCACTGTTTTGGTCACATAAACCCAAACTCACCGTAAGATTCTCCACAGAAGAAGTTGGGCTGTCAGTCACCAGACAGAAATAGCTCACAACAATCAAATTCACTTTCGTTTTCAACATTGATTGATCAAAAGTTTTATTCACAGAGCTTGTGACACTCAGATCATCCCACAAGCCTGGAGAGAGCAAAGTCCGTTCAAGACATACTTCAGAAACCACAGCTCAGCTCCTCAGAGGTACTACCAGCAGGTCCTGTTATAACAGCCAAACTGATCCCTTTCGGACAGCAGTGCCTTCAGAGTCAATACAACTGCTCACACCCATCCAGGATAATCAGCAAGAGTAGGGGTGAACAGAATTAGTTTCTGAGATCTCAAGCTCTGATTTAGCTAAGCGCTTAAATAAATATGTGTAAACCTTATTAAAGTCAACAGGATTTTGGTATTATTGAGTTAACATTACTAAGCATGTGCTTAATAGTGGGGCTGAATTGCAGCTTTGCTACTACTGCTACAATTCACACAGTGTTTTGAATTTATCCTCAGGTAAAACACTTCTTCACAATTTTTGTCACCTGTATTTCAGGGACTGCTCAGAGCCCACGCAACAGGCTCCGGTCGGATCTCTGTTATACTGCTGTGAATGCAAAGTTCCTTTCCTGAAGCTCCAGATCTCCACGAGCCTCACCAAAGTCAATATCTAGCTTTTTATTTAAAAAAAAAAAAAAAAAAAAAAAATCTTTTCAGCTATAACAACAGCAATCTAAAGGATCACTTGACAGTTTCCATAACTGCAGTTATTAAAATTTGTGTTAGCACAACTGTATAAGTAATAATTAAATTGTAATACTAATGATTAAAGTTGCATCAGTATTTATTATTTCTTCTGCACGGTAAGCTCGTAGGTGTATCACAGCAACACGAACTCACTTCCAGACGCGGATATTACACCTTTGCCAAGGCATGGGTAGATTAGTCCTATAGACATGAGTCAGAGAGATCAATATATGAAGTTACGTAGCAATTGGTTATGTAGTGAAATCTTATCTTCAGACTACTGTGAAATCATCTTCAAAATGAATGCAAAATGTATCAGCTTAGTTCTGAATGTTTTAATGGAGAAACTCACTAATTAAGACAGAGTTTTACTTACCAACAACGTCGAGATGGTAGGTGTGATTGATGGATCCGTACTGGTTTTCCACTATGCACGTGTAATTGCCTTTGTCAGACGGGACCACGCTCTCCATGATGAGACTCCAGTGCTGGTTGCGGACCTAGAGGGGTGTAACCAGAGAGGTTGGGAACTTCCCTAGCACAGTTTCACCCTCTCCCCCTCCAAAAGAACCGTTTTCTCAATAGTTAACCTTTTGTAATCCATGTTTAAAAGCCTCTTCTGTGCTCGTTTGACAGTTTGAAATACTTACTTCATGCCTGATGCAGAACAGCACGGCTGCAGCAGTAAAAACTTTCAGGCATTCTGCTAGAAATTTACCTCATCCCCGACCTGAGCACTGCAGACGTCGGTGCACGCTCAGTCCTACCGTGCCTGCGAGGATGGCACCAATTAGCAGCCGTTTGTCTTACCAGGCTTTACCTCTCAATCCACCCTAAAGCGAATTCACGCCCTCAGGTATATTTCCCATCTGTCTCCAAACAATCACCTGATAATATTATCTACCCACCAGCAATATGGGATGGATACCATCCCCTAACATCCAAGTCTCCGTTTTTCTCTAACGGCTCAATTACACATTTTGGAAAAACCACGTACAGAAGGGCAACGGTTGGGATGCCTCCCACAGGTAACACAGAGTGGCCACCATCTCCTGCTGCTCTGGGGTACCACAAGACAGAAATGAAGATGCTGCCTCGTGAAAAACGCCTGAAGAAAATCCTCACGGAAACAGCGCATAAGGATATACATTTATTTCCTACAATCCTTGGCGGACAGAACGTATTAAAGGCGCTGATTCTGTTCCCATTTGAACTCAAAAGGAGCGTTGGCATTGGTCTTGCAAAAAATCGGATCCAGCCCAATCCTGGAAGGATATAGAGTCATCCGGTACACATATATATTTCCTGCACCAGAAGTTGGCTCCCAAAATGACCTTTTGCTGGCTATCCCCTAAATCCCGTGTTATAGCATTACATTTTTGACAAAAGCGCTCAAAGATCTTAACGTTGCGTAGCTGTAATGTACAACTTTGAAACTGCAAAGTACCTATTTTAGCAAACGGAATAAAAATGCAATCTGGTACAGTCATTTTAATCAGCCAAATGGAAAGTGGTAATTCAGTGCAGTACACCAGAAAAATTTATGGACCATTCGGTGACACTTCCAGTAACTATACGTTTTTAAAAGACCATTACAACTACAGGTCTGAAATCCTGCTTCGTGCCTGACTGTTGCATAGGTCCTTATCCAGCAGGAAAAGGCTGTGCAGGGCTGCGGCCCCGGTGCCAAGAGCTGAGCTCTCGCACCTGCTGGAGGTAAAAACGCCGTCAGTTCAAAGCTTGGAAGAAAAGGGTCCACTCTGTAAGGGGCTCCTGGCTTTCCTAGTCCCCCAGCTAGTAATTAGCTCATTAACCAGATATTACTATTATTGTCCAGTTATGGGGTAATAATAATATTAGCTAACGACTAAATGTCAGAAATCTAAGAAAAATATCTAAGAAAAATATCTAAGAAAAATATCTAAGAAAAATATCTAAGAAAAATATCTAAGAAAAACCTAGACGAGACTCCAGCAGCAGGTGAAGGGCACGGATGCTACCCAAGTGTCGCAGAAATGTGTGATAACGTGACCCCAAAATCTCCAGTCCAAACTCACAGCTCCTTTCCCCCTCCCTGCTCTTGATGGTATGCATCAAAACTATACATTGATTCTTTTTTTTCTTCACACTAGGAAAATAAGTTTATAAAGCTAGAAAGTGTTTATCAGGGTTATTTTATTGTCTTGTTATTCCGCTAAGCAATCTTGAAAGTCAAAGTTTGGATCAGGAAGAATTACTGTCATAAACCACCGGTAAATAATAAATACAGCAGCTACATACTTTGAATATTTTACTTCTTTATGAGGTATTTTGAGGGAGACTTGGTCAAAGTGACCTGTCTTTTTGCCATTACAAGTTACATCACACTTCTGAGAATCAGAGCAAGCATTTTTAACCTATTTGACTGCAAAACAGGAAGAAAAGATCATGGTTCTGCGGAAGTTGCAACAAAATAAAGCTCAGTAACAAGCTGTAAGTAATTAATTTGATATGAAAACACAGGAGATTGTTTAGCATTCAATAAGAAAACGTAACTAACTTACAGCCACAAGTGGATGGCAATATTAAAAAGTATTTGCGCAATTTCCCTTTTTGCAACTCCAATGAAAAGAGATAATATCTTTATAATAAAACAACAGCTTAAGCCTCTTCAGTTTAAGCTAAACAACTGCTGTAGAGGCCCAAAGCATTTATGACACATCGTCACACAACTGGATTTATGTCATGGGTCTGGATTCAACTAGATTCAGCTTGTTGGCTTGGCGCTTTCTGGTTACAAGTGCAGCACTGCAAAGCCCAGAAAAGCTCCCCATTGCTGGGGATGACGGCATCTTCTGCTGAAGCTTCCCAAACTGAACTGTTCATTCTCAAAGACGCGACGGCCCTGCCACATCCCCGCAACCACGCGGCTTGCAACACCCTAATCCGACAGGCTTTGGTAACGTCGTCTTTTTAAGTAACGTGCCGTCATTCCCTCGTCCCAGTAAAGCCTGTCTTTGGGTAGCAGAAGTGGTGCCATTATCGACAACCAGCACCAACGTCCCACCAGGTCACGTAAAAGCTAGTTTTAGAAGAGGTTCAAAGCAGTGCTCCCACTGGACACAGGTCTCACACCAACCTTCTGTGTAGGGATGAACTACAACAGTGATAGGCACTCTTTGGAAGGGGAAAAAAAAATATTAATAATCAAACCAAACAAAAAACCCCACCCTTGTGACAGAAGTTGCAAATCTCTTTGGTAATGCAGATTAAAGCCATTGGATCGCTGGTTGCTCACTGAAGACACCAGTCCTACAGCTCTCCAAATATTCCCTAATAAATTTCCCTGGGTAATACCAACTGGGTCCACTGAAGCTGTTTAAATAGATGGCATGAGCTCGTCTGGCAGACAGAACATATTAGGGAGCTCGTGTGAACTAATCCACTAGGGAAAAACACGAGGGCAGCCACAAGTGGGAATATCCTCCCCAGGCACATGAGGTCCAGCAAAAGACAACTGTCCCCAGCCAGAGATTTAGCAGTTGCAGGCAACTCTTCCAGCTCTCCAACCTGACTGGCTCCTCGCCAGCTACTATCCCGTTACTTCTACTAATTTGCACCCTGAAACCCTGCTTCGTATTGAGTTCTTTCAAAATCCCAGAGAATACCCGCACGGTCCCACCCACTCCATCACCTGGTCTTCAGGGTACCCCTTCCAATTAGTCATTGCCTTTTCATGACATAGGGAAATTCAGGGAACAGCCACATTCCAAGTATCCCAATTCACAGCTTCACCCTTCAGATACTTTTTCAACACAGTTTAATAACTGCTTTTGCCTTCTTTTTTTCTTTTTATTGCTTTGCAATACCTATGTTCAGGTTTTACCTGTGCTTCGTACTCAAAAATGGTACTTTATTGAGATAATAAAAATAATCTCAACACGTTTTTTTCCTGACCAGGTATGGACACTTCTAGCAAATTACTGAGGTGCTTTTTTTGGCAATCTTCTCCATCAAATTTTTAACCAATTCTTCCAAACAGTCTCTCCAACCAATTCAATTTTTAAACTAAATTATCAACATCAACTGCATAGAATTGTACTTGGAGGTGGGAAACCTAAACTGGAATCAAAAAGCCAAGAAATATTGGTCAGAAATCTAGGAAAGGGCAAGTAGTGTTTCACAGAAACGTTTTGCTTTTGGAGTATCATATAAAAAAGTGTGGACAGTTCTGTTTAATTTTAAAATACGGGTCCTCAGTGAACAGACACATCGTGAAAAGTTGTGACTTAGCAAAAAATGCTTAAAAGGGGTAAATTTTAAATGAATTTGAAAAGAAGGAAGGATTAGAAACCAAGCTATGATTCCCCACAAAATCAGCAGAGTTCAGACATATGCTACCGGTACTGCTCAGCAGAGAGAACAAGTGCTGAACATCCATGCAAAATCCATAGGCTTTTACAGTTCCTATAGAGGCAGAACTCTTTCTTTACTCTGTATTTACCTGGCTGAATTTAAATGTGTATAAGATGACTGCAGTGACGAAGCTTATCAAAACGCATGTGAAAACACACACCTGTTAATACTCAAACAGTAACAACTGATAGAAGTACATTTGCTTTCCGGGTGGCGTACAGAAAAGTAAAGGCTCCTGTGATGTCTCAGAGGATTTAGATTATTCACGCAAAGAAATTATAAAGTGCCTTTCAATGCACAAGAAAGAACTATCGTCACTTTAGAGACATATAAAAGAAAAGACTAAAAAAGGTTTAGTCAATAACTAATCCCTTTCTCCTTGCTGTAGGAACTTTGGGTATACCCTGAAAAATCATAAACGGTTCGATTTTGAAATTCACCACCCAGAATTAGTCACGGTGGAGGAATTTCGCTCTGGAAGCTATCTTGGCCAGCACATACACCCTCCTGCTAGCCTGCCTGAGTGCAAATTGACTCAAGACATTCCCCAGTCAGTGGGACAAAGTGCTACAGGCCACTATCTGATTGCGATAAAGAGAAAACAAAGAAGGGATTTCCTAGCTCAAGGCAGCAGGAGAGAAGTGGTTGGAGGATTACTGGGAAGCTTCACGTATTCCTTCCCTTTACTTTGTTCTTAAAGTCTTCAAGAGATGATTGCGCCTTCCGAAAGGGACGGATGGTGTTCCATCAACTGGTGATGGCAGATACGGCCAAGTTTGGCTCAAGCTGTTCCAGTCACTCAAAGTATCATGAATATGAAGATCTCAGGCAGAAACACTTTACGTATAGCAATGCCCAGATTCAAGACAAGCCAGCGTACAAGAATCATCATGAGATATCTGGCTGAGGACAGACCGGCACGGAAAGACTTAGTCCTTTCTGAGGATTCCTTCATTACAAGTTTGTCGGTATAGAGGTGTCAACAAAATACACTTCCTGTCTTTATTCCAGAATAATTTTGAACTAAGCCTGCAGTGACCTCATCCTGCCCCTCTAACAAGAAGATGACACAGCCTCCAGAAGCTTTGGAGACCTCATTCTTTAATACCTGTTCTATAAAAACAAGCTTTCTACCTTCAAAACACCGGAAGAATCTGGAATATACAGAGATTTGGTAAGCAGAATAACAACAATAAGTAAATGCTACCAAATCATTTAAAATTTGATGTAGTTCTGAGCAACAAGAAAGTCTAAAATCCACAGCTGTGTCCCCTCTTTTTTTCCTTTAAGACTAAAGAGATGTAAGAAGTTATGATTTAGAATTATAGGGATATACTTCACTTATCCAGCCGGCTTTAGAAATAGGCATCTGTGGTTTCTTCCCAGAGGACACACATTCCTCAGAAATTGTGTACGCTTAATACACATAGGCAAAATTTTAATTGGTGCCACTTAATGGGCACAAGTCTAAACGAGCTCACCCAGATGCCCAGCATGGGCTAGCAGTGGCAGCACGGAGCCCCACATGGGCTGATTTCCCCAACCACAGCTCACCCTCCCAAACCAGAGACCAGGTACCTCCATCCTGCCTCGCAAGACAGACATTTTCCTTCACGGTTTTCAACAGTAATATCTGCATTTCCCCCTCACGAGATGTAAAGCGTTCAAATAACGTCTCAGTTAGTAGCGAAACAGTTACTATTATTTTCCAAGACAGGATTAGTTTGTGGGGGTTTTTTAATTGGCTTTTTTCTGTTTCTAAATAAGCACTGAGAGAGGTGAAAATCACTGAATTGTAGCCAATTCGTTAACACCCTATAGCGTTATGAAAGGCAGAAGGTGTTGCCAGGTGTACACTCATAAGCAACAGTAATTTATGGTATAAGCAAACATAGATGGAAAAGTCTACTTAGATAATTAGTGTTCGTGCAGGGAGATTTTCTGGGCTTCGCTCTCTGCTAACACGAATGTTGGAAAAATTGACACTTTCAACAGTAATTCTAGCTAGAGAGGAAAGGAGACTACGGCTTGTCCTCCTCTGCACTGGAAAACATATTTTTTTGTACCAAGCAGGATCTGAGTCAACAGCCCATGAAGCAATATACATCCTGGCCCCATCAGCAAAACGCCGCACCCCGAAAATACTGCAATCGCTGGGGTAAAGCAGCCCTCAGGACTCGCTCTTGAGCTTACTGTGGCATCTGGAAAAGTCACTTAACTTCTGTCTTAATTACCATTACAAATTGCTCTGAGCTCCTCCGCAGACGTTCTAGGCTGGGGCTCACGACCATGACACGAGGTGGCTAACTGGGAAACTTTGGATTGACGTTGCTGAGGTATCGGGTAGGGGAGGAAGGAGGAAGCCACTGACAGAAGGTCCACAGAAGAGATTAAGGTAACTGAGGATGGCGAGGGTAATGCTTGAACAGCAATTTGCCATCAAAGTCATGCACTCCCATTCCCTGTGAGAAGCGGGACAAGATGACCGAACCCTGACTTCTGACCTGACCTAGGCAGATACCAGGAGGTTAAAGGTCTGTGCACTAACCCCCAGAGCACGCTGGCCTCCCTAAAACTCTCTCTTAATCAGTAACCACCAATTTAGAATGAAACATCTAATCTGAAGCCGTTTAAAATTCAAACAAACCCTTGTAAGTAAGTGCTGTTACTTTCCCTCAAATTCTGCTTCCCATTTCAGTTTCACAGACCATAAACTCTATAGAAAATAATAACATTTGACTTCCAACCCTTCCTTTATTAAACTGTCTACAATCACCAGAGCGGATGGCCGTGTTTTTAACAATGCAGCTGAAAATGAATAGAGAAAAGTCTTACTCTGCTTTGCAAAGCCAGCCTTTAGTTTTCCAAATAAGTCTCTATAAATAATCCTTAGCTGCACCGCTATGCTACAAGCTCGAATTTGAGAAAAAAAAAAAAAATATAGAATTAGTGCTCAGTAACTGCCAAAGAAACCACCCACCCTTCCCCAAAGAAAACAATTACTTTTTTTTGCTTCTACATTTGATCCAAGGCCATTAAAAGAATTTCTGTTGACTTCAGCAAGTTGTTTTTTGGTTGGGTTTTTTTTTGTTTTTTTTTTTGTTGTTGTTGTTGTTGTTTTTGGTTTTTTTTTTTTTTTTTACAGCCTTGGTCAAGAACAGAAATTGCAAAATCACGTCACAAGAACATACCTTATATCCGCCAATACGATGCTCTTGTTTAAATTCCTTCCCATTTTTCAGCCATCGCATGGTCGGTGTTGGGTTCCCCATCGCCGGACAACGAAACTTAACGGTATTTGCTGCTGGCACCGCATGTAGCCTTTTCTCCATTTTGTCTGTATGTGTCCAATAGGGTGCCCCTGTTTCAACGAGACACATCCAGAAATATCAGTACTTGGAAACTGAGCTCCCTTTCCAGCCCCTTCCACAGACATAAAGTGCTGCGCGTATTCGTTTTAGCAGAGACAGGGTGCTTTGGAAAGAGTACACGACTGGAAATCATATGCTACAAGTGGTGACCAGAGTTTTGCAAACGGCTCAGTCTACAGCCTTGAGTGGATAATTTATGACAAAATTCCAATAATTAACCACAGATATCCTTCGGTTTGCTTACGTCAAGTAAGGCAGAGGGACCGCGTTTTCAGCAGACTCAAATGACCTCAAGTCGAGTTACCGTGAGCGCTCAGCAAACTTTGGATTCTCGGACCCCGTCCCTGAAGCCAGACAGACCAAGTCAGAAGACCTGTTGGAAGCCTCAGCCTTAACCTTTCCCCATCTGTTAGAAGAGGGCTAAAGATACCTACCTGCCTGGCAGCGTGCTAAAACTCACAGTGTACCATGGCAACATGAGCTGTGCTGTTACTGTCATAGAAACCACTAAAATATATTTACAAATGGAGGATCAGCAAAACCCAGCAATAGCGTTGATCATTTTGCAGGGATTTCCCACTCTCATGAGCCTGTTGAAGCCCAAACGTTCACTGATGTCCAACACCGCGGCACAAGAGTGTCTCTCTGAGCCTGTATTTACTGGAGCGATCATTTTTACCGGCTCCCGGAGAGGGGTCACTCGCTCCTTCCCATGCCCACATGAGGAGCATGAGGAGCGCATGGAAAACCCCTCTCTCATCCAGGTTCAGGATCATTTGTCACGTACCAGTACAGCAAACACAGCAGAATAAAACCATACAACTGCCCATCTGGTTTTGCCCTCCAAGAAGTAAATTTGGAAAGACAGACCCATATACAAGTTTATCCCATACTCTGGATCCATGCAACACTTTGGAAACATTGCCCAGCGTCTTCATGGCATCGCTTCAGTTGTCTCACCACAACAGGTTTTAAAAAGTTAAAGATTGGAGATCTGTTTAATAGTAGGAAACATTGATTTCTTTTACAATGGAGTTTTCCTGAAGCAAATCAGATTAGCGTGGAATTTTTAGGACTAAAAGGGTCCAGAAAAATAACTCTATTTCTCTCAGCCCTGTTTCATTTCCTTCATTAGCAGCCTAACACTCCACTATAAATAAACTCTTCCGTTCCTCAAATATTTATAGCAGTTCTTACAATCAGTGCAAACTCAGAAATCCTGCCACCCCCCTCTCTAAATAAAAATACAGCTGGATAGAAAACACAGGAATAAATCCTTTACCGACGACTCTCTCAGTATAAAGAAAACATTCCAAAAGCAAGTCTTATAATGATGCTAAGAACGATAAGTGATTTTTATAATTTTTTTTTGCCCGAAGTGGCAATTACTGTTAAAATTAATGAAGTAGAAAAGCAAAGGAAATTTGTGCATGTGATCAAAATAGAAAATCAGGTAGCTATTGAAAATTTAACTGCAACACTAAGAAATTGTTACACGGACTAAAGTGAATTAGGGATGCAAGGAAAATCACTGTTAACATTATTTGCTGAAACCAGGATCACATTAAAACAACAGAAGACTTTAAACAAAGCCAGCCGAAGGAATTAACTACTACACACAAAGACCAAATTGCATTACAGGCATACCAGGCAAAGGCGGAATTACATGTTGGTACTGATATATTAAACGGGTATTTCCTCTGCATCACTAAACATCTTCCACAAGGCAATGTAAGGTGATCACTAGTCCCACAAAGTCAAAGTCAAAGTCAACCGTGGCAGGTCAAAGCCAACCAACCATCCAAACCAGTTATATTGGTACCTCAAACTGAGCAGAGTGCCTAGATTTGACCCCAAATGGACAATGCTGACGCATCATCTTTGCAGCCAGCATGGTCGCTTCTCATCACGTCCCCCACATGCACCTTCTCCCACCTACAGATGCAGCCACTGGCAAACACAACCTCTGAACCACAGGCTCCACAGCTCGCCCAGGCCAGCACGGGCTGGATGGACCCAGCTCCAGAGAAGGTCCCATGAGGGTGCGGCCCGGCACCAGGGCACCCAAGTTGGTCCAGATCCAGCCACCGAGTTCCCCACCAAGGGTGCTTTGTGCAGCCAGGTTTCTACGGCATGACAGTGCAGCTCATCCTCTGGTTTTCTTGCTTGTAACCCCCCTTTCCATCAACCCGCACCCTTTAAAAAAAAAAACTCTGCTCCTTGAAAGTAAGTGCTCCGATACGCTTCATATACAACAAATGCACAGGGAGGAAAAACTTTACTGTATGGAAGAGGTGGGAGAAGAAGAGAGGCCAGGAGGAGGCAGGCAGGAATGGAGAGAAGCGTCTCAGTTCTGTGCCACGGAGAGAGGGGGAAAGAAAACTCCTCAGTCTGGGAGAAAGGGCTCTGCTTGGAAAGCTTCCCCTCACACAACCCTCAGCATAACCTCCAATGCTCCGGAATTACAGGGGAGCTTGGAGAAAAACATGCGGACATCACCTGTTGAAAACGCTTCAAGACACCCCATCGTTTTTCACTAGGTAGTAGCAACACACATTGGCAGCTCCTCAGTACATTTAAGGGGAAAGAGAAAAAGGCAGCAACATCCGCAAACCGTAACACTCGCCCTCGTTTTGTGCTTTCATACGGCGACTGATGCGATTAACGCACGGCATTTCTCTCTATCCGTTAAATTAGCAAAACTTAAAAGCAGCTTTTACTGCTTGTGTTTGTGGTCTTGAGAGGAAAAACATCCAGACTGACCGAAAGCAAGAATTAACGCAGTTAATGAGTATATACCATCAAGTGCCCAGTCCTCTTACAGCCCGTGTCCATCGCATCCCGTCTTTGCCAAGAGGACAGGTGGAAGTAGGTAGCACCGCTGTTAAAAGATCACGGTAACAACAGGGCAGACTCCGGCGCGTAGCGGTAACGAGCAGCAGGGGAACGGGTGGGAATTCCTGATTGCTTTTAGAGCTCTCATTAGTGAAGAAAATATCCTGCTGACCCACGCTGCACTCCACTGCAAATACATTACATCTAATCAGGCAAATCTCCTGCATGTGAAATTGAAATTAGGCAGCCCAGGGGACCACTTCACTTCAGGACTCCTCGGTTTTTATTTGGACTTATCTAATACAAAGAAATACAAAAGTAGTCAACTCCAAGGCTGCCTGACAAGCACCTCGAGGAGACAATAGCGCGCCTGAAATGACCACATCAACACACCCCCCCGCAAGGTTTTCAGTACTATTGTATTTGACCTTTAATTAAAAAACACTTCTAGGCAACATCCAATTTTTGCTGCTCCCTTCAGTGGGTTTCCACTCTACAGGATTTGATGAATTTGAACCTTGTTTCATCCTTTCTGAAATTCGTCAAGGCATGAAAAGAACAGCATGTGGATTACATTTAGATGCTTTTTGTTCTTGGTGCCAATTTACCATTGCTTGGCCCAGAAGAAATTGTTTAAAGGGTGATAAGGAAAAAAGCCATAAAGCTTCCAGTCACCTGACTAGAATTCAAGGCGGAACAGCAGCATCTTCAGGGCTACCCAGGGGTCTCCAGAACAAATTACTGTTGGTGGACCTCAGTGCCACCATCACAACAGCTGCTGCGTTGCCAGCACCACACCAGGATTATAGAAATCCCTTAAATTAGGGCTACCTCTCAAAATCACGATGAGGACAAGGCAACAAGCACCAACAACGTATTTTCCACCGCTGCCAGCGGGAACTGATGACGAGCAGCCCTTGGCTTTGTAAAAGGCCGGCCCAGGTCAGCGTCCTTGGAGGTGAGCCTCCAGAACGAAGCTGAAGCACCTCTTTAAGGCAACGAAGGGAAAGAACGAGTTGCCAACAAAGCCGTTTTGCAAAGAGAGAGGACTATTTTGCAGTGGAACCAATCCTGCACCTTCCCAACAAGCATTAATCCCTTCAACAAAAGCTGGAAGTAATAAAAAGCTATGCAGGATGCAGTCTGGAACAAATCTACCACAGTGTTTTTTCAGACAGTTAAAATATCTGTCAAGCTAGAAGGACACCAAACGCAGAGTGAAATCTGCTATGCATGCCTTTTACTTAAAAATACACACAGGGCAAATGGTCAAACGCACATGTGTACACTCGAGTGCCCTGCTCTCCCAAGAGCGAGTCGCTCCTCGCAGCTACCGAGCCACTTACAGCCTCCATCGACTTCAAGTACAGTCGTATTTTCCGGGCAGCCTTGAAAATCAGGCTAGATTTCCTCAACGGCCTCTCTGCCTGCCCTGGAAAACCTTGGCCTCTGAAAATGTATTTGTAACAGAGGCAGAGAAAATAAAAAAAGCTTAAAAGAATACTTACCATCGTAAATAAAACAGCTCTAAAAGGTTTGCTTTAGTTTTAAATATGCAGGAATGAGAATGCCAAGGTTCAGTTTCCTGTGGAAGGCACTACAGCCATTTCCTGCCTCATCACATCATAATTAACATGCCAGGACAGCTGGACTTTATCAGAATTGTTTCATCAAAAAGCAACAACCTTTGAAGACTATGGCCTTTTGTTTCCATCAGTAAAGGCATAACCAGGCCAATTTCCATTGCTTATCCTTAATGATCACAGCTGTAATTTGTATGTAAATTATCAGTTAAATTGGTTTAGATCTGCAAAGCTCAAACCATGATTCAGGAAACGCTTAAAGACTTCTTCTCTTACAGAGCAGCAACCAGGGGCTCTTGTGAGGGCCTGGACTTCCCCAGGCAGGAGAAGGCAGTAAAGGGCATTTGGCCACCACGCACCACTGCCTGCCACATGGCAGGCTCAGGAAAGACTGTTCCTCAACTCCTCGTTCACTTTTCAATCTGCCTTGCAACAGTTTCTTAAATTAGATATAAAAATCTAGAAGGGGAAGGGCAAAAAATACTGATGGGAATGCTCAGGAGAGGCTAGATACGCGAGCTTCAGCCCCATCCCAACTTCCATGCAGCTCGGATCTTGCCAAATCTCAACCCTTTTTCAGCAAAATTGTATTAATCCAACTGAGTTGCTGTGATGCAACTTCTCATTGAAAACAGACGGCTTTGCAGGGACCACTCCTCCGGTTCCAGCTCTTCTTGCTGAGTGCCCAGACACAGGGAGGTGGCTGAGCTGCTCCCTGTGACCCTCTGCAGCTTGTGAGAAGCTCCTGGGCACCTTGATAAGACCAGTCTCATGAGGACTTGTTTGTGCAATGCTCGGCTCGGGAGCAATCTGTCTTCTTGCAGCTTCCTCCCTTCTGCACCACAAGAGCTTATGCTCTCCCCGCCGGCCGAGATGTTTAAACGTTCACGCTCTAGAGGCATCTTTCATTTTGAGGAGGGAAAGTGCAACCGACCCCGGCTAAAGTACACAGCCCATCCCTGGCGGACGGAAATTGTCAATGGCCTTTCACCAGCCCCCGAATCAAGATTGATTAGCAGTAGCTTAAAATGATAGCTCACATTACAAGAACGTCACTCGTGTTACAGAGGACACCATGGGGAGGTTCTCCCCGTCGCGTGGAAGGGCAGGGATCCTCACCACGATGTTACAGAGCACAGTTGCCTTGAGATCAGGTCCTTTTCTTCCCCCTCCCCACCTCGCTAGAAGCACTTCCAAAATCCATTTGTGCTCACAGTGAATCTCCAAAGCCATCAGGATTAGCAGCACCATTGTCTTCGCTAACGCACCGAAAATATTGCAAGTCCTTTTTCTGACCAGCTCTAAAGTGATAACAGACGTGGGAATGTCTCCTAAAAGGAACTTCTACCCGCGAGTCCCTTCCAGGGGAACACGCTCCCATCGCCTGGGTTGGTGGGTTTTGCCTAGACAACTTCTTTTAAAAGCAATGTCCCTTTCCCAAACTCGCCAATTATCTTTGCCACCGCATTCCTTTGTCAGAGCAGCCTCCAGCTGCTTAATCTCAGCCACTTCAAGCTGCACCTGTGAATCAGCTCGGGCTAATCACACCAACAGATGGCAGGGGCCAAACAGGCAGCTAAGAACTTATATCATTTTAAATAGCATCTAACATTTCACAGCCTCCGAGCAGCCGTATACCGCAGTAACTAACTAGGGGAGCTGAAATCGGGCTCCTACTTTATCATCTGAGCAAGCGTTCGGAGCAGACAGTACAGCTGCCAATTACTGATCGGGCCGAGGAGCAAATAGGCTACCTGGCTACGGCGTTCGGCAACTAGCTGACATCTCCCGTGAAGGATCTCTCTGTCCTGCGTGTTACGGTCTTTACAAAGCACGGGCGATAGCAAGCTACCGGTCACCACTGGGATTGTGCAACAGTGCACAGGGGGCATGAGGAACCAATATGAATTTTACATTATTTTTTTTTTTTTTTCTTAGCAACTGCTCTATTTAGAGCCTATTAATAGCTTTCCAAATTCTCTAAAGGGACCGAAGTTTAACATTCGGATAGGTTTAAGACTCTTTTAGCCCATTTTCATCATGCATAAGTAACATAAAATGCGGTTTTAGCGCTGGATTGCCTTCTGTGCGACAAACCTCGAGGTCCTTTGCAGACAAAAAGAACCGCATTGTCTCCAAATTCATTCTCCCCGGGGAGATTTCTGCCGAGATTAAGGATCGAAGGATTTGCCTCATTACGACTTAATTTTATTTTTAAAGTTTCCATACCACCTTTTAACAAAGTGAGCTGGAGCTCTGCTTCTTCCGCTAAGTTTCAGCTCAGGTTGAGGGAAAGTTAGTTCATCCGAGAGAGTCTAAACCAGACAAAGGCTGAACTTCAAAATTCAGGAAGAAAGGAAACTGCAGAAAAGCTAGCAAGAAAGGGAGAAAGAAAGTACAGACCAGTAAAGTGCGTTTAGAAGAATATTAGTTTATTTTTCTTTTTCTTTTCCAAGTTATGAACTACGTGAAACAGAAAACGGAGGAGGACGAAGGCACCGCTATTTGACAGCCCATGCAGTTAACAACGGAGAAGCTCTGAAGGCAGGAGCGCGAGAGACGGGACATTATTCGCCACGTGGATCTTGCTAGTGACTCCTGGCAGTTCGCTGTTACTTACTCATCTGGTTGCTGTCATTCACAAAGTCCTCGGACCCATCATTGTCGTCTTCATCATCCCCAGAGGAAAGAGCATCTGCACATTAAAAATAATCAAGTCTTTAAACCAGCCTATTTTTCACAGGCAAATAAACCGATAACGCTACATCTTAGCCCATCTATCAAGGGGAACAGATGTTCTGTTAGTTGTGCAGATGCTATAGAAAAAGAAAAATCCAGCCACAAAACGTGTGTTATTCTTCTAAAATGCTAACAAAACTAGCTAATAATCTTGAAATGCTACAAAGTTACCAAAGGGAGCTTGATAACTCCAAAAAAATCTCTTTCGGCTTACAATTTTTATTTTTCTTCAAGACATTCAGTTGGGCAGAACTGAGTGTCTCCAGAACGATTTATCTCTAAACTTAGAGGACGTAGGACACCCCGTTCCTTTTCTGATGCGGGGGTGGGGGGGAACTTGTGTTCGTTTTACTGACTTTATCATCACCACGGCGACTCTGTATAATTTAATCCTGTCATAGTGGCATAAAACAGAGGGCTATTCAGCAGCTGTTAATCACTATAGACCCCGTGAAGTAAAAGGAGTATATACAAACTGAGTCCATTTCAGGGTCAGGACAAGGGGGAAAATACCTGAACTAACTACAGAACTCAGCTCAACTCGCTGGGCCCGCGTGGACTCTTTCATGTTATGTCAAAATGTGTCTTAATATCGCATTTTACAGCTTCTACATGCAAAAAAACCTATGTTTAACTCACTCACCTGTAACATTTACAATGAAGTACAGAGTATCACTGTCTAGGCTCCTAACAGCAGTGCAAGCATAGAGGCCCGAATCTCTGGGTGTAGCATCCTTAATTTGTAAGTACTCCCCAATAATCACTGTCCTATTGTCGGGCCCCAAAGGGACCCCATCCTTAGTCCAACTGATCATGACGGCGTCTTTCAATTGACAGCGCAACTCAAGCGGTTCTCCTGGAAGTGCTGAATATACATCTGGCTGAGAGATTTGGTATTTGGTTGGCGGCTCTGCGAAGGTGGAAGGAAAAGGAGGAAAAAGAAGGAGAAAGAGAAGGGAAAGGAGAGAATTTCCAACAAAAGTCAGTGAGGGCCCTTTTCATCCACAGAAATCAAGTTACGTTCAATACAAAAGTTGCATCCAGATTAGCCCAGCAATCTGCCTCGTAAAACCGAACCGTATGCAGTTATGGGACAGGCTTTACTTTCAAGAAGTGCACCACAAACAAAGCTCGTTCCCTTTCGATTGGTGTCCCAAGTGTCACGCAAAGGCACAGCCCTTCTCGCTGGTCACAGCGAGCCGACCCCGGGGAGAGGAGTGCTGCTGAACCCGGGGGCTTCAAAGGATTTGGAGGCGCCAGGAAGAGTTCAAAAAGCAAATTCAGGTTTATGTCCTCGCATTTGTGCATATGATTTGAACAAATATTTCTCTTTCCCCACCTGATTTGGTAGGCTGCTTTTTAAAAGAAAGAAAAAAAAAAAGAAAAAAAACCAAAAACCTGAAAAGAGCTGTGTTGGAAGAAAAGGACGGCCAAACAACCCTTCACTAGCTAAGCTAATAAACATGAGTTCCTATGCACAGCAGATATTATGTCCTGTATTTTTCTCCCAGCACCTTTCACAAAGTCTCTACATTTGCCTTCTACACTGCCAACTCTGCTCCCGATGAGAGTAACTTTTCTCTCTTTTTTTTTTTTTGCTTCATTTCTCATTTCACGGCCTCTCCTGCGCAGAATACAGCAGAAATCCAGGAACACAAGCAAAGCTTTCGAAGCCACAGTTTACACAGAAGTTCAGAACAAAATGGCTCATCCATCAGTTCCCTTTTGTAACCAAATAATAAGAAGAATGTCAAACCACAGTCTTTTTCCAAAAAAACATCCTTGGAAAACTACATCTGCCTATAGTTACCAGGGCTTCACCACCCCCTTCCAAGGCCGGCTCTCAGCAGGCAGAAGGGAACCGCAGCCCCGGACACCCGGGACGGCTCGACACAGGGTGGAGGGACCCCCACGCCATACGTACGCCACACTCGAGCTGTGCCCAGTACAGGGACTGCTTTTGTAACTGGTTTCTCCCTAGAACCACAGTATCCCTCTCCCACGAGCCTCCTGGCCTCGCCAAGGCCAGCATGAAAAGTAAATAAGGGAGAACAGCATGAAGGCATCTTCTGTTTGCTCAGGAGGAGGGTCACATCGCACAGACAGCTGCTCCCCGGCACACATCCTTCCCCGCGCAGGCACCAACTGCACCCCTCTGTGCCTTTATAAATAAAACACACGCCTCTGTTTGAGAGTCTGAAGGAATATTAAAATAGGTAACTCCTCGGTGTCCACCCCTGCTTCTAAGAATACCGAAACCCGTATTCCTCATCCTTGGGGCACAGCGTTGTCATTGCTTGTATCACACCTTCAACAGACTCTGAAACAAGCGTCACATCTGAGCTAGCCTGCAGACAAGAGTTTGGACATGCTGAAGCTCTGTCGCTAGTATAGCTTCAGGTAGTTGGACTCGATGATCACAGAATGGTTTGGGTTGGAAGGGACCTTAAAGACCAACCAGTTCCACCCCCTGCCCTGGGCAGGGACACCTCCCACCAGACCAGGCTGCTCCAAGCCCCGTCCAGCCTGGCCTTGAACCCCTCCAGGGATGGGGCAGCCACAGCTTCTCTGGATGCCATGATCTCTTCATGATCCTTACGGGTCCCTTTCAACCCGAGATAGTCTGATTCTATGAGTACCAGAAGTGGCCGCCACAGGGGGACACGCATGCATTTAAGTATCAGGTTATACTGATGCACTTGAAAACAGCATGCCCGATTTCTCCTCCTGCTCATCCTGGAATCATGTCATTTCAGGGAGTTCAGTGGGAGTTTGCCCAAAGCAGCGGGAGAACAGATCCAGGGATGCGCCCTTGCAAAGCTTCTCCTGGCTTTTTCCCTAGGGCAAACGTGGTTTTTTTCAAACAACAGATGTGACACACGTGTCACGCCAAGAAGGTGGCCAGGAGAAGTACATAAAACCATGTAAACAACACCAGTTATGGCAAATGTAAAGATTCTTGGATTTCGATTTTATAACAAGGTCTCTGAACTTTCTAGCATGCAAAGTTCCATCTCAAAGTCTAGGGCAAGCTACAATACAGCTTCATACTCCTTATAAACTAATTCAGTCTTGCTGACACCGTCACAAATCCACAGATCTGCAATGCAGGTGTTTCAGTGAGTACTACACGACACTGCTAGAAACCTAATTTCCAGAAGGAGCACAGGCTCCTTGCTGCATATATTTTGTAACAGTGATGAGTATATTTGAGTCTGCTTGAGATTTTTTTAAAACGCGGATTCCACTGTAAAATAATTTAAAAAAAAGAAGTAGCTGAAGCCCGTTAGCTAATTTACTTTGAAGTTTTTAAGACTTCTTTGTAACGCTCTACCTGCAAAGAGAATTTCTTTTACAGAGTTTACGCTGTGCCAACAGTGTACAGGAGTCTTTAAAAATGTCTTTGTTTAAACTTTTTTAAAGCCACCGTGGATGAAGATAACTCAACCCTCCTTTAAGTGCATTAGTGGCTTTCGCTGAGGAGCCCCAGGAAACTCCCAGGATGGTCACACAGGTGGCGGCGTCCTCCTGGGCAGATCGGTTGTTTGCATACAATCACAAGGAAAATCGTTTTCTACCTCCCATCCTGTCTTTTTAAACTATTATCCCCAAATTTACGCTGAGCCTTTCGGTATAGAACCAAATCCAAACTTAAGAAAGGTAATTTACTTCAAAATTACAAAAAAAAAAGAAAATCCTTTTACAAGGAAAATTACTAGTATAGTGAGGAAAACCAAGCTTCAAATAGTTATTAGCATTTGGTAAATATTATCCTCCTCCATTTCTTTCTCTCTAGGGCACCAGGGAAGATACAGCACAAAGTGTTGTCACGAAATAATGAAGTCATGTTTGGAAATAGTGAGTTATTTCAGGTAAGCCTTTGTGTTGCCAAACTAGAATGTAGCAGCACTTAAGACTGTCACTTTTTATAATGTTTGCCTATAAACTTTTTCCAGTGTGGGTTTGAAATGGTGCCCAAAAGCAAACAGAGAACAGGTGGGATTCAGAGGCATGAGTCCGCCCGACAGCTTCGCTGCGAAAATCAACCAGTTTCAACTGTTAAAAAAATGCCCAGCACCACATAAACAACCTGCGCTGCAAAGTTAACTCTCTCTCCAGGACACCGCACAAGGATTTTTACACTGCTCTGAAAATTAGGGACAAATTTTGAGCTCATGGGCACGCTGTGCCATCACATCAATGGTTCCCCTGGGGGCTGACATCAGGATTCTTTCCCCGCGCTTCCACATCTTTCGAGAGTATCAGAGAAATAAGGCTGCAAGCTTGCTCAGCCCCCACTTTTACGCATGCTCCAGTGTTTTCAGCAGCATCCTCCTGAATTTTGCCTTAGTGCAAATAGCCGGATGGGAGAAGGGGGAGATAGCCCTGCAGAGCCTGCAGCACCAAGCCGGGACTGATGATCTGGTGTCCCATCCGTGCTCCTCCAGTCCTCTCTGAAACTCTGCCTTGAAACTCCATCCCTCAGCCATCACCACCAGCCCTTTGCTGGGCGAGCTCTGCACGGCCGCGGGAAGGCGGCACGGGATGCCTTTCTTAGCAGGTTCTCCTGCAAATCCTGTAATTGTGGCATTAGTTCCTACTGCAGAGGTGCATTACCTGGTGTGAATAACACCCGTCCATCACCCCTGAAAAAAACCAAACAAGCAACAAAGGCACGCGTAGAATTCCTGGCGGTGTTCTTAAACACTGGGGGACAAGGGAGGGCACGTTGCTTCTGCTATTGTCTGCTCTCAGCTACATCCTTATTTGTAATAGCGCTGCACACAATGTATTTTAACTTTATAGGTGGAGCTATTGAACAATACCGCCATGGAAAACCCAGCTGCTGTTAAATAAACAGACGTGAACTTTTTCCTTGCCTGCTCATACCGTCTCGCAGCATGGTTTATGCCATCCAGGCATCAAACGGAGTAAATACTGTTTGTACAAAAGCCACGACCACAATAGAGGACTGGGGACATTCTGAATGCTCTATTTCTGATTATTATGAGATAAGCGATTATATTCCAAATCATGCTTCTGTTCAAGATTCGGTCACTGAAACGGGAGATTTATACTTCCTTAGGTTTTAAATTATTATTATTATTTCTCTCCATTTCTTAAAATGTTAACAAAGAGCTGCTTATCTTAAGGCTCAAGGCATTTAGTTACTTAGTTACAGAGCCAAATAATTAAACAATCAGCTAATAGCTAACCCCAGCAAAGATTCTCACACAACTCTCTGTAACACAAAAGCCTCAGACCCCACCAAGCCACTTTCCTTTCAAAAGGCTTTAGTAAATAACTAAACGCTCACCACAGCGTGCCCAGAAAGGGTCAACAGACCTGACCCGCCAAGAATCCAAGAGATTCACTGCAAAACTGAACCTCCCGACAGCGAAAGCCGGGCTGCCAACCACTACCACCACTCCTGCTTCTCCTACCCCTTCTCCCGTTTGTCCTGCCATGGAGGAAGATCCAGCAAGACCACACGGGTGAGCCACAGGGATGTCGAGCTATGTCTGGAGCAGAATAGCCACGGGCCCTATGACTTTGGGAGCGGAACCCAAGGCTTTCCACTCACTCTGCAGGATCGGGATGCCCAGGGATCATCACTCAGGTCTGCCACCTTCCCTCCCACCTCCCAGGTACAAGCTGATGGGCTTCTCCCTCAATTTCAGTTGGCAGGCTAATATTAAAAGCCGCTCCACGTCCTCTTCTGGTGATGGATGATAAACTCAGCCTACAAAAGAAACAGCCACCGGTTTAAGCATGCAAAGAGTCATTCCTGGCCACAATGACTATCTCCCATTAGCCAACGGCAAACCAAAGCCACAGAGGCTAAGCACGTCTCCTTACACAAAGGGGGACAAAATAGTGTTTGCAATTCATCCATCTGCTTCTCCAAAGTCGCTGGATTCCTGCTGACTTATTTGTACCGTGTTTCCGTCCACTAGCTGCCAGCTCTGCCCAGCTCTGCCTCCGCCAGGCATCATCAGGAAGTCTCTGTTCTAATAAAATCCTTTCCAAGTTACTACAGTTCCTTCTAGAATTTTAACACACAAACAAATTAAAAAAAAAAAAAACCAACCTCACGACTGAACAATGCTCCGAAGAGCAGGAATAATTTCTCCCCTCTCTCTAATGTATACAGACATTAATTGCTCAGATCTGACAAAAGAGATCTAGACCCTGTAGGAAAACTTCATCAAACACAAAGCATCAAAGAGGTATCTGTGACAGTTACAAACAGAAATATGTGGCAGATTCTAAACCTTCACTTGTTCCTTTAAAACAAGCGCCTGGGCTGCTCTATTTGAAAGCAGTTCCACAAAATGTTAAGACTGTCCAAAATAAATTGAGATATTTTTTCCTGGCGTCTTCTTTAACCCTGTTACCCTTATCCTATAAGGACATAGTCATCTGATGGCTGGACAAGAGACGAAACTAGACTGAAAAATAAAAAAAATCCAAGGAACGGAAAGAATCCTTTTGCCCTGGAAGTGAAAACTTGCAGAACGACATAAGCGTTGCCACATAATACATGCCTCGTGCTCTAGCGTGTAGCTTCCAGCCACACTGACCTGCCAGAGTATGGACCTCCAGCATCATGTCAACTCCTATTGAGGGTTACATATAATAAGATCATAAAAAGAAGTGAATCTCCTCCAATTGAAAATACTCGCCAATGTCATCACGGGTAAGGGAAAATATTACACTACACTAACTTGTTTTCCTAAGCTTTGAAGATTTAGAAAAATAAATAATTCTGGTGCGCAGCAAAGAGTTTCACCACTTGCGGAACCCCCTGGCCAAGAGGAAAGCTCTGCATGTGCACCTCAAAGTTACCCCCGCGTGATTGCATCTATCTGCCTCTTTGGCAGAGGAGCAATTACAGAACTAGAACTCCTCGAGGCCATCACCCCCAAGCAGCATTTAGCCCTGGCTCCAGACACAAGGGCCTCAACACACCCAGCAGAAGAGGACAAACGTCACGAGGCCCCCTGCTACGTTGGTGTGTTGGCTGACATGGGGCGAGGTGCATGAACTATTGCAGCACGGCTTTGATGGCTGCAAAGCAGTTGGGTTGACGTGTCTCACCCTGTGGTTGAAGGAAGACGACTCCTTTTTAAAGAAAGAAAAAAAAAAAAGTTGTACTTGTCTAGGCTTCGTGCAGAGATTAAAAATTCCTACAACTTGTAGCCTGCTTGCTCCTACCTGTCTTTATAGTTGTGATCGTTGACTTATGGCTGCACAGCCACGCAACATGCATCAAAAACGCCAAGTATCACATGCTCATGGGCTTGGCTGTGTGCTTTATGTTTTTGGAAGCCAAGCCAGGGAAGACTCAGAGCATGCCAAGTTCAAAGTAAACAGCAGAGAGACCAGCGAGGCCACCTCCTGCTGCTGGGAACTGCCCTGCAATTTCTTCCTGTTTGTCCCCATTCTTCACGGTCTGCTCCTTACAGGATGAAGACTTCTTTATGCAACAGTCACCGGAGGATTTATCTCCAGATATGGGACAGAGCAAGAAACAGCAAAGCATCCGTATGTCTTCTGCACAAAGGCTTGGTAACCAGGGAGGGAGAAAACACCTCCAACCTTGAGCAGCCACACCAAAACCCCCAAAATTATTGAGCTGCCTTTCACAATTTCATCAGTATGATGAGAAGATACAGGCCATCTTCAGGATTTGAACCTTTGGTTCCAGACACCAAATCTTGACCTTTTCCATTCAAGCCATAAGCTCCATCAGCTGCCTAAAGTAATAGAGTGACAGTCTCTGTGCTGAGTGTTCTGGGGAGTACAATACAAACCTAACACACATGTAACGCAATCTCAAAAATAATTAACTACTCTTCAATCTCATTACAGAAAAGTCTTCTCGTGTAATCTATTATACAATACAAAGGGGAAATGCATCACCTTTTGCCAGAACCTCAAATGAGAAGCTGAAAAAAAAAAAATTAACCTTCTCTCTCTCAAAAGCAGAATCCAAGACTAGGATCATTTTTCTCACTGTTTCTACTTTCAGCGACAGCAGAACATCAAATCTTCCTGACTGCACATAACCAAGTGGCAGAGCAATTTAATCAACTCCCATTGTCCAACTTAGATTAAAGTCTGCTTGGGAAAAGCTACATAAGATACGTACCCTTGGGAAAGGTATGAGCACATGCGTTTAGTCGCAAAGGGGTTTTCTTGGTTTTAATATTTCCTTGCATCTATTCCAACCTGTAGCTTTTTTCAGGTTCTTTATTTGCATTTCAAGAGCAACATGAAAACATAGCAGAACACAGCATAAATCCAAACATGAACACACAACCTTTTTCTTCAGAGTTTGCCAAAGGCCATGCTCGGGACTATTACTACTCAACAAGCAAAAGAAATAAATTAAAACTGCGAGGTTAAAAATTGCACAATTTCGTGTTCAAGTGTTAGTTCTGGATGCAGAGAACATCTATTCAAGTTCCCTATAAGCAAGTCAGCAGTTGTTTCTTTTGTACGTGGTCCCGTTCTTACTTGACTGTACAAATCCTCTTAATTTTAGCAGCTCGTCTGGAAGTCTCATCTTGCCTGTTCCCTTGAAATTCATCTTCTCTCACTTCCTATAGTGGGATTTGAAAAAAGTCAGTGGAAACAACATCCCCCCAAACATCCCCTCAGCACTTTTCAAAGTCCTAGCCACAACCAGAGGATATTCTCCAAATACTTCAAAGCTTCAAGGCTCCCCATTAACATCTAGTCAAAAGGCATCAGAGCTAATTTAATTCCAGCTCCACACCAAGAGAAGAGTCACGGGTGGTACCTGGGGACAAGGAAGGAGCAGCAGAACAAGCCCTGAGGTTAAAAGCTAGGCTGGCTATCTGCACTTCCAGGTGGTCCACAACCATTTACATGACAAGGGTTATTTTTGACTTGCAGACGCCTCTGTCACTCCCCACTGCAGCAGTGGCTCCTGGGCACTCTGCCATACTAATGGAAGATGGTTCAAATGCTTCTGAATTGTTCGGAGAAGGGCTATTAGCAAGCAGTGGTGAGCTGCAGATTTATTACAGAGCCCCCACGTTAACCCCGCACGGCTGAAATACCTGTGAGTAAACAACATCAGATAAATCTGTGCGTTTCAACACTGTAATGTCTAAACAGGGTTATTTTTCATGATTAAACTATGTTTAATAGGACCAAGCTCAAGAACCGCTCAAAGTTTCAACTGGGGTTTCAAAGTGATTTTTAAGAACTGTTGGGCGGGCATTCAGAATCATAAATCATATTGCTTTCCTTGAAACCAATTAAACATTGCAACACGGAGACACTGCGCAGGGCACCTGACGAACTGGCAAAGCGAGTCCCACGAAAGCAGGCTCTGCCCGGCTGCCCAGCTCACCCCACGGCCCAGCCCACGCAAAGAGGACCACGCACCTCACGTGGGTATTTTCTACACCACAACTTTTTATGACGCGCAAAACTAAGTCGCGGCATGGTTGCTCTGGTCAAGTTCTGTTCCATCCAACCGCAATTTAACCTCCTACAGAGCTATCCCGCTCAGGCGTGCCCAGCCCCAGCATCCAACGCCCAACCCCACTGAGAAACAGCCACCAGCCCCCTGGGAGGAAGCCTGAGGCGGCAACTACCACGTCACAAAACTCCTTTCAAAATAGAAACTCACGAAAAGCTAGGAGAAAAAAAATTAATAAAATACAGCCAAAATACGATTTTCTCCTCCCCAACCAGCTTCTCATCCTCCTTTTCCTCCCTTCCAGTCCCCAGCACACTGCCCTTCCCAGTAAACCCTCACGAACGCAAGCCATTTCCTTGGTGCAAAGGGATTTTCTCCTCCTCGTCGTTCTTGTGGCTTTGCTACCGTGAGGCAAAGCTTCTCGAGGCTGCTCGACATCAGTTAATGTCCCAAACCGATGAGCCAGTTCTTTTGCGGGGGAGGAAAAGCAATAATTACACACAACTTGCAACGGCATGTGAGGAGGGGAATGAAAGTAGGTCAGATCTCACAACTCCTCGGCTTCGCTGAGGTTCACCAAATGCTTTCACTTACAGTCATTTTAAAAATACAATTAAAATAATAATAGCATGGCAAGCGAAGGAAGCGGCACAGCAGAATTCAGCTAGCGCTTGGCTTGCCTTTCTGTCCCTCTCTTTGATACGGATAATGTCATTCGTGTGGTGACACGCAGCAAAAGGACTTGAACCAGCAGAAAGCGAAGCCCGCGAGACCCGTCTCTGTACCAGGTGCTGACTGCTCTGATTCTCAGAAGCAGGTCCAGGAAAACCAAACCCCTAGAAAAGAGGTTCTTTTTCAAAAAAAAAAAAAAAACAAAAAAAAAAAACAAAAAAAACAAAAACAAAAACCACAAACAAACAAAAAAACCCCCAAAAACAAACAAAAAAAAGAGCAGTGATAATAAGAGATAGGAAAGGCTAACCTGGAGACGCACATAGTTGGTATATGAATTATAAGCTGTTTTTACAAGTGGTTTTTTTATTTAAAAAATCCACATAAATGTTTCCCCCCCCTTACGGGACATCTCATTTTGCAACTGTCCCCGTGGCGAGGCGCAGTCCCCCAGCAGCAAATGCCGATGCAGTTTCGCTGACGTCTTGACTCCGACTGAAACCCGAAGGGCCAAACTTCCAGAACAGCTCGGCGCTCCCAGCGCACGTTTCGTAATTATAACAGGAGCTGTTGGCTGCCGCCCTCTCGCAAATCTGGTCTTTATTTAAGATTTGCCTGTACTCAAAGTCGCTCCAGCTTCTCTTTCAATCACTTTAAAAGCCAGTTTAGTCCCCAGTACTACCAGACGGCATCTCTGATTTGGGGGGAGGGGGCACGCTGTGCCAAATCCCTCCCAAAAAATGCTACAGAAGCACAGTACGAACCTAAATTCAAAGGTCTGAATTTCAAATCGGTTCCCAAATCGCTGTAAGGATAACTTTACCCCAGCAGGCTCCATGCCGGATCAAGTCTCCCCAACATTGGACACTTTCAGGATTCAGCCGGACAGGTTGCTGGGCCATTGTGTCTAGACTGTGCATTTGCCAAGAGAGGTTGGACCAGACGACCCTTGAGGTCCTTCCAACATGGTACTCTAGGATTCCATGAAGTACTGTCCGGTTTCCCACAGCCACCACAAACACAAACTGGTGCATCCCGACCGACTCCGCAGAAGATGCTCCCATCTGCGCTGGAGGAGCCCAGCGTGCCCAGCCTGTGACCGGGTACCAAACCCTCGCTCACATTGCTGCAAAACTCCCAACTCTTCATCACTGCGGACGTGTTTTGGGTTCACGATGTCTTTTCAGCATGATTTTTGCACTTGTTTAACAACACTGAAATCAGTTTTCTCTTCTAGTTCAACCAGGTGCACTATTACAGATCGACAAGACGTAACTTGCCCAAGTGGGTGATGGTTCTTTTAAAAACACGGATTTCTATTGCTAAGGAGCGCTGCTTCGAAGAAAGTCTCCGCTTTCACTCTAAAGCTTCAACCTTGAGGACTCACAAATGCTTAACACTCAAAAATCTGACCCTTCTAGTATGAAATTTTTCTCTATTAATGATAGAAAAAAGGACAGTTAAATATTTTTCTCACACTCCCATGTGTTCCTAAAGTATTTATTCTAAGAACATTCTAATCTTTAAATGTATTTGTATAAAGGCAAGTGATCATTTCTAATGAAGCTGGGAAGCTGGATATAGAAATACGCTCATTAAGAGCTATGCTACAGTTATTATTAAAACACCACAATAGTCCATCGTCTCAGGCGTACACAACCTTGCATAACTGGAGTTGTCAGCATTTTCATTGTAAATTCTGCTTCCAAAAGTTTGTAACTTGCCCGTAAAAAAAAAAAGTTACTATAGCCTGAAATTTGTTGCAAGTTCTCTGCCAAGGAAGAACTATTTTAAGATTAGAAAACTATGCATCCATTGGAGTTGGTGGCTGGTTTGGGGTTTTATCTATACAAGTAGTTTTTTTTTAAAAAAAAAAAAAGTAAAAAAATAAACCAACCCACAACTCAGCATCTTTGAAAATCTGTCTCAGAAAAAAAAAAAAAAGAAAGAAGCAGTAAAGGAATCAAATTCCTAAAAGTTATCTTCTTTTTTTTTTTTTTCCTCTTCAAAATGTTACAATTGTAAAATATGGCAGATAGATAAGCCCAAAATGAGCAATTATTTGTGCTACTTTGCAAAACGGTCGCCAGGCTGACACATCACCGACTCCCAGTGCCTCATCAACACCGACTGTAAATAACAACCCTACCCATGCCCAATTAGGCTGCAGCTCAAGACCATGCCTCTGCTAAAGGACTGCGGATTTTAAACGCAGAATGGACACATTAAAACTGATTTAATCTGGCTGCTCGTACAGTTCCTCAGAATCTCAGCTAGCAATTCTTGTACCGGGCCAAATAACTTACTGAACCGGATCCCCGAAAGGGCATCCAGCCCTCACCCGAAGCTGTGGGGATGTCACATTCCTCCATAATGGGCTGTGATAATTGCCCTTCCTTCAAAAAAAAAAAACCAAACAAAAACCAAACTTCTGATTTAACTAATCAGTTTGAATTGTTAATCATAATTTGCAGATATCAAAGCCACTGCTCTTGGGTGGGGGGGGGGGGGGAAGGTAACAAGGGAACCCTGGGTGAACTTTTTGCTTTATTTTTCCTACCAAATTGGAAGCAGCATCCTGGTGCCCCTCCACGTCCCTGCCCCGGGAAGATGACCACCATGCAGGGTCCCACCAATGTGGGGTCCCACCAGCCCTGCAACCTCGCAGCAGGGTGGCACCACCATGGAGAAGACTCACGGAGGTACCCCAGGGTGGGCCAGGGGACATGCCACCACCACAACATCCCTCCTCCGCAGGCTGCGGCCCTGCCCGCTGCCCGGGGGAGCGTTGGAAGCGCCTCACAAGACCCCACATCCCGATCCAGGCAGGTCACGGTGGCTAACGAAGGATCTCCAAGTGGACTGTGCTAACCACTGTGACCACAGGTGATGTTTAACCTTTAAGCACTGCCAACGTTTTTTTACAAAGAAGAAGGTATTGCTCTGGGTGCTGCACCAAATGTGTTTCTATTTATACGTGGTTCAGTGCCAACAAATAGCTGTGACTGAGTTAAAACCCAAATGACAACTCATTACTCAGGCCAGAGCCCACCACAAGCACCCATCACCCATTAAAGAAGGTCCCTCCCCTTCACTGCTGCTCCTAGGAACCTCCCAAACGCACAATTAAGGCCATTTTGAACTACTGTGTTTTCCACAGGACACAGAATTAGGCTGTCCCCTGTGGAAAGCTTAAATTAGTCCTTTGAAATTTGACCTAAATTAACAGAACTGAAACACATTGTCACTGCAGCAGGCGAGGGCTCCGAGTGGGTGCTCCAAGGACAGCGTCAAGGCATCGCATGTGGGGTGGAGACTAAATTAGCCACCCAGCAGAACGATAACACACAGCCTGGGCAAGGGAAGGTCAAGGGAGAGCTTGCTATTTATCAAATGTATGTCTAAACTAATTACTCAGTTCACAAAGTAACCCTTCAACCTACGTGTGCGGTCAGAGCCCTTTGGAAACGTTGGCTATCATCAAAGGCCTTCGTAGCCCGCGTAGACAGAAAGAGAATGTCTCCTTTGTACATGCTGGGGTAGACTTATTTCTAAATATTTAAAAGCAGAAAGTCTTTATACTCCCCAGGATAAAAAACATACACGTAAACACTTGATGCAAGCTCAAATTCGCTAGTTGACAGTCCCCAAACGAACTCCTACAGGTCCCGTTTCTGCTTACAGTGCTTAACCATCACTGCTTGAGGACGAAAGCACCACAACCAGTAGCCACCATACTCGGGATCCAGCCCTTAGCAAGCACCGTGACATCAATATGGACATTATCATTTACAGTGGCTCAAGATCCCATCGTCAGTGTCAATACTTTCATATGTAGCAGAGCAATATCGCCTGGGCACAGGCGAGATTCAGAGCTCAAGGAGTCCAGCGTTTTATGAAAGCACCCAAGCAAAACGTGCTACCAAAGAGATGCCAACGACTGCAGATAACCCAAAGTACCCCGATGCACGACAACGTCTTGCACATATCCATTCAGTTGATTACCCTATTAGATAAATACTGCTGGTACTAAAATCCATACTTAACCAGATACTCGGAAGAAAACGATTGCAAATCTCCCTAAAGTTCGGTTCAGCTAAGAGACAAGAGCATATTCTCCATTACGATCAAAGGAACAAAAAGCCACAATCTCAATTCCTGTTAATGTTGCATACAGCTTTTTGAATAGTCTAAGTCACTAAGACAATAAATAGTAACAATAAAGGCACATAACATCAAAAAAAAAACCCAAATTTAGGGCATGTCCATGAAGGAAGACTAAGGAACAGATCAACACGTGTCACCAAAGGTCATGGCCCTGTTGACCTTCTCAGCTGGGATGAAATGTCATAGCTCTAATGACTGCACAGTCAGCAGCCCTACCAAAAATGTACATTATTAGAGCACCTGACCCCCCAAATTAGCTGTGGCCAAAATGTTTGGCATCTACTAAATTAAAAAAAGACGTCTGCTTTGTCTTTGAAGAGATTTTTTGAAGGGTTTTTTGTTTCATTTTCAGCTTGGAGAGCTCGTGGGTGGCAGTGATGGAACCCAGAGAAGGTGATTGTGTAAAAACTTGAGGTTTTTTTTTTTTTAAAGGGGTTTAACGAAGTACATAAAGGAGGTTTTATTTCCCAAATCTCAGATATAAATCCCACACAATTCCCTGTATTCTGCAGCATAAAAGCTCTTATTATACCATTAACTTCGACGCGTGGTGGGGTTTTTTTCTCGTTTCTGGTAATCATTCGGGTTCTCACATCTAAAATTGTTTCATGTCAGTAACATTCCTGCCCAGGGAAGAAGTTTTAAAACCTTTTTAACAATTTACTCTTTGATAAAACCCAGATTCCACCCCCTGGATATTCACCGTGGAAGAAACATATTTTTAAACTGTGCTTTTTAAAATAATAAAAGCTATTCTTGCCCTGAAAATCTGAAAAATTATCAGGCATCATTCACAAAATATGACTCTTCTCCCTGTAAAATACCCCACCAATCATGCGATCGCATTCTTTCTGATTTAACCCTAAAACTAGGGGACCTCACTACAAGCAGCTAATCTGCAACCAGAATTATTCATGATTTTGTCATTCCTCTGAAAAGCCAAAAAGGCACCAGATGTGCTATTAACAAATCATACAGTAAGTGGTGATGAGAATTGGCTTTTTTTTCAATTCTCAAGTTACCTTCAAAAGAAAAAGCAACAAAAATCTTTGCTATCCACAATCTCTATGGCTGACAGATGACAATATTGCTATAATTTTTTTCAGGAATGCTTGCTAGGGAGGAGGACTCATCGTCTCTAAATAGTTCATCCCCTGCCATCAATAAAAATGTACTTGGAACGGATTCTAAAAATGTGTTAGCTGGTGACGTCTATTTTTAGAGGCAGTGGATAGAAACAAATAAGTTTTGCATGAAAATGTATTAAATAAAAACAAAGCTGTATCCGTGGACATGAGGATTTAGAACGTGTGAAGGCCCAATTCTCTCCAGCAAAGCTTGCCGGATCAGAAATGCTCTACGGACCATTATGTGGGTTTGACAGTTGAGTTATTAGAAATTTAATCGTTCCTCCAAAGGACAGATAAAACCATATGAAGGAAGCCTCGCTTTCCCCCTAAGGTGCTCAGAGAGCAGGAAAGATCCTACACAACCCAGTAAAATCATTCTTAAGCACGAACAGCTCACGACAATAGAAAAAGCATCCCCTCCTTAGCTCTTGAGAGAAGAAAACCACTTTGCAAAGCTTGAGGAATGGATATACCTGGAAGAACATACCAACGGGTATATAAATATATATACATATACAGGAGATTTTAATCAAAACACCTCTTCCAGTGTGAAGGGCTCAATTAAGCTTTGCTTTCACAGCAGTACGCTGCAATCCATGCTGTTCAGGTCTCAACATCTACACTTCCAGAACTTGCAATCCAGACACGGGGTACCGACTGGTTTTATATATTAACAGCAACAGGGACATTTATTCCAAGCACAAACACCAATAAAGCTGCAACACCGTTTTTTGCAGGGCGCCAGGGAAAACTAAACATTCAGGCCACGCGACTGAAAACTATTGGGATTTCTTTGTCCCTGAACGTCTGAGGTTAGGACAAGGGCAGAGACAGGCAGCCGGGCAGCCGCGTCGTTCCGTGAGATGGCAACAGGCAACGCGTACGTACGTGGCACCAGGCTGCTTTCCTTCAATATCCATTCCTGAAAACTTTCAGCCGCACTCTTTGATTACACGACGTGATGACAGTCCCAAGTGAAATCACTGACACCACTTGCTTGCACAAGATTAAACAAACGCACGCTCGCACGAACACAGCCTGTGCGCGAGCAGGAAAAGTCAAAAAACGTAACTCTTGAGGGCTAATCTGTTACTCGCCTTAGATTTACCACAGCACATAAAGACACTGACTGCTATTTCAGATGTTCAGGCATTCAAAATTAACTTCTTTTATGGATTTAAGGATTCTAGAGTGATTTACCTTCAGGCTCCAGCGTGGCGTCTTCAACGACTAAATTAAACGAAGGCCGAGCCAGGGAAAGTCCAGCCATGGTGACCACCACCAGGCCGATAAGGCAACCCGAATCCCAGCCGACCATCTTTTTAGAGTAAATTCCTGGTCCATTTCCATATCTCCATGTGGACTTTAATCCCATCTGAACACCTCTAGAGAAGCATGGAGAGAAAGCGGTGCCTTCGGCCAGGGTAATACCTCCTCCCTTGGAACGACGGCTGCTGCTGTGGGGAGGAGAGAGATTTAACACCATCAGCGAAAACATCTTAAAACACGAACAAAAAAAAAAAAAAAAACAAAACCAAAAAGCTTCAGAAAGCCCTGAACGCAGCCGAGGTGAGAGGGGGAGGAGGATGGGAAAAATAGTTTTCCAGCTTCAAGAATATGTGAAAAGTGAGTGACTTTTCATTTTCTGTTAGCAGTTTCCATCATCACCTGAGGCGTAACCAAGTCCTCCTTGTTTTCACAAAATCACTTCTCAGCACATATTTAGAGAGCTATTTTACTGACAGAAAAATATACAGTTTTTTAAAAAAATGAGAGGGGCGCACATGTGCAGGCACATAACCTGTAATGCTACAAAATTACCACAATTATACAAATTATATTCTTGTTATTGTTTGAAGGTTTATGTAAGTTTGCCTTGTTTTTCATCCCTTCACCTAGGCAGCTCTGCAGCCAGCTGAATTTGCAAGAATTTTCCACAAGAAAAAAAAAAAAAAAAAAAAAAAAACCACAAAAACAGCTGAAAAATACCCTTTAGACTTGGATAACCTGTAAAACTTTTATTTCACCTCAGGACTTCCAGCCCCCCTGTGGATGTCCCTTCTTCTGACTCAGCTCAGTGTCCTATTAAAGCCCGAGAGTCCTGTACAGGTGAAAGGCGCCAGTCTTTGCAGGGATACTCGTTAGCTACGCTGCATTACAGGCAATTAAAACCTGCATAAAGTCTGGCACAGACTGCAATTTCACAGGAGACGTCCCCAGCATCATTTTCCATTCATATATGCTAATCTGCGTGCACACACGTTTCTCTTCTCTCTCTCTCAATGATGCCTATTGATATATACTTTTCAGATGGCGGGGGGAGTCTATTTTATTCACAGCAGAACTACTTTAAGTGGCTGGAGTTAACTGGTAATCCAGGCACAGCTGATGGGCGAGAGCAGAGACGCGGTACCAAAGTAACGGGCACTCCCTTCACGGGAGCCTGTTGCCACCACACCGAGATGCCAGGTGAGGGTCAGAAGAGCATCCCCACAAGGTGATTTAACGGCTCAACCAGAAAATTAGCTCCGATTTTCCGCTTCAAAAATAAAAGATGGTAAACCTCAGCAAATGGATAAAACAACTAACTGCAGCACTTGTTCCAATCTGGCCAATGATTCATCTTAGATGTGATGAAACCCAACTAAAGCTTAGAGAGCGCTCGTCTGGAAGGGAAAAATAACATAAAACCTATGTTTTCCTCCTGCCCTCACACTTTAAAAGCAAACAAATAAACAAAAAAAAAAAAGGGGGGGGGGGGAGCAGGGAGGAATGTAGCCATAAGGGCAAACTTCTCAAAACTCCCTGTCATTTGGATGTGGTACCTCAGTACACAGAAACACGGACAAATATTCTCCCTTTATAAAGCCAAGCATTAAAAAGCTCACTCAGGTTTTATTAGCCTTTTGCTCCCTGCACGTACAAACCCCGTTCCCAGTGCTAAGGACAGAGGCATCTTTTATCTCGGGTACTATATACGATAACTTCTGAAGTCAGCAGAAACAGGTTTTAGACGACATAAAGACAGCACTTGGGGAAAATAATGAACACCCAGTATTTCAGGCAAATCCCTGATAGTCCAGGGCAAGCTTTGCTCAGCTGCTATCAGCTCAAAGCCCTGTCCCTCCCATAGGGATGTAGGAATAGCCTGAGCATCCCGGAGCACAGGCGAGCGACTACTATTAAATCTCCAGTGAAAACACCACCAGACCAACTGCAAAAACACTTGCGAAGGGCTTGCCCAGCACTTCTCTAAACAAGCAGGTGCAGACCTGAAGGGAGCTCTGTCTCCGGGACCGGTCTGCGTTTCGTGGAAGACCAGAGCGAGCCCTCCTGGACTCCACCGCCCAGGTCAGCCGACAGCCATGGCTCTGCAGCTCAGTTTACCCAGCTGCAAAGCAGGTAGAAACGCTAATTAACAGACTGGATGTAACGCTAATTTAATTTCCATAAATCACCCTGTAAAGCCCGATTTTCAGTTTATCACAATTTTGCGACTTTGCAAAGTTTAATCATAATTTTGCAAAAAGAAGACATACCAGAAGGCTAGCGTATATTCCAGACTTTTTTAAAACAGCATTAATTCCACTTAGATTTCAGCTGTTTCAGATTTTCAGGCTATGTTAAATGCCACTGAAAGCACATTTGTGGTTCCCACCCTCATCCTAAGCACAGCACAAGGCTACCTGACCACGATTCTTCTCACCTGAAGATTTTTGCCAGCCTCTGCACCTGAACATCTGCCAGCAGAAAGCAGGAGCTCTTCATCCACAGGGCGGCAGAAAAAAAATTCAAAACCGCGGCTCACAAAGGGGTGGCAAAGCAAAAATTAGAGCTCCGGACCCATCCATGGAGCCAAACCACCTTTTACCACCATGACAGCGACCAGGCTTCGAGGACTGCCCTTTCCCAAAAGAAGCGGAGACCGAGGAAGATGAAACGAAACCAAATTCTTTTCATAGTTTAATCGCCACAGTTGCTGGGGGACGAGTCTCTGGAAAGACCTCCTGCGCTGGATAATTATGTACCTCTATCTCAATGTTTGGAACACAGCCCCAGCATGCTTTTTGGCCTCCACAATTCTGGCTTCCTGACTACAATACCATAATCCCTCCTGGAGTCTCAGCCTCAGTGAAAGCCACACGTAGTGTTTATTTTTCCCCTTGAAAGGGAACTCTGTCTCTCTTCTCAGCCTACACTTTGGGGAGGAGTTGTCAGCCTCCAATGATTGATGGCTCTCCTTGCCACTCGCTCATCAAGTCAATTTTCACCTCGTCACATACCTGCCCAAATTTCTTTGCCAAACTGACAAGCATGGGAAAGCAGACTGGTTTGGGAGCCTAACCAAATTCCTCCAAGCTGTACTTCAGTTTAAGCGCACTCACACACACAAACAAGTAGTACTTGTTCAGCAGTGGCATTAATTAAATTCAATGCTCAGTGTTCTTTTTAATCTACTTCCATTGTTGTTTATAAGATGTTTATCACTCCCCAGGGAGAGGACAATTTGTAGAGTATGTTAACCAAATCAATACATTGCTCATTGCACGACTTTCAGCATCTTTCTCCATTAGGCAGGGAATAGCAAAAAAACTGAATGAAATATGGATCTTCCGTCCACAGGGAAATCTCAAGCATCCTAAAAGCCCGGTAGCTTCATCAGAAAAATCCAGGTACGTGAAGCTTTAAAGCTTACAGCTTTATATACACACATATTTATATACATATACACACACACAAATATATATGCCTCTATAAATATATACACACACACATATCTAACAAGACTCTTCATCATAGTTCAATCTCCAAGCAAATCTGAGCATCACAGCTATTAAACATTAATTCTGGAGGACTAATGGGAACCGGCTGGCAGCTTCAGTACTTTTGCATTGTTTGAACTTCTTTCATTTGCTTTCCAGGACCATCCTGTCTTTCTCAAGTCTTTTGCCACTAAGAGATCAGGGGGGAGGGAAAAAAAAAAAAAAAAAAAAAAAAAAAAAAGAAAAGAAAAAAAAAAAAATCTGCATTTTAATTGACATTCCAGAGAGAGAGAGAAGTCCAGAGGCTGCTGATTGCTGTCTATTCAGCCCAAACAGGCTTTTCAGATGAAAATGAGTAAAGGCTAGTGGAAGATTTACAGGGATTTGGTACAAAGGAGACAATGAAGTTTTAAATGTTGATAGCGTTTCACACCAAACGCATAATGGGTCCCTGTTTGAACGGGCCGTTTAGCATTTAAATATATATATATATTTCATTGAGGATTTTTCGGTTCCTCCCCCATCTCAGGCGGGGGCAGCCCGGCTCCCCCGGCCCCGCGGCGGGCAGGGACCTCCCGCTCCCCGGGCGGCCCGTCCAGGCGGTGCCGGCCCCCGCACCGGGGGGACGGCGCTCCCCGGAGGCTCAGCCTCCCCTCCTCGTCCCCCGCTGTCACCGCTGGACACCGTCCCCAGCGACAGCCCTGCATCCCGCTGCCGGGAGAGGGGGGGCCGGCACCGACCCAGCGGGCAACCGCGTTGCTCGGGATTCCTCCCCTTTCCCGCACCGCGGAGCGAGTGACAGAGACACCGGGGGGAGCCGGCAGCGGGGGAACGGAGCCCCGCACCGCGTCTCGCCCCGGTGTGGGTGCCCGAGCCCCGCACCAGGAGGGCAGACCGAGCTCCGCATCCCGCTCCGGAGGGGGTGCCCGAGCCCCGCACCAGGAGGGCAGACCGAGCTCCGCATCCCGCACCGGGGTAGGGGTGCCCGAGCCCCGCACCGCATCCCGCACCGGGGTAGGGGTGCCCGAGCCCCGCACCGCATCCCGCACCGGGGTAGGGGTGCCCGAGCCCCGCACTGGCCACAGCTCGCCCCGGAGAGGGGGGTGCCCCGGCCCCGCACCGGCCACAGCTCGCCCCGGAGAGGGGGGTGCCCCGGCCCCGCACCGGCCACAGCTCGCCCCGGAGGGGGGGGTGCCCGAGCCCCGCACCGGCCACAGCTCGCCCCGGAGGGGGGGGTGCCCCGGCCCCGCACCGGCCACAGCTCGCCCCGGAGGGGGGGGTGCCCCAGGTGCGAGGCCCCCCCGCCGGCAGCTGGAGCGGAGCCGCAGAACCCCCAGCCCTCCGCCACCTCCCCGCTTTTTTTTTCAGGGGGCTGCACCTTCCCTCCGGCCCGTTCCCCCCCCTCCGGGTGCCATTACCTGCGGCGAGGAAGCTGGGCGGTCGGGCTCCGCTCCCCCCCGGCCACAGGCGGGGCTGAGTCGCGGCGAAAACTCCCCGGCGGCCGCGGTCACTGCGCGGGCGGCCCCGGCGGGGCGGGCGCGCAATCCCGCAGCGGCGCAGCGGGGCGCATCCCCCGCGGGAAGGCGGCAGGAGGGGAAGGAAGGCGAGGAGCGGCGAGGCGAGGAGGCGAGGAGCCGGCCCGGCGGTCCCGTCCCGTCCCGTCCCCGGGCTGGGCTGCAGCCGCTACCGCCTCAGAGGGGCGAGCCCGCCGTGCCCGGCGCCAGCAGCCTCCTCCCCCGCCCGGGCATCGCCGCGGGTCCTGCTCCGCTCCATCCAGCCGCCCTCCCCGAGCTTTGTCGAGCCGACAGCCCCCCTCCGGTAGGTGGGTGGGTTTGGGGCTTTTTTTTTTTTTTCCTTCCCCCCCCCGCAACTCCTTTCCTTCTCCCTCTCCCGGCGCACTTCTCCGGCTCCCTTCCTCCCTCCCCTGGTCACTCCCCCCGCTGCAACCCGAGCCGTTTCCTGGACGGCGCTGCTCGGCTCTGCCAATCGCGGCGGCGGCGGGGAGACCCTTCCCCCGCACGGCCCGGCCCGCCGCGGTGCGGTGCAGGACCCCCGGACACCCCCGGCCCCGCTGCCGGCTCAGCGCCCCCCACCCTCGGCGGTTCCAGCGGGGCGATGGCGGGGCGGCATCCCACCCCTCACAAACGGTACCAGCTCAACAGCTTTCCCCGGGAAAAAAACCAAAAAAACCCCAAAAAAACTCTCCAAAAGTTTTATTTTTGGCTCAGAATTCATGGCTTGTTCCAGCTAGAGAGGGGGAGTGGATGGCACCCCCTCAAAAAACTCACCCGTGGTTTTGGAGCTTTTCAGTGCAAAGCCTGATTTCAACCGCCCCCTGAATTTGCCTGACGGTGCACCGTTAATGACTCCGTGTGCGGCGCCCGAAGAGGGAAAGTTGTCAAACAGTTGTGCAAATGTTGTCACAAACATCTTTTGCCTGGACACACAGATTTAAAACTGCATAATATTGGCGTTCAAAATTCAGTATAACTTAACCTGATACTCGCTTAATAAAACATTTGCTTTAGATACCACTAACTAAAAGGTTGCTAACGCAGAGCCCGTGTAATGCTTGCTTTGTAGAATCAGCTTGACAGCACAATCAATAAGTGGTGGTTGCCTCAAATTAAATCAGCGTTGATCAATTTAACGTTACTTTATTGAAGCAGAGCCCTACTGTACGTTTTATATGTTGTGTGCAATATTGATCAAGGGGATTTTCAAGGACTGTGGCTGCATGGCATAGTGTAACTATTTCCATACTTTCAGGCACCGAAAACTTGAAAACAAGTTTTTTGTAGAACATGCACTTACCTCCCAGAAAGCACTTTCCCACCATCACCAGCAGTAATGCAGGCTTTATGAGGGCCGGCAGGCAAATTTGTAATTGATTAGAAACACAGGTTTAATTTTGTTATTGTTGTTGTTGTTGTTCCTAAAGCAACAGACATCTGAATGTTCTAATTGAGAAGCTGAGATGTCACAGTCAAGATCCAATTTTCCCAGCTCCGGGCATGTCCATCGCCCATTGAAAACATTGTTAACGCATTCTCACATAAATTATTGTCCGACACAGGAAGCTGCAATACCTTTCCCCATTCATCCATATCTTTGCATACTCTGAAAGAAAAGGAAGCATTCCACTAAAAATGACAAATCAGAACACCTATTTCCAATGTCTGGAACCACTTGTCAGAATTTATTCTTTTGGGGGATGAAAAGATAGCAGTCTATCAATAGCAGCCTTTTCTCTTAAACGAGCCACATTCTCCTAAAGTGGCCCACAACAGCCCAACTCCTCAATCTGAGAAAAGCAGAAGCATGTTTGGAATTAAAAGGGAGGGGATGGAGGAGGGGGGGGATCAATTCTGTCATCATATTTAGGCTTCAAGAGATCTCAGTGGGCCCAGGGAGCCTTTCATAGCAGTTAGGCTGCTGAATGAGAGCATAATCTCTTTACAGTTTTTTCCTCCTCCTCTCAAAGTGGCTGGGATCTTTTCTGTGAGCCCTCCTGCACGTGAATGGTGTGGCTAATAAGCCTATTAATGAGGTTCCACAGCGGAGTGTGAATAGGTAAATAAGCCCCAATCTGTTGAGGTTCAGGAGCAAGGGCAGTAAAGCCATCATGAACTAAAGGTGACAGTTTGAACTGAAATAGGAACAACAGCTCCAGGTTTCAAGCGAAAGAATAGACAGACAAGGCACGCATTCAGGCTCCTTCTACCCCCTACCGAGTCCTATTTTCTTTCCCATTCTTCCTCCTTTATAAAATGTCTTGAGTAGTCACCCATTTTTTCAAAAGCTCTTGAGACGTCCTTTTTCATCCTGGCAATGATACATCAATAGGGAGGAAGGAAAATGAGGACACCAATGCTCCTTTGCACCGCAAGTTTCAAAAGCAGGAACAGCGCTGTCCCCCCTCCCATACGGGAGCCGGAGGGGGGGGCGGGGGGGGAGGAGGAGGAGGAGAAAGAAAGTTAAATTGAATCTTTCAGCCCTGCCAGCTCTTTGTCACCGCTGTCAGCTGGACCCTGGTCCCCTTCTCCGCACGCAGGCAGGGATACGGTTAATGTTCGACAGGGGCAGGGTGGAAGCCAGGGGCTCCAGCTGCAGGGAAGGCACAGCTGGGCTCAGCCAAAAGAGGGGAAGAGATTAATTAATTTCCACCTGGCATCTCTTTTACCTGGCAGGGGAAGGGGAAGATGTGCCTGACTTTAGGTTGCTCCTGGCCTGGATGCTCAAGAGCCCAGCTCAAGGGCTTTTAGGGATGAAGGTAGAAGGTTAGGCAGGAGACCAAGAGCTTGTGTCTACGCGGAGGAGAGGTGAGATGGGCAACCAGTCCCTCCGAGTAATGTGGGAAAAGTCACCTTAGAAAAAAACCGTAACACGGAGCCTCTGAGCACTCCTCAGTTCTAATCCTTACAGAGCCTCTGACATTTCTTTCTAGTGCTGGCGACAGGAGTGCAGTCAGGGCCCCGCGGAACCCGGCTCCTCCACGGGAGCCCAGCGAGGAGCCAGCCCCAGCCCCTGCCACGTTGCAGGCAGATGGCGAGGGAGGCCACGGGTGCCTCAGCCAAGCAAATTCTCCAATAATCCCCTATTCTCCAGGTGCTGGACCTGCTAACGTGGCACCTTTCTACCTGATGAAAAGAGGAATGTAATGCACAAAACGAAAAGACTTAAAAGAAAAAAAGAAAACCCACACATCCAAGTTTTAGAGAACTATGGGGAGAGATCCTCTAGACCCTAATTCGGCCACGCACATCACTACACCGGGTTTAGCTTCTCCACAAAAACAATGGGAAGCAACATTTCTTCCCTGTTATTCCAGCTGTCCTGTCCAAAATTTTTGCTTGACCACACTTGATACAATTAAATACTTGTCCAAGATTTATTTTTTTTCAAAAGTTCTTCTAAAGCTAAGTGCCTAAACCCAAGCTCTGGCAGCTAAAATGTTTACCTGGTTTCCAAAGTATTTATGGCTCCCTTTCCTGGCGGCTTTGAACTTTTTTTTTTTTTTAGGGTGCCAAAGAAACAAATCATAAGAACCCACTTCTGAAAATCTTTTTCTTTTCAACGATAGGCAAAGTTGCTCTGTATATTTGTCAGCGTCTTAGGGGAAAGTCACTTCATATTCCTATAAAAGCGAACCCTTTCTAAGGTATAAACTGCCACTGAGAGACTTCCATGACTAGTCCTCTCCATGTATTACTTCAAGATGCTGCTAAACTGAAAAACTGAGATAAGAATTTCTTTATTTTAATGCCAGTGGATCCAATAATTACCCATAAAAGTGTGAAGCAGATGGGCTACCAAGGTCTTTCGCAGCAAAATGTATACAGGAAGGGGGGAGGGTGCAGTTCCCAGCCCATAAAGGGATAGTTTACTGGGTTTTTATCGGCACAAAAACCCACATTTTGGTTAAGCTACAGAATGTGGCGAACTAATGACTTTTGCCTATCGTGTTTTTATCTCTCTCTGCGTTATGCACAGCAGAATCTTCTAGGAGACGCTTCTTCAGGCAGTGAGGCCAAGCGGTTGGAGAAAAAGAGATGATTTTCACTACTAGCGCGTCAACGCCTTGGAACGGCGTTTTGAGTATCAGCGCTCCCCCCGGACTGTTATGCCTTGTAGCCATGTAACCTTTCGGGTGCTCCTCTCATTTTCTCCGTCTTAAGGAAAAGATATTTGTTGTTACGATTACACTGTTGCAGGAGGTATTTAAACAGGAAATGTGGTGTGTTATGAGCGGGGTATTACACCGGGATACTGCACGCTTGATGCTTTCTGCCCTTCTACATCGCCTTTCCTACACGGTGCTGGGAAAGGCACTCAATGTGGCTGTGTCCAAGCTCCCCAGCTATGAAATGAGAATAATAGACGCTTCCTGTCTCCCACCCTTTATCCAGCTCATCTATTTAGATGGTAAGCTCCTCATCTCTGACCGTGTTTTTATGCGTGGCTTAGAACAATAGGACACTGATCTCAGCTGGAACCTCCAGGCACTTCCATAATGCAAATATTGAATACTAAATAATCAAAATAAAAGAAAATCCCCAATTTATTATGTATTCTCTCATAAAGAATTTGTCACACGCTGTCTTGGTAGAGCACCTCTGGCTCTTGGGGAGCAGTGTCTTTTCTAAAAGAGTGGAAAGCAGCATCCATTGGAGACTATCTTCTAACAGCGAGCTCCCCTAACGCAGGCCCCAGAGAAACCATGTGAATAAACCCCTTTTCAGCGCTGAGCAGGGCACAGCAAGACAGAGCCAGACTTATAAAAATGAGAAGACAAAGGCTGCAAAGACAATTTGTCTTTCTGTTACAGATCTTGGATATATTTGGCTTGTTGGCCCGCGCGCTTCTCATTTCTGTTTCCAGTTGATCAATACACGCTGGTTTCTTTTGCTGAAGCTCTGCTGTCTCACTAGACCAACTGGTGGTTGTGGCAGCTCCCCATGCAACGTTACATCAGATGGGATTTTTCTCTGGTGACACCACAGGGTTCAGCAAGCGTGCTCGGGCTTCCAGGCACAACCTCGGAGCTTACACCGGGGTTCACGGTACAGTTGAAACCCTGGAAGGGGCAGAAAGCTGTATGGCAGGGCCCCCCAGTGTTCTTTCTGGGCAGGGCGCTGCGACTCAGCCGCCCCACACCGCCAAATCCCTGCAGACCCCTTCTGCTTCCCACATCCTTCGCCGCGGTGCCAAGCTCCGCGTCCCCAGTTCACGCTTGCAGAGGCCCAGCTGCAGACGCAAACAGGCGCAGCCGCTCTGTAGCACTTTTGAAAAAAAACATAATGAAATAAATGTCTTTTTTCACTTGCCACAACCCTGGGTAATGAAGCACTAAACGCCTCCGACCGTTTCCCTGCCTCGTTCTTCTCAACCCTGAAACATCTTTAAGTCAGCATTCCCCAAGCGGTTCATAACCTTTCTTCTCTCCCCGTCCTTTGCACATAATTTTACTTCTCCATCTCCTACCGTAGTTTTCACAGGAATTTGCTTCTTCCTGCGTGTGTCTCTCAGTGAAAGCTATGTCTTTCATCAGCCCCGGTCCCCACTGTAAGATGACCTCCTCCTCCTCCACTCTGCCAGGTGATTAAGGTGCCCACAATTTCACTTGAGAAACTGGATTGCCTTGGAGAGAAGCCAGCGACCTGCCCAAGAAAGCCTCCACGTAAACAGAGGTGCATCGAGGTTTAACAGCCCTTGTTTGTTAACTCTGTCACCGCGTTCACAAGCTGCAGTCCAAAAAGGGGATAAAAAGGTCAGGCAGGTAAAGCCCAAACACATATAGGGATTTGCTATTTGATAGAGGCATGCGGAGTTCCTTAAACAAAAGTCACAGAATCTTAGAATTATTTAGGTTGGAAAAGACCTTTAAGATCATTGAATCCAACCGTAAGCCTAGCACTGAAAGTCCACCACTAAACCATGTCCCCAGGTGCCACATCTACACACCTTTGAAATACCTCCAGGGCCGGCGACTCCCCCACTCCCCTGGGCAGCCTGTCCCAATGCTTGATAAGTCTTAGGTTTTATCATAGAAAGGTTCCCCCAAAGTCACCACACAGGCCCAAACCATCCTCTGTCCCTGCTCACACGGACCGAGAAACACACTTTTCTCTTTCATTCTTTTGTGTTTCAAAGGGAGGGTTACAGGGAAGCTCAGTTTGCATGAAACCTAGACTTGCATTACTGAATATTCATACGCAGAGCGATGAATATTCATCCATGTATGAATATACAGCAATATTTCAGGGCTGCTTTTGATTTAGATGGCTAAGTTGAGGGCCTTTCCATCTCTTAAAGGATAGCAAAGGTTGTATTGGTGATTGCTAGGTGAGAAAAATGGAATAAAAATCATGCATCTCTTCGGATGTCAACGGAGCAGAGAAACAGATACTGCCGGAGACTCCGGGGGCTGCCGAACGCCATGGATCAGGAAATGTTTTACATTGTGGATACAAGTAAGGAGGCCAGAAACTTGATTACAGGGGAGACTTAGTTAAATATTCACTGGGATTCATTATGTGAAAACCACTAGAAAGGAACATGTTTCTACAGGAAGGGTAGAGCCGTTTTATTCTTGCTTCTGTTGTAAAATGCTGCTGATGGCTGGGCGCACCAGTTACCGTCCTCTAGTGGGAGGAATACAGCGGGTCTGTGCGGATGCGCAGACAGGCTTTTGCTGGTTGTTAATGTCAGCTAGAGGTAGTGCTCCTTTAATTTGCCAAGCAGAGCCTCGTAGAGCCAACAGGACTCGATTATCCGGCCCCCCTGCATTTGATGAGCAGGTAACGCGAGCATTTGGGGGCAAAAGGAATGTTATAAACAAGGTTTATAAGGTCTTAGACCTGTTGTTCATTCAGCCTGAAATAATCGTGAGCGCAAAGGCTGAGAGCAAGCTGCACAAAAGCTTGGGGACTGAGAAAACCGCAGGGAGAACCGACTCTCCGTCGCGTCCTGCCGTGGAAAGGAGACAGCTGGGTCCCAAATCGCATATCGATGTCCAGATGCCGGTGAGCCGGCACACCGCTCATCCCACCTTGCAGCGCACACACGTTCCCCTCGGCCGCGAAGTGTTGAGTGAGCACGGAGCGCTCGGGGACCTTGCTCGGCGCTGCCGTCCAGCTGGCTGCGCACAACAAGGAGTAGTTGCTTCCTGGCCCCGGCCCTCGGCTGTTTGGGAAGATCAGGTCCTAAGAGCATAAACATCGGCCAAGGAAAAGAAAAAAAAAAAAAAAAGAAAAAACGAAAAAAAGAAAAACATCCCAGCAGATCCCCCACGATGCTTCCTGCGAGGAAGCCGCGTGTGCGAGAGGACGGGGGTGGCCTGCCACGCTGTCCCCTGTCATAGAACCATAGCTGCGGTTGGGACAGTCCTCTAAGATCGTCAAGTCCAACTTTTATCGCTCCTCACCCTGGGTGCAGACGGGCAGCGCCGGCTCCTGGCTGGGGACCCGCGGGACCCTGTCCCCATGGGTGTCCCCTTCGCAAGAGATGGCTTCCTACAAGCCATCTCCTCTCCCCACCTCCCCAGGCTAGATGGGTCCTAAAATATTGCACGTCCTTTGAAAAGGGCCATAGTGATGATCAGTGACAGATGATAAATCTCCCAAAAGAAGCTTTTTACACAAGGCTCTGATTTCTACTGGCATATTCAGCCTCATTACATGCCAATACGAGCAATTCAGCAACGAATCTGAAAGCAACGAGTTTCACTTTCACCAGAGGGGACTAGAAAAAAGCGTAGTAAGGAGTCAGGAACTAGAGAAATGTTGAAAGCTCGGTTACAGAAAGCGTTAGCATTAATAAGAGCCTTTCACGGCATGCAAAGGGTGGAATCCCATGTTGGCCAGTGAGGTAGCTCTACGGTAAAAACATACAAGGCAATTTCTCTGCCGTAAATTTTATTCCCTGAAGCCTTACATTCAGCAATCTACTTTCTGAGGGGGGGAGGAAAAAAAAAGGAGTCGTCAGTCCCACCCTGCTCAGCGTGTAGCAACAGGCTCCCAATTAAATTCTGGAAAACAGAGAAGCTGAAACATTTTAAACAGAAACTACTGTGATCTCCAGCGCACAACCAGGAGGGAGTTGGGGGGGGGGGGTGGCGAAGCAAGCGGTGAAAAATTGAGCTAAAAGCAAAGGAGCTGCATTTGTAATTGTGCTCAACAGGAAAAACATTATTTACAGATAAGAAATAACACACTGTTTAACCCCGTCTCCACAAACAAGCAGGCAGGGGTGACCCCAAGCGATAGCTTGGCAGCTCGGTCTCCTGCGTGGTGGGGAGTCCAGGGGTCAAGGGGTCCCCTGGTTTGGGGAAAGGCAGAAGAAGGGGAGAAAAGGAAAAGCAGCTGAAGGAGGGAAGGAAGGCACTCATATGGTGGCTCCCATAAAATTGTCATGAAGCCAGGACACGATGTGGAAATACAGGATTTCTCTGCACATATCCCCGGCCTGCCTGAGACACCCGTGTTCCTGGTGGTTTGGGTGTAAGGAGCAGACCAGGGGCGTTCTCCAAAGGGATGTGAAAAATCACGGGGTTAACCCCACCTTCCTCAGGAAATGATTTGCAAAAGATCCCAGAGGAAAAACCATACTGTGATTCCGTCTGGTTAGAGACATCTAGTTGCTTTGTCCTCCAGGAAAATCTGTCTGGTCCTTGGATATGTCACATCCAGGGCTTAGCACTGAGGCTTCCTTTTCTTGGATGCTGAGAAGATCCCCAAATGGGCCCAGGAGAATATTCCTCCTCGTGCCTTGCATCTAAAAATCTGACAAATCTGACAGCCATTTGGAGCTCTTCTCTTAATAGGGAGAATGGTGGGAGAAGGAAATTAACTTCACCAGAGGAAAAAAAAACTCTTCCAAAAATCCCTGTGTCCATGTTAGAAACATAAAATTATAGAATGTGTTGGGTTGGAAGGGATCTTTAAAGCCCATCTAGTCAACCCCCCCTGCAGTAGGCAGGGACATCTTCAACTAGATCAGGTTGCTCTGAGCCCCGTCCAACTTGACCTGGAATGTTTCCAGGGATGGGGCATCTCCCACCCCTCTGGGGAACCTGGGCCAGGGTTTTGCCACCCTCAGCATAAAAAATTTCTTCCTTATATCTAGTCTAATTCTGCCCTCTTTTAGTTTAAAACCATTACCCCTTTTCCTATCTCAACAGGCCGTATTAGAAAGTCTGTCCCCTCTTTCTTACAAGCACCCTTTAGGTACCAGAAGGCCGCAATAAGGTCTCCCTGGAGCCTTTTCTTCCCCAGGCTGAACAACCCCTGTCCTCACAGCAGAGGGGCTCCAGCCCTCAGATCATCTTCATGGCCTCCTCTGGACCTGCTCCAACAGGTCCACATCCTTCTGCTGTTGGTGCCCCAGAGCCGGAGGCAGCACTGCAGGGGGGTCTCCCCGGAGGGGAGCAGAGGGGCAGAACCACCTCCCTGGCCCTGCTGGCCACGCTGCTGGGGATACAGCCCAGGATGCAATTAGCCTTCTGGGCTGCAAACACACATTGCCGTCTCATGTCCAGCCTTTCCTCCACTTTTCTGCCTGCTGCACAGAGCTCCAGCTCCAGGAGCTGGTGAGCCCACCAGTATGACACCAGTATGCTGGAGAAGAGGCAGCAGCCTCCAGGCAATGCCAACCTGGGCATGATGGGGCCAGGCTCTTCCCGGTGGTGCCCAGTGACAGGACAAGAGGTAACAGGCACAAACTTGACCATGGGAAGTTCCATCTCAACATGAGGAGGAACTTCTTTACTTTGAGGGTGGCAGAGCCCTGGCACAGGCTGCCCAGAGAGGTGGTGGAGTCTCCGTCTCTGGAGACATTCCAAACCCGCCTGGACGCGTTCCTGTGCCACCTGCTCTGGGTGACCCTGCTCTGGCAGGGGGCTGGACTAGGTGATCTCCAGAGGTCCCTTCCAACCCCAACCATTCGGTGATTTTGTGACCTCCACTCCCGTGGAGGCTGCGCTGCCTCTCGCTGCCGGATCGGGTGGTCCGCTGGGGTGGGAGCTGAATTGCATCAACAGAGCAGTGAGGAGAAGCAGTTCACAGCTGTTTGTGTGATACGTATCTTGCGAATAAATAAACCTCATCTCCAGCGCTGCCCCTCTCTAAACACCTACAGAGATGTGCATTCACTCAAAACATTCAGAAAATAAACAGAAGGAGTGCTGCTCGGCTGGACCCTCCTCCAGCCAAAACCCAGCACTGTAAAACTGTCGCTTTCCAGCAGAGTCAAAAGTCTCATCAGCCCCCCAAATTTCCCTTCTCGAGGAACGCTCTGTCTCCCTTTTCTATGGCAGAGACGCTTCAGAGGCCATAGGTTAGGGGTTCCAAAACCTCATGTATGTTTTTTCCACATATAGGGGGAGGCAGGAGGAGGTAAAGAATAGTTAAATGCCGCGCAATTGAAAATTAGCTGAAAACGCCGCAAGCTGCAATTCAGATGGATTACAAGATAACCTCAGTAGTTCCAAGAATGTAACGAGAACAGCCTTAAATCAACATAAATACTTGCTCAGCCATTTTCCTCTCAGGATTAATGTCAGACTTTTTTTTTTTTTTTTTTTTTTTTCCCTTCTGTCCTGTGGCAGTAAAGCCATTTTCCAGCTTTTTCAGGGAAGGTATTTGTGGGAGCGGGGTCCGGACACCCTCTGGAGAGCGGGAGAGGAGCTGGGCAGGGAAAGGATGATGCTGGTGGGCGCACCTGGGGGGTCATGGTGCTCTGAAATGCCAGGTTTTGATGGAGTTTAGTGGGGAGCCAGTCTCCTGCCGGCTCCCCCTTTGTTTCTACCCGCTCGGTTGTACTGATAAGCAGCCACGACCATTTTCTGCGCTTTCTTGAAGCTATTTTTTTTTTTTTTTTTTTTTTAAAGCTCTCGTGGACCATGCCCACAAGACACTGTGACGTGTTCCCACGCTACATCCCCACTCGCACTCAGCGACACCTCAGGCCAATTGAGAGCCTCAGGATGCAGCCCTTTATTCCGGGGTGAATTCTGGAGATTTCTCGATACTCAGAGGGGGGAAAAAAAAAAAAAAAAAAATCCCCAGAGAGGCACCTGTGTCCGCTGGGATAAATTTCTGCTTTAGGGTCGCCTGCAAGCTGTCCGGGAGACACACCCTTGCTCGCTGGAGTACAGATAAGCTCCCAAGGACTTCAAAGGGATCGCTGAACCAGACTGCAAGGAATTTCTGCAGAAACGTAATGCACAGCATGTGTCTGAGGGGATGGGGAAGAGCTGGGGTGGTTTAGATTAGATAGCACTATTTGGCTTTTGAGGGGCTCGAGGAAGCGAAGGACACGTAATTGTCTTTTAAAGTGTAATATTTGACTTCAATTCACCCGCACTGCAGAGGGGCTTGCAGATAAGCAATGGAAATTATTTCCGTGTGAGGGCTGGGTATCGCTTTCATACAACTAGCCTCCCTGAGATCAGTTTTCCATTCAGCGTACCATAGTGGCGGGGGAAGGCTCAGTCGTACACACTCGGTTATGTCTGTGCCTACCGATTTATCATGGAGTGGACCCCGTTGCCGGGGAGCATCTCAGGGCCACGGCTCCCTCCACTCCTACAGTATCACAGATAACAGCAACAGCACCGATGCTGGTTGCGCGTGATGGGCTCTTAGTCAGGGGCGAACCCTCCTCCCAAGAGGGCCACACCTCATAACCCAGCTGATGACCATCCTTCCCCTGTCAGCACTCCTGGCTAGTTAAAACAGCACAAGAAGGACATGGACCTGTTGGAGTGGGTCCAGAGGAGGGCTATGAAGATGGTCAGAGGGCTGGAGCCCCTCTGCTGTGAGGACAGGCTGAGAGAGCTGGGGTCGTTCAGCCTGGCGAAGAGAAGGCTCCAGGGAGACCTTATAGCAGCCTTCCAGTACCTGAAGGGGGCCTACAGGAAAGCTGGGGAGGGGCTGTTTGCAAGGGCATGTAGCGACAGGACAAGGGGCAATGGTTTAAACTAGAGCAGGGCAGGTTTAAATCAGACATTAGGATGAAGTTCTTTACACTGAGGGTGGTGAGACACTGGCCCAGGTTGCCCAGAGAGGTGGTGGAGGCCCCATCCCTGGAGTCATTCAAGGCCAGGCTGGATGAGGCTCTGAGCAACCTGATCTAGTTGAAGATGTCCCTGCTCACTGCAGGGGGGTTGGGCTAGATGGCCTTTAAAGGTCCCTTCCAACCTAACGTGTTCTATGATTCTATGAAAACATGGATATTTTACCACCTGCTGGACTAAAATCCTTTCATCAGAAGAACAGCAGAAGGAAGAAATATTTGTATAACTTGGGCTCTAGTGCCAGCTCTGTTGCTGTCTGTCCTGGGGACACTATAAACTCATTTGAGATGGGGCAGTCTCTTAGACAGTGTTCGCACGTATCCAGCATGCCAGTCTCTCTACATCTTACAATAACATTTAAAAACCAAAGAAGGTATAAGCAGCTAGTTGGCAATACCGTCTAATACGTCAATGATCAGGGTTTCTGGCCATTGCACGTGTGCCTCATCTACTGGAAGTTTAGTGATAGTTTTTCGTCATTGTTTGGTTCCAGCTCTGCACTGTGAAAGAATACAAATATACAGGTTTTTAAATATTTGTCAGGAGCTTACAGTATGCTTTCTTTCTTGCTAATAAGATATTTTTTCTTTCTGTTTGAAGTCAATAAAATCTTTCCAGATTTAAACATAAGGATGAGTTTCTTCATCTCATAGACAGTACACCCAAATAGCCAGACTCCATTCAGTTTCTCCTTAGGTGAATATTCCCCTTTTGATATCAAGATTTTTTTCCCTTGAAGAAATGTGCCAGACCACGCCAACAGCATGAAAAATCACTGTGAATTTGTCAGAAGAAACATTTGCTCCAGAGTACGAGCTGGAAGAGCGGAGCCAGAGTCAAGGCTAGGACACTGAAGATTAACTGTTTGTTCCATTAAATAATTTACTGGCCGAACAGCATGAAGCATTTTAAAATGCAGTGTGCGTCTCGGGCCAATAAAGAAACATCTGCCCAGCAAAAATTGCCTACCCGTAGTTCTCGATTGCAAGCTTTGAAATTCCTTGTACAAATCTCAACGCCTTGCCTGTCTAGAGGGTATTCTTCCCAACTCGGTACATGGTCTCCTGGCGAGCTACAGCCTTAAAATGCCACCCTGCACGTCTCTGCTGACGAAAGCCATGAGGGCAGAAGAGCATAAGAGCTTTCCCAGCTGCCAGCCCTGAGCGCCAACCCGGGATCACAACCCAGCAGAGCTTTTCAGGTCCACACCTCATCATCATCAAAGGGAACTTCTGTGAGGAAAAATTCTTCTCTCTGTTTATTTTCAGTAAACACTGGGAGATAAACACATGTGCTTCTCCCCAAGACACTCTTCAGTGAAATGTTCGTTTCCCTTTAAAAATGAAAATTCTTTTCGGCCATGTATTTTTTCCCCCCAAAGTGTGCCATTTTTGAAATGAAAGCGTGAATTTTTCCTGTTAGTTTCAATAGCTACCGGGCAACAAGCTCAAAAAAAGTAATACAAAGTTGTGAAGCTGCATTATACACAATGAAGAGTAATTTAGCATTGGCAAAAGGATGGATTCTGGCTTGAGCGTGGTAACAAATCAAAGAATCATTTTGCAGTATTTTATCCCTTGGGCTTTACCTGCCTTTCACAAGATCTTCACATGAAGTAAATTGGTAATTCAGTTCTCCTCTGGCCCTGCTCTGTTCACAGTAAAATAACAAGTTAAAATAACTGGTACCATTTATTAAATGATTTCCTAAAGCACAAGAGAGGGAGTCTGACTGACATAGTCATGGGGACACAGTCTGAGGGCTAATCAAACCAGCCGACCAAATAAATTTAAATGTAAAATCATGGGAAATGCTGGAATCACTACATCGATTTCCCCAAAAAGCACTTTCTTGTTTACCTACTAATTCCAGAGTATTAAGAGAAGACTCATTATTCACATACAACACAATTAAGTTTGGCACTCCCTGTACACACTCCTTCACCACCATCATTAGTGACAGAGAAAAGTAAAGTAGACCTTGTATATAGACCTTTTTTTTTTTTTTTTCCTTTTCTTCAGGGCTCTTGTATAGAAACAGCTGAAATAAGTACGAGGATTCACCTAGATCATCATTAACAGATTTAACTGGAAGATCTATACAATGCTGAGAGTATGCCGGGTGCTGGTGGGTTGTGCGGGATGCTTCTATGGGATTCTATCAAACAAAAATCCTCTTCTCACTCGCCTTTTTCTTCCTTCTCATCAAAAACCTGTCACTAACTGTCCGGCACAGCCGTGGTAACAGCCTTGTTAGCTCCTGCCAGCCAAGGTGTTTCCAGTGCTGTAGTAAAAGTTTCCATGCCCATACTCATCCCAGCTCACCTGCAGGGAATTCGGGGGTCATCGGGCAGGTAGAAATGGTTTGGATGTCCCTGCGCTGCAGCTACAGCTCCTCTACAAGGGACCAGGAGGAGAAGCAGAGGTCCTGCTCTAACCGGAGACGCCTATGCCCTGCCAGACACAGGGGCTTTTGTAAACCTCCCCTCTTACGCAGCAGTATACTAGGGGAAGAGTAGAAAAAACATACTTAATAGCTCACAGTCACTACCACCACTTTATTTTGCATTCCTTAAATATTTAAGCCCAGGGATTGTTTTTGCAGGAAAATGAGTAGAAAGAGGGCTGCTGTACAGTGCAGTTCATTACTTGGCCTGGGATATTTCCTGGTGAATTATCCCTTATTGCCAGTATTCTAGCAGGCAGGCAGTAACCCCTTCCCCAGGACGAGAAAAGATATCGGGAAGCTCTACAGAGATGGTCTGATTCCTCTTAGGTCAAGCACATTTAATGCCAGTGAGAAATTATTGGAAGAATAGATAATAAAAATACATCACAGAACAAACAGTTGAGAAAGTGTCATTTGTTCTCACTTTTTCCTCCATTTCTTCATGCAGGGGAGGTTGAGTTAAGATTCAAAACACGAAGGTAAGCAATGCTTTAATATAACATTCAAAACATTTTATTTCCCCCAAGTGGAGACTTGCAGGGTCTGGTCTGAACTCTTGCATCGCCTGGGTCGTATACTTGCTCCCAGTACCTCCAGCATCAAGACCATAACTTCTGGTTGAACCAGATTGTTTAGAAAAAAATAACCCCATCTTAATTTAAGTTTTCAAAGAGAGAATTCGTCATGTCCCTAGGCAAATTGTTTCAGATATTAAATTCTCCAGTGGCCAAGAATGCACACCTTATTACTGGTCTGAATTCTTCAGCTTCAGCTTTCAGCCACAGAACCTTATTATAACTTTGCTTCATTAAAGAGCGCTTTCCCCACACCAGTACCCTTGTGCTAATGGTTTGTCCACACAGAGAAGCGTGGGGTGACGCACATACCCTCGGAGAGAGTTCGCGCAGAACAGCCAGTAAACTCAGTGTAAGATTACTACACAGGAATTCTCTGAGTAACCTAAATTAAAGTTGATTATCAAATCTTTTATTTAGACCAATTTGACATCTAAAAAAAAAAAAAATAAAGCATGGTCAGTGTGGTGGGAGGATGCTCCCAGTGCGCGCTGTATGACTGACAGCAGGTCCACCTGGAGCCACCAGCAAACATGGTGAGAGAGCCCTTGGAGCCACACGTCACTCCTGCTCTCCAGCTTCCCTCCTTGGTCCCCACACTCGAGCCAAGGGCACCGTCCCAGGGCCAGACGCAGCCCCAGCCACCCCCAGTCTGGAGCACACACACCACACGGCAGTGCTCATGGGGGGCTTGTTCCCACCACCAAGTGCTCCTTGTACAGCCACAGAATTGCCTAGGTTGGAACGGACTTTTAAGATCATCTAGTCCAAATGTCAACCTAACCCTGACAGAAACCACCACTAAACCATCATTAAGCACCACGTCTACCCATCTGTTAAATACTACCAGGGATGGTGACTCAACCACTTCCCTGGGCAGCCTGTTCCAACGCTTGACAACCCTTTCAGTGTAAACATTTTTCCTAATATCTAATGTAAACCTGCCCAGGTGCAACTTGAGGCCGTTTCCTCTTGTCCTGTCGTCTGTTCCTTGGGAGAAGAGCCTGATCCTCCCCCCCCCTTGGCTACCCCCTCCTTTCAGGGAGCTGTAGAGAGCGAGAAGGTCTCCCCTCAGCCCCCTTTTCTCCAGGCTGAACACCCCCAGCTCCCTCAGCCGCTCCTCACAAGACTTGTGCTCCAGACCCCTCGCCAGCTCCGTTGCCCTTCTCTGGACACACTCCAGCACCTCAACGTCTTTCTTAGTCCTTGTTCCTTGAGGTTACCCTCATATGCTGCAATACTGTCCCTCTCCCTCTGCAAAGCCTAGGGTTGCACAGCTGTCGCCCTACTGTAACAATTTTCTTTTTCAATTAAATACCCCAAAGGACCAAAGAAGAGAGACGATTCGCAGCAAATGGCTTATGGAAGCTGACCCAGAGCAGTGCCAACAGCCATTCCTTTTGGGGTGAAGTTGTGTCTCAGCAGTTCCTGGCCCCTAGTGATGTGCTGACACCATCACAGCTCACGCAGGAGGACACGGGCACCTCTCTGACAGCCTCCCATCCCATCTCCCGCGTTACAATAGACCGTACTGCATCAAACATCATTAAACCGCAATATCAACACAAAACCGGAGCGCCCCAGCGCAGCATTCACAGGGCTGCGGCTGCTGTTGTCACCACAAGCCCGAAGTGCAAAAAGCCACAGCCGCGCACAGCCACAGACCCGCAGGAAAACGCGCTGCACGTAGGCTGCTTCTGTGACCGTCTACACCTCACAGCACAGGGAACGCTTACTGTGTTTGGCGCAGAAAATTTCAAAATAAACACCACAGTACCCGATTGTTATTTTCCACTCAACTTTTGGAGGCTAAAGCAAGGGAAGGCGAAGGGGGAGGCGAAGCGCCGTTCCAATAGGTGTGTCCCGGTGTCTCCGGCGTGTTGCAGCTTGACAGCTCTCCCCGCTGCGTGGGCAGCGTTCATGCAAAGAGCCTGGCTCGTAACTCCAAGCAATAGCATAGCACAAATTTAACTCACTGCATGCCTTATGGCACCCGGCACTAGATAAAATAACAACCAGCACAACACTAGTACTGCCCTTGTACTCCTTCTCCAGGCTGTGACGCTCAACTATCCTTCAACATGCCGTGATCCACTGACGTTTGAGAGCTGTTCACTTTGCTGGGTGAAGGAGGTCTCCTGTTTTCCACACAGCATGAGTTTGGAGGCAATGATTTCTGCTACGGTCAACGGTGGCCTCATTTGCAGCTGCTGGGGTAAAGAGAGGGTGGCACCATTGGCATCCTCAGAGGGAAGCTCTGCTCCAAAGCACGGGATGCTCCTCTGTGCAGATGCCACGTTTTCAAGGAAAAAGGCTGCCTTGGTAACAAGTGGCTTTTTTTGTGACATAGCATCATAGCTATCAAGCCTGGGTTTAATCTAGGAGGTACTGGAGGGCTCTTGGTGATAAACATCCCATTACCTATGATTCTTATAAACGCAGCATTCTTGTGGAAGAGGCAATTTATTTTCACACTCTACTCTGCAGTACTGAGGCTGATAACAAACAAATGTGTTTTGGCTCCGAGACAGCTCCAGCTTCAAGAGTTCTGCATTTTCCGATCATCTTTATTTTAAAAAGATGTACTTCTTGGCCTTGCAGTACAGAGCGAGAGACTGTTTCTTGCGTGTCAAAGGGTGGAAGAGGCTCACAGCATATTTCAGCCATCTCAGGAGACTATAAAACCCAGCAGCGCTGAGCTCACCTAAGTCATCTCCCCATGCACCCCCTCCTTCACCTGCTTCCAGACTGCCTTCAATTATTTATTTTTTTTTTGGCATAGCCTCCGGAGTCAACAGTTGGTTATTTTTCTCATTTCTATACTAAAAGAGTACTCATTGTGGAAATTATGACTTTTTAGGGCTTCTTGACATCCCTACAGTATTTTGTATAGCAAAATAATTGAAACACGAATCAAACCCTTGACCATTTTAAGTCTGGTGACCCACCGTTAGTAGCTAGTGGGGAGTGGGGGCGTGAGGTACCAGGGATGGAGGAGTGTGCTAGAGCACAGCAAGCCAGCAGTCTCACCCCAGGTCTTGGGGGGGCTTCCCCCAGCTTTTGGGCAGAAGAACGGGTAGAGTCCAGCATTTCTGACAACTCTTTCACCAGAGAGGCATCTTATCAACGCTTATAAATACTGAAAGGGTGGGTGTCAGGAGGATGGGGCCAGGCTCTTTTCAGTGGTGCCCAGCGACAGGACAAGAGGTAATGGGCACAAACTTGAGCATAGGAAGTTCCACCTAAACATGAGGAGGAACTTCTTTCCTGTGAGGGTGGCAGAGCCCTGGCACAGGCTGCCCAGAGAGGTGGGGGAGTCTCCGTCTCTGGAGACATTCCAAACCCGCCTGGACGCGTTCCTGTGCCACCTGCTCTGGGTGACCCTGCTCTGGCAGGGGGTTGGACTGGATCATCTCCAGAAGTCCCTTCCAACCCCTGCCAGTCTGTGATTCTGTGAAATTGTTAGGGAAGCTGGAGGTGTCATCTGGAAATGAAAGGGGACTGTCAGCATGGAAGGAGTTCAAAGAGGAGAGTTCCCAGAAGCTTGGTCTTGGGGCAGAATGTATTAGATATTTTCATTAATATTCTTGGCACAGGAAATAAGAGCATGCTGATGAATTTTGCTGATAGCATAAGATCGGGAAGGACTGTCAAATAGATGAAGATGGGAACATCCATTCTGGGAGAATGGGATCAGAACAGACCAGAATAAAAGAGTACGCTGAATTTATTAGTATGGTGAATAGAGTTGTGCCGCTCAGCATTAACAGTGACAATTTATGTCAAGCTTATCAGCTGAAAATGACAAAGCGTAGAAGACATGGAAGTTAGCTGGAAGCTAAAAAGCTTCCAGCTACTGAGAGAGATTCTGAAGTATCTTTCCAGATGAGGGCAAATCCCTACCTAACCTTAGTCTGGAGCTGGGTAGATACGCAGAGATGGTGTGAGGTGGTTGCCTGTGAGAGCTGGTGACAAGGTTCAGTATCTCTGGTAGAGGCAGGAACTTTGAATTGCAGCTGCTCACATCTGTTCTGCAAATCACCAGGTGCTTTTGCTAATTAAGCCCTTTTCATGATGACTATCTCCACTACCCTTTTCTACTTTCTTTTTTTTTTAGGGTCACCGCTGAACATCATAGCTCCATATATACATTTCTTTGCAAAATATTTACTGGAAAGGGTTCAAAGTAGACCTTGCTCCAGACTGTAGTGTCTTCTTACCTGAGAGCAGACATCACAGAATGGCAGGGGTTGGAAGGGACCTCTGGAGATCATCCAGACCAACCCCCTGCCAGAGCAGGGTCACCCAGAGCAGGCTGCTCAGGAACGCGTCCAGGCGGGTTTGGAATGTCTCCAGAGACGGAGACTCCACCACCTCTCTGGGCAGCCTGTGCCAGGGCTCTGCCACCCTCACAGGAAAGAAGTTCCTCCTCATGTTGAGATGGAACTTCCTATGTTCAAGTTTGTGCCCATTATCTCTTGTCCTGTTGCCGGGCACCACTGAAGAGAGCCTGGCCCCATCCTCCTGACACCCACCCTTTCAGTATTTATAAGCATTGATAAGATCCCCCCTCAGCCGTCTTTTTTCCAGACTGGAGAGACCCAAACCCCTCAGCCTTTCTTCATCAGAGAGGTGTTCCAGTCCCCTCATCATCTTGGTAGCCCTTTGGTGTCCCCTCTCCAGCAGTTCCCTGTCCTTCTTGAACCGGGGAGCCCAGAACTGGACACAGTACTCCAGGTGCGGCCTCACCAGGGCAGAGTAGAGGGGGAGGATGACCTCCCTCAACCTGCCTGCCACCCTCACCACCCAACTGAGCAGACTTTTCTCTACAAAGAAACCCTTTGCGGAGATGCTAGCCTTTGTGTATATGAAACACTATTACCCTAAACACATCACATACTTCAGAGGGAAGAGGGCAAGGTACATAAGGTCACTGTCTTCTGAAGTTTCTGCGGGGTGGCTGGATGAAAGTCAAAGCCACCCATAACAAGATGGTGTGATACTGAGGAACACAGGAGGAACACTAGGAGTAAAGCCGGCGTGTGAGCGGAGACAGGAACATCCTTTAGCACACCCTCACTTCCAAGCGAGTTGTTACACTCAGGACACAAAGGCTCTATTTCTCCTCTTAGTAGCAAGATGTCTCCAGCAAAACCTGGGTTAGAAATAGAGATATTTGCAATGCTTTTATTACCATTATAGTTCATCCAAGATGATGTGTCTGGTTTGAAAGTCGCAAAAAAACATAGTCTTGTTAAAAATGCTGCCAAAAAGCTAAATGAAAACAGCCCGCTGCTGAATCCTGTGTTTGCAGCATTACCAGTGGGTTTTTTCAAGGGTGTTTATATAGACCGAGTTTCATTTAACAAGGCAAAAGCCGGAGCTCTCACATACTCCATTATTTCTCTGCAGGTCCTTCTCACCAGGGTTAAGTCTTTACACTACTTCCAAGCAAAGCAGCCAAGAAAAAGAAGAAACAAATGCTACTACTACTGAGCACAGAGGCCTCCTTTGCAAGAAATGTGATTTACGGAATGAAGTTCCTGGCATGTCTGCCGCGGGCTGTCACAACGTGTGCCTAAAATCCAAGGCTGAAATATGATCCCCGTTCCTTCCAAGATGCCTTGTGGCTTCTAGCAAGTTCTTCTGTAAGCGCAAGCAACCCTTTTCTCAGGATCTCTGCTCTTCCTGCGTGCTGCTGTGCCTGAATGGGTCTTTGCCCACCCGAGTGCTGCCTGGGGACGAGGACCCTCCGAATTTCCTACAAAGCTGGTGTGAGTGAGCCTCGCTTTGTTGAAAGTTCTGGAAACTCTTTCATGTATTTTGGAGAATTAACACCAAATTTTAAACCGCAAGATGGGAGATTTAGATTAGATATCAGGAAGCAATTCTTTGCTGTGAGGGTGGTGAGCCCCTGGCCCAGGTTGCCCAGAGAAGCTGTGGCTGCCCCATCCCTGGAGGGGTTCAAGGCCAGGCTGGATGGGGCTTGGAGCAACCTGGTCTGGTGGGAGGTGTCCCTGCCCAGGGCAGGGGGGTGGAACGGGATGATCTTTAAGGTCCCTTCCAATTCTAACCATTCTGATTCTGTGAACACACTTGGAGAGACATGGAGCAAAGCTTGTCCCGGTACCTTGGGTTAGGCTCTGTGTTCATACTATCTTCAGCTCTCTGCTGCCCACGCTTGTACGTTGGACACCTGTGGAGATCTTTTTCCATAAGTTGCCAAAATGGCAAGCAGACAATAGCAGCTTGAGGGCTTTCTGGCCCTGAACTGTTGACATAGAAGACATTTTCACCCCCTTTTTGCAGTCCTTTAGGCATTCCTTTTCCTTTACGTGAAGCAAATGCCTTTTTACTATTAAGCTTTTCCTCAGCTGCATTTCAAACCCAGAAAATATTTTATCTCTAATGAAAATTCCCCCTCATTTTGCTGCCGTCTTTGAAACCAGGGAGAAGGCAGCGTTTGTAGACCACCATGGTCTCCCTCGCCTTGCAGTAACGGAGACCCCATCATTGTAGGCCCCCTTTTTGCCAGCCTCTCCCCAGGCTGCGAGGTGACCCAGCCCTTGCCGGCAGATCTCATCACATCCCATGCTGGCTGATCCCATGGGAGACAATGCCAAGGGCCTCCAGGTGGGGAACTGCCAGAGATCAGAGTTCACAAGCTCCTGATGGACTTCATTAGCGAGGATTGCGAACACACAAATAACCTCTCTCCCATGCTTTTGGGCAGAACCCAGTATATCAGTTATACAAAGGAGAAGTGTTGCTAATGTATATCACCTGCTCAATGATCAGGTATTTTCTAAGAGTAGTAGCTAACGAACTGACAAAGTTTTCCACAGAACAAAAAGATAGACACAACTGAGGCAAAAAAAGTCAGCCTGACCATTGACTTTGTGTTTGCTTCGGCGGGTTTTGGCGCTGACCCCACTGGAGCCACAAAGTTTTGAAATTCAGTTTCTTCATTCTCATCTTTCAGTTTTACAGTAGACCGTTTTTTTTCTTCCCACAAATGTCTCCGAGGCCGTGTGGGATGTGGTCCAGCTCCCATTAAGGTCAATGGGAGTGCTGCCACTGGCTTCCCCGTGGGTCTCAGCCCTCTCCCATTGTATTACATTTCCAACTGCAATTGGAGACAGCTTATTTCAATTTTTTCCTCTCCTAGTGCCCACAATGGGCAAAGTATTTTCCAACTAGAAAAGAAGGTCCCACTGAATGTCCCTAAATTCTCTAGAGATACTGGAAAAATCCTTATAATTAAATACATTTGACATGCAAGATCACAACTGTTCTCTAATAAGATTTTTTTTTTTTTAAAGGCTCCTCTCCCATGTAGCTTTGCTTTACTGTAAAATAGCAGGGATTAAGTCCTGATTCTGCTGAAGTTTATGGGAGTTTTTCCAGTTAGCTTCGTTGGGGCCATATTGTCTTCCTTCGTCTCCATCTTTAGCACCACCAGACCACTATTGAAAACGTCCCGACAGGAACCAACAATGGCACAAGGGTCAGTTTGTCGCTGTCAGTGACAAATTTGCCAGACTATCTTAATCAAAATGCACCCAAAGGGAAAAAAAAAAAAAAATCTCTAAAAGGACTGGAAGTGCATGCAAACTGCATTAGTTTATTTTCAGAAAAACAGAAGCCTTATGCAAAACTTGATTGCGCTTAAGGAGCGGTGAACACAGAGATCTGACAGTAGAAGTGGCAGGGCAGTAGCTCCCCGCTCTTACACAGAGACTGAAAACATCGCACCATCATAAACCATTAGGAAGTCCACAGTGAGGATTTAAGAAATGCGACAGTGCTGAGAACCACTTGGAAGTGGGAACATTAAACATAAGTCTGTTTACAGAAGGCTTCATCCTCATATTAATGTCTGTTTTGGATAAACTGATTAATCTTCAGGAAAAAAAAAAAGTAAATTAGGAGATCTTCCCCCAGACAGCAAACCAATAAAGAGCAAAATGTTAGTTACACTGTCTGATGTGAAGTGTTAAGGAAAACTACTCCTAGCAGGTACTAACATCAAACCTTTATATAAACGCTTTGAGACAGACGCTTTAAAGACATCACGGACATCCCAAAGTGGGGATTTCACAAAGGAGACATGAATTTACAGTGGTTAAAAAAAAAAAACCAAAAGCACAAAAACGACACCTTTATGCATGAAGAGCTCAGTCTCTTCTCCATGACGAATTGATTGGGGCCATATATTTGGGACTCAGTCTAGCTCGCTAGGAAAATTCGAGTGATAGCTGCCAGCCACCAGAAAAATAATGGACAGTGACTAAGAGCCCCCGTTTGCTGCACGTGCTACAGCGATCCGTGACATCTTGTTCTCATTCCTTAAGCGAAACCAACCCAGTTACATTTGGTATTCACGATCCAGACTTGAAGGCAAAAGTTGCTTCATAGATGTTCCCAGCTACACGACTTCTTCCATAACTTGGGGAAAAGGCACGGATTTTGTTGTTGTTGTGCTACAGTACCACAGATTAATTACATCATCCAGCACTGCCATTTTGCCACCAGTATACTCCTCATCTGGAGTTTTTATTGATTATCCCTATTATTCGGTATATCGGGACTTAGCCTCCAGCAGCCTGGCAGGGCTCTGTCCCCTACCAAGATGTTGCCTGTGCATGGCAGATCCTGCGTCCCATCCGTGCTCTTGCCGAGACATTTGCATTATAGAGCCAGGCTGAAACCGCTCACTTAAAATCAGAGGAGGGAAGCGATTAGAAAAACCCAAAGCAGGTAAGAACACCATGGTGGAGAGGCAGATCCCTTACTGGGATGCTGTCCCAAGGTGAACGCTGAGAGGATGCGTTCCTGCTGTGCCAGGCTTGAGTAGTCATTGTGGAAATGTTTCTTTTTCCTTCATTTACAAATGGATCTCACATATATGTAGGCTTCTTGCTTTTGGTCCGGTATTATCTTCTCTGCACTGATCTCTTAACATCTGCTGTGGCTGTTGTGCTGCTCCATCAGCCTGGACAGCTTTAATTCTGCTGTCAAGGTTGCCATGGCTGGTAGCAAACCGGCTGCCAGACCAGTGTCTCAAAGTCACGAACGCTGCACTGGTGTCAAGCTTACGCATACGCTTACGCTTTATTTACCGAGGTAAAGCAAGCTGCATGTATTCTTTATTTACCAAAAAAAACGTCCACCTTTGGGTGGCATGAACCCAAAGGAGGAACTCTGAAACCGCCTCCTGCTGCTGCTGGAAGGAGGCAGAGCCAAGGTGCCTCCTGCAACATCAGCCCGGGCTGAGCTTGGAGCCACTGGGTGTGAGTTAGAGCATCCCTCCGGCCTGTCTGACACAGCTTGTCGGAGGGAGCCTTGGCAGGGCCCCGGCATCAGCAGTGTGCACTAGAGGCCACTTTTGCGCACCCACTTCTGGTCTTAGTCATCTGCCATTTATATCGGCCTTTAGACTGGTTTAATTAACTGCTGTAGCAAAAAAAAAAAAGTTTGTGCATACCTAAAGATACATAAATAATTCCATTAACTAAAAGAGATACGTAAGCAATACCTGGAGCTCATACGACAATATCTAAAATGAAAAACATCTCATTATGGTATCGATCCATAGCATCTTCTGCCCTAGCCACCACTCAAAAAGGCATATTAAGTTCTTGTCAGAGAGTTTAGGTTCTGCTAATCACCTACCAGAGGATCTGGAGGGCATATTGGACTTCCTCCCTCTTTATCCCCCTTTTCTCTCCTCTGCATTTTGGGGGTGGGGAATGAAGAAACAAAGAGTGTACCTGCAGTGTAAGTGCCCCGGGTGGGAGCTCCTTGTCTTCCTCTGCACAAAAGCGCCAAGCCCTCCTGGCTGAGCTACAGTAGCATCAAGATGCTTGAAATACCTGCCCTGTTTTTGGGGATCTACTAGCTTTCCCAGCTGTAGGATTGATTTCCTGGGACACAAACAAGAGAGAGAGTTCATATTTCTAGGGTAAGTGACATTAGTTTGCCCCCATTTCAGGCAGACCCCATTAGCCAGCTGGTGGCTTCTCAGCAACATCAATGAAACGCCACTTCCTACTGGAGCTTGGACTAAGAGCTGGAGATAAAGCATCTGTGCTGTGAAGATCTCATGGCTTAATAGAGAAGGCAAGTCAGAGATCTTTTAAGTAGCAGCATACTTCAAGTTCATGCACTGAGAAGCACCAGGAAGGATGACAAGCCATTGGCCAAATAAGACAGGCATCTCCAGGGAATCCAAGAGGGAGAAATACACGTTGTCCATTTCTTTAACATTTTTAAGCATGGATAATACTACTTTGAACACAGAGAGTGATTTTCACCTGTAACTAGCAGGACAAGCTGGACAAATACCACTATCCATGACTTAAAAAGCAAACCTGGAGCCCCAGTTCAGCAGAGCATTTGTTATACATTGATATTGAACACCTCTGTAAGCCCCACTGAAGCTAATAAAACTTAGAGATATGCCGACATTATTTGTTCGACAGCGATCAGCTCAGGGACGTGCTTAAAGTACTTCCAGGGTTCAAGGAACTGAGCTGAAGACACTATTCCTGGTCTCCCTTCTATTCTTATTATTTATGTGTTCATTAAGAAAGTTATTCACTTTTTCTCCATCGTCTTTCACAATAATGACTCTCCACAACAGCTGTGGACAAGATTCCTCCCTGGTTTGAGGGCACATAATCCTTAGCCTGGGCAAGACAAACAGGCTCAGCTGCATAAAACAAATACGGATCTTGCTAGTATTTTTCCATATCTAAGAAAACCTACACTGTTTTGTGGGGTTTTTTTGGTTTTTTTTTTTTTTTAAAAACCAAACACATCAAAAAGTTGATAAGTGGAGCATGTGCAGCCAAAAGTGTTTGTACCTTTTGTCGGTTTATTAAAAGTTAATATAAGTTGTTCATGAACATACTGAATGGATTTTACTAGTTTCCCATGGTGGAGCCCAGGCTGGCATTGCTTTAGACGTTTTACTGGGGAAGAAATGTCAAGCATGCACTCATCCCTCTGACTGCAGCTCAAATCAAACAAACCCGGCTAGACATCTAATAACAAGCTTTGTTCACTCTAGAATGGCAGCTACGGAAACATGCCTCGTTTTATATATTGTTATATACGCACAATCTGAAAAGGACACGGCAAAAGCAACAGGCACCGCTCTTTCTTTTTGAAATGACCACTTTCAAGCTACCTTTTTAACCAAGAAAAAACAACCAACACAGGACTTCCAGTAAGAATGTCTTCATAATTCCATTTTCCCCGTCATAAGTTGTGATTCATGTAAATAGATTGTCTTACTAGTAGAAGTTGGTGACATATATGGAAACCAATGTTACCCAAACTTGAAAGTAAATTAGAGCTAGTTGTTTGGGATTAATTTATGAAGGCAATATGACATGCCTTGTTTGCAGCTCCAGTGCCAAAATAAAGAACGAGCACAATTTATAGTTTGTTTCTTATAGAAAAATTAAAAAGTTTAAGTGTTAATTTTTTGCAGCTATGTTCAAGAGATGGTCTAAAGAGAGAAGAACACTTTGTGAGGTCTGCTGCTGCTCCGGCTTCAGGCTGGTTTGCTATTTCCCCTTTTAGAAGCCAAAAACCCCTTTCAATCAGCATCTGACAGCTTTGCGGGGTTCCACAGGGAAGAGGGGAGGAAGGCATTTTCTCCTCTGTTCTGTTGGAGAAGTCAACTTGAAGCAGTCCTGGCATGGTTGGAGATGCCTCCGTAACTGGACCCTCAAAATGAGCAGCCCGGTGCCTTGAATAACTATATACATTCACCTCTTTATTTCTAAATTCCTATGTCTACATTCTAAATATTTACCCTAGCAAATATTGTCCAGCCTATGGATTCCAGCTGCAGAAAGCATTGTCTAGATGGGCTGAAGGGCCTTGAGGAGGCTCCCGGGCACCCAAAGCACCAGACTGACGTTCTTCCAAAACAGCTTCTTATCATAGTAACGCAAAAAGGTCACAGTAAGCGTTTGCAGCCTCTCTCAGCAAAGGGAATAAATGTGCAAACAAAGCCATTAGCAGTTTCCAAAATAAACTCCTACACCCAGTGGCCAGGACCGCAGCTTGCCACATACGCACGGCGGAGAAACGCTTGTCAGCCCAGCAGCTGCGGAGAGCTGCGAGCCAAACCAGCATTCTCCATTTGACCCAACAATACCGCCTTAATTAATTGGTTTGCTACTCTAAACTTAAAAGCATTAAAGATAAGCACAGGGAGATCAAGAGAAAGGTTTTCGCCTGTCAGCCCACTTTGTTATTGCTCTCTCCAATTAATATTCACATCAAACAGGTGTCACTTTAAAAATAAAATAAAATAAAAAACCCCAAACAAAACCAAAACCCAAACCCTTACATTATTCCTGAAAGGACGTACACACAAGTTACCAGGGAGCCATCTGTGCCACAAAAATTTCAGCAGAGATGCATCAGCCAGAAAAGAAAAAAAAAAAAAAAACACAACAAAACCAACAGTAGTAAAAGCAAACATTCCGATGTAAGATACGGCAAAAATGTTTGAGTCAGCTCTAATAAAGATTTTTGCTGATTATTATTTTCCTTATCAGGCTGGCAGGGACGATTCCCCCCTCTTGCACTTCCCCAGTGCCCCGGGGCAGGTGACCCTCTCTCCCCTCCACCCTCCATATCCAGATCCTTCTTGCTCCGTTCCCAGGGGCTCCTCTGTCTCTCCTCTCTCCCAGAGTTTGTTTTCCTGCTGCCATGGTTCTCCCGTTGCTGGTATAAACAGGAGCAGGAGTCTCCTGCGTGACTTGGGCTCTGTTTGCTTTGGTGGGATCTCCTAGTCACTTCTGTGAGAGCAGCACCAGGTCCTCCAAACACCAACCCTTTCAAACCCGGGCTTGCCCTCGCCCTAGAAATCTCCCACAGATTTTGTAGCATCAAACCAAAGATGCATCAGCACACCCTCCTCGCTGCCTTCCGCAGGTCTCCCACCTAATCCCTTACCTTCAGGTTACAGAGCCCACAGAGCACAAAACACATCTCCTTCTGGGCTGAAAAGCTCCTGATATCTTCCAGCAGCACCAGAAACTACTGAGTAAGGCCATATAAAACCTGGTTTGAAACAAGCATTCAAACAGCTGAAGAGGAGTTGAATAATTGATAGTGACAGGTATTAACGGGGCAAACGAATTTACTGGGGCTGCAATTACACCCAGGTTGTACTCGCCTGAAACGTTAACTGTCTGATGAGACTTAACACCCAGCTAATTAGCTTTAAAAAGTCATTTCCATGTGCCACCACCATCGTTTACTCACAGAAGGGAAGCAGAGTGTCTGGCAATTGCCAGGGCCGTCAATCCAGGGCTAGCGGCTAATCCTGTTTTATTACCATCATTAGCCAAACACACGGGCCATCCACAGAGCAGCTGTCTGCCCTTCCCCTCTCTCCCACCTCTGCGTCTCCGCACACCAGATACTGCTTCCCAGTCCACCCAGGTTACCATCTCCCAGTCCTCCTGCCCTTTATCCCTCCCGCCGGGGAGGTATTGATGTTACACAGCTGGCCTGAGTCTTCTCGTGGTCCAGCAGGGCCCTGGAAGCACACCTCCTCCCACCTGGAGCTCCAGGAGGGGCTTCCCCACAGCTGGGCTTAGTTCTGAAGATTAAACTAGTCCCTCTCCTGCGGCTGGATGTGCCCATTCCTCCCCAAAACCAGTTCCTCTACAGCCAGAGCTCCTACCTGGGCTCTGCTCACCCATCCCCACTCCTGCCTCTACGTTTTGTCCTCTCCCAGACTCTGCTCTCAGAGAAGACGCCGTTGAACTCTCAGTAAAAGGGTCTAAGCTGGCTGAGATCAAAAAGCATTTATAAGAAAACATCCTTAAAAGGTTTTAAATACAAAAGACTAATGTAAACCAAGAAGAGAGTGTGTAGAGAGTCTGCAGGCTCCGGCCAGGGGGGCCGTGGGGATTTGCAACACCTGAGAGGTGAAAATGTGCAAAGATCCATGCCAGGACGCAAAATGGAGGAGAGTAATCCATGAACATTCAACGTTTAGCTTATTTCAGGGAGAGGTGAGGAGAATAAATGAAAACCATTGTTAGAGCCTTGCACGGAACAGTCTGCAGATTTTATTTATTTAACTTTAGCTGGTCCTTGGACTTCTTTTTCCAAAAGGCATGTCTCTTTTCATTAAAAAAAGGTGGCAAAGCACAGCTTTAAAGAATATTCTTCAGTACTGGAGTTATTTTACCTGCATGGCAAGGAGCAGGCAGGCTTTCTTCCAGGCTGCAGAGAGAAACAAAGAACGAGCTCACACCTGCGCCTGATGCCAAAGTAAGTAAACAAATGCACCCTGAGTTATGGGACCTTCCTGCTCTCAGCTGCGTTTGCTTGTTTGCTTACCCAGCTCCTTTTCTTCATGGCAACGGGCCATTCGAAAAATCCTTTATCTGCTACTATTTACACTAAGATTTCTGTTTTACAAAGTATGTCACGGAGAGCACAAACCAACATCTTCAAGCCCAGATGCCAAATGTTGGGTTTCTCAACGTGTGCTCGCCCTCCTGAAGCAGAGCTAGCCGATTTCCCAGAGTACAAAACTCCATCAGATCTTTTTTTTTTTCCCCTCCGTTACGAATGCCCCAGGCCAGACATCCAGTTTTTGATCCATCCGAAGCCTGCCCGAACTGCTGGAAAGCCACCCCCAGGAATTTGTGAGCGTATCAATCCCTGCGCTGGCCCTGCTATGCTAGGAATCCCGCGGTCCTGTGGCTGCCTGATAACCGGGAATATCACCAGATGAAAGGAGAAGAGGAATGAGTCGGAGGACAGAAAAAGAGGACGGAGCAGAAAATACCAGAAAATAACCTTACCAACATCATATGCTAAGTTAGCTGACTAAAAGCACTTTCTTTCTGCATTCTTCACCCAGCATCAAATGACAGAGCCAATAATGTTATCATGTGCCAGCCCGCACAAGCCAAGCCTCGCTAATCTTTCCTCATTCATTCTTTCCCCGCTGCCCCGCAGTACGCCGTCCCAAGGAGCTGAATTGCCCCTTTGTTATTTCAGGTACAGTCACTAGCCCTGGTACAAACCCATTCCTCCTCCTTAGAGCCCCCATTGTCCCCCGTTGTTTACTGCGGGCGCCTTCGCACTCGGCAGCATCGGGACATCTGGTGACTAGCAGCACTAAGCATCACCCAGCAAGGCACGGAAACAAAGCCCATCAGTATCTCTTTGTGTGCCAGCACCTCAGATGAGAAAGGACCAGATAAATGAGGTTTCTGGAGGAGCGGCTTATCCTTCCTTTCATTTCCTTCGCGGTATCACAATCCCAGATAGGAAGGGACCGCCGTCTCAGGGCAAGAAGTTCATTCAGGTGACTGCAGCGTGCGCTACCCAAGTCACAACCTGTAAAGTGATGCTAAGGCACTTCACAGGCAGCTGACAGCCACAGACCAGCTTTGCGGCCCGTTTGCAGTATATATTCTCATGCCATGTAATTCAGTGATCCCAGGCCAAAACCCCAGTTCAAAGCAACTGGTGGGAGGTTTTCAAAGCAAAATAGACTGGTGGGAAGGGTTTTCAGACACTCACCACTGGCCCCGTTGCTTGTTGAACCCCACTTTCACCAGGAGGGTCTGTGACAAGGGACTAAGCCAGGACCAGGCGCGTTGGAAAGGCCCGACCAATTTGCCCACTTGATAGAAAGCCTTTGTGCTGCATTTATTGTCCGCTCGTTAGAGAGGAGGAAGCTACGGAGCAAGGCAGAGCCATAGTGCACGGGGTTTTCAAGGAATGAGAGAAAGTAAGAGCAGATGAATCAAGCGGCTGTATTTTTTTAGTTGCCTGAGACAACCTTACAAAAAGAAAGACACGGTCAGAGCCCTGAGGAGCATGCAAACAAAGCTCATCATGGCACCGCAGGAGAAAGATAATATTAGGCAGCAAGGAGGAAACCGAGAGATTAACAAGTTAAAGAACAGGGTCATTTATTCAGTAAGGCAAACCCTTACCTTAAATTAACTGCGCTTATACAATCTGTATTTATGTTTTGTAATTGCTTTACTCCTAATGTGCAGCACGATTGAAAAGTACCTAAGAGTGAGCCTGTGTTGGATCCATCCTGCTTCCCACAGCGGATGCGGGGTAGCATCCGTAGCAGTGGACGCCTGGTCCCCACAGTTCCTACCAGCTTTCTGGGGGCTTTCTCAGCAGCTTCTTTCATCTGAGTCGCTGCGTTTCATCTCATCATGGATCCAGCCTTCACTCATCCGCTTAGTTCATTATTTAAATCCTTTCTATTTCTGTTCTTCGCAATATCCTGTGGCAATGAGTCCTGAAGTTAATTTTCTGGGGGGCAAAAATATTTTTTTCTGTTACTTTTCTTACCTGCTGCTTGATCTTTTCACTACTGATGCCCTTTTTATTGTAAGAAACGGTCAATAACCGTTCTCTAGTCATGTCTGCCTTCTAGACCCGACCAGGTTTCCCTCTCTCCTCCAGATCAGTAAGAGGATTGTTCAGCAAACAGCTTTGGGGAGAGCATATTTCCTCAAGGAGCAGGCAGCACGGAGGAAGGCAGAAAAGAGACATTAAGACAAACGTAACGGAAAGAACAAGGCTGTGGGAATTGGAAAGGTGCGAGGCACGGCTTGGGGTTGAGTGATTGATGCGAGGTCTTAAAGCACAGCCCAGAGGGTGATGAGTTTCATTTTCATAAAAAACACTGCAGTCATTATGTGGTGGCCAGAAGGCTGTGCAGCACTAAATATTGCTGATGTTTAAGAGCTTCTTTTTAAGAGCTCGGACCTTAAAATATCATGTGTGGGCACCAGCAAGCAGTTATTTGTGGTGAGTGGTTACCAACGGACAGAGAACCCAGCTACCATAAACATCGCAACTTTATTTTCTTCCTTTGTACTGCTATTCCCCAAATGTGCCAAATAAAACACATTCTTCCAAACAGACCCGCTATTATTTTACGGCCTCACCATGCTGGGTTAGAAATTGCAGCGTCATGAAAACATCCTTTAAATAAATAATAAAACCCGATATTCCTAAGACAGGGTCTTTCATCTCGAAGGAGCCTGCCCAGCCTCACAAACCCCCCACCACTTCCACCGCTGGGACAGGTAACGGCACTCAGCGACGCCACTCAACAGTTAAGGCCAGCGAATGTGGAGTAAGAAATTAAAAAAAAAAAATAATATCCCATTATCCTTACTGGGAAGTGGGCCAAGAGGCCGGAGCGAGCATCCCTCGATGGAAACATCCAGTGGGCTGCGAGCGATCGGGGTCCTGTTGTGACAGCACCTCGGGGAGGTGGGTACCACCGGGACGTCATCACTCTGAGCAAATTAGTTAACATTAGATTTAACATTGGGAATGCCCAAATCCTGGAGGTTTTTGTGAGTGATCTTCCATCTAGCTACTGCCTGCATGGTATCTGATGTTGTCTTGGTGCTCCACATAGTTCAACTTATTGTTCTTTGTGCGACAAAGAGCGCAAAGTAATTAATCTCCGGGAGCTTATTACGAAGACAGAGATTCCACTCGATTTCCACACTGTTTGTCCATCGGCAGAAAGAGCTTTTCCTGAAAACACGCTGGTAGCCCATGAAAATACACAACGTGCCTCCTGCACTGCTGTTTGCGTACCGCTGTGGGAGCGTTTTGCACACAAAGTAAAACTTCTACCCCATAGATTTTACAATCTAAATTGCAACAAAGCAAGGTAAAGCAGAATGCAACTGAAGGACAGAAAGAAGAAAATGAATCTCAAGCCACAAAAAGAAGTATGTGCTTGTGACAAATATACATGGGCTGCAAGTTTCCCGAATGAAAGGCAAGATGGAGAGGAAAATCCGAAGTTTACCAAAAAGGATGCACGATAAGAGATTTACAGAGCTTTTCCAGGGGAGGAAAAAGGCTTTGCCTGACAGAGGTTCAAATGAGTCAGGAAACAGAAAAAGCAAATTCAATGCCCAGTTATAAAAAAATCTAAATTTTTAGCCTGGACACAGCATTAATCACAACCCAGACTGAGAAACGCGGCGGAGACCGCAGCCTCAGAACAAAAAGCAACTCCCATCCAATGACTTCATCGTAAGCGATGCCTTCCTGGCATCGGCTGGCCTCGCTGCAGGAGGCTCTAGCCACCATCACCACTGGCGCGTTTGGGCGCTGGAATCACACCCAGACAGCGCTCACTTCCAGCTGGAAACCGGTCAGATCACCAAGATCGTGCTCCCAGAGCCGAGGCGAGCAGGCATCCAAAACCTCATGAAGCGTCGGTGGCTCCTGCGCGGAGACTTTCATTTTTCTTAGTGAAACAACACAGTATTGTGAGAATCGCCTACTTCAAGGTACGTCCAGTCATTTTCCTCCATTCCACTTCATTCTATGGAGCGAAGTCCATCATTCTGTGAAGGAAGGTGTTCCAATGTGACGTCATCCAGCAGTAAACGCAAATTTCAGTGAGCGCTTCAATTAGTGTCCCAGCAAAAATATACCTTCCCCTTTCATGCTTTTACATACGCTGAGGAAAGAAATACAAAAACATGTTTCTTTCTTTTTTCATTTTATTTCCATCACTTTTTCTTGCAGGTGTGGAGTGACATTTCAAGTAAGGAAGAGACCAAGGGACCATTTTCCCATCATTAGTGGAGAAACAAGGCTGCGGGTTTTTTATTTAAACTGTTTTTTTTGCACCAGTGAGGACAAGAACAACAAGGCTGTGCCATAAAGTCCCTCCGTGCCCTCCTCCAGACTCTGCTGCAGCAGGAATGCCAGTAAAAATGCTAGTTTTCTGCCGGGCTGCCCGGAGCCCCGCTTCCCTGGAAGCGATGCCGAAGCTCCGGCTGCCCACAGGCAACAGCCCCGAGCCGTGAACGCTGCATTCGAAATGTTCCTGAGGCCTGGATTTGGAAAAGGAAGGAAAATAACTATGTTTTAAAGAATCCCCTCTGAACTAAGTCTCATTTTAGGAAGCGTGTGGGTTTGGGGTTTTGTTTTTAATTTTAAAACAAACAATTCCATTTGGGGTGGCGCGTCAGAGGGCTCCTCTTAGGAAAGCAGCCGGGAGCACTTACGGATACCAAACGAGGACCCGGTGCCTTGTCATCCTCTGTTTGTAACTCGTTGTGGGAAAAACTAAAAGACATTCAGAGTTTTCATTGTCTAACTGTTCTTTGGGATCAGGCAGGCAATGGGCACGGTGATGGCATTAGTCCTGCAGCAGGCGGGCTCTGCAGATCCAAGCTCACGGCTGATTACGGGTTCAAATCTGTGGGTGCAAAATTAAAGGCTGAATTCCAACCCGTTTTTGAAAGTTGCCTTTCGAGTGGTGAAACGGGAGCCGCCACCCATTCCCCGGCTGCCTGCGATTTACCCGGGCTGTAAGCTCGCCCGGCACCATCGGCAGGTAAAGAGGCCCTCAGCCCTGGAAGCCAGGGCTAGAGAGAGTTAAGGGTACTACTTTTCCATGTAAACTGTGTTTGGGAAAGGAATGCCTTGAATTTTGATGCTATTGGCCGGGTTCTCGGCTCCGGGGCGGTAAGGCAGAGCAGCGCTACTGCATTCCACTTGCAAGGCTGAGGAGCGAGTATTAGCCACAAGTGAGCAGTAAAGGCAAGTGATTAACCAGCAGGGCTGCCTTCCACATCCCTCCCGCTGGAGGATGAAGAATGATGCAGCAAATAATAGGACGGTTGCAACAGTCAGGCAGAAGCTGGAACTTTTTAAATAAAAAAAAAAAAAAAAAAAAAATCTCTTTTTGTTTCTTGTCTGTCAGACTCAGACAAAAGCTGTTTCCTTCACATTAGATGACCTCTGCACGATCACCTCCACGAAGGATATTTTCAGTGGTGTATTCTTATCATCCGGCTTTTCCAAAGCTGGACCATGATGGCACCCGCGTATCCTAATCCTAATTTTGAGCTCCTTGCAATTAAGAGCAGAAAGTCGTGTGGTTTTGCGCGACGTTCTGGGAAGGCTGGGCACGGCTGGGAGTTGGCAGAGGAGACTCAGCTTCTGGGCAGAAAGCTGCAAGGAGCTTCGCTCAGTGGTGCGCAGAGCTCAGTCTTTCCATTCCGAGATCCAGGCCTGAATGCAACGCTCAATCCCTCTCACCAAGAGCCACAGGCTTGTTTTCTGAAGGGGGAAATAATGGCAGAGACACTGGGATGACAATAGTCCCTCCAACTCAGCATCTCAGATACCGTCTCGTGGGCATGGCCGGGGCTGGAGGAAGGTAGAAGCTCTCTCTAATCAACTCCGAGGCTACATTCCAGGTTTGAAAACCTAGGTAAGACCCAGAGGGAAGTCTGTCCCAGCCCCACATAATTTCCTCATGACTCTCAGCAGCTCTGCTCCTCCACTCCCCATCTCCTCTGCTGGCACTCGCAGCAGACGAATGCTGTCAGCTTGTTCGCCATGCTGGCGTGTCCGGGGAGAGGCAAAACAGATAAAGCTATTCATGGCGCCAAAAGGAGAGAGAGGGAGACGTCTCTCAACACTCTGCCAACATCCAGCCATGCAGTTCCAGCTGACTTCTCCCACCGGCAGTCCTCAGGTGAAGGCCTTGCTATGACACAGCACGGCAGCAAATCCAGCCCTGCTTCATCCCTGTGGCCTGGCTCCACTCCATGGGAGTCTGGCTCCCAGGAGCACATGGCAGAAGTCCCTGCAGACACTTCTGGAAGGCCGTCCTTCTGAAGGTCTACCTCATTTGATGACACCCAGCTCTTGACTGTGGACTGGCAGCTGTCTGGGACACTGCTGAGAATCCCAAGGTAGCACTTGGCTCCCCAAACTGGAGACAGAACAACAACCGGGTACCGTAGACCCACAACAGTCAAGATATGCATTACGCTTGAGGAGCAAAGGGCTGGGCATTCACTCTCCTCCTTGTGGAGGAGTCACCTGTTCACACCATAAATGCTTTTCAACCCCCTGAGATCACTGAAGAACTCCTTCATTCATTCTGGCACAGCTAGGAGATGCTGGAAACGTCAGGCCTCTGGAAACCCAGCAGCTGAGCTAAAATGCCCCAGCCCTTAGATCTGCCAGGTTCATGTGCTGCGATATCCAGGCTAACACAATTAATTCTAGAATCAAAATCTGTGATCTGAAGTGGTTTCACTTTGTAGGAATTTGGCAGCACCGGTAGCAATACAGTAGCCAAAGTCTAGCATTTACCCCAGGAGCAGTATCTCTGGCGATCATTTTTTTTAAATTTACGTAAAGCAGCACAATGCCATTAAAGTCCGTGGAGTGACGGGAGCTCATTCAGCTTTTTTTATCTCCAAGTGATGTACATCAGGAGCATACATTTTTTCGCTTTTCTCTTTCTCCTGTGAGCTTTACCACTTCATGCAACAGAAAAGGTCTTTCAGGAACGAGGTCCTTTTTAAAGCTTGACCCTGATGACCCTTCAGTCCTCAATAGCTTGAGACAGCCCCTGAAAGCCTCACCCTCAAGTCCTGTGTTTTGGTAATATAACTCTCTTATACCAATGCTCCCTCAGGTTCCTATCCTGGGGTGCCAGCAGGCAGGCTGGGAAAGCATCACCAGGGCTGAAGAGGAGAAGGTGATGACAGAGGCTGCAGGGAGAGAACCACGTCTGGACAGGAGAGGAATCCAGAGGAGGAGCAGTCCCTCTGAGTCACTGCTTCCACCTGGCAGGACTGATTTATCCCAAACCCAGGCTCCAAAGACAATGCCACAGTCCAAGACAACCTCTCCTCCCTCTGGACCCGAGCTGTTTGCCACACCCCTGGCTGGGTCTGCACCATGCCCACCACCCGGCCACATCACCCTTGCTTGTAGCCCTGAGCCGCCGAAGGGCAGCACGTGTCCTGGTGTCCGTGCTGGGGGGGGCGTTGAGCTGGGCTCAAGAGCAGTGCAGGCACGACCGCTGATTTCACTGGCCATTTCCTTGACAGCAATTACGGCGTCGGTGGCATTTCTAACTTCAAATCCCAGCTTTAATTACATTGGAGCGGGATGTTTCTTTCTTCTCCCCATTTTCTGCCTCATTACTGGAGATGAACCGAAGAGCCAAACTTCAAAATTAATTCCAGTTGCCAAATTACCTTTCACACTCGCTGTTAATACCATTAGTGTTTTACGTTATTCCCATAGATACATTACCGGGCAAACATACACAGTCCTTGCCCTGAAGAAATTATGGTACAGGCTTGAGATGTGACAAGGAACAAGTCCTAACAGCGCGGGGGCTGGAAGGAATGAGGTAATGAGCGCGCAGTTGCTCATGGCAGGCACGTGCACAGCTCGGCGCGTTTCTGCTGAGAGATTAAATAATTTTTTGTTTATTTAATTATTAAACTCAGAAGAATTTCTAGCCACCCTCACGGGATCTGGAAGCGCAGTTTTGATTCAGGTCTCTTGCTCGTGTCTAAATTAAAAATGAAGAACAGATGGTGGGTTATTAGATGGCTGCAGCAGAAGCTGACAATCTGTTCTGTCCCCACGTAGGCAGGGGAGCTCCGGGAAGTGAACGGTACAATATGTGGTCTCCGTTCCTAGACGTGTCTTGCAGGTGTTGATCCAGTGTCTCTGCACATAAATGAAGCCGCCGGGCTTGTGTCCTCCAGCCGAGCTTCTCCGCCAGCGGACGCGCTCTGAAGGTTACTTGCGAAGGGAGAGGAAGGACATCAAAGGCTACAGTGAACGTACATCTCTAATCTTCACCGAAGCTAAACCCCTACGTTGCAGACAGAATCAGAACCTGCTTTGCCTGTAGAAAATGCAGGTTGAATTCTTCACTATTTAAGAAACCAATATATTAAAGTATTATCAAATCCTCTGTTCTGCTGTAACCGCATTATCAACAGAACCAAAGAAACCGCCAGTGACAAAACAAAGAGGTTCCATGAAGAAATCAGTGTTTCATGTCGCAAGAAAGAAATCACGTTAACAGACGGGGACGGGCGGTATTGGAGGATGCTTTTGCGAGGGAACGGGTACAGCTCGGGTGTGCTCACGCGATGAAGGACACAGGAAGGCTGCGCTACAAGGTTCTCTTAATGGACACGCAGTATCTCCTTAAACAGCTTAGGTAACAACATGTAGCGCCAAAACAATTTGTGAAATCACCCCGGTCAGAGAAAACGAGTGTTGGACTCTTCCGATAAATACGTGTTTTACACACATTTTACCTGGGCGTGAAGTGCCTTCGTGCCTTCGTGCCTGCGGCTCCCTTTCAGCCCAATGACTTTTTTTGCCATCTCCACATCCCAAGTTATTGTGTCGAGCACTTGACAAGTGCTTCAGACATGACACAAATCCCTACCCAGCATGGCACGACACAGCAGGCTTTTGGGAAACCTTCGCAAACCTCAGCCAACCAGCCAGCAGCATTGTCCAAGGCCAGCAGAAGGGGCTGCATATCGCCCCAGGACGACGGTGTCTATTTGGGGTTATTTAGCAGTAACCTCTGGAACAAGGAGAAGGAATTATGATGCTGGCAAGGGTCTTGGGAGACCAAAATTCAAAATTCCCCTCTGCCTCTTCGAGACGTTGCACAAGCTATTTAATTCTGCTTTTCAGGACTTCTCTGTAAAACGGGAGCAGCGCGGTTCTCTCTCCCAAAAGGAAGGAGATGCCACAGCCCCAACGTCACTAAGCGGCAGGTGCTGCACAAATGGGGACAACGGTTACTACACAGAAGGGTTTTACGGTATAAAGTCTGATGACTAGAAGTTCAAGCCCTTTAAAGCTTGGCAGCGTTTTTCCTCCCCAGCTCGTAGCCGAGCTGCCCCGCGAGGAGCAGTAGCGGTAGGGGCTACGCTGCTGCTGGGTGTCGCAGCACGACGCAGGGAGTCAGACCTTCACGGGTGGTTTTTCTTAGCAAACGAAGGCTGAAATAAATGTAAGACTTGAGGAGATGTCACGCAATCTTTTCTAGAGCTGTCTGCAGGGGGAGGTAGGACCAGTTTCTCCCCCGTGGCCCTCCTCAGGTCCGAGCCCGCACCACGGACGCTGCGCGGTAGCACGAGCCGCACATCCCACCTCCCTGCAGTGTGGAACGAAAAGGCATTTCTTGCAATTCGGGAATCGTGAACTTCAGCAGGCACTCCCTGCACTCCCAACCTATTGAACACCTGCCAAAAAAAAGAAACCTGTCATTTCTGTAACAGCATGCATCTTTTGTTTGCCGTGGTATTTTTCAGGGGGGACATTAAATGTGCCTTAGCCAAAAAAAAAAAAAAAATTAACATCTGGAGATTCTCAGTTTTAAAACAGCAGGTAATGTGTTTGGCAAAGGACAAATCTATGACAAAGAATTTAATAAAAGAGGGAGACGGGATAGCTCATGGGACTGGTACTTTAAACTTCCAACAGGGGTGTGAAATGGTGTTACCGACAGTAAATGGAGGAGTATTGCTAAATGTTCGTAACCCCTGCATCACAACACCGCCTGCCTAGCTACATATATATTAAAATGACCATGACTTCCCTGTTTGTGTTTCCTCGCTAGAAACATTCTGGCAAACGAGATTATTAATGGAAAATTCATAAAAATAAAGAATTACATGGAAATACTGGAGGGCATTTTTAAAAATGTGAATTCCTGATTTGCAACCATTCCCATTTTCTCAGGAAATCTGCTTCCGAGAGTTGCACTTGTGACCGGTGTTGGGTGTTCAAACAAATGCATACGCTACGTCCACAGTGATCTGTGGCCCCTTCTTCCCTGCTCCCCTTCCCTTCAACACCCTGCCTGGAAGCACAGAGGGGCCTGTACAGACAGGGAGCTTGAAACCCTGATAAAGCTATAGCAAATGAATAGCCAGCCAATCTGGGTATTTTCTTCCGTAATATATTCTTGCAGTTCTTACAGAACTTACGACTTATTTTGTTCGCCTGTGAAAAATTTAATTGATTTAAATTTCATTAAAATGTAATGCAAATTTAATTTCTTCAATTTCTGTTTTATAATTTCTCTAGACAACTCAATACCTTGGCCTTTTTAGCCACAGGTTGTCTGGGACAGCCCAAGAAGAAAACAGATCAGGCTCTTCCATCCCAAACACAGACAACTCCTTGTTAACTGCTGTGCGATAGAAGTGCTTCTACCAGCCACTCGTTTTGCAACTTCCTACCGCTCTCAAATGTTGGACTGGAACAGAGCTTGTGTATTTAGGAGCCTCAAAAGCCCCAGGGAGCTTAGGACATGCAATAAAGATTGTTTCAGACCTACGGACCGAATTCATCCTGGCAGCCACTGCCAGAAGTCAAGAGGTTTACTTGGTGGATCCATTTGGCTCCGGCTGCCTGCAGCCACGGCCGTGTGCTGAGAAGTGTCAAATCAACTCGCACGCGCCGCTTTCCCCCTGGGTTCTTCCAACGAGACACTGATCCACTGCGGACTTTGCAAAGAAACTACTTATTTTCAGAGGACGTCGCTGCAGGCTCACGCACTTGCTGCGTGAAGGACAGGTAAAACGAAAGAAGACAGAGTCAAGAGTGTCTCCTCACCTGCCAAAGGATGGAAACTACCTTTTTCTCTCTCCCCTGTAACTGATTTGAGAGAGGACCAAATTAAATTGGGCTACAAAAGTGCTCTTAAGCCTCGAAGACCATAGGGCAGGAGAAGGAACATGTTCCGTCATCTGAAAAAATCAAATTAAGTGAAATGCAAAAGCCACAAGATTTGTTTACTACAGGAAGCACTTACATTTCCAGACTTGAGAGCAGTTTCTCCACAACCCTGATTAAAATTACTCATCAAAACATTACACAGGATTAACTTCATTTCATATGGTGAACAATTATGCAGCCTGGGTGGAGTGGAAAGTATCCAGCATGTTATTAGTTAGTGTTTAGCAGAGACGTGGTAAAATTTCTCCTTTTTTTCTGTCTTAGAGCTGTATGCCAATGCAGACTTCTACCCAGAAAAGCAAAGGTGAGCGGGGATGAACAGGAGCTGGGAAAGCTCAGGCTTTAGAACGGCAACGCAGGAACGAGCAGCAGGGAAACAAAGAGTTTTTCAAAGAAAAGTTTTACTTCTTGTTCTTCCCATAAACCAGTTGCAGAACCAAATTAGCTAGAGACAATAGGTTGCATATTGCGTGACACAAATAGTTTGTTAGAGGACAAACAGCTTTTTTTTTAAAACAAAACAAAACAAAAAAAAAAACCCCAAAACCAAAAACCCAACCAACCAAAAAAAAAACCCAACACACAACCAGCTATCCTGGATGTTACAGAGCTGAGACGGGGTTTAAATGACCCCCGTCTGTTCCCAGTTCCTGCCGGTGCAATGATGTACTGGCATATGATGACCACACTTGACAGAAAAAGCATGTCTTCCAGTTTTGATTAAGCTGATGAATGTCTTCTCCTCTAGCACCTTCTCTGCGCTCAGCAAAGTCACAGGATGAGGTTCCTGGTGATGCCTTTTAGCATTTTGGTGCTAAAGAAAGCTTGGCAGGCAGCTCGCTCGGGGAAGAGAGACCTAGAAAACAGGTCCATTGCAAACTCAGTCATGGCTGGGACCTAAGTTCTGGTGCAGCTTGTTTTAGTAACGCAGCTTGGACTAGGGCAGGATTTTTCAAGTAACACTAATCCACAGTGGATTAACATTTCACCTAAAGCATAATGGCTTATTGTCATAAATCCATCACAAAATTACAGCAATTACAAATAAGAAATGCACTTGAAGAAAAGGAACTCTACTGCAGAGGGGGAAAAGAACTATTTACTAGGGCACGCAGCTGAAAAAAACTCACGCTGACAAAGCATGTCAGAGATTTCATGTAGAACTCTTATCATGGCCAGCTCATGTTTGCACAGCCTTTCAGTCAGATGGGTTTTACTAAAGGATATTTGAACAAGAAAAGAACCCTTGAATCAGGCAGACACCGTGGATGAAAGACTCACAATTTTGACAAAGCTCATACGCAAAAGCTTAAAACAAAAGCATGAAACTCCTCCAGATTTATAGCCAACTTTATTCCTTTCATAGTGCTGGCTTTCAAACACTTTGTGAAAAAATGTTGTCACAACAATAAAGCGTGAATAGGCAAATCCATGTATTCCCAGTTGTTGTCCCAAGTAAACAAGAAAAACATTTCACACTTCACAATTAATACAATGTCCCTTTGTCCCAACACATGAAAGAGCTATTTAAAACAAATAAATGAAGAGATAGCTACATTCTTATTAAAGTCTGGAACTTTTAAAAATATTCAATGGATTTTCACATTTCCTTTTGCAATTGAATCTTTTCCAGCAGCTCCGACCACACAATACCATCAGAAAAGGCCAGGAGAGATACAGAAGGGCAATACGTTGTATGCTCTGGTTCCCTGTCATTAACTGAACGTGTATTAAGGTAATTAAAAGCCCTGCTAGTAAACCCTGCGGCGAGTGGTGAAGACCAGTGCCAGTGCATTGACTGGAACATTTGAAGTCCAGAATTTGCCCCAAGGTGTCAATCTGCAAATAGTTATTGATATATAGCTTTACTGACATGCTGGTTCCAACAGTAACAGCTTTAGCCTTTTCCTGCTGGGCATTCCTGGTGTATGTACCACCACAACATCACCCTAAGCATCACTTAAAAAAGTAACTTAGGACTACAGGTGTGTCTTTTGAAGATCAAGGCCCACGTGGTGATTGACATCCCTGAAACAATTCCAACATTTCAGGCTCTGGCCACCCAAAGTCCCACTTTCTGGCTACTGAAAGCTGAATGAAGAAGGTGGGAGGTGCAACGGCCAAGGCAATTTGAGACTGATGATGCACAAAGGCTCTGCTGCAATCTCCGTTCTGGGCTGAACGCAGAGATGGGCTCATCCCCATGGGAGCTGCTGTGGGTTTTCCCTGGGCACGATCACAGGGACTCAGACCAAGAAGCTTCATCTGAGGGACCGCAGGTTGGCAATGGTGATGGTGGTGGTCAATACCCTGGAAAGACGTAGCTCCTTTCTCCCAGGAGCACAGCTGAAGACCTGCTAGACAGCAACTGGCCAAATCTGAAGATCCCAGTGCCAACAAGGAGAGCCAGAGCTCAGCTGGTTTCACAAGTGTTATGGTTTTCTTCTTTCTATAGACATTTATATACAAGTTTTAGCATTCAGTTAATAAATACACAGTGTTCTTTTGTTCTTACTTACACCGTAGCTAAGCCAAACAGTGGAAGGTGGATTAAAAGAAAGGGATTCTGCGTTTTTCTCCTACCTCTCCCCTTCTTTTGTGTCTTTGCAAATTCTACAGCTTTTTATACATAGACATAACACAGCTCAACTGAGTCAAAACCAGTACAGCTAGCTCCTAATCACTCCAGGATGTGTACTCTTCTCTGAACTATGTGTCCTTTGCTGATTTTGAGTATTCAGGTTTTCTTCCTAGGCTCACTCAGAATTTTGCAATAAAAATGATCTCTGAATACTGCTTAATTTAGTCATTGTTGTCATTATCCACCTTAATTTTACTCTTCGCTCTCACACATTATGCTGTCCAAACTAGCCAAAAGTTACTCTGGCGAAACTATGTGAGCAGGCACAGATGAATATTGATACAAGTTTGGCCTGCCTGCACCAATTCTTCAGTTTTCATCCATTTTTGCTTGCTCAATGCATCCATTTTCTTCCTGGTAATATTACTCTTTACTACTGGTTAACGTTATAGTAAGTCCTCCAAGAACACAGAATTTTCTCCTCCCCAGGTTCCTCCATAACACAACATGACATAACGTGACATAACATAACACAACTCCAGGAAGCCATGAGGTTAACACTCCAAGCACGATACTCCTCCAGAAGCCAACAGGAGTTGTGGGCTTGCTAGAGCTTTTGGGGCCATAAGACTTTATTATTATTTAACACGCATTTCTCCTCCCCCAATTCCAAACACTGCCCCACTTTCCCATGGCATTTGGCTTTCCGTAGCTGGCTTCCGTACGAGACTGACATGTGCACGGGAAAAAGCAAAAAGTGAATCCTTGAGTCTGGAGCTTGAGGCCTTACATTTTTGTAAACTGAGGTGGTGGCCGTGAAAGCATAGATGTATGGAGGAGTCGGAGCGTAGCGCCAGCATCGCTGTAGCCAGGATGGTCCGACACTGTCTGTCCTGACCGTGTCGGGTCTAAGGGCTTTTCTATTTCTCCTAGTTGAGGCAGAAAGAGAAGGAATTCCCAATTGTCTCCTCCTGCCCCTCAACCAGCTGTTTATAGGATTACAGACGCTTCCTCCAAACCAAGCATCAGCCTCCTGCCCTGGCTGAAGCAAGTGGCAAGGATGGGCTAGCAAAAGACGTGGCTCTATGTGTTAATTAAGCAAAACTCCGTCTAGGGCAGCTCCCCAGGATGCGGAGCAGCGGCCAGCGGAGCACCACCGCGTATCAGCCCCAGCCCCCACAGCGGCAGGGGTGAAAGCCCAGCGCTCAATGAAGACACTGGGAGTTCTTAAGACATCTTTTGAACGAGATTAAACAGACCCCACATTGGATTAGAAAGATGATGCCTGACACATTTAGTTTCCGTTACCTTTTGTGTACCCGCTCAGTGCACAGACCTGTACCAAACAGTGCATTATAATGCAGATTTCCTTGAATCCCTCTGGGATTTCACAGAATCCATAAGACCCGCACAGCAGGAAACTCTATTATTAAGCTATCTGCACATATCACGCAGTAAGCTGTGCCTAAGGGCCATCTAGAGGATGCTGAGTTACAAGAAAGCAGAGGGGTCAGGGGTTTGTGGTGAGAAAAAGAAGAACTTTAATCTCAGGATGCCAGTAAGTGGGGGTGTGCAAAAGCGCTTCGGCATTCCTCGGTTTTCCCTGTTCCTCCACCTACTGCAGTATGCCGTGGAGTAAATGAGCGAAATTCCCAGACTGGATTGTCTGATTAGGAAAAAATGATTTGTTGCCAGAGGAACCACTTCAACTAAAAATGACAAAGAATAGATAAGACTGCGCAGGACAACCCAGTAAAATAGCACAAGGAAGTTCCATCCAGGGAAAGTATTTTAATATACCTCTTTTCTCCAGTGCAAGGAAAAGAAGGCTCCGGTGGCATTTCCAGGAGAAATATGTGTTTAATAGCTCCCATAGACTTCCTTGAGGGAAACCGCTCAAAAACCTGAACCCTCTTTTTAAAAAAGGGGCACGGGAAAGAAATAATCACGCAAATCATTTGTCGCACGTATGCTACGGAGAAGGAACAATTTCTGCCCTCAGCTCATGACCACAGTGTTATTTTGAGGGAGGTCTGCTATTTAAGCCATGCCGTTTTCTTATTTTTACTGGCACCGAAGAAGCGAAAGGTTGTGTGCGGAAGGGAAAGGCTTTTCTGCCTCCGCTAGAAATGCCAGCACTCCGGCTGGGCCGGGGAGAGGAGACGACCCGCCAGGCAGGCTCCAGTCCCCGCTTCCACCGAGCCAGACTAAAATGCAGGCTTGGCCCAAGAAGCTGACCGAACGCTGTTTTCTTCAAGAAATAAATGAATAAAGAAATAAAAAGTCAACCGGCTGGTTAAATCCAACCCCAGCCCCTTCGAGTCTTCCTCCCCGAGCCCCCCGTTCAGGAGCGGCACCAGCCCGATGGCAGATGCTCAGTAGCTCTGCGGCTGTACGTGCCAACGCAAACAAGCACAGGGGAACTTTCAAAGCCCTCCCTACGAGTTTCGCATAACGCAAACAGAAACAGGTCTTTCTGCACACCTAAAATGACAAAAGGAAAAAAAGCTCGCTTTTCAGTCTCTGTACTGCTCTTTCTTGTCCTCGATTCAGTCTCACACTCCAAGACAAGCTGGCAGGCAGAAATGTTAGTTTAGCTGTCATACCCTGCAAAACAAAACAAAACAAAAAAAAAAGGCAGAATGGTTCATTTTCTCCACTCAAGATGCAGAGAGACTTTGCCATAGACAAAGCTCTGAAAATAAAGGAGCGGAGAATGCTTAGTTCATTTGTTCACATTTATTCACTGCCACTAATTGAATTCAATATGAAGGAGAGAATTTCATTTTTTAGAACAAACCCTTCAAAACCTAGGCAAAGTCTGAGAGGACAAAACATCAGAGATCGCAGTAGCTTTGCAAGGGACTCATGACGCATCTTCATTTCAGCATGTTGATCCTACTCCTTTTGTACACTTTCGTATGCCCAGTCTGCGTTCCTCCATGCAGACACACAGAGCTACTTGGCTTTAGAGGCTCTTGGTCTACGGAAACCCCAAATAACAATGAACAAAAGCTAGGTGTATCTACAAGCCAAATATAAATCTCTGAAATAAGCTGGGGGTTGCATGCTCAGAAACAAAACATGCTGTTTCTCATACTTCTTTGGCTCCCTTTAATAGGATGCTGACAAAAAATAAAAAGGTAGAGAACGGAAGGTATTTCTTCTGAGCCAAGGAGTGAGCAGAGGACAGATATATCTATAACCTCAGGATCTAGACCACTACTGGGAGGAGATTTAGCCACTGCAGTTAGCTATACTGCCTTACTATACCATCATAAAGTTTATGCAGCTTCCTTGATAATAAAGCATCATGCATTCATTTTATAATTGTTAGTAACATAGGTCCTGTTTAAAGGTTTTCCTTTGATGTGTGTTTTTTTCTGGGTGACTGATCTTCATGAATAACTCTTCAGTAACGCTGCCCTCAAAATGCGGATTTTGTTTTTTCAACTACAGTACGTTGCAAATTAACCCAGCGGAATTCACAAGGGGCTTACGGGAGGTGTCAAAAAGAGCTATTGTATCTCGGTTGATTTATGAGCATCTTTAAGACTCCACCTTGGCTGCACTTTGCTCAGGGAAACCTGCGAGGTTCAGCTGTAGCAGTGAATCAGACACGGATGTTAGCAGAAACCAGAAAACGAGGGTTGAAGTCTAACCTCGTTTGGTACGTTTTTCTCCCCCGCAAAAATCAAATAATGGAATGCGCATATGTGGAGGCTCGTTTTACTTGTAATTGACTTGCAGGTACAGCAACACCATCTGGGACCGACAGTGAGGGGGTAGCTTTTAAGGATAAGAAACCTTGCACAAAGCAGACACTGCCAAAAGTTACAAGTATTGGTATTTCATTGCCTTCAAATACTCGGTAGGAAGGACAAATTAACCATATGATAATAATACCTGAACCCTACGTCACTTTTTCCATCCATATCTACAAGACTTTTCACAAAAGAAATCCAAATAATCATCCACCCACAACCCAGAAGATCATTCGTCAGCCCAAAAGCAGAAGTGGATCCTAATTCCCTGTGAAATTTCCAGCAAGCGGATCCTAATTCCCTGTGAAAGTTGACAACACCACAACTCCCTTCCTATATTTAGTCGAATCGGGGAAATTTTTATTCTAGAAGAAGTTTCATTCAATATGGGAGACACCAGACTCCACATGGGAGAGTCCCTGTTCGTGAGGACTCCGGTGGCGCGCTGGCAGTCCGCGCGTTGTGGAGCCCTGCCAGGGGAAAGCAGGAGAGAGAGGTAAAATGAACAATGTCTGCCTGGGAGAAAATCCAAGATTGATTTCTGACCCTGGCCAAAAGGCAGGGAGAAAACTCGCAGTTACCCAAGTGGGCAGTTCTGTGGGGAACCAGAGGACTTCTGCCTTCGGAGGGCACCGAAATAGGGGAACCACAGTGTGCAACCCAAATTCCAGTTTACTTGTTCAGTGATGCACATAGGTACTGGTCAGTTCATAAAATTTACTACTTTCTCTTTAAAAAAAAATACACTGACGTCCACCTGAATCCTATTTTTTTAACAATCCAAGCAACACAGTGGGAGAACCAAGGGTATCTTCATGGACCAAGTCCTGGGCAAACTCTCCCAGATCAATGGTTCCAGGAAGAATTTTATTCCTCTTCTCTAATGATACTCCCATAGAACACACCTATAAAAGCTCAAATTGGAGAAAAATGTTGCGCACGCCCTGCATTAGAAAGGGAAGTTAGCTTACTGCCACACTATGCCTTTAAGGCACCAAAGACGAGAGAAATACAAAGAAAGCTTTAGTCCAAATGGACTCTCAAGTTCACAGAATATGTCATATGCACGTTACTATTTCAGGGCGCGCTTTTTTTATTATTTTTTTTAAATAAATTGCCCTGTGGGAAAAGCTGGCTGCAAGTCAACACCACAGAAACCTAATTTTAACTCCAATGAATACAACTATTTACAAGGCCCCCTTTCCGCAAAGGAAAAACCCTGCCATTGCTGGCAGTTTTGATGCGATATGAACGCATATTTCGAAGGCATTCAAATGGACCGGCTTAAAAAAATACCGTGTTTTTACTCATGCATCTTTAATGTTCAAACTGTTCCTGGCAGCTCCCAGTCAGAAGCACTGTCATTCAAAATAAGAGAATGACGGACATTAATATGGAAACATTCAGGCTTTTAACTGAGCCGGAACAATAATTGTGCCATCCAATTTTATGTTGAAGAGTGTTGACCTCGGTCCCTACTAGGAGGCAAGCTCCAAAAGACAAAGATATAAAGAGGTGTTTAGGGAAAGCGAAAGAGAAGATTTTTTTTGACCACGGCGCCTCGCATAGCATCAGAACCCTCATTTGAAACTAAAAATATCATTGCAGGGGTATCGGGGGAGTCACGGAATGACACAACAGTGAATCAAGTCTTTACTACAGGAAACACTAATGCTCCGAAAACACTGTGCTAACACATCAAGGAAACAGCCGTCCAAAGGGGAATTCAACGTTGCACAACCTACACCACGCTTTCCCTAAATATAAATAAATTAGATGAACATATGCTCTGTACGCTGCTCCCAGATGCTGGAAGTGCAAAGACCAATAATGAAAACCAACGCTAGCAGGGAAAAATCTGTCGTTAAACACAACGCTTGGGGAGCGCGGAGGGGGAACGGCTTTTAATGAAACAGGTCGCGACAGTTTGAAAGAAGCTGACAACAACAGGGAATGCTGGAGCTGACGTCTCCAAGTCTTCTCTAGTCTTGGTTGAAAATAAGAGCCATGACCCCTCGCAGACAACGAGATTGTGGTTTATTACACCTATAAAAGCATGCAGGTTTTTTTGCTGGGACAATAAACAGATGGTTGTCTTACGCTCAGAAGCAAACGGGAACGGACTACTTAGCGTAGGCATTAGATACTGCTGATAACGCTAAATTATAAAGTACTTATATGAGCGTTTGGCCAGCCAGGGTGCTACCCCAGCAAAGCACCACCTTCTGCAGGAGGCACAGCCCACCATGCTCTCCTTCTCGGGGGGAGGAGGGAGAAGAAGGGGCGGGGGGGGGGCCAACAGGCAAAAGCAGCAAGGGAAAAATATCCCCCAAACCAGTAAGAGGATTTAAATCTGACTTTGATGATCCTATTTACGGAGACGATCTCCAGCGACGCTTGCCTGCTCAGGCGGGCCAGGGAGGTGATGTCCCTGCTTACCACCTGCCCGCCCGCGATCTGGGCTCAACGACAGCTACTGGGGGTTTTTAGCTAGTGCCAAGGGGGAAAAAAAAGAGCTTTCCGCTGGTCTGAGTGGGGCGTTCGCAAACATCCTGCTATGTTTGTGGTCCTAATGACCGATAGTCGCCTCAACAAACCACGGGGGTAAAATCCACCAAGGCAAAGTGAAGGGAATTTTCCCTCTGCATGCGCAGCTGCTCCTGCATACGTGTGTGTGCCTACGCTAACGCAACAGAAACCTCCGTGAAAGCCTGAGCTAGTTTTCCAAGTTGCAGCGCACATACCTTTGTGAGGATTTGGAAACCGATTCAGGCACTAGTCTTGTCTAGACGAGGCCATCGTAATTCTCTGACAAACGGCATTTTTTCCAGCTGCTTAAACAGCCTTGACAAAAGCAGCGTCTCCTCCTGCTTGCCTCCATCCACGAGAAGCCGGGAACCACCTCTGTCCCTCGCCATTTTCTTCACTGTGTCATCTTTTAATTTACCAGACAGACGCTTGAAATTGCCACGCTAACATACATGTACAAGGAAATCCTCAAAAGGCCTAATACCGAATATCTGTGTGCCTGTGCTTCCCCTGAAGCAAGTAAACAGCACCATTTCCCTGGAGGACACTATTTGTGTGTTTAAGAACGGGATTAAGTATTTGCAGGATCAGGGCCAGAAGGTGCACCTTGGGCACAGGCTTTGATTCACACGCATGAAAGACATTTCTGAACTGTGACTCAAAAACGTTGTAGCCCAGGCAGCAGCGCCGTAACATCACGAGACAGGGTGTATGGATGAAGGGACACGGCTGAGCCTGACTTGGGCTAACCCAAAATGGTTGGGAGCCCCAGCCACGCGATGCCGCAAGTTATCACTTCTGCTTCTACTGGGCAGCTGCCCCGCGCTCTGCCAGTTCCCCGGAGAGACGGTGGCGTGGGCCGGGCAAAGCATTTCCTCGGCATCCGGGACAGGGTCGGGACGCAGGACGTGAGCAGAAGTCCATTTCCATGTCTGGAAGATTCTTTGGAAAGGTTTCAAGTCGCTACCAGTTGGTTTTTTTCCCAGACTGTCCTATCTAGGCAACCTCCAGGGAGTTTGAATAATTTTCTCCTCGCTTACCAATTCAAAGGCATTCTTTGCCTTGATACGCAGCTCCACTGAAGTCTTCTCTAAATTCCTAGTTTCCTTTGAAGGCGTATCTCTATAATCAGCCTAGAAAGTTTCCTGACTCCTGTATGAGGTGGCAAACTTTTTAAGCCGATATTTCTGGCTGAGATCTACATTGCAGCAAAGCCAGAAGGGAAAATCTTTTAAAGACACCCAGCAGCTTCCCATACAGTAGAAATGCAGTCACCCTTTTTTTTTTTTTTTTTGCGTTAGAAAAAACCCTACCAGTGACAAACAAAGCAGAGCTTCATCTTCTAGCAGGTATGTAAAACAGGTACCAAAGTAATCCAGGCAGAAAAGGGGTAAGAAACACCACAGAAGCATTCTCTTGAAATTTTGAGAGTGTGAATTTCCAGAGTCGGTGGGATTACCGCCTTTTGATGAAAAAAAAAAAAGATCATTTTTAATTGTCTGCAAGATTGAACTCAACAACCCTATAGCAACCCGAAAACTAGTTTTTCATAAAAATCCTAGTTCTGGATGCGGTTTGGATCTGACCTGTTTTTTTCGTCAAATTAATTCTTTATAACTGGCAAATAGCTAAAGCTGCAGGAGGCGGAGAGGAGAAGTATTTTTAAGGCAAGGGCACCTAGCGCCTTGCGAAAACACCGCTAAGGCACCATTAGAGCTGCAAGCAATGCCCTGCGTCTCCATTTGGGGTGGAAGGCATAAGCCCTGGAAGCCGTCGGAAGGCAGCCGTGCATCTCGCTTCGGAGATGGAACATTCCGCAGACATTCGCAGATGGAGGTGCACAGCAAAAAATAATAAAAGAGTGTTTTAACACCTGCTCGTCTGTGCCCGTTTCTTTTTTTCCCCACTTCTCCTCTGGCCTGTGTTTGGACACTTCCATTCTCCTCCTGGACCTCTTGGCAAATTTCCTGAGATAGGCAGTTAGCTATTTTCTAGGAAGGAGGACGGTAATTGGGGGGATATTCCGCTTTTGATGTGCGGGGCAATTAAATCCTCAGTGAATAGAGAAGAAAATGAACCATTCGGTGTCACATGAAAGCAGAGATGTGTAGTGCCATTTCTACGCACCAGTGTGAAATACAGAGGGGCATAAGGGCAGAGCTGAGCTCTTTATGTTGCGGCCAGGGCCGCTGGCAGATGCAACGGCACAACAGCCCATTCAAGGGGAGAGCGTACAATAGGTCATGAGAAAAACCTGGTGCTCCTGATTAAGTTTGCAAATACTGTATCCGTAGGGATGGCTGTACCAGATGAAAGGTCCCAACGGGAATTAGGGTGAGCGTCAATTCTACGTCGCGACCAGGTCTGATTAAACTAGTGTCCACCCTCTCTCTTACTCCTTTGTACAAATTATTCAAGTACCGCTTTTGACAATTTTTTGCTTACTTCTAGAGTGGTTCTAACAGTTAATAATATACCCGGAGAAAACCTGTTCACTTAATTAAAAGGACACACTCACCCTAATAGTCACATTTTTGCATCCAATCTTACAAATATTTTCAAGAAGAAAGCAAACTGCTCATGGGATTCATTCCACCTTCAAAAGAGCTAATACAAAGGATTAGGGGAACGTTAGCAAATCCTGACACTTTCTTAAATGCCACAGAGGTTTACAAAATAGAGTTTAAGGAATATGTAGAGACAACTTCCTAATTAAACAGCAAGGAAATTGGGGAAAAAACCCCATAGGCTTGTTAGCCGGTTTCTACAATGTGGTCTTTTAAGTCACTTCTCAAGCCACGTACAGTGTGGCATCGCAGGACAGATGAGGCCCTATGTAGGAAGTCTAAAGTATGAAAGTCAGCATTATGCTGCCTGCAAAGACAAGAGGCCAAATTCAGGCTTTGGGTAAGCACAGTCTTTGGAAGGAGAAACATGAGCGGTGTGGAGACTTGATTTTGGCTTTTCTGATTCGAGTTCAGTGAAAAAATAAAAGGGGAAAAAAAAAAAGTGAAGAAACAGTATTTCAGGTGTCTGACTGATTTAGGAGTACAAATCCCATTAATTTCCAGCCGCTGCGTGCTTTCACAAACCCTGCTCTCAACCATCAAGACTGCGTGAGTATGAATGTATCTCAGTATAAGATCAGATTCAAAGTCAGACATACCTAGTTCCCGGTACCCAGATATACAAAGTTCATTGAATTTGCACGCGTAGAAGGATGCCATGAAAGGCGCGATCTTGTAGCTGCCCTTTCTAAAACACTTCTGCCTCTCTAACAAAGACAGCTCTCACTGAACAACTTGTATAGTGCCTAGCTAACTTATTTTTTTTTAAAAGCTGCTTCCATCTTCAGTTGTTGGAGTTAAAAAAGCATCTGAATCCGTTTACAAGTCACATCAGAAGAACAGGCTGCGACTATCATCTCGTTACACTGAAAGCATACGCGTGGCCAACTGTTAGGAACAGAAGACCGTCAGCTGCCTACAAAATACCTCTGGGAAACAGCCTCACAGCCCCGTAACTGTTAAGAAACTCATTAAGGGTGACGACCTTGGGAGACGCAGGGTGAGGAGAGCAGAGCTGTGAAGTGGGAGACGCGAGGCATGCCCAGGAAATACCGCAGCTGGGCAGTTTCTGCTCCGGCTGTAGAGTGCTCTTCACGGAGGGGCTGGGGCCACCGAAACCCCCGGGGGATCCGTCCCTGGCTGGAGTGGCAGCGAGGGGAGAGTCAAGGGCGCCAAATACAAGAGGCGGCTTTAAGTCAACACGAAGCAAAACTGCTCGTGTAGAAAGAGGCAATTTACTTAGGGGAAAAAAAAAAAAGAAAGAAAAAAGTATTTGTTCGATTCTGTAAGGATTTCAGAGTTTGGGCTTTTAAACATACATTAGCACTCTTATATGAGCAAGTGTTTACTTTTCCTGTCTAACTCATTTTCTTCGTTATTGAAGATCCCCCGAGTCTTATCAAGATCCAAGTGGGTTTATACTTCAACTCTCACCATACCATTTTAAAACAGAGTTTTAAGAAGCCCCTCCTGCTCTCCAGTGCTCATACCCCAGCACCCAGGGCCATGAACAAATGCAAGTCTATAACCGCATGAAAAAAGGTTGCTTTAGAAAGAACAACATTATTACTATTTTCTTACATATGAATTAGAGTAAAATCCCTAATTGCGTTCTGCTAAAATAAAGTCGAGATCTTGAAGAACTTCTTGGGAAAAAGACCGTTTTCTTTGCAGTGTTGCTTTTCCAATGCAGCCTGGTTTTTTTCAGGAGAAAGCAATCAAGTACTATTTTTCAAAGCAGTTGCAATGCAAACTCTTTGCAACTTAAATTAAAATCAGTGCAATCCGACTCCTTTATTCATATGCTGTTCCATACCAGAAATGCAACATTCAAAAATTTCATGTGTGGACCACGGTATTCAAGTAAAACATGTTGTCTATGAGAATAGCGCCTAAAAAAAGCACTGCAAACCCAGTATTTGGTAACATATTCTCCTCGTTTCGTACTTCCTTCCTTCCCCTAAATCATTCAGAAGCGCGTCAATATGCAAGAAACAGAAAATACAGATTACACAACCAACTTGCTATTCTGCATAACATTTTATCCGTCAATCTGTTTAAAAACAACAGAAAAAAAAATCATTATGACCTCATCTTCTACATCCAAAGTGACAAGTTTGTTGGCCTATGCCCGACAACCTACCTAAATTTTTCCTCTCAAGTATTGCCAAGGAGGTATTCATACTTTTCCAAAAAAGCACATCTTGGGCCTCTGGTTGTAAGGTTTCACGCACTGGTTAAATAAAATTAGAAATCCAGCCTAAAAGAAACAAACATGTCACAGACATCTAGACATGATATTCCATTACAGAAGTTATTTGGAAATGCTACAGTTTGATGCTATGGTTTCCTTCATTTAATTTAAAATTACCTCAGGAATGTTAATCATCTCACAGCAGTAAATCCCCTGTGTGCCAAGCATTTTCCATAAAACCTAGAACCCTTTGTTCACGTTGATTGGGATCTCCAGGGGATTAGGTGGTCTGTCCGTAGAGAGGCAAACGAGAGACAATAATTCAAACTGGTCTTTGAAAATCACGGTGCCTCGTAATCCACCATAACCACTGGTCTTGAATAGGAATCAATAGCAAGGATTCGTCAAGGCCATAATTTGCTGGTTTACCTGAACACAGGTATTATTGACTCAAAGCATCACCTGAGGGCTACAACTGAGCTGGCAACCCACAAGGTGCTGCAGAAACCTCTAGTAAAAGACAGTCCCTGCCCTTTAGGGAGGTGAATCACCTCCCGAAACAGCGACCAGCTGGAAGGAGTGGTCCCGCAGCAGCCAACCTCCTCGACTGCTGCTCGTGGTCAGTGCTGGAGGACATCTCAGGGGACTTTGGTGCGTGACCAGCTACCACCCATCGGCTGAGGCATTACAGCTCACTCCGTGCATGCTTTTAGCCCACAGCAAAGGTGAAGCAACGACAATTACCAAGACACCCTCTCACCGCAGAGTACGTTAAGACGAATTGCAGCGCTTTTGCAAAAAGGTCAGGAGCACACACGAGGCTTGTTCCCAAATCTCTGCTGACACAGGGAAATTTGATTGCGTGTTGGAGCCAACGTGTATAGTTTATGGACGTGGACTTCTCTCATACACATCTGTCACACATCTGAGGGGTGACAAATAGGCATACGAGGATAGCGAAGGCTCTAACTATTGAATCTCACATAAGGTTAACATGAAAACAAGTCTGAACTCAGCCACATGGACTCAGGCTGCCAAGCAACTTGAGTTTCCAGGGTAAAAACACTTGTGCAAGCAATGGAAGCAAGAACTGGGTCTGACTTCAGAGTTTACCCGGAGGGAAATAAAGAGGAGAAAAGGAAAGTAAAGTTTCTATCTCACAAGGGAAGAGAGGAAAGAAGTGGATGATGTGCCATCGCCAGGAATAATGAACTCTAGAACACCTAATAAAAGTGTTCAGGGAGCCCTGTGACCTCCAACAGAAAGGGGCTGTAGAGGGATATCACTCTTTTCACGCATATCCCACAGAAAAATCAGGAAGAAACAGAAGGGAAGCATACTTGCACTGTGGAGCAAAACACTCTGGGGCTCTGTGTTTAATTTGGAAGACAAAACCCCTTGCCAAATAGGGGTGGGATCATCTGTAGGACACAGGAATAAACTTTCTTCAACAGAAGACATTTTTAAGAGAAAATGTTCTGGGCTTAGAGAAATGCCTCCACACTGCAGTGGCAGCTGGACAACCCAGAAGGAGTGAATGATGATAGCCACTAGCGGAGAACCAGGTACGGGGGCTTGAGATAGAGGACTCGTGGGGTGGAGACAAGAGGAGCGAGAATATCATATTCCAACAGAAAAAGCATTTTTGAAGTCGGAGAAAAGGATACCCAGCTTACAAAGGACCGATGAAGGACTGCCAGAAAAAAAAGCTATTTCATGGAAAAAAGCAGCACTGAAGAGTTAGATAACCCTGCCGAGGAGGAGAACATCAATAGAACTTGAACAGACACGAAGACCCTTTACATGCCTGCCCTGAAGGTGACTAACAGCTAATTCACCGGCATACTTGGAACAAGAAGTAACCCAGTCCCGCGCGAACAACAGTAAATAGCAGTTACACAGCAGAGCAAATGCAACCGCAGACTTGTGCTGGGGGGGAAGGAAAGGAGGGGGAAGCACCGGCGAGGAAAGGCAGCCTGGTCCCGAGCGGTTCGGAGCATCACAAAGAAAACAGGCGAGATGCAGCCAAAGTAAACAGGAGACAGATCTCCGCGGCTGCGGCGGTGGAGGAGGAAGACACGGTTGTGCTCGGGAAAGCCATTTCCAGCAGGGAGCGGCGTGCCATGCAAACCCCCTCGCAGAGCCAGGGCCTGGCCGCCCCCTTCCAGGATCTGCCCATCTCAGAGGGAGGTTCCAGGCAACCCAACAGAGCTTCACACTGGGCGAATAAAACAGTAAAACCATTCATTTTCTGGAACTGGCCAAAATTCATCAAGTGCCACAAGAGGCAAAGTGAGAGAGCAGCTGTACATACAAGCCCGGATTTTATTTGAAGGAATTTTACAGTAATCGCAGTAGCTGAAAGAGCTGACATCACGATGCAGAGACACCGCTCGAATTTGAGGGAAGCCGGAGGATTTATCTGCTGGTCAAGCGTACAGGGAGCAGAAAGCAGACGTGCAAAGGGTACCATGACTGACAGCAGGACGAGTCTGTGCAGCTTTACGGAACACAGCCCAAGTCAAAACCTGTTCGTTTGGATGGAGCCGATTCATCCACTAGCAACTCAAGGCGATGGCACACCGTAACAAGCCAAACAGCAGCAAAACATGAGTCACAGGAGACAGGTACTAACTCAAAAAAACCCGGTCAAAGCAAAAGAAAAGATAACACGAGTGGCAGCAGAGAAAAACTCAGCCCAGACGGCACAAAAGGAAGAAGTTAGAAGACACGGCGTCAGCCACGGCTCCATGGAGGAGAGCCACAGATGGGCTTAGAGGAACAGTGAGTGTAGCTACACCATGGGAGCGAGACCCACCGGGCAAAACGGGACGGCCCAAGAGGGACCAGCTCAGCTGCTGGTGGTGCAGACGGTGGAGAAAGAACGAAAAGAAACCCCAGTCACTTCCCATCCACTTCCAAAAAGTCGCTCTACAACTCAGTTAAAGCAAGTGCATTTCCTCCCCGGCTCATAAGTGCCTGGAAATTAAAATAGTGTCATTATGCAAAGCGGACTGTGTTTAAATCTACATAAGTGTCATACTTTACATAGAAAAGGTCAAGAAAAATATGTGGGGTGAGAAAAACACAGCACATTGTCTAAACGCCACCTACAGCAGGCAGACACATTTTGGAAACACATTTAATTGCACCGAATGCATTAAAAAGGCCTCAAACTTGTTGTGCATCGCGGTTGTCCCTCACCCATAGAGAAGAGGCACAAACCTCGGCAGTTTCCAGCTATTCAGCAGAAAAGAGCTACAACATGGCTAAACTGGCTTGTGTTCATTCCTTCCGACCTCACAGGGAGAATAAATACATTGAACATCAAGAGGAGTCCAGGTATTACTCCAAGCAGAGTCTATATAATTACTAAAAATAGATGCTATGGAAAATCCCTGTGCTTTAAGCCCTTGCAGCTTTGGGCCAAATTCCAGAGGCTGTCACAACTGACAATGTGCACGTTTGTTAAGCAGCAACGCAGGCCACATCTAGCTGATTGGGGACTTTATAATGTATGTTTTACTAATGAATTTTATGCTAGCTGTGCCAAATCAGCTAGTTTATTTGGGCACGTTCATGCAAATTGTACATCGACTTGGAGCAGAAAGAAAATTCTTCAACTTTCCAGCGCCGCGGAATAAAGGGGATGTGTTCCCCGAGCCGAGGAGCACATTTGGCACACCGAACAAGGGTCTCGAAGGCTTTGAGGAGGGTCTGCCACAGCGTGATTAGAGGCTCTGGCATTTTGGAATGGATTTTTTGCAGGGAGAAAATATTTCCTATATAATCTAGGAAAAAAATATAGGGGGTAAATAATAGAAAATCATTTTTGCTCACAAGAAAATGTGTTTGGAGCCCAATGTTGTGTTGTGTCAATTAAGCAAGCGGGAGAGGGAGGGTTTCTGGTGCGTTGCATCCCAAGTTGAGTCCTGGTTCGGCTCCTGGGCACTGCGGGACCACGGGCAGCCAGAGCTGACGCCGACGCTGCCACTGACCGCTGCTGCCCATCACATCTTCCTTGGGGCCTATAGGTACTGCTCTGGCAGATAAGTCCTCAAACACACCTCAAAAAAGGCGATTATGGCAGTAAGACTGCATTGTGAGCCGCACGTTGGTGATCTCCTTGCTCTCTCCTTAAAACTGGCCGATGAGAGGTGGTGGACGACCCATCCCTGGAAACATTCAAGGATTCCGGCCCTGTTGGGTGCTTCCCATCTTCGCCCCTTTCTAAAGGTGTCTCTTCCTCTCCTGGACGCCTAATTGCGGCAGCCTGGCATTAAGCAAACCAGGGTAGCTCATTGCCCATCTTACCTGCTTAAGAGACAGGAAAATCCAGTAGTACCTGGGCGAGCGGGGCTGAGCGGAGCAGACATCTGCATTTTCAGCTTTGCTCCATTCCCTCTCAGGGCTCTAAGCGCGTAGCCAAGAGAGAAAATACAAGTATTATTAGCTTGGGAGAGGAGTCATCATTTCCAAGTGAAAACTTATTTCATAGGCACAGTGTCAGCAGGGAAGAAAATCTCATTTCATACAATTTGTCACTCTCCTTTGATTAAGTCTTAGTTTTCCACGTTTTTCCCCCTCTGTGCTTCTCCATCCCTTCCCCCGTCCCCGTCCCTGTCCCCGTCCCCTCTCACAATTCCCAGATTGTGCTTTAAACAACAATACCGCAGCTGAAAGGCTATTATGCAGATTCATGAATACATAATTCAAAATCGAGCTACCACAACAGTTGCTCTTAACTTTTTTAACCCTATTGTCGTCCCGAGCGGCGACGTTCAGCTGCGACAGCAGACGAGAGAAATATGACACACGCAGGTTTTCCCACAGCCTTTCGCCCCTTCTCCACGCTAATCCCATTGAGAGCATTTATGCCCGGAGCACAATGCGGGGATCCCTGCCGCGGTCCGGGGACTGGCCGCAGCTCAGCCGCCCCGTGCCAGGGGGATGCCCCGCCACACTTTGGATCCGGGGTTTTTTTTTGGGGGGGTAGGATGAACCTCTCTGCAGTGATCCAAGTCTGGCTGTAGACGGTGGAGCCGCTGCGTCGGCTTGAACGTGAGAAACATTCGTTTATCGCCCGAGTCTTCAGTGAGCAACGCCACGCTGCTGCAAAAATGTTCGCTGTAAAACGAAACACCAAAAAAAACCCTACCGGGTTCGCATCCCAGTGCTCACACTGGTTTGTTTCTCCCTGTTTGCTTCCTCCTGCCTTTTTAGGCTAGTTTCACAGAATGCCAAGAAACACAGCTTTGTGATCAGCAGCCTCTGACAGGAGTCGTGGTGCCCGTACACCTTCAAACCAAAAGCAGCTCTTTCCATTTAAAGGGTAAATTGGTACATTTACCTACTTATTTCTCTTCCCATAACATGCAAGCCAGGCAGACCGACCCACGGCGCAGTGCCGCTTGCAGTCTGGCTCTGCACAATATGCCGCCCTGTTAACTTGCCTAACAGCCCAAATGCAAGCCTCGGTACGTGTAAAACAGCCCCTTTAATTTAGCCCATAAAAGACTATTTCTGATTAGCGTCAGGTCAATTTAGTGTCCTTAGTACACTGCAGGGGTTTCCCAGACAGCTCCGTTCTCCTCCAAAGACCAAAGAACGCTCATCCCAAAGGTAATTTTGGCATTTAAATTAAACCACGGTAACTGTGTGCCTTTTTGCCTATTTCCAGATGACTGTAGTCAAAGAAAGTACAGCGACTCCTCGGTGCCCTGTAAAGATCCTGCACAAGAGAATGCGATAACCAACTCTTTAGCGAGCGGCTTAATAGGTTGTGAAAAGCCCGTCTCTAAAATTCATCACCAGCATTTCTAATGGTCTACGGACAAGTGAATGATGGGCTGATTTTTATTAAGTTTCACACAAAGGTGAATTAGTGTCTTTTGCTATGGCAACGGCAATAAAGGGATATAGAATGACTCCGAAAGGTCCTGGCTGGCTGGGGAAATTGGTTGACATTCTGCAAGCCTATTCAACCAGGAAAGGGTTTCATTATGTGCACTTCCCCCAGGTTGATGGGTCCCATCACGTGTCTCCCCCCAGTCCCACTGCCAGGGTTGGGACAAGACGAGAGCAGGAAAGAGAGAGCTCATCCAGACCCCTAAAATGGGTTTGGAAGGAAACCATCCTGCCAAAAGGAGGGAGAAGGACATGGTTAATTTTTACTTGCTGAAACACCTAGGAAAAAAAAAAAAAAACAAAACAAGGAAAGAAAAACACCAGGTCAAAGCCAGCTTGAGGCTTCCCACCAGCTCAGGCAAAGATTAAGTTCTGCTTCATCAGCTGATTCAGCGAACTGCGTACCCAGAGCTACAAGATACCTGGCGTGGGGACTGACTGCAGCTTAACGACAGGAGTTACGCTTTTTGCCGACCGAAAGGCCACGTACACCACCCCGGTCTTACAGCTGCTACGGCTGGTTTCTCGGTAGATGGACTATATGATGCCTTTCCCTTAAAACTTCAACGCTCTTTTCCATTGATCGCTGTCATCTTCTATAGATCCCACTACCCAGAGACTTGGTTAATGATACAAAAAATAACCAGAAGAAAGGGCATCCTCATTTTCACTCTGAAGGGAACAAACAGGGAATAAACCACAAGAGACTTAGCATTTAGGCTGGTGAATGTTACGTTGCTGGGGCAGGTTCCTATACTGTGCTTTTTTCTTCACCGGAGAATCTTGCACCTGTGTGGCAAAATACAGTCTTTCTCCACTTCCAGTTCAAAAATGCCATTAACTTGCCATAAGAACAGGAGTCTTGAAGTCTTGCGTGAACCCATCAAGCGCTTCAGCTGTCCTCTGCAAAGCTTGAGCCAAGCTGTTGATTTCTTCCCTACTGACTCTGGATCAAGTTAGTCGCTCCATCTTGTGTTCCTCACCTGCTCCCAAAGTCCTCACAGGGATTTAGTTTTGATTATCACTCAATTGTAGACTTGGAGAATAATTAAGGTGGGAAGGAGGGACTTTTGGAGGTCAGCTGGTCCAGCTCCCTGTTATCCAAACATTTCCATGCAGCTGCCTACTTCTAAATTCCTGAAAAATCTCTTGCACTTTATCCCTGAGCTTTACCTTACCTCTTGTCTTCTTGGCACAGCAACTGCTTGGTGGACTTTCACCCTCCCGCAGCGCTCGTAGTAGTTCATTGCACTGACTGCCTTGCCGGGGGATGTCGGAGTTCCTGGTGGGGCTGATTAAATACCACCTCTTGTTTTACAGAAAGAAGAACGGTGCCTTCAAAAGCGGCTTGGCAAATTCTTCTTGTCCGCGCGTTAGTGACATGCCCAGCTGGCCACACCGCAGTGAAATGGAGCATCGTGGCAGTTCCGGCTCCGAGGTGCCTTCGCTGCCAAAGGGGACCACAAATCACTTCGTCAAAGCAAAAATCAGCAGCGAGGAGTGACTAAAGGAGGGGGAAGAAACTGTCAGGAGTGTTTGAGGTCACAGCCTGAGGGGCCTAATCAATAAAAATAAATGGTAATCTTCCCCCAAGGAAATATTCTGTACCTTTTTATCTCATTTCTTCTGGAGTTGATAGAAGCAGAGGGGAAAGGCATTGACTTTTTGCTAGTTTTTATTTACTCAAATGCACTATATACTGACTGTCTTAGCTCCAACTTCACTGTTGTCTTACCTTACTTGAAATTCTTCCAGACAGCTTGATAAATGAGTTGTGAAGTGGTCCAGCATCGCTTGTTCTTTCTACAGCACTATCAATAGAATATGCTCTTAAAGTACAGATCCCCCAAATACCGGAGGGGAAAAAACCCTTTCAGGAGAGCAGCTGCACACTGCATATGTGCTATGTTTATGGAAAGAGTAAACATGAAAACCAGACACATTTGGTTTTAATTCACTTTGACTGACCCAAGGAGTCCTCCCCAGAGATAATACTCAGGTCAGTCCATAAATTTTCAAATACGCGTGCATGATTTTCGCTGCATGTCCTCTATTAAAAAAGCCAGAAAGTTGTACGGGGAAGGATTTCTCAGCAGACATCCAATAAAGACTCTGACACAAATCTGGTATAGTTGTGGACTATCTCACCACAGAGGCCAGCCATCGTACCAGCACACGCCGTGGCACAGATCAACAGTCCGTACAAAAACCTGCTTCTGTAGACAGAAGTACCTCATGTTACCGGAGGCAAGAGTCAGAGGCTCAGACACAACACATTGAATAATATCTTACCCTGCAAAGAGCCTCACTGAAGCCAACGGATGAAATCAGGGGCTCAGATACCATTCAACGCGGCTATCGCAATTTGATCCATGATTACAGCTTCTGGGAAAACGTTCCCACTTCTTCCCTCCACCCAGTTTTTAGACAAGTTGAAAGGATTTTGTCATAGAAGAGCAAATTTTTATTTTATCTTAGCTCTTAACAGCAACATAAAGCTGGAAAATCCTGAAGCGGGTGCCAGAACATGGCCCTATTAATTACAATCAAAATGTTGTAACGTTTTAAGTCCTCTATAGCAAATGGCAATGCTGGACCATACTGTGGTGTCCTGGCTCTCGTGGAGTCCACCTCATCAAAACATTCCTCACGGGCTTAGCCTTAAGCATCTGTTTATGCGGGCGGCTGAGCCCCAGCCATGCAACGCAACTGTTCTCTCCAAGAACTGTTCCTTTACCAACGGAGCTGAGCTAATCTGTCGCTGGAGAATGTTTCGATCTGCGGGGCTTCATATTTCACAGAATCACAGGATGGTTCGGGCTGGAAGGGACCTTAAAGACCATCTGGTTCCACCCCCTGCCCCAGGCAGGCACACCTCCCACCAGGCCAGGCTGCTCAAAGCCCCGTCCAGCCTGGCCTTGAACCCCTCCAGGGATTGGTTTAGTTCTGGTTTTTACTTCACCCACACGGAGAATGACAATTTTGACTTACCATTACAGCAACAACTGCCATTACACAATATAAAGGATGCAAATATAGGATGCCCCCCCATCACGCAACTAGAGAAAACTCACTTCTGATTTCCTTCCACCACTCTGATTTCACAGCGCTAACATCCCAGCAGTTCCTCTTTGCTGCATTTGGGGTTTCTTTTCTTTTTCAATTGCCTTTTTCTTGACATTGGTGACGATTCCAGTGTTATTTTAAGAGATGCTTAAGTGGTACCCAATTCAAGTCTCTTACATTGCTTTGAAATTTGAAAATCTTAAATTCACACAGACATAGCTGTAAGCACAGGAGGACAGCCCTGACGTACACCAATTTATCTTAATTCCCTAAACTCAAGCCAACTGCTCTCAGTAATATTCCACTGAGGAGGTGATATTGATGAAACTCAGCCAAACACGAGGGCAAATTCCCTTTTTTCAATTAGATGTTTTTAACATCTCCAAAACAGAGTTCCACCATGCGACAACATCTTGAATTAATTGAGCTACGGGCAATCCTCGTTCTTTTTGTGTACTATGAAATGTAGGAAACACAGATGCTGTCTGTTTAAACTGTCAAACAAGTTTCCTGATGGTAGCTATCATGTCTGCTACAGACTTGTTGGTTTAACAAATGTTGTGAATGCAAAGTTGGAACATGTGTGCAAAATATTCCAAGCTATAAACATCAGAATCATTAGAAGTTTGGTGAAGGTTTGTACCATCACCATGAGAAGAGCTGTAACTGCTCTGGCCGTTTTGCTGTAGGGTTTCAGGAAGGCGTTTCTATTTCAAATATGACCATACCTGTTGTGAAAAGCTTCACTGCCCAAAACAAGAGACCCTTAGTTAAAACTGCAGGCAACTAAGCAAATAGTTGGCACATAAAAAGCCTTCCATTTTTCTTGGTTCAAGTTAACAACAAAGAAAACACTGCGGGTAATTTATGGCCTCTCTTATTAGTACAAACCTTGAAAAATAGGAGGGTTAACCGAGCAAGAACATTGAGAAATCCCAGATACTGCATCCAATGGCCACATACCATCTTTCCACACACATTTCTATAATTGTTGAGAAGTATGACAAGCATGAGATCTTTACGGGCTAGACACACCAACGTTCCTACTGCAGGTGCGCAGCAGGGAAAAGGGACAAGGCCACGAGTGAAAACTTTCCGAAAAGGGATGAAATCGTGAGACGCGTGGTTATTCTACTGAGCTCCTGAAGTCAGAGGCGACACAATTTAGACAAATCATTGAGCTTATAAATTCATGTTACGCCCTAACTTCAACCTTTTAAGAAGGACAAGTGTTTACAGCTTTGCTAGAGTACACGGTTATTTCTTGGTCCAGAAGAACTTTATCTCCAGTAAAAACAAGATGCATAGACAATTTTTTTTGTATGTGTAGTACCACCAGAAAGCTCAGGAGATTGTAATCCCGATTTTAATCACTATAAAACACAGTAATGAACAACAGAATAGAGAGGTTTGAAAAAGGACCCCAGATGCTGGCTGAATCAGGAGCTGGGAAACCTCTTTCTTGTTATGTCAGAATCAGAGAATCACAGAATGACAGGGGTGGGAAGGGACCTCTGGAGATCATCCAGACCAACCCCCTGCCAGAGCAGGGTCACCCAGAGCAGGTGGCACAGGAACGCGTCCAGGCGGGTTTGGAATGTCTCCAGAGACGGAGACTCCACCACCTCTCTGGGCAGCCTGTGCCAGGGCTCTGCCACCCTCAAAGGAAAGAAGTTCCTCCTCATGTTTAGGTGGAACTTCCCATGGTCAAGTTTGTGCCTGTTACCTCTTGTCCTGTCGCTGGGCACCACTGAAAAGAGCCTGGCCCCATCCTCCTGACACCCACCCTTTCAGTATTTACAAGTGTTGGTAAGATCCCCCCTCAGTTGCCTTTTTTCCAGGCTGAAGAGACCCAAATCCCTCAGCCTTTCTTCATAAGAGAGGTGTTCCAGTCCCCTAATCGTCTTCGTAGCCCTGAATCAAGCTTTTTATTAAATATCCAACTATTACTACACATCACTGGCAACTGCAGGACTTTTAATGAGGAGAGACTGCTGGCTTTTAAAACCACCTTATCATTTCTGCTTGATGCAGAGTAAGAAAAAATGATTACACTGCGTGGAGTCCGTTCAGAAGAGAGCTCAGGCTCGCTGAAGGCCAGATACCGGTATATTTGATTGCCCTGACCTTACTTTTGAGAAAAGCGGAGTCACTTTTAAAGGCCTCAACAACTTTGTAAGGGTAGGAAACCATCCGGCATTCAGCTCTCTAGCTGGTAGAGCAGCTTACCTGCCACACAGCCACACTCCGTAAGAGTCATTCAGAGCGATGGGATTTTGTGGAACCATCAAAGCACTTCCAAGTACCAGCAAATTGAAAAACAAGGTGCCCACAGGGAGAGTCATGACATTGTGAAGCTGTAGCTCCAAGGCTGTTTGGATCAATGTACAATGTGCTGTTCACAGGACTTAATCAAACAATTACAGCCCTCCCGTTGATTGTCTTTGTTTTCTGCCGTGAATCAATAGATTATCAACTGTAAATGTCAATGCTTTCGTTCTTTCCTAGGAGGTCACTCTGCAAGGTAATACTGAAGAACACACATCACTTGGCTAAATATGCTTTTGAATTGCTAGCTACGGATAAACATTTCAATTTCTAAAGAGTCTAAAGAACTGCAAGATGCTCATTGCAAAAGAAAAACTGAGGATACAATAAAAAAAAAAAACAAAGGAAATGTGAATGGAAAAGCAGATGTTAAAAAGCATCAAAATCTTCAGGCATAGAAAGCGTATTCCTCCTTGTGAATGGGAGGTATATTTTGACAGCTTCACTCCTTTGGATTGAGTGGGTTTCTGTTAGGAGAGTTCTGCCTATTTGGAAACGGCCATTTTTCATTTTAGCAAGTCTCATTTTCTATTTCAGTGTCCTGCTTTTCCCAATTATGGAAACAATAAGTCTTATTCTTATTTTACAATACAAGGCAATAAAAGGAAAATATAGACTTAAAAAGACTAATATAGACTATTAAAAGCAGATTGAAAGAAGACACATAAGCTCTAATTTCATTACGTGGCCCTCAGATTCCTAGAGTATCTCTATGCAGTTAAATAGGCCCATGGCTAGAGGAGTTGTGAGAGGGGAGTTTTAGATGAGATATCAGGAAGAAATTCTTTGCTGTGAGGGCGATGAGCCCCTGGCCCAGGTTGCCCAGAGAAGCTGTGGCTGCCCCATCCCTGGAGGGGTTCAAGGCCAGGCTGGACGGGGCTCGGAGCAACCTGGTCTGGTGGGAGGTGTCCCTGCCCAGGGCAGGGGGTGGAACCAGATGGTCTTTAAGGTCCCTTCCAACCCAAACCATTCTGTGATTCTACGATCTCCACCTGGAGCAGGTACGGATTTGGAGCGAAGGGTTTGAAGCCAGTTATCAGATGGGGGTTTGAAGCTGGTCAGTGTAAAACTGAAGACGACACATTAGTCAAGGTGCAGCGTTATTCCAGTGGCTTTGTTGCCAGGTCCCACCTGGGGATGCTACCTTTTATCCATGCAAACGCTCTTCTCATCCCAACTGAATCCTTCAGCTGCTGAAGAGGTTTGTCAGACTCCTGCCATGTTTATTTTTGCTGAGAAGGCAGCGTCTCACATAAACCCTAATTACAACTGGGTGAGACTGTGCTAATTTATTCCTGGCTGAAATGTTCTGATGCTTTCCAAATGAAAGAAAGAAGCGACAGAAATAACTGCTGTCGCATAGTGCCATGGAATGTAAGAATGAGAATGCCCCTCCATAAAAGTATTTTCAGGAGACAGAGGGAACAAGCTTTAAGAGTTATCATCAAGCGTGCAAGCTCTCAAGGATGTTAACATAGCAAGAAGACTATAAAAACACAATATATAATAATATTATAGAATATTATACCATAATATTATACAATAACCAGGAAATCAAATGTGCTGATTTGAAAGGCCAGCAAGGGAGAAGTCGTCTCTCTCCTGAAGACCAGGGAGGACCTTAAGGCACCACCATCCCTTGAGAAGAGGTGCAATAACTGGAGCAGGACATTCCTTCGAACCCCAGTTCCTCCGAGCCCTCTACCTTGTTCCTGGAAGGCAGTGATTCACTCCCTTTACTGAAGCCAGCTTAGAAAGGAGTATTTACGAGACATCTGGGATTTTATGGACTGCAAAAATTTCAGGGATGAGGATAATCTCAACTTGAGGACACATGCAGCAGCTGTCACAGCAAAGCCTCTTCCAGGTTTCTGGGCACTGCAATAATGTAGTTGTATGAAAAATAATAAATAATTTTAAATTGGAAACCTTGTTTTTCAACTGATCTGTCTTTGACCGCTTTTATCTTGAGCAATAGAGACGAATATATTCACAAAACAAACGGGTTGCAATGCCCTTGGCAATAAAGAAAAGCGTTGCAGTCTCCTGACCTCTAAATTCAGTATTAGAACCCTTATTTTGATATCATTTTATTCCCTGCATCGGTGAGAAAAAATCCTGACATGAAAACAACTTAGGTTAAAAACAAAAGGAAAAGGAGAAAGCAGAAAAATAATGTGCTTTTTATCTTTTTTTAGCTTTAACCTCACCAAGACATCTATTGACAATGAAGAGATTTATTATTTTATTTTTTTTAATTTCAGGATAGGTATGAACTGAGCAGTGATTTTTTTTAAATAAAATTTTGTGTTTTACTTAAACATCAATTGGCTTCTGAAAAGAGAGGGCCTTGGCAAGGGAATGGACAAGCTATCAGTAACTGGAAGTGCAACTGCTAAGTTAATCGTCGGCGAGTGCAGAAAACACCTCTCTTGCACCAGAAGATGCAAGCACACTTGGTTCATTTTTGGAGATCACATTTTTCCCGAGATGCACTGATTTAGTTGTTGCCATCCCATTGAGAAATATAAGGCAGCTGTCAAAACGCATGCAATAAACAGTACATAGACATTATTAACGCTCCCACTGCACACAGTTTGGTAGGAGTTGATCAATGCAATTAAAACATGGACAGGAATAGCAAGAGTTACTTCATCTAGAACAGCATCAAAAGCATTTCGAGATGGGTCCCTCTGCCACCTGGCCTCTCCTAAAGTGTTCTGTGGACCTTAATTTCAGCCATATATTAGTAGCATAATTTACCTAGTCATTTAAAATCTAGAACATTTGTCTTGAAATACCTTTTAATCCTGAATTGTCACAAACATGTGCTTCATTCAGCTAATGAAGTGCAGAACTTTGCCAACCGCACCTGACAATAATTTTTTTTTTTCCTGATATACCACAATTAAGAGCAGAGTAAAACATTAGACTGGGAATGAGATGTTAATAAAAGAGACCCAGAAAACGTGGATGCTCAGACAAGAAGTAACGTTGGTGCTACAATGAAGTTCGCAAGCTGGACCGTGCCCTCTGGTGGCTGCAGGTTGAGAGCATTTAAGGAAAGAAAAATCATGTTTCCTGGTAGAGTAAAGGTTGGTTCTTCACTGTATTTAATAAAGTGTGGTAGATAAATAGAAAATATGGATCTGTGTTAAACAGAAAAATCATTTAGGATAGCGAAAATTATTATTTTGAAAAAACAACGTTCATTTGCCGATGTAAAACAGTGAAATAATTATTACTTTGATTACTGGAGCAGCTGGCACTAAAAGAAGTGGACTAATGGGGGAATACTTAAGAAAGCTCAATAAAATATCTTAAAAACGGGACTATCTGGAATCGTAATTGGAATCAGTCAGATTAGAAAGAAACCCAGCAGGCTCACTTGGCAACAGTCTTCAAAATGTCTAGAGACGTTGCAAAGAGGAACCTCAGCGATCGCTCTTCATATTCAGGTAGGTCAAAGCAAACCAGGTTCACTTGCAACCAAACGTACAAAAAATAAATACCAGATAGTAAAACCTTCCAATAACAAGGCTACTACTCCCTGCAGAAAATCACTCTGAGGAACTGCCTGAACTGCCTTGGTTAGAGATTCCCACCAAGGGAGGGATCGAGGGATGGTGGATGTGTTCTTGCCCTGCTTCAGCCTGGAGAAGAGAAGGCAGGGGAGAAGCAGCAAACAATTTTTGGAAGTCCCATCCAGCCTACACTTTTCTGCCTCTACGTAGACATCAGAAAATTTCAACACAATTCACGCAATTTCATTCCTTAACTCCGTTATTTTGCTAAAAACACAGTACGCTGACCTTAACTCCCCCCCCTTAATATTCTACAATGCTCCATTGATTCTTCCTGGGCAATGATAATCAGATGTCACAGACAAAGGGAAATGAATGAAATCTGACACATTTATTTTAAAGCCTGCAGCAGACTAAATTGTAAATAAACCCTGCTTTTTCCGCAGCACAAAGGTTGCAGACTGACTGTCCCTGTGGACTCTGCTCTCTTCTCACTCCTTAATAGACTTTCTAACACTTTCTTTTGTCCTAAGAGCAATCTCTCAGCAGGGCTTTTGGCAGACACGTGTATTATGTGTCAAAACCCAAGTGGAAATAACTGATGGGAAGCACAAAAATCCGATGGGAATAGTTATAATAAGGAAATGAATAAACATAAAACCAGTAAAATATAACCACAAAGAGATACAGCCAGAAGCTTCTGACCTGTTACTTGATTTGTCTAAGACCGGTAAGAGCCACTGTTTTCAGAATTAAGATTGTTTGTATTACTATAGATAGCATTAACGTATGCTATACTTGGTTTTATATGTTAATTTCACATATTTACTTTCCTGTTTATTTTAATACTGTTAGAAAACAAAGCGCTCACAAGATGAACTATAAATGTGCTACAAAATGGATAGAATAGATCAATTTATAGAATACTAATTTATTTAGGAATCCACTGACCACAACTAGCACCTGGGTACTATGTTTATTAACAGTATGAGATACTACCGTACATCTATATCCTGTAAATGTGTATTGGCTTATACAACATATTTTATAGTGCGCATTATCTTTGTATTTAAGCAGTTCTATTCACAAAGTGTTCTGCTGGGTGTTTGTATACTTAGCCGCTTAGTCACCATGCTTTTCAAAAAAACTCCTACAAAAGGAGCTTATTATAACCAGCCTTGCTGGTATACTCATTTGGTTAGCAGCTACCACTGAAATTAAATAGTGTTATTTATATCGTTTGTTTGCCACAGTGCTTTTTTATTTCCCCAGTGAGACTAATATCTGCTTCGTAAGTAAAGGCAAATCACACACTACTTGCCTGTTAATGCCCGGCTGACCCGCAGCCACCTTCGGTTCCTCTCTCTGTCACCCCCGGCCACCGCCAACCCTTCCACTGTAGGTTCCACCACCCTCAGCTGGTGCTCAAGCCTGCCGGAGGCACACAGCTCACCACGCTGGCCTCCTCAGGACAGCCACGGCGTCAGGGCTTGGAAACTCTCCATCACTTCGACTAACTTAAGAAAACAAATCATCTGGCACGTGGAAACGCAATCTGGCTTTTTTTATGCTCAGTGTGTGAGATCACACGCAAGAGGCGCTGAAGGTGCAGTTTTATAAATATACTGGGTACGATACGTGGCTACGATGCCGCTGGAAATGCTGATGATTTCCCTGAAACGTGGTGATGAATTCTGCCCTAAATATTGTCTACACCCTTCCAAATGCAGACTCGTCCTGTAGCAAGACTGGGACAGATGAGCAAGAAGAACCATTAAAGCTTGGTGGGGGACGGTGGCGATGGAAAGGCTGATGAGGAGAGCACGTAATCCATGTCTGAAGGATTATCTGGAACAACCAGAATGAGAGGGAATTCAGAAATACATGGCTGATCAGAATGATTGTCTGGCAAAGACATTACCAGAACTGCAAAGAATGATGGATGTAGGCTCCAAAGGAGCAATGAAACAGAAGAAATAAATACTCCCAGGAAGCAGGATCTGAAGGACAGAGCCTTGGGCACTGCACCACCGCAAGCCTCGGCACACCAAAATCTCAAGCCATGGAATGACTGGGCTTCGACAAAAGTCTCATTCAGGAACCCAGAATTAGCTGGAATTCTGCCCCATTCAGCAGGAAAAGGAATCAGTGGGATTATCTTTGGGAATGTAACCCAGATTTCTGTGCTGCTTCCTTCAAAGAAAGTGTGGGGTTTTCCCACTAACTAGAAATGGTGTAGCCTGACTAAAATAAATAGCTAGCCCCGTCTACTCTCCATTTGTGAAAAGCCTACCTCTTTATTCTATTTGCAAAAGAATTATAGTGTCTCTCTCAAAGCATAAACTCTTCATTAATCTGTCTAGCTGGAACTAAAATTTAGTTCTAAAATACTGGCATATGTTTTGACCTGACAGCTATCCCTTCTAATCACTGATACTCTTTGACTTCCCCAATTATGCTGTTCACTGGATGCTTAGTTGACCTCCAAGAGAATGAATTTCAACCAAATAAGACAGAAGTCACATTCAGAGCTATTAAATATTTACCGAGACTAGAAATAACTTTATTTTCTATACTTACAAGTCAAACAGGCCTGCTGAAAAGCAATTTACAAACTCAACATGCGGGTTCTTTTGCATTTACGGAAATGTGTGGATGCTGGAAATGAGTAAGCTCCCCATTTATTTCCAATTAAAAAAAGTGTGGTATTTTTTAACACTGGTCACGGCTCTGCATTTTCTTACCACCACGTTATGCCCATTTATCAACAGATGATAGAACAAGGTAACCTTACTTTAGGGATTAACTCTCACAAACTAACTACACTAAAAAACCCTTGTGAAATATTTTGTACTAAATTAAATATCTCTAGCTTCAATAACTCTCAATGACAACATCTTATTAAATAAAATTATAGCAGTGGTCAATTTTCACTTCCACTGAAGTCAATGGCAAAACTTACAGAACTTCATCCTCAGACTCTATTCCACTTCTAAAACAGGGATAGAGTAATCAGTCCCGAAAAATACTGCACCAATTTTCTTCTAAAATAACACTAGAGAAGTGAGTCAGGTCTCAGCATACCGCATCAGATGAATTTTTGAGTTCACGTTGACCTTTTTATTTTTTTTTTTTTTTTTAATATATGTGTGTATTTGAGTTCAGTAAGAGCCGGAAGGGCAGCGCGCCGTGGTGCTGCAGTTCCCGTGGAGGTCAGAAAGTGAAAGCACCATTTCGGAATTCACAGGAAATGGTCATTTACCTTTAGTGGTCACACTAATGACAACTTCAAGCCGTACTCAATTTTCAGTTTTATACTTATCTCACTTTTCTTTAACTGCAGGCCTTAAAAGCTCCCCCGGAGCAACAGAGCATCAGAGAGAAGCCTAATACACCTCCAGAAGGCGCACCAGTAGCAGTGGGCACAAAAAGATGGGAGCTCTTCAAGAGCTCTGCATGGTGACGTGAGGTCTGCTCCCTTGCAATTTAACAGAAACTTTAACTTCTCCAGGAGCACAGCGAGGCCATCATTAAATGGTTTTGATCATCTTTAAGGTTCTGCAAGTCATACTGGAATTCCTGTGTGCCCATTAACCTTTTTATATGATATAATATCAATTTTGTTGTTTATTTTGGTTCTAAGCCACCTGGGCATCACTGCTTTTCAACACATTGTGTAGGCAGAAAATGTTATACCATTTGACATTTCACTGAGTGGCAAGAGTATGGTCTCCACAGAAAGGAACGTTTTATAATAATGTTCTTAAGTAGTATTTAGCAGTTCTCCCGCGGCAGTAGCTTTAGATATGATATGGACAAACTAGATTGTAAATTATACAGAAACTTCTCGGTCCCAGGCAGCAGACGAACACACACCAGATATAATGCTGACAGAAATACTCAATTTTGTTGCAGACTGGGAGCTGAGCAATACAGTACTTCCAAATTAATAAAACATAAAATTACCTTTTTTAATTCGTGTTGAAGCTGTACTCTATATGAATTATATTACAATGATCACTCAGATATGGGGAAAAAAAAGTTAAATCTACAATGTACTTGAATCCCAAAATTCTTACATCTGTTCCACATAAAAATCAACAATTAATAATATTGGCCAAGTGTCTAAAATTAAAACGAAGTCCTGAACAATTGGAGATGTAACTCTCAGAGGGTAAAACTGAATCTGGTTCCTTTCTGGGGAAAAACACCTACACATATATTCCTGAATAAGAATCTTTCTTCAAAGGTTAACAGGAAACTTCAAGTTGATTCAAGGTAAATACTAGCTCCTGTTATCCAAGAAGATAAAAAACATAAATGCATTGGTATTGTTACAATGTTGTAATACATTACTGAATTATACAACGGTGTTATTCCCAAAAATTCCTACAACTTGTATGACTTGATAGGGACACGGAACACCAATGACAATGTTCACGTGTCAGATAATAAAGTGCTTTCATAAAGCATCACAAATCCCTGCGTTTTCAACAGAAGCATTTAGTAAAATGTTATTAAAGATGTTAACCTGTGAGCTGCTGCACCATCAACAAAACAGTCAGTAAAAATGCAGGAATGTGACATTTAAGTCTTCCAATACAATTCTGCAGAACATAATTGCAACAAAACCCAGCAGTGGTACCTCACGTCTGTTTTTCAGCACAGTTCTGAAATGTGCACTGAAGAGCTATAGGATAAACCTTCCTCTATTTCACGTTACTGATGTGCAGTAAAATATCCACTCTTTTTAGACAAAGGATAAGGCTTATACCAAAAAACCACTGTGCCGCTTGGCTGCATATCTTTGGTATATCTATAGTGCAACTATTCTGTTTCTTCTCCAGAGGGGAAAGATCTCCAAAGCACTGCACGCCCTGCCACTGAGAATCAACCATGAACTCCTACATTCGCTAGGACCTCAGGCACTAACCTACTGCTCTAAACAAATGAAGAACGTGCAGTGAAAATAATTTCCTCCGCTTTTTAAATATACTATTGAAATAAAATTAAACCATGCCAGATTTCACATAAGAAAGTAACGGCACATTTCAATTCTCTTGCAAGAGTTCAGGAGCATACAAATGTGAGCATAAATTTCATGGCAACTTTTAATGCCAGATATCCAAGGTGCTATTTGAAAACATTTGTAATTTAATTATCGTTAACCTAGATTTAGTCAATCTTCATTTCTACAAAAAAGACACCTGGTTTTTCATTTTGCTTACTTAGAATTATTCAAAATGCATAGAAAGGCTAGAACTACTTAATTAAGATATATTGCAAGCATGTTTTTCTAAACTTATATTGCTAAAGCCTTGCTGTATTGTAAGTTTTATTGGAGTTGACCTTTAAACACAGTACCATGTATTCACACAAGCCTAGATATATACCTGCGTTTCATACTGCTATTTGAGTCGGCATACCAACACACAACTATAGTACATATCACCCAGTGGCAGTGCAACAAAACGTAGCGCCATCGAAATGCCATTTAATGATTTTTTTTTCAACTTCTAAACAACAACATTCTTTCTGAACAGGTCTGTCCAACCAAACTTGCGTATTGGTGAACACTGGCTTCGTCGCTCGGCCCCTTCCTTCTTTTCTTATACACGCTGTAAGGCATCACGGTTCTCTTGTGAAGTACTCGCACTCTGCCCAGCTCCTTAATACGACCTTCATCAACTGCAAAGAGAACCAGAGAACACAAAAATTAGTTATGGATATTGTCCATACGATCTTAATTTACGCAACTAACTTCAATATGCCTAATGAAAACTGTATGAAGTAATAAAACTAACCTGCAGATGAACAGTAGATGAAAGCAGAGCTGATTTACAGACCAGCCTTCTTGAATCAAGCTTGAAAACAAAACCTAGCTTGCAAAGTAAGTGTATTTGCGGTGCGTGAAAAAATAAATCATGCATCGCACGTTTCTAATGGCGATATAGAGCATTTCTGAAAATACCTCTACTGCTGTATTTTAAAATTCATGTTCATTTAATGCTCACTGGAGCCCACTGCCAGAAGTGAAACTCTATCTGGGAAATACTTTCAAACCCAACCGACCAGGAGAGACTTGCTGTTCTTGCCATGTTGCACTTAATTATTGCACCGCTTGCAAAATCCACCAGCACAGAGCCCTCCCTTTCCCCCATTCTGAAAAGCGTATTAAAACCAGGGAGAAGCCTCCACTGTTTGCCTTCAGTAAGTACCAGGCAATAAACTGCCTTCCCAGGTGAAGCTCCTTGGCCCTCCAGCCCCCATCTTTTTTACCCCATCTCTACTGGTTTCTGAGTTTCTCTAGTAGAATGAACTTAAACACACGCCCTTACTTCAAGTCTGATCCCCAAGCTCTGCAGACCAACAGAGTTAGCACATACACACACCAGAGTCGAGTCTTATTAACCTCATCTACAGACCCCTCGCGACTTAATTTAGCCAGAATCATACACATAAGAGCATCGTTGAACAAGTTAAAACTGCTTGATTTTTATGAATCCAATTGATGCTACTACTGCTGAATAATAACGTTATATAGCCGCTGCGTGTCAGAAAGATTGGCCCTACAGTGCTAGAAAACTCTTTAAAGAGAGGGAACATGCCACACGCCTGAGGCCATCGCAGGATAAATTAATAAAATTATTACAAAATACTGGTGAAAGACTTTCTGAACTTCAGGTTTAAAAAGCCACCAATGTTTAAGAGTCAACTTAAACACAGAAGCTGAAATATGAGTTTGAGAATAGAACCATATAAATTCAAATGGTAATAGAGATGGTCAGCATCGGGGGACATAAACTCTGCAAAGACTCGATTTTTTCAGCATCAGGACAGTATTCCAACTGAAGAGTCAGCACAGGTAAGTATAAGTACTGCATCAATCTGCCCCAAATTAAAACATTTGATATGTTCATGTATTTGCTTCATTTAGGTTAGAACATCTAAGGCTCCTTGAACGGGATCTGAATGGCATCCACTCTACACCGTTCCCCGCTTACAACACCCGCAGTGAAGCCTTCTGCTCCTCATCGGCTGACTCAAAATCAAACCAACTGCTGTGGAAAACCAGGTAATTCAAATAGCTATTGCATGGGCAAAAATAGGTGGGTGGGTTTTTTTTTTAATAAGAGAATAAAGAGAGGATGGACTTTCTCAGCAAGTTTCACAAATGGCAATAGATCCAAAGTGCCAAGGGTATGAATCCGTCAACAAATCCTGTCTTTCTTTTTCCATACCTGAAGCTCACTAGGCTTGCCGCAGGTAAGCTAAGCAACTTGGCTGCAAGAATCTGAAAAAACCTTTAAGACAAATCTCTATTCAAATACGGTCCTTACTATAGAAAACCTAAATATTCTTTATAATTTATTAAAGACAAAGTAGGTCATTAAATGCTTTTCTTTGCAACACATTCTTAAGAACCTGCCCCTATTCATCCACAGAAACGCCTTGCAAACATTTTTCTGCCAATAGCCTGAATTTAGTATGTGAAACTTAACGAAGCTTGCTTTACAAAGTTTAGAATGACTTCATTACTTTTATCTATGTTTTGATTCCTAACATGAAAGCACAATGTATTTCTTAAGACTTAGCTAGGAAAACGTGGTTTGAAGGCAGAAAGTCTGAACAGTACTTGCTAAGATTGCATTCTCCACTAATTATTGTTGGCAATTGCTTTAGATAAACACCCAAGTCAAAAACACTTTACGGCTTTCTCTCCCTCTTTGAAATCCATTAGGTTTTTGATGTGTGGCCAAGACCTCTCTGATATCCCAATAGGCTGGTTTTACTACCAGCCCTACTGCCTCTTCTATTACATCCTCCTCCTTGCTCAAAGTTCACCAAGGAAACATTTGCGAGTTTAGCTTCTGGAGGTGACACAAGTGTAAAGTTATTTTAACTTCTTAAATTGGAAAGTTTATATTTACTGCACCTCTAGGCTGACTGTAAGTTTGTGTCCTGAAATGGATTTACGCCAAGCCTGCTCTTCGTAGCCTTGTGCCAAAACGCACTTTCAAAGCCGTTCACTACTCGCTGTTTGATAGTCATTGCTGTCAAATAATACTGAACCTGATACTCTGGATGAGCTCATCTTTTGGCTTGGAGCGTTCCTGGCCCCAGATTCCATTTCTTACAGCAACTAACACTACCGTACCTTCAGTTTCACTGTAGCCTTACCAGCTCAGCTCAACTCTGCTCTTGTTGCTCAGCATTTACACCCTTACTCCACTTTTCCTCATTAAATCAAGCGCAGTCGGCGCATTATCCTCCTTGCAGTCAGGCCCACGCTAGCTCCAGCTGGGCAGCTATAGGGAACTTACCATGATGAGGGTTCTAGCAAATTTATTAAGCACTACAGCCAAGCGTTTTCTGGGGATTAGCAAGGCTTGCCAGACCATGCTGTAGACCAGCCCTTTCTTGGCCTGCAGCAGAGGTTTATAATGCAACCCTCAGGCAGGAGAAGGCTCTCCCAGAGCACTCAAGAAAGTATCAATATCTTGGAAAAAATCACTGTATTATGAATACTTCAGACACGTTTTAAGCTTAACGCAGACAGTATAAACTACATATACAGAGGGGAGATTTAGATTAGATACCAGGAAGAAATTCTTTGCTGTGAGGGTGGTGAGCCCCTGGCCCAGGTTGCCCAGAGAAGCTGTGGCTGCCCCATCCCGGGAGGGGTTCAAGGCCAGGCTGGACAGGGCTTGGAGCAACCTGGGCTGGTGGGAGGTGTCCCAACCTAAACCATTCTATGATTCTATGATATATGAAACTCCCCAACGCGGTTGGTGTGGCTCAGTTCTCGGAAATGACAGGTACTTTCAATCCGCAGAGTTGAATTTTCTGAAGTTTAGTTTCCTTACGCATCTATCATCAAACTGTATTGATAGATAGAACTGAATTAAGGGATAAAACCTTGTATGTTTTTTTATGTCAAGGGACGGTGTCTCTTGTGTAGACTACAGTTAATCAACAGCTCCATGAGAAGATAACCTTCAAAAAGGCAAAGTCCCAAGAATTCAAGTGGACATTTAGCAGTACTGTACCTCCTTCTTGTACTATTGTTCATTTATAATATTTTGTTAATAGAACTGCTTCCACCAAATTCAGTCATTTCAAGTGATAAAGAGGAAGTGTTTCCAGAGGTGTTTGGAGAGAATGCACAGAAATATACATAGATATTGGTATCATTCAACCTTGCCACCATGAACCCATAAAAAAATTGCAAAGAGGCATTAAAATTCATTGTTTCCCACCCCCATATCACTATGAAATGCAATTCATACATGGAGGATTTCTTTTCTGAAAAAAACAAAGCATATCAGATATGTTGCTAAGTATCAGTAAAAAAAACAAAGTAAAAAGCAGAAGTGATCTAAAGCCCCTCTACGCAATGGTTTGTCTTGGCAGATGTCAGGCAGATATCGGTTTGATTTCTTGGCCCAGCTACACACACATACGGGTCTTCGGCAACAGCATAGGCAGCATTGCCGAGCGACACCGAGTAACAAGCTAAAAGTAACAGCAGTGGTCTTCAAAGGCAGCCTCAGCCAGCAATCGGCCCCAGGAATACTTTTATACTCGTGGGACGGGGAGGAATGTGAAGACAGGAAGCCTGACATACTCCTGTACAATTCATTTCTCGCACAACCCGAAGTTCCCCCCAAATACGCAAGCTCCCTCCCCAAATCAGAAAATTGAGTTTCAAATGCTGATACGCATTCCTGCTGAAATAGCAACGTAAAATAAGGAGGGGGAATTATTTTACCATTTCTATTCACAGCAATAGCATCGGCATGCATTTACATAGAAATTCAAAGTTTCACGTTCTGATTTTTTTTTCTTACAGCGTAGGAATTGATTAGCATTTTTATAAAATTATTTTGGGAAGCCAACATCCCAATATTTTTATTCTCTGAGTGCATTAATCTTTATTATTGCTACCTAATATAAGCTGAAGTGAAAAAACAGCTACATCTGGCCAGGAAGCCGGGTAAGGATGTGCAAAGCCGAACAACTGAAACTCGGGGAGCGAGTTCTGCAACAGCCTCCTCCGACTCTACGCAGGCTCAGAGCCAACATCGCGTTGAAAAAAGTCTGACGGTTCAAAGGTTTTTGTGGCAAACTATTACTAAAGCAGCTTTTCGGTGGTGGAAATTTGGGTCAAGCTGGTTTTGATCACTACTGCGCTGGAAAGCCAGCCTGCAGTGGCCCCGCGGGATGGGTGCCCAGTTAGCGGTATCTCTTCCCTCATCCTCTTGAATATATTCCTCACAAACACAGCATTTTTAAATCCATCGGGCATAATCTAGAGATGCAAGCAAGCTAACTTTTTAATATTTTTTTTTCTCCATTTACAGGAAAATAAGTAAAAAAAGCATTAAAAATTAGTGACAAAATTATTAACTTTCTTATTTTTAAAATAGGATAAGGAAAATTGCCAATCTAAAAAAAAAAAAAAAACACATTAGTCACAGGAAAATATTTCTTACATTTTCTGTATAAGAAGCCTTACAGAGGCCGGGCATTTCTAATTCAAGAAAAGACACACGGCACTCCTGCAAAGCTCTGAAATGACGCTGTTTCTGGTCATAAGTTTCAGTTTCCTTAAATGCTACCTAAACTCCCTGGAATAAAGAAAGTATTTGACGATCTTCACTTTGTGCTTCTGCATCCACACTACACAGAGATTTTATTTTCTCCTCTGCAAGATGAAACAGTGGAAGAAAGGAAGGAAACAGGCAAAGAACCAGTTCTAATTCAAAATTTAAAATATTTAAAATTGTGCCATTAACTGAAACCTGTGATTCACTTTGAAAGGAGTCTTTGAAGGAAACTCCCACATAAATAACTCGCGTTACAAATTAGTTTCCATTTTGCTTAAAAACGGAATCTCAGAAAAACTATTTTTACCTCTAAAAATTAAATCCACAGGAAAAAAAAGAAGTACGAAGACCAACACTTCACAAGTGCTGTACTTTCAGACTGGCAGCACAAAGGGGATGTTGGATTTGGGGTTTTTTTTCAAGTTGTTCTCAGATTTAATTTTCAATTTTGAACCAGTTGGGACTTGCATCGTTTTTAAAGATGAACACAGCATTCATGTTTTCCGAATTAAAGAAAAATAACAGGTTTAAAATTCAATTTAAAAATCTTCGTGATACCTAGGCTTTTAAACTCGGTGTAAAAATGATCCAAAGAAGCACCCATCCTTTGCTGGTTACACTACGGCAATGTCCATTTATTTGAGAAACACTACAGCCTTGTCAAATTTTTTTTGGAGAAAAACTACATCTGGTTTACATGACCTTGTCACAGTTAATGATCAATGATTTGAAAACAAAGAAACTTTAAAAGGAAACAAATTAACTTTTCACATTTTATGTCTGAAATGTAGGAGGTATTAACTACTGGAAACAGAAAACGTTTCTACTTCAAATCGGAAGTCTAATGTATCTGACCTTTGAATTTAAGCTCATTTCTTACTCAATTTAAAGCATTATTTCTTCTCCTTCCCCAGCAAAGCATAGGAAGTCGTCCTCAAAAACAAAACAGACAATACACAGCGACGAGACAAGCAACACACATTAACAGTAATATTTCTATAAAACAGCGAGTTGAAATGTGTTTCAATCATACTAGACTCATACTTTAAGAAATATCAAAGACCGCTATGCTTTAGGGTATAAAAATACTAACTTGAACCAAAATAAGAGTACAGTTAAAATGAAGCATAAGCAACAAAAAAAAAAAAAAAAAATCAATGAAAAGAATTCTTAATTAAGACCAGAAAGCACAAGTCACAAAGGAAGTACAGTAGGAAGCTCAGGGTACTCTCAACCAGCCGACTCTTTGCAGTTACTCTAACAAGAAAAAACCCTGAACCTTTGAAATCATTGTTCAAAAAGAGAAGGTTTCTAATGAGAAAAATGCATCTTATCAAAATATTACCAAAGATCCTCAAAACATGAAGGCAGAAGAATGACAGTTTTACAGGTATAACTTATAGGGAACCTTAAAATACGTAAAGAGAAGAAGTTGCAACAAGGGTAAATCCTAAAGATGTCTTCCGAACGAAACTTTTGGGCTTTGTGCCTGAAATCATACAACTGGTTTATGATTTGCAATTCAATCTTGAGAAGCAAGCAGACTAATCACTTGACAAAACCCATTCCAAATCCACTAACCCTGCTGCGCCACGCGGAAACAATAACTCATTGTGTTTTGACTCTTATTATTCTAGTAGTAAACATGAAAAGGGGCCAATGGAAAACATTTCCTGTGAATACAACAATTCAGAGCCGTTCTCCTTCTCAGCTGTAATTCACAGCAATCTGCAAAGGCTTCTGGCTTACCTGCTAATACAATCCTTTGACTACATTGCTAACACTAAAATCCAAGTATGAGCCGCTGGACACATTTGAAAGAGATGCACATAAAATAATAAGTATAAAATTACCAGTTTATTTATGAGGAGGTCTCATATGATACAATTATTCTAACCTACCTCAGTTTATTATCCTGAAACACGGTGACTGAGAAATGGCTACCAAAGGGCTAGATTTAAATGATATTGATATTTCTCCAAGGACTTGGCTTTTCAGGGATGCACTATAAAAAAACAAAAAACAACTAGTAGTACCTGCGAAAATGTTAGTTAAATGAGACTGAACAACTTCTTATCTGAAAACAGTATCCAGTGCCTCCAAAGTCAAGATAATAAGGCAAGGGAAAAAGGAAAAAAAAAGAATATAAACTAGTAGATGGCAAGTTGACAAAGATAACTATTTCACTTTTGGATGCTCTTCCAGAAGACAAAATGAACCAGTCAACTCTTTTGAAGTTGTATCCATGACACTATCCTTGATGACTTTGGATACGAGAAACGAGAATGTGAATTGACAATGAAGGATATTAACTGCATGCCTGGGGGCTTTTGTGGTTGTTCGGTTTTTTTTCTTTTTTTGTCTTTTTGCTTGTTTTAAAAACCCTTTTTGATCATCTAGTCAACTTTGAATTGTGCATTCAGTTTAACTGCAGCAGAGTCACAGCAGGTACAGCCCGGGTTTCAACGCACGAACACTGGGAGGCCCCAGTCCTGTGCGTGGCACCACAGACTCTCTCCCTGTTATGGTTTGAGAAGACCCATAACAATTTATTGTCATTTAGACAATTATTCTATCACCCAATGACCCCTCCCCACCCAGGACGGGGAATCAGGGAAAGCAAGGAAACAAGAGGGTTGAAATATAAATGGATTTAATAGGATAAGACTGAATAATTAACAAGGATACTAAAGAACCAGTATTAATCCTGATACTAATATAAGATACACGAGAATTATACTCAGCCAATTGTATCACTAGGAAGCCGTGCACTCCCAGCAGGGGACAGTAAATGTGGGACACTGTGAGCTCAACGGCTTCGGCAGGAAGGGAAGGGCTCAGGGGTCTGGCACTGGGGCAAGGAGTTCTCTGGACTGCCTCCATCAAGGGAGAGAGAAACTACACAGCAAACTTTCTAATTTATATCGAATGTGACGTTCGTGGTATGAAATAACCCTGTTGGCCGGCTTGGGTCAAATGCCCAGGCCTCGCTCCTCCTCATCCTTGCACCTGGCCAGGCTTGAAAACACTGAGACCTTGAATCCCACATAGCCTACCTGGCTATGAAGTAAATTTTTTCACAAATTCAGACACTAGTGTCTTCTAAAAGTGCAGTTTTCCCCAGCATTAGAAGAGAAATTAGGCCTGTGTTGCTCAACCCAGGACACTCCCTAAACCCGGCAATCAGCAGAGCACACAAGGTGGTTTTACAGACCCAGGCTTGCGAGGTCAAGCCTATAAGCTCAGTCATACCCCAACTCATTTTTGCTTGGCTCCATAAGCACTTCCAATGCATTATTCTAAACCTATCATGAGGTTCTGGGAAGGTCTGTTCGCTCTGAGGCAGCACTGATGAGCCTGATTAAGTTTCATCCTGCATCAGATGCCTCTCCCTAGTGCTTCTGAGAACCTCTTCTCTTCCTCAAAGCATCCCAGTTATTCAGAACAACACAGAGCAACACAGGAATGTTCAGTATGTTGAGCTGCTCATTTCTCTTTAGAGGCAGAATGGACAATCACGATCAAAATCCAATGGGCACTTGGGAACAGCACATGAAAACAACTCTTTAATTCACTCGCTAACAGGGAATTAAAACTGCACACGTATCTTTCCAGAGAGTTTTGCAATGTACCTGTCACCTCAAGAACATCATCAAAAGTGACTCACTCACGGTTGGGAAAGACACATTAAACATGCCATTAAAGCTGTGAATTAAAGGCTGAGAACACTAAATCAGGGATGCATCTTAAATACAAAAGATGAGGGATGGAAAGCAACTGCTGCACAAACACTTCCTATTAGAGATGAATGAAATATTTCATTCAATTCTCATGAAAAACATGAATAAATATTTTTTCTTAGATAAACACAGAATGCTTACCTCATTATTAACTCTAGTAGAACTTTAAAACTGATAAGTACGCTGATATCTCAATCGGAACAGCTTATTCCATCTATTTCCCGAACATATTTTGCATAAGAAAGAAGCAGAGACGCTACACAAACTGCTTTTTCATTTCAACTGGTAGCTAAAATATCTTGGAATTCAGTTAAGATTTACCCAAGGAGCCAAATACTCAACTATAATCAGTAATTTTCTAACTACAAAGCGACACTAATGGGTCAGTCTATGTTTCGCAGCAGGAACGGTGCCTAAGACGAGGTACTGCCCTTCATGCCCGGCTCAGAGCAAACCACGGCTGTCCTTCCCACGATCTGAATTTCTGCAACTTCCACCGAATACAAAGCTGACATTTATGACGTGTAAATGTCTTTCCGACTTTATTTGTCATGTCAAAATAATTTTACAAGGGCTAATAATGGAGGAATAGCGTTACTGCCTCATTTTATATATTTTAGAGTCATTTTGCACTGCACAACCAAGTTAAGAAAACACACTTTGCAAATTTAATAGGCCATCGTCACCCTCCGGATTATAACCTTGCTTCCAGGGAATTAAAAACAATTTTTTGTGGCTGAAATAGAAATATTAATTAAAATAAAGGGCATTTTAGCAGTTCTGGATACTTTTTTATTCCATTCTATAAATATACTTCGATACTTATTTTCATCACTTTTACGCAAAAGATTTTAACACCTTTATTTCTTTTTCTGAAGCAAAATCTTCCCATGGGACTGACCCAAAGCTGGATGATTGTGAAGGGCTACTAATGAGGACTTCAGACTTTCACAAGAAGGCTTCCGAGAAGACAATTCCATTTTCACCCAGACTGCTGGAGACTTTTAATCACAGGTTTTAATGACACTTCAAGCCAACAGCAAAACACAGTGCTGAGCCCCAAGCTTGCAATGGCAGTAAAACCAATGGAATAAAAGATAAAAGTTAGAGGGTTATGCTTTTAAGGAGTTACAGACCCCCAAAATGGGATGGAAACAGGAAAAAAACCTGAAAGAGTAAAAGAATTAAATACCATTTATTAAAATATTTGAATTGCATAGAAGTGAAAATGGCAGAAAGCAGTAAGAGGATCTTTCAAAAAGAAGGGCGAAGCAAAGTCCTCGTTAAGACTGATATATGAGAAGGAGGAAAATACCAAATACAAGAGTCAGGCTGAGAATTAGAAATGCAGGGGTTTCCACGAAATAGGCAAAATTTAAGCAATTGGCAGTAGCTTATCAGCAGCTTATCAGCTAAATAAATCAGATTACAGCAATCAATTTACTGGCTAAATTAATTAAAACATGGAATCAATTACGTTGCATGTGAAAAGTTGGATGATGTCACCGGAGCAGAGAGTAAACATGATCTGAGGCACCGAGGACGGTTACAAGAGGTCTGACCCTGGAAAAAGTGGCTGGTGGTGCGTGGCTGAGCCGGGACCCAGCACATGCCTGCGGTGTCGCTTCCACAGCTGCTCGGTATCTGCGTCTAATTACAGCTTTTAACTTTTATCACATTTTGAAACTAATCCCATATGCTGGCTACCCTCGGCATGAAATAAATCTGCACGATCGCTCTACTTATCCAACATTATTTAATTTTTAATTTCTGTTCTTGTGTTTCTAACGCCTTCTGAGTATGGAAAATGATTCCTACAAGATTTGGCAGTCCTTGTCCTTCCCCACATTTCCCTGAATCTTCAGCAACTAATGAGTTCACTTCTGGTTCAGTCACAAGAAAAAAAAAAAAAAAAAAAAAGAAAAAAGGAATTTTTCTGCTAGAGAATCAAATGTCACAACATTCAAATGGTGAAGGAGTATCTTGAGCACACAACCATCTAAAATCCACCTCTTCAACGCGAGGAGAAGTAAAGTATGCCAGGATATCTTTATTTCTCAAGCAGTGGCCTCAAAAAAAATATGTAATTTCAAAATACATCTGTTGGTTACACAATCTCTATGACAGTCATTTTGGATTAAAACATATTTTAGGGAATTTTGCAGTCCAAGACAAACGTTTCATGAGCTACCCTGAAAGTCAGGCGACGGCGCTTCTTGAGGGGTGTTGGTTTACTCTGCTACTTGTACGTCAGAAGCAGATATATTTAGAGAATCAATAAATATGAACTTTTAAATCACAACACTTAGCAGAGTTTGAGATTTGCTAGAGCAAGGCAAAAGGGAGTTCGTATTATGACCACACTTCAAATCACGTTTTAAAGACATTTCTGTCTTTGCCATTGATTGTTTCGGGAGACTCCGCTGCGGAGCTGATGGTTCGGTGTAATTTCTAAGCCACAAGCCAATTATTCAGCGCCAGTTGTTTAGGACCCACAAATTAAGTTAATAACACTAACTTTTTATTACAGAAGCACTGGAATATTTGAGCATATTGGTGCACACGAGGCCAAAACCCCATACCAGTCATTTCAGTTTAATCCAAACATACTAAAAAGTGAGGGGAAAATTTGCCTGGCTACACCTTTTTGGCAGTATCTTCATTGTTTAAATATCTGGTATGCTCAAGGATCACACTGGATTTGGAAATATGCATTCTGATGATTCTAAGTGTTTATAAACTTAATTAGAAACAGATACAAACTTGTAAGATGTGCCTCCTCTAGAGGAGCTGCTAGAAATAATTGATATCTCTCTCTCTCTCTCTTGGTTACAGAATCCAAATTTATTACATATAGCTCTGATAAGATAGTGGAAAGTTAGTTCTTTAGAAGAACTGAGTTCATGATCTATCAGAATTTATTTAAACTGTTTCCTAACTCTCCAAAGTACACAACACTGTATCTTTAAAAAATTATGAACAGCAGTTGTTTCAGAGCAGAGCAGCAATTTCTCCCTAACCAGATGATTGCACAGTTCTAAACAATTTGTTTAATGTTTTCCATCTGTGACAGTTTTGTGACTACATTTGCATCGTCTCAAGAACTTCAGGGCATTTATCCTTATAAACACTAATCTGCATCACACTGCCCTTATAAACATTAGTGTACGCTGTCTGTTGCATTAATCCATCTGACTAGATTCAAAGATGCGCCACTACACGTATGCATCTCTTTGCCAGGGACCTAAACTATCTTAAAATTAAACAGCGTCTGTACTTGATGGGGGGGAAAAAAGAAGAAAAAATAAGTAAATCAACAAAAGTACTTACATTCACATACACAAGAAATGTAAAACATGTCTGAAATACGCCCTTTTCATTAGCAAAGAATAGTAGCTAAACTGTACCTAAAATTAAATGCTTTGAAAAACACAGCACTAGAAATCCAGGTTACTGAAAGAGTTGTGACAGATTATTTTTCTAGTAAAAGCACTACGCACACAAATATCTTTTTAAAAATAAATGCAGTTTTGTATAACTGCCCAAGCCTGCAGACTTCTGGATAAGAATGCTAAGTTTTATTTACTAGAACTAATAACCCTCAGTTTCTTGCAAGAAGCGTTAAGATGCATAATGAAGCCGCTAATAAGAGGATTCGGAAGTTATTAAATACTGGGAATGCTGAGTGCCTTCTACTACTCTAGATTACAATGTGCAGCAGAATAACAATGCTGCAAAGCTGTGAAAATTTTCATTTTGTATGCGGCAAAGAAAATGGAGTTAGTTCTGTAGGTGTGAGAAAGATGTATTCCTGAAAGGGAAAAAAAAAAAAAAAGTTTTTTCAGCTTGTATTCCTAGAAGTTTCAAAATTCTGGTAAAAACTTGCAATAAATGTTACAAGACTACTACAGGAAAAGACTGGAAATCTTTGTAATTTTCTTTAGTTCAGCAACTCATAAACTAGTGATCTGGCATCAACTCTGTTCCTAAGGTAATGCATCAAATTGGGGTTACACAGAGTGATTCTTGTCAGTTTGAAGTGAGACCTCTCACTTCAAATTCCGACCTCCACGTCGATTTGTGTAGCGTCCCAGGCCTCTGGCATTGATTGTCGGACTAACGCTCCTGGAAAGGAGAGTGCAGGCACTGATGTCAGTGTTGGTTTGCGTTCTTTTTCTGATGGTTAAGACCTGTATGTGAACATGAGGCAATTTATAAGACTTTTTGGATTTCAACATCTGTCTTTTGTGAAGACGTAACCTCACCAGATCCCGGGTGGCTGCAGGCAGACCACTGAAAAGCACAGAAAAGACAAATTATCTTCTCTTGATTCCAGTGCCTGTGGTCACTTTGTCTGAGACCAGATGGAAACAGTCTAAAGCCTAAATTCTTCTAAGGACCCCCACTTCTTCCACTGGAAGAAGCAAGATCTTTATTGCTGCATGGAGATGGCAGAGGCAAAGGCTGGTCTGCATCAAGAGCAGTGTGAGGGAGGTGGCTGGTGAACCGTTAGGCACTGGCAAATTTCTGCTGGCATACGGCTTTGGCTTCGTAAGCTCCTCAGGTTTTCACAATCTAGTTTCTTTCTACATAGTGTATCTAAAAAACGGCCTCTCTTATTTATCTCTACAAATATCTATCTAGATTTTCAAGTTTTAATCCTACCATTACTTGTTTCAACAGCTTTCTTCTGTTCTTGTCAAGTCCTTCTTCTCATCATTCTACCTCCGTGAACTCCCGCAAAACTTACATGCGTGTCCCTAACAGCTACCCATCCCCTGATCCCATCAGGCAGACCTCACTTCTAAAGCTTTCCACAGCCTGTTTCAACCTCGCCTTCATTCCTAGCACCAACAGGGAGTAACGCAAGTTCTACCTCAGACTGACTATGGGATCTGATGTCCCAGAACACTATGCCTGGTTTTGAAGGAAACTCCTTTGGGTCTGCCCATATTCTTCATTTCTCCGACACATCTCATGCTGCAAAAGATTCCTCCATAAATTATAAAAGATAATTAATGTACTTCCTTAGATCCCCCTTCAAAAGTCTCCTTCACTGTGACGTTTAGAAAAAAATTCATAGTTTAGTCCATTACTATTTAGTCTATTAATAGATTATAATTTAGTCTATTAATGTAATTCACCAGACAAACTAGAGGTGCTTCTCTGTTTCTTTATACCATCCTTTTGCATCCATCGTGGTTTGTGTTAAACTGTACACTCTGGAGCAAAGAGTGTCTTGTCTCCAAGACACAAAGCCAAGACAGAGGGGTCTATGTACGCCTTTGTCATGTGTTCCTTTCACCACTGGAGAAAGTACTTTCATCGGAATTAATGTATTCCATTTGATGCCATTTTGATTTCACTCTATTTTTAGATATACAGGAAGTTGAACAGATGCGTATCAGCTTAGCCAATTTATCAACTTCGGCAAGCAAATCAGTCAAGAAAAAAATAAAAGCTTTAAAATCCTTTTTTATCTGCTCTAGTCAAAGCTTCTGCTCAAAGCAGCAGACACAGGAAGGTGGGAGGCAGCTTCCACCACTGAGACTGCCACGGGCCGTGCCTAGCCATTGGGATCAAGGACAGCTTTGTCACTTGGGTAACAGCACCCTGCTCGCCCTGCTTGGGACGCACACACCCCACGTTACGGGACACAGTCGTGAGGCTACAAAACTATGATGGCTTTGAAGTCACCCCTTTAGATGGGGATTGTATCTGCCCTTATCTGAACTTGCTTCTTAAAGGTGTTGACAGTCCAGTGGTGATGGGAAAAAAGATTTAAATTGAGTTTCCCCCTAATTTAATTACCATCCCAAAAGTAGATTTTCATCAAGATTTTACTTCACGAAGACATTTTTCACAGGCTGCTCTCAGGAGCAACAAATTGAAATTCTCAACAGATGTTAGGAAAAAAAAAAAAAAGACAGACATGTCAGTGGGTTAGTCTTTAAAAAAAATGGAAAGTGGAAGGATAAAAGTATTGCCAGGATACCAAGTAAATTATTTATAATTCTTTTCATGCTGTGTTTGATCCACGGACAAAGCTGTTAGTGAAAGTACCAACGAGGTAAAGCCCTGAAGACCAGTTCTGAGCAGAGGAAGCTGACTCGTGTGACAGACCATGCCCAGGAATATTTCAGCAGACACTATCGTGTGACTGAATTTTGCTCATCAGTTTTGATATCTTGTCCAGAGTCACTGACAGGTACTTATCTGCAGAGCAATTTTAATTAACTTCTTTTTTCTTCAACCTAATTCCATCTGTACTTAAACTTTCATTTCACGTAGGGTTCATCGTTACAAAGTAAAGGCTAATGGCCAGTTAAACGCAGTTCAGCACAATCCCAATTTTCAGAAAGCATCACTATCCAAAGCTTCTATCACTGCCCCACCTCACTGATTATTTATTTGTAAGTAAATGACTGTCCACTGTTTAATAATAAACACATCAGAATCCTAATAAACCTCTCTCATTTATAAGATGATGCCAGGTCTTTTGACTTTTTCAAACTGACCAGACAGCAAAAATGAAGAATCTGTTCTAAGGCACAGGTAATTTAGGCAGAACTTGATAAACGTGACCTTTTATCCATGAACACTGTCTGAGCATTGCTATGCCTTTTTTTTTTTTTTTTTCCCCTAAAGTAACTGACATTTTTCAGTACGTGTTAGGAACTGCGCATAAAGAGCCTACCAGGAGTTTATTTAAATATCAAACTTGAGCGTTTGCTGGCACAAGACCTCATCGTTGTCTCTGTATAACAGGAGTGTTTTGAGGTTAAGTGAGGTTGAATCTCATTACACTGAAAGAAGCAGGAAAGAGTTGGACCTATTTCAACCATTGGGCGCCCACGATTTGCCATCCAAAAAGAATAAAAAGTTATTATCGTTGCTATGAGTGCTTTTTTAAGTTATTAACTGTTAGGCACTTTTTTAGACTTATCTCTGTGGTATAAAGAGTTAAGAATTTTGTTTAGTTTGTCTGTCCTCTCTTCTTCATTCTCCAACTGTTAACAAAAGACGTCAGAGAAGAAGGGAATGGAAAACAATACACCGTGAAACCATTTGAAAATGTTCAAGCTCGGGACAACCACATAAAGCAAAACAGGCAAAAATCCTCTGCAAATATCAATTAATATTTTCTGATACTATAGAAAAAGTTGATATTTTCTGTGAGCACATCTTTTCTTCTTTTTCTTTTCTTTTTTTTTTTTTTCCAGAAAAGAAAAAAATAAATCTGATTATAGGAAGGAGTTCTGCGATGTAATATGTATGAATACTCAGAAATCATTTTCATATTGCAGAGATTTGGAAGGTCAGAGTGCACAGCACCCTCTCCTGAAGTCATCACTGTTCTATAACGCATTTTCATAAGCTGCAACTGGTAAATTTATTAGGGTTTTTTTTTTTCATTTTTTTAAAGGGAGGGAAAAGGAGTTCAAAAATTGCCAAACATGATGAACAAACTAGTGTGAGGTAATGTTTCAGAAATTTTGTGACATTACAGACAATATTAAAGCTGACCATTTCCAGTGGCTGTTTCCTTGCCCCAGGCAGCAATGCAAGTCGCACTGTTTCCCCCAGTTGTTTACTGGATCTGGTTATTGCCCTCAGTTTCTACGTCGGAAGTCCCGCTCCTGATAAATCATGCCCTACTTAACTGCCATAATTACAGGCAGTATTAGAGAACGCTGATTCAGGAGGAATAAAGCACACCACCATTCCTATTGCTCTTTTTTAAATTCACTGTAACTTCATTAAACTCATATTACTGACTATTGTAGAGAGTAAAGAAGTAAGAAGGAAATTGATTTTACTGTTGAGAAATAGCTTCCTAAGAGCTAGCAACTATTTAAACCTCAAATGACTATCAGCTCACAGCAGGCCTACTGCATTTCAACGTGTAGCTATGTTTTAATTTCCTTAAACCACAGGACAGAAGTCACAGTTCCAGTAGTGTCTGGAGTGAGATATTCTGCGCTGATAATGATGCAAAGTTTTATATCCCGCAGTTTCCAAATGCATGGTATGCCACTGGAATTTCACAGAATTGAGAAGATGATGCCCCTTTGCTTGTAAAGCATTAACACCTTCAAAGGCAGTAGTTTAGTTGTCACTTTTGCGCTTAAATGAATGCACCTCTTTTATTTCTGAATAACAAGAGTATCCTGAACACAGCCGGCCTCCAAAACCATTTCTCTCCTTCCTCCTACCTTTGTAATTTTTTGGCAATTTCCTCTCACCAACCTAACAATGATTCTAGCTGACCAAGACACGATGTGCCACCCGTTTAAATCTCTTACGCATTAAGCTTTTCCCATGGTGACAGACACTCTCTTCAAAGAGCATCCAAGCACACTCCCCAGTCTATATCCCACCACGTCACACGTCCACCTGCACAATCCCTAAAGAACATTATCTATCTACACAGAACATAATTCTGCTACTAAAACTTTTAAATCAGTATCTATATCTAGAAACACATTTCGTCTAATTACTGTAGTATTTTAACTAGATTATGACCCTTTCAGAACATTTGCAATTATGAAGTATTATTATCTTATCATTCCAGTTGATCAACCAAGTCACAGCACAAACGGTAACATTCACAGGATGAAGGAAAGCAAGAAACTGAAGCAGCAGCTTCGAAAGTTCACAATCCTGCTTAAAGTGGACATCTCTCTTCAAATTCCTTCCATTTACCTACACCCCGCCCTTCCAACAGTTAACAGTTCATCTGCTACTGAATGAAAGTTTTCTTAAACTACAGCCACGGTAAATAAAAAGAGCAGCAGCTGTTGAAGACTACTCGGAGACAGGTAAATCTATATGGTGTTATGCACTCTTGAGCTTAATCCCTGACATTTCTGAATAATGCTATATTTTTTCTCAACTGCTATTCAGTGGAGAAAGAGGAATTTTCAAGTAAGAAGATATTTAACAATTTGCAGTTAATAAAACAGTTAAATCAGTGTTTTGTCTTCCAGCCAAGCATCACACCAAGCATTCTCCAACACAGTTCCCTCGAGGCCTGCAATCTGCCCACACGGTCAGCAGCTAAAACAAATATATGTATTTTTTCCCATTCGATTGCATTGGTTTACAGTATGATTCTTGGATTATGTTCTGGTCAGTAATATTCCTTACCATTCTATGCTGACAAATCACTAAGTATCTATTTTACAGAATGTAAAAATCTACTTTCCATCTACTTCAAGGTGTTCAAGGTATTTCTGCTGCTTATTGTATTCAAATTCTCTGACAGATTCTTAAACTAAATCTGCCAGTTTCTTAACAAAAGCACTTGAAGCCTTTAAGCTTCTCCATCCCTTTTCACTTTCCTGTATTGATTCTGATTTCCTTTCTTTATGCATTCATCCGAGACTCTAAGGGAGGAATAATTATTTGATCGGTTTTGTTCATGCACAGAATAACAAACACAATTATCTGAATGGCAGCAATACGTGTTTATTTTGAACGGCACACAGTCTGTAAAACAGAATGTACTTAAAATTTGTATTGCTTATTTTACATTAAAAGATAAAACTCTCTATTTGCTAATGCTTGCTGGGGGAGTTATGAATTTTTCACTTTTTATCCTTTGCAGATCAGATTTCAGATTAAGCAGACGATGCCAATACATTATAAAAACAAGACCGACAATTTACAGACCTATCAGCACCTGTAAACGTACCTGCTTTGACGTCCTGGTTGAATCGACAGTATTTCGAGTGCTCAAGCAGGGGCAGACACTGCTCAATAGGCGTCCAAACGTACGTCTCTGGACACAACAAGTCAGAAGGTCTGTACTGACCCTAGAAAGGAGAAAAGAAAAAAACAAAACCAAAGAGAGTAGTCATATCAGTTGCACAAGAACACTCTGGCTACAACATTCCAGATTTTCCTATGAACAAGGAAAAATTTTAATCTAATCTACACCAAATGAGTCAGAAACAGCTTCGGTGAAATCACAGCCTTAGTCCTTCGGTAATTTCAGCACCATCTCAGGAATACAAACTTAACCTTGGCACTTGAAGAAAATGTAAAATTAACATGACACATTTTTACGGTATCCAAGATGAACTGCAAAAGTTTTGGCTTTGCTTACTGAAACTTTGTATTTAAGTTATCCTCTAGAGCTCTGCTGAGCTGGTGCCGACACTGAAAAACTCAGCACCTCCAAACGCAGCTCATCTCAACTGTTGTTCATTCTAGCAAATAATGGAGACCCCAAAAAAATCTAATAGGAAAAACCCCCACTCAACAGTAAGCGGGATGCTATTTTTATTGCATTAGTGATGGAGCATTTTGTTCATTGATATTTAAATAGTAGCATTTTCTTCTTAATTTATGGAGTTTTCTCCTGGAATAGCTTAAGATAACGATTAGTGAATTTCTACCATTCTTTGTTGATTTATTAAAAAGATATTCTTTGCAGACATTCCCAGAGACTAAACAGCCATAATTATTTTCCCTTTAGCTACACAGAAAATCACCACCTCAGCAATAATAACCTCCTTTAATCAGATCTTCATTTGATTTAAAGTAAAATTCTTCATCGGCCTATAAGTTAAGTCAAAAATCTATCTTTGAGCCATTTTTCTTTTAATCCATACCCTCTCAACGTTCAGAGCCATATGGTGGCAATATCAAATTTATTTTTAAACTGAAAATTTATTTCACATATCAGCGTGAGAAACAGACATTCAGTAAACAGAGCTAAAAAGGTTAAGGATTTCAATGGCACAGGTCTTGAGGCGACAGTTCAAAGTGGGCATTGTAAGAGGTCACACTGCGGTTGATGCAACTAAGAGCTCTTCGTATCAATTGCTTTAAATAGGTAATGAAGATGATCATCTTGATACGAAGTTGATATGAAAAAAGGCAAAGTGGTCTTGAATGAAGCTGACCAATATTTAGGAAGGGACATAGATAATTACTGTGACTACAGTCTAGTGATAAAGACATATTTTACTAAGTCGCATCCACAAGCCCCGCTATTCTTCCAGACACACTCTTATGCAGCAGTTTTGGAGAATCAGAACCATTTTTTGAGATTCCCAATTCTTTTTATTCTCTTACTGTTCTACTCTTAACAATATTTACAGTAGAATTAACTTTTTTCCATTATGTATTTCCCACCAACTGTAAATTGTTGAGTAAGAAATACAAAAATTACTTCTGATAAAACCAAAGTCTTTACCGTCCATGTTAAAAAAAACCCAACAACCAAGCTTCACGCTCAACCTTGTCAAATACCTGATCTCTGATCTCCTCTGAAAAAATTCAGGATTGGCTTGTAACTATCGCTGTTGGGTTTTGGGGTTTTTTTGGTTTTTTTTTAATTAAATGCAAATTTCTACATTAAGTTAAACCAATATTCCTCCATTCCATGGAGAAGCTTAAACCTCAAAACCTTAGAAAATCCTCTAAAACCAGAGAATGGAAGTGACATTATTAAATAAACCGCTCTGAAATGTTACTCTGTCTAAACAGAAATATTTGAAAGGTATGTGAAGGTAACGGCTAAAGAACACCTTAAGTCACCATTACTCAGATGAAACAATTTAAGGACTTGGGTGGGGGGGGGGGGGAGGAATACACCTTTTCAGTCAGATCTATAAAAAAAATTAGCACATATTTACTTATTGATTTAAAGACATTTTCTCAATTGGCCAAGAAAGCAGAAATGGCCAAGTAACCGTCTTGCAGAGCTGTCGCTTAAGCACAGAAAGCACGAGGTGGCAGTTTATCCTTTCCGAGCAGCACGGGTGTACTCAGGGGTACAAGTACAGATTACTCGCCCACTTACAGGTTTCCCAGAAGATACTGCCTCTGCATCCTGGAATACGTGACACCCGTGAGTCCCACATGTGAGAATTATACCACTACACATACACACTATACTACCACACAGCCCTGTTCCGAACTTCCCAGTTCCTTCTACAGTGTCATATTCTGACATGACATGGGATGTATAAAATTAACCGCATTGCAATATTACTACTTTTGTTATAACAAAAAAGAGCTTCTTTACTTCCGAGCAGAACAGTAATGGGAAAATTTGATTATCCAACCTATCACTGTAGATTCAGTATTTATTCCGGGCATCAAAATACCCTACTTAGGAGGGAAAAAGGAAGAAATAGTTCTGAGGTGACTTCCTTTAGATGTTTTCTTCCCCCAAAATGTAGAATCTTGTTAATAAACTTCCCAGACGACGTGTAAGCTGAGGTGATGACACATCTCTGACCAATGACACACAATGTAATTAGAGGTAAAAATTAAACAAGCCATTGATGCTCTTCAATATCCTCCCTTTTTGAAAGTATCGACAAACATACTAGAAGTAAGGTATTTCTGCCCTAAGGGCATTTTATTTGCTCTACTGGTTAAACCCACATCCCATGACTCATTCCATGGAGGAAGTGGGAACATGGACACATACTGAGGCGAGTTTCCCAATGAACAGCGTTGGCACTGCCTCTATATTGACAGAATTAAAAGCAAACCCACAGAATCTGTTAAATCAAATGCAATAATTTCTAAGGGCTTTTGTCCCCTTGTTTTCTCCCCTAAGCACTTAGTCTCAATTTACTTACTTTCTTAAAAATGTTAAAAATTCAACATGAAAACAAAGAGTGAATCCACCTCGCTCACACGCACACCCCACCCCCTTATTCCTGGGGTGTTAAAAATCTGAACCTGAGAATCCCTCATGCACAGGAGCATCTGCACTTCAAGAAAAATATTCGTATTTCATTATTCACTCTAAAACTATTACATCATCTTAAAAAAAAAAATCGCCTCAAAGCTTACAATTTGTATTCCTTCTTACTCTTAATATTGCTGATTTACAGTATACACACAACATAAATCCAAAGCAGAAAGGGGATCTCCTGAAGGGAACTGCTGCAGAGCTATTTATCACAGTAGAACAACTTCATCAGGTTTGCAAAACTATTTTTGAAAAATCATTCCTCTTTGGCTTCAGATTAAATTAGCATACATTTCAGAAGTAATTCAGTCTACAGTAAAAACCCACAACTGAAAACATTTTGCCTTCTTTTATCTCGTAATATAAAAGCTCTTGCATAGTGGCACTGTTTATGCTGTCCAGACCATCTTGGGAATACTTAACTACAAGACTTTCAACAAGAAGTATCATCTTACAGACCATCCCTAAGCACTCGTCTTATGTTTCAGCTTCTTAAATCCAATACCACCTGCTGATGAAATGCACTGTCAATATACAACAACTGCACAATTTGCTGTTCGCGCACCTACAGTTTGTCGAGAAATATCCAACAAGGCGTAAAGTGTGCTATTTTGAAATGCTTTTGGAAATAAAAAAATACGTCTACCTAAAATGTCATTATTTTTGATGCTGCTTAAAATTTTCACGGACATCCAGAAACAGCCTTCTTGAAGGCAGAACATTAACGCATTTTGAGCTGTTATAAGATGAGAACGGCCACCGCAGGTGATACCAGATGGCCATGGTATAGTCAAATACCCCGCCTCTGATGGCTGTCAACAGAAAATACTCAGTGAAGACTAAAAGAACAGTGTAAAAGAACATAGTGTTACCCTGACCATACTCTCTTGACCTCCAATAGTTTGCAATACAGATCCTTCCACAACCAGGTAACGTCAGTAATAATGCATTTTGCCATTCACTAATCCTGAACAACTGCTTTAATTTACTTCAACCTGTAAAGGGCAACTGTAGTTGCCCTCGATGGCCATTCCTAACTCTATTATCAAAATGCAGTGAACAACTGTTGTCTTATCATCGTATTTTACAGATAAACGTGGTATCTCCATCAGTCTGAAGGGATCTAAATTCTGTACTTGTTCCTCTTACGTAGGCTATTCCATACCGTTCACCATCCTAGTCAATCTGTCCTCTTTCCAATTTTGCTTTCTCTCTCTTGAAACAGGGGGAAAGAACCACAGGGAGGGAAACATCCAAACTGTTCAAGCAGCAAGAGAGCACAAGGTATAATAAAGAGAAAGAAAACCAAAAGAAAAATTGCATCTTTATAAGTACGTAACTAATTTATCAAATGTTGATTAAAAAGCAATACTGAAAATAAGTATAGCTAAGAAAATCCTGAGTATGTGGTTTCTCCTACTAAGTCAACATATTGTAATATATATGTGACTCTTCAATAAAAAACACCACCAAGTCTTCTTAATTTCCACTAACGTTTGGGGCATTTTTCTTCCTATGTAATATAAAAGAAAGAGCCTATAAGGTGCTTTCGCTTATACTATTAGACATGCTGCATTTTAATTGGAAACTTCTGGAAATAGATTTTACAGGGAGGCAGCCAAGCCTAAATTATTACTTCACACCATGATATTTTCTGTTTTACAGTTTCCAAATCAGAATCGACCAGAATTTCTCTGAACTTTCGTTCGACAGGAAGGGCAAAGGTTTTAATGAGACTTTAGTCTGGAGATTACTTTTTAAATATTTTGTAAAATCTGAGGGATTTGGTAAGCACTTGAGATGAAAAACACCAGCAGAGTTTGTTTTTGTAGTCTAAGTAAAATTTAAAATGTAAAACTACCAAGAAAGAGAATAGCCTCAAAACCGAAGAAGGTCAAGCACCAGTAGCACTGAAAAAACAAAACAGGAAGGTTAAACACACATTTAATTCTTTTATCAGGTACGGTTTACATCTGTATTCTATTTTTTCACAATAAACCCATTGATCTTTTATTAAAAGTGAATTAAGACTGCCTTCATCTCCATTTCCAGCCAGCTGCTTTTAAAAAGAAGCTCTCAGACTAGGTAAACAAAGTCACCCCAAATTATCAACAGCAACCCATTAGAGCAAGGCAGCGCCGCCCGAGAAAGAGCGCGCCAGACCACGGGTTTATTAAATTCAGCCTTTTCATTGAAAGACAACCCCGCTGGAATCCCATCAGCAAAGTACTACAGCAGACCCTTGCTCCCTGATTTCATTACATAAACAGAAATCGACTTCATCGATCCCCTGGAGAGTCCTTTGCCCGTAACTCTAACTGCCGTGTTTTCACAGACGGAGGTCGGACCGTGCCATGCTGCGCCAGCACCGGCGGGGATACAGGACATCTGAATCCCTTTGTGCCTCCAACCATCCACCACCACTCACATGGGATCCATCTGTGGAAGGCCTGGAAGACCTACGGAAAAAAAACGAAACAAACCAAAAAAAACCCAAACCCAAAACAACCTACAGAAATTCACTCCCACCTCACAGTCACCAGGTTTTTTTCCATCTTTTTAAATAAACAAACAAAAAACCCCTAAGATTAATAGATATGGAATAAATCAAGCAGCTTTCTTCATCAATGAGAGATGGTTGGAGACTTCAGATTTATCTTCAAAAGTATTCAGCATACAAATATATCCCAAAAAGGAGCTAAATCAGCCAATGTATAGTTTGTCGTAACTCAATGAATAAGTAACAATTTGGATTTAAGCGTGGAGTCCACAGTCACACGTGCAAACAGACCGCCTGATATTCCAGTGCCAACACCGGCACTGGAGTTTGATACTTCAGTATCAAACAAGCTGATTTTATCCAAATTGCAAACTCTGAATTAATTTTGCAATCAACATTTTTAGGACCCAAGAGTTGCGTTCTTGGAATCTCAGCCACCTTTCTGTTATTAAGGAATAATGGCATTGTAATCCTTAAAAGATGTTGTGAATAATAACCAAAATTCACCTTCTAGCTCATAAAACTCAAACTACTTTTGAGAAGTACATAAAGTGCAAGGGAAATATTCCTTCCTCTTCAAAAAGTTGTGCTGATTCTCATTCTTTTAGTTACATTATCAGAGGCCCAAAACGTGTGTAACAGGAATTTTACAGGCCAGCCAGGGAGCTGTAACGTGCTTCCAAATGGATCTCAAATATAGAAATGCAGAGCAAACGCTCACCTTCTCCGATATTGTTTAATTCCCTATAAATGAAATGCAAATATTTCAAGTTGTATTTCAAATAGAAGTATACCAACATTTATTTAGGTCAATTAATTTGTTACGACATGACATTTTTGCTATTTTGTTTTTAAATGTGCCCCAACAATATTTAAACTGACTGACCAAAGCGATGGTATAAGCTGCAACTTTCACCTCTTTTCTGTTTATTTCCAAATTCAGTGTAAAGTATTAACAGAAATAACTAATGATAAACTCTTTCCAAGGAGAAAATAGTTATGGCACTTGTTATGGCCTGCACAGAAGCACTTACAAAGAAATACTTCCCTCCCTCCATTGAAATACTTTCAGAAATTATTACCATTTGTTTTCCCAACACATGCTATTCCTAGGAATCTTCTGAATTGTTTGGATTCTGCAATCTCCGTAACTCAGTGTACACTCTAAATAGCTGCTTTCACCTTGCCCACTTTCATAAAAATCATCTGAAATATTTTACACATTCTAGTTCGTGTTTGATACCGGAAAACATCCAACAGGTGTCTGAAAAGGCACATGGACTGCTGGAGAAAAAATTGCTTTCCATTGAGGAAAAAGGGGAAAATTTGTGACAGTTTTTTTTTTTTCCCCCCTTTCCCCTTTAGTCTGTAACTCTGTCCAGCTCTTCTTCCTCCTTTATATGCCAATATTATCTTTCCCTCCACTCGCCGAGTACAACGAGCTAAAGGAGGCCGTGGATGTTTAAGTGAGAAGACCCAAGCTCTGAACTGCTGCACATTAATATACAAACGCGCTATCAGCAAGATCCAAGAAGCCAACAAAGTGCTGCTTTAGGTAACGTATATCCACGACCATACTCAAACAGATCCCATCATCCTCTCTAACACCACCATATTCACCAATGAGATAATTCTGCTTTTAAGTTTAAAAGTAATTAGTATGCTCAAGAGACTTTTGCTTCACTGTCGTGGAGAGCTGCTGCAGAAGCGATGTGGGCACGGCGATTTATCACCTCGGTTTTATCAGCTGGGGTTTCAACAGTCCAGAGGTAAAGATAATGCCCAGCTCTGGGCACACTCTGTCAGCCACTTCCAAGCATTACTCTCTCCTCCAAGACTTCTTGCCAAGAGATTGTTCTTTTTCATTTATAAAGACCAGTAAGTGAGAGTTTTCCATTGCTTGTTTAAGCAACTGAAGTCGCTCTATCTAAAGTCACCCTATTAAAGCCACTATATCTGAAATAAAGCCAGTGATTAGGCTTGCATAAAAAAAGAGGGGGGGAAAAATCGTGTGTTCAGGAATTACATCATAAAAGCGACACTTTTAACATTCTCCTTGATGACTAGACAGACAAACACACATTTCAATGAGTACTTATGAAAAGATAATTTGAAGATAACTTTTGCAGGGAGGGCGGATGCCAGTCTTTTATGTTTATATTCTTTGCATTTTGAGATTTACTCAAGCCAATGGGTGTTTACACCCGTACAGCAACATTTCTGACCTTGGACACAAGCCATTAAACATCTGTGCTTATTCCCACCCCATACATGTTCTCACTCTTATTTTCTGGCCCAGACAGACATACGATAGATGCCTACCGACACACACAAAATCAAGTTCTACATCACTGTTCTTAGATTTCAGTAAGCTTAATCTAAACAGCGAACGCTACTAGGCTGAATTTGCCATGTACATTGTGTTTCACACTGTAGAGGCAACAGCCCAAAACATTACAAAATGGTCCCTTCCAGACCAATAAAGAGCATAATTTACCCTACAGCAGCTACTGGACGCTGGGTCCAGACTTCTGCTGACAGAAACAGCAAGTTTATGCATTCTGAACTGCCCTAACCTGGCTGTTTATCCAAAGCTGAAATAATAATGTCCAAATGACAGACAAGTCTGAAGACAACTTGTGAAACTGAGAAACAAAGAAATATTACGAGTGTGTAGCTACTCAAAAAAGCTTATGTAAAATTAGGTTTTTAAGCATGTTTTATAAGTAGTTTTACATCATCAAATTATTGATGCATCTATTTTCCCTTTTTGTATTTCCCAAGGTTCCTTTTTTTTATTATCATTTCTTTTTTGCTTATATCTGCTAATCTGTGCTGAACACAATGGCATGTTGGTTTCAACAGTCTATTTTACTAAGTTCAGCTTTCAATGTTGCTACGTAAACTTTCTGTTTGGCATACAAAAATAAGAGATGCCAATATGGGACAGTACTTGCAGGAAAACAATATTGTACATTCCTGGCTGGAATTCCAGAGACAGCCACCAAGAACATTAAAACATTGCATGGCTTCAAATATTGCCATTTTATCTCTCTCATTTACTAATATTTAGTATCAGTGATACTAAACTGGTGGAATAGTGGCATCAACACAAGACTGAAATTCTAAAGCATGTTTCTAATTCGGGGTGTATTTGTACACCTTTACAGACTGACATTCCATATGAAATGAAAACAGCCATAGTTTCAAAAATTTTAAAGGAAAAAACCCAGGATTTTGTGATTTTAAATAAAATATAGAAAGCCAGTTAAAATTTACTGGAAATTGCCATTAAACATCCAGTCGGGAACAAGCTAATTAAAGATGGTACCACACGGATGTACTTCTGAAGCTGGAAGCTGGTATCTGTCTTGCCCATAGAGAAGCTACTCAAGAATCCTAAAAAAAGTAGCACAGTTTGAGAAAGTCTGAGTGGAAAACAATAAGAAAGACAAGGTTAGCTCGTACTTTTGATGAATATTAGTTTCTCTGAATTTTAGCCAACTTTTTCGACAACTTAAAAAAATATCAAGTATATTACAGGAAAAAAAAATGTAACGCACATTGTCTTTTTACTTCAAAAAACAAAGGTCTTGGGGAATAAAAATCATATGATAAGTGAAATGGAACTTGTTTACTTTAAATCTGCTGCAGAAATTCTTAAGGAAACCCTAGCATTAAACTTGGAAAGAGAGATTTATAAAAGCCACGACAAAAAGATAAAACCCAAGTAGGGGCCTCAAGAGGAATGCTTCATTAGAGACACACCAACTATGTTGACTTAGGTCTATCTCAAAAGGAGTTTATTTTGGCAGCTGTGAGAAGCAAAAGAAAAAAGAAAAAAAGGAGAAGAAAAAAAAAAAAGAAGTGTTTCAATCATGTGGATCCCATATCTTTCTCTTGAGGAGTTGCCATAAACTGACAGTATTTTTTGAGTTCGTTAAATTAAATGTATGAAATTAAGTATTAAAGTTTATTTTCTTATATTTAACATAAAGTGAAATAATCACAAGAAAAATATGCACAACCTAATATATCATACTCAGGCTTTGTACTTACATACACAAAATTGTCACACTGATATCAAATAGCTTTAAACATTCATTAATACCTCACTAGCTCGACCCATATCTAAAAGAACCGCATTCATCTAAGCGGCTTATAGACACACTCCAGAGGAAAGCTAAATTAATGCCCTGTAAGAGAGGCTTCTACTATCTAGTTATCAAAGTAAAAACACTACAGACCATGTTTATTTAATAGGAAAAAAAAAAAATCCAGACACAGAATTAAATTGATAGAATTTAAATGGAAGTGATCATGTTTTAAAATATTTTTCTGTACAATTGCACAGGGAACCAGAACATTAACATTCACCAGAACTAAACCACCAGCACAAGAGGAATAGGTGTGAGGGCAGCGTGCATATTTTTATTTTTTAAAAACATTGACCATAATTATAATGTAGCAAAAAGTAAACCAATGCAAATTAGCTTTTGAATCCTTTGTGATGATTAAAAAGAAAATAGAGGCTAAACCTGCTACCCTCACTCATATAGAATCATCATAGAATCACAGAATGGATTGGGTTGGAAGGGACCTTGAAGACCCTCCGGTGCCACCCCCCTGCCCTGGGCAGGGACACCTCCCACCAGACCAGGCTGCTCCAAGCCCCGTCCAACCTGGCCTTGAACCCCTCCAGGGATGGGGCAGCCACAGCTTCTCTGGGCAACCTGGGCCAGGGGCTCACCACCCTCACAGCAAAGAATTTCTTCCTGATATCTAATCTATAACTCCCCTCTTTCAACTCAGATCTGTTTTTCCCCCATCTTTTAAAGCAATAAAGACCCTGAATAATTCTAAAAGACAACACAAGAGAACAGCAGGTACGTTCTACAGCAAGATACAGTATTTACTTTTCAGGTATAGAGTCTCCAATTTGTTCTTTTTATACATAACACATCCTGTCCATGAATTTCTCCATATTTGTAACCCTTTTGACAATTCTTTGCCTTATGTCTATCTCCAAATCAAGCTCCCCATTACAGTTGCTGCGTACTGTGGTTATCTCCAAGACCTTGTACCACTTTCCCCAGCAACCTTCAGTGTCCAAGCTTTCCCCATCTTTCCCAGCATTTCTTCAACGACTCTCCTCAACAAGTTTTCCCTGGAGCCACAAACCACCTCTTCTCCCGGCTCCAAAACTCAACCCTTCATCCCACTGCAGCCCCCCACGAGCCCCCCAAGCCGCTCAGAGCACAGACTAGCACTTGCGACTCAGTGTCCCTTCTTCTGCTAAGCCTTACAGGTCAGATCTATCTCCCCATTACCACCTACAGCCACCACCTCACCACCGGCAATACCACCTCAATATGAGACTTTCACAAAGTCTGCTTCTGTCTCAAACGTGGTTTCCAAAAACTCAGCCAGAAACACACAGAACTTGCCAAAAAATCTATCCAGACAAGACTCAGAGGGCAAGAAAATAAGACCTACCCGGGAAAGTCTGGTCTGATGGTAGCCTTATACTGAATAAATAATTTCATACTTCACCTTCGTGCTCAGCTATTGACTCAGTCTGTGGAATATTTGAAGACATAATAAATACTAGACTAATTGACAGCTTCTCAAGTTGTGAAACACTGATATTCACCAGTTGAAATATACTACTTAAGAATTCAGATGCAAGATGTTGGCTTTAGATTAAGATATGTTATGTGAGATTTCAGAAGCATTTACAGTATTTATGCAACTAGATCAGGTTGGAAAACAATGTCACTTTACAAATTGTCATTCCAGCTTTTTTCATTTCTATTTGCTTTCAAGCATCGAAGAACAAGAAATAATACTCTGAATCAATAATTCAGAAGAGCACAAGATTTTTAACTCGACGGCTTTCTATTAATGTATGGTACACTTGATATGCTTTTTCAAGTCTAGCAATAAAAAAACCTAGTAAAAGCCACCTTTAGTCACTCAACACTGAAATATACACAACCCAGCACTGAAGAAACAACTTCAACAACAGTGGTAATAAATGCTAATAGGTGTTAACAGCAATCTTAGGATAGCAGAAAAGATTAAAGTTGTAGGACAAAGTGGAGAAAAAAGCACAGGGAAGCTTATTAGTAAAAACTTAATTTCTGCGGGATCTTGACTAAATAATATTGCAAAATTCAAGTTAACACATCCTTAACACAGACAAACGTGTTATTCAGACCAAAAATCTGAAGGAGAAAATAAGGCAATGATAAGTCTCAGTGTTTTTGTATGTCTACAATTCATATTATCAGGATAGGGTAACACGCATCTGCCAGAAAATCTAAACCTACTTGTCTCCCCTACATCTGCAGATTAAAAAATGAATAAATAAATAAAAAGGCTTGCTTTACCACAGTATTCCAAGCACGTGTTAGAACTTAAACCTTAGCAGCAAGTAAAGCAAGAGCTATCTGTACAAAGTATCAACACGTATATGTACAAAAATTCTAGACCACCAAAAGAAGTGCACTTTAAAAGAAGTTTCTTCTGTTGTCCCTAAAACTGTTTATTTTCATAGTAAATTTTCATTCATGAAATAAGCCATCTAATTTTAGGTCTGTTTTGTTTGTCAAGTGTTTGTTAAACAAGCTGGCTTTGTTTGCTGGGAGAAGAGAATTTGTAAACAAGGTCTCTCTGTGCTCGGTCTCAGCAGGAGAGCATCCCGCTTCACCTTGGGACCAGCTCACCACGTGGAGCCCACAAACCACACATCTGGACCGAAACCCCTTATTGAACGGCCTCAAAACGAGACAGAATGCAAAAAGGCAGAGATAGCACGTCGTCTTCAAAACTGGGAATGTGTAAAGCAGAGCAGCCGGGCATCCCACCTCCCGATGGCGCACACAAACACCTACTATAAAGAGCCAAAACCCCCAATGCCGCAGAAAGCAGAAGCTGAACTGCCACCATATCCCGTACCAGCTTCCGTTCATCATCTCCGCCTTAAGACTCGAAACTGAAAACCAGGCTGTGGCTGTATTAGTTAGCGGAAGAAACACTAAACTGGGAGGACCCCAGAGGTTCTGGGCTACAATACATTTGAGTCCCTCTGGGACCGCACTAAATATAAGAAAGTGGGAAAAGGATCCAAATATAGGAACACTAAACAAATGTAGGAATAAGCCATAGAAAATACGGCTAGAGAGATGTATTGAATTTTTGTTAGGCTATTTTGCAGGGAATAATAACTGCCTGAGGATATAATACAGTAAAGATAATTGTATCCTTTCAACATGTTCTTTTTGACATTGACTTGTTTTCAAACTCCTCCTTATGTTAATGAATTCTGTCTCCTTAATCATAAACAAAATATTAAACTTATAATACTGGAATTCTTGTCAATTAAGCCCATTTTTATTATACAAAACCGAAGAAAATGAAATTATACTAGCAAATTCTGTAGCGGTGATTCTGCATGCAGCTTTGGTGCCCATTAGCAATGTAGATGCTCTGCAAAAGTGCCCAACACCACTCTCAGAGTTGGTTAGAAGAGATTCACTATTATGCTTTCATCTGAATTACTACCATGAAAAAGTACACAAATGTCTACTTGCGTGTTTAGGAAAACAAGCTGTTTAACGTTATGTATCCCCGAAGCCTTTGAGCTGAAACATCAACACTTCAGTTTTCTCTTAATGCCAGATGTTTGGAAACTGTTTTCTTTTTTCTTTATAATCACCTTCGCAGAAGAAAACAAGTTTGAAGACAAATGGGCTGGAATCAGTAAGTATACCATATGCTACGTTAAGTCCTGATCATACCTAAACCTGGTAATTCAAGGGTATATTAAATATACATCCAAATATAGGATTAGGGAAGTATTAAAATTAGAACTGCACTTATAAAAATCAAGCACTTTGTTGACATTTGAACAGTTTATAATCCTCGCTTTTCAGAGTTCAAATAATTAAAAATTGCCCAGGCAATCACCTTGCTTTATTTTAAAATCAATAAAGCTCCACGCTGTCTTCACGTGCACGCACATCTTGAAACGTGAAAGCAGTTTCATGCACTTCCGTGCATTTTTAACACACTTCTAAAATAGAGAGCAAAGTATAATAAATACTTAGCATTACATGCCAATAAATACTGACAATCTGGACAATCGTTTAGTCCAGATCTACACATCTAAAGGACACACACAAAAAAAAAAATCTTTCTAAATTTTCTGCCCCCTGTTCAGCCTTGGTGGCATCTGAAGCTGTTTCGGTGCCCAGCAGCTGGCAGTGGGCGCCGGGAGGCTGCTGTGCTGATGAGGCTTGGCAGAAGCGTGGCACATTCCAGCTCCACCACTACCCCCTGCAGAAGGTCTCCAGCTGCCCCTTTAGAGAAGTTTTCTGTTGAGGTTGCACAGTCCAAGCAACCTAACGCAGCCCGGAGTCAGAGATTTGGCCAAAAACCCAGAAAGAGTTCATAAATCTCAGGGAAGGAACAATATCTGCAGTTTTAAGAGACTCTCAGGAGAAGGTTCACACTCATTCTTTTTTGTTGTTGCTCATGCAACCACCACAGAGGCATGAGGATTAAAGAAAGTCCATCTTATACAGAATTTAGTTTGTAGCGTACCAGTGATTTTAGATGCTTTCGTGGCAGTTTGCAACTTTTCCAACTTAATGGACATTGGCTTGAGAAATATTAGCATCTTTTTTCTTGGATCATCACCCTAACTACCCTAACTTCTTCCCACATCACAAGTAAAGGAGGTAAACATACTATCATTAAAAAGTTCATCGGAAGGTGGGGCTGTTAGTACAGGCATTTGAGGACTAACAATTCAGTCATCAATGCGGTCAAGAAGACATTTAATGCACGGAGTTTCTTTACCACCCCCCACTGATAGAGAATAATTTTGTGCTTATAAATCCATTAAACCATCATCAGTAACAAACAGCAAAACAGACACAGTTCTGAGAAAGAAACCCATTTATCTTCTAAAAGTTTCAGTCAGGGCTTACAAATTGAGCTCTATTAGAAGCACACAACTATTTACGAGAAACACATAAAATACCATCTTGCATTGATTTAGGCCGCTCAGGTGCTGTCCTTTGGATCCCTTCTCGATGCTATGCTTAATTTAGCAGGAATTGTGGTGGAGCAGCCCCAAAGCTTCTCCCTGTGGAGACCTTCCCACCTGATGTCCCTCACAGCATCCTCAGGTTGTCCAAACTGAGAAGTAGAGGCAGAACTTGGGACGGGATCTCTGGCTCTCAGGCGGCACGACAGCCTTTTACGCAGTGTCCTTCACTGCCACTGTATGACATTAATGGAGGATGCAAAGAGCAGCAAGCCCCTCCAAAACATACTGTAGTATCTCCTCACTTTCCTCCCCTTCCCCCTGAACGGAAGATAATTAAAAACAATTAATAGCAAGCCACACAATGCCAACTTATAAAGACCAAAACAGAAAGAATGTTAAAAAAAAAAAAAAAAAGAAATTTGTAAAATAAATAATGGATCAACCTTACTGACCATATTAGCACTAAGTAGCCCTTCAGAACACTAGCCTTAATATCTTAAATAAATAAATAAAATCAATGGATCAGCGGAACAAAAAGCTCATCTTGTCTTCTGTCCATTCATAAAACAACAATGCATTTGTGTTGGGATGAACAGAGAAATTGGTTCCTGTGTGCTTTTGCTCCACAAACCCATTCTTCTTCAATTAGTTGACAATGGGGTCGTTTTCATACCCCTTTTTTTTTTTTGTGTCATTCTAGCTCAGTGTTATTTGTGAAAACATTTTTATTCCAAACAAGAAAGGGGAAGGAAGCACACAGTATAATATTCTATTAAAAAAGACGATCAACTCCCTCGAAACCTTACTAGTAAGAACGTGAAAATTACACCTAATACAGCAAATAACTACTCCTAACAGTTTCAGTCATTCCTTTTAAAACAGTTAAATTATTCAGTTGAAAACAACTGAACAAAATTAAGTTTTCGGTAGTGGTTAACTGTCTCACGTAGTAAATGGAAACCTCAGGGCAGTACCTCTCAGAGATCCAGTGCCCTCAAGACGGTCTTCATGGAAACAGAGCACCATCCAAGAGCCTGCCAGACTCCACAAACTTCAATTACTGCCTCTAATACCAATTAAAGAGAGTATACATGTGTTTTTAAATTATTTGCATCTGAATAACGTTGGTGGCTACCACAGCATACCACAAAGTAAGCTCCTCCCCTACTAGTGATATGCTGGTGGTGTGAAAACACCGTTGATTACCATCACCTGCAATCCAGTACTAACGCATCTCTGCTCTGGGTTTTGCTTATTCTTAATTTATTATTTTCTTTGAGCATTTACTATAATACTATAAATAATAATTTACTATAATAAGGATGATAAAACTCATCCGAAGATCTCCATAGGCACTGTAAGGAGCAACCATAAAACCCTGTTTTGTCACCTCATTTAATGCGATATTCTGTCCCGAAAGCAAGAAAAACGCAACTTTTAACAGAGACGTAGCTAAACCAGAACGAAGCGCCGAGAGACTCAAGAGCACATACACATGTGCTTTCCTAGTCACTTAGTCAACCTTGACACTAAAAAATAACTCAGCCCAAGTCCCAATTTAGCTCATTTTGAAAACTTCGTACTCAACACACTTCCCATTTTTTTCCTCCTTTCCACCCTTTCTCCCTGCCTCCAGAGTCTACTTTCTTCTTTAGTACAATGAAGGCAATAACTCATGTTGTAGAAACAAATGGTAGAAGCTGACGTCTGCATTTGAGGGCCTTAGACAGAAGGCTTAATTTCGGACATCATTCTCTAGGACAGAAATGCAGACTTGACAGTAGCCATCAGGTTTATAAAGAAGGGTATTGAAAAAAAAAAAAGAAGAAATAAAAAAAAAAATGTTATGTGCATGATAGGTAGGACAAAATGTAATATTCTTGAGGAAGAAAAGTTCAGGTCAGACACAAAGGGAAAAAAAAATAATCAATGGGAAGACTAACAGAGCACAAGAATATGCAGGAATACAGCCACCAACGCATGGAGATATCCATTGCACACGGATATCCAACAGGTCTTAAAAGTGAACACAAATATAGTTGATCCGACGTTGGAGTAAGGTGATGGTCTACGTAATCCTCCGTGGCCCTTGACAAGGCTACTTTTCTGTGACTGCGCTATTCCCTCCTGGCTCCAAATCATTCCCCTCTCTATAGGAGTCTGGGACTCTCATTCCCAAACACTGATGCTAAACTTTTTGCAAACTAGATCATTAGCAGCATTGTGTTTAATATCAGGATTGAGGATAAATAATAGACCCTCATTAATACACTTTGACTTGGAGACTCAGTACAGTCACCAGCTAAACAAGCTCAGACAAAGAAAATAATCATTCAAAATAATGAATTGTCATCTAGATTAAATGTAACACTTCAGAGAAGTGTACTGTGATAGCTCTGTAAAATTAATGAGGTCTTAGTAAAACCAGACCTCATTGAAGTATCTACCATTAAATCTTTCCTGGAAAATTGGAGAAAAAACATCTCTTGTGTAGATTAACTGACTTGTCAGCCAGCTCCTACTGTAAAGACCACAAGGTGAAATACGGCAGAGCCAGGAAAAGCAGAAGTTCCTGGCTTTCAGACCAAAAAAATTCCACTTGGTAACATTGCCTAATTAGAGCTAATATAATCAGCAAAATAGCAAAGATAAGAAAGAACATAAAAAGAGCAATCGGATTTGAAGTTAAATGAGAGATCCAATATTCCAAGTGTTGCCAGATTCAATAAACGTGGTGCACAGATAAAACTTAGCAGTGTTTCAATGACTTACACTTCAGTGACAGATTTAAGGGCCTGATTTTTCTCGAGGACACAAGAACTTTGGTATTTTGCCCAATGCTATAGCTACGAACAACTTCACACAGAGACTATGTTAGGAAAAGCAAAGAGCATTATCTTCATAAACGCGTTTCAGCCTTTTGCATCACGTCTCTGCATATTCAGATTCACTCCCTCTTGGGACACAATGAGACAGGTAGAGAAACAAAAATTCAGAAGTAAAAAATTTTAACTGCTGTTTGACAACCATCCAAAAATTATTAAATCAACAAGAAATTAAGCTGACAAAGCAGCACTACAGCAATTCATATGCTTGTTAGAAACTTTAAAAAGATGCTCAGTTCCATGCGTTCTTACACTTACTAACAAGGACTAACGGATTTATAGAATTATAATTGGAAAATTCTTAAACGTGGGTTGTGACCTCATTCCTCAGATAAAGGAAAAAAATTCGACACATGAATTGTGAAGTATATCTTTCCCCCTCCAAAGAAGCCCCAACCAAAGAAAACCCACAGCTCTTGTCTACGTATTTCACAGTTTACAGGTCACGCTTTAATTGCTAATGGTTGCTATGGAGCCTCCAAATAAGCCTTCAAATAAGATTTAGTACAAGTCAGCAATAAGCAGCGAATTTATGACTATACAGAGTCATGAATTAGACATGATAAATTTCTAGCAGTGATTATCATTCAGAAGATGGTTTGCCTCAGGTTTATTAACATGATCTTGAATAAATCTTTTCAGCAGCTCCTTTTGACAGAGACAGGCGAGTTACCTCTAATAACTCATCCACTGCTACAGAACTGGCCCACAATTTAACAAACCATACCTTTTATTCTTGTGCTTTTATGAAAATGAGAGTAGATTCTAGTTTACTTAAGCCACACACATTAACGAAATCACATTTATTAAAGAAACGCTATAGGGAAGTTGTCCCAAGTTAATAAAATTCCTGTAACAAGTAAAAGACACAGAACTTATCCCCACTGATGTGCATGTGTAGGTAGTTAATACCATCTCTATCACATTTCTATGTTTATTCTTCAGAACCTCTGAACTGCAAATCCTGAATATGTACCTCCTTATACACAAACGTATCCCTGTTGTACACAGAACAAAGAATCTTTACTGGTAGATATTAAAATCATTAGTAGCATCAAAATCATCGTCGTCAAAATCAGTACACCATCAATATTCAAGTCTCATAAATCACCTCATATTTGGAATTACTTAAGAGACACGGTATATAACTTTGAATATTTCTCTGAAATAACCTAGATGGGAACTGCTTCTTTTGGGGTTTTTCATTTGGTTGGGTTTGGGTGGAGGGACGTGTTTGAACTGCATGAAAATAACATAACCTGATCCGAGCCTCATACAGAAGATAACAAATGGATAGTTTTAAGAGGACCCATTCCTATTTATTCTCCAGTACAGAGAAGTAAAGCACCGGGGAAAAAAAGTTTACTCAATTTGAGGAAGTTTTTTTTTTTGCAATCAAAGACCCACCAAAAAGTTGCAGGTATACAGCTGAAACTGTAGAAAGCCTGTGACTCACAAATACAACTTCACTCTTGAAAATTACTTTCAGATGCAATTCCTTCCAAGCTTGTACAACATCCACCCCAAGATTTCTGCTTTTGGACACATGTTTATTTTCTCAAGGGGCAGTACGTTAATAAGAAAGAGACTTGTTCGCTCCACAGGTCGGCTGGGACCTATACAACAGACATTTCTTTCAGCCCCGATAAAAGTCTAAAATAATAAAATTAGGCATAAATATATACATATTATTTTCGCTTCAGTTCTGCTACACTTCAATCACCCTAAACTTCAAGTAAACAACTAAAAAGAAATCCACATTTCCCAAGCTAGAAAAATAAAGCCCCAGGGACATGTTCACATTTTTCCCAAGGGAGTTCTAAATGACAAAAAAATAAGTCCCGACTGTCAATATTTTAAAAGGAAAAATAAAGTTAAGAAAAAAAGACATGGCTGGGACCTGTGTTTGCTTCTAGTAGAAAAATGGGATTCCGACTGGTTTTAATCCTTCAAACGCTGTGTGAACTTCAGCACAGCTTCAACACTTGCACCACGGAAAAACTATAATAATTTACCAATTACACACAGTATAAAATAACACCTTCAGAAAAAAAGAATTAATTGCATTCACTATCTTTTACCTGCTGTGAAAAAAATATGGAAACTGATATTCTGCTTTTAGTAATTATATTTCCAGTTGAAATGCACCGTCAGCATTCAGTAACGGCTGTTGCCACCCAGAATTGATCATCCCCTTATTCCTGTTTTTTGATGCTTATCATGTAGTTTCCACAACCTGACTAGAAATGTCTTAAAGAAAAAAGAAAAGCAACCTAGAAAGCGGCCCCCAACACTTCGTAATATGCTGTTCAATGTAAATAAGAAATACTTTGAAATATTTATCACTAGCAGTACAACAAGAACTAAAGAACTAATTATTTTTCACCCATGGTATTTTTTATTTGCCCCACGTTCTCATAGTTGTTTACTCCGAACATATTTAGTGCCATTTACTCAGTGTGGGCTCTAAGTAGTTAGTAAGAGTCTTCCAGACGAGGAAAGATGAAAGGAGAAAGCTTTTATGAAAGAAAGGAACAAAAGAAAAAAAGAAAAATTAAAAAAGAAAAAAGGGGGGGAAAAAAGTGGGGAAGCAGCAAGCTGCTAAGGGATGCTGCAATCCAAAATGTAGCATATGACTTATAAGATCGAAGAAATAGCCAGCCAACCTTCGAGTCAAAACACATTTGATAAAATATATGTAGAGAGACAAGGACTTTTTGCGCAAGTTACAACTTGAAGGAATATTAAAGCAACTTGATTTTCAGAAGCATTTAACACATGGACACAGAGTCAATCATCCAAAATACTTTTGGAAGTCTCGGCCAGCCACTTTAAAAGACTTCTCAAAATCCCTTTGGGTTTTAATGCCAAAGCTCCAGTATAATTCAGAGTAGTCTTTTTCCCTCAGTCACTAACCTAAACCATTAGAAGAAACACATGGGATAAGTTCAGAACTCCAAAGGAATTAATGTTCGATTTTAAGTGCTGACGCTAATGCAGAGGAGCATCCTGGCCAGTGGGGAAATCTGGTGGCGAAATGGAAGGAAGGAAGAAGAGAGGCAGTTAAAAGTAATGCTAACACAACATACAAAAAAACAAAATTTTAGCCCCCCTTCTGTAACTTGTAATTTTCAGGGCATTATTACTGTCGTTCTTATTGTATGGTTTTGTCTTTGTTTATTATTTTGTTGTTTGTTTTTAACAGTCTTGCCAAAAAAGCAGAACCACTGCATTGCCAAAACTTTTATTGCTTTCATAGTGTAGATAATGGTTTTTTCAACCGAGATATTTCAGTTCTTTATTACCAAACGGTATTGCAAGCAACAACTTGGCAATCTATAACAAGAACTGACTTTTCAGAATATTTAATTCCCTATTTATGGCCTGTTTATACAAAATAAATACATTTTGTACTAATCTGAACGCATATTTATTCCTATAAATTGACAAAATTAATCCTGGAAAAGCCGCAAGAACAAGTGCTAACAGACTTGAGCAGAGCAACGCCAATCCTCCAAACTACTCTCAGCTTATCATCTTTTCCCTTTATCAAGGTAAACCGTAATACCAGTGAGAAAAGCAGTGACAGCTGGTAGCAACTTCAATACATGCTGAATAAAGAGACCAAGCATGGAGGTATGAAAACGCCGACTCTTCGTGTGGCATTAGTGACACATTTTGCAAAGCCATCTGCTGCTCAGTGGCGGATCCGTAACAGCGGGTGCTTATCCCCCAAAAACCATAGAGGATCACATCAAGCCACGTCACTTTAAGTCTCTTTCCCTCACACATTTCTGCTTACACAGCAAATCCAAGCTCATTGAAAAGGTTAACTAAATTCCACAGTCACAAACGGCCAAAGCGTCAGGATAAGCAAGGATGAGCCAGACCTTTGCGGGTCCCGTGGACGTGGAAGCCCAGGCTACCACTGGATGCCTTTCACTGCCGCAGGAGGAGCGATGCTGAAATTCCTGAAAGCAGCCAAAGAAATTGGCTCTCGAGTGCCATAAAATTCCAGGGGCACCGCTTACGACCACAGTCAGTCCGAGGTATTTAGTTTAAGAATGATTAATCACAGATGAATCAGCCTTTTGTTTCTTTTCTGACATTTCAGAACCCTTTCTAGTGTTCCATCTATCTGAAGTCTGGCCATGCCTTGATACCAAAGGAGACTGTTTGAAAGAATTCCATTTACTTTGGCCTGCCTACAAGTCTGGATAAAGATTTCAGTCAAAACACCTCTTCACATCATAGAATGGTCTTAAAATGGTACACAGAGATAACACAGCGAGAAGACATTAAATCTCTTACGCACTTCAAAGTACACTGATAGTTATTTATAAGGTTGGCGGAGCGGCTTCAGGGAAAGATCATTGACCAAAACAAGTAAGGACAGATGCTCCAATTGCAGTATTTGCATGCAAATATTGACACTGAAAAGAACTCAGAAAACGCAGAACTAAGGAAACTCACGTAGAAAACACCACCAACAAATCCTTTCCAATACAAGAACTTAGAGGAGAACTTGATTTAAGGTCAACAGAGGTCTGAGTAGCAAATGCGCGGCAGCCAGTACACTTATTATTCACACCAGAAGCACAAACCCAAAATCTATTTAGTGTCACCCACCACAAGACTCAAAATCAGTATCAAAAAACTGTAATGGAAAGAACAGAAAGGATCTCAAAGAGTTCAGTGGTGATTGGAAAAATGTGAATTTAGTAACATCGAGCCATGGAGTAAATTTTTTTACTTGGAAAGACGTGGAATAAAACAGACAGAATATACAGGGAAAAAAAACCAAGATCCTCTCAAGCAACTCTTTGATATGCCTGTTCACTAAAGGTGCTTCTTTTATTTCTCTAACTATAAACACGTTTGTAAACAACCGTCTTTAACGGAAAAGCATTAACAAGTACAGCTGTAGTACTTAAACACATGAGAAGCAAGCCTGAGACCAACACCATCATAAAGTACAGTACTTTCTTATACTTAAAATTTTATCACAGATTCCAAAAGGCATTAGGAAAAAGACTTTGCATCTTATGAGTCCTGGAAAATTTTCCAGGAGAATGTTTTCCAACATTAGAACTACCACATCTAACAGAGCCTGAAAAGTTTTACCACGAGGTCGTGAATTTCTTCAGAAAACCATTTTAATCTTGTATTACCCTAACCTACCCGGAAAAAATGGAACAAAGCCATTGCTTAAGGTTTTTCATAGCATTTTTCCATATTAACATAGCTAATAGGACTACAGAAATCCCTTTGTCTCAATTTAATGTAGATTTTATTTTACCAGCTCATAAATATTAACCCATACATGGGAAAAAAATGGAAGAGAAGCTGGGAACTAAAAACCAGCCTAATATTGCAATATATTCCCTTCCCCCAGCTTAAGTCATTTCACCAATACTCCATCGTTTTAAAATCAAATTGCAATCAAATGCAGGCTGTTCGGGAACAAAAAGAAAGGGAAGGGAACAGTGAGTCAAAAGGGAGCATTATTTTTAAAAACTTCCATAATTATGTCTGACCCATGGGCTGGATGACACTCATTAACCATTTATCTTCCTGCCTCATAATCCAGAATTCTCCAGCTCTGTTACTGAGCCACAGGAATCCTGACTTGGGCATCCTCTTCCAGGACACTCAGGCCTCCAATCTCCCATGGGATTAAATACTATTTATGCCCAAAATTGTACCATTCTTGGAAACAGAATGCTTAGATGAAACAGAATGCTTAGATGAAAAGGTCCAATAACGTATTCTCTGCCAGTTCAGCCCCTGACCTGCTCAGCGGCAGCTAAGAACATTCAGTGGCTGCACGGCGCAGTTGGGCTGTGGGCAACTGGTGTGATGTTCTGCCCGTAGAAAAAAGGTGATTGCTCAAAGAAACTTTCTTGGCTAAAGATATCTATATCATTTTAAGAAGAACTGCATGAAAAGCAGAACGAGCATACTAGCAGCCTTATTAAAAAATAAATACTTGAACAAAATAGTCAATCAATGCCTCGGACCTCCTTTGAGCACACAACATAACCAAGATGATGTGATGCAGAAGGGAGAAGCTGCTACTGTATGTGGCCCAGTCACTGGTGTATATGATCACCTATTACCAACGCTTTAAAAACCAATGTTTGACTGTTACTTTACATACACACGAAAGTTAGAATCCAGAAGAGATGCCTACAATTTGCATTCCAAGAAAGTACCCACGCAGAACAAGGCTTCAATGCTTGCTGTTGGATGTCTATACCTCCAATCTAGGAGTCACGTGCATTTAAAACCAAAACACCCAGCTACGTCCTCATGTGCACAAATAGGATACAACAGTTCATTGCACAGATCCCCAGTTACTCCAACCACGTCTTGTCCAGGAGACTGAGTTTTACTCCACTGTCAAAGTCCTTAAATCGACATCATAAAGTCACTGTTCCTTATACACCCCAATTTATCAGCTATCCCTCGTCAATCAGCAGGAAGACAGGCAGCTGGGCAGTACAAACCAGTAGTACTGTGTTTCCATCATAAATCAAATACAAATGTCAGCTTAGGCATTTCTACTGCTCACAATCTGTGACTAGCAGGAGGAAAATTTTCAAAGATTTCAAAAATCCTGTGACTTCACTGTAAGTAAGTATAGCATGCATATGTTCTTCACAAGACACTGCATATATAAAGAAGTGATGCTGTGCCTTGCCTCCATTTCCAAGCATCGTTGGACAAATAATTTGCAAAGAAAATTCCAAGCAGAGGAGAAAAAACAGTGGTCAGTTCTTCAGCTCCTTCCTTTTCTTTCCTTCATTTAATTTGCTTACCTGACATCACTTTAACAACAGTTACCTACAGCCCGTCATTCTTCCACGCTAATATCATTAAGGGCAGGGAGCATCTAACATCTCTATTAAACTGGAATAAAGCAAAGTCTTCGACATGTAACGCCTCTAAGTCAGCCAGGCATTACTGAAATTACGTAATCCACAAAAATCGGTACTTACCCACCCCACTTTACCACTACCAATCACTTCACAAGAGTAGCAGCATTATCAGACGCATTTCAAAACTCAGTTTTAAAATTTGTTTCTGACGTACGATTTCAGTGAAGGTGAAGTGGAACTACAGAATTAATGTCAACCTGATTTTCAATTGCATTAAATTTGGCCACTTCTAAAACAAATATACACAGAAAAAGAAATATTAAATAAAATCAAAACCCTTGCAATTCATTTATTAAATTATTAATGTCCCAACACAGAGCATTACTTACTTGCTATTGTGTGTGCTGTAAATATATAGGTATAGGCTTTCCTTTTCTCCTTGCCCCCCACGCCGGTAATGCTCATACTGGGCCACGCTTAATTACCTAAGCACATTTGACATGTATAGGTTTCTAGAAGACTAAAATGTATATTCTACCAAATCACAGTCATATCAGATAGTCATTAAGTCTAAGCAAGGGAGGAAAAGGAGCTTTTGTGAAGAAAAACATAAGTTATAATACTCCCGCTACAATTTATTCAATTTCTATTATTTGCGAATGAAAACTAGAGGCGTCGTGAGAATCTTACATTCTTGATGCAATCATTTTCAAATAACACCACAGGCCCAACAGAAGAGACACCACATTATAATAACTAACACAAACGTATAGTGGTTACTGAAGTTAGCTCCCAATCTTACAGCACCTAATCTTCATATTTTAATAGTTTCCTCACAACTTTAATACATTGACTCATGTATGAGCTTTGTTTAATCCATGTATACAAAGTTCACATTTTAAAACTTAGTACAAGCAGCTGAACCCAAAATTTTCTTAGCATTGATATCTTTCACAACTGGGATGCTTGTCGCCATTATAATCAGATTTGTTTCTTTTCTTAAGTGCCCTAGTAAATGAAATGCATTTTTTGCAAGTCTTGAACTGTGTAGCTTACAGAATAGACAAGGGATGGTAAATTGCAGTGTCTCAACATGAACAAGTCATCCCAAACTTTTAAATATTTCCAAAGAGAAGAGCAAGTAATTAGAACCTATGGTTCAAACTGGTGAGGAGAGAGCCTTTAAGATGATTTCGATGGCAGAGGCAGTGTTTTCCAACTCACTCATTTGCTTCTCTCAAAGTTAGTATTCTCTTTGTTTGGCCAGCAGATGTAGATGACAAACTCAAGTTGACAAAGGGAGGGGGAAGGGAGGGGAAGGGGAAGGGGAAAGGAGCGAGACAAAAGTCTTTAACAAAAGGAGAGGGAGGGATTTGTTGTTTGTTATTTCCAGAAGACTGAATCATGACGGTCACCTGTAGCGCAGGCCACAATGAAGCTGAAATGGTTTTTCCTTCACAACCATCACTTCAATGAGCCTCACAATTTTTTGGCTATTTGGAAACTAGCTGAAAACACTGCAGATTTTTAGCACACTGAGAAAGAGAAAAGGGGAAAAAAAAAAAAAAAAAAACAAACAACACTGCACCTCTTACTCTACATTTCACGAGCTTTGTATCTTTCCACATTATTAACAGATATATTTGGTTACGTGTAAATGTTCAGCAAATTTCTATCAATGTTCAGTACTCCGAAATTATATCATAATATTCAAAAAGCAATGATACATTTACAAAGAAAAGATACGACATTCATGAGATGTAAGAACCACAGAAGAGAGACACCCTTAGAGACTCAGGGCTAAACAAAGTCAAAGCTAGCAGTGGTTACACACAGGAGGTTTGGCGACAGATTGGTTATTCTAAATGTTCTGTGGATTCTCCTGACCCTTTCTTCAAAACTCTGCTACCTGGCTCAAAGCTGCAGCTAACCGAGCTTCTCACTGGTCTGATTGGCAGAGCAAGTCCCCTATCTCTAACAAAAAACAAAGAGGAAAAAGCCAAGTACGGCCAAGAGCACGAAGGCATGTTATCGCTGCCTACAGTCACTAAGCAACAGTTCCACAAATACGCAAGCCTAAAAAAGGCAGAATTTTAGTCTATTGGAAGATATGCTGTAAACATGAGATAGCCAGGTAACCAAATGACAAACTATTATCTGCCAGCCTTGAATACCTCTCCACGTGAACAGCTTTTACGCCAACTTGTAACAAATACCACATGCAGCTAAATTTAAAAAAAAAAATAAAAATCCTAAGCCAAGTTAAATAGTAACCAACATTCAAATTTAACCGTATAAAGTCTACATTAAAATCCAAAATGACAATTACAAAATATTGTATTACTATGAACACTGTCAAATGCTTTGAATAATAGTACACCAAGGAAATAAGTAAAAACACACTTTACCTTGTATCTCATTTTGGGGCATGAATGAATGTAGAAACCCATATAATAAAAACAAAGATCAGGAGCTTTTTCGTGAAGTTGCCTAGTAAAAGCAATTTCCCTGTGAAAGGAAAAAAGAAACTAATTACTTTTGAACACAGTTCTTACATTCATTTGACCTCTTGATATTGAAATATTTTACAGCTACCTGGCTCTTGACTTATTTAACGGACTAGACTTCTATCAAATAAAAAAATGAAGATAATAAAGTCAAAACTAATGCTTAAAAAACCCCAAAGATAATAAACTGAAAATTAATGTTTAAAAACCAAACAAACAGATCACCAAAATGCAAAACACCATGTCAGGATTAAAAATACTTTCATTTTTGTGTTTTGTCCTGCCAACTAACTGACCTGAAATTCAAATAGAAGTGATTAAGAGCCTCTATTTAACAGGTTGCTTGTTAATATTCATGTACATTGTAATTCTACAGAAATCTGGCCCAGTTACTGTAGACAGACTGGTTAAAATGGCTTGAGAAACATCACCGTATTTTTGAAACACAAGATTCAAAGATAAGCCTCTTGTTTGTTCTCTTATTTGCATTCTAGCAATTTATATGTAAAAACATCCATCTTTATGCAACAGAAGGCATTTGTCATCTACCCCATGTTTGTTTGTATGATTTTCTCATTTATTCTGAAAGAGATGTGTCAATGGATTCCAAAATAACTTTGCTTTTCATTTCACTGGCACAAGTTTTATTACAAAGATTCTGCCAGTGTTTCCAACATAATGCTCATTTTTACAGCATTTGTAACTTAGCGGTTCACATCCGTACCAAGTTTGAAAAAATATGACTGTTGGTTCTTACTTTCAGTGTCAAAGGGATAAGAGGACATAAGCATGTGCAAACAGGAAGCGTGTACAAATACTGAGAGGTTTTTTTAATCACTTAATATTAAGTTAGTAATTAAGATGTTTAAACACTCTGAAAACCTAACATTTCAGCTGAGTGTATTTTGCCAAGACCATCATGGGTCCATGATGATTCTGCATCGATATACATCCACTCCAAGAGAAGAATGGCTAGAAATAAGTTACTCCGTATCTGAAAATCCAGGTAAACACAACAGAATCCAGAACTGAGATTTATGTACTCCCAAAAATCTACAAACATGCTCTTCATATATGTAATCTTTAAGACGTGGCATAAAGTTAAATAACCTGACTGTTTCATGCAGATTATCCTGGAAGTAATTAAATGAATACCTTTCGGCAATTGAAAAAGCTGGAACACTACAGGGAAAAAACATTCTTTGTATTTCAAAATCTCTTAAAAACTCTTTCCAATTGGCCTACACTGCCTGATTTAATAAAACAAAAAGACTCAAAGTGAACAGAAAGTGAAGTAAATAGACCATGGTGTAATGCGGTAAGAGCTGGTCTGCAGCAGAAGTCTTACCATGGGCAACAAAGCTTCGTGCAAGTGAATTAGTAGTGCACGTGCCACCAAAGCTAGCTTGCTTAGAACTACTACCCGTGTCTTTGCATGTCCGATGGTCTCCAGTGATACGCCCTAAGTAAGGACCCTTAACTCAAGTTCCTGCTTTATCTTTCATTTATCTATTCAGCCGACCCCACTCTGGGCAAAGTTCTACTGGGGGAATGCTAAAGCATCCCCCTCTTTCCTTTATCCAGGAGTCTGTACTGTGATCCAGCACAAGAGAATCCTCTGACTCCATCATTTTAAATGAGGAGCAGCAATCAGGTGTCACTGTAAAGCATAACTTGCATCTACCTGTATTCATTCTGCCTAAATCCCTACGGAAAAGGGACTGCAACAGACTTGCAATCACCTTTTTGTAAAGCTTTCAGTTATGGTTACATATCTTATGAGTTAGAATGGCCGTTAGCGCTTGGCAAGAGTCGTCAACTAGTGAGGAAGACATATTCATTTCATCAATACAAAATTCAGACTTAGTATTTCAGTGCAACATAAGCCAGTTCCAAAAGAAGGTCAAGTACTTGTCCCTCCTACAAAACACAGATTATGAATACTATGCTTGTCTAGTATTCATGATTTTAGGTAGTAGGGGGAAGGTTTAACTTTTTCCTGCAAATAAGAATCACTCAATATTTCTTGTGATTTTTTTTTTCGTTTAGTAAGAATGGTATTTCACAAGTAGCTTCTTCTCCCCTCATTCTTTACTTACATGCCTACATATTTCAAATGATCTTCAAATCCCATCCTTTCTACGACTCAGCAGCAAAAATTCTCAAAGTAGCATGAAGTGGAAGTGACAGCGCTGCAATGCAGTTTAACCTCCTCGGAGTAAAATTGGCAACAGCTTTGAAGGTATCAGATTCCTTTGCAACTTCCTAAATCCTCCCTAACTCTCATTTTTTTTTTTCATCTTTTTGAAACAAGAAGGTTGGCTCCCACTACGACTGTTGGGAACTCATTTTTATTGCCCTTAAATGCTGCAGAATTTATAAGCTGCTTGTTCACTAGATGAGCCACACACGCATGTTGCGCCAACAAAGTTTTAAATTTATTATGTAGAAAATTTAAAATCATTTCAAGAATTCATAAGCATGGATTATGTCAGTCTATTATGACACAAAGTAAGGTGATATGTACAAATACTAAAAAACAACTTGTAGGAGGACTTAGTATTTTGTTATGTGCTCACCTCATGAAAAAAATAAAATAATCAGTCTAATTTCAAGTATCTAGCATATGTAATAAAATACTTCTAAAAATCTAGATCACTAACAGACAGAAAAAAGATCAATTCTAAATCATAGGAGTTCCAACATTTTTGCTACATTTGTTAATTCTGATTAATTTTATAAAATTGTCAGTGCCACTGAATGTCTCAGAAAAATGACAATTCAGACTCTTTTAGACACAGACCACTGGAGATGCGACAACAGCTCCATTAACACTCACAACAACTTTGAAGTTAGCCCTGATTTGTGCTGGAACTGGACCAGATGACATCCAGAGGTCCCTTCTGACTGAAACTCTTCTATGATGCTAACATGAGCCAGCAGTGTGCCCAGGTGGCCAAGAAGGCCAACAGCATTCTGGCTTGTATCAGAAATAGCATGGCCAGCAGGAGTAGGGAAGTGATGGTGTTTCTGTACTCGGCACTGGTGAAGCCCCACCTCGAGTGCTGTGTTCAGTTCTGGGCCCCTCTGGACAAGAGGGACCCTGAAGTGCTGGAGCGTGTCCAGAGGAGAGCTACCAGGCTGGTGAGGGGTCTGGAGACCAGGGCATATGAGGAGAGGCTGAGGGAGCTGGGCATGTTTAGCTTGGAGAAGAGGAGGCTGAGGGGAGACCTCATTGCCCTCTACAACTACCTGAAAGGAGGGTGTAGAGAGGTGGGGGCTGACCTCTTCTCCCAGGTGAATAATGACAGGACCAGAGGAAAAGGTCTGAAGTTGTGGCAGGGGAGGTTTAGATTAGATATTAGGAAGAATTGCTTTACTGAAAGAGTGGTCAGGCACTGGAACAGCCTGCCCAGGGAGGTGGTTGAGTCATCGTCCCTAGAGGTGTTTGAGAAATGTCTAGATGTGGCACTTCAGGGCATGCTCTGAAGGGCAGAGATTGTAGGTTGTTGGTTTTTTTTCATTTGTGTGTGTATGGTTGGACTCCATGATCTCAAAGGTCCTTTCCAACCATGAAGATTCTATGATTCTATTCTATGATTCTACAGTTTCTCCTTCATAAAGAACCATTCTAGAACAAGGTGGGGAGAGTCAACAGGAAGGCAATGTTATCAGCTCTTATTAAAGGTGACATACTTGGAGAAATTGCACTTTGGGACTTAAATGCACTACGAGCTTACCAGACGTGGCAGGAGGTCCTGCTCTCTCACTCCCTAGCTATTCTCAGCTGCATGTTGTGTCTCCATCACAACTCTTGCACCAGCTCTGGTGTTAACAGGTTCTTCACCAAGACAACTCAGCTCACTAACCAGGTTGCTAAAGCGAACAGTCTTCTGCTCAATTAAACTGGCTGAATATATGGTTTCTAGAAGGCCAGCATAGAGCAGAGATAGAGAGGAACAATTGCAGCAGCAACAAACCATTAGACTGACGTCAGCAACTTAATAGTGAGATTTGTGGGAAAAACCCTTTGACATACGCATTTGAACTACTCATGTAAAGATTATTCAGAAATCACAAAATTCACCACTACAGAGAGAAGAATACACCGAAAAGGAGAATAAAAAAAGATAAAAGACTGTTAGGAAATCAAAAGATCCTAATCAAAATCTAAACAAATTATGCGTGCTCAGACTTCTGAGAGATTAAAATGCACACGTTTTATTAGTTATCGCAAGTACACGAAGTAACTGTGGTAAGAAGAGGTTTCCTAAAAACAGTGTTTGTGCTTTACATATTTCAAAAGTCTTGTCAAATTTACCCACCCTGGTGGGTAATAGTAAACAGTAGCTTGCTAAGTACACCTATAGAGAAGATGCCTCTCAACGGGACGCCTTGGAGAATGAAGAAAGCTGGATCTCACCAAACTAGTGCTTCTTTCATACCTGAAAGACTATCTCAACAGGTAAAGACTTCTGCTAGAACTTCTCAGACCTAGAGAAACTTGAAAGCAGACAGGTCTGGCAGGAGGTTCAAATCAGTTGCTTCATGAGAACATCACTGGGAACGCCACGTGTCTGTGACCAGCTTACTTAATGTAAACAGAGAAGCAAAAAAGCTAAGAAAAAAAAAAAATGAGATGCAGAAATATTTCCACTCATTTAGGAGTGGTTTTTTTTTCCTTATAATAAAAATGGAATCATAAAATTATTTATGGAAGAAAAACAGTAAGTTGCAATTTAGCACACAAGTCTTATTCACAGTGAAAAGCATTACTCACTATTCCTACTGTTTTGCAAGACTAGGTTGATAGTTAATTTAAGGCTTTAAAATTCATAGGATTACTCTCCATCAGGCTTTCTAAAGACAAAGATAATGAGATTAACATACCCTGAAAAATATACTTAGTGCTAGTACAGCAGGAGACTACTAATTCAGAAGACAACGGTTTTTAGGTACTCGATTATTTATGATCTCAACACGCACAAAACTATAAAAGTGATTAATTTCATTTGGTGACTGGGCTAAGAAAAAGGTCAAAGGAAGAATTATTTCTATTCAAACAAAAAAGGGTCTTTTCCTGCTGAAACCAAGCAATACTAAATTATTTTTTTCAGGGGCAATAAAAACTAGGTATTTCATTTCTGAGTGTTTTTTTTTATTCTTTAAAGGTATTTAGCTAACTAGAAAGATACATTCCTATTCAAGGATGACAATTAAGAATTTTTTTGGAATGCAAGAAACTGGAGAGAATTAAAACAAAACAAAAAAAACCCAAACACTTTGCTAGACATAGTGTTATCAGTGTATGTTTAGCCTGAAAATAAAAGCTTAAGTTTAGGAACAAGTATCAATTCTTAGTATTATGTCTAACCAGATAACAAAAATGTCCCCTTACCGTAATGCAGAGTAGACTCCCAAAGATAAGAAAGAATAGTCTGGATCATAGTACAGATAGACGGAGGACACGCAGTAGGGCAGGATATCAATTACACCGACAGCAATTATCTTCCCATCCAGCCAATACTGCTGGTGGAAAGAACCATAGCCACATTCTGGTCCATTGGGTGCATTCTCTGCCTAAGCAAAAACAAGAGAGGGATGTAATTGCCTGACAGGTAGACTTCCCATACAAAAACAATTTTAGAAAACATTTTAATACAAAAGCAAGTACTGTGAGAAATTACTCCTGCTATCCATGGACAGAAAAAGGAAAAAAGGAATTTGAGAAACAGGGAAAGCAATATTACTTCACTGTATCGTTTGTGACCTTTGCCGTACTCATGATTGGTAAACTCTATGTATCACGCATCCCAAACAGGAATCTGCAAACAGCCTCTGCCATCTAGCATTTATAGTACCGACACGATCAAACAACAATGTGATTCATCAAGTTATTAATGCATTATTACATGCAAACAAACTCTGCAGATACTGTTTAATTTGACCTACTTGCTCTTCCACACTTCCTTTCTGCCACAGCAAGGACCCTGCTGTTTCTCTCCCCCACGCCCCAAGTACTGCAAGCGCTTTGGCCACAGAAATTCAGTTTCTCAGAGTGGCCATTAAAGTTGCTTGAGAAGAGCATTTTATAAAAAGAACTGAACAGCTTACTCTTTAAGTGAGGTTTACTCTTTATAAGGTTTACTCCTTATGACCACCAAAACACCTTTTATCTAAGAACCTGAAACTCTGTGTTGCAACAAAATCTGTGGAACTTCTTTGTCAGCCCACATCAGAATATCTTCTGCAAAAACACTAAGGAACTCGCTATTCTTGTGCGCCGCGGTTTTGGATGTGCAGTGAAGTACGTCTCCGGATGGGGTAAAGCACCTAGAGCCAGCAACTGATGCTTCAAATTAAGAAGAAAATGATCTCCTAATTTAAACTGTATTACACAACCAACTTTGGCATGCCATTTTCTCCCATGTCAAGTTTACTTTAATCCTGAATTCCACTGTGCTCAACTTAATTATCCATCTAGTCATGTTTTTCACTGCATTGCCAGATCTTCAGAAAGCTGCTTCTCACTCAATAAATCTGACAATATTGCCTACTATTACCAACTGGTTTGCATTACAACAACAGAAGGTGGGTTTAATCAAGTATTTTGATACAGTAGCGCAGACTGAAGAGACGATGGGCAGTAGAAGTTATTCTAATTGGTACCACATGTGTCAAAAGAAATCAATCACGTGAACAAAAATCATTTCAACTGACTTACTTACCCAACCAATAAGTCCCAAAATAAAGGCCATATAATAAAATGCTTGCATTTTCATATGGCTATATAGCATAAAACTAGTTATGGAGCTACAGACACTGTAAAAGTGAAACGATCAAACATTCGAGAGCTCAATCTGCAGTATATGAGGATATTAGACTGGGATACTAGCATATTAAACTGGGTTTCTTCTCATTCAGGTAAAACCTACTTATTCAACAGTTATGGTTTCATACAATATCCTCAACTTTTCAGGAGATCCAAATGAAATCACATGGTCAGTAGTAAAACTTTTAACTGGGAGACAGTCGAATCAGAGATTTTTCTCTAAGGATTTCTGAGGCACAGGCTGAGTTCTCCTCTCAGCTCCCAAGGCGCAGAAAAAATTAAACATCTCCTTCAAGCCACGGGGAAACATGATTGATTGGTAATATAACAGAGACTTCCTCAAGTTTCAGTTAAAACAGATTTTCTTTCTTTGTCAAAAACTCATCATGTAGGATTTAATGAATGTTAAAAAAGATAGTCTAAGCCAACAGGGAAAAGATTTTCACTCAAAGCAAAGTCTTCTGAAGTTTAACAAATGCTGTGTCTGTCTGACCGCAAACCTCCAAATGGCATCACATGGGTTTGGTCACCAGATCTCTGCAAACTGAAGTATTAGCAGCAGTCAAGAACTTCTAGTAAAGTATAAACTACCCTTATTTCTCTAATATAATTACAGTGAAATGTCAGGAGCATAAAAGAGGCTATGTTCTGTAACAAACATAACAAGCAGAGCACTGATTTCAGGCAAAATGTTCAGGGATCTCCATTATATTAAGCAAATAACATTTTTAAAGAGAGTAACATTTTCCTCCTCCCTGAAATGAAAAGTTTTCATACAATGTAATCCTTTGTAACACTTGTCAGTATTACGTTTTCTCCAATATCTCAATGAACACTTGGCTCCTTTAACTTGATTTCTCATGCACCGTCCAGGCAATCTGACGTGAAACAGGTCTAGAATATGAAACATTTTCCTGAAGCAGGTTATACCATTTCACTCCACTGCCGTGTCCACCTGGGACCACGTTTGTCAAAGGTGAGGTAAAATACACCAGTGACATCAGGTGAGCAAGCCCCACCGGAGAAGGTTTACCTTATCTACTCGAAACAAGACACATTAGCCCTGGTATCAGTCCAGAGGGACCAACTTATTTAACATTAACAATGTATACTCAAACTTCAGTACAAAGAATTATTATAAAGTGATGATATTGAAACAATAAAATAAAAAAACCCTAAATCCAGGACAAAAATTAAAACAAATAATTTCCTATCCAATGTTTAGACTATATTGCATAGAAAAATACAATATATTCCATCGCATGTTAATTCGACCGGTCTTCATATTCTCCTAGCTAATGATTCCATGAACATACTTGATTACTCGTATTTTATAACGCATTATTAAAATTTAAATATTTAATAGCAACCGGTATTACATATTGCACCAATTAGTACACTTCAGTGCAATAACTGCTCAATGATGCACTCCATTTTCTTCTTTACTTCTTTTAAAAGATGTTTTACAACTTCTTTATTATTATTATTATTGTTGTTGTGGAAATTGCACTTGTTAACCCACATGCCAGACCAGTGTGCAACTGCAGAAGGCATCGCACACTCACCTACCAAAAATGGATCCCAACCATACCAACTGCATGATTATTTTTCTCTGGACGGTTTCATGAGATTTCCTATCTTGAACTTCTCCATTTTACCCTCTGTTGTGGATGGAGGGAGGAGGAAGATACGAAACCCAGGCTATCCCTTACACAAAGAAAAAAAAGAAAAAAAAAAAAAGCCAGGAAACCCTTGACTTCTACACTCCAGTGGAAATTATTTGCCGAAGAAGTGATGTGATTAATTCCAGCAGTTCCTTTCCCAAAGGCACACACACACACACAACCTACCATATGGTAGATTTCTATCTCTTGGTTAGCAACTTATTTCCTTTTCACTACTACGTCCTCCTTTCATTAGGGATTAGCGGAGATGCTGTGAAAGCAGCCTACAAATATAGGCTGTGTCAGCAGAGAGGTAGCACTGCATGTTTTCATTTTAAAAAAGCCAGCAATGCATCCTCGCAGCAAAAAAGGCCAACGGCATCCTGGGCTGCACCAGCAGGGCGAGGGAGGTGAGCTTTCCTCTCTGCTCAGCAGTGGTGAGCTGCACCGGCAGTGCTGGGTCCAGTGCTGGGCTCCCCAGTACAAGAAAAATAAGGACTTACTGTGGCAAGTCCGTAAGGGCCGTGAAAATGATTAAGGAGCTGAGCATCTGAGGTATAAGGAGAGCTTGAGAAAGCTGGGACTCTTCAGCCTCGAGAACAGACAATGCGCAGGGAGGTTTTATCAGTAGTAGAAGTACCTGACGGGAGGGAGTGAATACAAGGGAGACAGATTCTTCTCAGCAGTTACCACTGAAGGGACAAAAGGCAATGCGTGCAAATTAAAACACATGAAAATCAATCTGAACAGGAGTACCCCCATGTAGGCATCATGGTAATGTCTACACCACTGTGAGAAAAAAAAAAAAAAAAGGCAATTTGCCAAGATCTCTAAATGAAATGAGCTTTGATTTAGTCCTGAGCAGTGCATCCAACGTGACGACAACGTGACAGAAGGTGACCCTGGGAATTACAGACCCATCACCATATCATTCGTTATTACATCCCCTAAAAATTAACACATATCAATAAACAAAATAAAGCTGAGCAGAAGCTGATGTGCTTTTTGAAGACTAAAGATCTAGATTCACAAAGGCCTTTCAGTTCTTTAGGATTCAAAAGCACCTCGGACAAAAGCAACACGAGAACAAATGACCATTTACATAATGTAAAGCAGCTCACTTTCCATCGTGCTGGATCTGTGCTGTTCTCCACACTGGTATGTGAATCACTGAAGACTGAACAACGTTGCAACAAACTGCACTGATCATTTATAAGCATTCAGGATGGTTAACAAGAGCTGAGTGTAAACAACTACAGAAAGATCCCATAATACCGAGTGATTAAAAAGGCAGAGGAAATATCAAATGTTCATAAACGCATGGGGGAAAAAAAACATTGCTATATACTCATCTAAAACAATGGGTATAAATTAGCAATTGAGTCAAAAAGATGCTTTTGAGAGCAGTTTTGTAAAATCATTGATTTAATGCTCAGGATCAGTCAAAATGGAAAAAGACTGAAGAGGAGGATTTGAAAACAAACCAAACAAGCATAATCATCCGACTGCGTAATGCCACGGCACATCTGAGTGCTGAGGCTCGTTCCAACTGTTGTATCAAGAGGACATGGAACAGCTCGGGAAGGACAAACGCAGAGATGACTATTAGTGACACCGATGTCACCCCTGGCCCAGAACAACCCCTAACTGTCCGAGCACCAAAATCTTGGAATCCACCCCGAGCAGCGCAGGTTTTCTTTGCACCCTTCTACCTTAAACTCTCTCACTTTGGCACCAACACAGTACCAGACCACAAGGATTTTTGGCTAAGGCTCCTCCATGTGGTTCTCCTGTACTGAACCACGGTAACTATACCTCTCCAAACAAGGTAGTATTTGCACACATGAAATGGTAAAATGGCAAATGTTTAAATGTAGCTTCTAAGACAAAAGGACAGATAAAAAAAAAACCCCCAAACAGTTCTCTTTACATTATCCTGCTTATTGCTAGAAAATCGCCTAGTTTTCTGCTACTATGGACTTTACCATTTTTAAAACTATCCATTTTTTGTGCCAGAGCCCATATCAAAAACTGAAACTAAACAGACTAATACAATGAGGAAATAAAAAAGACAGGAAGAGTTTGGTGTTCATACTATTTGCAGCTAATAACAACATTAAAAATTCAAAAAATTACAAATTGAAATCATGTAAGGTTTAAATTTGATTTTAAATTATTTTTCTTCAAAAGAGTAAACAGACTACATACTACTAGATTTGCTTGTGGCAACTGTTTCAGAATAAAGAATTTCAAGAATCCCTTGGCCTCTGATATACAACCCCTTTTATTTAACTTCATCTAATTGAAGACATCTGTAGTGGTGCCACACAAAATTTAATTCAAGCTTCGAAATGTCAATAAAAAGTGTCTGTAAGAAACAATACTGGTATAAACCTGGCAGGGAAGTGTGCATCAACATCTACGTAGCTGTACAAAATTAAGAATATAATGGCAGTCTGCTGCCTGAGTTGATGAGGTGATAAAAGCCCTTTTCCTATAAAGTCTAATGAGCTCTATTACTCTTCAGCTTTCAGGAATGTAAAGGCCAGTGGACTCGACAGAGAAAACCAACAAACTCTCCACACATGGATTCATTCAAACTGCAACATATCAAATTACTAGCATAATTACTATAACCTGACAATTTCATTACAGTCACGCAGTACTTAACTCTTTAAGACTAACAAGACAGACAGTGCAAGAAATCCGCATCAGTTTGCTTACTTGAAATGAAGCAACATCATCTCTCCTAAACATTTAACTCAGATTTTAGTCAAACACCAGTTCTCAGTAAGTTACTGAGTAATAATTTTTTTTCTTTCATAGAAATAAATCAAGAACAGAAAAGACACAGCACTTTCTGCTCCTGTTTCATAATGCAGTGATAGGAAATTCAGTGGTAGCTTATTATCCAGCAAAGGAGTCCTCAGACTCCTTTGAAAACATGGTGTTATCTTCCTTACCAGTTGGTGATGATACAAATATTGTGACACCCATCTATACCACTTATACCATAATGGTGTGCTCTCTACAGAGTGCGAAGAGGAAAGAATACATTCATTTCAAAACTTGCATCTAGAATGAATCCATACCTCCAGAGGAGAATCGCAGAGGAATCGCGTGAACTGCATCGAGGTAGATTCATCAGAAATACGTGCCCAAGAGGACAGTCCAAATATGCAAAGCAGAAAAACAATAAAAATATTAGCAATACTTCAGGATACATTAACAGTAAGACAAAATTTCAAAACCATATATTTGAGAAACACCATCAGATCTTAAGAGTTAAAATCGAATTTCTATGAACCATCTCCCACTTTCTGTTTTGTTTAGAAGTACCAATGGATATAATAATTAACCATCCAAAGTACTTCCTCTTTACAAAAAGACGACTTTTAAGAAATGTCATGCGACAGAATTATCCCTTCATAATACAGGTCTTTCTGGTCTATTGCTGGTGTCTTTAATTATAAATTACACATTACCCTTCTCTGCGACTGCCTGCAACAGTGAGTCTTTTCCCACCCTTCCACTGGTACTTGCCCCATCACTAAAGCAAGGGGGTTAGGGCCTCAGAGCTCATAATATACACTCATCAAGTCTATTTCCATGCAAAATCATAAGCCAGCCTGTTTTAAGTCTAAAGAAGAGGAAGAAGAAAAAATAAATAAATAAATCAACTTCCTGAAAGTGCAAGCATTTTCAAAACAGAATTCTTTACTCAATACAAAATTCTGTGCTGCAGATGATCAATCAATAAAGCAAGATTTTAATGATCTGGTGATCTGGAGCTTGGTCAATATTTGAAGAGTAAGAAAACACAATAGTTATTTATTTACCATCATTTACTTATTTTGTACAAATACTTCCTTATCGGTGGATTCCACATTAAACATCCACATGTTACAAAGTTTGGTATGTATTTAACCCCAAAACACTCCTTTGTTAAAAAGCAAGGATGTGTTAAACAGTTTAATTCCCCCCCTCTTGTAATAGCTGGATGATTTCATAATGCAGCAGTTTGCAAACTGAAAAGTAATAGTCAATAGAACTTTTAATTAAAAGCTTGATAAAAAGAATATACATAGACACCTACAAAAACCTGACTGTTGTCAAGATTTTGCTGTCAAGAATTCTATGAATTTCTGAGATCAATTAAAGAAAATTATTCTATTTAAATGGGAATACAAAAAATGGTGTGATTACTTCTCAGTCATCCCACTTTTCCCGGGGATGGGAGGGGAAGGAACGGGAGGAGAGGAAAGGAGAAAACAATAAAAAGTGCCATTATCGGAAGTTGCTGGCTTAGGACAGAGTTCCATATACAACCTAAGTAATTAAAACTTTCTCTTTACTTCAGAAGGCGCTATAAAGCAGATTTTAGAAATAAAAACACAGTCTCTGGTAGATATGTGTGTATATACATCGATCTGCAAACAATAACTGGCCCATTCTCAGTGCAGCTCAAAGTGAACACAGCCTTAGCCTCTCTAAGAAAGTGCAACGCTTGATGCTAAAAGAATCAAGACTTTGCAGAAATCGTATTTCAGACGTTTCCCCCTCAAACACAGAGCAGTCGCTGATATATGGATGAATGGTAAACCTTTGGACACAGACTTTGGAAGAGCAGTGAACTTCTGTAAGATGCTGGTGAAGACAGGGGATAGTGCACTTCCTATAATTAACAATTTCAGATCTAGTCACCTCCTCTCTAAATTACTCAGAGTTTAGAAAAACAAATGATATCTTAATTAAATTCTATTTTTTTTTTTAATTTGGTGGATAGGGAGAAAGAACAAGAGGAAAAAAACCAACCAGATAATACTTAAAGAGAAAAAAAAAAAGAATTAATACAAAATTTGAATTATTGAGTTATGTTCCTATAAAAAAAAGGACAGAGGTACAAATTCCTACACTGCGAGTGCATCACTCCTTACAGCCAGTGACGTTAAAATGTGCAGGCTTCAGAAAAAATAAACCATGTGTTATTCATTTTCATGTCAGAAGACCCCCAATAGTTCTTAATCTGTAACCTTAACTTTACAGTGCAAGTTAAATCCTATGGGTGAGAAAACTGAGCCAACGACACTTTTCAAATAGTTTTATCCATTTCTCCAGGCCCTGCTGTACAAACCCTTGGCTTTGGGGGTCGGGAAGGACTTTTTAAGGGCACTTAAGTATAACTCGTGCTTGCTAGGGAGTATACGCTTTTGCAACGATCTACACTGCTGGCTAGAAAAAACATTCTTAACTGCACTTGAATCTGTATCACAATCTTATGGGGGAAAAAAAATTGCAAGTCTTGTTACATATTATTTCACCTGCTGATACTTGCTAAAGTTCCCAGGTTAGACAGTTTTCTTAATCGACTACTAGAAAACTTCAGAAGACTCTGAAATCTTCTCTAGAAGTCAACTAAGAAACGATTACCCCAAAACCCAACAATTTTCTGTTGTGAGCTTGCTGTTTGGTCATTGTTTTTGTTTTTTTAAGGAAGAATTTAACTGACACATAGAGCTGGAGAATTTCATAAATATTTTAGATCCACTGACCTCTGCTGTTATCTTCTCAACCCTTACTCCCCCTCCCACCCCCAGATTCGCACCACTTTCATCATAACCCAGGAATATATCTAGTCTACATTTATTTAAACTGAAGTAAACATAAGATTCAGTTTCTAAATTAACAAAGTTATTTTAACACTGCAAGACTATTATTAACACAATTCAAAAATGATTCAACAAACCCTGAAAGAAACAGTGTTGTATGTAAAATAAATCAATCTATCTGTCACACAAGCACAATTAAAATTCCTTTCATAAAGTCATGCTTTTCTAATTTTAATTTCAAACTGAATTACATAAACTTTAGCCTTTTAAAAACTATATAATTTATATATATATGAAATCCACAACATTCTTACTCGGGGGAAACTAATTACAATTGCCAAAAAGAAACAACAGAACAATGGGAAATAAGTTCAAACATAATTAATAAAACCAAGAGAGAACACATCATTGAGAATTAAATCAAAGGGGGGGGAAAAGGGCAGAAAAATAAAGTTTGGTTCAACTCAAAGCTACTTGCTCAAGTGAAAGCACATGCACAGCTTTAAAAAGCTGTAATAAAACTAGAGTGTTAACACCTGCTTCCTTTTACAGGTGGGGGAAGACATTCAGATGCTTTGGATGCTAAACTGGAACGGATTTCACCCAGTAGCTCAGCAACTTTATGAAAGCTACTGTGCTCCTGATGTCACACAATGACATCAAAGCCTTCTCAGGAAAACCCAGCTTTGAGCCATCATCATCAGTAATTATAAAATTACCTGAGATCTTCAGCGTGAAGGCATCACAAAAAGGTGTTCATTCATGATTTTCCCTTTGACCGTATTAGAGTTTGCTCATATTTGCAATTCACTGTGAAGGAAAATTTAATATTTGCCCTTTTCCTTTGAGTAAGGAGAGGTGAGGAATAGAATGGATATGGGATTTGGGCTTTTTTTTTTTTTTTTTTTTTTTAAAATCCAATCTCTGAATGGGACTAAAATAAACCAAGGGTGTTAGCTGTTTTTTGGTGTTGTTTTTCATAAAGGTGCCAGGTTCATACTAAAAGTTTAAACACACATCTCAAAGGTAGTTTTCAGTACAATAATTGGATTAATGAAATAGAAATAATCGCTGATGGGACAGAACGTACATGTCAAAATTACAATTTCCATTCCCTTACGGAGTGACAAAAGTCACTGTGGCTTTTTTCTGCTTGGAAGAACCGTACTCTCAAAATAATGGAATTTGTCCACCTTAAAGTTTTTTTACTTTTATATGGATTTATATAGAAAACTCAGCATCAAAATCGGGAAGAACAATGTAAACTGTGATGCGAAAAGAATGTGAACTGAAAAGGTATAACTATGGAGAAGTTGCTTAATTGTCTGGATGCCTAAATTATTAGCCTCTTCTAGGCATTCCAAGAATAAAAATGCAGGAATCCAGGGCACTAGCCATGAGGGCCATGTACGTAAGCAGAAGGAATCAGGCTGATACAGAAATACTCGTTCTAAGTCTTTACGTTGACAGTATCAGAGATCTGAACCGCAAACTGCGGGGAGACGTTCTGCTGTAGCAGCCGCCTGCCACGAAGAACCATCACCAGATTAGCGCTGCCATCAACCAAAATGATAAAAGAACCAATTCAAGAGCATTATAAAAATGTATGGCTGCCGAAGCAAGCTACAGAAGGTTAAAAATAACCATGAAGGCTATTGATTTTTTTTAAGCATTCTCTCTCTAGGAGATAAAAAAAGAAAGAGGAAACTGGGTTAGAGAGACCTAAAAGTTTGCAGCTGGCTGCTGATACCAGCTTTCAAACTGATCGGAACGTGCTTCTTGGCATTTCCCAAAACTCACTCAGTTTTCTGTATTACTTCAAGTAGATTTCTGGGAGGGAATTAAAAAAAAAAAAAAAAAACGGGAAAGAAAAGAAAACAAACAACACTATACCTATTTCAGTAATTTTTTGCTCCTTTTGAAACAGCCTATCTTTTGTGTGTTGTGAAACTCTTTTCTTCCAAGACAAATATTTATTTAAGCACAAAGCAGAGAGTGTCCAGCTAGCTTTGCCCAGGGAATGGAGACACATACTATTTTTCTACAAGTTTGTCATTATAAAACACTCATGAAAAGTTAAATAAAACGTTTGCTTCAGAAGGTCTAAACAGCAATAAACTGTTCGCTCTTGCTCTTTCTGGAAACTACTGTAGAATTTTTATGATCTTTTATGGCAATGTTTTCTAACTTGTGTAGCTGCCACATAGCTTGTTTCAGTTACACTTCAGCTGGGTTTCTTAAAGACAAAGACTACTGTAAAGAGACTTAAAGCCTAAAAATCACATTAGTGGACCAGGTGTATCGTATCGGTGTTTAAAATCCACACAGAGCAATCACTAAGTTCACTAGAGAAGAGGCAGGAAGAAAAAAATGCTTCATTTCAAATTTTTACATGACAGTATGTTATACATAAACCTCGGTTTAGAATGATAGGCATTAATTTGGGGTTTTTTTAGCATAAGATCTGAATACAGCTAAAGAACTAAACTAGCTGAGAGCTTTTAGAGAGATACGTGTGTGTGTCTATAAAATACACTGACAGCTTCTATAATTGACTTCAAGAAGCATTTTAAAAAAAAGACAACATTGGGTCAGAAATGCAATGCCTCTGGTGAGATGATAACTTCATTAAGAACTCCTAGAGATAGCCCCTATTCTATCCAAATTAGCCATTGATTACCTCACTGAGATCAAAACATTTCCTTCTTGGGACGAAAGGGCCAAGCAGAAATATTTTCACTGTATTCATTTCATTTAAAATCTTTGCCTCCAGAGCTACACAGTTCCACATCTGTATTTATCATTCCAATACCAAGCAATACAGTTTGACACTTCATATAAAACACAGAAGACACGCAAGTGCCAAAATGTTCTGAAACATTTACATATATATTTCCACATTGTTAATCACCCTGAAGCTGGAATAGAGTTGGATCATAGCATCTTCCAGGTGATTTGTATTCTGCAATTTCTCCCTGCATTTCTTACACAGGAACACAAGTATTTTTGCTGTTGAGCAGGAGTTAAAACTTTTGAAAATATGGATAGCTCTTAGTAAAGCAAAAGACAAGCCAGATTTATTACTAAGCTTCCTTAAATCCAATGCTCTCATCTGAAGTGCCAGCCTATGCCCTCAGACCTAGTTACTGCTTCTATCTTAGAATCATAGAATCGTTAGGGTTGGAAGGGACCTTTAAGATCATCTAGTTCCAACCCCCCTGCCATGGGCAGGGACATCTCCCACTAGATCAGGTTGCTCAGAGCCCCATCCAGCCTGGCCTTAAAAACTTCCAGGGATGGGGCTTCCACCACCTCTCTGGGCAACCTGTTCCAGTGTCTCACCACCCTCATGGTGAAGAACTTCTTCCTAACGTCCAGTCTGAATCGACCCATCTCTAGTTTTAATCCATTCCCTCTAGTCCTACCATTACCCGACATCCTAAAAAGTCCCTCACCAGCTTTCTTGTAGGCCCCCTTAAGATACTGGTAGGCCACTATAAGGTCTCCTCGGAGCCTTCTTTTCTCCAGACTGAACAACCCCAACTCTCTCAGTCTGTCCTCACAGGAGAGGTGCTCCAGCCCTCTGATCATCCTCGTGGCCCTTCTCTGGACACGTTCCAGCACATCCATATCTTTCTTGTAGTAGGGGCTCCAGAATTGGACGCCGTACTCCAGGGGGGGTCTCACGAGAGTGGAGTAGAGGGGGAGAATCACCTCCCTCGACCTGCTGGCCACGCTTCTCCCCATGCAGCCCAGGATACGATTGGCTTTCTGGGCTGCTAGTGCCCACTGCCGGCTCATGTGGAGCCTCTCGTCTACCAGCACCCCCAAGTCCTTTTCTTCAGGGCTGCTCTCAAGCCAGTCACTGCCCAGCCTATATGGGTGCTTGGGATTGCCCCGACCCAGATGGAGGACCTTGCACTTGGTCTTGTTGAACTTCATGAGGTTGGCATGGGCCCACCTCTCTAGCCTGTCAAGGTCCCCCTGGATGGCATCCCTTCCCTCCAGCATGTCTTGTTTCCTTCTATCATGTTTTCAGATTTTTGTACTGTAATTCTACAAAGCTAAAGCATGAAGTACTACCTGGTCACTCTCATATTCTTCTCTGTTTCTTGACATAAAACCAGAACAACAGACAGCAATACATTTTTGGAGAAACCCACCTCCACTAGCACTGTCTAGCACCAGGACTTGATGCAATGATTTGTCCAAGTATTTCTGCCTCTTGGCATTATACAAGACACATAAAAATTCACCCTTCTGTCTTATTCTCTGATCATTAGTCTACACATTAATCTACACATTTTCCCCCAGAAATATAACCAAATGCTATTAAAAGTCACTCAGTTCCAAAAAAAAAAATAAAAAGAATACAGGCTCCAAAACCATATTTGTCCATTTCTCTGCACGTGAATTATTGTGGCAAAGCTATGTTATTATTGATTATATTTCTTATGACTAATGAGGAGAAAAAAGGCGGGCAAACTGCCATTCATACAATTTGTTTGCATAATTATGATACTCTCGATCTGCTGAGCAGCCCTATAATTTGTGTTCCAACTGATCTTTCACTGATAATACAGGGAAACAACACTTGTTCAATGAAAGGATGCTCAGCCTACTATCTCCTCTCTGTTCATTACAGAATTCTCCTTTTTTCAGTTTTTCCAGGCTTTTGTGATTTCAGTTTTTTTCATTATAGCTTCACTCATTTCACAAAATAAATATAACCACCATCCAAGCAGAAAAAAATACAAACAAGTAACTTGTAGACATGTAAAAAAATCCTTGCAATTGATTACGTTAGTAGTTTTTTCCTATGTTATAGGCACAGATCCATATACTAAACAGGATTATAGTCTTCCACTACTTTAGCAAAATTAAATAAATAAAATATCGGGAACAGCACAGGGGAACTACTGTCTTGGACCTGAAATAAAGGTCCATATACAATACTGCCATAAAGGGCCAGAAGAAATGCATAGAATGTGAAGAACGGATTCTTCTCTTGCACACTTTCACAGCTTCCAAAAATGAGCAGTTCAGGGACTTGGCTAATTCAAGAGTAGCCTTGGATAAGCTTCTCCAATAGGCAGTGACACACCTGTTTTCCATGATTGTATCTTACCTCATTCAGAAGCTATTTATACTTTCTCACTTGATAATCTGTTGAGGTTCCCCCTAATCCTTCTGATTTTTTCCAACAACTCTTAAAGAGATATTACTAACGAAGTGGATGACTATGCATTTACGTAGCAGCATAATAAGGTTTTATGTTCCCACAGAGAAAAACTGAAAAATCAGCTCTTTCACAGCACTATTTAAGAGCAAGCATTATGAAGCAACCTTTAGTTAGAAAAATTGTTTGCTATGTTTTTCCTCAGGACACCAATTAAATTCAATAAAAACATGCTGACCTAAATACTCTTAGGTGCCAACAGTTTTGTGTAACATCAGTACTTGACTGCACTCCGAAGCACAGAGACAACCAGGTCAGTTTTGAAGCTGAATCCTAGAGCAACTGACCAAAGGGTTTTGAGGGGGTTGAGAAGATTTCCAAGGGAAGTTCAATTTGTATCAGACAAACTAAGAGAAAAAGGGATAATCGACAGTTAAAAAAGCCTAGGCAGAAAATACTTGTAGTTTTTATATCAAGATAAAAACAGATTTGAAAAATTTTCACTTGCATGCTAAACTGGTTTTAATTCCAGGAGCAACGAGATACTCAAAACTGTTCCTAGAATATTTACTTATTTGGCAGATAGATAGCAAATATACTTCTACCTTAACAACCCTCTGCTCACCAATGAGAGCAGCACTGAAGATTGTGATGATGCTTCCACAGAAAAGGCAAGTTTCATCACTGCCTTTGGGTGATGGGTAACACGAACTCTGGGACTTGGAAAAAGTTTATTCCACTATGAAATTTCTACCTTGCTTTTTATTAGAACAAAGAGAAGCCACCGCCTCAATCAGGAATCAGTACTGCATCACCAAAACGCGCTGCAGGACTCTCCCCAGAAAAATCTCAAACTAAATTCTTTTTACCAAACACGCACTATTATTAGTGCTACCATAGCCTCCATCAGAGATGCAGAAGAAGGAGAGCTGAAAGTAAGGAGCAAAAGGCAAAATTCAAAAAGACCCACTGTCTTGAAGGACACTAAAACACCATTTATCACTGGTTTCAAAGTGGCACTAACCAGAGAGTGCCCTGAAATTCAAAGTAATCTTTGGTGTCAAGTATTCCATGGATTCCCTGTCCTAGAAATTATCCATTCTCCCTTCTCACATAAAATCTTGACAAAAAGATGCTTAGACAATGCATACATGCAAATACAGGGCCTTCTTTCACTCATTGAGCAATAATTGACTTCATGGTTCACATACCTATTGTTAATATTGTGAACTGGTTTGTAACTTTCCATATTAGTGTTACTTTCAAATAACCACCAAAATTCTAAATCGATTCCTAAAATTGCTTTTTAATGTAATAAGGTTAATATTAAACTAGTCTAGGAGCTAATATAGGCAGATAGTATATTGTAATGCCAACAATCTAAGAATATATTCCAAAAAGAAGTTGTTAATATGTCCTATAACAATTTCTGTTGGACTCTGAATTTAAATATATGCAGGTTTCTGAATAGGAAGTGTTCAGCCAAATATAAAATTAAATACTTTTTCTAAACTAGAAGCTTTCCAAAGAAAAAAGTGTGCAGGACTCTCCCTGAAAAGGAGGTTCATCCACCATACACAGATTAGCTTGCACAGATTAAAAGCTAAATTTAATTTTTAGATGCAAAAAAATTCCTGGATGTTTGCCAGTTTAAAGCCCAAAGCAGACTTGTTACCACCCTGATAAAAAGGCCTGCGTGTAGGACAGAATTTCATTCTACCTTTACTTAAAAAACTGCTTGGCTCCGTAATGTCTGTATGATATATTAAAAAGTCTGAAAATGAGGAAGAAGAAAGAATCTGAGGTCTTTCAAATAGCGTTTTCCACCTTTCCTCTCAATAACTTGGATCAGTTTTACTCTACTTGGTATCTTCCGTTCTTAAAAGTGACTCAAATAATTCTCCTCACACACATATTCTGTATTAAAAAAAAAAAAAAAGGCTTCTAAACTACATTAAAGTCCATTTTGTGTAAAGTATTCTTCAGCGTATGTCCTGCAGGGATCAAATACAAAACGCTTTTGATGGAAGTGACAGAGCTTTAGTGCCTAACAACTATGAATAGAAAGACCTTCTTAGCCAGATAGTCACATGAGCACACAACACAATTCACTTGTGTTAAAGACGGACCTAAATTAAAACCCATCAGCATCAGACTGAGTTTTTACATGTACTAGAAGCTTCAGAGAAGGTCTTACGTCTCTCCTGGAATATTTCACTAAGCCTGCACAAACGTAATGCCAGAGAGAGAAGATAAAGGCAAAGTAGGGAAACACCTATTGAAAGTAACAAGAAAAAAAGAGGAGGATAAAAAACCATTAAACTATTAGCAGTAAACAGAAATCCATCTCGTTCCTATTTAACAGCAATTCCCATGATAGACCTTAAGGTAGTGGAAACCTGAGCTCTCCTTAACGCATCTTTATAAACTTTTTCCCCCTAGACTAAGAAAGTTACACGGGTGACTAAGACCATCAAACCCAAGTCTAGATGTGGTGCCGAGGGACATAGTTTAGTGGTAACTTGGCAGTGTTGGGTTAACGGTTGCACTTGATGATCTTAAAGGTCCCTTCCAACCAAAACGATTCTATGATCCTACACCAAGCCATGCTCTCCGACCCAGGGAGATCAGATGAAGTGAGAGCTAACTGCTATTCAGAACTGAACTGCAAGCAGCCATCCCAATTTTGCCCTTGATTCTTCATGATGTAATGATTGTATTAAAAAAAAAAAAAAATCACAATCCTAAGCAAAGAATAAGTAGGTATATGATGTTCTTACCACCCTCTCTTTGCAGCAACAAGATTTCCAGAGCAAAAGCAAGGTGGCGTATATGCTATGTCCAAGAATTAGTGTTGAAATATACACATCACAGCAAACAAATCCAAGTCCCTCGTCAGACCAGGTAACACCTGGCACAAATCTAGTAAATAGCTCAATCTTTCTTGGCATGTGTCCAATTTTTACCTTATTATAATTAACCCAATTTATGTCAGTAATTATAAAAAGGGCAGAGACTACTACTTATTGTTATGAGTCCTCTTATTTTTTAAACCAAAGTGCAATAAGTTTTATGGCTTTCCCCAGTAGCGTTAGAGAGAGCTCACAAAAAAGCTCTCCTTACGCTCTTATGAACCAAAGCCAAAAATGATTATGTGGTTTTATTATTCTACCTGGAAAGCAGCCACAGCTTGCTAGGTATCACTTCTGCAAGTCCTGCTCTCAAGAACAGGGAAGTCTGACCAGACAGCTGATCGATACTGGTGTCTTACATCTGCAATCGGTAGAAATGACAGATCTGACATAGCAGCTTTATTAATTCTGCTAATGAGCACGTTGTGCCACCTGCCAGAGAAACAGAGAACTGCTGCTTGTTTAGAACCCTACCAGTACTTTTTTTTATTATTATTATTATTTACTTACTAGTTCAGGATTAGCATCCTGTGAACACCTTTTCTATTTTAAAAGCAGGCTTTATTCACATGCAATGTACTCTCACTGAATCTCACACAATCAGATACTGAGAATATTTTTTTCACTACTTCTACTGCAAAGGTGAGGTCTACTTGAGAGGTATTCTTAGCAATGAAATGTGAATAAAACTGAGATTTTTAAAACCTTCACCTCTTAAATTAAGTGAGACAACAAAAAATTAAGGAGAAATGTGGAAAAGGTACCAAACAACTTTAAAGCATAAGATGTTTTTGTGATAAAAAAAGAAGGCGTTTCCATACCATTATCCCATTTCCAGTGGAAATCTCATTCCAGGTCTCTTTAAAAATCATGTACAAACAACAGCCCTACTTAACTCATCACTAACATTAGTTTTTTTAGTTATGATGATGCATACTTTCTCTCTCTTCAGCTGTTTCCCGAGCTGAAGCCTGCAACAGAAGCTTACTAAAACGCACAATGCTTTCCCTCCCAAATGGAAACTCCAATATTTTAATATTTACAGTCATTCTAAGAGACAGCATTTCCCATCATTTAGCTGTGCGTTAAAAATATGTTTTCATAAAGGTGCATGCAGTGAACTGTACCTCATTTTCGCCACAGTCAGAAGGTGTATCCTTGTGGATGGCCATCTGATATTTGGCAAATAATGTGGCTGACTGGTTGAAGGATGATTTGAACTGGGGGTCCTCAAAGGAGACAGGTACTAACCTCACCTTCAGAGCAAGGAAAATACAAGCATACTATTTTGAGTGCATATCATCAGATAATATGCTTCTGAAGGTAAGGCTAGTGAAAGATCTCCCCCTAACCACTTCAAAGCCTCTGAAGTCAGTTTTCTACTTCATACACAGTAACAAGAAAATCTCCTACAGGGGAAAGTCTGACAACTAACACTAAGCTTAAACTGACTGTTGATACTTTCATAAAAGAATAAAAATTGTATAACACTAGAACACTTCAAAGCACCAGTTTAGTCAACATATTTTTTGACCAAGTTATCTAACAAATCAATCACAAATTTTATTTTTATTGCACAGTCTCAAGGGCTTTTAAAATGTATTATTTTTAATGGCACATCACTCACTGCCCTGGTTTAGCAATTATATATTCTTGCTACTTATACTTTTTCTCCAAACTCCTGCATTTTTTTCTTTATAGTTTTAGAGAGGTAATATGACAGTTAACTATTACACACCACCTGGTCACTACAAGAAGCAGTAACAATGCGTAATTCAGATGGAGTGCACAGATTACTTCTTGAAGGGCTTAAATTGAAAGTGAAGAGGTTTATAAAACTTCTGTGAACCTTAAACCAACCATCTGTATGTGCGATAAATTCTTCACTCACATGTTGGCCCTGATCATGCTTGTTCCTCCTTACGGCAGCATTCAAACCAAAGCCAATGAGACTAGTTATCAAACTAAGCGTTCGCTGGTTTTAGTTCTTATGACATTCGTATTTATAAGGCCCACAACATCTATCTCCAAAAGCCTCATCCTCTCCATCTCTTACCCAATAGCATCCCCACGTAACTTCCTTAACTTTTCTGTCTGCAATTAAGACCAAGTATTTGTGATTCAAAAAGAATCACAGAGAGATATCAAAAGAGTTTGCACTTTCAGGATGTTGATTTTATTTTATCTAGTATTTCACATGCTCCTGAAAATATAATGGATATAAAATCCACGTTTGTTTCTCCTAGAAACAAGGCACACGAAATGGAGGAGAAATTGAGTTTTGCGCAAAATTCATTTGGCCTTCTGACCTGATTTATAGTTGGTTTATCAGGTGGGTCCTTGTGAATAACCATCTGGTAACGTTTATAGACCTGGTAAGACTCCTGAAATGTGGCTTTGAACTGTGAACTTGGTGGAGATGATCTCACCACCCTCACCTTCAGAAGAAGTTAAACACATTCATTATTACAATATCATGCAATAACTATAGATTTATACATATACAAACATCACAACAGAGAGAAATTTTTACTTCCTGCACAAGAGCCCCAACAATTCAATTAATACTAGACAAAAACCTTCCAATTCTTCAGCTCAGTTTAGGCAATTGAAGGCTTTTATATTTACATTGAATAACATACAAGGTTTTCAAACTTCAAGACAACTAAAATGCTTATAGAACAACTACAAAAGTAGTTTTCAGGAAATAATACCAACAGTATGCAGATCGACATTTTAAAAGGGGTTTTCTCTACTTTTTAAAATCTTCTCTTGTGGTTTCACACTATGCTGAAAAATACTCAAAGAACCCATGCCTTTGGAAGACTTGTATCAGTATACTTTAGATAAAGACTATGTTTTATTGGGATAATCCCAAAGGGATTTCTTGATAGTTTTCTAATTGAAAGAGGAAGACAAAACGATATTTCCATATTCAATTATGAGTTAATTGTAATAGGAAGTTATCAGTTTTCCCCACCATCGCCCTTACACACACAAAAATAAAATATTTTAAAACATATATATATATATAAAAATTAAAAATTGTTCTTAGTAAAAGTGATTGTTCCCTAACAAAAAAAGAATGCTATCACATGAGCAACATTGCATTTCTTTCCAAGCATATTTAAGGACATGTTCATTTCAAAAAACCACACATAATTTTCAGTACGGTTCTGTTTTCACCAACATCACTGGTTCTGATCTACTGAAAAAAAAAATTAAAAAAAAAAAATCACACTTGAGAGCCATAGTAAGGAGCAAAGGTAATCTGGGAAAACACTGCCGGAACCATCCTCCTTTTAATTCTCCCTTCACCTTCTAAGTGAAGATGTTCAGACAAAGCCATCACACTTCTGTAATACAACTCATCAGAAAATCTGGAGGAGTCAGTGAGATGGATCAATTTCATGGTTTCTTGTCAGTTATTCAGTGAATCCTTTCATTTTGAATACCATCACTGATAATCAGTAACTACAGGAGAATACATACATTCAGATAGTTTTCCAGCTTCCAGAAAAAATAAAAAGACAAAAATTTGGGTTTGTGATTAACAAATGTTAGAAAGTCCAAAAGTCTTCCAGATGACTGTCTCTATATTACTAATAGATTTAATGGCAACCAGTATATTAAGGAAAATTTTCTACTGTCACTTTTACAGCTTCCAAAGACATCAACACATATCAATGATGTTTATAAAGAGCAGCTATCTTCTTATCTGTTTAATTTTATGAACAGTTACTACTTTCTTGTCAAGATTCGTTAGCATAGATAGTTTAAGTATTTATATACTGCAGAACTAAACATTGAATCTCTCTCATCATTCAACACTCAGTTAATTCAAAGTCTTTCATTTTCAAGTCACGCTGTATGAAATCAATTTACAAGCTATTTTGGTAACTGTACTGGTCTCTGCTACGACTGACTGCAAGTGCAAGAGTACCCTCTTGTGGTTACACAGAGCTCAGCTGCACCATATATATCTCATGCAGTACCACCGCACGATCAAGATTTGAACTGTAACTATTCCACAAAGTCACGGATACTAAACACCTAAGCATTTCGAAAATTCCATAACCAGACTTTTCCTTAATTTGCCTCCAACAACACTGAATGAGACATTACCTCCAATTTGTGTCGTGCATCATCAGGTAAAGTGTCAAAAATAAAGTCTTCAATGGTTTTAGGCTGGTTTGCTTTAGATTTAGAGTTTTGTAAGAGGCAAGCTTGATCTCCTGCTTGAAGTTGAGAGCCTTCAAGTGTGCGCATCTGGTTCTGAAGGAGTTTCTGCAGTTTTCTTTCTTTCCGTATGTCCTTTGCTTTTCGACACGGTGGCTTGCTTAAATCAGCCCCTTTCCCTGCAAGAGCAGAGACAAAAAATTAAACACCACATTTTGCAACAAACAAGCAATTCTTACATAACCACTGAAAAGAAATGGTTAAAATCACTGTTAATTGCAGACTGTGGTCTTTTACGTTTACAACTACCAGCAGAACCTGATGCCAAGCTAAGTTGCAATGATTTTTTTCCTCTACACCTGTTTAATGCAGCACTTCAATATGGAAACACCTTGACCATGATTCCATTCCAGAGCCAAGGTTAAATTTAAAAATTAAAATGAAAATACTTCCTGTCTGTAAAAAAGTCTGTCCATAAATCATTACACCACATCCCTCTCTCAGAAATGAAGAAAAGCTCCTGCTTAATATATGGCATGATGATGTACTATCGCCAGACAGCTACAGGATCAGCTTGAAATACTGAAAGGCAAAAACCACCAAAACTACAAAACCTCACAGCCAAATTCATAGAGAATTGTTCTACTGCACTAGAAACCCAGGTGGCTATACCAGACTCCCATAGAAGACGCATGCACACACACAAAAAAGCAGCATTTCTTTTTTTTGTCACTTGGAATCCTTATGCAGTATTTAGAAATAGCACCAATGTCACTAATGACACGTAAAAGACGAGTAGAAGGCCATAAAAGCTTACATCTTTGCTTAAAATTATATTCAGAATGTCTGTTTTTACTATTCAATTCATTTTTATCAACTTAACTCTCTCTTTAACAGATCGACCATTTGTAACATTCTATTTGTGAAATGGTATTTACTTAAAAGAGAATTCAAACCTAGGAAACAAATGGATCGGCATGGAAAATAGTATGTAGTTCCACAAGAACTTAGTTTTAAAGCAATGCAAATCTGAAGGCGCACAAACAAAAATTCAAGTGGTCCAAATTCCTCAACCAAGGGGCCAGAATAATGTTATACTTAGGACACTAATGTAAGGTTAAAAAGGCAAGATATGAGAATGCCAGTACGAGAAGAAATAATACAGAATTTTCTTCCATTTAAGAAAAAAAAATAAAAAAATAAAAGGAGACAGCTGGTCTCCATGCTACCCACCAAATGCACTGAAAGGATGCAAGTACAAATAATGTACTTACAAGTAGCAGTTTCCCTAGACACTATGATTTTAATAACTACTGACTGTAAATCCAAACATTCAAATTTGTAAAAGTTATAAAAAGCAAAAAACATTTTCCTAATACCCTCAATTCTGCCTAAAACACGTACATCGCTGCTGGCTATTCCGTGTAGCGCACACAAGTGACTGAACACCACACTTCACTCCAGAGGCTGGGTAAGAGCTGTATGACTTTGCTGTGCTGCTGGAAACAGTGCTGGAAGAAATAATCAATTTTTAAGGAATATCTGTCTCAGCTTAGCAGCTGCTGTTGCAAATTCCATACAGAAAGAAAGTTGCACTCAAAATTGTATCAGCAACTAGCTAATGTAATACAAAGTAACTCTAATTCTGCATTATTTTTTTTTATTACTTTCTAGGGCACTGGTAAATGAGTTGGAGGCCAAAAGAGACACAATATTTAAAATGTTGAAAGAGAGAGGAAGACTGGAAAAAACTCCTCCTATATGGGGAAATACAGTCATATATCTTGTACAGAACCAAAACTGTAACAAATATTATGACAAACTGCTGAGGAAGTCTTCTACACTATTAGCTTTCTCCCAAAATCCATTTATTTGAAAAGACATGCTGGCACCTTTTGAAAGACCTTTTCAAATGGGAAAGTACACCGAACCATGAGCTGCTTTCATGTGAAGCTTTACGAAGAAGCCACTTTCCCAACTCTGTTAAAATTTATAAAAAGTAAAGAGGAATCCAAACCCAGACTTAACTACGGCTTATCCCACTTTACTCACTTGAAGGCCTGGAAATTACATGGAAATTGTTTTTTCCAGAACTCCTATGAAAACGTAGTTAGAGCTTTCTTTCCTCCTGCTTCTTCTTACCAATAACTTATTAGCCAAAACTGACTTCTTTCTTGTCCTCTACCTGCTTCAAACCGTCCCATGGACAATGAGAATCGTGGTATCCTTCTGCAAACTGGAAATGGTGAGAGGACTGATATTTTAGAAGCTCACTGGTGTGTTTAGAGTGACTTCACCTGCAAAGAACTGCAGCCCTCAGAACCGCTGCTTGTGTCTTTCTTTACCAATAAATGCATCATAGAAATTGGCAACATACTTCATATTGGGACAAAAATTTTAAGTATCAGCGAGGCTGTAAATTATTTTTTTTAATGTGCATACTATACAGAATTTACAGTTTATAAGTGCCCTCCTGGGGCAAGTTAGCAGTGAGCTCTTCCTGGCTCAGCCAGAAAAGTCCCAGCCTGGTTGTGCCATGCAGACTCCGTGACAGCTGAAACGTTGAGGGCATCTTGGGGACTTAGAAAAAGAGCTAACACCACTTAGGCACTATTCAGACATCCTACAATTGCACTAGCAGGTTTTATGATCAAGTGTTCTTACCTCTCAGCTAAGGCTTTTGAGTATTTGTTTCATCCATACAGCTAAAACCATTCACCAGAAAAGGACAGAAACTATGAGGAAATTAGAGATACTACGCGACCTGTCCATGGGCAAACAAGTCAGAAAAAGAGTTTATTTAAAATACTCATGATACATTTGAAGAATGAGTACTTCATCTGTATCAGGACCTGTTTCATGTCTCATATCTTCTATAAGCTGTAAGTTAGCAAGAAAAACTTCTTGAAACAGTGAATGTGCACACAGACATAAGCAAACCTTCTTTTCTATCTGAAACTGTGCAGAAACAGCCCATTATTCCTACAGGGCAATGACCTGTTTTGTTTATAAAGGCATAAAAACGCAATTAAACAATCTTATTATGGAACAAGTCTACATTTTCCAAGATGAAAACTAAACATCTTTCTATCTGGAAAATTTTAAACTAAATTTGACCTGTGACACAACCTATCTTGAAAAAAAAAAAAAAAAAAAGAGAGATTAATTAAATTAGCTCTCTGATGCCTTTATTATTCACTTTTATATTTAAAGCCTCCAGAAACAAAGAAGCACACTAATGAATATTTTTCCTCTCTAAAAGTAAAGCCTCTTTTTCTAAAACAGAGTACAAACAACGTTTCAAGCTTTCGTTATCTGCATTTCTAGTGTTTAAAGTTTTACCCAATGTTATTCTTAACATAACTGAAGACCATACCTCACTTTTTCAAAACAACAGCAGGTTTACACTCATAATCTTTACCGAAAACTGCCATCTGCTGTCAATAGCCACTTAGTTTGCTTTCAAAATGTTTACATAACTCAAAGTTTTCCATTAATAATTTAAAAAACAAGAGGGTTTTGAAAATCTGCACAACAAATAAAAGTTATATAAACTATATGACGGCTATAAAAGTTTTGACTGCATTTTATAAAATCAAAATATAAAATACAGTCTTAAAAATTCTGGAGAATTTTTCCAGGAAGGTGTAACAGTACTGCTTCTATGCAGCACTACTAGTTTTCTGATCACGCATTTCTGAAAACTTTCCTTTTTTGTTCAGATGCAAAATTCCTTGTTAAACTGGTGAAAACATGAACCAATGGGAATGAGTGTTCATTAAGGACAAAGCAACATTATTTTACTTGAAATTAGCCAACTCATAGAAGGAGACAAAAATCTTTGTGAAGGAAAAAGTAACTTGAAGTTCTCATAATACTGGCACAACATGTGAGCAAAATTAGGCATTAGTGTGACGTCCCAACACACGCAGAGACTCTGAAGCATCCAGTCTCCACTAGGATTTTAATTAATATTAGTCGCCATGTATTGGCTAACCACAATTCAGAAAATACCCTTTATTTTTCTGAACGGGCCACTGTAGATGCTATGCAAAACTGGAAAGATGATCTGTAAGACCAGGCTGTCTCATCTGCAGCCTCTGAGCCACACAGAGCCTGTCAGAACTCTACTACCTTTTCCAGTGCAAGCTGTTGGTCAAATGAATTATGCTGGCACTAATCCATCCACCCCGTACCATCTTCCTACCAGAAATCACCCATGTCCCACAGGAATATAGCCAGAGCAAGAGAGAAGTCATAGAGCGACCCGCTGCACTCTGCGGGCACGTCCTGGTAGCAGTAGTTTCCAGCACTATTTCCACCCCCCTTCGGGGACTCTCAAGAACTCCTCTGCACGTGCAGCAGATACAGTCACACCATGCAGAGGATCACCCACCAGCTGTGACACATGGGCTTCCCTGTCACAACAAGCTACGTGAAAAGCATAACACTGCTGCAAGCAGATGTAGATTCCAGGCTCTCGTGCCACAGCAAGGGGTACCATAACAGCTATCACATGAAAAAGATTACGGTCCCATGACTGACAATGAGATTATCCTTTTTTAGGGTAAAGATTTCACGTTCAAATTCATCCCAAAGGCAGTATTTCAGAAATCTTTACTATTACTATACAAAAGCTTGACTGAGGGATAACTTCCACATTGAAAAAAAGTGGCCATGCTATTAAAATTAGTATTATACTAAATACTATTATAATATTGAAAATGCCACAAATATTCCATGTACTTCACGCAAAACTGTAGAAATGAAGAAGCATTTACCTTCAGGCTTTGGCACATGGGAGCTGTAACATTGCATAAATACATCAAAAGTAAAATGAGGGAGATTGCCTTACTCCTTGTACATACTCACTGCATTCCTTACAGACGTGTAATATTAAGTTCACAGCAAGAAAAAAAAAGGAGAAATTACGACATAATTTCACATCCTCTAGTGACACTGCTTTTCTAATCTAAAGTTAGCCAAACCTAAAACAAGGAAAGCCCCCAAATAGATAAAAAAGCTCACCTAGAAAATGTTATTCTTTATAGAGGACTAGAAGTCTCTATACTTTTTTTTTTTTTTTTTTTTTTTTTTTTTTTACATCAGCAGAAAGCTATGTAATTTCCTTTAAGCCTACAAAATAAAAACACAGTAATACACTGAATGTATTTCCAATGCCAGCTAGGTCTGTGGCAAATAGTCTAAGAAAGCATAAGAAATATAGCCTTAAACAAGTTATTCACAGGTGTATTCATGGGGTGTAAACACCACAATTTGTATTACAACAAGATGACCTGCAGAAATGAAGAAACGTAAAAACAACACCTCGGTCGTTCTTGTTGTGTCTTAAACTAGTTTCCCACTGCTGCACAAGAGACAAGGTTAAGCCTTAGCTTAACGGGACATAAAGCCCGAGCCACCACATCCCGTTGAAGAAAGGGAAAGCTGAATGTACATCTTATTCTGTGCACAAAAGTATCCCGAACTGGAAACTGGTCCCAACGTCTGATGAGATTCAACCACCTTAACCTATCTGACAGCAATCTAAATAGCATACAGAAAACTACCAGTTGTAGATGCATATTCTCAATAACCAAATTAAAAAAAAAATAAGTATAATGAAAATCAATGGAACTTTCAGGAAAAACTAAGAAAACAAGTAACACGCAGCATCTCTCAATTTATACACTACATATTGCATAAATTGGCAAGAGTATAGGGCACAAAAAGAAACAATTATTGAATTACTAGACAAGATAAAAATAAGGTCTTCAACAACACGTGAAATCATGACAGTATATTCCAATTACTACCAGAAATTTGACTACCTGGCTTGGGCGGTGCATGAACGGTTTTAGCTGAATGTGATGGTTCTCCAGGGACTGGCGTGTCTCTATCTACACATATCTGAAGAGAACCCGATTCCACCGTCTGCTGATCCACCTCTTTTGTTTCTCCTGTCTCCTTATCTTCATTTTCCACCCTCTCTGCGTGATCCACACTCAAGGGAGTCAGTTCAGACTGACTGACATGAGATTCACTTTTGTATGCAAAATCACACGAGACCACATCTTCTATATGAGAATCCATAGGCTCTTCTGTAAATAATTTAAAAATACAGGAGTTAATTTCTCTCTGTATAACCGCAGCTCACACTTTGCACAATTAACATTAAATTAACTTATTTACAATTTTACGACTGTTTTCCAACAGATAAAGTGACTGTTTGCATAGTCTGAAAATGGAAAGCTTCCTTTATGACCTCGAATTGCACCAACTCATTTATGAGAACAGTTTTATTTTCTCCATTAAAATGGGGCAGTCAATTAATCTCGAGCCATAACTTCAAACGAAATCAAAGCGTATATATACAAAAATCAAAGCGTATTAGCCATTCGATCACTCCAGCAGGTACCTGATACACCTTTCAAACTTCAATATGGGTTTTCAAACAGTAAGAATTTCTTACCTCCACCCACTACTTTTGAAACATCTCCTTTGGAAATAAATTTCAACATTTTCTTCAGAACCTTCTTGTGAGATTTGGAGGTCTGAAAATGCAAAGCTTGGCACCTCAAAAAGAAAAAGTTACGATCACTTCTTTTGCGAAACATTATTTCAGAAAAAAATGTTAAGGAACCACTTAAAAAAGTTACACTGTATACATATTTCCTAATTATTTCTTAAGTTTCCCTAAATTAAGTGGTCAAATATTTTATCAACACTTTTGAGTTAATAAAATTATGTTGCTTTCTACTGCATAATATCATTCTTTATGGCATGTTTTGTGCGTGTATCACTATAATCACTAAAACATGCCAAGGTGATCCCAAGCACTGCATTAAAAAAAGCTTTCCTAGGAGTCTAATACACTAGAATTTTTCACTTATCCATCTTAAGATAAAGCATTCATAATAACTACTACTGCTGGAAAAGCGTATCTGGAATCATTCATACCTACTCAACAGACAGCCTCTCTTATTTGGGACACTAAAGCAGTGTTTGTGGGATACAGACATATTGGGTCACCTGCAACCAGCGAGCAAGAGAGCAATCACGGGGCTATCCCTTTGGATTGCAACCCCCAAGCAAAAGGCGAGGGTACACACTCAGCAGATTGCTTACAGGAAAACATCACCGAGCCGCTGATGTGCCTGTGCACAAACCCAACAGCATACATTTCGTACTCAAAGTACCATTAAAAGTAGATAAACTTTTCAAATATTCTGCATTTAAAGCGGTAAACACAAATGGTTGAGTGCAGTCAAATAACTTACAGTAGCATATTTTGAGCTTCTTACCTTATTGTGTATTGAGGACAACAGGTTTGATTCATGATAGGTTTGTAGACATACTTTCCACTTCTAAAAATAACAATAAACACGTATTGATTTTTTTGTTGCTTATACTACACACTAAATGGAAGACTAACCTTTTTTGTTAAAATAATATCAGAACATTACACGAAGAGTAACAAAAGTTGAGAAGCAAATTCTTCAGCTGTTTGTTTGCTACTATACTAAAACACTGTCCTTCTAAAATAACCAAATATTTTCCTGCTATACAGTGTCATGTTACAAAAAGTCACAGACCGTTAGACAAATACTTCCATTTCAGTTACTTACCGAAACTAGTTAACTGTTCTCGCCACCCTAAATTTTAAAACTGGATTCTAAGCAGAATCTAAACTGACAACATGGCTTCATATTTTCTTTTTAAATTTACCTTCGCCATCCTCTATCTATGAGATCCTGGTAATCTTGAACTGTCATCGAATGTGCCCACATACCTGAAATAAATAATACAGTAACACACTTGACTGATCACAATTATGCATTAATACATTAAAATACAACAAGCTCTACAGAAATATTAAAGTAAATCTGAGCAGCTATTGTGACTTTCAAATAGGTGTCTTTCAAGGACTTGGCATACTCATAAATCTTATAAATTACTGACTTACAACACGTACATTAAGGGTAAAAAAACCAAAACTAACAGATCTTGGGATGCGATGAACTATATTGCTCTGACTGTACAAGTTAAAACGTCTACCTCTCCACCTGCTATCTTACCCAGAGATACACCATCAAAATAACACAAAATTGCTCCATAATTCTGTTAAACTGAGTGGGAAACACTGTGCCAGAAGGACTCTTCTGAGAGGCACTGAAGCTGACACAGACCACTCCCAGGGACCCCTCAGAGAGCAACTTCCCCGGCAGCCACCCAGCTGAGCCAAGCTCAGGGACTGTCACCTCTTCACGGGGGAAAAGAATATAAATATAGCCTGCTTCCCGCTGAGCCGGCCTGAGGAACCCTGTCTGGCAGCAGGGGCAGAGCCAGGAGCCTTGCCGGGCAGACAGGCTCTGATCTACAGGTCAGCCCGGGCTGTCACGGGAGGTGGAGGCTCTGGCAGGGCAGCTGCACCTGAGAAATTAAACCAGGCCAGGAGAACGCTCTGGGCAAGATGCTAACTGCTTCCTTAGTTAGGATGCATATATTATGACTATAATAATTAAAACATTTCATCCTTTACAAAGCTTTCCCGCTACTCCTGATGGGTTCCCCATAGACTGACCGAAGGCTTTTTCGCTCTGAGGGTGGTGAGCCCCTGGCCCAGGTTGCCCAGAGAAGCTGTGGCTGCCCCATCCCTGGAGGGGTTCAAGGCCAGGCTGGACGGGGCTTGGAGCAGCCTGGTCTGGTGGGAGGTGTCCCTGCCCCGGGCAGGGGGGTGGAACCAGATGGTCTTTAAGGTCCCTTCCAACCTAAACCATCCTGTGATTCTATGGAGAGGCACAACGGGCGCGGTTTCCCGCTGAGCCCATGGCCTCCGGACCCACACCGACCCCGTCCCTCAGGCCTCCCTCAGCCCCACCGGCACCAGCCAGGAGCGGCCCCGCCGCCCCGGTCGCCCCCTTGTCCGACAGCACGGGCCTGGCCCAGCCCGCTCCCCTCGCAGCCCGCCCTGCCCCCGGGGCCGCACCGTGGGAGAGGTTGCCGCTCTCGTTCTTGCAGTAGCCGCAGCGGTAGCCATCCTCTCCGCCGAAGTACTCGACGATGCTCGGGGAGCTACCGGCCGCCGCCATCTCACCCGCCGACCCGCCTGCCCTGCCCCGCCGCCCGCCTCAGGACGGCACCCTGCCCGCTGCCCCACACGGCGCACAGGGACACCCGGAAACAGCCGCCGCCGCCGCCATCTTTGCTACGGGCAGAGCACAGGCAACTCCCACAGGAAGCCGTGGCTACGCCATTTTTAACCCGGGCAGCTGCGGCAGCTTCCCCGCAGGCCCTAGCAATGTTCCTCCATATTTAGTGAGGGCGGCCCCGCTCCCGCCCCAGAAGCCCTGGTGGCCCCGTCCCTCCGCTTACCGGCGGAGACCTTCCCCCGCTCCGAGCCGCAGTAGCCGCAGCGGTAGCCCTCCTTCCAGCCCTTGTACTCCACCACGGCGGCAGCGGCAGCCATGGTGCCCGGCGGCCTCCGCGGCCCCGCCCGAAGCGGGGGGAGGTCGCCGCCCTCAGCGGTGCGGGCCCGGCCCCGGGCAGGGCTCCCCCCGCTCGCTGGATTTGAACCAACGCATCGCGCTGGGCGTTGTAGATTAAAGATTATCAAAGTGTGTTTCCTCATACCCTCATGGCCTGACCGCGTTTTATCACCCCCGAGAGAGGGGCTCCGAGAGCAGGGCTAGCCGCAGAGAGCACATCACCTCCGCTGCTGGAGCAGAAACCTGCCTCCTGAGGAAGGGGAGGCCGAAATCCTAAAGCTCCAGAGACAGTGCTCCTCACAAGGGGAGCTCCTGGAGATGGAGCTAGGCTTTTCTTTATTCTTAAGAGAAAACTGACATGGCCTAAGGCAGCTGTCCTGTCTAGTTACACTACCAAATACACATGGTACTTCCTTTTTTAGGAAAAAAGGAAGGAGGAGTTTATCTGTAATTGAGATCAAATTTCCACAAGTTCAACCTTGATTTCCAGAAGAGTAAGAACAGAAAGACTATCAAATTTGCTCTGCGGCACCCAAGAGCATCAAGATAAGATTATCACAGCAGAGGTAATTAAACATGTAAATTCCACTTGCAGGCTGCCATCGGTGACCGACAAGGGATGAGAGAAGGGGGATAGCATTTCCTTTTTCTGAAAGCTTGTGTTTGTAACTTTACATAAAGTAGTAAACACAGACATAATAAATAGAAAGTATATGGTAATAACCCTGTGACAGGTATAAACAAGACAGCTTATATAAAGTGTCAAGATGTTCCAATAAAAATAAATTTAATTTTACAATATATACATATAAAATCTTCTCTGAAAGAAACAATTTTAAAATATTTTCTTTAAGGCACCTAGGGGAAAAGAAAAAACAAAGAGAAGACAATAAGACAACACACATTAAGATTTGAAACTTGCCAAACAACTGTGACAATAAAATAATTCAATCCTATCTTTTAAAGGATTTTAGAGGGAACCAGACTGTCTTCCCTTCCCCTGCTTCCCTAAGTCCTTCTTCGGACTACTTTATTGACTCATAAGCTGTCACTAGGTTAAAAAAAAAATAACAAAAGTACAAAAACTAAGCTATGATTCTTCACAGCATTGCAGTCCAGGGGTAAGATTCCAAAAACTAACTCAAGTATATCATTTAACTGACCATTAAGTACAAAAATACAGGGTTTTTTTTCAGTTAATTACTGCATAGAAGACTAGATGACATTTCATTTCATGAAGGGATCAAGAATATAGAAACGTTCGAAGTTATACAGTTATCCTGCTTATAGTTTTTCTACATTTATAAGTCACAGGTAGTTTCCCTGCAGTTCTTCCACATGCATAAGGAAGATACAGTGTATCCTTATTTAGTTTGATTTATTGAACTTACTTGAATTAAGCTATGTCCATTTCATCTTCATTTCTATAAGGAGGACTAATCATGGGTTCTGTTATTTCGTATGTTTCTACAATCTCCTGGTTAGAGATGACAAGAGAACGTAAGTTACAAGCGCTGAGCTATTTCAATTTAATTGCAGTTACCACGAGATAAGTAATAATGTTTTTCATACTGAAGCACTATTTCAAATTACTAAGTTTCTTCTGCACATTCTAAGTGAAGGACAAAGAAGTAGAGTTGTATGTGCTAGAAACTACTTTTTGTCTAAAATTTATTACAAACAGCAAACAGTGAGGAAACTGTATGGAGCACTTCCCCTCTAGAAGCAAGTACCGTATATAAGGGAAGAAACAGCTTCCATACTTATGCAGTCCTCATATAAAACAATAAAGGCGAGTCACTGCACAACTTAAAAGCACTTAAACTGACCAAGCCTCAAGGATCAAAGATAAAATCGCTATCCCAATTCTCAGTTTTCTTGCAGTTAAAAACATTCATTAGATTTGTGATTGTTCTGGAATCCATAAAATTAAATGTAGTGATAATATATACAGGAACACCTATCCTCATCAGAGTACATCACAGCACAGCTCTCGGATGCGTTCTTACACTTAAGAAAAAAAAAAAAAAAAATAATCAAAAGTATCAAGTGCTCTCTATTGTACCTTCCATTCCTGATGGCTCAGAGATATGACAACCTGGTTCCGTGCTCCAGCACTATGGTGATCCTCCTTTCCCTCATTCTCTTTTGAAGGCTCTGTTCAAAATACAGTATTTTCATAGTCTTTACACTTGGAAAATCAGTTTCCTCCAGGAACACAAAAAGCTTCACAAAAAAAGCAAACCAATTTATACATACTCCACTAAGCTAGTCTCTATCAATAGCCAGGACCATATGCTTCTTCAGAAATTTCTTTAACCTTACCTCCTAAAAATTTAGAAACTAACATTTCTCAGAGTCCCAGAAGGACCTAAGTATTTAATCCTTTACGAAATACCACCAAAGTCTTATATCCTGTGCGAATGAAAGCCAAAAAACTCATACATAGGATGGCATTGCCTTTTCAACTCCTTTGAAGCTGCAGCACTTCCCAACTCAGAGAGACGACAGAGACTTCTTGCACACAAAAATATCTTTTCTCAGCAAAGCGTAACAATGGTCATACACTTATTAGCAAAAATAACACTTAAAAGGAAAAGCAATAACCTTTTACTTCTATTAACTGAATTAATTTTTATTGATCAGCATAATGGCCTATTCCCATATTTTGATATTTAAAGAGACTCAATCCTTTCAGTTACTCATAAATCTCTTCATGCCTTCAATTACATTCACTCCATATGCCCAAATCTCTACTCTTGCAGCTAAAAATATACGTAAAACTTTGCAAACACATAAGATACAGCTACTTTTCGATGTTCTAACAAAAATTATTATAGTATTTTAAAGCTAGATTTTACCTATTATTGGCAATTTATCATCATCCAGCTTCAATTTGGCAAAACCATCCTAAAAAACAGTAGGATTTAAAGTTTCAGAAATTAGAACTATCTAATTAGGATAATGCACTGAGATTTCATATTTTTAATTACTATATTACATAAACAGGTACACATATTGATAAAGAATCTTAATTGGCATACTAAATAGGAAAAATTATTTAAATATAGCACTTATTCATAAAGAATGTGGCTGATATAGGACAGTTGGTAACTGCTTGATTATTAAAAAGTTGAGTTGTTAAAAATCATTATTATTCACTAAATATACTTTAGTTAACCCTTCATAATCACATCAGCATTCACGATAAACCTGAATTTAGTCAAAATGTTTGTAAGTTTTTCCCTTTTCCGAAATTCGTTTTATTCATCAGACAAAGTATAGTTTGAAATTCAAATCTACAGATTCAACAGAACACGAAACACTGCCCTACAACCTCAATAACTCTTCTATACGACTACTCCTCTGTGATCTAAAATAATGTGAGGTAGAATCTGTTTTTGAAAAGTATTTTGACAGCAAAAAATTTCGCTTTTGTTTTGTTGGTTAATTGTCTGGACAAATCCAGTAAAAAAAAAAATTAGTCTGTCAACTCTGTTTTCTTTTTTATTTAATTACCAAAATATCATAGACTGTTTGTATAAAACCAATTAAGATTCCTAATATTTAAATCCTGATCTGTCAATATTAAAGCCATAAAAACAACAAATCAATATTTCTAGGTAATTCCAAGATCTAAAATAAGACTTCAAGAACATGTCATGCCTTACCCTTATAATGAAGGACACGTGAAAGATGTTTTCCACAGTGCGTGCAAAAGAGTTTGGATCAATCACAAGATCAAAGAAGGAAATAGGTGTATCAGCTAGAGACGAAAAAATGGGTTTATTAAAAAAAAAAAACAAAAAAACACACAAACAAAACCAAACAGGTGGTATACACAGAGCTAATATCTGTAAACACAAATGTAAGAAAGTCAGCTTTTAAAAGCTAAGTGAATGTTTGTCAATTTAGTTACAATGCTGAACCCCAAGCTGCCTGCAGAAAGAAACAGTTTCTAGAGAATATTGTTTTCTTCCCATCTTTTGCCACACACATACACAGTGACTATTTGATTCCTTCTAAAATACGGCATGCTTTAGTAAGAGGGAGTGGGTAGGATTTAAATTTACTTTGCAATCAAACAGCAACTGATTAGCGTCATAAAAAAATACATAGTATATGGTTTTCAACATAAAGATTTCTACTTGCAAACTCCACCTCATTTTGTTTCTATAGTTTAACCCCTCTTAACTGTAGAGGATTAAGAGTATTAATTTTAACAAATTACTGCTTTAAATCTTAATTGAATCATACTTACGATCATTTTTAAAATGAGTTTGCAATAATCCCAAGATCCTTTCTACTTCTTTTTCTGTAGCTTCCTGATGAGACTCCTCCATTTTTTTTAACTGGAAAAAAGAAACATAGTTTCACCTCAAATAACCTCTGTTGTAAGACAAGAATATGAAAAGGGCCTTTTAGGAACATAACATAAATTTTACTGTCTACTACACATGCAGTGTTACAGATACACTTATGCAAACGTGAGACAACTTACGAAGTGCTTTAGGAATTAATTCCCAGTTTACAATATCAAACTGAAAGGCCAATACCAATATCAAACTGTATGTTTTGAGCCTGTTTATAGGTCTACTCTTACTTTCCAATAGTTCTGTGGAACCGGGTTACCCAGGTACACAGTCTGTGAGTTTACTGAAGAAGCTTATTTTAAGCGTAGAAGGGCAGTTCATTAAGATCTTTAACTTTTTTTCAGAAAAGGCACCTAAGTTTACATGTAAGAAACGTCATGGCATCAAGTTTGATATCGTCAAAGGACACAATTATTGTGATTTTACAGATTTGTTCATTATCTGTAAAGCAGGGTACTTCAAATCATCCTCCCAGTATGGTGACGAGCAGAGTACCAAATTCACTTTCCAAGTACAGTCTTCAGTAACCTGTTTGCTGTTCCTGTTAAACCCCACTGTTCCTTTGAGCACCTTGCAATAAAGCAAGCTACAGAAAGTTTCACACATAATATTTACCAAACACAGATTAACATGTATGCTGACCATCAGTGTTTACCTGGTACCAGGTAAAACCACAAACAGCGGTCACTCACTTCTGGAAGCAACTCTCTCAAACCCTCCAGCTCCTCTTCTTCCAAGCACAAACTGTATCAGAATAATCTCTATCACTATTTGGATTATTATGAAGTAGGCTGTATTTAAAATGACATACTCAACATTTTGCCTCTATGCATTGGCGTTATCAGTCAGAGGTTTCCCATAACAACATGGTTTATTTTATTTATTTTTTTTCAAAGTTTGAAATGTAAGCGTCTCTAAGTATTCTCAGATTTTTGCCTTTCTGACAGAGCAAGACAGAAAGAATTGGGAAATGGAAAGCAGGGAAAACAGTGGTTAAGTGAGCCAATTAGTTTGGTAGTGTTAACCACATTTCTGTGCAAATGCCACACACTGTTAGACACTTTTTAAATAGAAGTTGAAAACACACTAATGTAAAGAAGTTTCTTTTTTGTTTCCTTCCAAAGCAACAAGCAACAGAGCAAATAAGCTAATTTGAAATTGAAAAAATAAGTCTAAGTCCTATTTCTGAACTTGAAATCAGTCTGAAAATACTGTTTCCTTCCACTCGGTGAAACATGGCAGTCCACACAAAACAAGTCAAGAAGCCCAATAATTAAGTCTGTATCCTTTAGTACTACACACTTTGTAGCTACAAAACCCTAAACAACACAAACAGAAAGATTTAAAATCGACTTGTAGTAACTATGCCATAACAAATCGTTAATAAAGATAACACTTCACAGACCTGAGCAGGCATTGCTCGTTTTTCTTCTCCTCCTCTAGCTTTTTTCTGCCTCTCAATCCGTTGTCTTGGTACAGGAGGATCAGACTTGAAAGATCCCAACCTAACCAAAATAAACAGAACATATATATGGTAATATATTTTACATTGTATGCTAAGAAATCTATGTACTGAGCAGTTGATCTGCTGATAAAAGTGCAAAGTAATGACTGATACCTAAAAATAGAGCCTCGTCACATTTAGAGACTTCTGTAAACAGCCATCCCCAGAAGTTACTCCCCATATACGTTGGCAGCCTGTCCTGGTTTCAGCTGGGATGAAGTTAATTTTTTTATTTTTTTTTTCCTAGTGATTGCTGTGTTTCAGATTTGGTATGAAAGGAGTATCAATAATGCATATCAGCTTAGTTGTTGCCAGGTGATGTTTATATTTTTCAAGGAATTCTTTCAGCTTCCCATAGACAGAACGATGGAATGGCCAATGGACTATTCCATAGCGTGGCATCATGCTCAGTATATACATGGGGTCAGCCAGGGGCAGGGGGTACTTGGGATCACTCCTCGGGATGCTGACAGTTCACCAGTTCACCGGCTGGTGAGAGTGACTTGTGTCTTGTATATTCTTTTACCTTTATTATTATTGTTATTTTTCCTTTTCTGTTATCATTCTATTAAACTGCCTTTATCTGAACCCAGGCGTTTTTTATCCTTTCCCCTCCTTTTCTCCCTCTTCTCCCTGCCTTGCTGGGGCAGGGGGAGAACTGCACAGGCAGCTGCGTGGTCCTGGCTGCTAGGGATAAACCACAACACAGCCTCATACAAGAATTATCAATAGATGTATAAAATTTGATGCAATTATTCTAACTTTTTTTTTTTTTAACTGAAAACATTAAATCTACTTCTCTTAAAAGTAGTTAAGAAATGAAACAGAGTTTATGGTTCATATCCTCAAATATCCCCATTTGAATTTATTACAAACTTTTTTGCCTGAAAACTCTCTCCATACAATATTTATCTCTTTCTCATCTATTGTTTAGTCTCTGTAAGTTCAAGTTTGCAGTAAGCTTTTTTTTTTTTTTTTAACAAAAAAGCCACAAATTGTTAAAATATAATCAATCAAGAGAACATTCAGTACACTGAGATCCAAAGTTTCTCATTAAACAATGTGAGTGTAACATACGTGCTAGATTTAGGCACTTTCTTGAAGTGCTTACCTCTCTCCATTGACTATATAAGGAACTTAGGCTCCTAACTTTGGTTGCCTTGAATCTCCACCAAGTTAGATGCCTAAAGGAGAGAGTGTGAATTGAGACTCAATTCAAGTTAGTTCAGCAGGTACCCAGAAATTCTGCAGCACATATTTTTTCCGATCTTGGGTGAGTTGCAACTGCTCAATTTCAGAAGTCATAGACTGACCATGAAAAAAACCACCCAACACTTCAGGCCTCAGATAAGAATAGATGGAGTCAGAAGTAAGTAGTTCTTTTCCTAAACCGAGGACTACACCTTATTATTTAAAATTAACATTTTGCTAATATTCACACATCCTCCATCAGAAGACAGCCATTATTACTCAAGATGTCAAAATGCAACTAATGAGAAAACAAAGTCTTTCTTGCAGTCAGTTTTAAGACTGTAAAAATGATTGGAAAATATACTTATCGTTTAGAGCTTACAGCTTCAAAGTGCAAAGATAAGTTTGAAACGTATCAATTAGCTGTCCAGCATTAAATATAAGATATTGTATGATGAAATTATTATATTCAGCAACTTTCTTACAATTGTAGTGATACTTACGGGGGTGTGGAACGAGTGCAAAAGCACAGACAACTGAATAACATTCTATCAGCTCTAACGTCGGTAATTTAATTGAACTGGATCCTGCTATTGTAGGCTGACTTTACCAGAGATTTAAATTGGAGTGTTGTCTATAAGCCAGGTGACTAACCATCATTTAACAGCAGCTAAAAAGGCTCCTACTAAATGGGCTGCCTACGCCTAAGCAGAGATGACGCTGATTCTATATAAGGCCACTTGCCAGTAATCAGCTGATTTCTTCTGGAGGTAGAGACAGAAAGCAAGATTCTAAAAGACAACCCATTAACACAGACATACAAGAAGAACTGTTGGTCTCTTTATGATAATACAATCATCAGGTAAAAGATATAGACCCTGACAGACTGACCGTACATAACTGTCTGGGAAAGAAAAATAAAAGGTTCCTCTATTCATGATTCTGGCTGCAGCCTCTACAGGAAGAGAAAGAGAGTCAGCTTTTAAAGCAAAGAGGATCACTTCTACCCTTTTTTTGGTCTGAAACACATAAATCAATAATACCTTACTATGTCTATTAGATACAAGTGATACTATTTTGTAGCCAAGCCAAATCAAAATCAAAGAGAGAAATATTACAAAATATTGTAGAGACAATGAGTTCACTGTACCATAAGAACAGAGACCACACAGAAGTTCTTGTTGACACTTTGTGACCCGAGATTAAACTCTATTCAAGCACAGGGCATTAAAGATAAGAATCTATTAAGGCCATTAGCTTGTGCTGCAGTATATACTATTTCCTTAAATAAACTTACATATAGTGAAAAGAAGGTGCTCTTCTGAAGTACTTTTCTGTTTCTTCTCCCAGTTTATGCCAGGCATTACTAGGTAAATAGCCACCTGAAGTGCTCTCAGAATCACTGTCATTTTCGTCTACTTGTATGCGATTTATACCCATGAAGGTTAGCTACAAAAGAAGGAAAGTTGCAATGAAAATTCACTTAGAGAAAGATCAGTAGATACATTAATGCTGAAATACAGTATTATGGTGTTTGTCCTGCTAGATTAATATTTAATATCACTGCATAAGAACCTTGACTTTCCTGAAGATACATGAAAACAGAAAAACACTCACATACAGACTTGTGTTCAGGAAGCATCAGCAAGCAATGAAAAAAAGAGCTATAGGTAAATAAAAATGCCTGTATTCCAACAGAATTTCAATGATGTATGAAGTAGCAAAGCATTACTTAAATCGTACTATAAAGCTAAGATGTCTCACAGTTTCCGAGCAGCACACGCTTCCAGGAAGCCTAGCTCCTCAAACATCATAAAACCAACCCAGGCTTGGCCCAACCCTGCATCCATCAACCCAGACTTCCACAGGAGCAACATCAATAAAACAATTGAACTTGATGGGTTTTTATATTTCAGAACTCTTGATCAAAGACTCAGACTCCTTATTAATTTACCATAACACAAGAGAAAACTTTCAAGGGTGGGGGGGAGTCTGCTTCAAAGCTATTCTGAACTGACTTTTCCACCCAGTCAGAGTACAAAGAGACAAACATGTCTAGCCTAGAAGCATGCAAGTAATCCGAAGTCCCATTTCATGTCAGTGACAGACGGCCTTGAAAACTGCATCCAAAAACCATATAAAGGAGCAGACAGGATAAAGAAACTACTTCGCTACTGGGAAACTACAAAAGAGTGGGTATAAAACAGTGCACAAGACTACCTGAAGAGCATGAACTGACTGAACTGTGATAAAGCAGCTGCAATGCAACAATGGAGGGGCATGTCTGCATTTTAAGGTAGTTTTTCCCCCTATGCATATTGGAAACGCTTAATACATAGCCTAAAACAATTAACAACACTAACCAGAAAGTTAATCAAAGGAACTCATAGGAAGAATGTTAAAATCCATGAGAGCTGTCATGTACTGCCTCACAGTCTGAGGCTTTTATTTTATGATTCTGTAACAAACAGAGCAAACCTCTAGCAAAATTGTTGGCAAATTCAGAGTCTGGAACTTACCAAGTCTTCTGCAAACATTAGTGAATCAAATGCTGTCATCTCAGAGTGCAACTCATTGGCCTTCTCTTTTCCTAGATTTGATGCTAAGACAAGAAATTGGGCATCCAATGCAGCTTCTCGTGCACAGGAAACTGTTACAGAAAAGAATTTATGTTAGTAATATGTAATTGTCCAAAATACAATAATAAAATTTAGCATACAGACTTTCCTGGGTGTAGAGCTTTGCAAATCATTTTATTGTACTGACCTCTAACATACTTACTTAAAAAATCCTTATAATAATATTTGCATTTTTAAAAAAGAAGGAGAGAAAAGAAGACAATGACATTGACAAAGGCAAGCATGGAAAAATAACACATTATCTTAAAGAAAATGCATTTTTCATTGACATGCTTTGCATCTCTCCAAGTGAAATGAAGCCCTCTACGCTGTTATCTTTTATATGTACTACTTACATATATTGTTCTACAGAGTCAAGATAAAGCAAGCAGTCTTTCTAAGTGCAAATAAACACTAAAGTAATGATGTTTATTTTATCACATCAACTTATTCAAACAATTTCTCTTCAACTAAAGATATCTACTTCAAGTTGTACTTTAAGAATTCTGATAAAGTACTTGTACCTCAACTTCATTCTCTTGCCCTCTTTATAAGGTGTCATTGCCCCACACTTGGCCAACTGTCAAGCAAACACCTCTCATAAGGACCACAGAATTTGTTTTACCTCCACTAAACAGTTTATTGGCCTCTTCCAAAGCTTCTGTCAGTCTGTTGCTTTTTGAACTCAGCATATCCTCACGATTTTCTGTGGGGAAGGGACACAAATGAAATCCTAAATTACTTAAATAGAGAAGCATCAATAAATACATACTTAAACCTTAAATCAAAACTGGCTGGTTCATAGCTCATCATACACACAAAAATAAAAAATATAGTTATAACGCATGAATTGCAAGATTGTGTAGGCTCCATTTTTATTAATGTTTATGCATTAACTCAGTTTGAAGAAGCAATTTTCATTTTGCTTCAACTGAGTAAGATTTATATGGCTGAATTTATGTTAGCAGATCCAAGATTTCTCTGGGTTCCAGTAAAATTTCTATATCTGTGTCAAAACAGCTACCGTATATTATAGTTTTCTGTATTTTATTTGTCTTATCTGTAAGTTATTTAGGACTTTCATGAAAGAAACACTTAAACCACCAAAAACGTATGCTTGGTGATTTCTGAATCAAACACAGTGACTTACACATAACAGTATACATACGATTAAATGAGGCTTTCAGATGTTCAATTCTAAACAGCTACTCACAGCAATGCTTTTAAGGACATACACCATATTCAGTGCATTGACATACCACTGTTGCTTTTCTGCATAATCACAGACTGGATCATCCATAAGCTGCGTTGTATTGTCTTGTAAAACAACCCCACAAATTTAGCAAGCACACAGAAAACAACCAACACCGCACGTTGCTTAATTTTGCAGTGCTTACTCAAACAACCACTGTTATGCTTTCATGAGAAAAACAGCACATTCCAAACATACACAGGAGAAGTACTGACACACCTATCTAGAGAGATGCTAAAGGAAAAAAAAAAAAAAAAAAAAAAAAAATCGCATAGCACTTTCTGAAAAGCCTAAGAATAACTTCCTGGTCCAGGCAGGTACTGGTTCCAACAGTTTCAAATTAAAGCTCCAACACCATGAACGCAAAATTAAAGGCTATCAGTATATCTCCAGGTCTAAAGCTGATGGTTCTCCTGCATCAATGCAGTCACACATATTAAGTGTGGGTAAATCATAGAATGGTTTGGGTTGGAAGGGACCTTAAAGATCATCTGGTTCCACCCCCTGCCCTGGGCAGGGACACCTCCCACCAGACCAGGCTGCTCCAAGCCCCGTCCAGCCTGGCCTTGAACCCCTCCAGGGATGGGGCAGCCACAGCTTCTCTGAGCAACCTGGGCCAGGGGCTCACCACCCTCACAGCAAAGAATTTCTTCTTAATAGCTAATCTAAAACTCCCCTCTTTCAGTTTTAAACCGTTACCCCTCGTCCTAGTGCTCTACTCCCTGATAAAAGAGTCCCTCCCCAGCTTTCCCGTAGGCCCTTATAACCTTGCTATCCCTGGGCGTGCAAATGCTTCCAGGGAGGCAAATTTCCACCTAACTCCAGGCCCAAACTTTCAGCAGGCCAAGGAACTCGGAGTTCCCACGGAAACCTGAAGAGTTCCTCAAACACCACGGGCAGGTTACCAGCCTGGCACTCCCAGGGACTGCCCCGGCACCCCCTCGCAGCCCACGTTTCCCCTCGACAAAGAGGCCGGGGCAGAGCCGCGTCCGGCCCCGGGGACAGGCCGGCGGCCCACAGCCCGCTCCGGGCCGCCCCCGGGGGGAGCCGCACCCCGGGCTTACGCTGCACACTGTAGATGAGCTCCCGGTACTGGTTCCGGATCATCCTCCTGTTCCGCTCATCGCCGGCAACCTCGGCGCTCTCCAGCCGCCTAGGGTTCTCCCCCGCCGACTCCGGCTCCTCTCCATCCTCCTCGGGGGCCGCCGGGCGGCTCGACGGCCGCTGCTGCTTGTGCTGGGGCACGGCGCCGTTACGGGAGGTGGATGGTAGCGAGAGGCGGCCCGCGCCCGAGCTCTGCGAGGAGGAGAAATCATCGCTCCCACTCGCCTCCGACATCGCTGGTCGGCACCCCGAGCCTTCACCAGCCACCGCGAAAAAGGCACGGAAGGCCGCCGCCGAGGCCGCCGCCCGGGCAGCCTGGCCCCGCGGAAGGCGCCAAGGCCGCGGAGACGCTGTTACCGGTCGCGACGGCGGCCGGCAAGGGCCAAACCCGCGGGGACGGGGCGGGGCGAGGGCGGTGGGAGGGGCCAGCGGCGCCACAGCCCGCTCCGGGAGGTCGCTGCCGCGGTGGAAGATGAGCATAGCCCGCGGTGCGTGAGCCGGCGGGAGGCCGAGGGCTTTACGCTGTACGGCGGCAGTGGCTTGCTCGGGCTGGCGGTGTCGCTGCTCCTTCAGGGAGGCGGCGCGGGGAACTGCGGCTCCCTCTCTGAGGGGAACGGCGGTGTCCCCCCACCCGAGGGGAACAGCAGCCTCCCCCCACTCTCTGAGGGGAACGGCGGCCTCCCCCCCTCCTCTCTGAGGGAACGGTGGACCCCCTTCCTTCTCTGAGAGGGACGGCGGTCGCCCCCCCCCCTCTCTGAGGGGAACGGCGGCCTCCTCTCTCCGAGGGAACGGCGGACCCCTCTCCTCTGAGGGGGACGGCGGCCTCCTCCCCCCTCTCTGAGGGAACGGCGATCTCGTAACGCGGCGGGAATGCGACAGCCCGGCGGCGTCGGGCCTCGCAGGTAGTTGTCTTTGGCTCGCTCCAAAAATAAATTGCGCCCAAGTAATTTCGAATAAATCCCCGAAAGGGCCGCTCACAGGCCTCCGAGGCGTGACTTTTTACCTCGTGGTTTAAACAAGTTTTCTGCCTTCAAAAAGTTGAGCAGGAAAGTCCTGGAACTTTCGCCTTTATTAAGGAGTGGAAATGTAGTGATGAACCTGATGGTAATGAATCTTTTATCTGCCTTTAAGCCCTAACATCTAAGGAGTTGAAAATTAGAGACAAAGGGATGCTGTACTTGATGGAGCATCTCAAATATGCTGTATGTTTCCACACAAATGTATAGATTATTCACTAAGCAGGGATCTGTGCTTTGGCAAATAAAGTAATAAAGGTATACTTTGAAGTGGAATAGACTAAACTAGTTAATCATGACAGGAGGTGGTGTTTATACAAAAACCAACGAAGTTAAAAGCTGAGTTAAATGTAAGAATAATTTACCAGGAAGAACTGTATCTTCAGTAGTTTTAAATTATCCACAACCAAGCATTACAAGTCTGGAAAATTCATCAACATTCAAATTGTCATTTCATTACGAGCATTTTATATTACAGACTAAAATTTCTTTAATATACAGTTTCTCCACTCTTTCCGTTCCTTTCCCAGTGCCAGTATCATTAGAGTTGAGTTTAGTGTAATGGTGGATCTGGCTTCTGATCTGGAGCAGTGGGCCAAGTAATGTCCCTCATTGCCTTTATTTTCTCGTAGATCATCATAAGTAGTACAACTGTTTTATAAATATCTGTAGCTTAGGAAGTGTGATGAATTGATTATTTCTGGCATCCCGATGATCCTACTTTAAGAGTTCCTTGAAGTAGACTTTTGGTTTATGTTATTACACCAATCAGTTAAAACAATCATTAGCAGTCTACCTCAGTTGTGAGTACAGAGTTTGCAGAAGATTCTGATGAAAAGAGAATTAAAAGACTATATAATAATATTAAGTTGCTGTCTTAAAACAGCCTTATGTGCTAAAGGTTTAATTTCTGCTTTCCTGGTTACAGCATGTAACATCCCTTAATCATGGAGTTCATAGTGTTACGCTAACGCATATGCTCTCTGCTTCAGCATACTATCTAGTGTTCAAACATAGTGATAGGATTGCCTAGAAATTTTTACAATTTCAGTAAATTGTGAAACAGGAGGCAAGAGTTCAGAACCTTCACGCTTCCACAGCGACTTCTTGAAGGCTTCAGTAGGCTGGAAATTTTCTGGTAAAGCAGACGGAGAGACAAAGAGAAGTAGCTTCATCATCATTCGGATAATTTAAGTCTGACTTTATATTGGTTCTAAAGCAAGTTCTCTTTCATAGGATTCATAATTGCAAGACTATGTCTTCCAATTAACTCTTCTTTCACTGTTAATGTATATTCGTATAACAAGTTAGAAAAAGAAGGCATTCTGGGTATCATGAACGCTAGCATTATAAGAGATTTTCAAATTTGGGAATCTTTCATGTTGATACAGGATGAAATCCACTTTTTATTACAGAAAAGGCATTGGGAGGAAGTATTCTGTAATTTTAACAGAAACTAAAAGTCATTTTATTAAGAAGGCAGATCTTTAACAACAAAAACTTGCATTGATGAATCCCAGATTTTTTGAAAGAAGACATAAAGTAGCAGGGATTTCCATCCTCCCCTGAAGTCCCAAAACACAATCTTCTTCATAGTACACATAGTCAACTCCATGTTTTCTTACATTCATTATTCAGTTGAACATTAATCCAGAGGTGTGCTGGGTTCTCCTGAAAACTTAATGTACTTGTGAAACTTCAGGCAAAATCTAAATGCATGATTTACCACAGGTTGGCACAATTAATACGAAACTTCAGAAGTCTGCACAAGCTCTGGTCCGTGCAAAAATACTGCCCATCAAAATTAATTCCTTGTGTGAATCCATTGTCTCCAACAAAGCTATTCTAAAGGATGATTTTCTCCCAATACATTGTTTCAAAGACAAGGGGTAACACTTAATATAATTCCAAATTATCAATACGAGTTTTATTATAATGCATGATTAGAATAACAATATAGTATGTTAAAAGTTGATTTATAGGAACTTTCTTAATGGCTTTTCAAAAATCATACCTTTTCATTGCAAGGAATCTAAGAATTTGTTTGTAGCTTTCTCTGCTTAATTTTCAAAATTAAAATAATCCTACAAAATATATACATAACACTTTGTACTTCATTATGTGATTAATACTATTGTGTTACTCTAATTATTGTGGTGTTTTATTAGAGTATTTTTAGCAGGTGTTCTGAAACATCTTCATAGATCAGACTGTTGAATATACAGTCGCGGATCTTCCTTGTCTTCCCCAAATCAGTACTTCTGCTGGACTACAGACTGCAGCTCTCTTTCAAAATATAAGTTTAAAAAATTTCATTTTTCAGTGCAAAATGATTTAATTATAGTTTGAACTTTTGAACAACTTTCTATTCTTGTACTTTGTGTGACTAGTAGAGTGCTGTCAAATTTGCGTTGCAAATTCATTATGAGTAATATGGTTTTGGACCCTAATACAGAAAGTCTCAAGGCAGGATCCAAACAAGACTGGGGCCCATTGTGCAGTGCAGTACACAAACATGTAGTAAGGAATAGTCCCTATTCCAAAGACTTTGTAATACAGTACAAAATGCAAAATGCTGAGCTGGGCGGGAGGCATAGTAAAAGGTTCAATATGAGGTGAAAGGTTTAGTACCTTGCTGAGGAAATCCTGTTGTATCCAGGCTCAAACAAACCCTAATCTTGCAGTTTTGAAGATGGTGCTTCCTTTCTTGAAATCTGTGTTTGACCTTTCTTGGTGCTTAGACAAGCAGGGCCTTTTACTCATTGGGTACAAGAGCAAAATATCCCACAGACCGCTCTTTGTCTCAAATATAAAATATCGTAGCAAAAAGTGTTCTTAAAGAGGCAAGCCATGTTAACCAAAAATTAAACACTAAAAAGCACAATTGTACAACAAATACCAAGCAGCATACAAATTCACTTTTAACAAGAATGTTGTGCACTATAAAAGGATTTCAATTACTGTCACATACATACAGTAGCTTATATTTATATGTGAAATAAGACCACTCTACATAGATCAGGGGAGTTTAATTGGAATTTAGTTTTCAGTTCCATGACAAAAACCTCTTTCACTGAAGCTACACACATCACTTGGAAGTGGTAGGCATGAGAGGAAAAGCCTACTGCTGCTCTTCCGTATGCGCCGGTCTCACAGCATACACCGTGCAGCTGTGGGTGAGACGCAAGGTGGATGCTCTCAGGGCTCCTAATTCCTATTCCATCTTCTTGTTGCAGAGAACAGACCGGCAGTTTCAAACAACACAACCAAGTACCACGTCATCTTGGGTCATCTGGAGAAACTGAATCTGGGAGCACTGAGGGCAAAGGTATAACTGCAGCTTTCTGCAGGAGGACAGAATTTCAGGGGTGGAATTGTCAGCACAACCCTCAGCGTGCTGTCTCATAACCAGAGCGGGACACAGAGCCATTGTGCCAGCAGTGATTATCCTGCATGTATGTAGGCACATATGTTCTGCAGGCCTGCCTTAAATGTACAAAGATGTCTAGGTTCATGACTCCTGTTGATTTCAATGGGAAGAAGTGCATAAATCACGCAGTAAATAGATCTTGTATTTCAAGCTCTTGCTGTAACAGTTGTCCATAAGCTACCTTATCAAGTAAATGATTACTGACCTGTGCTGTAGCAGTATTGTGGGCAGCAGGTTCCTGATACATACAGTGAAAGGTATAGAAGTGCATAAGAATGAGGGCTAAAACCAGTGTTTCAGGCTGTAGGACAGACTGTGAGGAGCTCCTACTAGTCTCAGCTATTGCAAGGGAATATTGTGCATTATTCACAAGAATTCACAGCAGTGTTTCCTTCCCGTTCACAGTGATATGGCATCTCACTGACAGTTATTTTCTTAGGAAAACACAAGCAGACTGTACAGTAAGCCGATTTTCAAACGTAATTTAACAGCTGGAAGCCAGAAGTGTTATCATGCAACCAGCAGATTCTGCCACCTATGCCACTAACTCTGTTTAAGAATTACATTATTTATCTGAAAATTAGTTTACAACACATGCGATATCACCTCTCATGTCCCAGACCTCCCCTTCCAAAATAATGCCATTGCCTTCTGTAAGCTTACTCACAACACATGGCTTCAGAAAGAGAGGAAATATAAGGGGATATTATTAAGAAACTACCTTATATGCCCTTAACATATGTGGACTTTCTCCTCCCAGTGAGTCCAGATGTCAGGATGGAAATATAGGCTTAACAAATGTGAGTATATGTGAGTTACAGTTTTTAAATATCATCTGACTATGCTTAATATGAACTAAACACTTTGTAATATTGCCAGACATTCCCCTGCATTTTTATTTTGAGAGTTCTGCTCGTCCAGATACCAGATCTCTACTTTCCTGACTATTCTTGTGCATATATGCCAATTGTTATCATCAACAGTGAAAACAGTAACTTAAGTAAACGGTCCATGTTCAGCTGATTGTGAGATTCTCAAATTGTTTTTACTCACCAGACTATTTTTTCATCTGATGTTCATTCAGTTCTCATAAATGCATATATGCAAAAACTTATTCCCATTGAGAAGACTCACATAAAGGAATCTTAAAATAAATATCTCAAATTTATTAGCAGAGATTCACTGTGTGCAGACTTCACCGTTCCTTCCTTTTCCTCCTGTCAGAGTGCAGAAATGCACATAAAGTTTCTGGCATTTAGCAGAGGATCTCCAACTGAATTTTAGTTCTTAAATCTGCATACTTTGTATATACCATGATACACAGCAGCTCAAATGGATACTGTATTTCAGGAAGCAATAGGCAGTCTCCATTGTCATCAAATATAGAGAAATAATGGGGATTTTTTATGGTGCTGAGAAATGAATTACCAGTGGTGTTGACTGTGCATCTCAAATAGCTTGGAAGCTGCCCAGCCTGCAGGTGCTCTCATCTAGAGCCAATAAACTGTGGATCTACCACCATTAGATTTAGTATCAAATCTAATCATTTGTCCAGTTCTGGAAGATTGGTCTCCTGCTGTGAAGACCCTGGGCCTTAATGAAGAAAGACATGTTTTTAAATGAGACGGTTTAGTGACTGCCCAGGAGTGTTGCATATGATTTTAAAGCATAAACTTTTTGCCTTTCCCTCAAATACACCCAAATAATTGCTGCTATTGGGGATGAAGGGATAAAGTAAGAAATTAATTGTCTAAGAACATTGCAACACAGGACCTGTTGCCCTGTGATGGCTGTTCCTGACACGAAGATAATCCTGGTAATCTGAAATGGGGCCTAGACTAATTGAAAACATCAGAAATAAAACGTCTGAGGTACTTAAAATTCAGCTGCCAGCTCTGCAAGCAAATACAGATGAGGGTAATTTCTTTTAATGAGTGTAGCTAACTTAAAAAAATTGTTTTAGCAATGTAGAAGTGTAAGTTCATATACTTGATTCTTGCGGAAGCTTTTATTTCCATATTTACAGATAATCCCATGGGAGGTAAAAACCTGGCACCAGATATTCTTTCAGCAAAGTGGATTAGGTTACAGCCCATCAAATCACAGTATACATTGTGCCAGTTTAAGAAGGTATTTTCAGAGGAATATGAAAGAACAATTATTAATAGCACTCTGAAAAAAAACTGGGGCCCAATCTGGTGGAATGTCAGTGAAAAAACCCTGTCAGGATCAAACCCTCATTGGCACCAGGAACTCTTTCTTTATGACTTGGAAGGTTTCATTAAGTGAAAGATTGACACAAGGTTGCTACAACAACATGTGGAAGTCATGCTGACAGAGACTAAAATGCTCAAAACCTTCCACTTTTCCCCTACAATCAAACAGTGATTTAGTTCAGGAAAATGAAAAAAAAACTTTGGAAGAAAGAGCAGGAAATATATACATACATCACTGATGCCTCAGAGCAGAGAATAGCCAGACAGCTGCTGCCTTGGTGGTCCACCCAGTACGTTTCTAATGGAGGAAAAAAGGAATTAAAAGCAAATGCAGAACAATGTTAGATTTTTGCAAAATAAAAAGCCAATTAGTGCTCTGTAGAGCTGTGCCCATATTTCGCATAATTGCATGGCAATTTTTTGGACATCGAAGTTTTAATATGCCAATGATTTCTGTATTCCCAGAAAATTCATAGGAATTCACTTTTCTTTATAGCAATCTCTAGAAGTTATCACCTATTAGACATTGCCAACACCATGCGAACAATTGACTTAAACCTAAGCACTTCTGTGATAGATTTAATCCTATCACAGCAATCATTTCTTCATATCTTGTGCTGATGTGAACATATTTTTATTACATGTGTTTAAAGACCTGTAACTCACAAGCTATTATGAAAGAAATAATTTTTTCCTCTCTGAAATAATGTATTCCAAGGGAGGATTTTCCAAAAGTACCAAGTAACTGAAAGCATGCTCTACTTAAAAGTCTTTTCTATGATTGGTGTGGGTTTCCTATTCCAATGACACGTGCTTTGGTGGTTTATAGTTAAAACAACTCTGTACTGAAGTGGCATGTTTTTTTCCTGAAGGGCTTACATGCGACGCTCTAACTTCAACCGCTACATTCAAACAAGTGGTCTGAAAGATCCATCTTATCCATCAAGAGGAGAAACAAGCTGCTTTCCCTCTTTTCTGACTGCATGGGCAAGACAAGACTGAACACAGCAAAGGGATGAAGAATGGAACGGAGGCAGGAGACTTCTGCTTTTTCCTTCTCTCCCTCCTGCCAGGTAATCTGCTAGCATTCCCAGACTTTGAATGTTTATTCTGAACTCCAGCAAAGTATCACTCATGAAATATGTGGAGCAGTGCTGACTTGCAGTGGTTTTCTTACGGCAGCTATCAGTTTTAGCCATGCTGTGGTTATATATGTTTGCCACGTGCTAAACTGATTCATTTTCCCAAACATAGCTTACTAAGTTAGTCAGGTGAGAGAGACAGCCTGATACTTAGTAGTTATAGTCCTCGAGTGAAAAGCCAGAGGGTAAAATTCCAGTTACATTGGAGTATCGTGGAACTTGTCTCACTGCCTTAAGCAAACAGTATACTAACAACGACAGCAGTCGGCACCCCGTGTACAGGACCTATCTCGTGTTATTCTCATCCAGCAACTGAGAATTCCTGTGAAGAACTGATGTGTCATAGCCCTACAGCTCCCTGGGTCAGATTCCTTACACTTCATAGCTATCCAGCATAGTGTTCTCAAACATAAGCCAATTCACATTAATAGAACACTTTCATGTGATCCAGGGAGAAAGGGGATCCATACACCAGCTAGGCGTGAAGGAGTGCAGAAGGTTATAAAAATCAGGGACAGAGTGGTACATTTTCATTTTTAGTCTAGAGGAAAATTGGGTAAGTAATTTTTTATTAGTTCTTTAAAATTAGAAATGTCTAGACTCAAAACAGTTTACTAATTATGTTTTAGACATTGCAAAAAGGCAAAGGGAGTGTCTTACAAGTAAAAGAAACTTTTCTCCTTACCAGAAAAAAACAGTGTCTCCTTTGAGGTTCTGTAGTTCCATGGGCTCTTGTATAACTTGTTTTACAATCCACAAAACCTATAAAGTAGTCTACAAGATGATGTCTATTTAGTCAGTATCTTTCTAAGACCAGAAGACCGATCATTAAGTGTGCATGTCCTAAAATAGCTGTTTTACAAACATGTTACAACATTACAGACTGTAATAGCTATTTGCAAATGCTGGAGTTTTTAAATATGGCTCTCTTCCACCGTTGTTCTTTTTCAGAAATAGTTCTAAGGATTTGTTTCAGAATGCATTGCTTGTTGATTTTAAGTTGCCATGTAACGACAAGAATGTTTGTTTCTCATGCAAAATTTCATAGATAAAATTAGCTGGCTAGTCACTGCAAAGATTACATAGATGTTTCATGATGTTCTTAAGTGAGAACTGACTATGGTGTTTCGTCCTTTCATGCATAATGATGTTTGCTTCAGGCTGTAAAACACAATACTGAACATCTGTAGGCAGAATATTGCCTCTGGTGACCCAAACCTTTTATAGATGTTGAGGCAGTTGAAGTCACTTCTAGCCTTTCCCACTAGGAGAACTAATCAGATTAAAATAATACTTCACTAGTTTGAGATTAACAAGAATTTGATTATGTTATTATTTTGAACATAGATGACATTCTGTTGAAATATGTTGTAAACAGGTAAGACCATAGACAATTATTTCTGGAATTTTTTAATGAACAGAGTTTATACTACCACAATGTTTTGGTATGTTTTGTATATTTTGAAAACTATTTTTCAAGTAACTGCCTTTAAAAAGATAGATTTATCTTCAGGCAGAAACTAACAATCATATTGACAGACACAGGATGACAATGGCAGACAGGCTTCTATGTGTATTATAAAGTTGGTGTTTCCTACAAAATCTGATCTTATCCAAAAAAATAAAGTGCTTATAGCTTGAGTTTGTTTCTTGTGATTCAGCTATTCAGGATCAAGCTGCTAATTACTTAGGAGTAGACCTTTTCCACTCCACACAGCCCAAGATATAGGTTAGAAACCTGCTATACATGTGGGAGTTAAGAAAAGAATCTCCATCCCTTCATGTCAAAGCTTTTTAATTATAAATTCAGAGATTAATTAAGTAGATGGTAATACATATATCCATACATCTTGTTTTAAGGGGATTTGGGAAAGTAGAAATGTAGAAGGGCTGGTACTTGGCCAGAAATGTCAGATAGGCCTACGGATGGAAGAACTAATCCTCACTGTCTTAGTTTTCAGTACCCTGCATCTGCATCTACATCTACATCGTCTACATCTACATCCTTGCATTTTACCATCTTTAGAACAGAGATCTGTGACAATAACAGGCTTGGACACTCTGGTTTAGGGAGATCAGTTGTCACTTTGCACGTGCTCCGGAATTGTCTAGTTAGTGTTGTTCATCAAGCGTTTTGACAATCCCAGGGCAAGCTGTGGAAAGCAACCTAGTCTATGAAAAAGCTGATCTAAGCTCATCTAAGTTATATTATGGCTTGGTTATTTTATCAGTAAAGCAAGTTGTTGTCATGGTTTTGGCCAGATTGGCCAATCAGAACGACAGATGGCCCTCCCCTGCCCTCTTCAGAGAGCAGAGGAAGAGATAAGGATATTTACTAGTTTAGAAAAAAGAACTAAACTACTTTAATGAAAATAATAATGAATAAGAAAATAGTAAATAATAATAGAATAATAAAAATTAAAGAAAAAAAAGTATACAATATATACAAAACCGTATCCAGCTCCCAGGATGATGATCGCGTCACCAGCAGACACAGGGAAAGTCCCAGACTGGAGTCAGCGATGGACAGGAGCTGAATTCCAGAACTAGAGTCAGGAATGCTCGGATCAGGATCAAAGGCAGACGAACAGACAGGGTCCTCCTCAGACGTCGGCCATTGAAGAAAAAGCGAGCCAGAGCCCCCTTTGCCCCTTTGATCCCTCAGCTTTTATATTGAGCGTGATGCAGATGGGATGGGATACCCTCTTGGTCAGTGTTGGGTCACCTGTCCCGTCTGCTCCTCCCTGCAGGTGGGACCCCTCTACGCTCCTCTGCTTCCGACCCTCTAACGGGGCAAGCAGCGAAGTTAGCTGACCTTGGTTGTTACAGCAATAAGTCTAAGCAAGAGCCTCTGTGCATACCATTCCTTGGTATAATCAGGTCTTATCACTCTGAGAGTGAACAGTTTCTGAACAATGTGCTGTTAATTTCAGACTTTATTCAGTTAGAAGAGGCCCAGCTAAAAAGTAAAATTACAAATCAGAAAATTGGTTCTGTTTTACCTCAAACCAGGACAATGACCGGATATGCTTGGATTGTCACATGGGCACTGGTTTGTGGGGCTGATTAGAAAGGAAACCTGTTCAAAGCCAATCAAACAGCCTACTGCAAAAAAGAAATAAAATAAATGCCCCCAGTTCCAACCTTATCCTTCATATTCACAGCTATGCCTGCAGACCATTTCCCCCTTATACAAAAAATAATTTACATTGTAATTGCTTGCTTGTTATTTTGTGGGGCTCGATACAAAGCAAGCAGGGTAGAAATAGAAGTAATAGTTTGGAGAGTTTCCAGAGTAGGCACGGGCGTAGGGCCGAGGGGCCGAAGGGGAGACATCTCTGTGACGGTTCAGGTTGTGAAATCTCCTGCAGGGTGTGGTAGGGTCCCTGTCTTCATTGTCAACTTCCATTCTGCTGGATGAGAGGAAGGCATTTTTGAAGAATACTGTGGATATTCCTTTCTTACCACTTGAAGCTTTCTTTAAAATTCTCTTGTATCTATCATCTGTTATGGCAGTATCAGAGAATGGCAATATTGGAGAATGATTTTATGGCAATATTAGAGAATGATTGACCTCGAAGACTGGGCAGCTTTTAGTCCGTGCTGTGGTTCTTCTTTCAATGAGGGAAGTCAAACCAAGTTTTCATACTAACCACTGACCTTTTTTCTGGAAAGATGGGCCTTCATTCTGGGGGAGGTGGAAGTCACTACGCAGGCTGCAGAAAACTTTCATGTCAGCTTTTGTATTTTCTGATGCCAGTAGAACAATGTTTATAGAAGCCCCTAAAGACCATAACAAGTATGAAAAGAGTAAAATTTTACCCTACATCTATGATCTAGGCGTAAGACTAAATGAATAGCTTAAATTCCATTAATTGATTCTACATTCAATTGCAGAATCTAATGGTTTGAAGAGTTTCGCTGTTGACAGCCAGACTAGAGCCATCACAGATTATAGTCTTTATTTTTCTTGACATAATCCTTTTTAAGTACTGCCTTCTAAAAAATGCACGGTGAAACAAAGTCCGATTTAATTTTTGTTTGCTTTCATTAGAAGCTCTTGAATGCAGAATACCAGGAAAATATATCAGTTTGTCAAGATACATATACAGAATACACAAGCCTCGGCAAGTTTGACAAAATACTGAACTGTATATTCTTGCCAAATTAAATTTGTCATAAAATGCTAGTTAGGACTTGACAGACTCATTTACTTCTCTGGTTTCACAGCATGCATGTGATCCAGCTAGCACTCTTGGTTCTTGGTCAAACCCAAGCCTCAGCCAGCTATGAGTCCTTGCAAATGGATTAGGATATGTTTGTTTGCTTCATGTGTAAGCAATAGTGTGCTGTAGGGAATTTTGTAGGACTCTAATAGAACTGAACATAAATAAAAGGTAAGAATGATTTATTTTGTTACGTAGATGAAATCTACTTTTCTGGGTATAAGCAATCAGAAAAGATTCAAGGGTTCATGGCAACCTGACTGGGTGTTCTCTTGCTATCAAAACACAATGTGATAGATATCATGCTAATATTTTTTTATATGAACGGTTGCCATATTTACAACAGAAATATTTTAGAAGGAAACAGGACCAGTATAATTGTGAGTAAGAAAGCAGGACCATGAGATAATCTCCCTAGAGATAATGAAAGAAAACAGGAAACTCCATTAGTGAACCAACACTGTAGTTGTTTCTGCAGAATAGATCTGACTGAGGAATTGATCAAATTAGACCAAATGGCATATATTTTCAAAGGAGTTCTTTGGGAAATATGAGTTTAGAACATTTTTTCCCATTCCCAAAATGTGCTTCCTCCAGCATAGCTGTAAAAAATATAACTATTTTGGGGAGTTAGAGACTAAAATAGGTGAGGGATTTGACCCTCAGCCCTATTTTCTATGATTCTATGAAGTGTTAGCCAAACAGCACCATTTCCTTGCACTTAAGGTTCAATGTCACATTTTTACTCATCCTCCAAAAGAGGCGGAGAGGATGCATCTAGATTTTCTGGAGCAAAAACAATTTTTGATGTTAACACACTCTAAATTGGTGAGCAACTCCTAGTTGTAGCCAGAAGCCCAAAGATTGCTGCAGTAAGGGAAGAGAAAAAAAGTAAAAAAAAAAGCAGTTCATGAGTATCAAAATCCTAATTTTTACAGCACAGTTTTGGACCTTACATGCCTAGATTTTAATGGGCTCCATTTTGGTTTTAGCGTGGTATAGACTGTGAATCCTCCAGCACTTCAGAGGGAGGAATATGTGTGTGATGTATTATACATGGCCGTCTCCCGCTTTTCTTACTATTATCCTAGTATAATGTGAGCTGTTGACCTATTTTTCGTCCTCACAAAAATGCTGTAGATTCAGCTATAAAGATTTTGGTTTTGTATTTCTGAATGTGTCTTTGTATTATATGTACAGCCTATTGATACAATTGAAACTATAGTAATTATTATTAACTGTTGGAATAAGTTGCATGCCTACTTGTTACATTGTTTATTACTCACAGTTTCCATGCCACTTCCAACAGTAAACTGAAAATTATACTTAACCACTTTCTTTATGAGAAAGAGCTGATTTTACCCACAAAATTGGAGCCATTGCACAGTTTTATTAAACCCATGTGATATTCTCTGCATGATGCAAGGGGGCAGGAGGTTTAAATTCATAGTTTTACATGAAGTTGGGGTTTTGTTTCAGTTTCTCTGGTAGATTCTGATAGTCGTTGCACTGTTCACATCAAAAGGTGATATATGTCAGGAGCATTGAGCATGGAGATATTAATGCATTCTAATAAACTAGCCTTAGCATTTCTAATTGTCATAGACACAATATTTAGTCCCTGCGTGAAGACTTGCCAGCCCAAAACCAATATTAGAACCAGGGCACTATTAAACCATTTCCATTGGCAAAAAGACTTCAAGATTTTTGGAAATTATGCTTAAGCCTTTTGCATTAATATATCCTACAGTCTCATCGTATCTTTTTATGGCAAGTTCTGTTCTTACATCTGAAGCTTAAAGAGGTTTGATTCAACCTAGAGGCTATCAGACTTTTCAGAGAAAAAAATTATTCATTTCCAGATGTACAGAACTGCACCAAGTAACACTTAAAGAGTTTGCTCATACAGCAAAAAAAAAGAATTTCATCTGGATACAAGATACCAATCTTGATTCACTTTAGCCCTTTAATTACAGAAGGTGGTATCATGTATACTCCAATCATACATGAACTTTAAACTGGACAAACAATTGTAATCTTCATTTTGTGCTCATTCCATTGACTTGAAATATGGTTAGTATCCACTTTTTGGGTATTAGTGACTGATATTCAGTTCCCTACATTCTGTTATGGTTTCATGTTAAGAGTTCCGTTTGCTAATATCTCAGAGTGCTTTGTGATTAGTTAAAAACAATTGATACAACTGGGAGACAAAAGTGCCATCTGTGAACTTGCATGTAACATCAGCCTAGGCATTCTTTTTAACATTAGCTCCTGCTCCAACAGGCAAAGATGGTTTTTTTGCCAGCAAGTCAAGGATGTGCTCTACAAAACAGCACTTGGATCTTTAATAGCCAAAAGAGAGTCATAAGGCTTGCATAAACACGTAATATTTCTACCTGAAAGATGAAATCTGAAAAAAATGAAATCTGTCAAGCTAAAAACTGGAGTTCCACTTTTCCCATTGCACTGGTCGTCTGCCATCCCCAGATGACTCTCGGGATTTTGCACCCCAATGAATTACCATTTTTACTTTTGAGTCCACATCCAAATATGAATCCAATCACTTGATTGCAGTGGTAGCACTGTGTGCTAAGGTTATAGACATCATAGGTGCTGCTGGAGGAGAACTAGAGCAATGTTGCTTATTTCATTCACTTTATTGCCTTTTGTTATTTTCTTAGTGATGAAAAGAACAGTTCAATGACAGTAGACAAATAGATTAATAGTAGATAAATAGAAACCATCTGCAAAGTCAAATTTCATCTGTTCATCTATAATGTTCCATCTTTTGTAATGATCAAAACGAAAATAACTATAGCCAATATTCAAAAAACATAATTCAATTTCATTGTTAAAAATCTTACTGAGATGAAAGGGGAAATTTACATCTTTAAGAAGCAGGCTGTTTGCAGACTCAGGAAGCCCCAATATTGTAGCCATTTGCAGATGATTTCTGAAGATTTTCTTCCCAAATTTTCATTCACTATTACAATCCCTGCTGAAAAATGTAAAAATAGTGCCTAATTTTGTATAAAAACAATTATTTTGTGAGCCTGATCTCCAGGGAGCATTCCCCAAATCAAAACTGAGATTGAGTTGAAGTACTGCAAAGACTGTGTCTAACATATTCACTAACGATGAAGAAATGCAAATGTAAAATACACCTGTGAACTGAGTGAAGTTCTGAAACTGGATATTGTTTATATTAGTGGAAGATGATAACATGAATATAAATAGTGTAGACCCATCTGGACAAGGCAATGTGTTATATGAGTTTAAATCTGTCATTAGGAGAAGCTGATTAGGTTTATGCCTGTCAAAAGGATGAAGACTTGTGCCATCTGTAACAACAGTGAGCAGCTTAGTTAACTTTATCTCCACCAACCACCATGGATCACTAGGACCACTTCCCACAACATGGCATGAGATCAGCTTTTAAAAAAAGCCACTACCACAAAGGCAAACATCAAGAGCTCCAATTCGGAGTAGGATAATGCAGTTTAGGCACCATTCATTGTCACCAGATCATCCTAAAAACCTTAAGGACTGTCTTTAACTGACTTCTCAATCTTGTTTTGCGTGCCTGCTTAGTTGAATCAAAGGAGTCAAGGGGAAAATAAGTTTATCATTTACATCAATCTAAACATTCATTCATTACATTCATTTTAAACATTATAACAGTCCTGAAACAACGGTAATGTCAGTAAGGAAGGATTCTCATTATTACGCGATTATTATCTGTTGGAAAAAAGCACATACAGAAATTATTTTAGCCTTACTATTTTTCTTTCCTTCTTTATTTATGGTATCTTTAATGATACCTCTGTGATGTTACTGTGCACAAAAATGTTCTTAGCTGGCCCTTACAAATAAGCCAAATGAAGTATTTCAGTCCTGATTAGCCTTAAAATGTGATGAGGTCTTTTTGTGCAGGGCTAAATCAGTGTAACATCCTTGCGAAAAGTCCCTCATTCAGTACATATTCCATGTAAAATATAACCTATCCTTTTTGAACAGCAGTGCCAAATCAAATCAGTAATCATTTTCATTCGGTACTGATATTCTGAGGGCTGAACACTAGCGTTATTTTTCTATATTTCTATATAAGGCCAGTATATTAATGGCCTAATCACTCAAACCCTCTGTGCCTCAGTTTCCACTTTTGTAAAATGTTGGCCGTGTTATCCTGCTCTGTGAATCAGTGAAGAACTTGCATAAGTAACCCCACCTAAATATTTACAGTACAGGAATGTGAGTGTTGTGCTTCCTTCAATATAAATGTTTTCAAGGTGCAGAACATTGAAGAAATGACCAGTTTAATTTCAAAGTAAATATTTTTTCATCCAACTTCAGCATCTTTGTAAACAACGATTCACAGCTTTATGAACACTATCTTGACTACAGAATTTTTTCAGTGGTCAGTGACTCAGTTCTCAGTCCTGCAAAGATCTGGTATAATTATTTGGGCTAGAGTCTGAAACCTAACCCTGGTCAGGCTATTAACAAGTTGTCTTGATGTGCAAGTCTCCTGAGAGACTTATTTCCATAGCCTGCCCTCACTACTGATAAAACACGGCACATCTGGAGTGAGAATATTGTTCACTGCTAAATAGTCAGTAGCTAAGTTTATGACCTAATTTATTCTCACGCAGGGATCAAACAACTGTCACGAGATTATGAAAAACTGCTTCAGGCTAAATGGCCTCTAACTGAGGATGAAGGATATAACCTGTATAGGATATATGCATTTATATGTACATAATATCTAATATATACAAGTGTGTATCTGTATGTGAGTGTGTGTATACATGATTATGTACCTGTGTACAGGTTGGGCCAGCACAAGAAATCAATAAGCATCCACCCCTCAGCCCAAGGGAAGTTTCAGAGTGTTGGAGGCTTTGTAGAAGCCCAAGAACGAGTGAGTCCTCCTCTCCTGTGATATTTGTGTGGGCATGACGGGTGCATTAGCACGAAGCCCAGAAAGCAGCTGCAACCTGCCAACTCTGACATGTCAACACACACCTCAGGCCAAGATAGCAGGAGATGAGATACTGCTGCCATCCGCAATTAGGGAGAGACAGTTGCTGACAGCTGGTTCAGACTCCACAGCTAAAGGAGAACAAGAAGGAAGGAATCTTTTACCTTCTGAGCAGCTTTACGCCCTGCTTCTTCTCTGCCATTCTCCTCAGAAAACCAGACCTTATGGCAATTCTTTGCTCTCCCTTGTATTTCCACTGAGTATCTTGGCCAAAGTGAGGAGAAAAAAGGGAATGCATGGAGAGAAGAAAGAGGTAAACACTACCGAGGGGACAGCAAGGAAAACAGTTTGAAGGAGAAAGAATCTGCAAAGAGGCTAGAAATAGTTCACCCTGGGATCGTTCTTCCCATGCTTTTTTATATGTGCCTCTAGAGACCTGTTAAACCAGCTGGTCCCCACCTTGCTTATGTCTCCTTTTCTGCCTCAACTTAATATGGATTTTTGTCTCTCTCAGTTGTGTCCCACCACGCCCAGTGCTGTGGCCGGACACCACAGCAGGCAGACCAGCTCTGGGAGTTGAGAGCCAGCAGGTTCTGAAAATCCACCCTTCAGTCCCACCACTGCTTCCAAATCTTTGCCCCAAGTCAGAGAAATATCATTCCTGCCTCATCTTTGGGGTTTAGGAACCGGGATCCTTCACTTCGAGTGAGTGAGTGTGCATTTAGAGTGTGAAAACACACATGCACTCTGCCAAGGTGGCTGTGGACCTGAATTACACAGTCATATACGTCTCATGATACAAGTATGGGTGAGATATTTTTCATAAATCAGAATCGTCTGTTTATAAAAGGCAGGCAATAATAATAAGGAAATCATTTGCAGTCCTGCACAAGGATAGGTGGGCTATGTAGGTCAGCCTCCCCTATTGCTCCCAAGCCCTGTCAGCTGGTTGTGGCATCAGGAACTTAAAACAGGAAGCCTTTATCCAGCTCTCCATAGCCACATACTGCATGTGGCCAGCGAGAGAGGCAGTGCCACTCCACAGAGCTCTGTGTTTCGTCTGGATCAACAGCCTTCCCACTGACTTAAGTGCTGCATATGGAATTTGGTGGAAAACTGCTGGTACAAATGTGGTTTGGAAAGAGAAATGCTCCAATACTTGGATGTTATTTTTTGGATCATGTATATTTTGTTAAATACTTTTGGCATCACTTTTAAAGACTTAGGTCCTCCGCATTACTTTGACATCTGCAATCAGTGCAAAGAAAAGGGAATATGCATGTGCTCTAAACATTTAATGCTCAATGCACAAGAGAAAGATTATTCAGATTGACAGATGTAGACATTGAGCACCATTTCAGACACCCTGAGGTGGCCATGGCATCCTCGTGGGACTGGCAGAAAAAACACAAAACTTATCTTCCAGAGAGGCAGTTAAGGGATGAGCAGGGTACCCTAAGGTGTCCAGTGTGACACTAGATGTGTCTTTTAGGCAACAGAATCACACGTAAGGTTTCCAGAATCACTTTTACTTATTATTGCATGAAACTATATGGTATTATGAAAGTTCTGTTAAAAGCTAAAATGACAGACTTCTTTTTTCCAACTGGGAAAATACTAATAGATAGACTGTAAAATAAAATTAATCAGCACCCCCATGTTTCTTTAGGAAGGGTACCTCCTGATAGAGGTTTGAAATTTATCTCAAATTCTGGCGTAGTCTGGCAACTGGTGCCTGCTGGGGAAGCTAGTGCTGGCATCCTAGTTGTAACACTTGGTGAGTTTTTTTTACCTTGGGCAAATCAATTAATCTCCAAAGAAATACGTGTCATCTTCTATACCTTTTGTTCCATGAATATTTAGTCTAAAAGATTTGAAGGAGGGAGAGGGGACTATCTGTACAGAGACTAAAATGAGGTCAAGTCTCTCAGGCACTTGATGTCTCTCACTTTCCAAAATCACTTCTGATAGTGCTATGTATAAATAAGGCCTTCGTATTTTCTTTAATTGTTGCCACTGCCATATCAAAGTACTACATTACCATGAGCGTGAATAAAACTTTTCCAAATACCTTAGCTATATGAAGAGGTTGAACCCCATCAGGAGTCAAAACACTTTTGGATCGCAATGTTGTTTCCCATGTTACACACTGGGGCAAAACAATTCCCTTTCCCTTCCCCCCTGAACACTCCGATTTTGCAGCCTGACCGCCTCTGGTGCCACCGTTAGACCTCCACGGTGCAGGTGCACTGACATCCCTGGCACAGGGGTGGCGTCATTAGAAGCGGTGGAAGTGTGCCATAGATCAGATTTTTCCAGGTCAGGTTGAAAATTAGCCAGAAATGGGAAGAATAATTTTTAACTTTCTTAATCTGTTTTGTCTCTTCGTAGCAGATACTCAAAGCCTCCCTGTTTCGTTTCTTTCGTACTTGCACATTAAGTGGAACAAATCAGCCAAGGCTGGGCTGCATCGAAGAGCTGTCTCATGCGCCGTCCTTTAAATCCTCAGTCCCACCCTATGTGCAGTGGTGCAGCCCCGACAGGCAATTTCTGGTTATCCTGGGGGAAGGGCAGCAAAATACCATTTCACAACTCTCACAAAAGGCCAGCTCAGCTTTTTGTTGCCAAGCAACATCACAGTTTTACAGCAGATCCAGCTGCTGATGTTGCTAAGCAACATCTTTCCCATCAAGTTCTGCACTTTTAAAGCATTACATATTTACTAATTCTCATTATAGGATTATGTTTTCCCTCACAGATCTCGATATTTGCTCTGTTAGAATTCATGAGAAAACAAGGGCTGAAGGACTATCATAGGTCATTCTTGCAGATGTCTATGACATTGTTCTAATATGCAGAAACTAAGAATGATTTTGCATTAGTCACATCAAGATCAGAGAAGAGCAAAATTCTGAACACCCCCCCCTTTCTTCTCTTACCCACGAGAATAGCTGGTGCATAATGGTATGCTCAGTGCTTCAGCAGAGCTTTGCAGCGCTTTATGTGTAGTATCAATCATGTGAAAGTAAGGAACATAAAAACATTTTGTCTTTTTTTGGCAGTATTTATACCATAAAGTAAAATGAGCTCAAAATAAATTGTCTTATATAAATACCTAAGGTAGCATGTATTCAATATATAAGAAGCTAACATATCTCAGTGTGTGTGGCTGATAAGTATACTAAATACTGTATATACTAGGATTAAATTTGATCACTCAAGACAAATTGCTTGGATCTTACTGAAATGCCTAACTCATTAACCCGCCACATAGCTTACCTTTAAGTCTGAACTGTGTTTTCCCCTAGTTTGAGTCTTCCAGTCCTCCTGGGTTAGATCCTCTTTTGATCAAGAAAAGACAGTCAGTCTCCCTGGATGAGCATGAAGTGTGGATGAGGAACCACAGGGGAATTCCAGCAAGTAACAGTAAAGCAACCCGATGTGAGTACATCTTCTCTCCCACCAGTTCTATCATAAAATCATAGAGAATAAATCGAGGCATCAGAGAATAAGGAATGGTCTCACAGTTAGTGGCTTACACAAACTGATTTGGCTTCATACTGGAACAGAGCAGAAGAGCAGCATCTGCATAGGTGGGAACAACTTGCAGTGAATAGGTGTTGCTTGGGATAGTTGGGGTAGAACCTGACTGTATCCTAATTTGGGTCAGAAAAATGACCCAAAGACATAATGTCAGTGTTGTCAGACAGAGTTGTTCTCGGTCCAGAGATCAGAGAGCTTGGTTGCTCACTGTCAGCATGTATGTCGCTCCCCTCATTTCACATGACTCGTGGTTCTGGCAGGAATGAAGTTGTCTCCGTGGCTTTGGAAAAGTTACCCAAGGTTAGCCAAACAGAGGGGTTCTCCTTTGCATACGTGTTGATAAAAATACACAGTTCATGTTCAGGAATCATGTTCAACACCCAGCAGGTCGTTTTCCCCAAAGTTTGTGCCAGACAATTGTTTTGCAAGGCAGCTTCTTCACTTTCACTTTGTTTCACTTTCTGGCCTTAGCTTTAGAAATGGAATAGCACCAAACATGAGTTCATTTTCTGTTTACGAGGAAATAATGCGGCTATCAGAAGTGAATATACTTCTAGGCATGTGTTTTCCTGAGCTCCCACAGGATCCCTGTTCTTAAATTCATGGCAGAGAGCCTAAACAAACACATTGCATAATTTGTTGTCTATAGGCAATGAATTCGTAAAATTCAATTATTCATTGTAAATGGCCCTATTTTGTTTTCTAGGGAAAAGCACACTAAAACTTTCAATTTGATGAACTTCAGCTTTTCTGGAGTCTGAAGTAGGCTGGGGAGACCAGAGAAAAGGGGATATAATAGACACTTTCACGTTTTTTAGTTTTTGAGCTTTGCTATAGATCTTGACTTTTCCGTCTTGAACTTTTAGAGGTATAGCACAGATTTATTTGACATATTGTATTGCCCACATGCCACCAAAACCACTCATACGTACTTTATAACCTGAAAAAGCTCAGGGAATACAGGTAATCTATTTCTGATCTGTGGAATTCTTCTTTGATCAGTAACAGTGGCCTGAGGTGGTATAATAATGCTGGAGGCTTGGATTGCTGGGTCACCGACATCATAAAAAAAAGGAAGGTTAAAAAGGCAGGGCTACTCATGTAGTCCCCGACCTTGCAGCTGTTCATTCCAGCTCTTCACATGCCTACTGTTTTCAAGCCAGATGTTTGTAGACCGAGACTTTGTGGACCAGAGAACCACCACAGGAAAGCCATCAGACAGCCTATGGCTACCCTATGAAATCCTGCCTCTTATTCATGTCAGGCAGGAATTTTCCACACTGGAGTCAGTAACGCTGCCTAGCAGCTCTTCAAGGTGACAATTCCTGTGCCATGTGGCACGTACGAGCACCACTGGTGTTACAGAAACTTGTTAATCACTTGGAGTTGCCACTAATGATAACTACAGTGCCTTTTGTTATCAGCTGTCTTTCTGAGCACCCCTTTGTGGAAGCACTGCTGGAACGGACAATGAGCATTAATAATAACAATTAGCTCACGCATAAACCAGTACTTCTTGCAACATCACATTTCAAAGGGTTTTTGTCATGTCTCCACCCTTCAGGATGATTAAATGGGAAATGATTTCAGCATAACCTGAACAGGAACATCAACATTTGGTAGCAGGTATTTCTGAGAGCTTTCAAGAATAATAGGAGAAAATGAAAGACAAACACATAAACAAACTTGAATGCAAAATGCTGACTAGATACTCCCCCCAATACCAATTTTCCCTTGAAAATACCTGCATAACTTCAGTGTATGGTTGATACTGTTTCACTGAACAATTTTTGTAGTGCCAGAAGCACTGCTCACACCACAGGCCAAGAAACACTGGAAGTGAAATACGTTTTAACTAAAATCCATTTTCTCTGGGGTTGCTCTTGTGAAAAACATTAGTACTCAATTTACGGCATGCAGAGCCATTGCAGTCTCCCAGGAGCAGGGGGAGGCCGGGGTGGAGGAAGTATAACTTGTTTTCTTTTTCGCCTGGGGTGGAGGCAAGTTGGTTGTTCAGCAGGTTATGAAGGTGGGTCCCTGAAAGAAAGCCTTCATTTCATGTCAGTCGGAGGAGAAGTAGGAGGAAAATAAGGTGAAAACTTGTGAGGTGAAGATGGAAGGAATGGTTTGAAGATACGGTCTAAAAGTGACAGTGAATCCAGAGCTGCCAGATTAATCCTGGAATGTAAGTGTAAACTTAAACATTTTCTTGCTCTCACTTTCAGGAAAGCAGTTGTTTTACTGTACATGTGCAAAAGCCTCTATAGGCTGATCAGACCAATCTGGTACTCGTGAGCAATTTTTGAGATATATAGTGTTCAAATAGTTGTAATAATGACATGTAAATTGTAAAAAGATAGTGCGGAAAGATGAGAAAGATTATCTTTCGGTGAACCTATGTTTATTTAATGAATGGATTTTTAGCATGTTTTTAATGTTTATTTGAAATTCTATACATATGATAAAAGCGCTTGTAGTTTGCAACCTAAGTAATGCTCGTGCATTGAGAAAATGTTTTAGAAATAATGTATGTAAAAAGGATTACAATAACATTGTAATCGGAAAAATTATCTTAGTTCCTCTGCAATGTAATTCACACATTGTTATTATCACTGTCTCATTACTGGAGAATCTAAAATTACTTTATTCCCTATTTAAGACATTTCACTATTAAGCAGATGGTAATGTGACAATTGTGTGACAATTGTGAATTTTCATCCTCTAGGAAAAGAAAAAAGTAAGTAGACAGCATAATATGATATGTTAGTGGAGATTTGTGATAGCTAGGGCTTTTGCCGTGCTTTTGTGATTTTCTACTTTGATTCCTGTACATTTGAATAAAAAACTGTAAATAAGGTATTTTTTCTTTCAACTGAACATTACAAATTTGGTCTCTGTTAGCAGTAGCTGTTCTTAACAGTCAGTATCACTGAGTCGGTGCAGAAGTATTGAGAGTATGTTATGCACTGGAGTAAATTTACTCTAAAATAAATAGAGCAACATTACGTCATACAGTAGCTAATCTGTTTAAGAACTCGATAAGCAAAATTTGCATTTTCCACAACCGATACACAAGACCCCATGCCAATTAACCAAATAACTCCATGGGGACTTGGAGACTTTCATTCATTCCCCAGCTTCTGTTATTACTATGAGTGCTGGCGAGGGGAGCGTTTTGAGAGCTTTGGATTTCCTGGTGTTTTCACATGATGTCTGCAGGAACAGAAAAAGAGCTGGGAAGAGAAAGGCTCGTTAGGTCAGTGGCGCAGAAATGCCAGTGTGTTCACTCCTATGGAAATGTGCTGGCTGTTGAGGGAAGCGAATTGCTAGAGCAAAGTTATTACTTCTCTCCTGTCCATTGAAACCTTAGTTAGCTGCCCTAACAGTGTGCGAATAGTTTTTTTTACGTCAATACATACTTAAAATATTATCATCTTAACCTGTTGTCTTGGAACATTTCACTGAGCTGCATCTCAAGAGATTTGGTTGTGCACAGTTACTTCATGATGGGGTACTCCATACTCAGAAAGTAGTGATTTTAAAAATATTACATACAGTCCTTAATTTAGTTCAGTGCTATTTTAAAACAGTACAGGATTTGGCAGTAATCTCAGCACATAAAACCTAGTGTTGCTAATTAATCACTAAAAGTGCAATCCTGGCCCCAGTGTTTTCAACAGGAGCAAATTCAAGCACCAATATATCCCCTGAAGACACTCAAGTTTAAACAGAGCGTAGCTTAAAAGCACAATAGCGAACTTCTCTCTCTCTCCAAGCCTCCTGTGAAGAAAAATAATCTTTCAAGTTTAAAAAAGTGTACTGCACTAATAAGTAATAACATTCCTTAAAAGCTTATATGGTTTCCTTGGCTAACAAACTACAATCTTTCTTTTACAGCTTGACTTTAATGGAGTTTTTCTTGACATGTGCCACAGACCAATCTCACATTCTTTGGAAAAAAAAAAATTGAAGAGAGCATGTAATTTTCACCTATCCAATAATAGAATAAATACAGGGAATTTAAATTCCTGAGCTCCAAAATAAAATGTCTAGAACAAGAAGTAAATATCTATAAATGAATCTCGATTGTCTACATTTACTGTTGCATATCCTTTTCAAAAATATACAGAAATGAATGATGCCCGGGGAGACACTAATTCCAGAGCTGCTCGTTACAGTTCTAATGCTCCGAGGATTTTTTTAAAATTAAATAATTAGAGTTGAACTAGTACAAAACCAATAGTAATTAAGGTGGGCAGATCCTGTTAAGTGTAAAGATGTGTTTAGATCGTAAAATTGTAAGCAGAATAATGCCTAAGAAAAGCAGGGTATGACTCCAGTGATAAGGATAAAAAAATTCATTTACTGTTTCTTAAAGCGAAGAGCATATGTGGAAAATTGTTTCTGTTACAGTAACAGTCAGGTTGAATTGTGGTTCTGACAGTGTGAGCACGCAGCTCAGTCCAGCATCTCCAAGACATACATGTGGTTTGAATACACTTAATACGGTTTTCATATGGGCTGTCCATCCAGAGTAACTTTGGCAAAGAAAATGCCTTTCTGCTCAAATGGCACGGGATAATCCAGAAACAGAGTAACAAAGCTGAGTTTCAAGGAGCGCCTTTCAGCGTAAGTGGAGCCAGCGTAGGGAAGACAGCAGAGAGACATTATGAAATAAAAGCATTAGCAGTTCTCTTCCCCTGATTTATGACTTAAAATCATTGTCAGACTGAATGTCAGGAGGGGCAGCTGATAGGGTGACTGCTATGACATTCCTCCAAAAATTCCTTTTTTTTCTTTAAATGTAAAACTGAGAGCTTTTTCTTTTCTTCCAGCGATCTTTCTTTAATTGCTGTGTGATCCTGGACGTCAGCATCAAAATGGGCAATGAGAACAGTAGTGCAGAAAATCAGGTGAGTGTGACAGTGCGGTTGCATTTCCCTTCCCTACTAGCTTAGAGCAAACCTTACAGAAATTGGTTTCATGGGCTGCGTATACCCCTGTTTATCTTCTGCTCCCAGTTACACTCATATTTAAGTGTCATTAATGGTAATTGAAGAGAACCTTTTGTTTGTTTTTTTGTTTCTTGGGCAATGATGCTGCTACATAGCATCAGGGCAGTGTGTGGGTGGTTGGGATGGGAGCTGCGGTGGATCCTCATGGGGTGAGCAGGGCTGGCTCATCCCACCGCCCCAGCTGGGAGCAGGGCAGCTGGGGGGCAACTTGGGACAGCCCCAGCGCCAGGCATCAGGCACGTCCCTGCAGAGGGCGACGGGCGAAGAGGGGACCAGCGTGTCAGTCTATGGGTCAGCCCGGCTCAGCAGGGCAGATGGCCCCACAGGGCTGTGGTGGAGCAGGAGGTCAACATCCCATGGCATCGCTGGGGATGATGTCCACAGGGGAACTGAAATGGGGTCCTGGGCCAGAAATTGATTTCATGGGCTGCTTACCCCACATTTATCTACTGCTCCCAGTTACATTCATATTTAAGTGTCATTAATAGTAATTGAAGGCAACTTCTTGTTTGTTTGTTTATTTGTTTCTTTGGCAAGAAAGAGGCCCTGGGAGCCAGGCAATGCCTATGGTGTCCTCAGAGCCCTGACACGCAGTAGCTTCTCCTTGTTCAGAAATGACCTTGCAACGTTATGTGTGCTCATCCAGAAATGTACAGCCATTTAAGAAGGGTGCTTTGTTAATGCATGTTGGTGTTTGGTGATTTATTTTTAAGTTCTTGAAATGAAGGGGACCCACATGCTATCGCTACTTGCATACAATTACATTAGAAGTTATTATGTTGATATAAGTTTGAATTAAAATTGTAATTTATTAATTTCAACATTTAAAATACCAGGACATGTTTCATCCTCTCTTCTTCCATGTGTCATGGTAGATGATAAAATGCATTAGCGTTCATTTTGCTTCCACTTCAGATGATATTCGGTATTTACTTTAATTAAATACCCAATACAGTAAATACCCAATACAGACCTGCTGTACCTCGTGCATTGCAAAGCGGACCCTCTCAAGGGAATCAGTATTACAAGTTAGCCAGATTTTTTCATAAAGAATTTTTTAGAAGAAAATTTTTCTATAATTCTTGGTTGTTCTGGACAAGTTGTATTGTTAGCCCAAGATTTGGTCCCGACTTTTTTCAGGGTTGGGAAGAGGGGAATGTTTTCATTCCCCCATGGCAGGGGGGGTTCAAACTAGATGATCTTTAAGGTCCCTTCCAACCTGAACCATTCTATGATTCTTTGATTCTATAGGTAAGAAATGAGAATTTCTTCTCCAATGTTGACAGCTTTCACTTAGGAAGTTTTTGAAAGTCATTTCAAGTTTCACATTTCTTCAGGAGTCCTCCTGAGGCTGAGAAGACTTTCCTTAAAAGTTATTGACTTTATTAAGAGATGTCATAAAAAGTTCTTCTTTTCTAATAAGGAAAGTAAGCTTCTGGTCTCCTTTTCAGACTGTAAAAAACCAAAACAAATCGAAACATCCCTCCCAACCCCCCCCAAAAAACCCAAAGCAAAACAAAATAAATGCTAGAAAACCAAATTACTTTTAAAGTCATTATTAACAGAGAAATAGCAAGAAGTAATAACAAAATTTTAAAAGCCACTTAATCTGCTGAACAGCTGTTGAAAAAGTATCACTTAATGAATAGGGAAAATTCATAGAGCCACTGAAACACTTAAATATGTTCATTTTTAGTCAGAAGTTCCCAATGCAAATAAAGTCATCCTTATACCACCAAGCCAAGGAACACAGCAGGTAGTGGATGATGAAACTGCTTCGCATGGTTTGCATTTCAAAATGTTAGCATCAAGCTTGGCTGCTCTTTTTCTTACGCATCTGCTTCTGGCTTTTGTTTTTTCGACACTGACTGCAAATTCACAAGGCAGCTACATTTCAGTTTTCAGCAAGTTGTAAAAAAAAATCTGGTTTCTTTTAGCTTTTTTCTTTGGTAGCAATCTATGCTTTAGAGAAACAGCCTGCATTTGACCTTCTTTGCATGCTGCCTTTCCTTCCAACTCTAACACAATTAAAATAGCTCAGTGGGTGTTGTTCTTATACTCAGTACCAATTGAGATGAGTTGTTGTTTTTGTTTACGTATTTATCAGAGAACACCATTGCCCAGTTCTGCCTCTCCGCTGAGTCATCTGGAAGCCGTACACATGGTTTACATTAAAGATAGGAGTGCTAAGTTTAGAACTCATTTAATAAGAGGGAAGATCTGTGGAATAAAAGTGCTACTATGCACTTAGAGAAAAAGTAAATACCCAATATGTCTTGTAAAAACCAACATGTGAGGAAAACATAATTTAAATTCAGTAGAAATGAGCGAGGATCACAAATAAATAAAATGAGGCTGGGGCCAGCAGTATATTTAACAACGTGATTTTAGATAAACTAAGCACATTCTGCTTTGCTGTAACAGAAAAGTCCAAACTGCTGAGAGATTTTCGGTTTGCCCTATTACAATGGCAAAGCTTGTTTCCAAACAAGGGTCTCTGTCAGTCGCACAGCTTGTTGGGCTTATGCTGAATTAAATATAAGCTAATTTTAAGATGTATTTTCCTTGAAAAGCAAAACTCTACATGAGGAGAAATGAGTTTAAATTGAAAATTGAAACAATCTAGATCAGATATTTTGACCCAGTTTGGCCCTTGAGCAGCATTCAGCAGGAAAAATACCGGGGAAGTAAAGGATGGGCTCTGCAGGCCAGCCTTGTCCATGCTGCTCCGGGGGTTCGTGCTCCCAAAGCTCCCAAAGTGACTGTACGTTACAGGATTATTATTGGCTGTCATGACTGGTTTTTATCATGGACTCCCATCTGCTAGGATTTCGCTACTTACCAGGACATCTTTACTTTCATTTTAAAGGGATGGGCGGAGGAAGTAAAAAACAGGAATTACCTGCGATAGAAATGCGAGCACAAAATTTTCTAAAGCTAGAAAAGGCTGTATTTTCTAATATGTAATGATTTTAACTCAGGTTTTTAATTCTTGCCGCTCTCTGAAGTTCTGAAGAGGAGAGCTGTCATCTTTCACAGCCCTTCTCGTCAAAAGTTACCAAGTAATTGTAAAGCTCTTTGAAGGTGAAAACTGACGCTAAATTGAAATTCTAGCAGTGTATATTTTGCCCCACAGTTGAAGAGGGAATTTCAAAGTCAGTTACTACATAAGTTATTTCTATATATTTTGCTTTATCCTTTCTTCTTCGTTTTCTGAATAAGCGAGTAGCCAAAGCTGGTTATTCCACATCTGTTATTGTCTGTTTCTCTTTAAACACAAATCTAATGTGTGATTATCTTTTTTGTTCTTGTTTGTTTTCTACTGTGAAACGTGTAAGATATGCAACACGCGCATATTTGCCAGAGGGGCCATAACTTCTGAAGACCCTGTCTGAAGCACCGTGCTATATTCCTGCTAGGGTTTCTCCATTTAATTGTTACGAATGAATCTGTCTGCTGCACATTCTGCAGTTAATATTCTGCATTATTACTTTCCTCATATTTCACCTCCCTTATGCCTATGCGAAATTATGGATCTAGTTAATTGGCATGGTTCTTCTTTCAGATCCCAGTGTTACGGGGATTAGCAGAGAATGCATTAGGCATATGAGCAGCTTCCCAGCCTTCAGTCTCCATTCCCACAGCTGATAACTGCTCAGATTCCTCTGAGCTCTGGTGCTCATACTGTGTGTTTACATTCTTTTTGAATAGCACAACAGCATCTGTATACATTCCATTGTTTATATCCAATTAGGAACAAAAATACATTCCCAATTTTCTGCATGATAATTTTGCCTATAGCATTTTAATGAGGTACACTGTTACCCTGCATGGGTGTTTCTTTGAGTTGGTTGTGTCCACATGATTCACCCCTTTTACTCTCTAAATTATTATTTTCTTTCATTTTTCCTTCCATTTCATCTATTGCACATTGGGAGTGTGTGGTAGAAGACAGCAGAACTGTTCCACATCCTTTCAGTCAACATTTGCCCACGACAGGGTGTCGATGGCCGTTGGCTACAGGCCAGCATGGCCATTACTGACGCTTACATCATTCTAGCATACCGCCAGCCACCATATTCGTTAATGCTTACTTCCAATGATAATTACTACTGGTCCAATATTCTCTGGTGAGTAATGCCAAGGATTTGTCTGAGTTTACACAAAAAGAACATTGTTTGTTTTCAGAGAATTATACATCCATTTATGCAAATGCAGCAAATTCTGGGACACTTGTCGCTGCAATGAATAATTATTATACTTGTTCTCATCTCTGTGAATGAAGGAACGGGGATGAAAGAAGAATAAAGAGTCAAAGTTGTGACGGGGTTCTTAATTTGAAAGCATAGTAAAAAGGAAGTTGGAAGACTATTTCTTCTCTTCTGAATTAATGGTTAAAGCTTCCTTCACATCTGCAAAGCCATCACCATTTCTAATGGGAAATGTAGATTTATGGATATAGATAAAAAGGAAAAATATTTTATAAAGAACCTCTATAATTATTTACTACACTTCTCCATTTAGAAATAGTGTGGAAATGTTGTACCTACATTTTCCACAGCTATGGGTAGTTAAAAATTACTAGGCAAGCAAACACTATTGACTGGGGAGCACAACAGAGTTTAGAACTCAGCTTGGAGATGATTTTCCCAATAGTACTCCATATGAATCTAACAGCATCTTCTCAAGTGTTTCATTGTTAGGCTGCTAAAAACCACTCATCAGAAAGCTGCTTTAGCTAAAATATTGACTGGAAATTGCAAGTTATGCGATAAAGATTTTTTTCCCAAGATCATCAACTTTATTCTCTCTGTCTCCTGCTATATCTCATACACCTGCCATCCTTAAGAAAATAATCTAGGTACTCATAATCAGTACTGGCAGGAAAGGGACAAAGAAACACAAGGAGCTGCAGCAGGACTAGTGGAGTTACAAGGATAACGATGAATTTTCCTCTGCTTGCTGAACATCGATCACATAAACACATGGAAAGATTAGGTTAACGAGAACCTGAAGTTACCTATCTATGCTTCATTTAGCTCAGCACAGACTCATGCTACGTACGTTCAGACTAAGGCTTAAACATAGCAGCAAGTTGTTGAGAAGACACTTAATGGTGACATTACAAGGATCTGAAGATAAACAGGTTAGTGCCCTCAGTGGATCGGAAGGGTCATAAACATGAACAATGAAGCCTGAAGGGTTGAATTGCTCCTGCTGTAGCTGAGAGGAAGTTGTGTACTCTCTGAAGAATGCTAAACCAAGGATAAGATGGTGACTATATAGAAATATACACATACACACACACACACAGACCAGTGTTTATTTTTACGGTCGCAGCCAAAGTCATTTCAACAGGTATTTCTCAGGAGGGAAAGCAACCCTTTTTCTCTCAGGAAAGGTCATAGGTACTTACAATAGCACGTTGTAACCAGAATTTCTCAAATACCGTTGTTACCATATCACATTTTACTTTGCTGCTTCTATTTGTAAACAGCAGATTAAATGAGACTGCCACCAAATGCCAATTTTTGCATTCGTGTCCCTTTAAGGGTTTTAATTAGAAAAGGCATCAACTTAAAATTCTACTGCTGCAAGAGACAAATAAACCAAGACAGAAGTAATAACAAATTACACCACTACTGATCAAAAAAAAATAAACTGCATAAATGCAAAATTCTATAGGGAATATCCCTTAAGGAAAAAGCCTGCTTTTCGTATCTGATAATTTCGCATGTCGTAATTACATCCAACTAATTAAGTAATTGTGATGCTTGGGAAAAAAAAACAAGAAGAGGCCATGACAGTCATCCCCCTCTCTAAACTGCTGTACTCCAGCCACCCTCAACAAGGGGTGGGTGCTGGATAATGCAGATTGCTGCAGAAGTTGTTTCTTAAAATCAGAATTTAGCTTCCTTGCGGCGTGACAGAACCAAGTTTTAGTGCAATTCTCGAGATCTCAGCTGTCCCATGGAGTTCAAGCTTGGCCTGATATGTCAGGTACCAATTTATTACTGTCCTGTGACCAGTAGTTTTCCTGGCCAATATTTGGTGATTTGATTGAAAAGTTCTGGTTGTTAAAGCAATATCCACTCATTATCTAATTTTTATCTATTTTGTTACCATTTCTCCAAACAATGCAGAAATTGTTTGGAAAATGGTTTGGAGAATTGTTTCTCTGAGGATACAAAGATTGAAAAATCTAATTTACTATTCAGTTACTGTACCTGCAGAACAGCAAGAAAAAAAAAAGCCAGAAGAGCAAAAAGGTAACTCCTAAAACCTGCTCTGACTTTAAAAAAATGCAACAGCCATTTAAAAAAAGTGATTTCCCAACCATGTGACCTGTGCAATTCTGGGTTTAGAAAAATGCGACCTTGAAAACTTTTCTTCTGTCCACTTTTCTGACATAGGCTGGGTTCTTCGTATTCCTGGGGTGTTGATTTCTCGTAGGAATCAGGGTATTAGGCAGTTATGTTAACTTGATTGTTTTAAGAATTGCAGCAAGCCGTTTTCTGGCATCTCAGTTCCGTTTTCAAGGAATAAAAATAACAACGAACAATCTATTGATTAAGGCTGTGGATGAACAACTGGTCCTGCAGCGAAATGAGCAATTGCTGCGTCGCGTGGCAGTGAAACCCTTCCAAAAAGCACCATGCGCACAGTTTTCAGCTTGATGCTACAGCAACGTGTGCTCAGCCCCACATGTGTGAGCCGTTCGGCTGAGGAGGTGTGTGGCCCTAACGGGGACCGTGTGTCCGTCCTCCCGACGGGCTCAGCTTGGAGGATTGATCCTGAAACCGGAGCCCAGGCACTGTGGGGACGAACTTTGCTCCGCGTCCTGGCGTTCACCTGCACTGCTGCTGCCCGCTCCCGTCCCTGACCAGGAGGTGGTGGCTGGGAGCGAACAACCAACGCCTCTAGCAGGCAGATTTTAAAAAAAAACCAAAACTACACTAAAAAAATTGCAAAAAAAAAAAAAAGAAAAAGAAAAAACAAAACCCACCAACTTGTAACGGAAAACATGGAGAAAAATAAAAGGTAAGTTCTGGTTTATTGATTGAGATTGTAAAGGCTTGTTCCAGCTTCCCCCTTTCAATAACCAGAGGGAGTTAGTGGGAATGGAAACTTAATGTAACCCTTCAAAGATTACTTTCAGCGAGTCAGAGCTCTGGCATGTTCCAGCAACTGCTATAAAAGGATGTGTGTATAATGGAGGAATGCTGCAGAGGGCAGATGTAAAAGGAAGCAACTTTTAGTGTGAGAAAGGAGAAAGGGGAATCAAGGGAAGTTCACCTATTTGGAGGGGTTTGAGAGGGAATGCCAGGTTTTCAAAGCAGTCCTGTTTTGTGCTCTGTGAGCAGGAGGCTGGTGGCTGGTGGCGAAGCGGGAGCCTTCTTGACGGGCTGTAACACAAGGCTGGGCAGCGCCTGGAGCTGTTGCTGTGGCTCTGAACCGGGAGGGGAGCTGCGAACAGCCTCCCGTCTAGCATTAAAGGAATTTCTTTCTGGTATGATAACTTCAGCCAGAGTACAGCAGCGCACATAATCCTTTTGGCTACAGCGTTAATGGCATTCTCTTTATTTTTTTTTTCTTTTCTTTTCTTTTTTTTTTTTTTTTTAACTTTTAAGCTCCTGCTCAAAGTCATCAGGAAAATAAAGTGATCCTCTAGATTTACTTTGTGTTCTTGCAGAATGCACTACTTGTGGAAAGGTTTGATGCAGATTAAATTGCATATTTCAGGAGAATGAGTTTTGTTCATTTAAATAGTCTGCTGGCTTAAAGGAAAAAGAAGTATAGGCTGTTTAGTTTTCTTCTGTTGTTTGTATACTCTCTGTAACAAACTTGGTTTGTTTCTTCTTGGGGTTTTTTTTAATTATCATAGACTTAAAGAAAAAACTGCTTAGAACCTCTGTATTCTCATTTTTAATATAATTATTTCTTTAAGTCTTTCAATTAAATAACTTTTTATAATCTCAGAATCCTCTTCAAAAAGCAGTATGCTACATTTGAAACTAACATAGAGCAAATTTACCTGGAAGCTTCTGTAGTAAATCACTTCAGAGGCTGTATGTGTTGAAACCTCAAAAGTAATTTATTTAACAGCAGCTTTCTGATGATAGTTTTGAACAAAATGTTGTCTTTCTAATTGTTTTCACAGATTTTAATTAAAAATAAAAAAGCATGCTCTGCAAAGCTAGTTCAGCATCTGATTTCCATAACTAGCTTAAATTTGAAAAACTTGATAGAGAAATTGAATTATGTTTTTCTGCTGGCTGGCAGAGATTCACAGAGCATGTTCTTTTGTGATGATTAAATTAATACATTAAATGTAGAAGACCAATATATAAAGCTTTTGTATATCTTGGAATATTAGCAGTTCCTTTTACGTTTTAATACCTACATTAAGATTTATTTTAGATTATTGTTATTGAGCTTCTTTTGAAAATATACTTTCCTGGCCGTGTGTGCTCTTGCCTTTCTGGGTAAGAGGGTAACTTTGCTTTTTGATCATTCAGACATCTGACAGCCTGGAAAGAGAAAGAAGAGTGTCAACAATTCAAACTCCGCTCTGCTCCAACAGGAGCTACGTTACAAAGATTGTTTTAATATATGTTAAATTTGCTCATGCTCGTAACTGGAAGGACAAAAGTCAAGATTTTTTCTGTGGCCAATGGCAGTTGCTTAGGGATAGCTGGGAGATGAACTATAATTTCTTAAACATTAAATCCCTGAAAGCTCAAAACGAATTGAAACCAAAAGCAAAGTCAAAACCAACCAACCAACCAGACAAAATCCGACCAGCCCCCACCAAACAACCTATAGAAAATGTTAAAAGTAGTCTTCAAAATAGTGCACGTGACTAACCTGTTTTGTTGTGATCATCCTCCTCGCCTTCTCAGTCCGCCCCTCCCAGCGTGGTTTTGTTTAGAGATTAAGACGTGGTGTAACAGCTGATAAAATCACTGGGACGTGGGCCCTTCTCTGTGTCTAATACGGAAACGTCCTAGTTGTGATGAGAGGAGGTGCTGAGGTATAGCAGGCCCATAACTGGCTATATTATGTAGTTAACTTGTGAATTATGGAGATGAATAGTAAAAGTAAAGTCCAGAAAACTTCTGCCAAAATTATTCTGGCCCGAAGGTGTCCTGTGACGTGTCAGACTCAGGGAGTCAATGACAAATTAGTTTCAAACTGTCCTGAAATAATTGTTCTGCTGCCTTGTACCTAGCAGATGTAACCACTGAGCTAGGTCTCCTATTTGTTAGTGCTATTTGAGCTTTGGTAGCCACGTGCTACTGGATTTGTTGTATGAGAGGCTGATGAGTAGTGTTTCTCTCTCAGTTATAGCATCATAACTAAGCCCATGTTGGTGATTAACTATCGGTTATCGTGTGGCTCGTGGGATTCGTGGCTCTGGGTGGCAATCCAAAGGATGCTGGTTCTTTGCAGAACTTCTTTAGAGGTTTGTGTGCAAGAGACATCCCTGTTACACTGTGACTCCAGAAGTGGGATGCCCGCAGGTCAGTAGAACAGAGGATCGGAACCTAAAGGAGCCCTTTGAGTTAGGGCTTCAGTGGCTGATCTTGTGAAAGAGAGATTGATTAGAAGCAATGTGTGGGTATTAAGAATACAGTACATTAATGACTTAATTCTTTGCTGTGTTCCTTTCTGCCATTGAAAATGGCAGAGGCTTTAGTAGAAGGCTTTAGAAGAGGCTTTAGAAGAAGGAGACAAAGCATGCAGCTCTTCATCTTCTGAAGAGAGCTGTGAGGTATTCCTCCTGCCTAGCACCCAAATCAGCTGAATAAAATTTGAGATGGTGGTAGTAAAAGGAGAAAAAATAAAGAATTAGTTCTCGCTGTTCTTGCCAACTGCTAGAGGCATCTGGACAAATTTGTAAATTGGCCTAATTTCTTGGGGTTCTTCTTGTGGTTCTCCCTACCCTCCCTGCCCTGCTGGGAAAGGGAAGGAGATCATTTCTGTCTGCAAGTGGCCCGAAAATTATTCTTCATTTGGCTGCTACTGCGAGGCATTTGTTTGGGGCCGGCCTCCCAGTCTGACCCAACTGTAGCTCTCACAGTAAGACGTGATACACTAAGTAAGAGCGTGGCACCGTGGCTGCCTCGTGTGGCTTGTTGTGACTTTATCAACCTCCTGCCTTGCTCTTGTCCTGCTTCCCTGGTGGGTCAGGGCCAGTGCAAGCTCTGAAGACTGACTCGCCGTGGGGTTGCGCCAGGAGTTCCTCTTCCGCCGAGATATAGATACCCCCACCTTGGTTTGGTGTGTTTTCTAAATGTTGCCTGGCCAGTGGGGTGGGGTGGGGTCTGGGCAGTGGGTATACTGGTGGCCTGTGAGTGGTGACTGGGCCATGGACGTGCTCCAGCATGATCACGTATGGCTCCGTTTTTCCCTGATAATTAATTTAATAATGCATTTTTTTCATAGTTCTTTCTCTCTGCTCACATGTATGCACGCCGAAATAAATCCTCCATGCAAACTTTCTCACACAAACAAAAGCAAAGCTGCCCAAAACATAGCACCAAAAGCAAAACAGAGCCCTGTAAGCTAACTAAACTCTATTTGTATAATTTTTTTTTCTGGCTGGAAGGAACAAATTTCCTTGTATAAATCTTATGTTCTAGTATTTTTTTGCCGTATACTGTGGTTTTGGGGCCAACATATATACTTAGATAAATATTGCAAATGCCAGATGTCAGCACATGCTGGGTAAGTGCTTAATAATCATGAAACCAAGAGCCCTTGGTCTATCCCAGCGGAAAGCGGTGTGATAAAGGAGACTTCTGCAAACAAAGCGGTAGTGAAGGCATTCCTCCAGGGAAAGGCAGAGGATATGGGAGTTAATCAAATTTGCCTTAAGTCTAAAGGAAGTCTTTTTATATTTTCAGTATGCCCTGACCTTTTCAATTGCTCGTTACATGGGCTGTTCTTGTCCACTGGGTGTCTCTCATCCCTGGCTCTGATCACAGGCAGCCTTTGGTTGTGTGAGAGCACACCGTGTTCACAGAGAGAAGTGTAATTTTGTAAACAATAGCTTTCTGCAATTTATTGACTACTTCTCAAACAAAATAAACCTAAAAATTGAGAGTAAAAAAACCCAAGAGGTGAGTTGGAATTGTGTACTGTGCTTTTCATCTATGACATTATTCTGAAGTGGTTCTCTTGTCATCAGTACATGCCTTACGTGTCTTTACATTAAGTGTGCCTTAGGCGTTTTACAGTTACAGTTAAGAATTAAAACAGCAGTGACTGTACGTTGAGGGTGATCTGATGAAGCAGTTTTCCTTCTCTTTCACTACTGCTTGATGTGCCAGAGGATTTGAAATGGAGCTTCTTCATTCAGACATAATTTTTGCTTTACACTTAATTGTTTTTCTCCAGTTCTTTTGTTGCACTTGAAGAACACCGTCAGCTACTGTTCAAAGCAGCTCTTACCAGCTCTTCTTTGCCTTCTGAAGATACTTCTGCCAAAAAAAAATTCAGCAGGAAGGTGCTGCTACCTGGTGTAAGGAGCCCCTTGGGGTGTTGTAGAACCCCAGGGATCTGCAGGCACGCCACGGGTCACAGCCCTGGCACTTGCACAGGACTCTTCCTCCCTGGTGCAAAAGTAATAGTTTGCAATAGAAACAAAACAATACAAAAAAACCCACTCATGTAAAGGCATGTCTCCATGGATGAAGATCCCAGGTAAATATTTACCTTTGAGAAGAGGTGATGCAGCGTTACCACATTTGTGTAATAGCATTTCTGTAACTATTACTACAGATACTGCAGCATTCCCTGTAGCTATTACTATAGAAAGGCAGTGTGGGGAAGAATCAGGCCCTCCATTTCAGTTCAGAGGCATACTGAGCTTTGTTGAAGAGGGAAGGAAAGAATCTGAACTTGGATTCAAGCGCTGTGTCTTGATTGACATTGGCTTTATCTCTAACTTGACTCCAAAGATACTGCTAATATTATGAATGTCAAAGTTTGTAGCCTGTTTCCATCCTTTCTCATTTTAAACTTGCTTAGCAAGGAAGCATTTGCCCGTCTTGGAAAAAGAGAAGATGATACCCTCCTTGGGTCAGTAAAGGCCCTGGCTGCTTTAAAACAATTGTTGCATTCTTCTCTCCCTCTTCTTTTCCTAGTATTTATTTTTGGCTCAACCACTTCCTTCTGTTTTTCTGTCGTTAAGAATAAAAAAAAAGGCTTGGCTTTGGAACCTGCAAGTTCCATCGAAGTACTGAAATCTACCACAGAAGTTGTCTGTCAGTGGGCAGAACAAAACTCCTGAAGCTTATGTATTCTCCAAAAATAGCTATTTAAATTGTTCTTTTTTCATTCTAGAGTGCTCCACAAGATTCAGAATTAGGCCAACCTCCTGGTAATGGGCACGGTTTGAAAAGGAGTCCTCAGGAAAACAGCGTAGAAAGGTCTGGAGGTCAGGACATCTCCAATCTTCTTCCTGCTGCTGTGCAACTGGCTGAGAGCATATCCCCATCAATTCCAGGACCTACAAGGTAAGAAATGAAGTTTCTTCCTGTGGATAGAATTGAAGCCCTGCTGCTGTTGATAGCTGGGGCTGTTCGTTAAGTTTCTTTTCCTGTGTTTCTCAAAATCTATCTTGTGTGATTTTCCCAATCTGTCATCCTGATGGATGATGATGATCATGCAGTCTTCAAAATAACCTGACAAAACATGACTACTTACTGTTTACCAAACTGACTTTCTCCCCTTACTGCATAACTATAAACTCCAGCTGTTGTAGTAACCCTTGACCTAAACTTCCCATGCTTTTTGCTCATACTAATAAACTCTCATCTGAGACAGAAAAACATTGAAGAATCTTTTGTAGTCATATATGATTGTGAAGTAAGACGTCATTGTTTACAATTGCAAAATGCCACGCTCGGCTCTGTGTAACGAGCCTACTAAAAAGTGCCAACCCAGCTAATATTTATTAGCATCACACTGTTCTAAATGTCTTAAAATTCACCTGATTAAATAAATAGGACCACTTTCAGAGTTCAGGTATTCTTCAGTGCTATTAAGGATGGCAGAAGGTAGCGTAATCTGGATTTTATTAAATATCTCAAAGGGAATATTTTATCTGAGTATTTTATCTTAATACTTTTTACTTGAATACTTGAATTCTCCCACGCTACTAGGGTTTTCATCTGCTGCAATGAAGAAATTATCTAATACCAGTGTGATTTTAACGTGGGGCTCAATACTTTCCAGATCATCAATGTTACTTGCGATAGAATGATAAATACAACTTAGAAGGAGTAGCAGTAACTTGCTGATCCATGTGTAGGATTTTTAGGCCATGGGCACTTTTCAAAGTGTTTTCATTCATTTTCTTTAAGATTGGAGAATTCACTGCGGAAAGATTTGGCACATCCTTTTCAAGTAGAGTATGTGTGATTTGGGCCCTTTTCTGTTTCCGACAAGCCTGGCTACCAGGCTTCTGATTGCCACAGTCTTTGAAAGATGTAAACCTGAGAAATGAAAAACAAGAACAAACAGCAGTCAAGTAAAATATTTCAAAAGCTGTTAAGTTGATGCTATCCCAGGCAATAAACCTGGGCAATAAACCCTTCTTCTCCCTTAATAAGAAATTATGAAGATTAAGCATTTCTTTAGCAAGAGGGTGGTCAAACACTGGAACAGGCTTCCTAGAGAGGTGGTCAATGCCCCGAGCCTGTCAGTGTTTAAGAGGCATTTGGACAATGCCCTTAATAATATGCTTTAATTTTTGGTCAGTCCTGAAGTGGTCAGGCAGTGGGACTAGATGATCATGGTAGGTCTCGTCTCGTCTCGTCTCGTCTCGTCTCGTCTCTTCTCTTCTCTTCTCTTCTCTTCTCTTCTCTTCTCTTCTCTTCTCTTCTCTTCTCTTCTCTTCTCTTCTCCTCTCTTCTCCTCTCCTCTCCTCTCCTCTCCTCTCCTCTCCTCTTAATTATTGATATCATGCAACAGTTAGTGGCAGTTTAAGTCCAAATGCAGGTATTAAGTAAGATCATAATTAGCCACATCAGGGAAACTGGAGACATGACATAATCTGAAAAGATTTACCAAGGAAAAGCAGCTTACTTTCTGGAAGAGTGAGTTTGGCTGTGCTATGGAGCTCCTACAGTTCAGTAGGCTGTGGTACTTCAGCACACACACAGGAAGGTATTTACTATTAATTCTATTTCTTCTGACTGCCACTAGCACATCTTAATTATCTACTGAAAATAATAAAGTCTGAGCAAGACTAAGATGGCAAAGTCAATATACAATCATAAAGATATTTAGGCTTGAAGTTTAAAGTGATGAAAGGTTGCACTTCTTTCCTAGAGATGTATATTTCTTTTCTAATGTGCCATGACTTTACTATCTAGCACCAGGTGTATACTGAAACAGCTCTTCCTTGGATTAGTTCCTCACGTCTTTGAGAGTGTCTCTCCGTTTTCATGTCAAATGAGGAATGCCCTAGATGTCATTCACACTAGTTAGAAAAAATTGAGTTTGAAGTTGTGATGTAAACTTGGACAGGGTGAGAATTTTAGGTGCATATTTTGTTTGTTTGTTTGTTATTTCAGTTAACAAATACTACAGGTATCCTCTAGCTTCTAGTTTCTCTCAGCAGTATTGTGCATGATCACTATACTGTGTATGTGTGTAATGCTGTCCTCACTGAAAAAAATATAAATTTCTTGTAAGCTACTTAAAACGTGATGCATTCTGATTTGTGACAGTAAAATAGTAATTTTCTGCTATTCTTGTCAGTATTCAGGTTATATTATGGGAAGGGGGAAAAAGTGAGAGAAGAAATTATGAGTATTACTAACAGCTGGATTTTATAATAGGCCTATCATGACTAACATTTCTGAAAATTAGAGTTGTTTGTGAAACTGCAAAAAGACAGGTATTAGACTGTGTTCTTAGAACTGCAACACCCGTACACCCTCCGACTGACGGCATTTGTACCAGCATCCACCTGATACAGTGTTTGTGCCAACTGCTAAGACCTGCCTTACGTACTGCCTCTGTCCTGTGAATGAAGCAGCAGCAGAACTCACCTCAGAGGACTTGAATTGTATATTTTCTTCTTCTTTCTCAGAAAGCATCTCTGTACAATTACTTTCTCGTCCACATTTTAAGGAAGATCTATATTCACACCTTTCTCCAATGGCTGCCTATAAAGACCCTTCTAACTAGCTACCAGGACACTGGTGGGGACAGTACCACAGTGAAACACTCAAAATGGAAAACGTGCTTTCGACTCCCTGCCCTAACACAACCTCCCACCTTATCAAAGCAACTAATCTCTCTGAATTGTATTTTCTGCACCTGCAAAATGGGTATAGAATATAAATGGTGTAGTATGTTAAAGAGTAAGAGACTCTTAGATGTTGCCAGAAAGCAGCAGGAAGTATGCAGAGACTTAAACTTTCTGACATTCTTGCTCCGTTCATTTGTGGAAACATAAGGAACTTAGGTACACAAAAACAGCAGGGACCCACCTAAGAGCCCCGAGGAAGTAGCTCTCCATCGCTTCTGTGATGTTTGGTTCATTTTTAAAGTTCAGAATACATAAAATCAAGGAGGGGACTTTGGGAGAGGGCAGTTTGTTTTACCCTGGTCAGCAGTATCTTCCTCTACTTCTGCCTTCAAGAAAAAAAAGGAGTGGGAAAATCAGATCAAGAAGCCGGGAATGAAGCTGTATTCATCCACGCAGCAGATTTTTTCACTCTCACCCAAGCATCTGGTGGAAACCACTCTTGATTAAATGTGTGTGCAGGCACAGGTAGGAAAGAAAAGGGATGAAAATTTTCGGGGGGGTTTGGTGGTGTGAAGAAGAAAGCTTCAGCTTCAAGTTTCTCTAGTCACTCAGATATGGGAGACCATTTAATACAGCCTGCAGACAGATCTGTGTCATCGTCGGTACTGGAAGGACATGTTAAACTTCTCTGAGTCTCATCACCTGAATATTTGACCTGAGACTTGTAGAATTTCTCATCGGTCTCACGTCTTCATATGGGTGGACCTTTGTATCTTCATTCTGTGGGCAAAGTTGGGCAGTCCTGCCATTGAAAATGGCCTTTGTGGGAAACAAAGCTATAAGGTCTTGGCTGAAGACATCACCATGGATTTTCACACAACAAGAAACACTGGTGGAGTCTCCTTTGAGAATGCAGAAGTCTACTAACCGTGTTCCAAAACTGATAAGCAAGTTCTGTTCTTTCATTTGTTTGGTGACTTTGGTGTGGCAGAATTTAACCCTCAAATTATCGTATCCATGCTATTCTTTTTCAAAACCTGCTGTTCTTTGTAGTGGTGCTTTAGCATACTGTAGACTCAGAACAGCAGCTTTTCAATATACTTATTTTTTAATCTCAAAGTAGCAAGTATCTCTCTGCTTCCTACAGTAGTGATGGTAGAGGTAACTGGTTAATAGGGTCTGATCTGAAGCCAGAAGTCCTCCCACAAGGATGTGGGCCAGATAATTCTCTCTGTGGGTCTGGATTTTAGTGGAGGCACAATTCCAGGCTCCGGCTATAAGCAGGTACAGAAGTATTAAGCATGAATGGAAAAATAACAAACACTGGCTGAGGAGCGGTGTGTGATGGTTTACATTAGCGTCAGCAATTCTTGCGTGCGGCCTTTTGGAAGACTCCATTAACTGAAGGAGCAAGTAGTTACACACTGATGTGGTTTGAAACAATGGACTGAGTACAGCTAATTAACACAAGGCTACGCTGTCACCCACCCAGCACATGAAGCTGTCCAAACTGGTGGTAGCATGGGCCAGCGGTAGTAACGGAGACTGTGGGGTGGGGTCTCTTATCTTGGGGCTTGAATATTTGTGGTTTGGCTGCAGCAAGTGCAGTCTTGTGGGGTTTTCTGGTTGGTTTGTTTTGGTTGGTTTTTTTAATATAAGCATAGGCATTATATACTCTTCTGTGACTAGTTTGCGTTTTTTAAAATGCATTGCTCACAAATGGCATCGCTGCAGCTGTTTAGGGGTTCCTTTTCAAAGCGTGATTACCGAGAACACTTCGACTTACATTCTAAGCTAAAACAGCTTTACGCTTCAGCGTGCAAAATTATGACTCTGGTGAGATGAATGTTACAGGGATGAGTCAGCTTGGAGGGATTCACAAGATTCTTGTATCAGGAAACATATTAGATGGGCAGGGGCTCAGGCAATTACTTTTTATTTAGCCTTACTCCTGAGACTGCTGGCACACGCCTGTTTTGGGTGGCTTCTAAGTTATATCCTGCCAAAATAGAAACGAAGACAATAAACGGAAAAATCTTTGAAGTTTCAGATTCCAGGCTGTTTATTTTTAACTCGCTCCCGTATGCTGCTTTAAATGCATCTTTTCCACCCTGAAGTGAACTCTTACAGTCTTAAGAGCATATGACTGACCTGCCATCTTCGGATGGAGTATCTCTGTGTGGAAAACTACCACGTTTGCTTTTTTCCAGTCTTCTGGGTGGCTTTCTTCCATCCTCCACAAGTTCTCAAAAATTGTTTCAGTCGCTTTTAAATTCTTATGTTTTGTAATTCAAAATGTTTCTGACTCTTATTTTAAAATACTCTGTTTTGGTGCATTTTTTTTTTACCTGTTTCTCACTAGTCCTCTCACTAGTCCTGTATGCTGAAAAGTACCACTGTCAGCAATCGATCTGTAAACTTTCCACGTGAAATAAAAATGCTGAAGAACTAGGATAGATAGCAAGCCTGAGGCTTTGCATTGGTGCCTGCGCGAGATGTAACCGTGCCTTTCTCCTGGTGCACGCACAGAGGAGAACGCCTGGGGAATCCTTAGCTGGACAACTTTTTCCAGGAGGTTTAGCGAGAAGCAGATAGAGTGATTGAAAAGGTACACACCCAGCAGTAGTTCAGGGGAATAAGCACTCCTCCTGGATGGACTTGGCTGCTCTCCCAGCCGGAGTGCTGCGCACAGATCCTGTGGGACCCACCGAGCCGCTGCAGAGTGACAAGCTGAAGCTGCCACACATCCTGCAGGACCGGCCATTCAGTGCCATGCTTCCTGCTGGCTCTCCGGATATCTCGGATGGAGACCAGGAGCCGGCTGTGGAACTGGAACTGAAGATCTGGCCGTGTTTGCTTGCTGCAGCAGTAGTACAGCTGACTTTTTTTAATGTTAGAATAATTTAGTTCGGTCATACTTAAAATATTGCAGGCCCCTTGTTCCTGTGTATGGAACAAGGAGGTGAAAAGTGATTGGGGGTGGGGGGAGAAGGGCAGGACAGTTCCCAGGAGGATCTTATAGATCATTATTCCTGCTTCACTTTTTCCTGAAAGCTTAGATATACAGGGAGGGTGGAGGAAGCTGGCTGCTGTTTGCAGCCCTTTAGCGATGATGGATTTCTCATGTGCTTGTTTACACCGAAAAGTTCAGATAGTGAGTTGTTCTGCCTCTAAAACTCTGACTTTTTTTTTTTTTTTTTAAAGGGAATGTGGAAATTATTTCCATGTTCCTAATTAACTTTCAGGATCTCTTAGGGACAGATTAAAGTGCAGGATTCTTTAAGTTAACTCAAATTCTCCAGTACAGTGTGTCCAAATGTGCATGTAAACTCAAAATGTAGATGCTGATCTCTCATGTGTCAGGAGAAACGGAACAGAAAGATTTGAGAAGCAGCTATACGTGTGCCATGGTTGCAGAGGTGGCTCTGCCATCTATCCCCTCCAGTGCTTTCTAAATTCATCCTCAGATTTCAGGCTCTTATACGCCTGGGAATATCATCACTCGGCTCAGAGTTACATCACCGTATGTGACCTCTGGGTTTCACGGGCTTCAGCACTTGGTGTTTTTCCCTCACAAGTGTGACTGGGTTGGAAAGGCTGCCTGTTCTTTCGACAACTACTGCACATTTTAGGAGGAAAGCAAAGGAATAAGAAAAGGAAATTTTAAATGATCTATGATTTTCTGTTGCTGGATCGTTATTTCTTGTTGTTTATCGAGTAAGCTTAACATCTTTGGGCATCTCTACCCTCCCACCCCTCCAGACACAGCCCTGCAGATAGTAAATGCCAGAGAGCCTTTGTCTGGCTGCTGCTGGTTTTATCTTCTGTCCCCTTACCTTTGCTGCGGATGCCAAAACAGAGCGATGGAAGTTGCGACTTCAAGTGTTAATAGCTCCATTGGGTGTGGCTCTTAATCCAGCAGTATTTACGGGAGATGCACCGTAAATCATTGATTTCTTAACATCCTTTGTAGCTTCACACCCTAAACACAAACCAGGCAGTGCTGTCCTAATAAACATTTTAGTAACTGGGCAGTACTCTTAAATTGTTCCAGGATAATTTGAACTTGCCACAATATATTCTGAAGGTGGAAGAGCTTAACTACAGGTATTAAAAATTAATTGGTAAATTTGCAACGTCCTTCCAAACAAGCAATTTCTCAGTAATTATTTATGCAAAACAAACACTTTAGACATACAAAGATTTAACTCATTGTTATTTGATGCTGCAACTGGAAGGATAACATTCATATGGTCAGTATGTTAAGGCCTTGAACTTGCAAATCCTTAATTGTGTGCTTAAATTCTAAGACAAAGGAAGAGTTTCCTTTGATAACTCGAGTGCAGTGGGACGCTTGCACATTTCAAGTTACATACGCAGCTAGGTCTTTGCATGGCTGCATTTTCTTTTTTTTTTCAACATATCATCAATTAAGTGCAGCAATTATCCCTAGCAAAATTACTCTTTCTCCCCTAAGCGCTACACGAACTGCGAAGGACTCTAATGTTCTTTCCTGCTTTGTCATTTGCATGTTTTGTTTTAAATATTACCCTACAGTATGAATTTTTCCCTTAATTGTATCAAGCTAATTCAGATTACAAACAAAAGAGATCAAGAGAATAGTGGGAGACACATCTCACAATAGAGAACGTGTTTTATTTTCCTGTGTTTAAAAAAACCCAACTTTTAGGGTCATAGCTTTGTTGATCATATTGAATGGGTTGTCTGAAAATACATGCTCCCTGCAGGTAATTATTGATTCCCAATAGATTTTCATGTAGATTGGGTTTTACTCAGGGGAATTATCTTCAGCATGTGGTGTCATTTCCCTATAGTGTTATTCCCTTTAAAAAGAGTGGAAGATAATGGGACTAGGGGTGACCTGAAGAGGTCATCTAGTCCATCCTCCTGCCCTAAAGCAGGATCAACTGTGCTTAAGTCATTCCCAACAGATGTTTGGCTAACCCCAGCAGCGTCTTGCAGACAGAAAAGCAAGATTACAAAAAATGAAAAGGAAGATGTAGGATATGTTCCCTATATAGTTTTCCTGGTTACCTACATCAGAAGGAAAAACATAAATGGAGATATCCAAACAGGTCAGTCTGGACGTAGCTTATTATGATTGGAATCTCGAACCTTCCAATTATCTGTTATATCCTGAATAAAACATTGAAGCAGGCTGAAGTAGCACAGACGATGAAGGTGTACTACTTCATTCCAAAAGTTAGGGTTTAAGTTGCTGTCACAGCACGTGCCAGCACTGTCATTTTCATTCTGTTCAGCATACATTAATTACAAAGTTGTCCCGATTCCTTCATCTACTCTTGAGTAAAATGAACAGGTTTTCAGCATTACTGAATACCAGAAAAATGGTTTAAGTTGATTCAGAATGCTGCATAGCCTAGTTCATAGGATTGTCCTCTGCCCTTGAACCTGCTAAGTCACTACTATGACTCTTTATGAAGTTGCTACCAGCATGGCAGTAGACAGTTCATGGTTTCAGCGATTGTATTCAAATAAAGTTAACGACTTCAAACACGTTTGGGGCTGTTTCATATTTAATAGCTGCAAATAGAAGTCTAATGTAATAAAGAAGTCATATCTGTAAAGATCTTGGAGAAATTTCAGTCAGCCGAAATCTGTGAAATGCAAGTATATAGTGATGTATGGACTGTATGATGAACATTACTCATGCTTCTATCCCAGATTTATTACCGTGCCTTTCCTAACTCAGTTGACACATGGGATTAACAAGGAGTAAAGAATCAGAGGTTAAAGATAAGTGATAAGGAGAAACTGAAATTGTAGGTGGTGTTTTCTACTTTTTCCAACACTCAGTTTCACAGAGGTTAAAAGACCTCACACAACCCCCAACCTGCACCCACATTTGTCCCTCCCCTGAACACCATACCTCTGACAGGAGCATGCTTCCAGGTTGAAGACCCTGGGCACACAACTGCTAATGAGCGATTTAATCAGTAGTAAGGTAAACCTGCAACAAGAACAAAAAGCTGGAATGGCAATTGACTCCCACTTTTCCATCCCCTCCCCAATTCAGTGTTGTGGTTTCTGCCCCTCCTCTCCTAATGAAAAGTCCCTTAATGCAAAATTAATGTCAAATGGTAAAGTCTGTTCCCTCCTTAGGGAAAGGCTCCTGGCACCTCCTTGTTTGCTCATGTCCCATCGTGCCCCGTGTTGTCAATGATCCAACAAATACCAGATATTGCATTGCCACCTGTGTTGTTCCCAGTGTCAGTTTTATATGGATAGGTGTTTTCCAGGTGCTAGGAAAAGAAAAAATTGGGGCAAAAGAATTTTTAAAAGTTTAAATAAAATGTGTTGGTGTTATAAATTAAATGTACAAACTGATGCCAAGCATTGCTGAAACTTGGTTAAACTATAAATTAATTGTACGGTAGAGATATTGTACCTTAGGTTTGAGGCTTACCCTAAACATAGGCAAATTTCAGTAGCTTTTTAAAGAGTAGTTCATTTTCCGTTGTAATGACTCTGAAGAAGGTTTTTAGGGTCTAAGGCTCATGTTCAGTTTTATGTGCAGCCCTCTCATAAAGAAGTTGTTGCATTGGGTAATCCTCTGTGTAAGGAGGGGTTCTGACCCCACCTGGAAGCGCATTTTGTGTACTGTAGCACAGCCCAAGAGCTTCGGTGCTGCTTCAACAGTTACTGAAGGGGAAGTGTTTGTATAAACACAGACCTAAACTGCAGGGACCCGAGAGCTCATCACTGACTCACTTTTCAGTCAAATATTTTGTGTGGGCGGAGAAGAGGAGAGAGGCTTCTCAGATTTCTGGAGATTACTGAAAATCCAATCTATGCTCGGCTTTCCAGAAGGTGTTTTAAGCATCTTTTATAACTCCAGTTTGTAGGGCACTTTGAATTTCTGAAATGTAGCACAGCTAAGCTGTGGCAAAGCTTCAGCGATGGGCTCACCATGAGTGACCTTTCTCGCTGCAGCGATGGAACCAGAGCACGCCGCAGTCACACTCACCTCGGAGCATTTGACAATGTGTTTGTTGTCTGTGCATCTTACTTTGGACCGGGGCAGGGGGGAAAGGATTTATTATTTCATGTTAAGTAAATTGTGCCCCAAGCTCCTAGGTACAATTCCATGTTCAGTTTTGAATTGATATTTCACTCCATGTTCCCTAAGGCAATGAAAATATGCTCGGGCTTCCCAGGGGAGGTGAGGGAGACAACAAGGTTAAGCTAGTCTGTCACCTACAAACCTAGGTGTGGAAACCGAGGTCCACACAGTGCATGTGAAAAAATATTAAAAATAACTACCTCTTCTCTGCAGTTAGTGCACCCACATCATCTGCATTTCCATTTCTTTTCTACCTTATCTTTAATGGGTGGGGAGAGAGATCACACAAACGGTTATAGTTTATATGCCCTGAAATTAAACGGTGCAATAAAATGACCTCATAGGGTGTGTATCATTGTATGGCAGGGTGAGACCTTTGACCTCTTGGTGAGAATCAACTCTGCTGATTAGTTGGAGAAAACATTCAACAGATGGGCCCTTCTTAAGCTTCTGCTACACAATAAAAGTATAGCCAGATAACAGAAGTTACTGCAGATTGCACGGCCGTTAGCTTTGCGCAGAGTAGTCTCATAGAAGCAGAATGAAAAACGTTTCTTTGAGGTACTGGTGGTTTTTCCAGTATTTTTGTCACTTTTTCCCCATGTTGCTCCCTTAGATGTGTGTCCCTTCTCCCCACACTTAACTAAGACAGAGTGTGGAATGGTTAAAACGCATGCCATGAGCATGGTGGCTGTCAGTTAAGACTGGGGACATATTTTCCAGAGTAACGAGCATTTAAGTCACTGTGATGCGTGTCTGATGGTTTTGTCTGGTGGTCTGAAAGCAGATTATGAGCTTCTCAGTGCATGTACTGCATGGCTTTGAAACACCAGTGGCACAAATTGTTTTTCTTCTTTGCTTCATATTCTTTGCTTCTTTATTGACATGAAACAAATAAACATTTCCATTGTTGGCAGCGTCAGTAATGAAGGCAGCAGTAGCTACAGTGCTGAAGATTTATCCAATCCGAATTCAAGCATGGCGTCTTCAGAGGTGACAGGACAGAACACTAACTTGCAAGAGCAAGGAGGACAAGCAGACTCTCATTTCTTAAAGCAGGCTGCGGAAGCAAGAGGGAGAAGTCTGCCTGTCTCAATGCCTTTGGCAGACGGTGCCAAAGAACACGCCAGAGCAGATCTCACAAGCAGCAATGACAAGTTACCAACCTCAAATTGCAATGAAGCAGTGCCATCACCAGGTCCAGCAAATGACAAAGAAGAGGGAGTAACACACGCCGAATCTGCGGACAGAGGCCCACAATGTGACAATGTTGCTGCCACTTCTATGGAAAACAGTGAGAATGATCCCAGAAACCCAAGCCTAGAGCCCAGCCCTCCTGCAGCAATTACAGAACTGCAAGGAGCCACACAAATGAGTTTGAGTGAATTAGGCTCGGTCTGGCAGAGTGAACAGCTGGGTGGCATGAGGGAACCACATGTCAGCACGTTTCCCCGGGGTAAAGAAGCAGGAGATTATTTTACTGCTGAGGAGGCCAAGCAGGAGCGAGGAGCTCGGGAAGTAGGTCAGCCCCAGACTGTAATGCAGCAAGGTAGACAGAACACAGATGGTGGAGAGGGTCTGCTAATGAAAAAGGAAACCTTAATCCTAAATTACCCAGCAACACGAGGCTCAGATGGTGAAAAATTTGGAGCAATTGTGAATGCTCAGGGCTTCACTGAGATGAGTGAAGTCTGTAATCTACAGATGGGGGCTGTAACAACAGCTAAAGGGGATGAGGCAAAGCTATCTGGAAGCAAAGGGGAGCAATCAGCAGCTTGTACTTTAATGTCAGAGTTGCCTTCGAACTCTCCAAATCTCTTCCTGATACCAAAGCCTGAAGAGCCTTCGAGGGAATATGTGCCTGGAAATGACTCTCAAGATCCAATGAGGAGCGAAGCAGTGAAAACAGCCCCTGAAAAAAAACAACCCATTTTTCAAAGAGAGCTTCAAAAGGAGGATGAGCTTGTTAGTGCCGAGCATTTCAGTGTGCCTTTATCATTTAAGCAAGAGGAAGAACAAAAATCAGCTGTCATGACTGAAAGCCCAAAAGATGAAGCCAGTAGCAATGAAATTATAAAAGCTGATGATGTGTCTAGAGAAAGCACCACACTTTCTGAAACAGAAAACATTATCAAGCCCACCAAGGAAAATTCCCTGCTAGATAAAAGAGTATTACTGGAAGAAGATGCATTAAGTACTTCTCTGAGCAGATCCACAGAGCTGAATGAAAAGGAAAGTGAGGCGAGGCTAACAGGAGAAAAAAAGGAAATCAGAACAGAGGAGGCACAAGTGACAGAAACCAGTCAATTACCTGAGGGGTCAAGTGGAACAGAAAGACTACTACTGAACTCTGTTAGTAGCTACCACCAGGACATGGAAAACACCCACTTGGGACACAATCCCAAAGAATTCAGTTTTTGTGAAAAGACTTCAACAGGTGACCTAAGGGAAGAAGCTGGGGGAAAGCCTCTGAATTTAGACAGTAACTTTAAATCACCTGGAGACGATTCACAGTCTTTTGGTTGTAAACCTGAACAACTAATGAGTAAAGAGAAAACAGCTGCCACCAATGACCTGGAGAATAAGCTGGTGGCTTCACCCCAGTTTCCAAGGGAAGAATGCCCACTGAGTTTTGATTGCTTTAACACTGAGGCAGAAGACAAAACTTCAGGCCAGCCAGGCTGTAACGGGACTGAAACGGTTTGTTTAGCTGATGCACACAGTTCACCGCTCCTCCACTCTGAGAACAATAATATTAAGCAGAGTAAGCAGGATGAATCCTGGGAAAAGGCTTTTGCTAGAGACACTACATTAGAATCTGAATGCAATACTGAGAGTCAAGAAAAGCCTGAGAGCTATAGCAAATCAGAAGAAAATGCAGAAATGTCCAAATCAAAACTTGAGCTCCAGGGCTTAAATGAGTTGGCAGGGACTGCACAAACTGAGGAGGCCTCACGGGTTTCGGAAACCAAGGAAGAGATCAGTCACATCGCTGAAGAGCCTCGCAGCAATCCAGAGCAAGGACCTGCAGCTGCACAAAGCAGTGCTGTGGATGGTAAAGAAAATGAGGGTTTTCAACAGGGGAAGCACCAAACTGTGGTGAAAAGTTTCATGGAGGACACAGATCTGGCACTGAGAAGTGAATGCAAGTCAGATGCGCTGGTGCAGGCTCAGCGGGAGCAAGTGGCTGCAGAAAGTCACCAGAATTTGCAGATGGCTTGTTCAGAAACCTCCCAGGCTGCAGTCGGTACCTCAGGACTCGCTCCTCGGCAAGTTCACATGGAAGAAGGGGGTGACAAACACATCAGTGACAACAGCTGCCCCTCTGAGAGTGACACGTGCGGCTCTTTGGAGGCCTTGGAGTGCAGTATCAGAGAATTGCAGGAAAATGCAGATGTTCCAACTGCTCTTCCCCAAGCAGAGCAAATGCAGGAGTCCGTGTCTGTTGCTGGTGACTGTGACTGGGTTTCAAATACAGGACTCGAACAACAGAAGCAGCAAAGCAGCCTGACAACTGTCACAGGAGCAGATGATCAGGAACACAAAGAAAGGGCTCTAAAACCTGAACGGCCATTGGACCTAAATAATCACAGCAACATACCAGAAATACCTCTAAACATTTCAAACAACCTTAATAAAGAATCTTCTGTGCTAGGTCCAGCACCGATCCAATGCGACTCTGACACAGGAAAAGAAAAGGGCATGGATAAAAGCGGTGCCGTGGTGTCAGAGGACGGGTGCAGCAGCAAACACGGACAAAATATTTCTGGTGTGACCATGCTTAATTTGCAAGATTGCAATGAGCAAAACAAAACTGATCTCAAGGCAGAAGAAAACTGCCGCAGTAAGCAAAACTCAGACAAGCCCGAGCAGGATAATAATTCTTTGATCTCAGCTAGTCAGCATGAAGCAGCATGTCATACCGATACATTTTCTAAAGAATCTGACAAGAATGAACAGCCAGGCAGCATATGCAGGATAAAGGATAATGCTGGTGAAAGCCGTGCTGCTGCTATAAATGCTCTTCCAGGGACACAGAATTCAGCAAGTGCCACTAACATATCACAGGCTTTGCCAAGTGATACAGAAATAGCACATGCTTCTGATAATTCTGAGAAAAATGATCCTCAAATATGTCATCCAGAAACTCCAGGGAAAATGCCATTAATGGCAAAAAAGTCAGAAAAGATTGAAGGTCTGACTGCTAATGGGGAAATCATCCGGAAAGATGGAAACATGGAGATAAGTTGTGAGGACAGTGCTTCTGTCACAGAAACAAGCAATATCAAAAGTGATAAAAGTCCAGGGGCACAAGGATCTCCTTCACCATTACGGGCACAGGGGGAAGTAATTCCCACCGATAAGTCATATAAATCCAGCTGCATTCAAAAGACACCAGAGGAGCCTGGTTCTTGTCAAGCAAATTTTACAGCCCTCTCCACAGGGATCTCTGCGCTCAACCATCCCAGCCAGCAACCTGGAAACAATACGGACAACGGTACTGGGGGGGAATTACTAACTAATGAGCTGGAAGTTGTAGCATGCCAAAAAGCCGTAGAAAGTAACTCTAATTTGCAGATTGCTGCAGGTTCTCAGGTGTCTGCGCACTCAGGTCCTTCACCCAGGGTAAGCCCAGGTAAACCTGCACATTCAGAAAACAGCTCTGCGGGGATTATATGTGTGAATGAAAACGATGTTCCAGACCAAAGTTTTCAGTGTGATGGAGACAGAAGTTTAGCCCTGCCAGAGGCTTTAAATGTGGGGCAGAGTACGGGAAACTTATCACAGTTCAGTTCTGAGAAGCTGAAGGAAGAGGTATCTGCAATTAAATCCAAAGAAACAAAAAGTGAGGTAAACTTCAAAGAGCAGCAAAGTGACAGTTCAGCAGAGTCTCTTTTAGCTCTCCCTACTCTAGAAGGGAAGCTGCTGAGCCTTTCATCTGTTGGTAAACAAGAAGGCTGTAATGAGGAAATTGCAACCAATATCTGCGTAGATGACAAGTACGGTGAGATCTTAGAGAAACCTGGGAATTCAGAAAAAATGGAAGAGCTTTCAAAAGAGAATACTAACGTAACCAGGGCAGAGATTTCCAAGCAGTCTGCGGAGAACTCTGGAAGGGAGCATGAGGCTCTGACTTGCAGCTCTCTGGACATTGGCTCCAGCCTCCCAGACTTTAGGGAACATATCAGCCAGATATTTAAAAAAACGGTCCACAGCACACTGAGTGCTGAATTACCCCAGCTTCTGTCTGAAAACCATGCAGGCTTCAAGCAGAGTCCGGTGGCCAAGGACACAGCAGAACCGGGCGGTGCTGAGAACTTTTCAGAATCAAACAAGGCGGGCAAAGGAGCTCCCGAGGGCACCTCAGCAGCCGAGGGGCAAGGGTTGTCTTTAGCTACTGAGACTTCCTGCAAAGCTGCCAAAGGCAAATCCCTGCAAGAAGAAAACACAGTGGCAGAGCTGCCACCAGCAAGTCTCCAGGACATTGAGAAAAATAGGCAGCCCGGTAGCTGTTCAGAAGTGGTCCCTGGGTTGGATGGCGCTACACCCGCTGAACACACTCCGGAAAACCTGCAAAAACCAGAAAAAAACACTGAGCATCCAGAGAGCAGTGAGATGGAAAGGCAGGCAGGCGGGTGTGCTAGTGGCGTTGATCCTGAATCGCTAATAAGCTTAGAGATAAAGAAGCGAGGACCGGCTTCATTTGATGGGGCAGCAGCTGAGAACTTCCCTGCATATTCTGACAGTAAGCAACAACCCACTGTAGCTGCTAGCTCCACAGGCGATGCACAGAAGAGTGACTTAGAAGATGCTGCCACCGCAGAGAGAAATAACTTAATTACAGAGTGTAATGCAGAACCAGTTTCATCTGAAGAGGATGTAAGTCTTCCTACTGAACAGTGCCAGGATCCTAAGCCAAATGAACAGGAGAAGAGTGAGTATGACAACACAGACACTGCCAAGAGCTTCTCTGACATGGCAGCTTCAACGTTTGTCCTGGGAGGATCTTACTATCATGAAAAATTGCCAGACAATTTTAATGTTTCACCTGGGGAAAATCAGGAGACGCACATTCGCAGCGATTTTATGTATGAAATTCAGTCTCAGAATGATACGCAGAGGATACAGGATGATCCAGTAAATAGGAAATGCTTGGAAACATTGGAGAAATCACAAGATGCGCAGGAAGAAAAGGCAGTGACCATGCATGGGTTAATAGATTACTTAAAAAACGAAATAAGCCAGGATGATTGCTTCCAAACTGACTCTAAACTAGAATCTAGCAGCATGACTGAGGGAGATGCAAAAGAGAACAGTGACACAGTGTTAAGCACAGCAAAAACAGGTAACGAAAAAATTGGAGACATCCCTGAGACAGGTACTGCAAGGATGTTAGTCACTGGTGAGGGTGACTTAGCTGTAAACAGGAGCACTGAAGAGCAGGAGACAGACTGGTACAAAAATCACTCTCCAAGCGTTCCTGTGATGGAGCAGGATGAGCACTCTGCATGTACTGATCTCCCTGTTGCTGAAAATCAGCCGAGCACGCTGAATTCAGAACATGAAAGCTCACTTCAGGATGCCAAAAGAAAGCTATCACCGCTTGCGTTAACTGAGCCTGAGGACCTTGACCTCAATGAACTTCAAGACGTGGCCGTGGCAGGATTACCTACGGAAAGGTATTTACTTTAAATTACTATGAAATGGTTGTCAGGACCCTGGGGCTTGGCAGGGGTACAATTTTCAAGGTGGAGACCTATTGTCTGGGCCGTTTGGGAGGGCACGGCACTTACTCTCTTCATAAATTTCTGTTGCTTCTAAATGTGGACTATGTGGAAGAAAATTGAAATAATTTGTAAGGGCAGAGGGGTCCTAAAAGCTGAGGAGCACAGTTCTTACCTGTTCCATCTGCTGGGCCAGATTCCTGCCCTTACCTGTGTGGATTTGCTTACACTTCCCAGTGTTCACATCCCGTAGCCTAAAGTTAGGCAAACAAATAGCGCTTCCTAGCCTTAAGTTAGTAGGCTTTTGCTGAAGTTTTGGTGACCCAGTTAAATGAGACCTGCAGCGTTCACTTGGTGGATTGCAGTATTTAAAAACAAGCCTACAGTATAACCCAATTACTCACACTGTTAGTTGTCTCGGCCTCCCTCTTATCCTCCCGTATAATGTAATTGTATTGACAGTGCCTTTGATCACTGTGTTACTCAGTGTGTCTAATGACGTGGAGTTGTTTCAGATGTGAATTCTTCTTAGCTGGGATTTGGGGAGCCAGAGAGGTGTTGGGTTTTTTTTGTTTTCCAAACCTAGCAGCAACTGCTTTAATAAAGTTAAGACTTTTTTTTTTTGGTGAGTTTCTACTTCGTTCTCTGAATTCTCAGTTTGATGTGCAGTTAATTCAAAAGAATTGTGGTGTCTTAGAACAGGTGCTTTCCCTTTATCTAGTCATGTCACTGCCGCCTCTGTCTCCTCAGCAACTTACTCGCACGCTGTCCCTCTCCTGCCCGGACCAGAGGCCGCAGCTAAAGCTGTAACTGCGAAGGCAAGAGACGACAGCAGAGCAGAAGGGTACAGCGAAAAGCTGAACTGTTTCAGAGAACATCTGCATAGATGGAATCTTCCTAAGTATTATTAAAAAATTAGATGATACTAACTGAACAAGGAAGGAAAATATTTCAGTGCCACATTCCTTAAAGGTTAAAATGATATTGTAAGTGAAAATACCTGAAGTGTTTCTGTTGTGAGGATGTGGGGGAGTTCTTCCTGTTGCATGTCAGGCTGGGATGGAGAGTGAATATGACCTAATTGTGTGAGCAAAATGTACATTAGAAGATTATTAGAAGCATCGGAAGTCTGAACAGCTATATGACTTGCTCTATAAGGATCTGTCTATAAAATGACAAGGAAATTAGACCCTGTTATTTCTCTCTAGCTCCCTTCCTTTCTGTTTCCTTTTATATGATGGGAAGCTTCACAGTGGGTAGCTTTGAAATTACCAAACAAATTACTGGCATGGCCGGGTTCAGAAGCCGTAAGGGACTACGGGGCGGTACGTGCATATGTGGACGCATGTGTTTTATATCAGGGCGGGTATCATACTTTAAATAAATACCTGTGGCAAGCAGGGCAGGGTTCTTGAAACAGCTGCTGGCAATTCACGGGGTAGTTGCTTAATACTTGCGTATGCTTTAGGAATTCATTATCACCTGTTTTTCCAGCGGGAGGGTTTGTATCGGGAGGCAGCTGCTCCCTTTGGACCGCAGCTGTAAGTGGTGTCACACACATAGCGGGTGTCAGGAGGGACTGGCTGTGGAGCCACGCGCGGGTGCGGGGTTGTAACTTAAACACTGGGGACTCTCAGAAGTAGAGAGGAGGAGCCTCTGCTTTTGATCAGGCTCCTTTCTTAGAGGAACAGGCATTTATAATACGAAAGGGATGTGAAATGCATTAGTTGAGCTGGCTGGTCTGTCTTCGGCGGGTCCAACACCAGTCCAGTTTTTCTCTGAGCTTAAAACCCATTTTGTATAGTTGAATTTCAAGCTGTATTCCATACCCTGTGTACTCCAGTCACAACACTTGTTGCTGCAGAGTCGTTTCCAGTTTTTTGTTGCCCTCTAATCATTACAGAGGATAAACTATTAAAACCATGCAAAAAAAGGTGCACATTTCTGAGAGCTGACTGTGGGGATTTGAGCCTGATGGAAAGAACTCCAGGGAGAAAGAATCCTCCTCAGCTCTCAAAATAAATAGTACTAAGAAGTATATTCTATTTAGGAGAAGGAAATGGCATGTTCTGAATTATTTCAGCATTGTTTTCTCCCCCCTCTGCTGCCTCTGTATAGCTCCATCTCTTACAACATCTCTGATGTTGAAACCCCCCTGAACTGTGGGTGAGGGGGCAAAGTTGTGTGATCTGACTCTTAAGTCCCTGTTAGGATTTCTCGCCGTAGAGGAAATAGAGGAAATTCTTTCCTTCGTGACTATGGCACCGGGAGGAGGGTGGTCTTGTGACAAACAGTAGATCCAAGAACTGTCTGCAGTGACTCCTGCCCCCAGCTCCTCTAGGAGTGGGACAGTTGTCAAGTGATAAGGAGAGCCTTTGTGTCTGAAGGCAATAGTACAGCACCAATAACTTGCTGTAAAAACAACAATTATTTCTGGAAAGGAAGTTGTGGGTGAAGCATTAGCTCCACTTCCTTGTGAAGTACAGCTGTGCTATTAGCAGAGGTAGGGAAGGGCTGGATTTTGGCAAACCTGTCTGTCAGCACTGAAAAGGAGTGAAAAATTACCCTTTCTTTAACGGTTTTGACATTTCCATCTCTCTGCCGAATCTGTGACTGAAAACCTGTGTTCGTGATGGTCACATCTGGGCATCAAAATGTCATCCTTCCCACTTACTATTGGGCATCCAGCCGCTCCATTTTACTGTCTGAGTTTTACTTGGAAAGCAAGATCAGCCAGGACTTGAGGGTGCTTTTTATCTCCTTTTGTAATGTCTACACCCATTCATCCTCATTCTTTCATGGAGAGAGAAAGGAGGTTCATGTATGTACAGGAATCCTTATACCTTATGCCACTGAAATGCTCCTGTTTGCATCACCGGCTGTGGCAGACATTGAGCAGAGCATGGAACAAAATTGTAAATGATGGCAAAATTTTAGGGATGTTTAGAGGTGGCGTGGAGTTTTTTGATAACTTCCTGTAATTCAGCTGGCTGCTCCGTGCAAACTGCCATTGTCTCTTGGAAAAAGTGCCAAGGGAGCTTTTTGAAGTGAAGACTGTGAAGTCATTCCCAGATGTGCATCTGTAAGGTACGGAGACCAGATTGCATCATTCCCTGATTTGTTGATTTGGCAAAACGCTCAGCTTGTTCCCAGGCCTTCGGGTGTTCTAGGATTGCGGAGATGCTCGCAGACTGGGCTTGGGGCTGGGCGTGCTGGTGAGGGAAGAGCTCGAGGAGCCGTGAGCACCCTGCAAGCAATGACACTCGTTCTGCAGTAAGATGAGGTTCTCCTCTGCACCCCTCGGCAGAACCGGTTTGCTGCGCAGAGCAGAATGGGCTGTGCCAGCTCCAGTACCCAGCAATACACCCAGTGCCTTCACCTGCCTCAAGAGCAGGAGGGCACCGTGCAGGCTCGGTGCTCCCGGAGCTGCTGATGCTACTGCAGATGGAGTTGACTTCTTCTGGAGCTTATGCTGCAGAAGCAATCCTTATTCCAGCCTCTCTCTGCGGATCAATAGACAAGAGGCAGTGCTTTCATAGCCGTACTCGTGTAGGTGCCCGTTCATTCCCTGTGGTGCCTGAACCTTCCTTGCTGGGTACCTCGACCTGCTCCGCACTACACGAGTGGCACATAAAGGTAGCCGTGAAGGGCGAGCAGGCTGTGGCACTGTGCCGCTTTGGGGACAAATGTTTAGGAACAGTTTTGACCCTGCAAGAAACTCCACCAGGAGGGCCCTTTCCCAGCTATAGCAGCCTATTGTATGTGCTCTCCTATTGCTGCCATTGCTTTTTAGAGAATGGAGAGTTCTGTTGCATTGACTCACATCACTTCTAAATCTAACCAATATTCTTATCTGGAAGTACGCTGAAGCAGTTGGCATGAGCAAAGATACTTGAAAAACATTCTTTACGTCCTATGCATAGGTCAGACAAGATCTCTAAAGGTGGTCCAGACATACTTTTGGATTTGCTTCATGCTTTGTTCTTGCCATCAAAAATTGGCTAGTTCAATAAGTCAGGAAAGAGTGTTCACTCCTTAGTAAATACTGGCTTGGTCTTTTTTGTCTGTATAACAAATACAGCATTAAATATTTTAACAGTCTTGCTGGATGAGGTATGGAATGTAGAACTGCTTTTTAGATCAGTCAAGTGGGTTTTGAGCACTAAGGCTTTGTGTCGTTAGCATCTGAAAACAAGAGTTTGGAGTTAAAAGGACACTTATCAAAACAGTGATTATGCAGCTTTCTTTATGTCCCTAATTTTTTTTAACTTCAAAATTAACTCAGATGCGCAACGGAAGGAAAAAGAGCTGAAGGTGATTTACACATAAATAAAATGCACAAAATTAATCAGGCTATTTGCCTCTCCTGCCCGTCTCCCTTTGCATCTAAATTCTTTCTCTTTATTTCCCTCCCGTCTTACAGTCCTTGTTACCCTCCATAGGTGCAACTTTTCGTACAGTTGTGCTTTTGGAGATGGCAGAAGCTCAGCCTGCAGTCCTTAACTAAATTAACTGCGTGGGGAATTCTGTAGGAATTTTGTCTGTGTGAAGTCTGTGATATTTATTCTGGTATTTTTCTATTCATGGAAGAGTAAAATTGAGATAACTTCACTCTTACTCAACAGACATCTCATATGCTTTCTAAGAAGTGGAAGGGAGTTTTGCCATCTACTCTAATGGATGCCATTGACTGAACTGACCGCGGTTTTAGGCAGCGTCTATGTCAGTGTAAAGTATTTATAAAATGCTGATTTGATAGTATGCCCTGTTGTCCTCAAAGCATATATCAATGGAAAACTAGGTACGTGATAGCATGTTGGTTTATTTTATTTTCATATGCCTCTGCTACACAAAAGTAAATCGTTGCTGGTACTTCTTGCTGTATTGAAAACATTCTGTAACGCTCTTGAGAGCCTTAGCCACATATTCATAAGGTAGGTATTGACATGGGTGATGATACATGAGCTGCTTTTTTCACACATCCTTCTATGTTTCTCAAGAAATTACATTTATTCAATCAAATGTAGGCATTTGCTAAAGAAATTCACCAAGGACGCTGATACTTTGTCCAATGTCGGGACAGGCAGTTCAGCATCAACTTTTGTCTTCTTTTCTCATTAAGTTAAAAATTACTTTCAGATTACTTTTTTTTTTCCTATTAGCTTTCCCCAGATGTATTTTTCAACCTTTCTTCTTCCAAGTAAGCTACCTATTTTCCCAAAATTGTTTTTGCATATCCTACAGATCCCCATAATTTCTCTATTCCAACTCTGTATCTTCTGGCTTCTTGCAAAATCAGATACCACAGAACTAGTTCCACTGTCCCTGTTTCTAATAGAATATGCAAAGTAGGATTAGCCCCAGCTTTGAACCCTGCCGAGGGCAGCTCTAAGAGCAGCAATTACAGACACAGGCATATTCTCCATGACTTGGGATGTGGCTTCCTTCCAGTTTTTTTGGCGTTTTGGCATGCTTGCATTGCACTGGTGCTTCTCAAAATAGACTCCTCTGGAGATGTGTCTGAAGAACCAGAACTCCATGGTACTTGCCTCATCCTTTGCTTTTTGTTTTTCCTCCTGCTATCTTTTATGTTGATGTCCTTGGAGCCTGTCTTACCAATATTGTTCCAGGTATATGGAAGCTCAGGTGTGTATTGTTGACAGCAGGTCGGGCTTAATTAGGTATTGCTATTCCTTGACATTTGGGTACTCGGGAAAAGTCAAAAATTGTTACATGGGTCTGTTTGCACTTTGCTCATCTATACTTCCCTTGACCAGTATTTGACAGGTTAAGTCTTACAGAAGAGTCTCTTTGCCCTATAAGGATCTCTGCATCTCAAATTGCAGTAAGTGAAGAAATGTTAATTGCTCCAATCAAAGGCTTAATTGTTCTGGATTCTCAGATCCCTGTGAAATGCTCAGTGTCACCACTTTGTGCTGTTGTCAAGAACCAGCCCTAGTATGTTATGTTAATCTTGTTCTCCTTGCTGAAATGTGCTTGGGATCTCCTCCCAGACTAAGCATTTCCTCATCAACTCTCCTTTGTTAATCAGGCTTAATCATTCCTCTTCCCTCTCTCCCTGCGCGGCACCTTCCCCGTTCATCCATGGTCCTCAGGAAAATCACCAGCAGTCCAAAAGTGCACCAAGACTCTGCAAGGTCTTTTCCATTTGAATTTCACTAATTTCCTTCCTTTACCTCTTGGTAAGGCAGCTGTGTGAGAAAAGGCTATGGCTGCAGCCTACCCTTAAAGTCAGTAGATGTTGGGCCAAATTCTTTGCTGATATCACTCCAGTGGAGCAGAGAATTTGGCCCCGAGCCTTGAAGAGATCAGCCAGGGAGAATGTGGCACAGTCTGTGATCCTTTTTCACCCAGACCGTCCTAGAAGCGCTATACTCCCACTTATCCTGCTCTGCTTAAATAAGGGGGGTGTCTAATTGTTTCAACTGATAAAAAAATCAAATTAAGAAAATAGGCTGCAGGTAGGCAAGTAAGATTTAAATGATTTGTTGGCCTGAACTACCTGGTGTTTTCCAACGTCAAAGCTGTAAAGCTTGGCTTCTCTTTGTAAATGATGCTCTGAAAAACACGGAGGAGCACTTGCTTCGTGAAACTGAAACTCATCAAACTGCTTTTTTATTCTTTGTCAGCCTGTTTTTCCTAGCTCCTTTGGCTAACGAAACACAAAGAGTGTAATCAATAAAGCCTTTTTTTTTTTTTTTCTTTTAAGGCATTCAAGAGCTTATGTAAAATCTTTGGAATTTGTTAGCATGATAACATTGTTATGCTCTCCTAGCTGATAGAAATATCAAAGCCAGCTAAGAATAACTCTGCAGCAGACGGAGAAGACTGGATTTGTTTCCTGGAATGAAAGCAAAAAGCATGTATGTATTGCTCAGTTTCTAACAACTACGGAAAAAAAATTAGCTGTCATGAAAATAAATGGACACTTAAAACTTCCATCTCCCCTTCTCAACAGAGCCATTAAATGAGTCAAAATGTAGTTAATTCATGCTGAATATTTGAAAATCTCCAAGATTATTCACATCATCCTCTTTTTTTTTTTTTTTCTTTTTTTGAGTGCTGTGATGGTACATGAAACTTCTGTTTCACACAGCATTCTTCAAATCTTGTTCTTCTGGTAGAAACCCCAAATAAAATTGGTTTGCTAGAGAAGTTATCACTGGAATTTGTAAGGCTTCAAGTCTGGCCTAGGGTTTTCTGAAGATCGACCTTATTTATTTGAAAATTTGCAAAATGTCAGTTTCTCATCACTTTGATCCTCCACAGTGCAATGGGTTTAACATTGAACTTTCCTTTATTTGAAAGCAGAAGGTTAAAGTAAAAGTCTGAGAATTTAAAGAGACTGCCATCCCAAAGCCTCGCCAATAAAAATCGCTGGGACTTGCACAACCTAATTTTCAACCACCGCAAATGGTGGTTGCGGGCAATTTGTATGTGGAAAGTAGTGGAAATATGAAGTTCAGGTGTTTGTTACAGAAGCTGCGTGGATACCTCCGCCAAGCTGCGCTGCAGCTAATTGGGTCTGTGGTTTTGCAGAGTGTCTGACTGTGAACCTCTGCTTAGGAAACGCAAGAGAGAAACTCCTCTTTAATTTTAAAAAAAACGGAAGTACGTTGGCTTGGTTTTCGTTGTTGCAAACGGCCTTAAAAATGGGCACTTAGTTTTCACAAAGAACGATTTAAAACCACACACGCACCTTTTCTTACAGATTAGTTGCATGGTGCAGCCTTATTGTTCAGAACAAACATAGGCATTGCTGGTTTGCCTCTTTGTTTTTTGCAAGTTTATCACAAATATTTGTATTTGCCTATAGACAGGGATAATCTTAACGTCACTTTAGAGCTGGAAAAGAGCAAGCCTTGTTTCATGCTTACAGGGACAGACTTGACAGTCTGATCTGAGTTCATCCTGTGTTCTCAAAAAACAAAAAAATGCAAATTTAAAAGAAAAACTGCGTGGGTTGTTTTGTTTTGGGTTTTTGTTTGGTTGGTTGTGGGTTTTTTTTAACATTTATTTAATGTAACATTCTTTCCAAGCCAATTTCATGGGTTTTTCATGGTTTTTTTGAGGGCTGACTCATTTCCCCCCCTCAAGTCCTTTGATTCGGCCAAAGTGACGTGGTTTATGGGAAAACCCCTCAGATGGAATTCACAGGAGCCGGGCAGAGTGGGTCACCACTAGCCGTATGGTGTCCATCCGAGGCTTTCACCAGGTGTCCACCGCAGTCTGAAAGCACCCTGACCATGGAGCACAGCTGCAATGATGAGGTCTCTGACGACATTTCACAAGTCATAGACCAGACCTAAAATGCAACCTAAACTGGTGCCCTGGAATCCAGCGCTTCTGAAGGTACTGAACTTGAGCACCTTTAATTTTTCTGTAATGAAATATCCTATCTTCCTGAGTATAGGATAAAAATCTTGCGCGGCTGAGGTCAATATTCATGTGTTGGTCCTGCAGTTAGGAGTGGTGTGCGATGTGGAAGCTGGGGTGAAGTTTGTGTGTGTGTGTATATATACACCCCCCCACACATACACATATATATATATATATGTTGTGCCTTCCAGCACCACGTGCCTATGTAATATCAGGTAACTACAGTGTCACCACAGGAACTTCATTGTACATGTGTGGTGAACTACTGAGCATTGACAAACTAGAAAGACAATTATTTCTTCTGGGATTTTCTCCACTCCTGAGACTGCAACCTAACTTCTCACATATACCTTAGTTAATATTATTTTCATGGACCCATATAGAAAAGGAAAAAGTGGGGATCCAGCAAAAATAAAATCCTTCACCCAAATGCAAAATACTGGTGTTATTGGAAAACGTTTGGGATCTACATTAAAAAAAACAAAACAAAAACCAAAACAAAAAACAAACAAACAACAAAAAAAACCCAAACAAACAAACAAAAAAACAAAACAAAAAACCAAAACCAACCCCCCCAATATTTGCTTTCTGGCCTTTCCTTGAGGCTAACTGTTCCCTGGGAGCTAGGGAAGGGCCTGGACTCCAGCAGGGCCATCCTGCCGGATGTCTTCTGCTGCCGAGTCCCTCTCATCAGCGTGCTCACCGCTCCTATCCAGCTTTGGCCCTCCGGAGAAATCTTTTGCAAGACTTTCTTTTGTGGCTCTTTGATCTGCGGGCTCCCAGCCTGAGCCAGACAGCCCGTCACTGCAGGCTGCAGCCCCAAATCAGCCCCTCTCCTGTAATTGTCTCCCCAGCCTTGCCGGGAGGTTGCTCCTCTCTTGTTTTCCTGTTGCTTTACAGCTTGTTTCCTCTCTCCTCCCCCAAGCCTTCTATTAACACAGATCAATTAATTCTCACAGGAAAATCGGATAATCAAGTACACCTTAGCACTGTGTTCCTGGAGTTCCTGCGTACCAGTTTTCCCATGTTTAAGTAGCAGAGGGCACTGGGAGGAAAGTGGAAATGTTTTAGCGACAAAGGTGGGTTGAGATTGCTTAGCAGTGGGTGAAAGGGTTTTGGTACAGCAAGAGGCTAATGGATAAACAGGGAGAGGCATGTTATTTCAGCAAAATTACAGTTTCATTCCAAAAATGCTAAATTTGGTTTTGTTAGCAGGAACATAGCTAGTCCGTGTCCACAGCTTTGTGCCAGACTGAAGTGCTGCTTGCAAAGAAAATCAAAATTTCTTTTAATGAATCTTATTCTCTCCGGGGTCTCCCTCCTCCTCAGGGCTGTTGTACCTGCAGAAGCTATTTGTGAAATGGTTTCCAGATGACAAGAGAGTTTAATTCCCCCCTTCAAATGAGAGGGTGGCCGAATGCCTGTACCTGTATCAGAAATCACGGTAACTTTTTCCATGCCTGGTTTCCTGCTGCTTGGGAGGCAGGATTTGTGAGCTGCTCTCCCCAGAAACTTTAACTCGCTGCCTGATCTGAATCCTTGCTGTCAGAGTGGGTGCTACTGGCTCCCGGTCCTGCAAATAAGTGAACTCTCCGCAGCGTATAGTGCCGTACGTGGTACTTACCCCTTGATGAGCCAGATTTTGCAGCCCAGGTGATGTCGGTAGTCTACGTGTTTTTCAGCATTTTCACCCATTACAGTATCTGATTTGGTCTCTGGGGGTCATTTGGTATATTCTCCTGTTTCCTGTACAGGTATCGGAATTGTTAAAAGCAGCAATGAGCACATCTAGGGGAAATCCCTGTCATCTGCTTTCAGACTAGATGTGAACGCTCTCCTCTAACACAAAATTTGCCTGGGCAAAAATATGTTCCCTCCTTTTGCTCATAGAAAATCGTACAAGTGCTAGAAGGAGAAACAGTTCAAGACTCAAAAACCAAACTAAACCAAAACTGATGAATTCCTTTTTCCACCTCAGGCTCAGTTCTGAATTGATGCTTTGAGAGGTCCAACTGGTATCAGTACTGTACCCAGACGTTAAAAAGAGATGCACAGTCCTGCTAAGAGTTGGACTGAGTTCTGAAGAAGGTGAAAAGTTGGTTTTGTCACCCAAGCAGGAGTAGCTGGCACCACAGTTGAATGTCCAGAGTTTGGGCGGACTGCACATGGAGTCATCCAGGAAGCCCCAACTCAGCTAAGTTCAGTCTCTGTAACTCCAGCATTTTATCTGAAATATCTCGATTGGGCATTTGGTAAGCAATGAATCCCAGTCTTGCTGTGGGATAGATAGTATAGACTTTTAGTCTATAGTTATTATATGACATGTTATAAACACGATAATGATCTCCCTCGGTACAGAGACTCAATTAATTCCTTGGGTGCTGGCAGTTTGTGTATGCAATTTGGTGTATCTCGATGCAAAGACTTAATTACCTGGGAAGCCATTCTTTTGTGTTGTAATAAACCCACAGGAAACCTAAGGGACATGCAACTAATTAAGACTGCTCCATTTTCTTATAGGTTTTTTACCTATAAGAAAACCCACGTGACTTTAGGAGCTGGAATCATAGAATGGTTAGAGTTGGAAGGGACCTGAAAGACTATCTTGTTCCACCCCCCTGCCCTGGGCAGGGACACCTCCCACCAGACCAGGTTGCTCCAAGCCCCGTCCAGCCTGGCCTTGAACCCCTCCAGGGATGGGGCAGCCACAGCTGCTCTGGGCAACCTGGGCCAGGGGCTCACCACCCTCAGAGTGAAAAATTTCTTCCTGATATCTAATCTAAATCTCCCCTCTTCCAGTTTAAAACCATTACCCGTCATCCTATCATCGCACTCCCTGCTCCAGAGTCCCTCCCCAGCTTTCCTGGAGCCCCTTTAGGGACTGGAAGGGGCTCTAAGGTCTCCCCGGAGCCTTCTCTTCTCCAGGCTGAACCCCCCAACTCTCTCAGCCTGTCCTCCCAGCAGAGGGGCTCCAGCCCTCTGAGCATCTTCGTGCCCCTCCTTAACACAAGAATTAAAGTAGGAATAAAAAAGATTTGTCTCAGATTTCCATCTCTCAAAAAAAAAAAAAAAGTTTTGAGAGGAAGCGGTTAAAAACTTTTTCCTGCGTCCTGAAACTTTTAAAAAGTTGCCAAACACCCTCAGTGAAGCAAGGCTCTGCTGAAGTGGGGTTTAAAACGTTAGGAGATAATCGTCTGTGGGTCCTGTGTGTGTGTGTGTCCCCCATCTCTCCGCTTGCTGTAAGCGCTCCGGGATGCGCCCCGCGTCCTCCCCCGCCGGGGTCGGGTCCCTCCGGGGCGGCTCAGCCGCCCCGGAGGGACCCGACCCCGGCGGGGGAGGACGCGGGGCGAGGCAGGCTCGATGGTTGTGGCCTTTCCTCGGGGAAACTCATGGGAGGAGCCTCCGAGAAAGAGCTCCAAAGCTCCTACTCCTTTTGTACGCTCCAGCCTTCCCCCAAAGCGGCGGCGGCCGGGGCTGGGCTCGGCGTGCGGCGGAGTTCGCTGCTCCCGACCCCGGGGATGGTGGAAACGGAGGGAATTCGGCTTAAAAAAAAGGCCTGTTGCGGGCTGTTGTGTTGGAAGCGAGGATGACTGAGAAGAGCGAAGCTGGTGATTATTTCCTGGCCTTGGTAAGTAGACACTTGTGAGGGGGGAAGTTCGCCAAAGAAATAACAAAAGCAACGTGCAGCTCCAGCCTGCATCTGAAATTAAAAGTTAGCTGTTGTTTACCACCGCTTTTCTCTCTCGCAAAAGATTATTGTACTTTTTTTCCCCCCTTCTTTTTTCTTTCCTTTGAACAACTTTTCGAAAAGTAACACTTCTGCCGGGTAAAACGCCCTCCTGCTCACACAGCGCTGCCTCCGGCTCCGGGAGAGGATTAACTCTCCTTCCCCCCAAGAAAGAGCCGGGATGGTTTTGTGGCTCCAGCCGTGGCTTGTGGTTAGGGTTTCTGCTCGGCCAGAGTGTCAGCGGGTGAGGAGACTTTGCGGGGGTGTGTGTGATCGCACTGAGAAACTTCTGGTTCAGGTTTAGTAGCTGGAATTTGGAAACTTTTAATTCTGCAGCAATGACACCAGGACGTGACTGAGAGCCCTTCAGAGGCTCTAAAAGCTGCACGGTGGTGACGTTATGGGCTTTTTATAATGGTTGACAGTTATTACAGCAAATATGCTTATTCATCCTGTGCAGGCGTGATTTATACTTTTAAGACTTTTATGTGGCTTTCTGTTGTCCCTCTTATAGCTTGCGAAGGAAGTAGTACTGTAACGTGTGTTTCAGTCGCCTTAAGTCTTTTAATCTAAAATAATTGTATTTGTTTGTTTAATGTAATAACTCACCGTAACATTTAGGTTATGGTGTGACCACAGCAATGTAGAATACTCAGGGAAAAGAAAATACATTTTTCTGTTTTATGGTTATGACTAAGCACATCCATGATCAATCTGCATACACGTGTTACAAAAATTAAGGGACTTCTAAGCAAGAAGGGTTGGGCGAGAGAGGAAGTCCAGGCCCTCAGGTAATGTGTGACTAAACGCCATCCCCTGCCAAGATAACTTCTCTATCTTGTCAGGATTTCCACCAGCACTGCCAGCAAAGTATCGCATCCGAGAATGACTCTCCGTCGTCACGTGCGGGGATTGCCGGACCGCGATAGCGCTATTGTCCCACTGGGCTGGGGGATTGGGATTTACCTGCCAGCATCACCAGCTGCTGGGCAGCCGCCTTCCTGGGGTTGCTTTTCATAGGTGGGGTATTGCCTTCAGGAAGTCTTTGAAAAGATAACTTTTGTTTCTCCAGAATGAGTTTCTGCATTTGTTTTCCCTTCTTACTTTCTCGGTAGGGATATTTGCAGTAAGAGAAAGGACTCCCTTGTTGCTGGAAGCACAGCCTTGTGTCTGGAGCTTGGCGGTCGCGTGTTCTGTGCAGCTGGTTCCTGTTGCTCAGCCAGGATGATGGCAGTTCCCTTCCTTGGGGACAGATGTGACTCAGGTGCTGCCCTAGCCGCGGTGGGCTGGGCTGGCTCTCCCTGAGCGCGGTCACCCAGTGTCCACACCCGTTCTGCCGAGTGCTCGAGTCCGGCTCGGAGGAAGCGCATGTAAATCTCAGACACTGAGATAATTCTCCCGGGAGCCAGTTCTGGTATGTTGGTGGCAAGTTCTTTTTTTCCGTAAGTGTAGAAATGCTGCCATCCACATTACTGTACATCAAACTCACGTGTCGCCTGCATGACAGTGGTTTTATTTGTTTAATTAACACATGCCGCTTCATCTCTTGGATACCTTCGTTACTGTGTTTGTAGAGCGCCCAGCTCAGCAGGACTCAGCCTGGCTGAGGTGTGCAGAAGGTCCCGCAGTGTAAATACAAAGTGCTGATGGGAGGCACTTAAGGCATAGTTTCTCCTTCAGAGTATAAAAGGAATTTGAGAGATTTTTCCAAAATCACATATTTAAACGCATAAGTAAATCTTTGTTGGGCTTACAAAAGGCAGGATATTTCCCAAAACTTGAACTTTTGACTCTGAGTGTGTGTTTAGCTGGTAAAAGTCAAGACTTGGTTGTATCTGAGCGTAGCAACCAGCAAAAGTAACCAGTGACTTCCAGTCATTGCTGCGTCTGAGCTTTTAAACCCATTGCTGGCGTGTGGACGTGTCCCGTGGGGACATCATTTGGTTGCATGGATGTCCCCTCAGTTCATTGGGAAATAAAGCCAGGCTTTCCATTTCAATCTTGGCATCTCATATTTTTCCTAAAATTCTATTAATATTTAAATTGTTCTTAAATTACCTCACAAGAAGTAGCACAGGGGAAAAAAAAAAAAAAGAGGGTTTTGTTTGGTTTTAATCCTGTGCTGGTAGCTTATGCAGCGGTCCCGAGCTGTTTCCTGAGAAAGATTAGTTTTAGTTTCTGATAGCAGTAATGTTGATTTCTAATCTGAGAAATAGCTTCTTACCTCCTACTCTGCTAAATTCTCTTGACAGGAGTCCCAATAATCATGAAAATACTTCTAAAGAGCAGAAATACCAAAGGTGCATAGAGTTACTACAGCAGGTTATTGTTGGATTTTCTGTGCATGAAGTTTATTTCAATGAATGTGGCTAATGTATGAGATAAGCTACAGAATAAAGTATGAGAAGGTAAAAATGCATATTATGAAGGAATTAATAAAACAGCTGAAATTTTGCAAGGTATAATGCGTTTGAATGAATGAATGAATTGGAACTCATGTTCCAGTGATCTCTTTCCCTTGCAAAGAATTGCTCTGTGAGAACGTATCAGAAATAGCAAATCATCTCAATATTTGTCTGTGATTAATTAATGTTTTTTCTTATGCATGTGTGAACTGAGGCTCAAAAAATGGACTCTCTGGCCCAAGTTGTTACAAAGCCAAGTATGAAATCTAGAGGATTTTGTCTATCAGCCTTGTTGTACCCAATGAGCAACATCTTGTTTCTCGAAGAAAACAAAATAATGGGTGATGCGAGTGCTGAGAGCTCAGTCCTGCCTTGCGGTTGTTGGTGCCATTTTCCAGAGATTTCTGGAGTACGAGCCGGATCTATAAATCTTACCGTTATCTCATTAAAAGCAACCAAATGTTTGGGACTAGGAGATAGGGCTTGAACTGCTTATTGGTTTCCCCTTGGAGTAAGCTTGGAGCTGTTGTTGACTGTTCAAAGGGAGCCACATCCAGAGCTCCTGATTGGAAAAACATGGACAGGGAGAAAACGCCAAGACCCGTAGCTGCCTTCCGTCTCCAACACCAGTGTCAGAACATTTTAAAACTTTAGGACGAAATTGGGGTTTTAAGGTTTGCATCTTGCTGATGTCAGTAGGAGAGCAACCAATGGAGCCACCAGAGAACCTGGAGAGCACCTCGCCCTCGCCGAGTTCCTGGGCTGGCGCCGAGGAGCTGACCCTGCCTGCCTCAGCGTCCACGTGTGTAAAGCTGTGCTCTTTTATGTGTTTTAAATCCATTTCCTGCCTTGGTTCTTACATAGACAGTGGTCAGACCTCCTCTGTTTAAACAGAAGGAATTACATAGATTTATGCAGTTGTTTCTCATTCATTCACTGATATTTAATGACAGATATGGGTCAAGCTTTGTCTGAAACTTGCTATTTGCATACCTGCCTTCTAACAGCGACTTGGAAAATCCCTTTTAAGAGGCCTTAAAAGTGAAATAGGGAAACTCAGGAGCCTAAGGACACCGGATGGGCAAAGTCTTTCACTTGTGACACACTAACAACGGACTGGACCCCTTGGTCTTTGGGCTGAATTTAGTGTGCTCGCTGCAGCTGTTAGTCAGCAACTGCTTGTTAAACTGTGAGGTATTTTCCTTTGAAAAGTATTTCAGTCATGCTTGTTATAAGTAGAATTTGGAAGTCATTTTAAGTACATCCTCTCCCAGGCTTCACCCAGAACTCAGGCAATGGAATGGAAAAAGCTCGTGGTCTTTTTTTACAGGGTTCGACTCTTGAAACAAACTGACCGAAAAGGCTGGCTGCTGGAGAGGACTTAGAGCAGGGACCTGGTGGCAGGCGCCTGCGAGGCGAAAGGCGGTTGTGATGCCCAGGAATGTCAGTTGTGGAACTAGTCTGAGCAGCTTTTGGATCGCTTCATTGTTTGTGGCGCACAGGGCAGGGTGGCTTGGCAATAAGCAGCTTCGCCATCACCTCCCCAAGCCCCAGTTTCAAGTTACCTTGTCTGTAGCCCGTATGAAAATCGCTGTCTGGGAGCGGCGAGTGGCAGCAGGCAGACGCTTCGCTTCTCACCAGGTTGGGGCACACCAGTACAACAGCTTCACTTGCAGTTTTAGCTTGTGCCGTGCGTTCTGTATGTTCCCAGGAAAGACCCTTGGTGCTCTGTCAGTAGCCAGAACAAGACCTGCCCGTCTGCGTTTCCCTCCTTAGGTATATCAGAAAGAAGTTTCCACGTCCTGTCGTCAAGCTCTGATTTCTAAATGCTTATTTTAAGGCAAAGCAGAGGGGGCACCCCAGTTTGTGCTACCAGTATATGCAACTCCTGGCGATGAGCGAAAACCGGTCCTGTTGTACTAATAATCCAGAGGACTTTAGAACTCGTAAACATCTTAGCTCAAAGCTTCCTACAACAGGCCGAGCCCTCAGGTGTGGTTAAACCAGAGAACATGTGGACAGTTAATTGCTTAGTATTGTAATTAGATAAAAGTGATATTGTAAATTTAAAAAATAATGTTCTAGGTCGTCAGCTGAGAACTGCAGTCGGTGCAGTGGCTTAACCCTACTCTTGTTTGTGTTGGTGTAACGGAGGGGAGAATGGCCCTTGGCTTGGCAGGGAAGCCATGGACAAACGAACTGGACCGAGTGCAGAGCGGTGCTGTGAAACCACTGGAAATGAAAAGCAGAAACACTGGCTTACAAACGACCACACATGTAATCAATTAAAAATAAAATAAAAAATGTGAAAACAAGCTTGACAAATCATTTTTCCCATAGGAACGTGTTACTTTACAGAATCTTTTAGATAAAAGTTGTGAAATGTGAGTGTATTCAGATGGTAGCCTTCAGTCTGTTACTGGAATGACACGGACATTATTATAGTGCGGTTTAACTCCTTGTTATGTTCTTTGAACCAAAATTAAACTACAGTAGAGAATCACAGTGAACCACTGGATTTGCAGTTAGATAAGGAAGTAATCATCTCGTGTTAAAGCTGAGTTCCGTGATTTAGGGATTTTTATTTTTAAGCTGAAAGGCCAAATGCTGAGTGACAGTTTTAAGTTTATATACTTCTGCTCAAATCCACCTCCGTACAGGGTTGTGTTCACGGGGTAGTATCGGAAACAACATGGACAGGAGGGTGTTCAGGAAAGTGGCATCTCAAAACTGAGCCTGTTGGGTGAATCCGCAGATGTGAAGTTGGAATCCCAATTAAAGGTCAGATTTTATGTTTTACAAAAACGTGAGGATTTTGCTGAGTTTTAGGGAAAAACTGACACTTCCAGGGCCCCAGCGTCTGGGTGGCCACGTAGGAAAGTCAGGTTGAAGTAGGCAACAAAAACATTGCTTTCAGGGGGTGTCTGTTAAACAAACCCCCTTCTGCAGCAAGGCTCCTTTCCCGATTGATTTGAGAGCGTGTTTCCAAATTGTTTTCTTTTAGCCAGGTGCGGGTACTTGGCTGCACCCTGCTTTTCCTGGCTATGGGACAAGGCTGAGTGTCTCCTGCCTGTGCTCCCTGCAGGACCTGCCACACCTTTGGCTGACCCGCTCCTCCCACCAATGCAGCTCCGTGGCAGGTGGAAGCTGGGCTCGAGCTCTCCGTCTGTTACGTGGTTTCTGAGCAAGGAAGTCTCGCTGTTTCTCTTGTTCAAGCAGTAGCTCGTTTTCTCATTTGCTTTTTAAAATCAGAATCAAAATGGGCTTCGTTTGCTGTTGGATTGTACTCTCTCATTGCTCCTGCAGTTGTAACGCAGACAAAAATCCAGCGACTTCAGGCTGGTGGGAACAGTAGAGCTGTGCACAAAAGCAACTTATATTAAAACGACCAACTTTCCCTGAATTCCTGACCACAGGAGTTAGCATACGCATGCTAAACAGCGGGGGCTTCAGACAGCCAAGTGACAACAGTTCTGCAGTAATTCAAACCTCTAAGGCTGCCGTTTTCCATGTCTTTTCTCTCCGCAGCCCTCCTGGGCCAGGTGATGATACACAGTTGGCTTCTCCCCTCCATCCTTCTGAGCAACCCTTAGCTGTTTCTGCGACGTATGGCACTGCTGACCCCGTGGATGCTGCTGAGCTGACTGCAGCAAGGTACCGTACCTCTGCACAGAGCCGCTGAGGCTGGGGCGGTGGGAAGCAGCTCCAAACCGGTGTGGGCGGGTGGAGGACCACGGGCCTCAGCTCTAGCTAAGAAATTGCTGTCACTCTTCTTGGATGGATATATGTCTGGTACGGCCAGTCGCTGGTGGGTTTGCGCAGTCTGTCTGTAGTCGGTGGAGCATCTGTCAGGGGAAATCTTTACCAGCATTTAAATTTCCCTCTACCAAAAGCTTCAAAGGAAGATGCCATTTACCTTTCCTTTAGATTGAATGACTTTGGCACATAGGAGGGTCATGCCATGTGAAGGTGCAACGTATGCCTTATAATTTTTTAGGTGCTTATACTTTTTTTTAAATGTATTTTTTGTTAGTACAAGGTAACTGATCCTTTGGGCGTTTTCTTTAATTTTGATAAGTTCCTTAATAGTATAATGCTGAGTATAAAGCATTCAGGTATCTCATCTCTGTTGGACACCGGGCTTTTTGTCTCCTTTTACTTGCACTGGGAAGGGAAACTGTTGCTTTATTTGTGCTGGTGGCAGTTGGGTTGTCAAGGTCTTTGGGTGTATGAGCTTGTCTTGACTGCCAACAGTAGAGAAAGCCTTGTAGGGTGTGTTTACCCTTCAATCATTGTGAATTCAGTGGAGTGTAAACATACACAATATATTTAAGCTAGCATTAAATCGGTTAGCTAAAGTAGCAATAATATGCTATCAAAGGCAGAAAGGAGCTTGCGTGGTTTGCTCGAACCACCTTAAAAGCTGGGTGACTTTGCTTTTTAGCCCGTACTGGTCGTCTGTCAGTCCCCAAGCTGGTTAGTCGCTAATGCTGGCTGAGGGAATCTGTGGGAAACAAACTTTTTCCTACAATCGGGGTAAGATGATCTAGAGAAGCTTACAGTGGGAAGTTAATGATGTGGATTTCTTCCAGTTCTTGTAAGTTTTTACTCAAAGTGTTGTGTTTCTTTGTTTTTAACAAATGTAATTGGGTTACTGATGGGTTTTTGTGAATTCTGTTTTTTCTTGCTAATGGATTGTTGACCATAGTAGCAGGGCAGTTAGAAAAGAGGGAGCAGGAATTGAGGTGGAGCTATGAGCTATTTTCTGAATGCGGAGGAGTGAAAAAAGACTCAACACCAAAAGTGCCAGGAAGATTTATATATGGTCTCTGGACTACAGTCTGAAATAGGAGACTCTGTTGCCCTTGGGGTGATAGTTTGCTGTTTGTAGGGGAAAAGGCACACAAGCTGTCTATGATTAAATGTCACCTTAGGAAACATTTAGGAAGAGCAGTTTTAATTTACTGCTTCTTGTAAACCTCATGAATTCACACTGTTCAGATTCTCATCTGGATCTGGAATTTCGAGTTAATTGTATTATACCGTGTGTTTTGATCTGCTTCATAACTTCTGTCTTTAAAAAGTTTTTACCATTAATGTCCAAATGTTATTCTCGGGGTTCCTTGCCTCATCCCGGTTGCGCAGGCTGCGAGTGCTGGTGCTGAGCTGTCGCTGGCCCGGACAGGGTGGCTGAGCCCAGTAGGGGTGAGGGCACACAGACTGCGCAGCAGCCGCAGGATCTGGCTCGCGTTTCCATATCCTGACCTTGGTGAAAGTGCAAGGATTTTTTGCAAGGGTTCAGTGCTAAAAAGTTGCAAACCAGGAGTATTTGGTGTGGAAGTAGGTAGTTTTTCAGCTCCTGAAACGGAGGGAAGTGAGAGAGAAATGCACCATGGTCAGCTGGAGTCAATCTGGCGGCAGGTAGTTTGCCTATGTTTGTTGGTTTTAATCTTTTTTTTGTTTATTTTTTTTAAAAGCTGCACAGGTTAACTCTTGTCAGTATTGTTTGTTTTCCTTTCTCCTTTATTTTGCATCCTTGTTCAGCTTTAGACATAAAAGCCTACCTGTTCTCCTTGCACCTGCCTTTCCTGCCCAGGCTGTTGGTGCTTGCCAGCTTCTCTGTGAGCCTTGTAGAAGTGGTCGCTGGTGTCCAGGCAGGAGAAACGCAGTAGTTCCCACCTCTGCCCACCCGCAGATGCAGCTGATTGGCAGAAGAGGGGTTAATATCAGCGCAGCTGGACCCTCGCTTTAGCTCCTGTCTGAAACAGGCATGGAGCAACTCTCTTCCAGCAGCAACGAACACTGCTGACTTCTCTGTGGTTTGGTCAGACCTAAACTGATAACAACATCATGTTGATAGCACATGAAAGTAGTAGTCTTTAAAATGCATGGGATCGTGCTTGCAGTGAGGATCAGTAATAGCGGGACTGGGCTTTTCTTCTCCAAGGGAAGCCTTTCCAGGATGTTTGTTGTTTCATGTCATTGCTTTATCCCTCATCTTCTCTTCCCCTGTGACGTGGGGCGGGTTCTTGCCTATATAAGTAAGATGATCATATTAAAGCTACTTTTTTGGCATTTTGTGTAGAAATACTGTACCACTGCTTTTCAACATGACTGCAGAAAAATTCTCTGCTGCACACACGTGTCAGGTCTCTGTGTCGATGCTTTCTGGTTATACGCATCCACTACACTTTACTACACTGCTGGATGGCATGATGCTATTCTAGCTGGTACTACACTACTAGATGGCATGATGCTTTTCTAGTTTGATTGCGGTAAAGTACAATTATAAAGTGTTTTTCCCCCAATATATTTAGTTATTTACTAATAAGTTCCTTTTGCTAAGTTTCCATGTATTTCCCCATCAAGGGTGTCATATAATGCAGATGGTGTGCGCTTTGACAGGGTAAAATAATGGTGCATGTAAGGCAGGGGTCAGTTTGTGCTAAATGTCTTCCAGATGGCAGTGCATAATAAGATATCAGGTTGTCCCTCCATCTGTCCAGTCAAGAAACTGTATCTTTGTTTTCATCTTGAGGGTGACTCTGCCTCTCTCTTCCCCTGATGATGACATATTGATCAGGGACAACACGGTATCATCTGCTCAGTAAGTAGATTTTATTTACTGTATCTGCAGAGGAGGTCCCTGAAAAGAATTAGGTAAAAAGTTCACTGGTTGTTCTGCCAGGCATTTTTGTTTAGCAATGAAACTGAAAGGCCAAGTTCACACTGATTTGCCAGTACACGTTGCACTGGAGAAATTTTGGCTGTAATCTTTCTCTTTATGCTGCAGGTGCAGAGCTCTGCAGCAGGGCTTTAGTTTTACATGAGAGATGTTTGGACTGGAAAGGCAGAGAAGTGCCCCGACTGTATCAGACCACAGCTTAGCTTGGCTCCATCGTTAGAGGTGTTAAACATTTCTGAGCCGTGTCTGCCCGTTCCCTTGCAACTTGCTGCCCATCCTGCGGGCAAAAAACCTGCAGGTGCCCGGGAAAAAATGGTAGCTTGGAAAAGCACTTGCTGCGCGAGTTGTCTTTAAGGTCAGGCTGTAGGTAACAAGCAGGGCAGCGCAATCTGGTCCTGTCCACGTGCTAAGGAAAGCTTCTGCTCTTGCATTTAATCTCCAGCTGAGGTTGCAGAGCTGTAGCATGGCATTTAGTCCAGACCGCCACAGCTCTGTCGTGAATCCTGGGCAATGAAAGCTGTTCTGAACTTGAGTTGGCATTGGAAAATGGTGTGTTCCCCTGCACCAGCCTCTCCCCCAGCCCCTGTCATGCAGAGGGCGCATTAAGCTGCCATAAGGGAATTTGTGATCAGTGCTGTCGGGTGCACTAAAAGCTGTGTTGCTTTATCTGCAGGTGGACCTTTCCCGCTCACGTAGTTCACAGCCTGGGGAGCTGCGATGCTCGGGGTGTGCTCCTCCGTGGTAGCAGGGCATAGGCAGGAATACCCAGGGGCCTCTGTATGCACAGAAGTCAGAAAGTGACTTTTGAGAATTATTTAAAAATAAACAGAGGCAGAGCTTGAGAAATGCTTGAGCTCGACTTTACAGGGTAAAGACTGGCCAGCGTATAGTTTATTGTGCACTGGGAAGACTTGGCCCTTTCGCTAGTTGGCCCTTGCTAGTAATTGAAAGATAAGTTTGATAGCAAATTTTGTTTTAGTAAGAGATGTGGAGAGGAAGAGGTTTTAACATAGCCACTTCATGTCTGAGCTGGTACAAGTCCCGTGAACTGGTACATGTAGCAGAGTTGGTGCAGGCTTGGGCTGGGTTGTTTAAAGTGGACATAAAGTCTGTATTTTGGACAGAAGTGCTGTGGCGTGCTGCCCTGCCTCAGTTTGTGCAGGCTGTACCATTTCTGAGCTGCTCTGCTCCTGCCGTGTCCCTTGTGAGCTTGTTATGCCACCAGTGGGCAGCACCCACCTGCAGGTAATGCCCGTCTGGGGATGGGTAATGACCAGTAGCACTACGCTGTTGCAATTCTACTGCAAACCATGCTGAGCAGTGCCAAAATTTTTACGTGGCAATATTAACCCTTCTCAGAGCAACAGCAGTGGGGAAAAGGAGTGGAGGCAGCCCATGGTACCCTGTCCTACCCTCCACCTCCCACGGCATGCAGGGGGATGCCTACTGGCACCCATGTTGGTGCAAGATGCCAGAGAAAATGCAAGTACCAACTGCATCTCCGCCGTGCTCCTTTACAAGCTCACTTGCACAAGGAAGGCAGCTGACGCTTGGCAGGCATGGTCTTTATGGGAATCCGGTATTTATCCGTTTAAATGAAGCTTGCAAAGATGAAGGGAAATTATTTGTGGACTTTAACACATACAGATACTATAGCTCATGAAAGCAAACCGTGTGCTTTGTGAAGACCAGGGAGCAGAGCTCTTCTAAAAATGCCTGTATTTTGATGGCACGTTTTGCTTTGCAGAGAGCATTAGAAATGGCATTATTCAAGGTATATCTCTGAAAATTGTTTCATTTTATGTGGGAAGACTTAAAGGGGGGAAGCTGCAGGGCTGCAGATGGGCAGCGGGGCCTGTGCGAAGGGTGGGGGTGAGCGGGGAACAGGTGCTACTGTAAGCAATTGACGGGTCAATTTTATGTGTGCATAACATCAGGTCTGTAATTTTATGTGCGTTCGGTATTCTTGCTTGGCTGGGCCCTCTTGTGAATTGTTTCGGTTTTGCAATTCTTTGTTTACTCTCCAAACAGATGTTCAGCATTCACTTATTTTTAGCAGTTTACTTTTTGCTTTAAAATCTTACTTTCTCCAATCTCCGTGTGACCCTATATAGTCACATCGCCTTTGTATATATATGATGCTATTACTATATTAGGACAAAGACATTTTTAGCAAAGGGAAAAGTCCTTTGCATGAAAAAGGAAACAGCTTGCTTTTACATTTTTATTTATTTATTTATTTAAACTTGATGTGACTGAAAATTTAGGAAGTCTATGTCAGTGTCACGCCAGTTCGGACAAACTGGGGAAAGGGAAGAAGGAAGGAGTGCGTAAAGCAGAGATAATTTCTTAGCAGAAGTAACCGAGTAGCCCTCCCATGTGGCACAAAGCAACTTCATGGCTATGAGCTAACCAAGGTAAACCGCCCTCAGAAAGAGCTTTCCTGGTCCTAGTAAGTTAGTGGGTAAACGCTTTGGGGAATAACTGTTCTCGTGCTCCTGTGCATTGTAACTACAGTGAAGGATGTGATTTATGTTTGTCCTCTGTCTGTATACACATTTCTAAAGAAAGGAATAATCTGTCCCTGAACTCCACCAACTCTTATTCAGTAACACAACTTAATCTACCTTCTACAATTACGGTATAATTACTTGGGGGGGGAGGGGAGAGGAAATTTTGAAAGGAATGGCTAAGAGAATTGTTTATATTTGGTTCAGGAAACTTAAAAGAAACTTCTCAGCCAAGGCCTGGTTCCATCAATGTTTCCTTAAAAATTTGTGTCTGGATTTCTGGAAGCAGGAGCTGGCACAAGGGGAGGCTGTTCATGTGTCTGCTACCCCAGGACATCTGTGTCCCTCTGGTATGTCGGAGGTGCCCTGGAAAGGACAACCTGGCGTGACAAGGCCCTACTGCTCCTGCTTTTGAGACATCAAGTCATTGGATATTTAGTTCCTTCCATTAGTCTAATGAGCGTGGCCAAGAGCAGGGGGAGTAGTGTGGTTGGTCACCAGCCTGCTTAAAGGGAGGGGGAATGCAAGTGAGCTTCTTGTGGGGTGATCTTTTTGGGTACGCGAGTGACTTACTTTCCTAAAGAGCATTAGAAGGCTCATGAGAGAAGTGTTTTGTTTGTGTTGCCCTTGAGGGTTTTTTCTAATTTGGGTTTTGCTTAAGAAAACAGAAAGTTAATGGAGCTGTATTCTGCTTCTGTCTGCCTTGAGGAGAGAGAATGCAAGACTACTCTTCCCTGCATTCCAGGGGTTTGGGCAAGTGGCTGGTTCCTCCTGTTCTCCGGTTGGTGTCTGTGTGCGAGAGCTCCTTTTCTGTGAGGACCAGGAGAGGGGACATCTCCCCACAGCACCCTGCCGTGCCTTCCCTTGCTGAGAAGAAACTCGGTCTTTCCAATCTGTATTCATGTGCTCTGGAAACCATTCCGTGGCTGTCGTGCTGCTGAGCTTGGGTCTTGTGGGGCTTTGCTGAGCGGAGGGACTTGCAGGAATTAACAAATACAGCAGTATTACAGTCCTGTAATCTTAACATTCATGTCATGAGTTCAGGGATTACTGTGCTTTTAGCTTTACAGTATAGGGAGAGCTTTTAAAGTAAGAGAATTTTTTAGTCCCGAGTTTTAGGTTTTTTTCTGAAAGACAAGTCACTCAAGTCTCTTAATTGGATGTTTGTATTGTACACTGGGGAGAAGGGGCTGTATGAGAACTGCAAAGTAGCCATCAGTGATTTATTTATTTTACTAATTCCATATACAGTTAATTCCTCTGGCAGATAATGTTACGGTGTATAAGAGCTATTGGAACTTTGCAGTGTTACTGGTTATGTGGTCATCTGAGAAACTAAGTCAAATAGGGTTTCTTGTAGGAGGTGGGAGAGAGATGGTATTGGGGTGGGGATGTGCTCCTTAGAGCTCCTTAGTTTAGATCCAGCCAAAGTTTGTCTTTTAAGGAATCTTCATGGACACTTATGAAATTTGTCAGCTTATTATTTTTAATAATTGTGTTGCAGCACTTCCAAGCTTGATAGCTGCAAAGAAGCTGATAACCTCATTCCTGGGGATGTACCTTTGGCTGCGGCCCCTGGTGATGGTGTAGAACTGCCTGCTCGGGAAACGGAAGGTTTCACACGGGGAAAAAAGAGGTATTGTGCAATATGATTTCACATATTACAATATACTCCCATGTCTCTACATCCTTTGCTTAAGAAAACATAACTGCTGTGAAAAGAGTCTGAGTAACTTCCAACAGGCTTTTTGTCTAAGTTACATGAAACGCTTTGTTGCTAGATTTTGAAACTAGCTGCTAGACTATCAAGACCTGCTTACTCCAGTATATTTACACCAAAAGACCAGAAGAGGGAGCCTGGACTACGCTGGTTATTACCATGCTGATCTTCCCTACTCTTTTTAAAGTAATACATTTTTAGTTTTTTTTTCTCAAGTATTTTCCTTGCTTGAAGTTCAAGAAAAAATTTGTGAGCTGAGACTGTGCAAGATCAGGTCATGTTCAAGAGGACTGTTCTACTCATTCTCCTTCGGGTGCTGCCAGCATCTTTCCCCACCCCACACTAGTGATTGGCATTGTAGTTGTCAGTACTCAAGGACGAAGTTCGTCTTGGTTTTGTTCTTGCCGAAGAAATGTTGAATTACCTTCAACCACTACTTCAAAGTTGATGTTTCTCTCCTTTGGATTTGCATTGATTGGTGCCATAGCATTTGATAGGTGGCCTAGGTAATTTTTTGCTTGGAAAACCCCCAAGCTGAATCCTTCTGTCTCAAATATAGTCAAGACGAGACACGTGCTTGGATATTCATGTCAGAGCTTCAGATGACGCCTGTCTTGTGAGTGATTAACTAGTATGCTGTTGTGGCTCAGCAATAAAGGCATGCCCTTATTGTGACATCTATTAATGGAAAAGGTCACAGCACAGCCGAGGATATGAAATGGGCACTCCCTGGAGAACAGTGCTCTCCACCCCACAAATACAGGCCGCAGCTTGTGACAAGTACGATACAAGACAAGAGACACCACGGGAAATACAGCTATTCTGCTGAAGCTCTGTTCAGAAATGTTAAAAGATGCTGCTGTCAGCAGGAGGATACTCTGACTCACAAATGAAAACATACACAATAGGCATGTTCTGCTGTGGAACAGTGAATGAATAACTACCAGCGAATGCTATTCAAAAAACCACCTACGGTATAGCATCTAGGAAACATGACAGTTAACTACTTGTTCTACAAGTTCTGATTATTTTGATCAAAAAATGAGGTCCTCACCTCTAGTCCTCTAGACCTCTAGAGTCCTCACCTCTGCTTGCTGTAACGCAGTTAGACCAAGTCTTCTGTGTAATATTCCTCCATGATACTGTACTGGACCTACACTTTTTAAGGCAGGTTCATCAAAGATGAACTTTGGCTGGATCTAAACTAAGGAGCTCTAAGGAGCACATCCCCACCCCAATACCATCTCTCTCCCACCTCCTACAGATTACATCTTCCTAGAAACCCTATTTGACTTAGTTTCTCAGATGACCACAGGCACTTTTTAACCTGTCTATAGTTGGTGAGGAACAGACGTGCTTGAAGATCTGTTTTGCACCTGTATGCGAGTTCTGTAATCTGGAGAGAATTTTCTGAATGAAGGGTAGATACCATGGTAATTCTCTAAAAACGGAGAGAAATGGCCAGGTGAGGTTGTAAGTTGGAAAATATTCACCCCAAGATGCTGGCTCTTTCCAGAGAATCATCTGAAATTGTTTGAACTTTATATATACCCTGGACTGAGTCTCACATTCTGCGAGTGCTTTAGTGTAGTCACAGGTGACTATCGTTTACAAATCCAAACTGAAACCACCAAAACACGTGGTGTTTTTTTTTTCTTTTCCTTTTCACCAGAATTCAGTGTCAAAGAGAGGAGAAATAATTTTAGAACTCTGCAGACAAGCAGAGCTGCTGTGCTCACGTATTTAGATTGGCTTGTGCCTCTGAAGTTCCTGTTTGGTTTTGATAATGATGTAGAGTGTTTAATAATGTAAACATCCATGGGTGCGTAAGAGTCTCTTGGATGGGGTAAACAATGGTGTCATTAAGCAATATTAGTAGAACTGCTTACTGTAAAATCAAAATCCAGCCTAGGATCTCAGTAACCAAAGCGTACACTGGCCAGCATCCTCGTTATGCCTCCAGACCAGCAGTCTCATCACCCACAGCCTTCTTTCTCTAAAGCTGAACGTGCGTGTTTGTTCTTTTTGTAACATGGGAGTTGGCTTTTCACAGATCTTAATGGAAATTAAGATGCATACAGAGGTGAGAATTAGACGTATTTGTGGGACAAAAGAGAATTCTTGCATCATCTTGAAAAGCAAATGCGTTACTAGCCAAATAGCTCTTTGCTGTTATAATCAGCCCCTTATGTAAATACTTCTTGGACTATCTTGCATTTTTATGTGATTCATATGTGTATCACATTCATTCTGTGTATCAAGTCGAATCAGCCATGGAAAATAATAGCACGCAAATTGGGTTATGTGTCACTTTGTCACATTTATGGCAACTGCCTGGACGGCAAGGTGCTAAACTTCTGCAAATGCTGTGCCACTGCACGATTTTCTGCAAAATGGATCCTTGGGGCGTTTCAGTCTCCCCTGTGATTATGATGGTCACATTATGAACTGCGTCACAGGCACTTCATAATTTGGGAGAAGTGCTGAAATACTGCTAGTGAGTGTAGCTTGCCCTTTATGGAAGCCCTGCAGATAGAGCTGGAAAGGCTCCGAAGAGCCGGTCCATCCCTCTGATGGTCCTATGAGGAAGAGAGGTGGATATAATCCATTCTGTAGAGCAAAAAGCAAGTGCTGTCTTTGTGCATGTTCTAACCTGCTTTGAAAGCTACACCTGTGATGTTAAACGTGGCCGGTGGGATTGGAGAAGTGCGTCCTCCTTGTTGGCAGATACGGGGTCAGTTTTCTTTCAAAAGCTAAAGCAGACTGGAGTCGGATCGTTTTGAGAGACTCTGGATGGATAGGGAACTTCTGCTGATCTCAGAATCTCTGAAATTAAATACACATCTCTGTCTTACCCAATTTTCCTGAAATGAGCCTGGAACCAATTGGAAGTACAGCAACAAATCTTTCTGTCTGAAAGCAAAAAGTCACAACAATCTTTACAGACAGCTCCGCTTTCTGCGTTGTTGATTTCCAAGAGGTGGTTTCGTAATACTTCCCTGGGAGGAAGCAAAGCTGAATTATTGGTGTCACACAGAAAAACAGGATAAACTTTATGACTTCTGGGTTTTATTTGCTTGATCACGTGTTGAAAACAGGTTTTCTCCTTTTGCCCGCCTTAGGAGAGATTTGGTGTAAAACTAAGTAAATAAAAATTAATGTATTGCCTTCATTTATGACCAATACTAAAACCCCTAAACTGAGTAATGATTTAATGAAAACCAAGAAGGGATTAAATGGGATTCAAAAACAGAAGGCTTTTTTCCTTGAGTGAATTTAACCCTTTTGAAAGGGATGAGTCATTGAACTAAGTTTACAAGCGCATTGAACAAGGAAGAGATGGGAAATACAAGTGAGGGATACAAATGCAATCTCAGGGCCGCCTTGTTTCCAGAGTTTGGGGTTTTGAGGCTTTTTGATTTGGCGGGGCTGGGGGGGGCGGTCAGGAGACTGGGGTTTTTACGTGTATTATCTGAACTGGATGGGAGTATACCTCTAATTTGGCTGGACTGTTTGGTGCGCAGGTGAAGTGGTGTTTTTTTATAATGGCAACAGAATGAAGGCATTGAAATGAAGTTGCTTGGGCCTTGGAAACTAAAACCCAAGGATTTCCCTTGAGCCTTTGTGGCTGATATCCCAAAAAGCGTTCCCCGTCTTCTGAAGCACAACATAAAACATGGTTCCCTTCCACGTAATCAGCCCGTCTGTAACGAATGGACAGGAACGAGCCACGGTCCTGCTCTTCACTTGCTTCCTCCATTCCAGGTTTTTAAAATAGATTGTGTCTCCTGAGCGATGTGTTCGGAACTGCTCAGCCCCGGGCAGGAGAATGCTTTGCGTTGCTCAGTGTAGATCTCTTCAGCCTACTACTGAGTAATAGCATCAAATCTGGGGATGTCTGAGGTGTTTCAAGCCCAAAATGTTGGGGACTAAGTGCATTTTCTTGTAGCTGATTGTGGGAGCGGTATGGTGGGGTCCCCAGCGGAGGGAATGGATCCTGCAGGCTTCTCTGGGTGATCCCATGACTGGGGGGCGGACGGTCCTGTGTGTGATGGGCAGGGTGCCTGGGGACCCCCACGTTGTGTGCTGGCAGAGGACAGCTTCCATAAAACAGCAGCGGTTCAACGAATAGGTTCCAGTAACTGCATTTTTAAAAGGCAAAGCATTAATGGATGCTTGACAGAAGTGGGAAATTTCACCACGTTTTTCTAACCATGTCTTTGTTCAGAATCTGGGCTCTCTGGGGTGCGTTCTGCCTGCATGTTTATGCTCAAAAAGAGCAAATTATTTGTGTGTGTTGTAAACCTTCTCTCTGTATGTGGCAGTGGACAAAAGGGCGATGGTAGCCCTCTGTTTGCTTGTTATTCCTGTGTATTTTACAGGTTCCCTCAGGCAATATATGGTAATTTCCTTGCTGCTAGAACAGGTTCAGCAGCACGAAAATGAATATGTCATTACGCTAATTAATCCATCCACAAGGAATTTTAGAATGGCATTAATCATCTTGCATCAAACCTGCAAAACTGGCAGTACGGATTCAAGGCAGAGATTATCCACCTGGCGCGGGTGGCTGTTCCCTGGCACTGTGGGACACACGGTGGTGGCTCCGAGGGCACCAGAGGAGCCTGGCACTGCCAAGAGGGTGGAGGGCTTGCAGGGGCTCACCTCTTGTCCTAGAGCAGGTAATACATGAGTTAAAACAGTTGAGTCAGGGGTATTTTGTATTTCTCAATAATAAATGTTAAATATGGCTTGTGCTTTTGGGGCACTCTACCCCTAATGCTAAATCTTTTAAAAACAAAAGCCAAAAAAAAGCCCTGAAAAATACTGAAAATACTTAAATTTTCTGTTAACTCTTTCGAAATCGAATTGAAGCTGTAAGCTGACTTCTTAAAAAGTACCCGCTCATCATTTGACCACCCACCCTTGGCAGTCACAGCAGAGACTTCCAACAGACGGGAACACTGTTCTTGTCCGATTTCCTCATCCTGCGTTTTCATAATCTAATTCTTCACATAGGCCCTGAGGGCAAGAGACCTTTGGATGCTGCCTCCTCATATCTCCTGCAACAAGGTGCCCCCGGAGAGTGTTGTTCACACAGATCTTGTCAGCTGAGGGCAGGTGCGTGAGAGCCCTTCAAAATGTCGGTCCCCTCCTGGCGTTACACAGCTCCTTTCCTAACAAGCCTGGCTCCAGCTGCCTTGGGGATCTCACACCTTGGGATGTTTGAAGGCTTGGAAAGAAGCATGGAAGCAAGAAAAGATCCCGTGGTCTGCGATGGCTGTTTTGCAACTCCGTTGCGTGGAAATGTCAACAGAGCTTTGGGCATTTAGCTCATGGACGTGGTCTGCAGAGGCGTATTCGGCAGTAAAACAAACTCCCTCCTTTGGTGTGGTTCTGCTTGTGGTCCCAGTCTGAAGACTGGGATGGAAATTTGGAAAACAGGGGTTTAAAGTTTTGTTTGTGATCCAGTGAATTCAGGCCTGGCTCATACAGTAGCAGCATGATGCAAATGGAATCCGAAAATTGAAGTGTCTGTGCCTCAGCAGGAGGGCAAAGGAAAGGAGCAAATGACAGGCCAGTGGCCGCATGAAATGGTGCGGGACAGAGAGCTTTCCGCAGGGGTTTGTCCTCCCTGGAGCCATACCGCGGGTCTCCACCGTAGATCTGTGTGGCAGACGGACCCCCTTGTTCCGTCGGTGGAATCCCTGCACGGCCACCGCGGAGGCTTCCACACTTGAGGGAGCGCTCTGGGAAACCTAATCTGCCTGTTTGTATGGCTTCTTAATTTCATAAAACGCTTTCGTACACGGAATCTTCTGGTGTGTTCAGTTCTCACGTTACTGATGGTAATTCACTGCCGACCTCTGAGGGGCTGTAGCCCCCCCGGCATCCTGAATAGCTCCGTGCAGGGGCCCCTTTTGTTATCCTTGCAGTGGGTTTCCCATGCAGGAAATTTCAATAACTAAGCAGGCATCTTGGTTATTCATAACTCTTAATGCCATTAATCTCACTTGCAATTTAGATGAAGCAGTGACCTTAGCAACCAAACAGCGATCAATGGGGGGTGGGGGGCACGCTTACTTATTTATTTTTTATTTTACTTTATGTGTTAGAAACGCATCCTAGTGTTTGGTTCCTGTGATCTGCAGCATCCATCCCGAGTGCATCATCATTAGTTACTGCATTTTTCTTTGGCTTGTCAGATGGAAATACTCTGTCAGTGTGCTCAGGCTTAAAATTCTGAGACAGTGAGGTGGGTTTTGGTTTTTTTTTTTTTTTTTTTTTTTGATGAACTAACAATGTATCAATGCAAATAAAGCACTCGCACTGCGTTAATCTAGCTAAGTGGTGGAGCAGACAGTGTGTTTATCAAAGTATTTAATCTATAAGAGTAAATTAAATCCCTGAAGCTTTACACCCAGTATCTCCTCGTGTTATTTTGTGGTGTATTATTTTATATCATGGTAACACAGATAGGGCTGTGTTACGCCAGGTATTGGGCAGAGGCAACGGAATGAATCGCTTTTCTTTTTCTTGAAGAGAATATTGAAAAACATCCCGCTGATTTAACACTCTCTAATTATTTTACTACTTAGATTTCATTTATACTCTCTACTCATGGATTAGTACCCCACTCTAAACCTATTTTAAAAAAAACCACAAACCAAACCAAACAGCAATAAAAAACCCAAAAAACAACAGGATTTTGGTTTCAATCTGAAGCTCTGTCATTCTTACTTTAGGGCTGAATTTCTGATTTATCTGTATTGGAGTAGGATTAAGTTAGGGATAACTGTATGTTCAAAGGATGGTGATGAATGTGCCTCTAAATTGCTAATTATAGGCTATAATCATATCTTGATTATACTGTGGACATGGACTGCACTAAATGCCTATTTATTAGGCACTGCTAAAGCACAGGTGTTACAATTTATGTTGACAATTCACTGGTTTTTGCCAGTCAACCAAAATGGAATAATTTTGTTCCGTATTTCAGGTAACTTTTCGTAGTTTTTCATTTGTAGCACAAAGTTGCCCCATAAACCAAAGGGAGAGAAAGAAAAAAATCTGTTTTTCTTCCACTGCTCTTGCTACCTGAGGCAAGAGGTCACTCCTCTCTGTGACAATTTGCGTGGCTCTCCAGGAGGTGGCATTTGCTTAGGTTCTGTCTTTGGGATTTCAACATAACAAAGATTTTTAATTTTAAATGGTGGTCTGTTCACTTGCAATACTGTGGCTATTCCCTAAAGCAAAAAAAAATATAGAATTGCATCTCTGGGGAGAGGGAGATGGAAGGGGTTAGGGTTGTTTTCTGTGCTTAGGTGTGACTTTCGGAAGGATTTGGTGACAGCACCAGTGTTAAGTATTTATTGCCACTGTCCCTGTCCCACAGGAGTGCAGGCAGCGAGTGGGATCGTGGAATGACCTGGCTGGAAAAACGAATGCGAGACCAATGTGGTCTCGCAAAGCTTCCTGCTGGCACATCTCTGGGTGTAACGTAAGAGTAAGGTAAACTGGATGAAGTGAAGAGCCAAAGTGAAGGGTAGCGAATGCCTTGTAGCATTCAACCGTCAGCCTCAGCAGCTCTTTTAAGTGACTCTCCTCAAGGCAAGTGGAAATTATAAGACAGATCCTCTCTTGGTCACTTCAGAGAGGGAGGTGAGGCTAAGGAGCAAAAATCTGGCTGCAGGAGTGAGAGAGACTGATTTGGAGAATAAACAACAACGAAAAAAGAAATCCTAAGTGTCCCAGGACTGAAACAGTGCATGGTGAGTAAATTAGCACAGGAATATGAGTAACATGTCTAGAGCCGTGTATTTTGCGCAGCCTATAATGAAGAATGCTTGAATTTTTAAGAGCCTATAAAACTGCTTACGGTATAAGCTTCAGAAAGATGAACTCCCAACCTTGAGTGCCCACGTGGTTGGAAACAGTCTGCTTGACCTTCTCTGTAACGCAAGGATCAGCTCTGGTCCTGGGAGACCCGTATTTCATAGAATCATGGGATGTGTTGGGTTGGAAGCGACCTTTAAAGGACCTTCCCTTTCTGGGAATGACTTAGCAGACGGAGCCTGTGCTTAGACGACGTATCAGCAAAGGCCAAGGAGGGCTGGTGCTCCTGGACGGGTTTTAGAGTACAGGGGTCTCCAGCCTTGGGTGTCCTAAAAAGGCTGTCACCACTGCACTTGAAAAGATGTCAATGCTTTTAAGTGCTAATGCGTTCTCAAAAGCACAGCCAGCCTCCCGGAGGCACTGGTTTGCCTTGCGACTGTCTCTATACTGAACAGGGGTGATTTTTTTTTCTGAGTGGTTTGATCCTTTTAGTCCTTCAGGAGAGATGTTGGTGTTTCTTAGCAGTCTGATGTGGGTGCCCTAACCATGAGCCCTTTGATACCTAAGAATAAGGGAGTCCTTGGTGTGAAAACTTCCCAGGCTGCACTCAAGGCTTTGGGATCCAAAGGCAATATCATCTAAATATTTAAAAAAACAAAAAAATATTGGGGGCAAGGAGAATTCTGTTTAAATAATAATCCGCCCTTTGTTAACATTTTCCATTTTTTGTTTGGTTTTGGTAGCCAGTGCTGTTCCTTAGAGCTTTGGCAGCAGCCTTCCGGATGCTAGAGAAGCCCCTTGGTGTTATTGGGATGTTTGGTTTTGCTCTATGCAGTTTGCTTTGTATGGTGCTCATTTCTGCACAGGACCTCAATAATGCATTGCAGCCGGGAGGTAGAGCTTAACATTCACCCACTCCTTCCCAAGGGGGACGGATGGATGTGTGAGGGAGGGTTTTCTTTCAGTCGGCTCTTTGATGATTCCCTTTGTGTACGCGTGGTCATGTTTATAACTAGAGTAAGCGCCTAACACGACAGACAGGGAAGCCAAGAGCAAAGAAACAGAACATAAATTCCGGCATATCATGAACCTTATCACAGTCCTCTCCAGCACTGGGTTTTGATGGAAGCCAACAGTTTCAAATTGAGTGCAAGTGACCGACGTCTGGATTTATATATAAACACCGAATGTAATAAGACCAAATATTTAGGGGCCCACACAGCATTTTAACCAACTAACCAATAGACATCAAGTTACAATAAAACATTTAGTATAGGCCAAAATACGGCTTTTGCTTAAGTGGATGAAACAGGCAGGAAGAGAAAATGATGAATTTTAAAGGATGCTACTGAATACTTAAATAGCCTTTTTCAGCAGTGAGATCGCAATAAGTTGTTGTGTGGCTGTTCATCCCCAGGCTGAAATGCCTGGAGCATCTTTAAATCCTTTGAAGCCACAGTGGGATTTATTTATTTATTTAATTTATTTTTTAGCTACATCTGTGTGTTTTTCAGGTTCCGGAGAAGTTCTTCCAAAATGTGCTTATAATGTCAACACAGTTCATACATTTTTAAAAGCCAGCACTAAATTTAGGACTAAATTGATGCTTCTTGGCAGGCCCAGAGGGTGGATTGGGGCCAGGCAGGAGAGGGAGAGCTCTCCTCTCATCTGAGGTCTTCCTTACCGACCGGGGCGGGCTGCAGGGAAAACCTTGCCGTGCTGCTGATCACACCACCTTTCTCTTCAGTCTCCAGGTCGATCAGACTCTGGGCTTCTGCCCCACAGAGAAATCAAAGGCCAGAGCCAGCTTTGCAAGCTTACTGCTGGAGTTGCTTGATGCTTAATTACACGTCTCCCCTCTCGGAAGTGCAAGAAGTGAAATGAGCGACCTGATCCTCTGAGCATCTGGAGTAGTTTAAAAAATACGTGGGTTTCGGTGAATCTAGCAACAAGCAAAATGACAGATCCTCTCCAAACCTCAACCTAGGGTTGGTCCACAGATGGCTTTGTAGTGTAACAGATTTTATGGCCAGATCACAAGTAAATCCACAGTCTGGCTTCTTGCACAGCGTTGGCCAGAGGCTGCAGTCTATTATTTGTTACGCTTGCATCCCTTAGTCAACAAGCGTTTTCAAGTCCAAGGCTCAGTTACAGCACATCTTTTTCTGAAAGACCATCACAGTCTGGAGTTTTGAAATTATTAAATGTGTTCCTTCCCCATGAGGTCACTACTCACCATTAGGAATTTGCATGTAAAGGGTGATTTGATTTTGTTTTCCTAATTTTAGTTTCTCTCATGTGGTCTTGCTGATGTAGTACTCGGTCAGAGCCACCACTGCTTTCGAGTATGTAACTTCTCTTTGTGCAGGTGCCTTTGGGTGTAATGGACTGAGCTCCTTCATTTTTGGTCTGAAACATCTCCCTAAGGCTCCCAGCAGCTCTCCTCTGGCCAGTGAAGTATTGACACTAAACTGACAGAAGCACATCCTTCAAGGTCTCACTAGGGTTGCAGCCCATGTTCTTGTTTTACCAGTGCTCCAGTTCACGTTGCTGCAATCGAGCTGCTTGGATGGTTGTTTTTCAAAGAGAAGAGTTAAATCCTGTCCCCTTTATAAGCAGGAGCGGCATAGAGGCGATGATTTATCCTGGTGGTGAATGCCTGAGCTGAGCCGTGAGCTGTGCACACAAACTGGGGCGAGAGGGAGGGCAGGAGGAGGCAGTACCTTGTCTGTGACACCCCTCAGGACAGACCAGAGCCCCCTGCTAACCTGGGCACTACGTGCAAAGGGACGTCGAAGGGCTGAAGCCCACAATCCTGCAGACCGTCAGTGAGTGCGTTAGCCGAGACCTGCGGTTTCTAGGGGAATATGAATGTCTGTTGCATAGAAGTGCTGGGGAATGGGACAAAAACTTTCTCCACTGTACAGCTCCTGAGAGGACCATGCTGCCTCAGAACAGGATTCAATCCAAGCCTTTTTTTATTGGGCCTTTGTTTATTTAATAGACATACGTGTGAAAATTGAGGGAGTTGACACTTGTTAGGAAGATGCCACAATATTCCTGTTTTTCCCACTGGCATGACAAACAGTGCCTGTGTTCTCTCTCTGGGCTTCCAGGTACCTGCTAGGGCTTTGCTTTCTCAATATGGTGTTTGCCTTTCTCAGGAAAATTTTTTTCTCGGTGTCTTCCTTTTCTCTGTAACAAATGAAATGCAGCAGGGAGCTCTTGTGATATTCAAAAGGCCAGTGCTCTGTACTTCAGTAGAGCTACCACGCGCAAAACTGAAGCAGAGCTGTAACCCCAACCTAACAGGGTCTCTGAATACAGCCATGTAATTTCAGTCTCTTGGCTGGTACCATTCATTTCCCGTACTGGATGGAAATACCGGGGTTATTAACCATTTCAGATCTGCTGCCAGAGTGCACATGGGGCTCTTCATACAATTCCTTCGAATTCTGTGTTTTACTTAACTAGGAATGCTCCTGACAAGTGTATAACTGTATACCAAAATTTTGCACGCGGAGTTGTGGTTGTATTTGGCTCTGCTGATTTGCTGTCATTAACAAAATTCTCCAGTTTGTGGCATTTTGTGCTTATCCTAGTAAATATTGCTGTAAAACTTAAAAGCAGCCTGTATTCTGTAGCGCAGAAGAGGTGCAAACCTGTCAAATGACACTGTCCTGTATTTTCATCTTTCACTCTGAGCGTTGTAGAGTTGCGAGGGCACCTGGGACGGGTCTGGTTCCTCGTCTCTCGTCTGGTGATGACTGGAAATGGCTGTTTGGGCAGGTCGGGCTGCCCGGGTAGTGAGAGCCTTTCCCCCGGGAGCTGGCAAATACCGCAGGCGTAGGCAGCTGCCACCACCTCGGCAAAGGAGCGTCAGGGCTGGGCTCTGCTGCAGAGCTCGGGGGTAACCATGGCCCAGGCACCCAACGGGTACCAGGAATTCTGGAGCTCAGTCCCCAAGTGAGGTGGTGACGCTGCTTCTCTGGGGAGTCCAGAGGACTGTTGTGCAATGGGACACTAAAATTGAGGGTTTGGGTTTCACCAGAAACAAAACAACCCCAAAATCGTAACTTGCTTGGAAGTTTGTGGCTAAACAAAGTGCTGGCTCACTAGCTTTTCCCCTTAGCTTAAAAAAAAAAAAAAAAAAAAAAAGAGAGAGAGAAAAAAAAGCACATTGATTTTGATGCTGTTCATGAAACAGAATTTAATTTTAGGCAGTCTCTGGAAATGAAATGTGCTTCGTGTTCACTAAGCATCTTTGTTTCCTCCTATCCCAAGATCAATTTATTGTGGGTGCGTTCAGAGAGACAGAACCGTGCCCAGAACCTATACAGCACTCCTTGCTTCTCTAAAGCGAGCAAACCCGACTGCGTTGCCCTTTTAGCAAGCAGAGGGAAAAAAACAGAAGCTGTTTACGGTGTGAGCCTGGTGAGGCCTCCACTGAAACATGAAAGCCAGGCTGTGGCAGGTGCTTGGAAGTTAGTATGTTTTAATATTTCTCTTAAATTTTTCTGATCCTTTTGACCTCTCTGCCCTGTCATGTCTCCGTAATTATTACATAGCTTCAAGCCATTTGTGTCCCTGGAGTTTAATTCCTACTGTAGACAGTAGTGCAACTGATTTATTTTTTTTTTTCCTCCTTTTGTGATGCGAAACATAACTTGTATGTGGAGCATCTGTTATTTGCTGAAGGCAGTGCTGTGGAGAGAGATGGTGCCCAGCACGTGAATTCCCAGTACCCTGGTACCTCCACGCTGGCAAAAGGATAAGCTTATCCGAAGGGTCTGGAATGCTGTTTGCTTGGGCTTGTGCTTTCTGGCCTTAAAGATCCTCACCACGACTCACATGATGATGAGCATCCCCACGGTTCTCCACCCCGTGGTCCAGCAAGGGGGTCTGTGCAGGCAGGAGCACGACGGTTAAGAGCATCGGTCTGTGGGATGGAGCTGCCTGGGTCCAGTCCGCTCCCACATTGGCTTGTTTACCTTGGCTGCTCATGATATTCTCCCTACGTTCCTCATGGAAGATTCCATTTTTTGCAAGAGGGATGAGCTCATTCGTTTAAATGAGAGAAAAGAAAAGCAGACGTTCTGCTTATTAATCCTCTCTGCAATCATCCCGATATGCACAACTTGCCTGTTATTAGAGGGAAATGTATGCGTGGCATCCAGCGCACACGTGCATTTGCATTTCAAATCAGCTGAGTCAACACAATATAATGGTCCTGCCTGTAGGTCCTTGGGGAGCCACAGTAGCTGACAATGTGTGCTTAAAGGGAGGGTCTGCTTTTCTTCTTCTTTTTTTTTTTTTTTTTTTTTTTTTTAAAGCCAATTTCAATAGCCAATAGCCCTGTGTTAGAGGCGCTGGCACCCTCGCTGCTTGGACCACTGATGTTTAGCAGATGATGATTAGCCTGTCACAGTGGCTGGGATTTTATTTTATTTTATAAATAGCGTTCATCTGGACTGAAAAAAAAAAAAAAAAAGAAAATAACTGGCAACAGTTCAGAGAAGAGAAGCTGCTGGTGAAGTGTTTCTGCTTGTGCTGCCACTGATGCAAGCAGCTGTTTCCATCTGCACTGCAGTATTGCAGCCTCTCCACAGTCAGAGCTCGCAGGGCTCCTTGCCGGAGGAATTACGGAGGAAGCTGGCCTTGCTCGCCTCTAGCTGCAACCCAAGGGCACGCCGAGGATGGGAGGGTCGCAGTCCCTGCAGCAGGCACAGACAGGTAGCCTGAACCGGGAGCCGTCAGAGGCCATGTAAGTGTGGATTCCCTTTGCTCTCTTTTTTTTTTTTCCTCTGTACCGCTGGGCCTGCAGCCTTTCTGCACTTAACCTGTGTGGTGCGTTAAGGAGCTGACTTTTGTGTCTGAGGCCTTTGTTTAATGCTAATTGCGTTCAGCTGGAGACATAGTTAAGGTTTGGCTAAATATCGTGAGTTACATTTTATAACGCTTTCCTAGTATGAAGGCGCCTCGCTTGGGCTGACCATCCCCATTCATTTGTGTCGAGCGATAGCTGTGTACCATATGTTTTGTCCTTTTATGTTTTGGATGCATAATCAATCAAACACAATGACCATTTCCAGCGAACAAAAAACCAACCCCTTTCCCCCTCCCAAACCCACCAGCTCTGTGTTTTCTCTTTAAAATGCACAGCATGGACCTGCGTTTCACTGTTTTTTCAGACCTTCTTTTTGCTTTTCTGTATAGAATACTGGTTTTCAGGTCACATCACCCTTGTCAGCATCCGTCCCCGTCATGGTATTATATCCTCTGATGAATCATAAGCAAGGTGTCCTTAGATCGCTTCTCACTGAAGGCCAACTCTGAAAGATTCACTGGGGGGAGGGAGGAAAAAGCAAACAATTATTGCGTATTCAGAACAAGTTATCACTTCTTCTGATGGCTAAATCATGTATGAAAGTACAAAAATATGTACGTGCATGCAGAAATAGCAGAGTCATTTCCCGTTCGTAAATAGGATTTTGTCATTTATTGATTGAGGATTTATTGGTTTACTTAGCCAACAGTCTTTTCTCCCTAACCCTCCACCCCAAACTACTAAGCTGGCGTGCTAGAGCATGGACCTTCCCTCTGAATGGATTTTAGAAGAATTGCCTTGTCTGCTATTGTCATTTCAGTTACATAAATCACATTTATCTAACATGTCTGAGCACCGAGTTCATTTCTGATGATGTATTTCGGTAAGTTTTAGGTGTGCATCCACTAGGGCTCGTCTATAAACCAGCCTCATGTAGGTCTCTTACATTTTTTTTTTTTTTTAATGTACTGTCTGCTTATTAAGGTAGATCTGATTAGAGTTGAGACATCATTTGTATGTTTGAGATAAGTGCTTCAGAGTCATCGGGGAATGATAGAGCAGTAACTGATAGTTTTGCCTCTATAATAGGCCTTAGGAGTAGGTATATGCTCCCTATTGTCAAATCCGGTATATCAGCAGCTAGCTTTGCTTGATACTGTCTTGTTGTGTTTGTAAGATACAGGCCCAACAGCATTTCTGCATCCTTTGTTCCTTTGATGTATAGCTTCACCAATTAAGAATTTTTTTTCGGTATAGTTCCATCTTACGTAGCGCTGCCATTCCTACATACAACATCTATTTTAGTGCTACGGTGAAATTAACTGATGCCTCACTGTCTTTAAAGTACTTTAAATTACATTTTCATCTGCACACACTGGTGTTGATTTTTAACGGTGATCCGAGGACTGGGCAATAAAAGAGATGTAGCTAAAGCAGGGTTTGGTGGTTTTTATCTACAATTTTCACAGCCTTTTAAGAATGCATTCTGTTGAAGAACGTATTGATCAGGGTACGTATATATATGTGTGTATTTTGGGGGCACGTGAGTCAATTACATTGTCATCTCTTTCAATGACTCCTTTTATATATAAATATACTCATCTTTTGCAGTTAGTCATTCCTGTGGGGTTTCAATATGATCTTTTTAGGCCCAACTTAATCAACAGATGCAATTTTAGCACAGGCATCATTTAATAACTGTTGATGTCCTTGGGAAGAGTTTGTGAAAGATATTACTCATCTTGCATTAAATAAATCACTAAGAGTGTGCCATTTTCTTCATTACAACTACATAGCCTTTAAAATAAGGTAAGTATGGAGGTGTTTCTTTATCCTCGAGAAAGTATGGGCCTGTTTTCCCATAACAAGAACCTCCTATAGTATGTCACGGTAATCAGTTCTGGTCTGAGGTTTTGACTTTGTATCCTAATAACTATAACTTTTACCAACACTTTTTTAATGAGGTTAACATTTAACTCACTTTGCACACACAAGCAAATTCCTTAATGGCAGTGATAGTTCAGAGACAAAAACATCTGGCCGTGTCCCAGGCAAGTTGGGTAACTGCCCATGCGGTTACAGCATCCCTGAAGTCATCATTTTAGCCAGCAGCAGAGGCTGGCTGCTTAATGGAGACAGCTTCTTAACAAAGGGAAAGCCGAGGTGGCTTTGGCTGCCCCAAGTTCATTAGATTAGAGGGGTGTAAATAAGAAATCGTTACTGGAATAGATTTATGTTAGCATCAGAGAAGTACAGAGACAAACAATTTCCTTAAATAGCTGCTGGTTTAGGAGTTCCTCCAAAGTGTCCTATGATGGACTTCTTCACTAAACACTAGCGAAAGTCGTAGAAAGGAATTGATGATAGAATCAATGCTGAAAAGGGGTCTAGGTTAAGATTTTAGAGTGTATCCATGATTGAAGATGCTCTTTTTGCAAGTGTATGTCAAATTCCCAATTTTAATGTAAATTTGTCTCAGCCAAGATAAAAGTATTTGTAATAAACCCACTATTGATACTGACAGCCCGGGGTACTCTGTTGTTCATTGTTGATTGTTAGCGACTCAGGCACTGGCAGCAGACAATTGTCCTTTTATTTAAAGGAAAAAAAAAAAAGTCAATTTTGAATGATGAAAAAGGGAAAGCCCAAGGGAAGCCCGTGACAATAAAAGTTAACTGCAGATAAAAGCAGCGTGGTTCAGACCCCGCTATTGACATGAGAAGCGCTGTCATGTGCTTTGCAAATTGCAGCAGGCACCCCGGTGGTCACCGATTTAGCTATATCAAGGGCACGTTTCAATCAGATAATAGGAATGGACTCACTTGAAATAAAAGCACATGACAGCGTGATGATGTTTAGTGTGCATGAATTTCTTCAGGTGCGTAAATGCCTACATCTAGTGCACTTGTGACGGTATCCTTGTGAGCGCTGTTTGTGCTACCTTGAGACGCTGTTTTAGTCCTGGTGAGGATGTGAATAGTATTCAGCTTGCCAAGTGCCATCACCTGTATATCCGTGGCTGGGCAGTGACTGGCTTGAGAGCAGCCCTGAAGAAAAGGTCTTGGGGGTGCTGGTAGACGAGAGGCTCCACATGAGCCGGCAGTGGGCACTAGCAGCCCAGAAAGCCAATCGTATCCTGGGCTGCATGGGGAGAAGCGTGGCTAGCAGGTCGAGGGAGGTGATTCTCCCCCTCTACTCCACTCTCGTGAGACCCCACCTGGAGTACGGCGTCCAATTCTGGAGCCCCTACTACAAGAAAGATATGGATGTGCTGGAACGTGTCCAGAGAAGGGCCACGAGGATGATCAGAGGGCTGGAGCACCTCTCCTGTGAGGACAGACTGAGAGAGTTGGGGTTGTTCAGTCTGGAGAAAAGAAGGCTCCTAGGAGACCTTATAGTGGCCTACCAGTATCTTAAGGGGGCCTACAAGAAAGCTGGTGAGGGACTTTTTAGGATGTCGGGTAATGGTAGGACTAGAGGGAATGGATTAAAACTAGAGATGGGTCGATTCAGACTGGACGTTAGGAAGAAGTTCTTCACCATGAGGGTGGTGAGACACTGGAACAGGTTGCCCAGAGAGGTGGTGGAAGCCCCATCCCTGGAAGTTTTTAAGGCCAGGCTGGATGGGGCTCTGAGCAACCTGATCTAGTGGGAGATGTCCCTGCCCATGGCAGGGGGGTTGGAACTAGATGATCTTAAAGGTCCCTTCCAACCCTAACGATTCTATGATTCTATGATTCTTCTTAATAGTAATATGTTTCTATCTCTTGGTAATACTTCTTGAGTATTAAAAAACTGGAAATGTTGGTAGGTTTTGAAATGTTGGTAGCTCTTAACCAGTTGACATCTCTGAATCCTTATTTTTTCTCTGATGGAAACGGTTCCTTTCTCCTGAGCACGAACCACACCTTCCTTTTGTGGAGCGTTATGGTCACTGTCCTTGCAGCAATTGGACAGGATTCGGTGCCCATTTCTTGATCAGCCAAAGGGCTGATGATATGTTATTTCCTCCCATCAGGAGCTCTCCATGCTGCGTCTCTAACATTTTCATCCCTTGCCAATCCAAGAGGAAAATGACTGAAGACTGAGCCAGCTCCCACTGAAGTCGATGGTGAAATGCCCACTGACTTCAGTGGGAGCTGGATCAGGCTCCAAGAAAGAAATGGAATGTTACTGATCATTGGTAGCAGGCCAAGGTGTTGGTGCCCTTGTGGGTTGTTTTTCAATATTTCTTCTGCTGCCTGGTCTTTTAATTTGTTTGTTGGCTGGTGGAAAGACTCAAAAAAATTTAAACTGGATTGACTCATCCATGTGCATAAGAGATGGGAGCAGCCGTTCGGAGTGTACGTGTGTATATACGCATGTATCTGTAAAAGCTACCTGTGCACACATACAAAAACGCAGGCCAGGTTTTTATTTTTCTGTCTCCCAGACTTAAGAGAGTCCACTGTATGGCTCTTAAAAGCTTGAAAGAAATTAGTCGAGTGAAATATTTGCTCAGTTTTATATGCTCATATATAGGAAAATCATCTTAATGACTATATACATGGAAGAGTGGGATTTATATATATATATATTTTAAAAAAGTATTGAATTTGGGTCTTGCGAGGAAGGGAGGCTTTTGTTAGTGAATTAGTATTTAGTCAAGAGTTAATCCCTTGACAGATAGTTCTGCCTATTGTCAGCATTCTCTGTAAATTGTTTTCTTTCTCTCATTGACACTCATCAAAAAAGCATCCCCATCAATAAGTACAGCATGCTCTATCTACTAGATTTATCTACTAAATAGGCTGAACTGCTGGAAGACATGGGGGTGTCTTACTTAAGAGAAAACGGACCAGAAGTAACAAGGAAATCCTTCTGTCAAGCGTCCCTGTCCTTTATTCCAGCCTCCCTTATTTGAGCCCAAAGGATCTCATCTCAGAAGTGAATGACAGCGCTTCCTTTGATAGGAGAGGTTATTACATCAGCTGCTACATCTGACACTAGGAGTGGGCAGGTCACATTTAGACTTGAAAACAAAATAAGAAGACCCCAGAATCACTCACCCTTCTATTAGCAAGGCATGCCACACATCTGGCAAATATGTGTATATTATAAAGCGCTCTCTGCTGAATGGTGTGCCCTACGCCATGCGTAAAGGAGCTGCTGTCATCTATTACGTATTATGACATACGGGCAAATTGGAAAATACAAACTGATGTGAGGCAGTAAAACCATGAATGAAAAGGCGTTCCAGCACGTGCATCGGGGCCGTCGCTTGCGGTCGGGACTGTTTCCCTGCCTGCTTTTGCTTTTTGCTTTGCTTGACCCAGCAGTCAAAGTAACTGCTTCTTAAATTTACATCAAAGATGCTCTTCACTCCTGAGTGTCTCAAGACGTGATAGGCTGGGTGCTTTTAATGTTTCCTCTAACATGATTATAGTACATAGAAAAGTGGTTCTGGCTGTTATAAACACATTTCCTTTGTTTTAAGACCTTAAACCTATAGTGAGATTTTGTATTTGGTAACATCTTCGATACCATTTCCTTATCCATCTCTGATGCTTTGAAAGGCTTTAGCTATGTAGCAAACTTCTTATTTAGTCCAGATAAGCTGGCTTTTCAGAGTTTTAATTATAGCTAGAATTTCAATGCAGTTTGCATTTTCTTTGAGAAAGGAGGCATGTTTGCTCTAACCAACCAACCAACAAATATATTTTTTATTATGGAAAAACTTCTAAGGAAAAAAGGTGGCATTTCCCTTTGGATCCTTAAACACTCTGAAACAACCATCTGAATTTAGTAGTGGACTGTGGGTATCATGTTTTTACTCCCATTGGCACCAGAGAGCCAGCTTAACAGGAAAAAAAAATTGAGTTAGTTTCCTTTTTCCACCACAGTCTGAGGTTTCAAAGGTTTCTTTTCGGGCATGTTTTGGCCTGAGAGCTTTCATTGCTGGTGATACTGGCCAAGGTAGAAAGATTCCTCTTTGGCTCTGGAAACCGAAGTGGAGTTTGCAGCATAGACTGTCTCAGCCTATAGCGTGTGAACTGAATTGTGGTTTAAGCAACTGTAGGTGTCTCTGAGACAGACCTCAGGGTAATTGCTGAGCTCTCTTCATTTTGTTTGTTGCTTGCCCGCAGCACTGTTTGCTACAGCTCCTCCCCCTCTGCTCCGAGGACCGATCACGGAGATGAATGGTGCTTGGGAAGCCTCTTGTTTTCCGGACCAAGAACTAGGGCCTGTTCTGTTGGGATGGAAAGTGAACTTTGGGAAAATCTGGGGCTTTCCATTTCAAGTTTATTTGGTTTTGATTAAACAGAAGCCTTAGAATTATGTTCAAATTTACAAGACAGGGTTTTCCTAAACAAAAGAAGCTTGTTTCTAGGGCTAAATATAGACCAGACTGTATGTGAAACCCAGCAGTAGTTAGAATCACATAAGCTCCTGCTTTTGAGTTTTGATTTCCTTCAGCACAGAAACCTGCATTTATTGGTCTTGTTAATAACAGTTCATTGCTCTCGTTAGAGATGAGCCCAGTGTAGTGCTGGGAAAAGGGTTTGGTGGCTAAAGGAGGGGGAGGATGAGCAAGGAATTTGAATCCTTTGTTTAACTTCCCAAACGCAGGACCGTCCCTGTCCAAAGTGGGAGCCTGGGAAGAGAAGGTTTAGCGCTGATGTCCCTCACCTAGCCGAGCTGTGGGCAGGCCAGCTGGCTGCCAGCTGCTGCGGTGCCACTGCGAACCAGGGATTGCTTTTTCCAGCAGGCAGTTGTGCTGAGCCAGCACTTCCCCGAGCTGGGCGCTCAGGCAGCACCTGCCCCAGGGGAGGGTATCGCAGTGGTGAGAGCTGGAGCCCCACCGTGTGCCCGCGGGAGAGGGGACGCTGCAGCTCTGCTGAAGTCATCAGGACATCTCCCAGAGCTACACTGGGAACAGAAGGATCACACCCACCCCCGAGTCACGAGATGAAATTATTATGGCCTGCTGAGAGATTCTTCTGTTGTTGTTAAGAGGTTGAGATGTTTTTTGTCCTTCGCTCCTCTTGCTTCCTGGCCGTTTTTCTACCCGTGCAGCTGCTTCACACGTTGAAGCAGAGGAATAAGCGTCAGGGAGGATCTGTGTGAAGCTCTGTGCCGCTCTTCGGGGGCTCAGCAGGGGTACGATAGGCAGAATATGGAGCAGGTGGGGGGCAGAGGGACTCTTTTCTTCCCACTTTCCCTTTGAGCAATGGGACTCCCCACCTCCCTTCTTCTCCACCCTCCACGTCGTCCTTATCTCTTTTCTGAAAGGAAGGACTGTAAGCGTTGCAGGAACACCGCCTTATTTACACATCTCCTTATTTTCACAAATCTCCATGCCTCTCAAGATAAACTGGTCCCCCAGGGATTACGGGTGTCATATATTCATCTTTGCACTTCGCAGTTGCTGTTTTGTCCCCAGGTCCGGCGTTTGCACAGGGTGGCAGAGCAGAGACCTGGCTCTGGAAAGCCTTGTTGCATTTAAAAGGTAGTTCCAATAAGCAAAGCAATTCCAAACCTACGGCTCTGGCTCCCAATGAATTATTGATTATTTTCCCTTGAAGCCGTTGCGTCATGCTGTATAGCGGTGAGCACAGACACATGGATGCTTTCCGAGGAGACGGTTAACAGGATGTGGTTTTTTGGATTAAAACTTTAGAGCTTGTTACCAAAGGCAAGAGGAAAGGTATTTGCCATGAGTATTAAATACTTAAACATCAACTGCTGATTCAAATACCAATCCCTACCCTCGCAGGGTGAACAAAGTGCAGCGCTGTCTGGGATTGGTATGTATTGACTGATTATAACAGTATATGCGGTAAGTATTTGCTACTTTGGGTATCGGGGTATCCTGCATCTTCACTGTTTCTTCTCATCTCTTAAGAGATTTGCATTTTTGGATATTTAGCAGCCTCTGGGGATTTAGGGACATACGAGTATATTTGCTGTCGTGATGGCGGAAGATGAGTGCCTTTAATTAAATGGTGTTTTCCTGTTGTTCCTCTGAGAATGAAGCATCTGGCTGACAAGAGCATGGGGATTAAAAAATTCTTCAATTCTGAGTCCCGTTTCTGTAACGTAGATGTTTTCATTATTCAGAGTGAAACCAGTAAAAGGGAAAGAAAGGCCAGAAAGGATGGGGGTTCGTTCCATTATTCATTTGTATCAGTAGCGTTGAAAAACACGCCCTGTTAGATCTCGGGAAAAGCAATGAAAAGGGAAAAATTAACATGATTTAAAGCAATATGGGCAACTTCTTGCTAATCAGTTAGAAAAAATGATTTAAGCAGTTTGAAGGGCTGCTGTAAGTACGCCATGCTGTATCTCTCAGGCATTTTTCCTTCAGATGTGGCTTCCCACAGCTTGAGACATTTCTTTCTGGTCGCTGTGTGAAAGCAGGAAATGGCTTTTGTTGGGGGAGTGTGAATTTGGCTTCGGCACAAAATGCTCTCAAAATCGCTGAATAAACAAGCAGAAAAAGCAGGAAAAAATAATTCCTTCTTCCCCTATCAGTTATGGTAGGAAGATTACTTACAATACAGTAGGTTAAAAAACAAAAATCAACATCATTTTTAAGGTGATTACGCCGTTTTAATTCTCCTCCACTGCAGTTCTAATCCTGTTCTCTAAATATAACCATCCTGTGAGGAAAAAATCGGCCTTTTTATAGGAAGTGATTAATGTTTAAGGGATTCATAGGTTTCTTTTTGCAGTCTGTTCTAGAAGATACATTTCCAAACTGACCTGTGTGGTCTGGATAACACGCAAGGTATTATTTTCTGTTGCTAAAGGCCCACATAATGGTCTGAAAAGGGAAGCCAGAGCATTTCATTTCTGTTATCTCACCTACATGAAAAAAGAAAATCCGGATTTTTGTATCTCAGCTCAGTCACTAAGTTGTCCAAGGACTTGACGTTGGAGGTTGAATGTTATCGGAAGAGCAGTGAAGGCGCTCAGTAGTTTCACACCAGTAGCAGTGTACAACTGAGCTATATCTACCCTTTCACACCAAATTTACAGTGGTGTAAATCATTACCACTTCAGCGGAGCTGCCTGAGATGCTCTGGGGCAGCAGAGGACGTTTCACCCCTGGGCTGACGGTGGGAGAAGCAGAAAGCTGCACGAAGCAGGGAACGGCTCTGGCTGCTTCTGCGCGCCATGCAGAAGGATCTTCCTCCCTTGTGTCCCCGAATTAAACCTTATGCTTGTCATGACACATCACCTTCGATGCAAGAGTGATTATTTTTCTGGGGAGCCATGTTTTCCCTGGGTCTTGTAGGAATATTTATGCTGGAATAACATTCAAATCCTTCCCTGCAGAGGAGTGCCTGCCCTGCTCTCTGCACACAGCCGTGTCAACGGGAGTTCTTGTGTAACTGCGTTGTGCTAAAGTAGGTCTTTGTCATTTCAGTGGAATGGGATTTATTTGATAAAAGCTTTATTCTTAAGTGGGAACTGCAAAGGATGCTTCTCTGCCATAAAATGAACACGTGACATTTGTCCTGCTCTTCTGTTGGGCAAAATATCTCTGCCGAGTGAGAAACTGCAGGTGATTTTGTGGAATACGGCTTTTGCTGCAGAAACCCACGAATGCAAAACATAAGTCCTATTTAAACCTCCCAACTTTGATTGCGATATGTTCTTCCACAAAAACCTCTTTACAGAAAAAAACCAAACTACCTGTTTTTCTGTCCTACAGTATAGTTTTTATTAGGGTTTTAATGCATCAGAAAGATATCAGGATAAAGGATGAAGATGTGTAGGAAATTAACTTCATCTCGGTTTGATAATTTCTTCTATAAAATTATATTAAATTGCTGTGATTAAAGAAGCTGAGCCATATCCGGTTTTAAAGTAAAAATAAAGAGATATCTGTAGGCCAGCAATGGTGAGCGTTATAAAGAAAGACTAAAATTACTGTCCAGCATTACAGTCTAAGCTGAAATACCCGGTGATGAAATGATTGTTCTGTTTCGATGATCAGACTTTGCAAATCAGAAACTATAAAATACAGCGCCAATGTTGCAATGCAGGTGAGTCGCAGAAGGTGTAAGTGCCTGTTCTGGTACGGATATGATATGTATTCTGTACATATGCCAGACATGTCAGATCGCAGACAAGAGCATTCCCCCGTAAGGTGATGTACGTGCTTAGTACAGGCTCAGCACCAGAAAGCTGTAAATTCCCACTGACTTCTGTGTAGTCTGGGGCATTTTTCATTTCCCTGGAGCAGACCCTCAGAGAACAATACACTCTGGTTTTCCCGTGGCTCCCCTGGGGCTACGAAACATTATTTTGTTTCATTTGCAAGGCTTGATTCTCACCTTGTGGTAAATCAGTAGTAATGTTCTGGTGGGACAATGGTGTCATGCCAGTAGGAGCGGGAGGTGAGCTGAAGGCAAGGTTGGTGGTCCGACTGTTTCCATCTCAGCATCCTCTTCTTGTGACCCATTTTGCCATTTGTTGTGAATTTATTTAATCATAGGATAGATGATCATGTCCCTGAACACCCTTACAAGAGTGTGAGAGAAGGCCATTAATAGTTAATGGTCAGAAACCTGTCCCTAAAGGAACTGTCTTGTAAATGGAGTGTGGTGACATCTAAGCGACATGTTTGTACCTCCCCTGGCTCCTGACTCGATGTAAGCGTCGGATGCAGCACTGAGACCATTCCCCACGGGGGGAGAGGGAGGAAGGCACATGGCTTTCAGTGGGCCCCCAAAAGTCACCAACGCTCCAGCTTTGCTGGGCGAGGCTGCGGTTACTGGGTTTGCTCTGGGCAAAACGTTTTCAGAGCTGTCTGCACTGTTGAATCCTTTTGAGAAGTTCTATCATTTTAATGGCGTATCACATTTGAGAGAAGGGAAATGTTGTCTGCGAGGTTTATGTCTGTCACCATTTGTATTTGGGGTGCTTTTTAACACAATGCATTTAACAGGTCCTTGGACGCTAGGTTTGACAGGTAGACTAATTCAGATACCAAATATTAGTATCTAACCAGATGAATCTACCATTATATCTGTGTTTTCTATAAGTTGCCAATGCATATGAATCAAATATTAAAATTTAAAATCTGTAATGATGTTTCATATTCAAAACATGTAGGTGAACAATGACATTGCTAACAATTGCTGTGTTAAAAGAAGCTAATTAATGTGGAATGTCATGTTAGCTGGAAGTCACTGAGTGTGCAAATACTGTTCAAAGAAGATAGCATACAAAACTGACACATCTCTGATATGATCCTAACCTAGTGCTGGGATGAAAAAATGACATTTTGTTGTAACTATAGCGTATTCGTGGTCCTTGTGAGTAGACCCTTGGGTCAGCTAGTGGCTGATGGCCTAAATTGGTAACTTGATCTCCAGAAAAGGAATTACCATTTGGGCTCTCTTGGTGATTTTGAATTACGATCCAGAGCTGCATTTGTAAGAGTCTGAAGGAAAAAAAAAAAAAAAAAAGGAAAAAAAGATTATATGTGTTTTTGCATTACAGGGTTGGGTAATATGAGTGATACCACAACATGAATTATGAGAGATTGTCTGTTACTGAATTACTCCTCAACTGTAACGTGTACTGAGCAGTTTTTCTTCCCTCTGGACTGGGACTGTGTGTACAGCCGCAGCAAGAAGCCGTTCGTGCCCTTACAAGAGCCCAGCCTGGGTGGGTGAGGCAGCCTTGAGGGGGATGCAGAAGTGAACTGGCCACGACCGTGCACGTGCAGCAGTTCAGTGGCAGAGTTGAGAGTAGAACTGATCTTCCGTCTGGAGAGATCTATTGCTGAAACATCCTGTGTTCTTTTTGTTAGTTTGGCTTGGGGGTTGGGGTTTTTTTTAAACTGAAAAATCAGTTTAGCCATTGAAAATGGCACCAGGAAATTTGAAAAGGTTTTATCAGACTGTTTACAGTGGAAGAGCTTTGATGGAAATGAATGGCCATCTCTGAACTCCTTGCCTCTGTGGCTTTAGAAACTCTAAAGCTTGAAGTTACTGAGTGTCTTCTCAAATCTGTCAGTCTGCGTGGCTCTTGCCAGGGCAGTATATGTGCGTAAGTGACATGCAAAACAGGTTGACCTCAGAAGTATAGAGCCAGACCTGCATCCTTGGTTCTGATCTCACCAGTAAACCAGACCTGAATTATTCATGCAGGGTTTATGAGGATCATCTCTGCACGTGATCATGGAGGTGAGACTATAGATCTCATGCCTCCTTTTTATTTCCAGCTCATCTTCCAGTGGGACTTACAGGAATGAAAACCAAAATTAATTTTCGGTACTAAATTGACCATTGTAAGAAGTTGCCTTTTTTTTTTTTTCCCTCTGATTTAGATTCCTCTCACAGTTCATAAATTGTTCAGTAAATACTGATGTGAAATTTATACCTTAACTTTATGATACGACAGTTAGCGAGGCTTTGGAGGGCCAGGACTGATGGAATCTGCGCACCGCCTTTAGGTGTTGCCACAGGTAGTGCTTCTGTATCAGCACTGCAGTGTTTGCTCGTTTGGTTCCTTCCATCACACGGCTTTGGACTCCCTGTTCATCTCAGAGCCCTGCTGGTACCTCTGGGGCACAGAAACCTTGGTACGGGAACTGAGCATTGCGAGATGTCCTTCTGGTAGCAGAGGTGCGCTCTTACTTGTCATTTGATTCTTAAGGTCCAGGGAAACTGATCTGCAGATAACTCAACTGCCGTTTTATGTGGCCTAGAGGAGATGAATACACGTGGGCAGCCGTTTTCCCCTTGAACTGCAGCTCTAGCCAGTTGTAAAGAACATGTGGATCTAAAGATGAGATGGAAAAAAAGACAAAATATCCATTTCTGCCTCCTCCCCTTCAGGGAGTACAGCTATATCTCAGACAAAACCATCCCTGGAGGGGTTCAAGGCCAGGCTGGACGGGGCTTTGAGCAGCCTGGTCTGGTGGGAGGTGTCCTTGCCCGTGTCAGGGGGTTGGAACCAGGTGATCTTTAAGGTCCCTTCCAACCCGAACCATTCTGTGATTCTGTGAAAAGACTTTAGAAGCTATTGCCGGTTTAAAATTGATCAGCTAGGGGTTGCTCGTTGTGTGAGACAGTCCTCAGTTTCTCTGTAGGTTTCCAAACGTCCCCCACACTACAGTTAGAGGGCAATGTTTAAACCACAGCTCCCTTTTGGAGCCTCTGGAGTCCTTGCTTTTGCTTCGTTCCCCCCCAAGCACTCCCGGATGGCACTGGAGCACAGTTTGATGTTGTTGGGTGCATATTGTAAGATTACCTGACTTTTTTCCCCCGATATGTCACATTTCCAAATACACCATGAGAATGAAATTATCCTGTCCAGTGTTGGTAGAACAAAGGTACATAGGGACAAAGCAATTACTGGATAGAGTTTTATTTCAGTACCAACAAGATGGATCAGTTTATGGAGTGCTGGCTGGGCATCAGTGATATCATTGATGGGGACATGTTCCACTAATGACCAAATTTAACACACTTTTTCCTAAACGCAAAGTTTGGAAAAAAATACACAAATTTAAATACAGGTGGACAGAAGCTGTTCACCTTAGCTCTGATGGAGCAGATCCCCCTGAAGCCCGTCTTGATGTTGTTACTTGTGATTCCACAACCCCAGCTGGTGGAGAGCAGCTCCTTTGGCTCCATCCCCCTCTCCCCACTCCCAGCACGGGCAGCATTTCTCGATGATGGAGCTCCAGCTCCTGGCTTTAAAACTTCAAAATATCGCATTCTCATTCCTCTCCAGACTGTCCATATTGCACACCAATAGATCAGTGCTCCAGAAAGTAGTTAGGCATGGGTTTGTTGGTTTTTTTCTAAAGCAGGCTATACGCTAAATAAAAATTGTATACAGATTCGACTAAGGGAAGTAATTTTACAAAAGCCCGTGGAGCTCTCTTGGCACATAGTGGTTCCAGATTTGCTCCCTTGTGCCCGTTAAGGGCCTGTGTCCCCACAAGGACCTCAGTCCTTGTGTCAAAGCTCTGCTTTTAAGTGTCTTTTCTATATCAGACATCCCTTTCATTCCCATGGAATAAAACCAGAGTGCAGACTTGCATTGGTTATGCTGCTGTAGTGTAAATATTAGAAGAACCCAAGACAGATGGCAGGGTTCCTGATGCAGCTGAAGGTCACAGCTCTGTTGCAAACTACTTTTTAATGAATCGAGTTTCCAAGTGACAACTGGGATGACCTCACTTCAGTGGCTGACGTGCCTGAAGAGGGCAAACAGTGAGGGGAGGCAGTAGAACGAAGAAATCTCATTCTTGCTTACCGAGTGCTTTCCATCTACGGCGACAAAAAGGCAATTTTTCATTCTGAAATCAGGGAGGACTTAAAATTAGAAGCATCTGTAGTTTACAAAGAAAGGTAATGTAACTTATGAGGCTGGATTTCCGCAAGGCCAAAGGTGAAGAAGAGAAGTCAACCCTAGTGAATCCCTTCAGTATTTCCTCCGGAGATTTATGTAGCAGGCTGGGCAAGACCTCAAAGTTTCCAGATGAGAGTGGGAGTGCTCCTGCTCCACAAGCTGATGTGGTGTTGCCGCATTGGTCTAGTATCATTCTTGGATTTTTTTGGTTCTCCCCTGCTTCTCGATCCTGTCTGTATGTGTTATATTTACTGTTTAGTGGCTATCTTTTGAGAAGGGAGATGAAAGAGATGGATTGAAAGAATATTTCTATTTTTGTAGCTTCTACAGTCTATACTTTTTTTTGCCTGTTATGTATGGAAAGCAAAGGATACAGATGGAAAGAGATAAAATATGCTATCAAGGCAAGCTCCCGCTAATTTCCCAAGCTGGCTAAAAGGACGCGTGAATGTACGTTCCTTCCTGTAGCCTTTACTTTCTCACTGCCCCAAAAACTAGTCCTGCAGACCCGGACTCTGCACTCGCATGCCCCGACTCCACAACATTATGAGGCAGCAAATGAGTTCTCCATCTCTAAAACCCATGCGTCGCATCTCACCCTGCTTCATCCTCCTCGGCTGGAGCTTCAGAATAATATTGTAGATGATGGAAGGGCTCTTCCTTTCGTGCGAGCCTGCCCACAGCCGGATCCGCGGTGGCTGCTCCTCACACAGCTTTGAATTGGTGCCGATTCTCACGGTGTATCGCAATTTGGCAATCTGTTTTACACCACGAACTTCACGGCAGCGTTATTTTCTTTCCGTGTACTCCGTGTATTTCTCAGAGAAAAGGCATTATGAATAGAACTGGCTGAAATATGTAATTTCCTTTTCACAGGAAATCCTGTTGTTCTGGGAAAATCTTTACAGTCCTACTTCCAAAATGTAAGAAGTCTTAAAAATACCATATGCAAGAGAGACCATCCGTATTTTCACTAAGGAAAACTGAACACAGGATCTCATTTTTCCAGGATATATGTAATGTAGACCTTGGAGCATAGTCCTGGAATGTCCTTCCAGGCTTTATGCTCTCTCCCAGATCCCAGGCTGTGACAAAGAACATTTTTCTGGTATTCAGCTTCCCTTCGTATTTCTTTGTTAAATGCCGTATTTTGCCAGCACGATTGCTTCTCATAACAAACTCGGCGGCATTTGGATTATGGTTAAGACAGTTCTTACTTGATTACGCTGCTGTTTATGGAGGGGAGCAGTTGAAAGTTGTGAGTATTGCATCAGGATCTTTTGGGGATTATTAAATATTAGCAAAACAGTCCTTGTCCTGGAACTTGGGCACTACAGCTCTCTGTCCACAGACTCGGGAGGTTCTCCAGTGTGAGCGCTCGTACAGCGAACAAAAAAGACCAGACATTTCTCTTTACTTCAAATGCTCACGCCCAACTCATCCAAGGAAGAGACCAAGTAAACAAAGGCAGCTCTCCTAAAAGGGGGATAAACATGCGCAGAGTCTCTCCGTCATTTCAAGAAGGAGGACCCAGAACTGCTCCATCGAGCCAGATTTACAAAGCAGTTACAAATATAAGTAGGACATGAAAATAGAGATTTTTTACAATTTCAGTTGTATTACATATGTCTGTGTATTTACTGCATCTGTTACATGCGCTGTACAGTCAGCTTGGAAAAAGGTGTCTAAACGTGTGCAACCATTATTGTTTCAGGATTTACAGAGCGACAGTTTGGGTTTGAAATTAAGAGAGTAAAGCATTAATTAAGTACAGCGCAGTGCAGGATTATGTGAAAGCCTAAGAGAGATGCATTACCTTTCCTTTTGTTGCTTTAGTTGATAACTTTCGCAGGTTTTTTTTTTACGACACAAGAAACACTTCTCTACTGGGAAAATATCACGCAACTCTCTCTCTCTCTTTGACTTTTCAACTGAAAAGTTTCCTGAACCAGGAAGAGAAAGTGTTATTCTGTTAAATACCTATTGTGCAGCTTTATTTACAGAAGCTCTTTGCTTGCACCTGTTCTTGAACTTAAAATATTTTGAACTTAACACATGGTGCATCCTTGAAGGGATATAATTTAAAATGCTGCAGCTACCTCTTCCAATTTGGCTGTTCCGTGGCCTGATGAAGGAGTATGGTTTAAGCAATGACACAAAGAAGGTATTTTGAGGAGCTGCAGCAATGAATTTAATCGAAAGCCTGCACGCTATTTTTGAGTAGTTCTGCAGGCAGTGATATAAGTTTGGGGAGAAAAAAAGTCTCCCAAAATCCCCAAGTAAGGCAAATATCCAAAACTATTAGCTTGTAGAACCCCCCTTTTGCTTTGCAGAGGAGGAGAGGTGATGAGAGAGGGGTGCGAGGAGATGGGAGCTCTCGTTGGGATTCTGCGGAGACAGCCGGGGAGAATCGGGTCCGCTGTGCTCCTCAAGCTGCCAGGGGTGACATCGAGGTCTTTTCTTCCTCAGCTCGCCAAAGGCTTCGTGCTGCCGTAGATTTGGGCAAATGTAATCGCATGCAAATCCTGTACTTGTACTTCTCCTGACATCGAGCTGCTTAAAATAATCACGAGCTTTGAGAAACCAAAGAGAATCTGGCAGCTCAGAGTTATCTTTTAACTTGAACAAAATGAGAGGGGTCCTTGATTCAGGGCGGTTTGTGGGGTGCTTCTGGGGGATGGACATGGCTTTTAATTTCATGGCAAATTTTGTCCCCGTTGCACTGGCGTGTGGGGTGTGGACGGCCGTGAGGAGCAGTGGAGACTACAGCCATGCAAAGAATCACTGGAAATGGGCAAATCGGTCTCATCCTTTAGGGAGCTGTCGTATTTAATGCACTTTATTACAGACCAGCAGTAAAAATCTGCATCTGACCAAGAGAAATCCTTATTGAACATACGTTCAGTGCGTATTGAATATGGCACCGTTGTCACTGCATTCCTTGCTCCCAAAAAAGACTTCAAGAAGGAATTTTTTAAAGATAAAATTTCGTCTCGGTTTGGTTTAAGGACAGATAAGATCTGTAGTTTTCAGATCTGGAAGGACAGCATCCTAAGCCCGTTCTGCTGTAAGAGCAAATGGTGTGTCTTTGCGTGGTTCAGATCTTCACTTAACATTGAGGTTACCCATCACTTAGTACAGTTGCTGCCTTTCAGGCCTGTTTTTCATTTGGATGGCTCCATTTTGGGGGCTGCATTTCCTTGCTGAGCTGGCGCCAACCCATTATGGTCCCTACGGTTTTTGTGCCTATGCGAGCACACGGTGCTAGGAAAGGATTCTTGACGATACCGGGTCCCTGGTGCATTTTACAGGTTATCTTACCTTGTGTAACAAACCCATACGCTTGCTGTTCAAAAAGGGCTGGGGTAAAATTCTGCTAAAAGCAAGAATTTATTATTTCCGCAGGAGCAGGTTGCACAAGGATTTGCTGCACCTCAGGTATCTCCATGTTTGCTCTCTTACCTGTACGAGCACACGCAGAAATTTGATGCTATTTTAGATGGTTTTTTTGATGAAGCTATGAAATTCTCTTGAGACGATCCTTCTTGGTTTTTTTTTTTCAGTTGATCTAGCTACACTTGTGCCAAGGAGAGTTTCTGACACTAGCACAGAGATGGCAGTGGTGTTGTCTGTGTGGTCGAGCCACTGGAAAGCGGGATCTGCAGGACAGATTTATTGCCAAGTGTGTGTTTGCTTTTGTAACACAAAGAAGTCTTAAGTGACATAAAGATTTATACACGGAGAAGACCACAGCCATCATATTCTGCTCTGGAGGGCACACTGCAGTGTAAAATCTCCTTTGGGAAATGCAGAGGTAGCCTGGTAGCTGAGGTCCGTGCCGTCGGCTCAGAAAGCCCTGCATTTCCAAGTAGACCTGCAAACGTGAATCTTTGCTCTGCTCACCAGTCTCTCCTTTGATTTTCCCCAGGAGCTCTGACTCTGAAGAAGCGTTTGAGACCCCAGAGTCCACCACACCGGTAAAGGCACCACCTTCACCTCCGCAGCCACCCCCCGAAGCGGCGGCGGCGGCAGCAGCAGTTGTAGCAGAAATAGAACAAGAAATAAAACCCCAGCTGCCCTTGGAAGACACAGGTAACGAGCATGTAATGAGCGGGACAGGTTACTGGGGAAGGTAAAGCTGCGGGGAGGTGTTTGTTTAAGCACAGGCAAGGAACTGATGCTAATAAAATGTCTTCTGAAAGACTGGTTAGTGTATGCTGGGCATTATCCATGCTGGGAGGAAAAAACCTGTCGCCTCCTGGAATAAAGTATTGGAAAATCTGTCCATAACACTTGATAAATACTTAAGAAAAGAGGAGCTTTCTAGAAAAACCTTTCTTCGTTTTGAATCAAACTTCATTCCTCTTCTCAGAATTGTAGGATCTCTACAGAGTCAGGGGAGTAGGAAAGAGAGGTGTGAGATACAGATGCAGGCACCTGGGTGAGCACTGTTAGCTCTGACAATTAACAAAATGTGATTCTCAAATGTACTGTCACCTGCAACAGAAGGTGAACAAAAAGCCCTTCGAAACAATAGAAATATTTGTATTAGCTTTATAGGAGGAACATGGGAGTATGCGTGAATGTATGCATAATATACATACATGAAAATTGGTATATACTGGGAAAGTAACCTTTAAAAAAAGCATATTGTGTTAAAAATCCCAAAGAAATTCTCTCCCCCCAAAAGTGTTCTGTGTTCTCCAAATTGACTAATGGAATATGAGGGAGTAGAAAGCGCTCTATTAGCCCAAAATAGCTTTGTTTGGGCTGTCAGCTGACAGCTCAACAGTTTAAGATTGAATTCCCCATTATGCTGTCTTTTTTCCCATCTGAAAGTCGTGTCATCTCGATCACCTGGCTAAATTGTATAAAGGTAGTTTTGCTCTAAGCAGACTAAAGTTGACTTGTGTTTCGTTTGGAAAGATGTGTAGCGTTGCCAGGTGGTGTTTTAGAGCTTCCATTTCCAGTGAAGAAGTGGGTGTGTTGAGCAGTGGGCAAAGGCGATGTCCGTGTGTGGATTATAAAGGCTCTCGAGCTTCGATTTAAACCTTCATGGAAAGTGACAAGTAAGTCTTGCAAATGTCTCAAGCCACCTAACGCAGTTCTGGGACTTATGCATTAAGGAATGCTCTTTAAGATCACGATTTATGGTACAAGTTTATAAGAAGCTAGAAAGATGTTCAACAAACTGATTCCAGAAAATAAAACTGAAATACTGAGACGTTCCGACATTTTCCTTTCTGCTGTTACAGTTCCCTCTTCATTGAAGCAAACAACGTTACTCATTCTCCATCTTCTTTCCTTTTTCTAATCTTTTGCCATCTAGTGATTACAAAATAAGTGCTGAGAGAACAAAAGAACGCATATGCTGAACAGGATTGGAGTGTGTTTTTAATTACTGCAGTAGATTATCTTCAAACCCTTGATTACGCATGTGCTTCCTTGGCACACGTGTGTCTCGTCCCCTACATCCCAGATCGCCCCCTCCTTTCTCTCAGATATTTCTGAAGGAAGGTCGGGAACTGAATAGGTCTGTTCGTAGCCACTGTGAGCTGCATTGGAGGCCATTGGGTGGCAGAGATGGAAGCGTTTCATTTGCAAATGAGATTTGTCCATGGGAGGCAAGTTATCGCAAACTAACAGTTCAGCGTTCCAAAATGATGCAAAATGCAGTTATACAACGGGGTAATTTATGTGCGGGAAGGAAGATGTGTAATGCAGAAAAAATTCAAACGTAGGAGGGCAACACAAAGCGTTCATTTATTTTGGAAACCTTTAGAAAAAAGTAATAATACTAAGAGTGTGGGTTAGGTGTTTGCATGCTTCTTCAGAAATGTGAACAGTTAAATGGTTTGTACTTTCTAAACCGCTTGAGTAACAGTTACTGTGTAGTTTACATCCCTCGTAGCTTATGCACGTGGCTGCACACAAAGAGAACGTGTCCCTTCCTCGGGGGTTGGGAGCAGTTGAAGCAGAATCCCTCCTTGGTACCACACAGCTAAATAAATAGGTTTCAGTAAAAGAGGAGTAAGGAATAGGGGCAGCCGGAGAGCCTGGCACTGGCACAGGGAGAGGCAGCCACGTCCAGCTGGGTTTCTGGTTCACCAGCTGCGTGGCTTTGTCTTCTGCGTGAGGCTGGTGACAGACCGTGTGCTTGGGTGGAAGGAGGAAGCCTAGTAAGTTTTTTAGAGGATTATTTCATCTATATCTGACAATAATTACTTATGCAGACGGTTGCAGTTATGCTGCATGATATCATTAACGCAACAGCTGGACCCCACTGCTGGAAAGCCAAGAGGAGAGTTTTTAATTAGGTTGACTTCAACGCTCGCTTAATAAATATGATGAAAGTGAAATATAGCTGGACTCATCCTGGGTTTGTGCCAGCTCCTGGTGGGGTGAAACCTGCCGCATGGCTCCAGTCCATCAGCAGAAGAGCAGAAGAGGGGAGTCAGTCTGCGGGCGAGTCTGGAGGGGAAGAGGAGTAACAGAGCACGTGTGGGAACTACCTCTGAACCCCAGAAGGCGTCACTAACGACACTTCCACTCCTCCGTAAATACTTCATATGTTCTGGGGAACGTGGGTTATGCTCTTGAGGCAAATGATTTTGAGGATGCTTTTTATTTTATTTTTTTATTATTATTTTGGTTGTATTTTAAATTATTGTTGCCATCAGCTTCTCACAGCAGTGTCCTCTTCCAGTTCCAGCCATCTCAGCCCAGAAAGTGCCCCGAGCCCTTTCTCCCAAATTCTCCCTGTTTCTGGCCAGGAATTCCTGCCTGGGCAGGGACATTTCTTCTGCGCCCCTGCTGCCTTCCCCAATTAATTAATGAATTCAGATTTTATACCCAGGGGAGATGCGAGAGCTGTAATGCATAGAGGGGACTCCAGCTCTCGCAGGTCTCTCAGGATACGGGAGACCTATATTCAGGTCCTTCTTGTGCCAGGGAAGTTGAGGTCAGGCTTTCCAGTAGAGAGATGATTACACAGACAAAAACAAACTGAATTTTGGGGATGGAAAACATTCTTCTTCAGTGTTTTTCCTCTTGAAGCCTGACACAAAAAAAATGGAAAATAAACTTTATATCCAAAGTTTTCTCTCAGAATAAATGGCAAACTTATTTTTACAGTAATTTTTAAAATAGCATTACTAATTGATTTCATAACTTCAAAAGCTTCTCATAACAAGCAGGAGTTTGAAATAAACTGTGTTTCAAAATTTCTGCTCTTAGGTAATTCCAATTCCTGTATGCTATAGGCGAAGTTTACTTGTCTCCTGAGTTACTTCATTATAATGGAGAATGTGAGTGCACGCTGTATGCATTTTCCAAGGGTTTCTCTTTGTTTTTCTTTAGAAAATAGAATTAGAATTTAATTTCTTCCGTATTTGATTTATTAGATCTGGTTAAATTTTGTTTCTAAGCCTTTCAAAATAGTGTTTTATGTTGTTTCCAGCTCAGCAGCGTTAAGGCCTTCTATTTTCAGCCTGTTGGATTTTCCCCCTATTTTAGAGATACTTCAACAAAGAAGAAAATGCTCAACTGTCCTAGCACACAGTGCAGCTCCATCGCTAGAAGAATTTGTTCTAATTTAAAAGGAAAGACATTTTAAAATAGCTGGAAGTACTTTATATGTTCTAACCCCTTAATATATTTTCATTATTCAGAAAGAAATGGTTCAGATTTAGATTCAATAAGCTCATAGCTGGTGCAGATATTTAATTTCCTTCTTTAAAATACCTTTTAACCAAATTTGAAGTTGCCTCCAAAGTTTTTTGGAAATGTGTCTTTTTGTGAAGACGTCCCGGGAGAGTAGGACGCTCCGGGGTGCCGCATCCCATCCCGCTGGGACCGCAGCGCTCAGAGCGGGGAAGGCAGGGAGAGCCCCGCAGATGGGGAGGAGATCTGTGAGACCGCACCAAAATGAGACAAGGCTGCCCTTTTCGGCTACTTCAGGGGAGGTTTATTAGGAAAAATTTCTTCACCGAAAGGGTTATCAAGCATTGGAACAGGCTGCCCAGGGAAGTGGTGGAGTCACCATCCCTGGAGGGATTTAAAAGCCGGGCAGACGTGGTGCTGAGGGACATGGTTTAGTGGTGGTTTTGGCAGTGTTAGGCTGATGGTTGGCCTAGATGGTCTGAAAAGTCCCTTCCAACCCGGGCAATTCTATGATTCTGTGACTCTCCTTGTGCAACTACAGCCACTGAGTTTCGGTATTTCTTTCCTGAGGCTGTAAAAAGAGGCTGGCTGGTGTAAATCCTAATACCAGTCCTGCTCTAAACCTACGAATTCCTCCTATCCAATTCAATATATGCAATATACAGCAGTGGCAACAAGGTAGTAAAAATTCTGTATCCTCATCAGTGGAGGGGCTGGAGAATGTGCATGGGATTTGTTCACATCATTTATGGCTCTTTCTTTAAAGGAGGCTCAGTTAAGTGGGGTATGTGCCTGCCTCGCTGTTCCTGTGGGACATTGAAGCTTTACTGGCATCTGAAGTGCTATCAAAATGTAGGTATTTTATAACATACAAGAAAAAGTGTTCTGTAGTTGACTAGAAAAGGTTTTTTTTTTTATTTGTTTGGTTCCTTTTTGTTGGTGCTAACAGCAGAAATTTGTTTTGGTTCTTAATGCAAACAGTGTCATAATATCTTTCTAGCAACTTTTGCTGCTTCTGTAATAGGTGACAGGTGAAAATGCCGAGCATTAAACGTGTCGCGCAGCTCTCATTGAGGGGGCTCGTCACCTGGGTACAAGAAGTCTGGGGACTTCCGTTGTTGTGTTTGGTTTTGGGTTGGTTTTGTTTTTCATACCTGATCCAGGCAAAAATTTTCTGAAATCAGAGAAAATTCCCTTGTGGAAGGAGCAGAACTTGGACCTTCTGTTTTAATGAATGAAATGTTGGGTTTTTTCAGGGTTTGCCTGTTTTTTATGGCAACGTAAGTTTCCCTGCTATTGCGCGTGTTCTTGGAATGCTTTATAAAACTTAGTTATCTACCTGTGGGCAGCTCTTACCAGTATAATTGTGGGTGACTGTGGCATAAACCTTATTTAAAACCTTGTGCTCGCCTCTCTCTAGGGCAAGTCCTGCCTTAATTTTCATCCCTTGTGTTGTAGTACGTTCCTTTGCGATCAGATTGCATTTTAATAAAATACTGTAGTTAGTGATGCTGATTTGCTTAATTCTGTGGCGTAAAAGGACAAATGGCACTGCTCTCTGAATAGGCTGTTGATGTCGGAAAGAATGGTCTTCATATCTCTCTCTAGTAATAAAGGCGTGTGGGATTGCGATAGGGAGTCCTGTTCACATCTTCCTCTCCAGCACTTCTGCTGTTACTGAGCCAAGTCTGTTGTAATGCGGGAAGAGTTCGACAGCAGCATTTCACTTCTACCAAACGCCACATTTTCTGAGGCAGTTTCCCATCTTGTTCCGTAAAGAAACAAGGAAAATGTCACAGCAGCGAGTCGAGCGACGTTCCGCAGAAATCTATGCTCCGAAGTCAAGGATTTGATGAGGAGGAAGTTGTGAAATAAGCAATTAAAGAAGATTAAAGCCCTGCGCTATGTGGAGCACACCAAATTTGAATGCTGTTTTGCTTTGAGCAGCTGGAAAGCCTCCTATGTTCTCTTCGCTGCTGTGATGAGTCCCTAACCTCAGCTCTACCACGCCTGTCATTTACAGTCCAAGTCCTGCAGGGCATTGGTTTATTTTATTTTTTTTTAATATATATATTTTTTTTAAATGCATGTTTGTACTGACTTTGAACAAGGGGCCTCAATCCTGTTGAGGCCTTTGGCGCACGCTGGAATGAAAACAGCGCATAATTGCAGACGGTTTCTTGTTCAGATCCCCCTTTTATTTCGTGCTGACCTACATTTGTACTCTGCTGACATACTAGAGCGATGCCAGTGTTTATTGTAACGCGTTCCCATTAAGTGCCTGCCGTTCCTGTTTCAGTATAGTGCACAGATCAGTCTAACGCTGGAGTTTTATGGCACTCTCCGAGTCCCCTTAACGGCCGTCCCAGGGAAGTGAGCGCCAGCTCAGCTGGCACATCAAGTCTAGGTAATGACCCACTCAGCCAGGCTGAGACCAAGCCCAGCCCAGTGGAGATGAAGGAGAAAAATAAACTGTCCTGAAGTACTGCCATATTATTAGCATTCATTTAGCAGGAAAACACATTAAAATATTATTTTAATTGATGGAACTCGGTAAACTTCCACAGTCTTAGAAACTGTGTAGTCGTCGTTCCTTTGGCAGTCCCTGGAAATACGTCGTGCCAGTCTAAGGTATTGCTTTGGGAAATGTATCCAATTTCCTTAAATCCCTTCTGTCCTCTACGTCCATAAATAATAATTCTTGTAATCTCTATGCAGACATATAATTTCCTCTGAAACAAAGGAAAAATGTGGGGTTTTTCTTAATTCATTCACAGCTTCTGACTAAAAGTAATTATTGATTGTATTGCTTTTATGAACAACATTAATGAATGTAGCTGGTCAAAATGGGAATTACTTTGCAAAACATGTCAAGACTGGAATGAAAAAGATGTGTGGAAATTTCTCTGAAGTCATTTTAGGATGACAAAAGCCTTAATTTTTTTCCTTGACTGTTTTTCTTTATAATTGCATAATTAAACAAATTGAGAACGTGAAGAATGCTGTGCTGCTGCAATAGCTCCAGTCCGCATCGGTGAGAGCTCAGAGCAGCTGGTTTAGCCCAGCTTGAGCTGTGAGCCGGAGAGACATTTCCCAGGTCCCCGATCCCCTGACTGGGACACGCGCACCTGGGCAGAGGGGACTAGGTTACACTCAGATAGGGAGCACGACAATGGCAGCAGGAACAAACCATACTCAGAATTTGTAAAACATTGTAGTAATGAGCTTTTATGAGCTGGAAGGCAGAAGGGACCATCATCTTAATCTTTTCCTACCTATGTATTTTCTTTTTTTTCCTTTTTTAAAAATCTCTTTCTACTTTGTCCAATATAGTTGTTATATTCCAAGTGAAGAGACTTCTAGAAATCTTTCTTTGGATTCCGTTCAATAAGCAAATCTTTAGTTACAATGAAAAGCTACTTGTTTTAACAGTTTTAGCATCTAATTCTCTGTAAATTTTCTTCACTTCGATGAGTTAGAACTACACTTTGAGAAATCTCATTTAAATAATTTGTAGGAAGCTTCTAGCGGTCTTTTTTAAGGAAGATTTTCAACTAAGAATATTTGTACAGCACTCTAATTGAATAATATTCTTACCTTTACCATAATTTATTTCCTATGAAAATCTCAGTGATTCACGTCTCGTGATAAACTTGGAATTACAAGGTCAAAGTGGAGTGTGTTGACTGCTTGGGGCAGAGAGAGGAGCAGCATTGGTGGGTTGTGGAGGGGAAGCCATGTTCCTCAGGGAAATTGGTAAAAATAGCACATGGGAAACAAAGCTTGAGACCATCATGTAATTGCAGAAGCACCAGTCAATTCACAGGGAATTTACTGCATAAGAGCTCAGACACAATTCTGTGAACTCTTTATAACGGTAGAAAGCAGGAGTAATAAAGTGTTTGATGTTCAGTTTTTCTGGTATTTGGCATAGTTAGCATGTTATGGTAATATCTAACTCTTTAACTAAGTGATAATTAGTTTAGAAGTGATGCTCTAGAGGCTGTTGCAAATACGTATTTTGTGTTTTCGTGAAACTTGCCTTGAATCCTTTTCTGGGGAGAACAGAACTATTTTTTCCCCTAATCTAGTTCATATATTGGAAATGTCACTTTGGTGTGTATGCCCTTTAATCATTGCTTACTTAATTTGTATGATTTTAACCTTTTATTATTTTTTTTTTAATTGTAGTGTTATTAGATCGTCGTAAAATTTATTAAGCTCCAGTTTCAAAAATGTGCGTAAACTTCACAGAGTTTCCTGTTTGTTCCCACAGGATTATGTTCAGAAACTGTACCCGTAACTGATGTGTCACACAGTGAAACAGTTGAAGAAAGCCCTTTCCGTCCCCCTTCCCATTCTTTTTCCACCGTCTTCGATGAGGACAAGCCAATAGCCAGCAGTGGAACTTACAACTTGGACTTCGATAACATTGAGTTGGTTGATTCTCTCCATGCCTTAGGACCGAGCTCTCCAGAATCAAAGAATCGTGATCCCAAAGCGAATGTTCGAAGAAAATCTACCGATTCAGTCCCAGTTTCCAAATCTACATTGTCTCGATCTCTTAGCTTGCAAGCAAGCGATTTTGATGGAGCATCTTACCTTGGCAATAGCGAGACATTAGCACCGGCAGCAGATGTGTACAGTACTGGTTCCAGTAGTGCTTCTAGTACCCTTAAGAGAACAAAGAAATCCAGACCAGCTTCCTTAAAAAAGAAGCAGTCAGCAAAAAAATCTCTGGATGCTCCGCCGGTGAAGGAAACACCACCAGAACCATCTGACCTCGGCCAAGCAGCTTGTGCCCCAGGTGAGGATAAACCAGTAACTGAAGCAAAGGCTGACTCAGTAAAGCCCGAATGTACTGAACCTTCTAAAATCTCTGCTGAGAAACAGGAGGCCCCGCCTGTGCCTGAAGGATCCTACCCTGTGGATCCAGACAGTTTTGAAGGGATTAGTGCATTTAGCACTGGAGGCAGCAAAGTACAAAACTCTCCCCCTGCCAATAAGAAAACGCTACCTCTTACGACGGCACCTGAGGCTGTGGAGGTGACTCCGCCTGACACTGGAGGACAAGAAGACCCTCCGGTCAAAGGCATTGCGGTGAGGCTGGAGTTTGATTATTCTGAAGAAAAGGGGGTCAGTGAAGACCAGCAGGAGAGCACTCCTCCTCCCAAAAAAGCAGGTAAAAAGCCTGGTGCTAAAATGCCACTACGGAGGCCAAAGACTAAAAAGTCAGTGGAAAAGCTTGACAATGCTCCAACCACACCAACCAAGTCGCCCGTTGATCCAAACGAAATCCCTATCACAAAAGGCTCTTACACTTTTGATATTGACAAGTGGGATGATCCCAATTTTAACCCGTTCTCATCTAGTACGAAAATGCAAGAATCACCCAAACTGCCTCAACAAACGTACAGTTTTGAGCCAGACATGTGTGAGGACTCTATTGACCCTTTCAAGTCGTCTTCTAAGATAGCCAGCTCACCTTCCAAATCTCCAGCTTCCTTTGAGATACCAGCCAGTGCCAATGAAACAAATGGAACCGAAGGAGACAACTTGAATAAACCTGCAAAAAAGAAGAAGACGCCACTAAAAACGTAAGTTAAAGGGCACAGATGTTTCTAGATTAGAAGCACATTCCTAGCCCTTAGTGCAGTTACACTCGGGTTATATCTGACCAGAGAAAGGAAGATGCTGTTGAGTGTTGGTAGCCACACAACTGGGCTTGTGCTGGGGGTCTTTACGTGCTCTCCATCAACTTGTTTCCTCAACAGCTTGATGTTTCCAGACTGAAGGGCAGAACCAGAGTGGGCCACTGGACTGGCAATTGGATTTTTGAAGTTTTGGGGCTCAGTGTAGATTTGAATCTGATGAAGTCCAAATTTTATCAGTTTTGTGCCAAATTTTCTGTGGCGTCATCTTGGGAATTTGATACTGTTTAAGCTGATCAAATTATTCGCACCAGTAAAGACTATTTTGTGAATCATCGGTTTTGAGAGTGGGATGTGAAATAGTAAGACAGCGACAAATCTTGTATTGCACACAGCAGGAAGATGCTTTTATCTAGTGACTTACAGTATTTAAAAGAAAATAACCTGAAATGGAGGCGTGCAGTATTGAAATATATATTTTTAAATATAAGACTAAAAAATGTGAAATGTTTCCTTTCTGTGAAAGAGCTTGCAGTTCTGCAGAAGGGTTAAAATCTCCTAGACTGCTACTTGTTTGGGAAATATCCAGCTTTTAAGACACCGTTGACAAATTGGAGGATAAATTCTCTAGCTTGTTGAATTTCGATATTTGATTAATGATTTCAATGGCTAGTTGCATTGATTCCATGGTTAACTTGCCGGTGTGCATGTTATCTCTTACCCATTCAGACGGGGTTGTTTTGAGTCGGTAAGCAGTAAGCCTGTATCCCATTTATCTGAAATTGATAACCTGTATGTGTCTATAAGAAAGTATCTCACTGCCTGTCCCTTTATGATTTAAATGTTTCAGCTAACTAACAAAAATGTGACTTGAAATTACAAAAGCCTGACAATTTGAAGATAACGTGGTTAATGTAAAGCAGTACAAAAAAAAGACCTCCTTTATGGAGTGAAGCGGAGATTGTTCAGTTTCTTCTGAGCAGCCTGCTACTCTCTAGACATCTAATTTGCGTCCCTTGCCAGATTTGAGGAAGCTTGTGCCATTTTTTCTTTTTAGGGGCATTTCTGACTTAAGAAAATTATAGACCACTGTATAGTTGAGTTTGAGTTGTTCTGTTGTTGCTTCTTTTTGAGGTATGCCTGAAATTCCCAGGAAATTGAGGTGGGAATTGAGATACGTGCTAAGCTGACACATTTTCCGAGGTTACAGTCCGAACTGGTTTTGTCCAAAACAAGACGACTGAAAAGTCTGACTGCAAGAGAGGAACAATTCGAATCTTACTGTGGAAGTGTGGAGGGAAAAGAGGGGAATTTTAATATCACCAGATCCTTAGGTCTGATAATTGCAGCCAGCCAGAGTCTCCTTGTGTCTTCCAGTGGCTGCAGTGGAGGTGACAGACCCCCAGTATAAACCTCTTGGGTCCACCCATCTGCTGTGAATATTAGAATCAATTCCAAAGCTGTTCATTTAGGGGCAACCCGGGTTTACAAAGAGTTTGCTAAACCACATCCATCCTGGGGAAAACCCGTCGTGGGAAGGCCCTGTCCTACAGCCACAAAGTTCCCTGCTGCTCTTTGTCATGGTGGAAGAAGTGAAACTGCCCTGCTGGTCCCAGGTTCTGCTTGCAGGCTCTTATCTCAGGAGGGTTGCAGGAGCTCCCAGCCCTTGCCTGGGACTGCTTTCACTGCGTTGTGTTACGTGTCTGCTGGCTCCAGCCCCATAACCTACTTTTTGCAAGTGGTTTCTAAGAAAGAAGAGAATCTGCATGTTAATACACAGCGCAGCCTGGAGCCATAATACTTTCTAGAAGAAAATTAGCCTAAGGCTTGTTGGGGAATGCCAGGGGAAGTAGTGGTTTTGTCTCTGCCTGTCTCTAGTCTCTTTTCTCCATAAAAAGGGCCCTCAACATGGCCCCTCCGTGGGGTCCAGTGCAGGAGAACCCAAGGCCAGGCAAGGAGCTGGGGTGTAGGATCCTTCTTGGCGATGCTCCCATGGTGGGACAGAAGAGAGAAGCCAGTGTTAAATGCTACAGCTCCAAGGGGCAGAAAGGAGGGTGTTTGAATTTGGAAATGATACTGTAACGTACCAGGACTTCTAAAACCTAATGGACAATTGTGCAAAGCCAGGAGTATTTATTAGCACTGTTGAGGAGGGCAGAAATATAACTGTATGGACCAGTTTGAAAATGTATGGAAAGCCTTTCCTCGTGTGGAAAGACAGCAATTTCTAGGTGAGACCTATGGGAGGTGAGGAAGCCAGGAATGAGTTTAAGCCATTGTTAAGCTTGTACTCCTTTGATTCTCTGCCGCGTGCTAGGTATTGCCTGTGTTAAATCAATAAAAATAATCAGGTTTTATTCTGGAATGAAACTTACAGCAGTCTAAGCATTGACCTCCATGTGAAAAGATGAGATTTTTAGAAGAGCTGTCAGCTCCACACAAATTACTCTCTGGTCGGATACCGAAGTGCTGAGCTGTTTCGAGGTAGATCATCTTGCTCAGATGATGGTGAACGAGGAGCGGCTGATGCCTCCCGGGTGCCTGCTTGTAGTGATGAATAAAAATAGGTGGCTTGTATAGACGTTGCTCTTGAAACTGTTGGATGATTGGAGGCTGTGTTTAGAAGCTCAAGGTGCCAGCTCTCCAGAGCATTGCACGTGAGAAGAACCGAGCAGAAGCTGCCAAGTTTATATGTAGATGAAAACTTTTCTTAGCCTTCATTGTTTGGCAAGGTTTCCTTCTGGTTTTGGGGCAATCGGTTTGTTCTGTTGGAACACAAAGTCAGGTTTCAGTGAGAGCTGGAAGAGATGAGATTTAAAGAAATGTCGTTTTCTTTCTTCGCTTGGGGAAATGATTTGAAAGGGTCAAGTAGCTTTTCCTGTACTGTCGTAACAAATCAGCAGGCATGAAAAAACCTTGCATAACGGCGCTCTTGCCTTAAGCTTAGCTGCCATTCAAGAACAGTTTTACATCCCAGATGATAACAAATCCTGTGCTTTGAAAAGAAAGCAGGTGGCTACCGTCAGGGAAGGCAAGGACGCTTAGTGTGTTGATAGAAACTTAACGCGGAGGCCTCAGCTTTGAAAACTGTATTTTGTGAGATGAAAGCATGCCAGAAGTATAGCATTGAATTTGAAAACATTAAAGGACTCGATGAATATTATTTTTTCTCCCCATGTATTTCACAATAAAAAGTAGGTGTTAAGATTATACAGGTAGAAAATATGCATGATGAGATTGCCTTAACACATTAACATTAACAGAGTGTTTGTAGGTTTATCTTTTTTGTCAGTTCCTTCTGTCTGTCTCTCTTTTCTTTGTCTTATTTGTCTTAGGATGGTAGAAGATGTGATGTCTGTATGTTCTCTGTTGTAAGTAATTCTAAGCTAACAATTCGTTTCCTCTTTGATTTATGGGCTTTTTAATTTTACTCATTTATTTTGCGGCATGATCAGTTGCTATTCAGCATGAAGCTTTTATGTTAACCATTTCACTTCACTGTCACATATGGAAGCTATTTGAAGTAAGATGCCTTGCTGTGAATGAGCTTGAGGAATCTATTGCCTTGTTATCTGTTTGCCTATCAAAGAAGATCCTCTTTTAAAAACTATATAAATTTCGTATCCTTGAGCTAAAATATGAGTGTTTTATTTCTACCACTGTACACCAACATTGTACAATCAGTTTTTCATAAATACTGCATAAAATGTTTCTCCTTCTTAAAGGAATAAGTTACCCTAATTACTTCTAGCATCATAACTAGATAATTAGTCACGCCAAACACACCGATATTCCACTGTCGAATTTATTTTCCCCTCTAGATGTGGTATTGATTTACCCTCTACCGACTGAAACCCACCGTGATAATTTCTAGTGCTGATCTTGCCACTCATCGATTAGGGATGAGCTGGTGGGCAGTAATTTTTGCTACTGCCTCTCAGTTCAAACATTAAGTCTTTATCGGCGAGTTTGGTATGATATTTTTCTCCCTCTTCTAGTTTGTAGCAAAAGTGTGTTTGAATAACTCTGGCAATAGGCATCAAGAGAACAGGTGGACAATTGGTTTATTTCCCCGTTAGTCACAATTTTTAGCCAATTGTGAATAAACATAAAGGCAACATTCATAATTATACACCAAGACGTGATGTTTATTCTTCATTCCTTTTGCCTGATTGAAACCTATGGGATTTGGAAGGGCGACAGTGTCCGTGCTCCCAGCCTGCACTGTGAGCTCTCAGGGGAACTGGAAGCAGAATTGCCATATTTACTGTTTTATTTGTTTTAAAGAGGGAGGGGGTCCGTCGAGCACATTTGTAACGACAGAGCTTTGTTCTGGCACCTTGGGAACAGCATCTGCCTCGGCTGTTTTTATGTAGTTCACCCAAAGCATATGAGGTTTTTTTCGTAGCAATTTATGGGGTCATTGGAGCTTACTGCCCCAAGATTATCACCGTTTTAATTCTCATTTAAAGATGTGTTTTAGACTTAATTTTCAGATGGGAAACGGAAGCAGACAGAAGCTAAATAATTTGCTTAAGGCCACAGAGGATGTCTGTGGTGGAGCAGGGATTTGAACTGCAGTCGAGCAGCAGCTCCGTTCTGTAAATGTGTCGGTAGTTGGCATGAAAAATATGGCAATCCTGCTTTTCTCAGCTTTTGGGGAATTGAGGCCCGTTCCAAGTGCATGACAACAATATGTACCTATGGCATGTTTCTCTGTGGTGCTGCTGCCTAACGGGTGGGATTTTCAAGCAGAAGGGCTTACAGAGGTTGCATTGTCTGTGGCTGTTTCTTGCTGAGTGTGAAATGACCCAGTTCTTACCGGTATTACCATATTAACGGTTTTAACTTTATTTTCAGTGATACATTTAGGGTGAAAAAATCACCAAAAAGATCCCCACTATCTGATCCTCCTTCTCAGGTAAAGTATGGATGCATTTAATTAGCGTTCTTGTAGAGGCAAAAAATGGAAATTTGGTTTATTTAATTGTAGAACTGTACGTTTAATAATAGAAGAGGTTTTTGTGAAGAATATAAGCATATTGGTGTTTAAGTACAGCACACTGGGCTATAATCATAAGATATTGAACTTTTGGTTTCTTGAAGCGTGTATACGGCGTATATTAGAACTAGTGTAATTAGAACTATTCGAATTCCAGTTAGATTACAAGTGCATGTACTTTGGGAAGTCCTATGTTGCAATGGAGCAACAATATGAATAAATATCTTCGGTCAGTTGTCTGAAAAACTAGACGTAACTATCCACCCTGGAATTTTTTGATTAGAAAGTAAGAAACTAAATGCATCAAACTGGTGGGCTGGAAGGGAAATGGAAATCAAACAAGTGGGCTGATCTACCAGGAACATGTGCTTGGATGGTTTTATTCCTTGTTGTAAGCTGCCGGCAGGTGGTTTTCTTGGAAGAGAAGTTAACAAAAGCTGTTCTGCCTACAAAGGCCCAAGTGCTTTGATGTGGTACAGCTCCTTCCACGCTGCTGTTCGCCTTCCTGTTATCCATCCTACCCTTTTATTTATGCTGCTCGACAGCCTAGAAGGGAAGAAAGGGTTCATGACCTCGCAGACCTACGAAGGCTTGCTCCGATGAGGGGAGCCTAAAAAGTCGGGTTTGGTAGTCAAAGACTTCAGTCATGGGTGCCACTTATGTCAAGTGCCTAACAGATATAAACAGCTCCGGATTTTCTTTCTTCCTTGTTATCAAGGCGGCTTTGCAATGCCGGTGTTTATCATCAAAGAGTTTAGTTATACCGGGAAAACTGGCTGCTAGTAGAGTTCTAAATGAATTACTTTAATATTTTTCATTACGTATTTTGTACAGAGCTGCAGTAAAGAGCACAGCATTAAACAGATGACTGTGGTTGTGTAGAGGAATTTCGGGAGTTGACTATTCAACGTGTCAATGAAAGATAATAGAATTAATTGGTGCTTGTCTTCTGCAGGATCCCACTCCACTGCCTACTCCAGAAACACCTCCCGTCATATCCACGGTGGTTCATGCGACAGATGAGGAGAAACTGGCGTCTTCGGTGACCAGTCAGAAATGGACCTGCATGACTGTGGACCTGAACACGGATAAACAGGATTACCCGCAACCGTCTGATCTGTCTACATTTGTTAATGAGACTAAATTCAGCTCTCCTACAGAGGGTATGCTTTATAAAGGACTGTCTGCATCCAGCCGATGTTATATTTATTGGGAGAGGGGTTTTGGTTCGTTCAAGGAGGTTGGCATATACTTTGCTGAATGCAAACGGTATTATTTGGGAACCCTAAAAAATGATGCTCTTTGGAGCAGTCTGGGAAACTTGGCGATTTTGGGGAGCTGAATGTACGACACCCATAGTCCCACCTCGAGTTTTCAAGAAAGCAGAGAGAGGAAGCTTAAAGGAAAATGAAAGGAGCCTCCAGAGAAAGGCTTTTGCTTCCTTTAGATGGTTACTTGTAGACATGCTCTGTTCTTCTGTGCGTGCTGCCTGTTCCCTCTGTGCCTTCACGGGAGACTGGCGTCTGATTCCACTCTGGGTTTGTGCTCCTGGATCGAGTCACTGAACTACTGGTTTTGCCCGAGCCTGTTCCTCTAACCGGAATGGGAGAAGGTCCCAGGTTAAAAATCTGCTCAAAGTTTGTGTATTGTACTAAGACCCTTAACATGCCATCTCTCCTCCAGGTTCCTAGTATCCAGGTATCTTTAAGCATAAAAATGTCCAGGATATTCCCTGCGTAAGATAGGTACCATTCCCGTGCCAGATAAAATTTCCTTCTGGATCAGCTTATTAAGATTTTTCCTGTCATAAGCACCTGTGAGCTGAAGGTGGAGGTTTCTGTTAGGAGAACTGTCATTCCAGGTCTGCGAAATGTGGGACAGACATTTAGAATTTAGAAAATTTGTGTGTGGCCCTCCTTGGGGTAACCGGAGGGAATACTGCTTTGCAACATCTGCTCCAAGGGCAGATTTTCAGCTTTGTGGGTGGGAAGAATGTGTGAGTTTAACTTGGCTTAAACTTTTTCTTCTTGATCAGATTTTTTTTTTCCCCCTAACCTTTCAACCCACGTCCCAATCTGCCATTATAGTGACTTTATGCCATTTTAGACTGGATCTGAGGGGTTTTTTTGCCTAATTGAGAACTGCTAAGCTTTTCAGTCAAATGCATTTGACATTAAAAGGCACGAATAATCATAGTGGTTTTAATGGGAATGCACATGTTCATATGCATGTGCTTATATGTTTGCGTGGCCTGGGCTTTTTGGAAATCTGCTGAGAGTCTTTTGTACAGATATACATTTCAATCTGGGTAAATCCATTTGGCTTTATTGTCAAATTATAAATTTTAGACATCGACTTCTTCATTTGTATTAAAAAAAAAAATTTAAAGAAATATTTTTTAGAAAATAAGCCCCCCAAATCTAGGAAAATGGAAGTTATATGGAAGGAGATGAACAAAAGAATAGTGAGAGATACTCTAAGGCAATCATTTTACTATCAAAGTGGATAGAAGAAAGTGAGCAAAGCTCCTAATTAAATGCTAATTGTCTTGTCTCATGTGTGCTGCATCGTACAGTCGGAGTTTCAGATTACATGCTAATTATAATCAACAATGCTTCCGCTTTTCAGATCTCTTAAAAATAATAATTTTTTTTTCCCTTGACAGTCTTGCTCCTGGGGCGTTGAGAAATTCTTGAGTAATGCCAAGGCTGTTTCTCAGTGCGAATATTTTTTCCCCTCCCAGATACTGGTAGGAGTGTTACCCTGTAACCTGACACGGCTTTTGTACAGATGCAGCCCAGCTACTGAGTCAGCCAATACACCCAGCTCTCGGCTCTTGCATGCGCTGCTCGTAACTCCTGCCATTTCCCTGTTGCACAGACCAGAAATAAGCAGTAGTTATTAGCAGAAAATTCTGATGTAATCTTGCAGCTATTTGTGGGAGGAGTTGGAGGACATCACTTAGTAAGTCTGTTGTATGTATTTATGAAAGATAATTATCTTACTTCATGGGATATCCTGGGCATTTGTAATTTTGAATGTATAGAGGTAACCGGAGCGTAAGATTTTGGAGGGGAGATGATGTCTTAGAGGAGATACCTAAGAGAGGAGATAAACTCTAGTTATGCTGGAAACTTCTGAGAGCAATGAGACGGAACGAACTGCGTTTAGCGAGCCATGCTATTCCTTTTGTTTCTAGTTGAAGTATTTCCACCTGTGTCCTGCCTTTTCTAAATCAGTAAAGTTAAATACGTTTTGCCCCCACGCTGGGTGTGGATTGCGACTGCAAAGCGGCCACCGGCCCTGGGGGCAGCTGGGCCACCGCTGCCGGCTGTGCCAGCAGAGGACAGTGCCGGCGCATCTCCTGCCCCTGCTGCCACACTCACTCACCCGTTGCTCTCTGGGCTCGAAAATACGCCCCTTAAACGCTGGTGATGCACCTCGCCGGGCTGTGTGTAGTTAAATGGAATACAGAAAGGCACTGACTAAACACTGGGTGCCGTTATCTGGTATTTCATGCTTTTTTCCTGCAGCGCTGCATCGAGGAGGGGGTTTGAATCTCGTCGTTTCAGTTTTGTTTCTGCTTTCACTAGGAAGAAGCCTGTATACCAGGAGGCTGTCCCTCTTGCCGGGCTCCCTATTTCCATTAAAACATATGGTGCCAGGAATTTAAATGTGAGGAGCTGACTATTATAGCATTCTCCTCACTTAGATGGTTTACTATTAATATCTCCCACGTGTCAGGTACTGAGAGTTTGTGGCTGTTCCTCTTCAGTGGTGGTTTGACAAAATACATCGGCTCGCAGAATTACAGTCCTTGTTCTCCACGGTGCTTTTTATTATAAAAAAATCTTGAGCCTTGTAAACTCACATTGCACCCTCTGAAACTTTTTTTTTTTGAACAGAACAGGTAAGGGATTACATTTAGAGTTCATTTGTTTTTAAGGAGCAAACGTCTTCCTGATACGAGCCCTATTTTTCAAAAGCTGCCCAAATCTAGAAGAATTTTTGCACATACTTTTAGCTTCATATAAATGCTAGCGTGCCATTTGTTAGAATTTATCTGTAATGGAAATGGAATTATACAAGTGGTTTATTGAATTAACTCATGGAAACAGAGTAAAATACAGCGTTAGGTCAAATTAATGATGTTTTTAATTTTTAAATGAAGGTGTCATTGAACAAAGCCTTTGCTTTTATTTGGGTGCAGGAAGGTATGCTCTCTTTTCCATTTTGCCATGTTTTATCTGTCTGCCTCCGTATCAGCTCACTGCCGGGTGACCATGAATTGGAAAGAAATGCTGGTTATTCCCTCCAGTGTAACGAGGAGATTAGACGTAGAGAAGCAGTAAAGATTTGCATTTTTATTAGGGTTTAGATTTAGGGGTCTTTGTAAATCTTCCCGCTGTAGGCTTTTGCTCTGTAACTAAAATGTGAAAACAGCCCAGTGAGCTGGGCTGTTGTGTCACCCCCTGTTCAGTGAGCATACTGGTATTTTATGTATCTTTTTATCTTAAGTAATACCACAGTAGTCCTGCTTAATTAAGAACTGTGTGATAAACATTAAGAAATAGAAATTACTTCATTTCTCAACAGCTTTTAAAATCTTCTTGCGTACATTAAAGGAAACTGGTATCAGCATTACCAATTATTGAAAAATATGTTTTCTGTGATAACACAATAGAGGAGAGTTATCTGCGCTCTGAAAGTGCCCTGAAACTTTGTTAATATTCTGGCCCCTGGGGCAGAATCTTCAGCAAATGGATAAAGCTGAAATTTTTCAGGCAAATGAATTTGTCTGAAACGTGTCATAGTTCATTGCTGAAAATCAGTGCACCTTCTGCTTTCCCTCTGTATATTCTATTTTTAATACCTCATAGAAAAGTATTGAGCAGAATGGGAGTGGCCCTGGTAAATGAGAAGAGATCTCATTTACTTCTGCAAATATCATTTCATGGCTTGTATGTAATGGCTCTTTTTTGTTTCTGTTGCAGAACTGGAATATGGCAACTCATATGAAATAGAATATATGGAGAAAATAGGCTCCTCTGTGCCTGTAAGTTCTCACTTCCATTTCCATTCATTTGCATTCCCTTGTCGTAATATACTGTCCTGACACTGCCATCAGCCTCGCTACCCCTTAAATTAATTATAATGTGCCTGCAGCAGATTTGCAAAACCAGTTCCTTTAAATTGGCATAACTGGGATAAATTGCATGGGCTTTGTTGTCCTATATTCTGTAGAGCTTGTTCCATTTCATTATTTTATTTTTAAGCTAGCATCATAGTAGTTCTTTCTGGAGATTAAAAGCAAATCAGTATTTCCAGCAGTGTAGAGTACAGAGCTGTCTACACCAGCTATTGAACTATTTAAGAGACTGAGAGTAAAACTTTTAAGATGGAGGGAATCGGGAGAGAATACACGGCATGAACATGAAATAGGGAATGCGGTACTATACACTATCAGTTGTTTTGCCTTGCTTCTATTTAATTCATGGATTCAATAGCTTGACTAGATTCAAAGGGGGTATATCCACAGGGAATGTTAAAAAAATCAAGTGTGTCAGCTGATGAGAAGTTTCAGTGAATATTTCAGTAACACTTTCAGTCAAGGGATGCCCCCTGCCTGACAGGCCCAGCAATCTGATTAGCCCCAAAGTTGGAGAAGAAGAGCCGTTGCAGAGAGTGAACTATGTAGGTTTTGTTCTTTAATGGTTTCTTCCTTAAAGGGATCATCTCATCTCAGTTAGCATAGACTGTATTACAGTCCTGTATTATTGCTTGTCTGTCAAGTCATTTGGTCACTTAAGGCTTCAGTGACCTGAATTAGCTTTAATGGAGAATGGTTGAGTTGCTTAATGAGTCTTTCTTTCCCCATTGCCAGCAGGATGATAACACCCCGAAGAAACAATCTTTATACCTAATGTTTGATGCACAGCAGGAGAGCCCGGTCAAATCACCTCCCATCAGACTGTCTGATTCCACGACCCCATGCTCCGGGTATGTCACTGAGAGCAAATTCAGCGACGGAAAAGGATGGCAGGGAAATGGGTTACCGTCATAGCACATACACCTCTTCCTCTCTCTGCCTCTCTGTTGCCAAGTTGTTTGTTTAAAAATAGATTCCCATCTGTGTACACATATGATAGAGAATAGAGGGCAAAGATACAGAAGTTTTCTAATGGGAAGGAAGAAGGACATATTTTTCTCCTTCATATTCTTACTAAATAGAATCACAGCGGCAACTGTTCCAGTAGACAATGGCTTCCTACTTCCCATTTTTTTCTCAGATACTGAGATCATTTTCATGTCAATCTAGAAATCTCCTAATTTTGCAACTTTTCACTTGGCCTTTCCTCGATACATTTTCTGAACAAGGAGTCTAGTTCATAAGAACAGGATGTGGGGGTTGTATTTACTTCCAAAAATTTTGCTTGTTGAGGACATCTGATCTTATTAGTAAAAGTTGTTTGTTGGGAGAGATGTAGGTCACAATGAGAAATGGGTAAAAAGGCAAGTGAGCAATATTTAAGGAATGCGCATAGCATTTCTGATGGAACTGACTTTATTTAGATTACTCCTGAGCATTGCTTCGGAAGGATATTGCAAAGTGCTATGAGGTGTAATGATATAAAGTTGAGTTGAAACAATGAGTGGATATAAAAATATATACACATGAAAATAACGAAGGGGACTTCCTTAGTTATTCCCAGAAGCAGAATTGTAAGGGCCTTGTGCTCTACCCTGAAAGCATATACACAATCTTTTTGCAGGTCAAGTTTTGAAGACCCTGAAGCCCAGCAGTCCTCTGGAATGAAAATACAACATCCAGCTTCCCGAGTCCTAGCTGCCAGCCAAGAGGCACACTTACAGTCACCTGACAAGTCAAAGCAGAAAGACCTGGAGCCCATGACCCTAGGAACAACTCCAGAGGCTATTGAAATAGTAAGTAATTTATGATAAGAACTTAGGAATTGTTTCCCTGCAGAAATTTCTCGTGTCATATAAGAGGTAGCAAAGGTGGATCTTGCAAGTAGAGTGAAACTCAATCTGATACTTAAAGATCTTGGAAGCAGCATATGGTAGGACCCAAATGAGGGAGGCAGGTTGATGGCACTGATGGAATTCATAAGACTTTTCTGAATACTTGCTGTAGCTTAACGCGTTCTTGTAATAACTTCTTCCAAGTTGATACCTAAAAGTGCTTTTTTTCTCACACAGGCCTTTTTGCACTGTGCTTTAACCCAATATTTAAAGAAATATTTTATATGTAAAATAAGTGGGTTTATATAAACATAAGAGACATGATTTGTTCTGTTGCATGTACTGTGAAATTTCAAAATTTTGTTGGTAAAGAACAAGTGCCCTTTCACATTTTTGCATAAACTGTTAACTGTATTGTTGCCATCTGATACTGATAATGTAAAATTCACTTTTTTTCATCACTAGAAACCATTCCAGCTTCCAATTAAATCACTTTTTTTAGTGGCTTCTCTGGGTTGGATTTGAATTAGTGGTGAGCCCTTCCTTGCTCCCAACCTGCGCTGCATACAGACTTTAGAGCATTGGTTCTCAGATTCATGAAGGTTCCCTCAAAGCCTCCACTTTTCCGGACAAACTTGTTTCACAAATGCCTACAGCACTAGACGTGCTAAGCTGTGTGACAATCTATTTACTGAGGAGTCTAAATAAGAAGCAGCTCACTTTAATACTATGCTTAATTTATATTAATGATGCTGTTGATACCATCTCAGAAAACATTTTTTATGAGCTTGAGTACTTTCCTGACTTCAGGGAGTCTTGGGTACTCAGATCCCAGAGGTCTTGGTTTTGTCCTTTAATTCTGTCCACCCTCATATTGTGCATTTATCCTGACCATGTTGTAATTGTGAACATAACTTAGTTTAACCCCAGTAAGCAGCAAAAGACTTTGTAAAGACTGCAAAAAGAGTCTTGATGAAGTTTGCCTTAGTTTTGGTGGTCTCCAAAGCTTTTGCACTGCCTTAGAGATGCCTGAACTAAACATAAGCCCATCGGAATTGTTTGAAAGCTATTGTAGAAGTATTGAGAGTGGGCTGTGGTCCATGGTTTGAGAGCCATTGCTTTAGAGGTCCAGATATTTATTTCTTCATGTTAGTCTTGGAAAGTTTACTCAGCTTTTAAATTAGGAAGAATTGTTCTTGATGTTTGTCTGTTCCACCTGTGGGTTGCGTATTCAAAAGTAATCTTCAGGGCAGCAAGAATTTACTAGGAATCAAGGATTTGCAGACAAGTATGTTGCTTTTGGTCTGATCTACTTAGGCAAAACGTCTGTTGCTTATTCTCTATCCTCCTTCCCCTTCAGACATCTCCTGAAGACTCCTTTGTCTCTGCTGATGCTCTTCTCAATAGGATATCTAAGAAAACCTCGATATGTGATCAGCCTGAATATCTGGATCCTGATTTAGCAGAAAAGAACCCCCCAGTATTTGCTCAGAAACTTCAGGTTTGTAGCAGAAACATAAATCTCGCTTTTCTCTAAGTTTGTCTGTACGCAGGTAGAGGAATGCTCTGCCTCATTTGGCATGGGTGTAGGGAGGCTTGGAGGGGAGGTGGGAAAGAAGCAAAATAATTATTTGATTCTTTCCAAAGTAACTTTGGCCTTTTGGGAACTTAAGGGACAGAAATATTTTAATTTAATTCATATAATACATAAACTTAAATTTCATCAACACTTTCGGTTATCCTGTGCCACTGGTGCATATATTTTGCAGAAGTCTTTATAAAACAAATCTTTTTAGCTTGAACACAGGACTTGATGTGTGGAGAGTTGTCTTGACACCTGGCCTTAGTAGGTCTGTATGCATAGATTGATTTCCAGAGATTGAGGCCCTAATTCTACTGACATTAAAATTAGGCTTTGGTTTTCTAGTAATCTATCCAATGCAGAATTTGGCATGGCTTCTTTCTAGGAAAAGCAAATTGTTCTGCAGAGTAGTTCTGTGTGTCAGGACATATTTTCTAGAATATTTATAGTGAAACCTCAAAAGGGCAAAGGCTGAATTGAGAGCGGCAGCTGTCATAAATTCACATAAAATGAAAACAAAAGGAGAGGAGTCTGTGAGAAACAGCTCTAGTTTCAGAAAACGTTTATTTTACCCAAAGCGTTGTTCATACTTACCTCCTAATAAAAATTGTTTGTCTATACAGCTACCTCAAAGCTAAAAACTACGGTTTTGTGTCAAAGTTCTAGTCGCGAAAGAAATACGGGATGTGTTTGTCACCCAGGAACTGTCAGAATTATACATTAAAATACAACATTCCATTTTTGAACGTGTTAAACATTTTTGCTATGTTCTTAATACATTTTTTTCCTGTGGATTGCTCACAACCCAACACTTGACAGGAGGAATTAGAGTTTGCTGCAATGAGGATAGAAGCACTGAAGTTAGCCAGGCAGATTACCCTGTCTTCTTTCCGCTCCGAGGTATCTGCTTTGTGCCTGCCACGTGTGTGTGAGTGTGCACAGACTAAGAAACCGAGTGCTGCTTTTTCTTTAACAAGGTAACGACGGCTCTCAGAGTGCGGTGCTAAGCTGTGCGCACCTCAGTGAGGCACCAAAGAGCATGCTGAAAGCAGTGCTGCACACTGAAATGCTCTCACCCGCTCCACTTACAGAGTGCCGCTACATCCGAATTAACAAAAGGCGATTTGAAGGCAAGAAGCAGGCACTTAACCTTTCGCAGGAGACACGTTCTGCCATCAGGTGGCCATTTGTCTTCTGTCTACAGCAAAATTTGTCCTAGAATGTTTGACGGCAAAGCAATACCGAACCTACTTCTTATAAAGATGCCACAGATTTTGACTGTAGGGGCATTTTGCCTTTTGTTGGTATTTTTCAGCTTGAAATCAGACACCTTGAGCCTCAGAGTTCAGAAGTGAGAAGTTCGATCAACCCTGCCCTCAGGCTTGAAGAAAGGGTCTACAGCAGGCTTGGAAGGGCTATAGAGCTCCCCCAGCACAATGTGTCTTTATTCATGAAGATCTGAAGTTTTTTTTTTTTATTGTTACTTCTATGTTGAGCTGGCTAGTGCCAGAGTGATGCTTTGCGCCACTCTTAGTGGTCCTCGCTGTGTTTGGAACGGGACAGAAGAGCTCACTGGTGCGCTGGGTTTGGCGGTCAGCCGGTTGTGCAGCCCATTTATGATGCCCTTCATGGTGCTTTTAACAAAAAAACTCAAGCCAAAAATGTTAGTGGCTTTCTTAGGGGGTGGTATCAGCTGAATGAGATGCTGATGGGATGGCAGTGTCCTGCTGCAGTGAGATGTTTTATTCCAAATGAGGAGAATGTGCTTCTGACTCGTACTTCTCCAGTGACCTTTCCCTTCTTATACTGTCCATCTATAAGTCAGAGGGAAGTCTTTTGCCTGGTTCTCTATCATCTTGAGTTCATTTGCAACATAACAGCATTTGGGCTGGTTGTATGGTAGAATTACTTTTCTGCTCTAAAGATCAGTCATAAAGTAGCTAGTTCATAAAAGTAAAGATTTTTTTAGATCAACTGAACTTTTATGAAAAAATAATGATCTTATTTGATTTATTTTGCTTACCTTAAATAACCCACGAGCCACCTGTTTCCACGGTGCACATATACTTACCGAAGTAAACCCATTCCTTGCATATTTATGGGTGTTTTAAAGTATGTGGCTATAGTCTTCTATTTAATCAAGAAAAACGTGCCGTTGTCTTCATTAGAAACCAAGATTAACCTTCGCATTAAAGGAGTGACAAAATAAATGCCGTTTTCCTGCTTGAGTACTGGCCTGTGTGTGTCGGTGTGCCCTTGCTCCGTTGCCCGGAGTGGCGGGTGTCAGAGGAGGGCGAGGTGGCATCCTCTCTAGATCCTCTCTACCTCCTTATTCTCCCTCTGCCTCCTTGTCCTCCCAGCGCTTTGCTGTAACATGCAGCTTTTGGGCTCTCCGGCACCAGGAAACACTCGAGATCAAACCTATAATAACACCTAGATGCTTTTCACAGGTTATACAAAAGAATTCTGTTAGACATCTGCATTTTTGCTAGTGGCCAGCAATTCAGAAACTCACAAATTTTGGACTATTTCAGCCTGAAGAAAATAGGTTCGTGTGCTTGTGAATTCTTGCGTGTTACCCAGGGAAGATTCTGAGCTGCAGAAATGTTACAGGATGTATTTGATTAGGTGGAGTTAACATTTTAAAGATGCTTTTTAACATCACTACAGCATCTTCTTTTATATAGAGCAAGTTTATGAACTCCTTGGAACTTAGAAAAGGGAAATGGATTTCATGTGAATTTTTGGAAAATTCCACTAATATGTATGCTAAAGATAGCAAAAACGATAAGCAGAGCTGAGGAGAGATAAATAAGCAAAACTCCACCCTCTGACAGAGAATCGGTACCATTTTGACGTTCGCAAAGCCCCGTGTTGGTCCGGTCGGAGGAATGCTTCTCGCTGAATACGGTGGGTGTCGTCTTAGGCTGGGAAGGACTTTTGTCCTTGCATAACTTTCTTATTTCAGTGGGAGGTTGCTAATGTAAAATTAGCCTGTGATGACAGCCCTTGTGACCTACGGTGACTGATGGCCTGGATTAAGTATAATAGGATCCACCAGACGACTGCAGTGACTTAAATTCGGATGCTAACTGGCAGAATTCCCTCCTGGTTGGCTGGCCTCCGTTCTTTTTTTAACGTTGTATAATTACATTTAACATTTGCTAAACCGTTACAGGATGGGGTAATAAGAATAAGATGTTAAATAAAGACACAAGCACTTGTTATGGCAAGTTAGGTCACCTAAAAAAAAATTAAATAAAAGCATTTTCTGCTAGTACTGCGACTGAGAATAAGGATGTGCAGTTTGTTGTTCTCAGACAGAGGGAAGTTATTTGGCCACTCCTAAAGTTCTCGTCAGGCGCTTCAACAACAGCAGGGGTAGTCGTCTGTTCTTACATTGCCAAAGGTTTCTCTCTTCTGGCGTTGAGATGAATTCACAGTTCTCTATTAAACTGTCTCCATTAGGATATCCTGTGGCCATTTTTTTATAGGTGCAGCTTGAACAGAAATAGGTAGGGTTTGTGTCCAGCACCCTGCGGAGGCTGAGGCGGTGTGGAGCTGGGTGTTGAGGTAAGATCCAAGGAAAGGAGAGAAACTGAAAGGAGAGGCATTGGCACAAATGGGGTTGGCACTTCACGGCTTTGGGGGGCTCTCCTGGTAGTGAGGGAGGAATATTTCCTTCAAACAGGGGTACCATTTTTGCTAGTAAAACTCTACAAGCAGGGAACTTACGCTTGGATTTTACTTGCTAATCAATATATTTGCAAGCACAAATAGGTCTTGGTTTGCCTACGTTGCCTTGTTTGCACGCACATCAATTAGTTAAAAGAGAAGATCATTTGATAGGCACCCAAACAGTATTTGGGTGCTTGTAAAGGACAAGCTTCTGGTGGGAGGTGTCCCTGCCCAGGGCAGGTCGTTGCAACTAGATGATCTTTAAGGTCCCTTCAAACCCAAACCATTCTGTGATTCTAATTTTCAGAAGGGCTAAATACATATTCCTCTAAACAGTATGATAAAAAGTAGTTTTCGTTTCCATTATTTTTTCTGTTTTCTTTCGCTTTGACCTGCTGGAAGCGAGGTGCCCGCAGCTGGTTAATCGATGCGCATTTATTCCCTGTCCGGTCAGATATCCGGTTTCTGTGAAAGGTGCTGGGGAGGGAAGAGGGAAGTGCGTTGGGCTCTCAAATATTTACACTAAGATTGCAGTGACCTACATTCAGTAGTAATTCCCCTGCAGACTCTAATCTTTCTGTGCGAGGTTCAGTGACTTACAAATCCCTACGCTTATTATTACCCCAATTAACTGCTTACCTTCTCAGCAATTAGGTGTTGAACTTGAAGCACTGACAGAGTTATTTTGGGTAATACCGTCATCTTGTTGGTCAGGTTATACTATTGTCTCAGGATAGGAATATTTGGAGGCAGCAAATAACAGTCGCTAATTGTGCATCAGTTTGGAGCTGTGTAAAATTGGCTTTTGAAGTAGAACCACGAGGACTTTTACTGGTTGGTCCTGCCAAAGAGCCGGCTGTGACTGGTGTAAAGTGTTTCCAAAGTTAGGACAATACTGGTCTGACGGCTACTGCAAGCGTTTCTGCTCAGTGGTTCAATTCCAAGAGTTTTTACAGTCATCTTTGGAAATTTTAAGTTGTTTTCAACAAACAACAAATGTCATTGTTACAATCCTTTTGTACAATTTACTCAAATGCAAGTGGGGACTAGAGAAAACATAACTATGTGAGTGAGGTGTTGAGCACTATATAAAAAATATGAGTATGTATTAAACGCTTTAAATGTTCTGTTTTCTTTAAATATTTTATCATTCTGGCAGTTACTTTGACACGTTTTGAGGAAATTTGTGTTTCTTTTGCCACAATTAATATCTTCCAGCAATCTCTTGATGAGATCCAGCAAATGAAGCTGTAGGAGGCTTTTGAAATGCGATACGTGCAGTTCCACAGGTTGATCTTCAGGATGGCCTTTCTCTTGAGGCCAGCTTTGATGATCTCATGGCTCTTTTTTATCTCTCGGTTTTTCTTGCCTTGTGTTTGAGGAGGAACAAAAGTGAGGTTTTTCTTGAAGTTAGGGTCCTGAGTTGAGGCAGCAGTAGTCTTATTTATTGGCTGTTTCACGCAGATCTGCGGACAGCACCACGTGGTTTTGTGTTTATGCATTGACGTGGATGTTGGAGCTTGTGTCCCAGGTGTATTTTTTCCTGGATAGCTGTTGTATGCTGGGAGAGACTTTCAGGAATGCAGACTATGTAGTTCTGATAGATCTTGTGATGCTTTTTCCTCAGGTAGGAGAATCCACTGGATTTGAGCTTGCACCTCCTAATTATGTTGGAATTGATTGTTATTTTGTGTATTCCTGGTTAAATGGAGCGGAAAAGAGAAGGTGTGGCCTGCTCTATAAGTGATAGTCAATTCACTTCCGAGTTTAAAAATACAGAGCAAATTAGTGAGAGTCTCATATAAATGAAGATACAGCATGGCATTATCTAAGTACTGTTTAGCTTATTCTTGCTCTAATTAAATTTTCTTGCCTGGGCTTTTATTGTTGCTGTTTCCTCGAGTTGTCTACAGATGTGCTATCCAGAACATCCAGTCCTGTGTTTATCTCGAGTGAGCACTGGATGTCATTTTTAATATAGCTGCTTCAATAAGGTGTGATGTGAGAACTCAGAAGGGATTGCAACAAAATTAATAGTGGGTTTCGATCCTTTCTGTTAATTCTAGGCTACGCGAGAAGAACTGTGGGCAAGTGAATGGTTTATGGAATGGCAGCTGACAAATTTTCCTTTAGCTGTGTTGAAACCAGAACATGTGGTGTTGAAATTAATGGGGTCTATTTGTGTGCATGTTGTGGAGGCGAGGCCTGCACCTTGATTCGGATGTTACCTACTCACTTTCACATCCCTGTGCTTCAGGCAGTAGAATGTGACTCTGCTATTTTATTTAAAGAAAAAACACAAAACAAAACAAAGCCCAAAAATAACTAAAAAAGCCCAACCCTCTTTTACAGTAAAATAAAATCTTTTTCTCTCTTTTATGTAACAAACTCATTAAAAAAATCTGGATTGCTACTCTTAATTATTTCAGATAAAGCCTAACAACAAAGGTACTGCATTTGTGAACTTGAAGGAACAGAATATATTGCTTTATGCACAAAGGTAACAAGTAAACCGGAAAAATACGTTATCCCCTTTTCAGCAGCAAGGAAGTGCTGTAGCAGGAAATCTGCATGTGAATATCCACTTCCATCGGTGGACGGAAAAAGGCATTGATCAACCTGAGTTCCTTCCCCAGCCACACAGGCTGTGGGCCCCGCTCCAGCCCTCTCTGTGGCCGCGAGTAGCGTCGTCCTGGAGGCAATTTTAATTGTCATGAGAGCCCACTGAAAAATTATGCTGCTGAATCTGCAGGCTAAATAAATAATTAAAAAATAATAATAATAAAAAAAAAATCATTCCATATTTTAAAATGCAGTTTTGATACTGGTTTATCAAGTGACGTGATACACATACACAGCGAGAGAGGGATTTGCGGGCATTTGTGTCCTCCCCACTTAAGTCAGTGAGTTTGTGTTCTGTACAACGTGGAGTATCTTTTTAGGTCAGAGAAATTCAAGGAATTTCAGCCATACTCAGACACAAGATCTTTCCTGTGAAACTTCTTTTGGCGGAAGGATTTCAGATAGAGAGAATGAGAAAGGAAAATGGTTCATCAGTGCCAGAGCACGTCCCTGGCCACAGCTAAGCCCATCTGCCCCCGCGGTGCTCCCCGAGGTGGGGCTGCCCTGGGCGGGCTCGGGGCGGTGGGGGCACCATTGATCCTCCAGCCTGCTTTAGTGGGGTCTAGTAAGGAAGCAAAGTTTGGGGGATTGCCATGGTGTCTGTACCGCCTGCCCCTCTCCTCCCCGTCCCCAGTAATCCTGATTCCGTTGGCCAGTTTCGTGGGTATTCAACAGAGGAGTGGAACATTCCACCCCAGCAACGGGGATATGGGCACATCCACCCCCAAAATTATTTCGTGACCCACCAGCAGCTGGGAGAGAAAAGATTTTGTTTCCCAGACCACCAGAGGCAACGTGCGTGTCGGCTGGTTGATGGCAAGATGCAAAGCGTAGGTGGGGGACAGAGGGACGTGTGGCTGTGGTGGTGCATCTGCTGCGGGGGGGGCTGGGGGGGGTCTGCTCTCAGGGGGCTGCTGCCGGGGAAAAGCACAGGGCAGAGGTGCTCCGGTAGAGTAGCTGAGAAAGAATATGGTGTTGCTCAACTGTAGGAATCCCGACTGTAGATCTGCCATGGATGGTGTTTAAAAATGTGGGGATTTTTTTGTTTAGCATCTTCCTAATGGTCTTTTTTAATCACCTTGATTTTAATGGGCTGTAACTTGGATTGTTGGTACCTACAGTGTTGTTTGCAAGACCTTGCATCTCAGTGTCCCATCCCTCTTTTTTTTGCTCTTCCTCATTTCACATGCTAATCTGGGTCGCTGACATGAGCAAACTTGGCAGCTGCAAATAAAAACTCATTTAACTTACTAATCGCATGCTAAATACCAGTGGGGCAGCAACGTCACCTGTGTATTCTATGATTCCGTGAGTCTATATGGTATTCACACTTTTTATGAAATACCATTTGTGGCAGATACAGTATATTGGCAGATCAGACCTAAGAAAGTGAGCTGTCTTCTCGCTTCTGGTTTCTTCATCTATTTTTATGGAAGCAGAATTCCCCTTAACAAGCTCACTGCCTCCAATACTAATTTCCTCTGCTGATGTGCATTTCTTGTGGATGATTTGATGAGATTTCTGCATCAGAAAGTATTAAATTTTCTAATATAGGACCTTAACATATTGGTGGCAAAGTGCTGTCTGTATTTTCGCTCTATAAGGGTAATATGGCTCTCTTGGTGCTTACTTTGGATCTTAAATGTATATTTCAAGATGGCTAAATTCCAAGTTCCTTGTCAGTGCCATTGCTGTTGTAATTTAGTAGTTCACAGGATTCTAGTCCTAGCTCAGGACCCCGGTGCCTAGCACCGCACCCAGAAAACATATTAGCTAAACGCATATTTAATGGCTCATTTCTTTGTATTTAAAAAAACAAACACACAGAGAGAACCTGCTATCCCAGCAGATGTTTCCATCTCTAAAAGTGCACTGTACTCCCGGATCGGCACCTCGGATGCAGAAAGCACCGCGGGTCTTCTCTACCCCCAGCAAGACTTAGACTCTGCGCTACGACTCGCCAGAGCAGAGGTAATTTTCTTCAGAATTTGGAAAAGGAAATATGTGCCCCTTGCGGTTTACTTCTTTCCTGTTTTCTCCCAGCTGATTCATGTTACGGACACTTGTTCTATTCTTAAAACTATCCTCAGCCACGCTAAAACCACGCTAGAGGCTACCAAAGCAAAGGGCTCTACACTTTTTTGACATAAGTGAAAAGAAGACATTACATGAAAATACATCTTTTTTGTTTTGAACCGTGTCTGTACTATGTACGTTTTGACATTGCTATGTAATTTTATAAAAATTGTAAGATGCTAGAAATAGGTATAAAATGACGTATTTTGCAAAGCTACATGTAAGATTAGTCCGGCTAAAAATAATAAAAAATGGGTACAATCTAGTGTTAGAGTATTCCAAACTTCATGACAGATTGTGTGAACGAAAGGAGCACAAAGGAAGCCAGTCCTTTGGGCATAAAATTGCATGGACAGTCAGCCCTAAATATTGGTGCAGAAGCAGGAGAACCCCCTTAAAGGGCGCGGGACCATGTTCAGAAGTATTTCAGGTTTGGCTCCAGGTCAAATCAGACAAAGTGTGGTGTAACGTAGTATTTCCTGAAAAGTGTCCTTGATATAATCAGGAATGAAATAAGAAACAAGAACATTGCAGCTGCTCTCCTAAGTTAGTCTTTCAAAACTTGCGGATGATTTCACAGCCGAACTTTTTTAATTGCACCTTAAAGTCTGAAAAAGGGAAAAATCACTGGGGATGCTTGAAACCATTATGCATTTGAAAACTGTACCTCTGTTAATTAGAATTTGATATTAAATCAAATATTGTACACTTACTTAATTTCCTCTTTAATAGATCACTCGGTTTAACTTTTTTTTCCCCCTTTGCTTTCTTCGTTTCAGATTGTGGCCAAGGAAAGAGAAGTATCTGAGTGGAAAGAGAAATATGAAGAAAGCAGAAGGGAAGTGATGGAGATGAGGTGGGTTATTAACTTGTCACTGATCACGCTGGCAGAGAGTCTCATCTCAGCTGTGGATAGTACACAGAGTACCGTGACCGTACAACTACTTTGGTTAGCTGAATTTGTTTAGTTATTTTTAACTGCAGGTTTTGGGTTGATCCGTAACGGATGCTTTGTACTTGCTCTGCATGGTGGGCACCCCTCTTCAGGGTAATCACTGAAAACTTCTGTGTTGCTAATCTCATTTACATCCTCAAAAAAATACCAAGATAAGAGGGGTCTTCATCTAGGTTAATGTAAGGGAAGAATTTTCTCCAGTTTGTGCTGGGAATTCACACATGGATTGCCTGGTGGTGTCTCTGTTGCCTGACTGACTGGGTCTGCCTGCGGAGCTGGCAGAGGTGTGCACGCGCTAATTTAAAATTCACTCTCCACAAAGAGTTTTGCCAACAGAAGAAAGAACGTGAAGATTGTTGTGAGTAGTACAGGCTTTCTCTAGGAGATCATTGTAAAAAGTTTCTTTAACAACAGAAAACAAAACCCCGGTTGCCAGTAGGAAAACATTTCTTGCAAAGGAGCCACTCTGGCCTCTGAGCGTTGACTTTCAAGGAGATTCTACACTCTTTTCTTTGAACTGAGCTAATTTTTGTAGTTATTGCACACACTAAGATTGATTTCAGTTTGGATTTTGCTGCTGTTTAAGGGCTGATAGAAGGGCCATGAGCTTTTCATTTTCTTCTAGTTGTATCTGTTCTAATGTATTCTATTTCTCCTTGAAAACCTGTCTCTATTATATTTAATATAAAATACTGGAACACAACTGGTTTGACTTTCTTCCCAGCCTAGGTCCTACCACTTGGAAGGGTGACGACAAAATCACTGTAGTGCATGAGTTGAGGAGTATTGCTCAAAGAATCACTCTTGCTTCCCATTTAGTGAGTTGAAAGTTTCGGCCTTGAATTATTTTTTTTTTATAGTGGTAATCCCATAAGAACCACTTACAGATGAGCTTGAGAAGGTCATCAATTGCAAAATATAAATATATATTTGTATATTAAATATATAGTTGCATGAAAGTATTTCATGGAGTCTTTAAAACCTGTTATTTTCTACCTTCAAACAGAAAAACACCTCCCTCCTTGACTCATAAATAAAAGGAAACTGTCAGATTATTTTAGCATCCTTCTTTTAAGTAATAGTTTCTGGTATTGCTTCTGAGACTGAATTTTTTTCAAAATCACTTCTGTTCTAGCACTAGCTTCTTCCCAGAATTAAACATCTCGGTGGTTTAAAACTAAAGCCGATGAGCTGTATCAAGTGATGACCTGCATATGCCATTCCTGCTTGTATCCAGGAAAACTGCACTTAGGGAGTAAGGGGAAAAGGGAGGTGTGGTGCAGACTCGGCAGAGGCTAGCACGGATGCCAGGAGTCCCACAGGGCGGATTTGAATAGCGGCAGCACAGGGCTTTGAGCCAAAGCATCTTCAGAGAGGCATCTGTGGAAGGCAAGGGCAGCCGCTTCATTTCGTTCGGAAAACCACCTCCCAGTGCCCAGCTGAGTTCTCTCACCTCCCTTGCGCTCTGCTCGGGCAAGGAAACAAAACCCCGGCGTAGCCCTCGAATGCATAGCGAGGCAAAACGGAAAGGAGCTGCTGCAAGCGGTCAAACCGAGGAAGCAAACCAAGGAATGAAGAAAATTCAGAATTGCATAAGGAATGTCCCAGCGTTCGGCACACACTCAGGTGCGGTACTTGGTCTGTTCTCCAGGAACCACCTGGGTGCTCGCGCCTGCCGGCTGCAAACGGGCACCGACAGAGGTTGCTTATTCCTTAGTGAAAGGAGAGCAGGGAGTGACACAGAGCAGCTGGCACGCTGTAGATCTGTACTTTCATCTTCCTCACAGTGATTCGCTTGTGTGTCTACACCCTCAGTAAAACGTGATTTGAAAAAAGCACATTATCGGAGCCAAATTTCCCACAGGCACATCCCTAGAACACACGGGAGAAAAAAAATAATCTGATTAATATTGTCACGAAATGATAAAATATGCATGTGTGCACAAAGACAGATTTCTCTTGGAAGATTAAATGTTCAAACAGTCCATGTGTGGTAAATTAGAGATGCAGCAATTAGGTATGCCATGATGATAAGCAAGGAGTGAAGGGATTATCAAGAGTTGCGAGCACAAAAGCATCACAGTCCACAGAAGGAGAAGCAGTGCTCCTTTATCCGAGTCCTCCGTACTCTACTTGGAATACCCTGAGTTCAGCTAAGTTTCCAGAAAAACGTCAGACTGGAGGAAATTCCACTCCAGAGAGCAGTAGCCGAGATGAGAAGTTGTAATAATGTAGTAACTATCGAAGAGCCAAACCTGGGTGAGCTGTACCATAATCCAAGGGTACAACCAGAGGCAGGCAAGAAATACTTAAATATGGTTTTTTGGAGGTCTAGTTGATTAAGGGAAGTCAAGCAGATGACCTCAGAGATCCTTTGTAGCCCTGGATTTCGGTGTTTTTATGACTTGGGAAATTGCAGGAAGTCAATAAATAGACTGAATATCTAAAATACCGGGAGTTAAGCCTATGGAGCATGTCAAGGGTGAAGATGTGCATCACAGAGAGGAATGATGTGGGCAGCATCCTTTGGTGCCCCAGGCATAATGACCATTATTTAGGCTGCTTGATTGAAAGACATGAATCTGGAGCAAGACTTCACCTTGCTTTCCAAATCGAATATTATAAAAATCAATGTGCCATTGCAGTATCCACTTCTACTGAACAGCTGCCGCATGATTCATGAGGCTGGATAATGCAGAGCACGTGGTACCTACTTGAACTAGTCTAAGCTGGTAAAAATAAGAAATAGATAATGTTATTTCACTTTGCTGCCAACTTCCGTGGCGCAGCTGAGTCTGTAACAGTGTTTAATGTCATGTTCGTTGCCCCGAGTCCTTGGCTTCGTTTCCTAGGATGATAAAACTTCCTAAAGGTGCCTGGTGTTACAAGGATATGACATGGCTTTAAAATCCTTATTGCTTACAGCAGGCTTTGTGAGGTAATCTTCTTTGGACATGAAACCAATCCCTTCCTTTTAGGGGCAAACGCTTGAGGCTATCTTTGCTCTCAAAAGTGTCATTTATGGTTAAAAAAAAAGAGAGAAAAAGGAAAAAAGCCAATTAAAACAACAGGATTGTCAGCAGGTAAAGCAGCATCCGAGCAGGTCCCAGTGGATGCCCGGTGAGCTGTGCAGAGACGGGCTCTGGACGCAGCACCGAGAATTGTCGGTTCGATGTGAAGGCCGAGCGAGGTGAGCGGGGAGCCCCTGCCCTGCTGAGCGCTCTGCGGGACCACGACACCTGAGACGCTACTGACCTTGGGGGCAAGTGGCCTTCTCGGGGGGTCCTGGGCTCTGTTTGCGGTTCCGATTTGAGACAGGCGGTACTGGAGTTACTCCATTGGTTTTTTGGGAGCTCCACAAGTTTCTCCTTTCCTTTCCAAAAGTCCTCCTGTCTTTTGTCTCGGGATTTTCCCACATCCTTTCCGTAACCTCACCAACTGCAGCAGACTTCTCTAAACTGGAGCAAGTGAAAGCGAGCTAAGGCTTCAAAAGAGACATATTCAAATACCAGTGAGCTATTTTGAATATCCACTTCAGATGAAGTGTGGGGTAATTTTGTTTTTCGTAGGCAGTCCTACGTGGCTCATGAATCAAAGCACAGATCAAGCTAGTCTCATTTCATTAGCTTTATTTGGCTCTGGGAAGGGATGGATCATCTTTCTAAATCACATTTAATCTGCTTATTTTGGCTAACCTCTTTTCAAGAAGGAAATTCAAAGCCTACTGTGAGTATATGAAATAAAATGGTCTTAAAAGTAACATTTTGCCACCTCGGTTGCAAAAACAGATTTGGGAAATAGGACACGATGGATTTTGTGCTACATAATTGAATACTTCGGTCTCGTTGTCTTAAGTGCTAATGGATCATTTAGTCACATTTGGAGTGGAAGATTAGATATATTTTGGATGATGGCCAATTGTACTTCTGTTAGGTTTACTTGCTACCAATTACAACTTTACTTAACATTTAACTTTAAAATAAGCAAACACAAACATGGAGAAGAGGGGAGAAAGTAATGGAAAAAACAGACTCTTTGTAACTCTTGAATTAGACCGATGTGATTATGTTTATATTTAAATCATGATTGGTAATGTACTTTGGACACGTTTCAAATAACAGAATTTGTTTCAAAGCAGTCCCTTTTCCCTCCCCCCACCTATGCTGACTTACATGGAGAATTAAAAATCAGGTGCAACATTTAAGCTGTCGGTTTTATTTGTTATTCATGTAATAAGGAGCATATAAAAGTGTGAAGGGGTTCTGCATGTCATTTAGAATACCATAGCTGGCTTATTGAGTAGCATTATTTTCTAAGTAAGCATTAGCAATGATGATGTTTGACAAAAGGTTTTCTTTTTTTTTCCCTTTTATAGGAAAATAGTTTCAGAATACGAGAAGACGATTGCTCAGATGATAGGTAGGTATTTCTCCTCTGTAAGATGCTATCCTCCGCTCTGATTTTCTGAAGAGAGCCTAGAAACATAGTTGAAGTCTCTGGGCGGCATTTTGATGCTAACTACATCTGCTGGTGCTGCTGGGAGTCGTGACCGTCCCCGAGGACACCAGGGTGTGATGAAAAGCCAGGGCTTCCTTTGACAGAAAGTAGCCCCCGAGGCAGTCCGGGTAATGCAGAAAGGTCAGGGCTTTTCCTTCTGCATCAAACTATCCCATAGGGAACATGCTCAAACGCTTTGCCCGCAATTCATGGGAGAGACTTTCAGTGACCTAAAACCCCTGTAGTCATCCACTGCTGGCCGTTTAATGGGAGATACCAAACTTAGCTCTCTACAACAACAGGGATTATCCGTGCTAAGTGCATTGGGCAGACCAAAACCTAGATTAACTCCAGTCCCAGTTGAGAGATTGGGCAGCCAGTCCACCTCCCCAGTTACTTACTGACATAGGGATCTCCTTTAAGGTCTAAATTATGACATGTTTTGCCTCGCAATAATTAGAAAACGCCTTTGTTAACAGCACGCCCTGCGAATGAAAAACGCTACGTGCAGTAGCATTTCAAAACCAAAGGTTGCAGGACTCGTGTTTTTCCTCGGTGTGGGAGATCTGGCCCCTGGGATGTGATTTCAAAGCCTTCTCATAAGATTTCCAAAGCTCTTTTTCTTAGTCGGGCTATACAAAGTGCCGGTGCCTTGTGCTGCCCTGTACTGCTTCAGCTCCAGCTGTCTCCCAGAAAGGCAAACGGCTGAGCAGGGTCGTGGGTTCTCCATGGCCAAAATTGCTGGGAAAGAGAAGGAAAAGGAAAAGCAGGAAAAAAAGCAGCGGCTGATGAGAAAGGAGGACCAAACTCATCTGGACAAGCTCAAGTAACGCAGCAGAGTAATTTGAAATACTGTTAAAATCCATTAGGAGCAGCCTTGGAGTTAAATCTGGGCTGTGAGAGGCAGGAGAAAGGCTAGCCCGGCTAACGGTGTCTGCGAGCAGCGAGTGGTGTGAATCTAGCCTGCTGGCACTGTGTTTATTGAAAAATCAAAAGATAGATTTCCCCCCCCCCGCCCTTATTCCCCCTGAGAGAACTGTCACAGAGAGCACAGTGTGCCAGGAACGCAACCCGCGTACCTGCATCTTTCCAACAGGGAAGGACTTTTATTCCAGCTATATTACAGCTATCATGTATCGTATGATATATCACGTATCGTATTGTTTGCCCCTTTTAGAATGGGCAGTCCCCTCATATACAGTCAGTATTGTCTGACCCCCAAATGTTTGGTTTCTTTAAATTTGTTTGGGTTTTTTTTTGTTTTTTTTTTTTAATTAGTGCTGGAGTCGCGTTTACATATGTTTGTAGCTAATTTGGTTAGTTTTGCCCAACGAGAGTCAGGGGAAGTAGTTTTGCTGCCTTCCTGCGTTTCTCGGTCATTGGGAGACACCCCAGACTCCTTTCAAGTGAAGGGAAAAATGAGCCTGTAGATAAATAAATAAATGTTATGATAAAAATAATAATAATAAAATTATATCATAAATATATATAATAATAATATAATAATATGCCTGGCTTCATTCTCTATGGTGTTATGCCTCTGTTGCCTTTTGTATGTACAACTGAGCAAATTTGCCTGCCTTCTGACATAACGTCTGTCGTCCTCCTCATGCAAGTGCTAAAATAGGAGTGACCGCAGTGTGCAAAGAACTTAATTCGTTTTGGTTTACACTAAACCTGCTCTGGTACAGCTTCGTCCCTGAACCTGGCCGTTCACGCGTCTAAAACACAGGACCTGACCTCTTTTCCCCAGGCGTGTGCATGTAGTTGGCGACAGACGTTTCTTTTTGATAACAAATTCAAATTCCATTTTTGAGAAACAAACATAAAAAAAAAAAAATTTCAAATTGTGGGACCGCAGTGCGGCAAGAAGGTATAGAATAAGGGTCCTAAGGCAAAGGCACAGCCATGGCGTACATAGCAGACTCTACAGTTGCCATTTCCTCTTGTTGCAAAGAAATTGAGGATAATTGAAGCGTCGGGCCGTTGACCACTGAGGAAATAGAAAGATCTTTAAACTTCAAATTCAGAGTATCAGTCAGAGTCTTTCAAATGATCTTTGGCAAGTTTCTAAGAGCTACAGCTATAAATAATGCAATTTGCTGTCCATTTGCAAAGGAACTGAAACAACAACAGTGACACAGAAAGCACGTGTTAATTAGAGCACTGTGCAAATTCGGCGGCGTGGTAATACGTTTAATGCGAGGCTTCTTCTCCCTGCATTTAATGTAAATTTTTGATCTAATTGTCCCACTTTCTCCTGTCATTTGTTGTAAATTACTGTCCCTTCTGATAACTCATCCAAATGCCACGTTGTGGAGGAAAAATTATTGTCTGTGTGCTATTTGCATATACTTCACTGAACTGTTATCACATTAATGTCTTACTGCTAAAGTGAAATCTGTGTTGTAACAAAAGAAGTGCCTGTGCTGTTTCTGTTTATGACTTAACCCTTCTGAACTATTTATACAGCCCCGTCAGCGGGGCATTACAAGTGAACCAATTTCACAAATCCCTTTAATGAATATTCGGTGTGGTTGATAGGTCCTGCTCGGCTTTTTATCCGTTGCCATGTGAATATATAACAAATACTGAAAATATTCCATTTGAACAATATATGATTGTATATGTGTGCCTATAAAGGCACTGAAAACATGCATTGCAAGCAGTAATTGGCTTTGATTTCAAGGGCTAGCAGGTCTAGAATTTGCTGTCAAATCCATATAGAACCCAATATTACCCCATTTAGCTTATGCAATTAGTTTCCTGCCGTACTCTGTACAGCCAGAGCTTGCAAGCTGTCAGCGTCCAGATCCCCGTTAGTGTCTCTTTGCCTATTTTTTTACCGGTGTTTTAACTTTTTTTTTCCTTTTTTCCTACACTCGCCTGCGCCCCTAATGCATTCTTGCTTATATTTGAGGAGGGGGGGGAGAAAAAAAAAAGCGCAGGCTTTTCGGGCTGCTGCTTGTGCTGCTGCTTTGCTGAGCCGCGTGGTGCAGCTGACGGTGCCCGGCGCTGCCAGCCCTGCGGCACGGAGCCTGCGAAACCCCCGTGTCCACAGCACCCCACCTTACGCACACCTCATCCACTAGTCCCTTCCGAAATCCATCATGGATTTCCTTTTTATTGATGGATTTGCAATGCTGGGTTGTTTGGTGTTGTTTTTTTTTTTTCTGTTAAAAATGTATCCTTCTACTTGTACGTTTAAATACATAATTAAATTCTCATTATGAAAAACAAACAGATGTTATGCTTTGTGCCTTACAGGTTGTTGCATTACTTATTTTCTGCTTTCCTAACAATTCCTGATTTTCTGTTTTGCTTCCGTTTTTGTTGCTTCTTGCTATTTGCTTGCAAAAACAAAACAGGCAAGCCTGGTAAGTAAAGCTTTTCACCAACTTTCACACCAGCATTTTGCATTTTCAGTTTCTTTCGCTTTTGTTCTCCGTTTGCTGCATTCCCATTAAGTAACGTGAGTAATGCTGAGCCGCGCCTGAAAGCGGATCTGCTGTGGTGGTGCTCTGATTCTGTCAAGTTGGGTAGTGTTAGTCCCGAGCATACCGTTGGTATTGTTGGTGAGCCGTGGACAGTGTGTGTTGCAGACGTGGAAGCCATTTAATTAAAATATTTTAATCGCATAACCTCATAAATATCTTTAGAAATAAGTATCTGTAGCTGCTGAACTAAGACTTGACTGGCAGACGATTATCAGCGTAGTTCTAGAAAATATCACACAGACCTTCCAGTCCCCTTCCAGCCAGGTGACAGTTTCTGTTTCCTGTAGTATTTAACCACTTTGGTTTTGAATGTATCTTAACTGTTATCAGAGATTATCAGATGCCCACTGTAAACTTTCCCTCTTTTCAATTTATCTGTCACTGCCCCAATATAAATTCCCGGTTTCCCCTTGGAGCCTAATGGTGGTCCCGGCTCTCTCCCCAGTCCATGGGCACCTCTGGCATGTCGCGGAAGGGAGAGGAGAAGGGGAGCGTTGGGCATCGCTTGCCCCGAATTCCTGTGTGCCGGTTGCGGTGGGGCTGGGGGTGAGCGGGTGAGGACTGGGACAGCTGAGGGGCGAGGGGACACCGCCAGGCGCTGGGGGGACGGGAAGAGCTCGGGAGTTGCGAGGGAGGGAATCAACAATTACTAACTTTCTAGATTGCCCTAGAAACAAATAAGAAGGAGGTCGATAAATTACCGCAGGCAGCAGTCTCCGAAAAAGTAAAGTTGTGACATTAAATTCATTTAAGTACATTATGGGATCATGCAAATCCCTTCCCCTGCATGGAGTTGCGACGACGGAGGTTTTGCCAAAGAATGTCATCCTGAAAGTGTGTGCTTTGGAATTAAGGTAGACAGTGTGTGATCTCCAGCGTGGTTAAACAAATCTTGTGCTGGAACACAAGGTGACAAATTCTCAGATTTAGAGAAATAAACAAAGGATGACTAATGGTTTTCTCATTTTACTTGAAAATACATTCATTTGCCATTACAGATTATCACATTATAAAAACAAAATCTTTTCTATTTTGCTTTCTGAAAGACACTCATCTTTAAGAAGGCAAAATAGAAAAGAACGTTTATTTTTTATGAACATTAAATGTTATCAAATTGATGTGGCGTTACAGGGCTCTGGGTTTCTCAGTCCTACAATATCAAAGGTGTTTGTTCACCGGTAAAATAAGATGTTACAACTTCCAGTTCTGCGAGCTCAGTGCAGGGCTCTGAGAGCTTCCCTGGTTCTCTTGATCTTCTCCGTCATGTAGAGCAAAATAACCTCAGGTGAGGCTCTGCCCCAGCACGACGCGGTCAGGGGTGGGCAGAGGAGCGCAGAACACAGCCGAGGTGGGCTGAGGCACGGCGCGGCATCGTCGCTGCTCTGGTTTAATCAGGCTGGGAAAGAAGTGTATGAAAGGATTGAATACGCAGAAGGAAGAGGTTGATCTCAGTTTGGGAATTGACGGTAGCAACTTTGCCATTCCAGAGCTGAGCAGCACTATGAAATGCTTAATTCAGATGAAGACTTCCATTCAAATAAAAAAATCCACCTCTCGTTTAATTCTTTATATTTCAAAATATAAAGGCCTGAGTGAAAAGTTGTAGATTCTGCAATGCCCCGTGCTTTTTACATGGGAGAACTTCTTACCTTATTTTAGTTTCCATCATAGACAAAGGAAAACACAGGCAATATAAAACCGCTATGTTTTGCAGGTTGTTTTTTTTTATTTCAGTATCGCTCAAAGTAGCCCTTAAAACGTGGACACAGGAATCATATTTTAGGATATGAAGCAAACAAGGAAGCATTTTGGAAGACAATGCCAGACCTTGTCTTCCAGTGTTAGACGGGTATTCCAAGTCATTACTCAGTCAATTCCTTTGAAAAGTTCTCCTCCATATGGATTTGGGTTCTGCTTTTGTTGTTCCCACCATCCCTGCCTCAAATTTAACTATACCTAGGAGAAGCTTGGAGGATGTTTTCTGCAGACCAGAACTTAGAAAGTCTGTCTAATGTTAGATTTCCTGCCTGGCACTTGCTACAGTAATCCTAAGAATGAGAGTTTGCAAAACTCTTTTTTCCAAGGGAAGAATTTGAGTTGAATTCCATTAAACAAAGTGCCTTTTTTGTATAGGATTAGAAGAGATGCCAGGAGATGCCAAGCATATATCAGCAATGGCAAATAATTTATTACCAGTGCTAGTAATATGCATAAATGTCCTTTTCCTTCAGCTAGTGCATCTTCAGGCAGACAAGGGAAATCCGACACTGCCTTTTTCATGGGAGCAGCCGAGTTCAGAGTGAAGTAAATCGTCAGGACAGAGATACATTCACATTTTTTCCCCAACATCAAAATATTTAAATATCCCTTTATTTAGCAACCTTTTTCCAAAACAGCATTGTGTCTTTATATAAAAATGACTTTTCTGGATCCCGCGACCTTACTAATACACAGTGTAGAGCTCAGTGTAGTAGAAGCTATAGATGATAGTGAAATCAGTGTTCTGACTACTATAACCCTTCTGAAAATCGCTTTTTTTCCTCCCCCTCTCTTCTTTCTACCAGAGGATGAACAGAGAGAGAAATCTGTCTCCCATCACACCGTTCAGCAGCTGATTGTGGAGAAGGAACAAGCTTTGGCAGATCTGAACTCAGTGGAGAAATCACTGGCAGATCTTTTCAGGAGATACGAAAAAATGAAAGAAGTATTGGAGGGGTTTCGGAAGGTGAGTCCTGTTAAAGTCCTCTCTCATGTACCAGTGCTGCTTAGCAGAGGGCACGTCTTTGGTTCCAGTTGGATCTGATGCACTACATGAGACGGCAGTGTCTAAGAGATGTCACATAACCGTGGGACTTGAGCACGTGTCAGGGCTGGCTTCTGGACTGAGCCTTCTGTTAAAACCTAGGAGGTGAATTCCTCAGGTCGGGGGTTATGTCTCAAGCGCGTGACATAACATAATCCTTAGATGAAGGATTGCAGCCGTGCATCAAATGCAAACAGGAGCATTGTAAAGCTCTTTGCCTTGCGTAATACTGCTTCAGATGGCCTGGGTGTCCGTGTTAGACTGCAGCCCTTAAAATATCTGAATGTGACTCCTGCAAATCATAGAATCACAGAATGGTCTGGGTTGGAAGGCACCTTAAAGCTCATCTCATTCCACCCCCCTGCCCTGGGCAGGGACACCTCCCACCAGACCAGGTTGCTCCAAGCCCCGTCCAGCCTGGCCTTGAACCCCTCCAGGGATGGGGCAGCCACAGCTGCTCTGGGCAACCTGGGCCAGGGGCTCACCACCCTCACAGCAAAGAATTTCTTCCTCAGATCTCATCTAAATCTCCCCTCTTTCAGTTTGAAACCATTCCCCCTCGTCCCATGGCTCCCCTCCCTGCTCCAGAGTCCCTCCCCAGCTTTCCTGGAGCCCCTTTAGGGACTGGAAGGGGCTCTAAGGTCTCCCCGGAGCCTTCTCTTCTCCAGGCTGAACAACCCCAACAAATAGATGCCTGTCCTACCCTTCAACCTCTTGAATTAACTTTAATGTAATCTTCTCATTTAAGAATGAAGAAGTGTTAAAGAAATGTGCGCAGGAATATTTATCACGAGTAAAGAAGGAAGAGCAGAGGTATCAAGCACTCAAAATTCACGCTGAGGAAAAACTGGACAGGTAATGGATGGTACACGTCCCTTTTCAGGAGTTCATGCTGCAGGAGGATTCCTGTCCCTGGACCTTGTATCCCAAACCTGCTCCCTCAATACGCAGGGCGCAGAGTGCTCTGTGATGGAGGGTGGAATGAAATGCCCTAATGAGAATTTCTGTAACGTGCTGGTGTTTCTTGCACCTCCTGACCGTATAGAACACCTCAGATTTCTATCTTTATCAAATGTCTTCATGTTTCTTTAACATATTTTCCAGGGAAGATCAAGAGAGAAGCCATTAGCTAGGTTTATGCAGCCGTAGAGGGTTGATCTCAGGTATTTGCACCCGCAGCCAGTACTCCAGCCCCAGAGAGTTGGTATTGCCCCTCTGCCGTATTATTGCCCCCGCGTCCCTCAGCAGAACAGGACACGTAAGTGCTGCTCAGGTGATTCAGTGCAGAATCAGTCAGGCGGCCTCTCCCCAGTTAGCCCAGTTACCTCAGCTGGATCAGCCCAACTTGTGCCGAGGGTGACGAGGAATAGTTACACAAAAGATCGTGCCAGATGTGCACGGATAGTAACTCCTTAAGGCACCGTTAAGGAGCAAACATCTGATTGGGGCTTAAGAGAGGCAGCTCCAGTTGATTTTCTTTTAATTTATTTTTTTTCCTACGCTTCCGTGTAACAACCAAGGAAGCATTTCTAGGGATTACATTCAGGACTCATGTTACAGTCCCCTAGACCCAAGAGATGTCTCTGAAATGTCACTAGGATTGATCAGTGCCTAAACCCAAGTGAGACTTGGATTTACTTTCCAGCCGCTGTCCCAGCTGCGAGTCCAGTCTGCAAGAAGCAGAGATTAGATCTGGAAACTTCCAGAAAACACTTCCACCTAAGTGATATTTATGACCCCAGCACAGATGTCTGAGAGAATCGGGGAGGGAATGACACAGACGTTAAGAAAAGACATTGCAGCCTCTGCTGAGCAAGAGAGGGAGTCGTGAAAAGTCTGTAGGGACAAGTCTCAAAATACTTTCAAGGACAGGCAGAAAGTAGCCCTGCCCTCACCACCCCTCTGTTAAGATGCAGCCCATCCTTCGGTACCCACCGTCCTTTCCTGTAGAGAGCCTGACATGACAAAAATCTGTTGTTTTTCTAGAGCCAATGCTGAAATTGCACAAGTGAGGGGCAAGGCTCAGCAGGAGCAAGCAGCCTATCAGGCCAGCCTTCGTAAAGAGCAGCTGAAAGTGGACGCGTTGGAAAGAACACTGGAACAAAAGGTAAGCAGGAATTCGGTTCTTTTAACGCAGAAATCAACGGGATGACCAAAGCTCGGTGAAACTTCCCCAGGGTGGCTGCCTCCAGCTCTCCTCTGGAGCTCAGACCACAGCCGAGGTCTGCCCGGGGACCTCTCCGCCTCCTCAGGTCCAGCTGGCCCAGCAGCTTCTTTCAGTTTTTGTTTCCATTTTTAGTTTTAGCTGTGTGGTGGCTTCTGTGCCTCTGCTGTGACCGGAGACAAAATGACCAGATACAGATCTGTGCGGCTTAGGGCAAAAGCGACTGTAGGAGCTCCCTGTTTCTATCTCGTGGTCTCTAGCTCAGCCAAGGAGCTTGCTGTCAGTGTACTGCAGCTCGTCCTTGCTCGCAGCCCCTGGAAAACAGGGGCAAGGTAATGCTGTAAAAGCGCAGCCCAGAAACAAGTTTAAACTCTGTGTTATTATCGTGTGCTAGGAATGACTGCTGTAAAGCTGTCTGCTTTAGTGCTAAATCGCATTTATTGAAGTCGGAGGAGCTGTATGTGGAATAATAAGCATATCGTTTGAATGCACTATACGTCAGCTGTACTTTGTAGGCATGTATATACCCATATATCTCTCTATATATGTAGGCATGTATATCTCTCTCTATATATCTATATATAAGTAGGCATATATACCTATCCATATATCTCTCTCTATATATCTCTTTCTATATATAGATATTATATTCTCAGTATTGGAGAAAACTTAATTGTCCCACACTTCTCCCAAAGGTTCAGTAACTCAACCAAACCTCAACGCAACAATAATATTTTTCATAATACTTAATATGGCTTTTTTTTTTTTTTCCCAGAATAAAGAGATAGAAGAATTAACAAAGATTTGCGATGAACTGATTGCCAAAATGGGGAAAAGCTAACTTTTAACCAAATTTCTGGACTTCGATATTGAGTGCAATATGACCATTGGCACACTGATGTCCATGCATTTATGTGGACAGGTTATATTTTCACTTTTTCGTATGCACTACTGTATTTTCTTTCTAAATAAAGTTGATTTAATTGTATGCAGTACTAAGACGACTATCAGAATTTCTTGCTATTGTTTGCATTTTCATAGTATAATTCATAGCAAGTTGATCTCAAAGTTCCTGTATCAGGGAGATTGTCAAGTTCTCTAAGAAATTACAAATTGCTGATCCTAGCCTTCCCTTTGTACATGAGTTCCCATGTTGGATGTCTTTTGGATTTAATATAAACATGTATTACTTGCATGGGGACTCTTGCCTTAAGGAGTGTAAACTTTATCTGCATTTGCTGATTTGTAAAATAAAATTAAAAACGGAAAAAAAAAAAAAAAAAAGAAAATGCATGTCACTTAAATGAAATTCTCTATTGTAAATAAATTTTTTCGTTGAAAGTTGAAGATAAGTATGGCTCTATTTTATGTCCTTCACTTGATTACTTCATGTGCAGCGCCAGCTCCAGCAGCTCTTATTAACGAATGCCTTCACAGAAAGCACTTCATGGGTCACAGCTTGGAGCACCCCGTGGGTCACAAGAATATACTGCTCTTGTGCACAGACCTGTGTCTACATCTTGCTCTCTCTATAAAAACATATATATATGTATATATATATGTGCTAGATTTGGACCGGTCAGGTCTCAAGCATAGCCTTAATCCTCCAAAATGTTTAATACTCTGACCCTGATCCAGCAAATCCCATTCAAATGGAACGGGACTGGTTGCGTGAGTTGCAGGCTGTGGCGCGCGGCGCTGGGCTGGTGGTTTTGAAGCGTATCTGTCACTGAAAGGTGAATACATTTTCTTCTTCCCGCTACTACAAGGTTTCTGCCTGCAGGGTTTGCGGAGATGAAGTACGTGTGATTAGGAGTACCGGCAGAATAAGCTAGATAAGTAGCATTCTCGCACACCTCTTTATCCCGTAAGTTATCCTCTGCAGAGGATTAGGTATGTAAGATAAGCGTTAAGGCTTTAATAGCAAACAAACTGCTTTCTTTGGCTAATGGTACATCGCTTGTATCTCCATGATGTGGACAGTCTTCAGCCTGGTCCTTGTCAGCTCCCTTTTTGTACTCAAAAGTAAGTCAACTCCCTTTTCTTTCCTTTTTTATTTCTTTCTTATTTCCTACTCCGGGCGTGGCTGAGCCTCTCAGCCGTTCTGGGCTTCTCGCCTGGGTCTCTTTGGTGGCAGGTTATTTTCAGCATGTGGTCGGCAGCACGGAATCTCACCTCTGCTAAGTAACGTAAACATAAATATGTATGCTAACAATTTTAAATTGTCCCTGTGGACAGCAAGGCTGCCTCTGCTCTGCGAGTTTGAAGGATGGTATTTTAAATATATCTTAAATTCATGCCTACCTTTGAAAAGACCATGTAGTTTGAACCAAGGAAAAGAAAGAGGATCGAGTTATGGTTGTAATGCTTCAACAAAAGCAAAACTTTTTAAGATACGCTGTTGTGCCTTCTGGCTGAATGGATACTTTAGGAGAAAATGAAATGTGGATCGTAGTAAGATTTTATGTGTTTACAATATACTTTTTCATGGTACTGTGGACCAAAGATCATGACGGAGAGGGAAAAGCCATGGTGCTCCAAATTGTTAGAGTGGATTCTGCTCTGAAAATGTTACAGGGTGGTGTGGATGCAGTTACAGAACAGCAGATGTTCTTGGATTATTTTAAGGGCAAATTGTAACAACATAATATATGGCTTCTTAAAATATCTTTAAAATCAGTATCGGGACCACTTCTAAAAAAGAAAAATTGATAGGATTTGCAGAATCTCTAGCTATTTTTCAAACCTTTTTGCCATTTTTGCATGTGCTTCAAACAAAATTAGAAAGAGCTTGTAGCTGATATTTTAAGAAATGTTTTTTGTAATAAGCTCTAAACGCTACTGCTATAAGTGGTCTCTCTTCCCTTAATGCCAGGCGAGGCCCTGCAGTGTTACACCTGTGTAGGTTCTAGTGATGACGACTGTAACAGACAAGGGACGCAGCAATGCCCAGGGCATTCGGACGCGTGTGCGATCATTAGAGGACAAGCAAGTAAGTAATCACCCCGGTTCGGACTTGTGCCGTGACGATCGGCCCTATCCCCGCTATGGGAAAGCTGTAAAAAAAGCATTTGAAGTATGGCCCACTTCTTACTTAACTCCGTCATTTTTAAGTTAAATAACTTCCCTGTGAATTAGGAAGGAAAAGAAGCTAACGAGGCACTGCACTTGAGCCCGGTCAGAGATGTTTAAGGGGCGTCAGCTGTATCTAAGATGATAAATTGCAACCGAAGTGGGAGCCTGTCAGTGTGCTGTAATCTCTGATGCAATTGTTTTCCTTTATTTGGACGGAACGGCCAAACCTAATGCTGTTGCTCAGTAGTGGGTGGTCGGGCTGACTCTGCGGGGATGCAGACGGGAGCGGGTGACCACGGACGGTTTGGGTTCAATGTGGCTCTGTTCCAGGTGGCATTATGAAGTCCTGTTCGTTCAGGTCCTTCTGCGAGCGGGCGAGGAGGGACGGATCGAGAGCGCCTGGAGTGAGCGTTCACTGCTGCTACTCCAGCAACTGCAATGCAAAAGGCCTGGCCTCCAGAGTCACCACCTCCGCCAGCTACTTCTCTCTCCTCGTCTTCTCCTTGCTGTGGCACCCGCTGTTGAAGCTGACATGAGGGGGGAAAAAAAGCATATCCTGAAGCAACAAGTCTGCCTTCTTAGAAAGGGATGATTATATTTCCTCATCGCGTTACTCCACGTACCATTTTTCTCGGTAGGCAAAAAGCAGTAGGCAGACGTGACACGTTCAGATCAAAATTGTTCCATCTGCTAAATGTCTCGACCTATACGTAAGAAACGCTGCCCTCTTCTTGTTTATCATCAGGGGTTGGTTGTGCGAATACGTAACATTTTCCTAGGATTTAGAGAATATGTATAAGGAGAAATCTTAGCTGCAGATAGCCTTTTAGTAGGGTAAAGGACCAATATCTTCCAAATGCTGTTCACTGCTGGCAGCCATTCAAAAGCAAGCTAAAATTTTCAAGCACAAAGTGACTGAAAATTCTAGCAAGCAAATTAGTCTTTCAGAGAACATTTGCGAGCTGAACAAAGCCAGAAATCTTGAAATAAAGATCATTTACTATTAATAGAAACTGGTAAGAGAAGGTAATTCAGAGAACAATACATGGAGGTATGTTATATTATGTATATTTCCTGGGAAAGAACCCCAAACACCTAGTTATCTCTTTTCTGATCCTTTGAGAATCTTGCCACAATGTTGGAAGAAGAAGAAGGAAAAAAAAGAGCTTGGAAGTTGTTTTGAACCGGTAATCTGCCTCCAAAGATCAGCTTGTTCTATCTTTACTGCTGGTTTTGAGAACAAGTGGTTAATCCCTGTCTTGTAGGCAAATTATAACTTGCGTAATAATATTTTTGTTTATCCAGATTCTTCTTGTGGTTTCAGCTACGTAGTTAACTCTTCACTTCCCTAGGCTTCATTCTTTGAAAGTAAGAGTAGACATCTCCCCCTTCAGTGATGTGATTGAGTTCATCTGTGGTGGTTTGTGTAGTCTTTTCATTTTGCAAAGTGAATGAAATTACTTGGAGATCCTTAGAGATGTAAAGAACTAAATCAACATATTTATTAATCCCATTCATTGCAGTCTTACCAATTAAATGGCCCAGAATGGGCCACGTATTGCAGAAGGCATCGTGCATCACTAGCGAGTTGGCAGATGGTCCTTTGACTAGGCAAGAGGAGAAGTGACGTAACACACGATGTGGTGGCACTAAGCAGGGTCTTGGGTCTATGACATCGGAGAGCAGGGTGGTACCTCCTTTGATTCAAAACTCAGAGGGACAGACAAGCAGATGAGTGGTATTCATAGATTTTAATGTCCAACCGTGATGATCGGGTCTAATCTCTGGCACACAACGTGCGTAGAACTGGCTTAAAGTCCAGCTGGCGTCACCGAAGTAGAGGTGGGCTTTCGAGTTCTAGTTTTAGTTGCCCATTTAGAAAAAGATTCGGTTGTCAAGTTTATGGAACTCACAAAATATGTGGCAAAGTAGTTTTTCCACTAGCTTTGTGTTGTGACTTTTTTTGGGGTATAATTCTTTGAAAAATCAGTTCCAGGCAGTGTGTCATAGAAGTTTGCACATTCACAAAAATTTTACTCAGGTTGCAAACTCTAGAGAGCTGCTTCAAGTGAAATAACCACGGAAACCTCCATGTAGAGCGTAACCCTGACCTGCCTTGTAGCTCTCGCCTGACACACGGACCAAACTGTCTCCTTGTTTTGTTGTGCTCTTTCCGGGTCCTTTCTTCATCTCGTGCAGATGGTGGCTTCAGACTGGGGCTATTCTTCTGGGGTTTTGTTCGAATGGGCTCTCAGACAAGGCAGCGCTGGTCTATAATTAGTTGCTAGGCACAAGTCTGATAAAGCTGTTGAATATAAAGTTTCCAACAGTGCAACAGATCTTGGCTGAGAACGTTAATTTACACTTAAGTATCTCGTCTGCGCAAAAATCACTTCGGCTGGTTTAAGTATTTTTGATTTCATTCTCAGCTTGAATGAGTTCGTTCAATCTGTTCTGCTACAGGAAACACGTATTGATTGTATCTTTATTTTCTGATTGTTCTGTAATGATAAATATGTATGGAATGGCATCTGTGTATATGCTCGCTGCATTTCCTTAATGAGAAAATAAAATACATGCAATGGCTGACAGTGGCTCTTGATAAACAAACCTGCATCCTTTAATTGGGATTTCCAGCTGCATCTGGCGGTGTGTTTTCCAGCAGGAATTCTGGCTTTTGTTCTGTGGGCTGTATTTCTTAAATCTGTGAGATGAAACAGTGAATGTCGATAGTTTTCTCTGCTGTGGTATTTCCATGATAAAATAAGAAGGTAAGGCTCTATCCTCCTGACAAACACCATCTGGCGTTCCTGGCTGCAGCCAGGACTCGGATCTCCAGGCAGCTCAGAGCCTCCCACCGCCTCCCCCTGGTCCTGTCACCCAGCACGTCACGGGCTGTGTCTTGCTTTTCACGGGTCTGACATTTTTCCTGCCTAATTACGAACCTGAAGCAGTGCAGGCGTGTATGTGTCTAGAAATGATAAACCCTATTTATGGATTGATGGTACCGGAGGGGTTTCACAATGGTTCTTGGCATAAGCATTAACAGGAAGAAGAGCACAGAAAAAATGGAACAAAATAGAAGGGATGTTTTTTTTAAACTCAGAAACATACAGAAAATATTTTAAAGTTTCCATTGCCACGACCAGAGGTATTCCCAGTTTTATGTAAAATTGTCTTTACCTTGGTTGTTCTGAAGCCTCAAAACCCACTCATCGTTCCCGGCCCAGCGGGAGAAGACAGGCTCTGTCTTCCTTAATGTTGACAGACAGTTGGGACAAAAGGAGCAGAAGCTGGTAATGAAATGCATTCTGCTGCAACTCAAAACGATAGGACTTGTTTTCCGTCTGTTGTATCAGTTGGATGTACGTCGTGGATCAGCTGGGTGAGTCCGGGGCTCGAGCTTAGTGCTAGCCTCTCGCCTTCCAGAAAGGATCTCCAAAGAGATTCGTATTTTCTGGTTTATAAGTGAGAGAAACTCTCAATTGTAACCACCGCTTGTAGGACTTACAGATACCCCCAAATCATGTTTTCCATCATTTCTTTTCATCCTTTTGTTGGTTTTGGCAGTACAGACAGTGTTTCCTTATTTTCCCAGTCCTCTCTTAGACAAGGAGAGCCTCTGGGGACCTACCAGGAGGGCACAGCTGAGCAAAGTGCCCCTGCGCTGTCTCAAAGGGGATATGTACATGTAAATGGACGACCTAATTTCTGTTAATATTCGTCCACACCCAAATTTTTCCGCAGTGAGAGCAGGGTTCCAAGCTGTCTTTGTTCTTGGTGAGGAATAAGCAATTCTGGAAGCTTGCGAGCTTTAAAATCTGGCTCAGAGAAGATCACCTCGATGCTGGCTGGCTGTTTAATGACAGAAGCTTTAACTACATCTTGGTGTCACAGGGCACGGTTTCTTTCTTTAACCTTTTTTTCATGTGCAACCTTAGTTATGTGGCTCTGTTCTGTAGGGATTAAAACAAAGAACACCCTCGTACCTTGTGCTGTCGTGTCTTTGTGTGCAACGAAAGCCCGACTGCGACAGGTTTCCTTGTGAGCATCGCTCCAGAGGGTCTCGACCTGGCTGGACCCCGTAGATGTTTGGGACGTCACCTGGAGCTGTCAGCTGTGGCTGGTGACCGCCTTTGGGGAGGAGCTTTATGCTTTTGAAACCAGAAGTCCCGACTGCAAATCACGGAGCTCAAGGTTATTTTCACCCCGCGCACACATACGCTCCCTCTTATCATCCCAAGCCAGCAGTACACGGGGTAATTTTAATTGGCAGGTTTATGCCGTGCTCAGATGTAGCATATTTACTCCCAACCGAGTGGAAAAAAGTGATAACGGTGTTAATCCAAGTAAAAGTATGTATAAAGAGTGCAGCTAGAAACTCATCGTGTTGGTGGCATAGGTACAGGCGGACTTTGGCAGCATCTGAAGAAAACAAGGGAAGAGCCAAGGCGGGATTCGGTTGAGAAGGAGCCCCAGAAGCAGCGCGTGATGACATGCGGCAGCACAACTTTGTGGAAAGTAGGTCTTGTCAAAAACAGCTCGTTTGGGGTTACGGATTTTTTGCTGATAAAGGCAAATACATACATTTTGCAACACATTTCAGATGAACTTGCAGTTGTGAGAGTTCAAGAGCTAGCAGGGTGAAAGACTGCAAAAACCGCGTTCTCAGTAGAAAATCATCCAAAATGGTGTCTTGGAGACGGGCGACCTCACATCGGCTTTCTGACAACCTCGGGATGTTGCTGTAGGAGGTGTCGCAAAAAGAACGGGCTGCCGAAGCACCAGCAGAAGCACTTTCTGCGCCAGGATAGTCCTATGTGTTGCCTGAGGGACACGTGTCCACGGGAGGCAGGTAACCCACTTTTGTAGGACAAAACTAAAGCAGAGGAACGAGCGCGGGAGGAGATGCCGAGCGTTTCGTAGCCACCCAAACCCTCCTCTGCCCCGCACGTAGCACCAGTCGCCTCTGAGGGAGTACACTATTACTAAAATTGCTTACACCTATTCTAGCGACCTGATTTAGCCCCGCAGGCAATATTCCTTTCAAAAACTACCCTTTTAGCCGCTAGCTCAAAAGACTTGCAAGTACGCGATCATGTTTGAAAGGCGAAGGGGAATTTGTCACTTGAAGCCGTTTCCCTTTTCTAAAGACTCCCTGCCCTTCACCCACACCACAAGGTTTTTCATTTCGCGTTTTAAACGCTCAAGGAGGGGAGATATTTGAACACCGGCGGAGGCTTGGCCAAAAAAGTGAAGGCCGGTGTTCAAGCGCAGACACTGATTCCTACCACTTTTAATTCGAGACATCTGTAATCTTGTTTTAAGCGATGCCAGTGTCGTGGTTCGAGCCAGGCACCCTCCCTTTCTGATTTCCAGCGCAAAAAGCTCAGTGTTTGCAGCACGAGCCCTGGCTCTCAGCCAACCCGGCTGGCATCTCTTCGGCCAGGTCAGAGCCTGATTTTGCTCAAAGACAAATTTTTGGTGCGTGGTTTCGCTCCTGTGCTCTCCCAACCTTCACAGAGCTTTTGAGGTGTGTTCTTGGCATCCTGAGGATGATCGCCTCCCTTTAGCAACTTGTTCTTAACCCCTTCTGCATCTTTTGGAGGACTGCCATCAAATGAAAAGAAAATATCCCGAAGTGTGTATATATGTATTAATTTCAAGTTCTCATATACGTGTGTCACTGGAATGACATTTCTAACAGCGTGATAATCTCTAAATTGCCTCCCCCAGCTCTGGGATGATTACTAGTTTCAGTCTTTGTCAGCGTGACAGGTTTTGCTCTATTTCATTTTGTGCTGAGTGCATGAAGACCCAATGGCCAAGGCCTCCCCACGGCAGCTCTGGAGAAAAGCTCCTGCCCCACCGGTGGCCACACCAGAGACCCAGGACCTGCGGTTAAAGCAGGATCCATTTAAATCCCAGTCAGCTGTGAGCACTGAGCCTTGCCGGGGCTGCAGTGCCGGGCGTTAGGACACGCTTTTCAAGAAATCCACTCTCGTAGAGGACCAATAAGCACCCTTGCAGCGTGAACGGGTCTTGATGCATTTGTTTGGTCTCTCTCCTGAGAGCTGCCACCACCAGCTGCACGTGGGCAGGGACGAGCCGCGAGTGACAGCCCCTGTCCTCATCTCTCCCCTCGATTAGTCCCTCTGAGGGTTCTGTGCTTTTGGGAGCTGCCTTTTTGGACATCTCTTTTGCGCTGTACCGTTAACAGTGCTTATGAGCACTTGGCAGCCTCCGTCGCTTCAGTTTCCACGTTCTCCCAGCCAGCTATGACTCCTCGTATTGGATAAACATGTCTGGTTCTGTTAAATATTCGGTTGCAATGAACGTGATTCTGGAAAGAGCAAATCAGTTACCAGGACGAAGCAAAGCCATGAGTGGGGCAGCGAACCGAGCCAGGAAAAACACTCATCGGGAAGTCATCCGAGCGGGGCTGTGCCCGGGGGGCACTGGCGGCGGGTTTATTAGCATTCCTGTAATTAGGCGTAGGAGGAGCTGGTGGAGAGGAGAGCTCTACCCGGCTGCTTTGCGTTTGGTAATGTTTGTGCAGCAGATGAAAGGGAATGGCTCATCCCCGGGTTGGTTTGGTTGGTGCTCCCCAAGGCTCAGCAGGGAGGAGCTTCTGCTAAAGCATCTCCCCCACGCCGCTCGGCTCTCGCGATTTTTTTCCAGATTTAGTAGATCTCCCTTCCCAATCCCAGCACAGCCGCGGGGTCAAAACCCCAGCCCCGAGATGGGTGTGTGTTAAAAACCCCCCGGTGTGTGTTCGGGGTGCGATGCTCTGGAAATGAGGGTGGTTTTGCTGTCAAATGGGTTTCACCAATTGCTGGCAATTTCAGCCGTGATATTTTAGGAGCTGTGCAAGCCAATAAGGCTTTCGGAGCTGGCCTCGATGAGACTCTTCTGAGGACGATGACGGGGGGGGGGGGGGGGGGGAAGAAAGCTTTGACTTGACACCTCCTGCTAACGCTAGAGAGAAGCAGTCCCTGAAAAAGCCATCAAAAATCAGGATCCCTTGTGGAAACTGAAAATAATACTTTTGCTCACAAATGATCAGCACTCGGTGATCTCAGCTGACCTTTACTCTAACATGGCTTATCCCAAGCTTTTTATGCTTATCCAAATTTTGGCTCCAGACCGCCCGAGCTATTTGGGGCAAATCCTGGTGACCTCTCCTTCAGCTTGCTCTCATCGGGAGGATGAAGAGAGGATTAGCAGCCCGTGGACCGGGTGTCCCGAGCCAGCAAATAAAACAGTCCTCCCCGTCTTGGAGCTGATTTCTAAGTCGTGGTGTGCTTGAGGATCTTTCTGTGCCCAGGCTCAGAGACAAGTTCTCCGGGAGACAGATGGCCTGCGGGCTGCTTTGGTCTCCAGAAATACAGAGTCAGCCCCAGCGCTTAAAATAGTGCTTAAAATAGTTCTCTTTTTTTTTTTTTTCTTTCTTTCTTTTTTTTTTTTTCCTTAAACAATTTTGCTCTAGATTTGCCCGGCAACTAGAGAAACGTTTTCATTCATGTTATTTTGGTAACTGGGAAGCTGAGGTCAAGGTGGCCACAAGCCCCAGTCAGGCGGAGGAAACGGGGCTGGAGCCCATGGCTGAAACTGGGAGGAGGTTTAGGGCTGTCGCTGCCGTTGGGAGTTCGCCCTGGTGGAAGCGAGGGACCTGCAGACAGGCGCCGACCCTCGGGCGTCTCAGCCCTGTCCCAGCTCCAGGTCCCCTCCCAGAGCCGCCCGTCTGGATGTCAGCTTTGTCCCACTTCCCTGCCGGTAGCTGCTGGGAATTTGGACGCATTTTAAATCGGATTAGACTCCGCTAGTTCTGCATGAAAAGCCTAAAGAGGCTGCAGCGCCAAATCAGGGGCTCACCGACGGAGTTTTTGTTGAGCATGGCTGTGCTCATTCTTAACTATTCTTTCTGCGGTAAAGTCCCCTTCGTTGCTTTGCTGCCGGATTTACATCTTTAGGGTGTCACCTAATCAACATACGTCCACTCAGCTGACAGAAACCTGGTCTTCAGCCCCTCAGCCGAGGCACAGTGGCATCTCCAGCCCGGGTCTGGCGACTGAGCTGGCACAGACGGGATGAGCTCCTCACATGCACATACCACCGTGGCCTCCACAAAAGGCTGGCACGCTGGACGGGTAACACAAACTCATCTCATGGCGGTGCTATTTGTGTAAAAATAGAAAAATTGCATAGGAACAACAGAAATTTACAATAAAGAAAAAAAAAGGTACAAATATGTTTCGCTTTGGATACTGGTCTTGCAGCGGTGACAGGCTGAGGGCAGAGGAGAGGGAAGGTTTGGGAGGTGGTGGGAGTCTCTGCTGATGCCAGCTAAGAAAACTGGGTGAAGGAACAAGCAAATAAGTCCTTAGGCAGATCTGAAAAGTCTTAATATTTAAGTTTTCCTCCTATTTTTTTTTCTCAAAGGTTATATGCCCAGAAACCCAATCCAAAGGAAATCTTTTTGCCTACATGCAGAAGATCACAGAAGATGCTGGTCCAAGTCAGAAACAGTGACCTGAGAGAAAATGTTCCTTGGAAATTATACTTTATTTTCCCTGATCTGAGTAGTAGGACTTTAATGCAATTTTTCCCTCTTTTCCTTATAAGTGTTGTTGAAGTGTTGGCCTTGCTGTGGGATCTATTTATTTAAATCCAGAAACTGTCAAAGCTTGTTGCATTGCTTGTAGACGTGCTCCTGAAAGCTTGGATTTTGGTCTCAGCTTCTTAGGGCAGCGGTGGCAGTGGACGGGGAGCATGGGACACTGCAGGCCAAGGGACCGACGGGCTGGCTGCTGCCAGCCTCCCTCTGCCACCAGCGGTGGCGGCTGCTGCGTTTCTGCTCTTCTGCAGCAGGACGAAAACTCCTCAAAAGTGGAAAAAAAATCCAGCAGCTTAATTTCCTGAAGCAGTTCAAGGGGGACTAAAGCAGGGCTGGGACAAGAGAGGGAGAAGGACCACCCATAAAAGCCATACCTCCATAGGCTTTCCTACACTGTTTTATTCACACTACGACCATGGATGTCCATACAAAGGAATCACCATGTGTTTTGTCTAACAAAGCTCATCGTGGTCTGGGTAGGCCCATTCAAGAGCGGTTTTGGTGGAGGTTTGGCTGTGGTGGGTCGTGGTGTGTCTTATCCTGGACTATTGTCTGCAAGAAGCTGTGCCTGCCCCATCCCTGGAGGGGTTCAAGGCCAGGCTGGACGGGGCTTGGAGCAGCCTGGTCTGGTGGGAGGTGTCCCTGCCCAGGGCAGGGGGGTTGAAACAAGATGGTCTTTAAGGTCCCTTCCAACCTAAACCATTCTATGATTCTACGGTAAGTCACGTCAAAGACCCGCCGTTGCCCACTGCACTGTATTATCTTCAAGTGAAAAGGGAGCAGCCCCACTTCTCACACCTACAGAGGTACAGGGTACATTAGAAAACTTCCGGAGACGTTCGCTGCATCCCTTGATTTGCTAATCCCTTAGTCCCCTTCTCTGGAGATTTTCAAGGCTTGCCTGGATGCAGTCCTGAGTAACGTGCTCTAGGCAATCCTGCTCTAGCAGGGGAGTTGGACGAGATGATCTCTAGAGGTCCCTTCCGACTCTGAAGATTCTGTGATTCTGTGATCCTCAACACTGGGCTTTGATAAAACCCAGGAGAAATGGGGCCAGGAAGGAGGGGTTGGTGCAGAAGCTGCAGCTCCTGCAGACCATGGTCAGGGCTTTAAGACAGGACAAAATGCAAACAGCTTTCAGCCACGCTGGCTCTGGGGGATGGAGGTGGTTCTCAGGAAGAGCTGTTTGTTTGGTAGTATTTTTTGACCATGAGATAGGCTTCAAATATGCTTACTTGAACTAGAATTGCATACCTCAGTGGAATCAAAGCTGCTACAGTTAGCTGAAGGTGACCACCTTGGTGAGCAGAGACTCATGGGAGCGTGTGCGATATCACTCAGCTTTTTAATTGCTTTTAAAAATAGCAGTGTACACAAAGCAATGTGTTAACCCATGAAAATTCAAATGATCTCACTGATGGCAAGGGAGCGGCACACGCACAAAAAGTGCCACAGAGGGACGTTGATGGCAGCAATGACCCGTTTCCCCTTGCCCGTCGCTGTGGCGGGGCTGGCGAGCAGCAGGAGCTGCGCGAGGCACTCATTCGCTGCTCAGCAGCCCTGAAACGCTTCGTGCTGGACCGGTTCCCTAGCAAAAGCTCTAATTCTGCAGCCAAGCTGTTCTCTCAAGAGAGCTGAAGCATATCATTTTATATACGCGATGATAGAGTACAGCTCTGTCAGGTTGGTAAAGCCAGCCCAGGAATGAAAGCAGTCTATAAAACTGTATCCCAGGCAGAAAAGCAATCCCTGCCATAGTGCGTGTTCTTCTCAGCATCTCATGCCCCGGATAGTAGGCATCACAGAATCACAGAATGGTTTGGGATGGAAGAGACCTTAAAGATCATCTAGTTCCAACCACCTGCCGCGGGCAGGGACACCTCCCACCTCATTTTCGCACATCCAGAACGATGACAGCAACAACGATTGACAGGAATTTTGAAAATTAAGCATTAAAGCCACTGCAGTTTCATCTGCAGTTCCATTCTGTTAATATTTAAGTGTCCTTAAATAGCACTTAATTTGCACATTCACGATTTGTTCCTTTGATGGAGCAAGATATCAAACAGCAGCAGAGAACCGACTGATCAGCATCATCAGCAATCACTTCTTTCCGGTTCATTGAATTACTTCACAGCTGCCTGACGTTCTCCAAACAGGAAGAGTAACAGAGGAACTGTCATGCTCAAGTCAAGTAAAAAGAAATCGGTCCTTCTGGAGGAACACGTATAAATGCAAGGAATATATGTACAATTATAGACACCCACTGGTACCACCCAACTGGCTGAAGAACCGGAGTATACGTGTTACCTTTTCATACCGATGAAAATTAAAGTGAGGAAATAAATTCTGATGATAGAAAAACCAGACAGTTTTTTTACAAGGGGCCAAATATTTGGTCCTGGGAATGGAATATCATTTTTCTTTAGAAAGAAGATTGTACGGCACCTTTCATCTGAGGATTTGGAAACCCTTTAAACAAGCACCTCGCTTCCAGCTCAGGCCTTCTCAAACACCTTCTCTTCCCTCTTTCTTTTTTTCCCGAAATTAGGGAGGATTTTTGGCAGTCGTTCTGGAGTGCTGCCATCTCAGCTCCTCTCTTGTCACTCTGGTCTCATCAGAATCACCAGAACATTTCTCCCCCTTTTCTTTTTCCCCCGCATAGTCAAACAATGGAGCCATCATGTATTCACTTTCCTCTCGCCCCAACTCACCATCAAATTCCTTCTGAAAACTCCGTTTTCTCAGGAGTTCCTTCTTTTTTTCCAATTGGCAATGGGGCTTGGTCACTTCTCAACTGCTGCTCAGCTGCTGCTGGCGCTTGGCCTGGCATCTGGCTCCCACCCAGGGCAGCAGCTTCCCATGCTCTGCTCACAATAATAGGAAACTTAACACCCATTCTCTTAATGTGAAAAGATCTTTTGAGGTTTCCTCAAAGAAAATGCCAGAGAATGTTTTATTGGCAAACAGCTGCTAGTAACCACAGTCCTCACCCCGTTCCAATTTAACTATTAAAATTACCTTTTCAACTCACATCTCTTGACTTCTGATTACCAAATAGAAACATTTCTTTTTCATAGAATCATAGAATGTGTTGGGTTGGAAGGGACCTTTAAAGGCCATCTAGCCCAACCCCCCTGCAGTGAGCAGGGACATCTTCAACTCGATCAGGTTGCTCAGAGCCTCATCCAGCCTGGCCTTGAATGTCTCCAGGGATGGGGCCTCCACCACCTCTCTGGGCAACCTGGGCCAGTGTCTCACCACCCTCAGTGTAAAGAACTTCTTCCTAATGTCTCATCTAAACCTGTCCTGCTCTAGTTTAAACCATTGCCCCTCATCCTGTCGCTACATGCCCTTGCAAACAGCCCCTCCCCGGCTTTCTTGTAGGCCCCCTTCAGGTACTGGAAGGCTGCTATAAGGTCTCCCTGGAGCCTTCTCTTCTCCAGGCTGAACAACACCAACTCTCTCAGCCTTTATATCCTTTAAAAATATTTTTTTCCTCTGTATCGCAGGTGTCAGTCCATCATGAAGTGTGGAGTTTGCTCGGCTACATCTGTAGCCGCTGGCCAGGTGAGACAGAGACACTGCCGAGGTCTGGGAACACTCCTTGAGGTGGGAGGTCTCAAGATGACAAAACTGGGACCCAACCGTCTCGGGAACCTTCCAACTGCTCTTAGACACCTCATGGAGAAGCCCATGGAGAAATCCTTTCGCATGCATTGACTTGCATATAACATCACTGTACTCATCTTTGTATTACGTTACTTGACAAAAATCAGGCTTGAAATCTGCTAACTATGGCACCTCCCCCAATTTAAGATGCTGAATAATTCGCCCATCAATTTATGTCCATCTGGGGCGAGATCTTTTCCGTCGCTCGCTGACTTTCTTTTTTTTGCGGAGTTTGAATTTTGTGAGCATGAACAACGTGTTGAAATCGATTTGACAATAAAATCCTATTCATTCAGGCCGGAGGCAGCGCATCCCGGCGGCTCTTCCCGCGCCCGCCACCAGGTGGTACCCGGGACTCACAAATCCATCACTTCCCAGGGGCTCGGGCTCTCCGCTAGTTCTTCAACCACCAAACCAACACAGCAGGCCTCAAAGACAGCTTGAAGTCAACCCTATTCATCGATCCCCCCCGCCGGACCCAACTAAAGAAAGTGCCCCGATATTTAGCGCGTTGGGTGCTCCATCCCCCGGGTCAGACTGGCTTGTGGGTCCTCCTTCTTTAGGCGTGACGTTATTTCACTGTCCTCAAAAGTAGCGCTTCCTGCTAAATACATCGCGCACTGGCCATTTCTCCTGCATCCTGCAAAAATCCTAAAATACATTTGTAGTTGTCCACGCTTTCTTAGGAGGATGATAATAATGCGCTACGTCACAAATCGACCAGTTTCTCTCTGCCCTTGGGTAACCTTGCAAGCACTCTCGCAAAAGTTAAATCAGAAGAAGACCTGTTTCCTAAACCATATGCCTGCAGTTCTGTTTTTATTGCATGTCTCTTGCCAGAGCTCCCTGTGTGCAAATACAAAATCTGCTACACATTGATTCCCAATTCAGCTCCCACCCCAGGACAGAAAGGACGGCATTTCCCGGGATGCAGCCGGGGAATGCTGGAGCAGCGCTGCCAACGGACACCAGCCTTTCCCCCTGGGGTGAGGACTGGCCTGTGGGCTTTGTCCTGCTCCTTTTCTTTCTGCAGAGACCCCAGGCTGGTGTCTGGACCAGTTTTGCTCTAGTTTTTCACTTAGACAGAGTGACTGTGTCTTTATGCCATTGCAATAAAGTAGAATCGGGCAAATACACCGTTGAATGGCCAACAAAAAAAATTTAAAAAATCAACCTGTAAGACCGATTGTAATACCCTACCTACAAAAAATATTAAAAACCTCTTTCTGCTTAGCTGTTTTATCCACATCTATTTCAAACTCCTGCAACTATTCTATGTGATGTTGGCATCGTTAAGAGTTTACTTGTTTTGAAGGCTCTGAAGTTCATGGTCATGTCTTCCAGCTACAGGGGCAACCATAAAACACCAGTTCCAGGTCTATCCTGTAAACATGACCACAGTGACCCAGAGCAGAGGGAAGGCTGATGGGATGAGGCCCTGAACTGAACATCAGTCTTTTACACCCAGATACATAAATAGCCTATTTTTAAAAGATAGCTAAATGTTTCCCCACGGATTTATAAACATTCTTCCGTGTCTGGAAACACTGTGTTGTAACATAGCATACCATGGCCACTAGTGGAGTGGAGCATTTTAAAACAAACAAACAGCAAAGAAATGACGATGGGCATGAAAACATGAAAGCAAATTTTCTGGAAGATTTGTTGTTGCTGCCCTTTTAAAATGAAACGGGCTGTAGATTTGTAAGAAGGTTCAAAATATTGACAGTCTCACCTCACCAGCTTTTGTTTCCCAGCTCTTCCACCTCCAACTGCAGTGCAATTTTTTGATATTAAGTGTAGTTTCTCTCTAACAAAACCCCATCTGGTTAATTCTGGTCTAATAAGAAACAAGCACAAATTTAATGAAAGTTAGCAATGATTAGAGTGCCATAACTTACTCATCACAAACACTGACTTAGGATAAATATGATGAAGGGCTTCTTGCCTCAGGATCTAAAGAGGATCTGAAATTCAGTAAAATGAGAATAGTCTTGACAGATAAACATAGCTGATGCTCTGGTGAACAAGAGCCACCCCGTAATCCATGTAAAATTCTCATTAGTGTTAATCAACTTGAAGACTAGGCTGTAAAACTTTACCAAAAATGTATTACAGCGTCCTCATTGATCTCTCGGTGATACCCGAATGAAGACTGATGCTAAAGCAAAGTTATCTCCTTTACTCTTTCACATTGGTCATTTACCGTTTACGCCTCTTCGCTGTAATGAGGGGTGTGGGTCTCCCGCCCTCCTGCGCTCCGCCGGAGGCATCAAGGCCAAGTCCTACAGTCACTGGCAAACACAGTACAGACGTTTCATTCAGAAGGACCGAACACCTGTATTGCTGTTTATAACTTGCTCTGCACCACCCGAGCCTTCCTTTGCAGAGGTTACCGTTTCTTTCAGACTTTCAAGGTGTTAGTTACCAGTTAGACTAATTGTGGCAGAGATTGTAGGTTGTTTGGTTGGGCTCGATGATCTCAAAGGTCCTTTCCAACCATGAAGATTCTATGATTCTATGATTCTTTTCCTTCCCAAACCGAATTTTCCAATTTAATGTCAAGTGTTATACAAAAACAGAAATACATGGCTGTTCCTGTTAGGCTCCTCCACTACAAAGCGTGCTTTTCCGACTTCTGATGTAACTCATCCTGACGTCGCCTTTTCCACTGGAAAATCGGTACTTTTTCCTTTACACCAGCTGTCATCACAAACACCCGTGGCCGCTGGATTCCTCCACACACGCACTCACCTTTCGCGCGGTCTCCTTGACACGTACGTTTTCTCTGGCGAGGTTTGGTTTCCTTATGCTCAGCCAGGGATTCTTGCTGTCGTCTTCTGGCTTCAAACTGCTCGCTCAGGAAATCTGCTCGCTTCGGTTTCTGCCTCTGGAGTTAGTGCTGGATACGGACCGCGGGGCTCCTAGCTTTTCACCTCCTGCAGCCTGAGCTTCTTTCAGAATCTCTTCTGCAGCTCCCTGTATCCCCCTGATGCCAAAATGCATCACCCAGAGCCTCCACTCTTCCTCCTGGCTCTCGGTGCTCCCCGGCTGATCTGAAATCCTCACGCCCTACGGCAAGTCATGGTGTAGTTCTCACTCCAACTATTTTCCTTTGTCTTCTAACATGTAAGTCATCCACCACTCTTCTCCCTGTTAATCAGGCCACCACTATCTAAAGAGAAATTATTTGTTATTTTGAAGGAAAACACAATTTAATGAGCTAGGAAGGCCAGTGCATCGCTAGTAGTTACAAAGTTACAGTAAAAATCTATCGCAGTTATCATTTTGATAAAGGCATTTGATGGAATAGGCTTCTGGACTCAGGACTCAAGTATTTTTAAAACGTTTAAATAGGAAAAAAAGGAAAACCTGGGAAACTACAGGCTGGTCAGACTCACCTCTGTGCCCAACAAGATCATGGAGCAGATCCTCCTGGGAACTCTGCTAAGGCACATGGAAAATAAGGAGGTGATTGGTGACAGCCAACCTGGCTTCACTAAGAGCCAATTGTGCCTGACATATTTGGTGGCCTTCTACAACAGTGTTGCAGCGCTGGTGGATAAGAGAAGAGCAACTGATGTCATCTACCTGGACTTGTGCGATGCATTTGATACTGTCCCACATGACAACCTTGCCTCTAAATTGGAGAGACATGGATTTGACAGATGGATAAGGAACTGGCTCCATGGATAAGGAACTGGCTGGATGGCTGCACTCAAAGAGTTCTGGTCAATGGCTTGATGGCCAAGTGGAGATCAATGACAAGTGGTGTTCCCCAGGGGTCAGTACTGGGACCGGTGCTGTTTAACATCTTTGTTGGTGACACGGACAGTGGGATTGAGTGCACCCTCAGCAAGTTTGATGATGACACCAAGCTGCGCGGAGCAGCTGACACACTGGAGGGAAGAGAAGCCACCCAGGGGGACCTGGATAGGCTTGAGAAGTGGGCACGTGCAGACCTCATGAAATTCAACAAAGCCAAGTTCAAGGTCCTGCAGGTGGGTCGGGGCAATCCCAAGCACAAATACAGGCTGGGTGGAGAATGGATTAAGAGCAGCCCTGCCGAGAAGGACTTGGGGGTGCTGGTGGATGAGAAGCTCAACATGAGCTGACAATGTGCGCTAGCAGCCCAGAAGGCCAACCGCATCCTGGGCTGCACCAAAGGCAGCGTGGCCAGCAGGGCGAGGGGAGAATTCTGCCCCTCTGCTCCGCTCTGGGGAGACCCCACCTGGAGTGCTGCCTCCAGCTCTGGGGCCACCAACATAAGAAGGACATGTAGTGAGTCCAGAGGAGGCCACGAAGATGCTCAGAGGGCTGGAGTCCCTCTGCTGTGAGGACAGGCTGAGGGAGTTGGGGTTGTTATTAACCAATCTTTTCTTCTGGTAGGTTATTAGCATTCTGTGAATGAAATTCTCTTCAGTTCCGTGAACGACTCTCTGGTGGATCTTCCTGGGGATAAATCCAACTGCCCAGGTAATTCCAGCTCATGAAACAGTTCTACTATATTTTAGCAGGTAAGGAAGAGAATTTGAGTGGAAAAAAATTAAATCAATTCCAATTCAAACTTTTTTTGAAATTCAAATTTAAATTTTGCAATTCATTTTCCTACATCATCAGGAGTTAACTCTTAAATAAGAAACTGCTCTAAAGTGCACATTTTTGTTTCATCTTTTAAACGGTCATGGAGAACCGGAGCAATCTGTTTTATTTATTATAGCAATCATAGCATAAAAATGTATAGCTCATTTGCTGTAGAATCCCTGTGAAGGAAAGGCGCTCAACGGGAAATTACCCTGAGGCTCCGAATTGTATCTTGCTGGAACCTGAATTGCATTTTTTTGAAAGCTCCTAAAATGCGTGGGAGACAGTAATGACCTGTACTGAGATAATACAAATAATTTTCTTAGCCTTCACAGGCTGAAATTAATTGGTCCTGAGCACAGCTTCAGAAGTGTGACATTAAAGAAGCACATAGTCACCCTACAGGAACAAGCTACCCTACATTTTAACGTTGCATCATTGTCTAGTTTTGAATTCCTGGCCACGTGATACTGACTCTGGAACGGGAGGCAAGATGTTTTAATTACTCATAAATACTTATGTACATGTCCCTAGCAATGCTTGCTGAAATTAATCGTCCATTAGCACTCCGGGGAAAAAAAAAAAAACAAAAAAGAAACGGCAATCAGATGAGATATTGCTGCTGAAAGGTGAGCTGAAGTTCTGATTCATTTCACAACCAGTGTTCGTGAAACGCGCTTGATGAATATCGATTTACCCTGCTGAATAAATCTGCCTGAGGGAGGAGACACTTTCCAGAGCGGGCAGGTAATATTTGTAATAATTAAAGGCCCATCAAGAGATCTCAAAGCAGCAGCTTATGGAGGAGGATAAACTGCTTTTATTTGCATTTGCGAATAAGGAAAGAGTAATGCAAAAGAGACACTTAAGCAAAGTCGCTAATAGCATCTACTCCCAGTGTCTTGAAAGACGACGTGAAATTTATTCGTAATTCTGATTTTGGCTTCTTTAACCAGCCGAGGGGCTTAGGCTGGCCCCTGAGCTGTCCCAGGGTGCCACACACACCCCTGACACCCCGCCTGCCTGGGGACCTCCTGGGGAAGAGCTCCATCATTTCAGGGCAGAGGAGCTGGAGGACACTGGGAAGACCACAGGAGAAACACAGACACGCCTGAGGGCCTTTGCTGACCTTTTGCCCTTCACTCGGTGGCCTGTTTCTTTAAAGCGAATTTACTTATGGGTTTTTTTTTTTTTTAGTTAGTTTTTTCTCCTGCTATCCCCATGAGGCATTCTTTCCTATGAGTCATGCACACCATAAAGAAATTACTGTTTGGCTCAAAGTTCTGCTCCCATGCCTGGAATCAACATTTTTTCAGTGAGAGATAGGAAATGAGCTGAATTTGTGGGTGATTCATTATTTACTATTTTGACCTGAGATGTGTTTTTACCACTAGCTTCAGAAGAAAAGAAAATCATACGATGAAATCCCTAAAACACAACGCCAAAGCTACATGTGACTCAAGATGCTAAACATGCTCTTTAATGGGTTCTTTACATCATATATAGTAATAATCCCTTATGTCCTTTGACATTGATTTTTCATTTTATCAGGATTAATAATGTGATTAACTTTATTCCAGAATGGTATCGTAGATATTTAAAATACCCTTCAAGAGTATATTTTCTCGTATGGCTCAGAAACACGGTATTGTTTATGCATTTATATTCTTTTATTTGTGTATGATACGACACCGTAAGGCACTTTTTAAACACCCATATAGCCTGGATGCAAAAATCATACAGATACAAAGAGAGCAGTCCTCGGTGCTAAAGCCCATCTAAGCTCAGAACCCCAAATTTGGCATAAAACAGAATTCCAGACGATAAAAGAGCAAATCAGACCAAAACCTGGCAACCAAATTCCGATGCGATCGCCAGAGGCAGAGCCCCAGAAGCCACTTCCATCAGGGACAGCTGGAAGGAATTGCGGAAAAAACGCAGGGCCCCAGCAGAAAGGTAAAGAAATGGAGGAACATGTGGAGGCTTTCAGGTTTTTAAGGGTATTTTAGTATTAACTCCAGGTGGATTATAACCATTTCCAGCTGCCAGACAGTTCCAGCCGTGCTATTTGCCCGCGCTTCAGCCCAACGGGCAGACCCCAAAGGAGCCCAAGCCACCCAAACCCTCTTGGAAGCCAAGAAGGTGAAACCAAACCACTGCTGCCTGTAGCAGGAATATTTGCAATGTACCTGGAAAAGTGGGTGCTGGGATCAAAAGCAGTCACAGACTGCCCAGAGACAGGGTTTCCTAAACCACCCGCGTGTCAAAAGTTTGATAAACACCAAGGTTTGCCCATTTTTCTTCAAATGCTGTCAGGTGGGGTATCGAAATGTATTCTCTCTTCCTACAGGCTCGCCTCTCGGGACGTCAAACCATTTGTGGCTCTGAGGGGTTGACCCTCCTCCTTCTCCATCACAAAGAGCGTTGGTGTGCTTCTCTGAACATGCGGGGGTCTTGCCCCAAGCGCGGCCGCGTATGGGGCACAGCTCTGCTCGGCTTAGGACCCCACCACGGATCCGAAAACCAACAGCCACTGCGTAAACGCCATGAATCAGCTCTTCGCTTAAAGGACTGAAAATAAAATCTGGACCAAGCACTGAAAGCCTTGCTTGAACCCTTTCTAAAATTAGATTTAGACATTTAGGTCATTATAAAGCAGATGCTGCCACCAAATTTGTTTGGATGTAACTCACTGCAGCACTTCTGCCAGTAGAAACAAATTAGAAAATGCTGGCTGGCTCATCAAATCCTACTGATTTATTCATTTCGAACTAAAGCGGTTGCAGAAAGTTCTTAAGTAGTGCAACTCCATCCTTGGCAGATATTTATGAAAAAGGCAACGATTTTAATTTTTACTGCAGGAAATGGAACACATCTGGGATCAAGAAGTCTCTTTTCTGGTGGCCACCACTTCAGGTGGGAGCGGGGGAGGAGGAAGAGGAGATGAGGAAATTAATTTCCCAGAAAAGGTCACAATATATTAAAAAAAAGTAAATAATATATATATAAACTAAAATATTGTTCAGAATGATTTCTCTTGGTTGAAGTGAGCATTATCCATTTTGTTCTCCCAGGATAGCTTCTGGATTTGAAGATGTTTTTTTAGAGCGCAGCTGGCATTTCTGATTTGACTAAAACTCTTGCAACCACGTCGTGATAAGATTGCGTGGCAATGAGATTGCCTTTCTATGCTCCGCGCAAGCAGACAGAGGAAAGTAGACGCTATCAATGACCTCTTCTCCCATAAAAGCCACCCAATATATGCACAGTGTTGCCGACTTGCCATTTTTTCACACATCCCATGATTTTTAGTCGGGAGGAAGAATGGGTTTAAAAGCCCCACACCCTGGAAACAGCTAAATCAGCGCGTATCACCCTAAAATCTCTTGAATTGCAGAAAGCCGGAGTTAAACAAGCGGAGCCCCCAAACTATAATTTACAAACAACAACATTTTAAGCCATCCCATGATTTTTGGAGTCTGATTAATGAGCCGGAATGGCGGCGCGTACAACCAGCACACAAACACCATCTAACATTTTCCTATTTCTGCTTGGCTGCAACTACTTTAAACAATTACTTCAGAAGGGTTTGACGTCCAACTGGGCATACGCTGTGCTGCTGGTGGCGAGGAGACCGGGGGCCTGTTGACCGTCGTTGGACATGTCAGGGATGATCTCTTAATTAACAGAGAAGTTGAGGCTCTTCTAGCTGCGAAGATGTCCTGCGGCTTCTCTCCCACTCTTCATCAGGAGTAGAGATGAAGGGATCTCAGCTCCCCTTTCAAAGGGACTGTCCTTAGCTTGATCTGCTTGAGCTGTTAGGGTTCTTCAAATTAAAAGAAGGCCCATTTTTAGTCTTCTTCATCTCGAATGAGTGATTTTGGGAAGAGGTAGCAGATCTTGCAAACTGTGACACTACTCAAAACCCAACGCAGGACTGCAGCGACTGAAGCTCTCGCAAGCTCCTGCACAGGAAACGAGATCTCAATGGCATTTCTGTCTCATTTCTGAAGGAGCCCGGCCCCGTTCCTCTTCCTTCTCAGTACACGAACAATGTATAGAACAGTATATACATTGCTCCTGCGAGCTGGGGTTTTGTTCATTGTTAATGCAGTGAAAAATACAGGCTTTTCACACAGTTTTCTTTGTAAAGCCAACAGTTGGCTACAAGCAAACGCTCTGTAAGCACAGGATGCACATTACAGGGAAGAATGCTACTGGGCTGGCAAAGTCAGGTCCACGAAAACAATGACATGACATGATTAAAACTTCCTATGCAATCTTAATTCAGGACCCTTTTGCACAAGCCTTATAATAAGGCCTTGTAATAAATAATCAAAAAACCATTTTTGTCATCGCATCCCTGTTTCAGAGTGGAAAAGCTTTCCAAAAATGAGGTGTCTGCATGTTCTGTCATCTTCTTGAAGCCTGCTGCATCTTGCAATATGCTGTTGAAACACTTTTTTGAAGTCACGATACTTAATGTCACCATCAGGTTTCCGATGGTTCTCACCTTAGTCTTGCCCAGTGAACATCACAGATGTTTATTAATAACGTACTTTCATACCAATTTGAGGTGTGAAGATTCAACTCCTCTAAACTACCCCCTTGGGGAACAAGGACAGAGGGAAATGAACATCGGAAGTGTCCACCTTCTCTGCTCAGCTGCCGCCTCCGACTTGGGGTTCTTTCAGTGGATTTAGAGGTATGTAACATTTTATGGATTTGACATGCAACTTTAGCTGATCCCAGTTACGACGAGTTACCCAGTTACAACGAGTTATTGACAGCTCTGGAGCTCTGAATCAGAGGCCTCCAGAAAGTAGACCATGACTCATTGGTGACCATGTGGGGAATCGATTAACTCTATCTAAGGCACCAGGTGTTACAGGCAACCCAGCCTCTTCTCCTAATCAAGCCTGATTGACGCCAAGAACAGGTCCGTCCTCTGCAGAGAACCAGGGGGGTGTCACCCAGGGAAAAGAAATAGTAGTATCATGGACCTGCTGCTCATTGAGCTGATTTATGTGAGGCTGATCTAAGGCTGAACAAGTGCCCTTTTGGGGTATTCCTCACTCATTTTCACGCTTTCATGTGCCTTTGCGTATAACTTCCCTTACGCCTAGCTGCGATAACCACAGGAGGAGAGGTGATGCTCTCCAGAGGGACTGGGTCGTCTACCACGGCTCACTGTCAGAGGCGCGAGTGCGCACGTTCTGGGTTGAAAAGAGTAAATACGGGAAAGATTCATCAAAAGCACAGCTGTTATGTAGAATTTCATGCTGAGGAGACAGACCTGGATTGAAATTTAGCGGTAGGGTTTGGAGGGGCTGGTTCAGAACAAAAGAGAAAGAGGATCTGGGGCTTTTCCAGCGACGCTCTTGCTATTGCAATATTTTAAAAGGTCATAGTGAAAAATCCATTTGCTGGATGCTCATCTGGGTTTCCACCACGACTCACTGGACGAGCGAGCCCACATAATGTAATTAATTTGTGCCTTGGAGTTCACATCTGCCCAGGAGGCTGAATTTCAGAGCCTTTCAGTGCATTTCTTACTTGTTTTGCTTAGGCTGAGATTTTTCCAGCGTGGCTGCATCTTTCAGGTGTGGCCCGTTATTTGTGTTAGACCTGAGGTGGGATTCAATAAAAACCAGCCAAGCCAGAGGCACAGTGCACCTCAAAGAGAAAAGGTGCGGTGAAGCATTAATGCTTATTTACCCTGGAAAGAAGCAATTCAAACAACATGTTTTCTTCCAGAGTTAAGATGAACTTGCCGTTTAACTCCTTTATTACCTGCCGAATTCCCAGGCAATAGCATGGCTGAGAGAAATCACCGTTTCCTCTTCAGAAAATGGAAGTGGTGTACAATTGTTCTTTTTTCTTCCCTTTTTTTTTTTTTTTTTTTTTTTGGTGGGAAAAACAACTTCTGAGTTCCTTTACCACTTTCTGAGCAGAGCTACAATGGGGCCCAGCCACCCGTGACCTTCCACAAGGTGGGGGAGGAGATACGATGGAGTTGCAGCTCCTTTCTCATCCCTAATGATCCCTTTGCAAAATTCTACCTGCGTTTCCAGGACCCACAAAACGCGCAGCTACTCGGGGAAGCAAACGATTAATCTTTCTCTTTCATTTCCTTCAGAAGCTGCGGCAGCGGCAGTGTTCAGCAGACCCGTAAATATATATAAATATATATTTTTTGCAATCGGAACATTTACGTGGCTTTAAAATGCATCAGCAAAAGGCAGCATATGGAAAATTCTGATTGAAAACATATGGGAAGTTGCATCAGAAACAGAGACTTTTTTTCTCCTGCCTTCTGCGGATGTTGATTTGCTCCACTCACAACTATTTGGGGAAATAGCAGGGAAAATGCATTTCCTTTTTTGCTGAGTGCCGTCTAAGCCCTGTGGATTGATAACTTCAGTGTTACGGTGATCTCTACCACGCTCTGCCAGCGGAGAGACTTCTTTATCTCAAATCGCGTGTTTCCTATTAATAATTACTCAACAAAAGCTTAGTTATGTATTATTCATAGCTTTTTTTTTTTCTGAAGTCGTTGACAGCACCTGCACTTAACTCTGAAAACCAGCCCTGAATCAGCTTTCACAGATCTCCACCAGATTTGGGTATCACCAGATGAAAAATATAACTATTACAGTAAAACTATTTTTTTACTTTTCTCCTTCCGAGAGCTAATTGCTTTAATTGTTTACCGCTTTTTTTCCTACTACTACCCAGCTGCTTCTTCTTGCCCTGCCTGTAATTGTGCTTATTCATTAACACTAGAGATGGAAAGAGAAGGTACCGCTGTAAGAGTGGAAACCATCTTCAATCATCTTCGTCCCTGGCTCGCACCTCGCACAGCCCCGTTCATCTACCTGAGCCTATACGGGGTTGTGGATCAGACAGGGCCCTGTGTCCTCATGCCAAGAAAAAAATCAAAGAGAATCAAGTATGGACTTAGGAAAGCGTGTTAATGATTACAGAAGGCCAAATCGCCGGCCTTACGTGTAGTACGTGGGTTGCTTTTCATTTACAGTCCAGGCTGCTACAATTCATCCGCACGAATAGCAAAAATCTTCAATGGACCTTTCAGTTCACAAAGAAAACAAAGGTCCGCTTTAACAAGGGTGATTTATGCAATTGAATTTTAAATTTTCAACTTTGCTGCCCAAAACCAAGGAAAAAAGCCTGATCTGGCAAGAGCGGGATGCCCAGTACGACGGTGCCGGTGCCAGGCGCTGCTCCTTCCAGCACAACACAGAACGACGGCTGCAGCCTTCGCCGCCGGGTTTATAAGCACACAAAGCTTTTTATTTCATTTCAAGCATTCAAATGCTGGTTTGTAACAAAACCGGGACCTCGGATGCTGGGCTGGGAAGCCAAGCTACCGCAGAAGCTCCTGGCACAGGGATGTGGCAGGGGAGCCAGTGGGTCTTGGGGCAGACAAGGTGCATGAACATAGCCTGAAAATACCTTTTCTAGCCAGTCTGTTGGTGCATCTGTCATTCCTTTTCAATCATTTTGTTCACAAAGGATGGAAGACTCCATCACACAGGGATTGTTCTACCCCTCTCACCCTGGTGAGACCCCACCTGGAGTGCTGTGTCCAGCTCTGGGGGCACCAACATAAGACGGACATGGACCTGTTAGAACGGGTCCAGTGGAGGGCCACAAAGATGATCAGAGGAGCACCTCTGCTATGATGTTGGGAGAGTTGGGACTGAGAGAGTTGGGGGGGGTTCAGCCTGGAGAAGAGAAAGCTCCAGGGAGTCCTTAGAGCCCCTTCCAGTCCCTAAAGGGGCTCCAGGAAAGCTGGGGAGGGACTCTGGATCAGGGATTGTAATGATAGGACGAGGGGTAACGGTTTCAAACTGAAAGAGGGGAGATTTAGATTGGATATTAGGAAGAAATTTTTCACTCTGAGGGTGGTGAGCCCCTGGCCCAGGTTGCCCAGAGAAGCTGTGGCTGCCCCATCCCTGGAGGGGTTCAAGGCCAGGCTGGACGGGGCTTGGAGCAACCTGGGCTGGTGGGAGGTGTCCCTGCCCAGGGCAGGGGGGTGGAACGAGATGATCTTTAAGGTCCCTTCCAACCCAAACCATTCTGTGATTCTATGATTCCATGAACACTAACTTCACACAGCACATTAATAAAGGTGTTATTTTCTACACGTTCAAACTGCTGCGATTTTTAAAAAATTCACTTGCTTAAAAACTGTTTCTTTTCTTCACTTCCTCTTCTTCCTCCAATATCACTGGACTGAGGCGAGCAGCAGATAGCACTTAGTCATATTTTCGGTGGTAGATGGGTAACCTTACACCTTACCCTGGAAAGACTCACACCACGAGGACGGTACGATTCTCAGTTAGGTAAGAGAAGCAGCACTTTGTTGTGGTCTCCGACTTCCCCAAGTCCTTACATCCAGAACTACTTGCTCTCCATTTTAGAGAGTTTCTAAATGTACTTGCTACTCTTTCACGTTCCTTCCAGAATTTACACACCTTGAGCTGACAGCAGTACAAATAATCTCTGGCGTTAAAATTAAAGGTTTAAGAAAGACAGACGGAATGAATAAAGCTTTAAAAACTTTCCAAACCATTTGTCAGGTCATTTTTTTTCGGTAGCAGGAGGCTGGCAGCAGTAACCTGTGCTGGGAAATGCTCAGTGCACCAGCGTGGCCTTGGTGTTTGTAGGCTAATTTTTGTTTTGAGTATAACTCTTGACTCATGGAAAAATAATCTAAGTGTTTTGGGCTGGTCCCTGACTTGATCTTCCTTGAATTAACGACTGTCTGTTTCAAAATAAGTGTGGAGAAGCTTTTATGATAATGTTTTTATCCTCTCGCTCTCACCCTCGCCCGCTCTCGGAGAGGCAGGAGTCGCTGGAAGTCGGTTCCCAGCAGCTGTTCGCGATGTGGGTGGTTGGACTTTTCCAGGGAGCAGAATTCAGCCATCGGCTCTACCACGCCGCCAGGCCAGCACTGCCGCCTCCCAACAGCAAGTGACATTCCACGTTAAAAATTAATGGTGAGATGTGCAATTAAATCGGCCAGCTTTAACCAGAGTGCTACGGCGGTTGCTTTAAGGCAAATGGCAAATGTCCCTCGGAAAGTCAGTGCGCTGGGAGGCACATGGACCAAACAAAATCTAAACAGCTAAATTTAGTCGGGATAGGAAATTAGCTTGAGGTTAAGTAAAGTTTTCTGCTACTTTGTTTTGTTTTTAGATTACCCAAGAGATGTTCCTTCCTGGAAAGGGAAATAGGACAGAGATACATAGCTGTTTTTCAATCCCTTCATTTACATGGACTCATTTCAAGTACGTTTTATCGTGTGTTTGTGATTTAAACCTTACTGGCTCCTATTTTCAGATGGAAAGACTGGAAGTGCCAGTACCAGGTCTGTGTGCAGCCCAGCTCCCACCGGTACCTCTGCCTGGGCAGGGGGGCACCTTCCTTCCAAACTCTTACCTCGTCTGAACACAGGGGGACAATGTAAAAGTTTATTAAAAAAAAAAAAAATCCTTCGCACCTAGTAGTTAGAATTGGGTTTTATTGCAAAATTGCATTCCAGAAGAGATAAAAAATGACGAGCTCTGCTATGTAACGTCTAAGCCAGAGGAGACAGAGCTCCGCGATCCATCAGCTCCAGCCAAAGCTCAGGAAAAATCTAACCCACGGACTTTCTGGATTCAGATTTTATCACCTACCTTAACATTTTTGCTTGGACATCATTTTGCTTAGAGAGACGCTTCTGAACCTAAATCCTGGCGCTCAGCAGCCACGACTGGCTGCGTGTCTGTCTGCAGACGTCAAACCAGATCTAAAAATTCTGATCTTTTTCATTAAAGGTGCCAGCTGACAGGCTACAGCTCTCCCTCTGTACACACGGATTATTTTTTTTTCCTACTTGTTTTGTTTTATATTGCAATAATCAGGGTAGAAGTAACTGTAGGAAAGCATACAGTTACAGGTTTATTTACTGATCCAGGATATAAATCTAGTTGCTTAAGCAAACACAAACTGTTTAAACAGTTATTTAAGCAAACATGAGAGATGAGGTGCGCTGGAAAGGATTCTACAAGCGCTCTGAAAGCTGGGGGCTTGGTGGGTTTGTTTTTGTTTAACAAGGCGATACCGTCACTTCTTATAACTGCTGGGGAGGCGATGGGAGAGGAAGAGGACCCTCAGCACTTGTTTAATGAGGTTTTTTTTCTCGGTAAAGCTGCGACCTGCGCTGCTGGGGAGCCCTCGCAGGGAACCTGGATTCCTAAAGGGACTCCTGCAGCCCAGGGGTGGCAAAAAAATCTGCAGAGGGGGAAACCAGCCCTGGCCGGGGCTGCCCCCGTTCCCCTTGGCTGGAAGCACAGCTGGGGGGGGGTTGATCCATAGGGAAAACTGGTGAGAAACTGCTTCGGTGGCACTGGGCGTTCGGGGACTTCCAGAGCTGCGGCCGGCCAGGTTAAACAGCAACGCAGTGGAATCTCCCTTTGAAGACTTCTATTTACTTACGCCAGTTATTCTTTCAGAGGAAGCGATAGGAATGTACAGTTTCAGAGCAGGAAACGCCACTCTCTCAATAACGCCGAGCATAGGAACACGGGGCGTCAGCGTGGCAGGGAGCTGGAGGGGCGGCTGCTGGGGCCAAGCTCTCCCACGGGCACTCCTGCAGGACATCGACTTCTTCCCGGTGCCCGGGCTTCCTAGGATGCTGGAGTCCCAGCCCAGCACGGCCGCGTACTGAGATGGAAGTATCCTCTGTGGAACAAAAATCAAAGACGACGGAGTTTTTTTCCTTGAAACTCAGGTTACTGTTTTTTGTATGGCATCCTTACAAAGTGCCTTGAAGTCCTGGTTGGATTTGGGCCAGAGGCAGGGTGTCAGGAACAACCTCTGAACTGCAAAGCTGTTACTTCCCTGTTGCATGTATAGAATAGCTTTGGTGGTGCACCAAGGGTACACCCTGCAAATGATGCTAAAAAGTAGACGAGGACAGAGAGAAAGACATTTTTAGCCTAGTGGATAGAGTACTGTTATCCTTACATGCACTTCATAAATAATTTTTTGACTTTTTGGAGGTTTCTGAAGAGTCCATTATTCAAAACATCAGCTATTCCTTCTGAGACTGAGTGTGCTCACTGGCATCTTATGAAACGCTCACTGTATTTAATTATTAACATTTGTTCAAGTAGCTATGAGGTTTTTTCCACTCTGTACAACATGTGCGAGTTCACCTCTCAAAATGATAAGAAGGAAGATGGAGCTGAGGGTCATCTTGGCCGTGACGCCTTTCCATTGCCTTTCTTGCCAACCTCCCTCAGGACCCTTGTCATGACAGTCTGGTTTCATCCCAGCGTTTCACCGTATGGGTCCTGATGAGGCAAGCTGAGGATGCTGCTTTTAAAAAGGAAAGGAGAAAAAACCCCCCACCCAAGCAGAAAGTGATTACTGAAATTAAACACTGAATCAGCATTGCATTATGAATTTCTTCTGCATGCTCTGGCTTAGCAAAATGTTCTCTCCTACAGCTCCCGAGACTCCATCTCCTTGGATATTCCACAGTCCCCTGTGCCACTGGAAAATGCCATTACAAAATGGCACCATTTTGAATCATTTTCTTCATAAGGTGCAGCCGCTTTCCTTTCAGCTGGAGAATGGCGATGGCTCGAGAGACCGCAAAGAAACAGAAACAATATGGTACCAGTTTCAAGATTTAGTGTGTTTTTCAGAAGGTGCCAATATGCTACATGTGTAATGTGCACATTTCTGGAAAATTATGAATCACATACTTTTTTCCTGTAAAAATGACAGCTGTTCTCTAGGATGTCAAATCTGTAACTCCTTCCAAATAGCAAAACAAATTAAGTAAGCCTAGCTAAACTGGTAGGGAGAATATTTTGAAGAATGGGAAGCAGAGCAGATTGCATCCCATTTTGCAGGGCATCTGTGACAGGGACGGGGAGAGGGGCCGGCTCCACGCCAGCACCGTGCGGATAACACGGTCCATGCATGGGACCGATGCGTCGTTATAAAAATGATTTATCTTATCAGACACCAGTTCATGCTGGTGGTGACTGAACGGCGATTTTCCTAAGCGGGTGGGCTTCTTTAATACGCAATACAATTAATACATCTTCCTGTTGACTTTCCTCCTGTGTGCGTTGGATTAAGGCTGCAGTAGATCAAGTGTCTACAGCAAACCAGGGGAGACACCAGCTCCAAGCTGGCAAGGAGCTTCCAGCAATCACCGCCCGTCCCCCTGCGCGTGAAGGAGCCAAACGCCAACAGTCCCGAAGAGCGCGTGTCGTACAGACGGGAACAAACTCGTACTTACTTGAAAATGCCTTCGTGGCCTTTGCAGCGCTACAAAACCACGTTGCGTGTTAGTTTCTTTGTGATATTTGCCCTTATTGTTGAGATTACCTGGTACCAGTGTTTTTCTTCTTTGATCGTCTTGCAGGAGCCAAATCACCGCAAAGGAGTAATTCCCATTTATGCGCTCTTCTTTCAGGTAGAAGCAGTTAAGCATGAAGCTTCATCACACAGATTTTACGCTGGAGTAAGAATTCCCATAGCGAAAATGGTGCTTCTGCCTGTTTGTGAAATTACCTTCATTTAAAGCAGTAATTTGATGTTGAGAAGAAAGGCAAGCAATTACAGCAATCGCTCCCTGTGGTACAAGTACATTCACGCTTTTTCTGCCTTCTGACTGCAAAGACAATATTTACACATGCATACAAATCATATCACGTATTGAACTAGTGCTAGAACTGCAAATATTAAAACTGCAATGATACTGTGTTGATATTTTAAACGCTTGATGACCAGAAAATGCCAAGGCTTTGATAAAACAGCTGGTTTTCAGGCGTTTTGTGGGGCCCATCTTCAGGAAGTTGCTTTCTGAGAGTCTGCAGACATTAAGTGTCAGGGAATTTATTTCATCAGCCCTTTCTAACGAAGCCCCGTATCACCAGGCAGGGCATGACAGAAGAGGTCCGCCCTGGTGCTCAATGTATTTGCTAACTCTTTTCTTCCTGAGGAGCAGGGAATGCTCTGGGAATGTAAAGAGCAGCTCAAAAAATCCCTCTGCCTTCGGTAGCAAGTTGCACATTGAGACGCCGACGGAGAAGATTATCATAGTACACATGTTGCTGCAGTTTAATTATTCCCTTTCCTGTAAAGAGCCTGGCTCTAATTAAATGGCAAAACAAAGTGAGAACTTTTCTCCAAGCCATTTTAAAGTGCTCACTTCCTCCTCTGTGTTCTGCGGTTTATTAGATTTGAATGAGTAATGGGGTGGTTTCATTTGTTTAGTAAAATTAAAGTGGTCAGTAACAATTTCCTGTCTGAGCAAACCGTGGGCTGATTAATAATATTGGTGATGGTGGTGAACAGGGGTTTTTTTGGCAGCACGCAGGTTGTGCTGCCAGCCTGCTGCTGCTGGGGGGTTTCCAGAGCCGCTGGTACTTACCAGGCTGCGTCTCAAGCCTCGCCGAGACAAGCGTTGTGCTGACAGGGCTGGCACAGGAGGAGTTCGAGAGGTGCCTTCAGAACTGAACACCAAAGCAGTGTGGAGGAGATAACGTTTTGAACCCAAACTGATCTTCCTTCTTACCCAGACATCTCATAATTTGCATTTGGAGGGCCAAGCCTGGGTGCGGTACGAGCACTGGAAGCACGAGCGAGGTGTCCGGGTTTGGAACGTGCATCTATCATTCTGGATGGCAGAGAGTGTTTTGCCTGGTCCTTTCCAACGTAATTCCCAGTGTTGCTGGCAGGGATGGCCATGCCTACCAGGGAATCCCTTTATTTTTCACAGATAAACACTCTTCTTTAACTGGCATGTGGCAATTTTGCAGAACCCCATGACCCTGGCTCAAAACTCTACAGCATCCCGTGAATTTGAACTAACAGCAAAAATGGCAGGGAAATCAAACGCATTGTGCAAACCTTGGCACGGGATTCAGTATTTTCGCTCCTGCTGAAAACACCTTGGAGAACTTTATCTCTGTTTATACCCGAAAAAAGGCGCACGTAACCAGGGGCTACAGTCTCCCAACCTAAATTGCAATTACCAGTTGACACAAACAATATTTAGCAGCTGGTTTTCCCATACGCATTACAGATTTTTGTCTGAATTTTATTCATTGCCTCTTCAGAGAGTCAGACACACAGACCGGTACTGATCAGCTCACCTAAAATCCAAAATGACACAATTCTCTTGCAAAAGGCATTTGGGAAAGGATGAACTCTACCGCAGTAATTCTTGCTATGCCTAAACACTGATGTGGTATTTGTGGCAAGTAAACGCTTACTGCATGTAAAAGAGATTGGACTCTGATATGACACATAAAAAATAATAAAAAAAAGGCATAGTCCATGAATTTTCAAATGTGGTGGCAGACACGGAGTACCAGAGAAACATCAGACTTGTTGCAGCACCTATTGAGTCAATGACAAAAATGCTGCCTCCAATTATTGCTGTTCAGTCAATGACAAATACAATGCCTCTGCCATTAGTGGGCAAATACAAGGGCCTGTCAGCACGTAAGACTTCAAAACCCGACATCGACATCCAGCAGCTTGTTTAAAGAGCCGATTCAACAGACTGCTGGCATGGCCTTGTGCTAGACTTACTTCTTCAGCCTTTGCCCATTGATCCTGACGTCTACAGATGATCATTAACTGACTTGGCTCTTTCTAGAAGCTGCAGTGTTTCAGGGGTCATGGTTAGCTAGAGGGTTGATAAGCACAGATTCTGTCAATAAAATATTTTGTACATCAACGCCAGTGCTTTTTACAAGGGATGCCCGAACATGTACAGCCTCCACAAGGATTGTTCCACCCAAGGTTCAGTTCCGGAGTATTTGAGCTCCCTTAATTTTTACTGACAGTGGTGTCAAAAGGAGATGCTCAGCATTTACAGAAAATGTTGGTGGCACATGGACTCAAGCCCTCATGGAAAATGCTAATTGCTTATCTCAGGAACACAACTCACTGAGGCAAGATTTTCAGCTTAGAAAAAAGTAAAATGACTTCTGTGAAAGGCAAAGCACATGCTAAGTAGATATATCTAAAAAAAAAACCATTTTAAAAAGAAGCATACTTCTTTCCTTAATCATACTTCCTAACGCAGATAACACCAAGCCTTTGCACAGAAAGGAAGTCAGAGAAATGACGCTGCTCCACACGAACAAGCAGGTTGCGTGGGCGTAACCGAAATCAGAAATTACACTAATAAATAATGTCTCCCCTCTGACACCCCAAAGTGCTCTGCAAATGTTATTTCAGTTGAGCAACAGCGATGGGCAAATATTTTATACTTTTAGAGCTGAAGGTTCAGAGAAAAGTAGCAATGTAAGTGTCTTCCTTGAGGTGAGACGCAAGGCTAACGAAGAGCAGGAACGGTACCCCTGTGTTGTGACTTGTAGACCTGTGGTCTAACCACCAGACAAGAAAGGGCTTATTAAAATTAACAGCATTAGAAAAGATTATGCTCCCCAGCAAAATACCAAGTTCCTGTGAAGGCCTGTGAATCGCTTGCATAGCTTTTACAAAAAGTTATTTAAGAGACATCGTCTGTGGTTCCTCTGTGTGCATCTGTGTCAGGACCTTTGAATAGTTACTCAGAATTCAAACGTGTTTCTTTCCACCTTGTCTGCAAAACTCAGATTTCAGGTACAGATTACACCCTGTCTGCTTCACGGCAGGAAAACAAAGTGCCTAGACCTTCCCCTTCCTCATTTAAAAAGAAACCGTCTTTTTGCTAAAAGTTCAAAGCAATGAGATTGCAGCTATTTTGCCAAACCAAATACTTGGCCAGAAGTCACCTTAAAATTTTAAATTGCTGATAAATTACATCAATCCCTCCGATATGGATCTGGGTTTGGGTGTAGGGGGTGAAGCATGGCCACCATCCGTTCCAAGCCACCGTCTTCTGTCACCTCCTTGAGTCAGTCAGTCCCAGTGTTACCTCACTTGAAGAACTGATTTTAGCACCTGATGGGGTTGGTGAAGCAGGAGCGATCAGTTTGGCCCACGAATCATGTTTGTCACAGGGTGAAAATAAGCAACTGCAGCCTCTCCTTGTGTCACGCTCATTTGAAGGGTAAATTCGATCACCAGCCCGTTTCCTTTACCCACAGGTTCTTGCTGAAAATTGGCAATTTTCTCTGTACTAAGGCACGGGCTCGGATGACAAAGCCTGGTTCTAGATTATAGGAAGAGAAAGTTTGGGGGTGTTCGCGTCTCAGCTTTCCCGCAGTTCCACACATGTTTTTTAATTTATTTTTGATTGAATAACATTTTCCAAGTGGGCTCTAACTTTACGAAAGCCCTAAATGAGCCTAATCTAGATCACTTGTGCAACTGTTTTTTGTAAGTCCTTATGAGTTTACATGCTACTCCGTGCCATTTCTGACCCTCCAGCCCGTGTCCCTTCCCCCTACCCGACTTCCACACTTGGAATTTTAGTGCAGGACTCTTGGCAGCCCCTGGTCCTTGCAGCTGTGACTTCTTCTGCAGCCACCCATGCAACCCTGCAACCCTCAGAGGGGACAAAATACAGCCTGTTTCAGAGCAAGGGATCTCATTTAATGGCATTAGATCCACACCTTGGGTATAAATTGTTCTTTCCGGGGTGACTCTCTTCCAAAATTTCTGTGTTACAGCTGACATACTCTGCAATGCTGATACACAGGGAGGCAGGCTCAGCCCAGAGCTGATGCAGCAGTGCTGTCCTGTACCTGGGTTATGATTAATTCTGCCTTTCAGCACATAAAACATTGGCTATCAATCTCTTTCCCCTCCTCTTCTACTGTAACAACAGCAGAGACGCTACCTGAGATATATTATGGTGACATAAAATATGATGATTGTTTATTTAGAATAAGTGAAATGTGATTTAATGGAGCATGTGTTGGGCTCCAAGCCAATGAGCGGGTTCTGGTGTTCTGGGCTTCAGTGTAGACACTCTATAATCAGGGTTTTCAAATGAAAAGCAGCGTCAACTCATGAGCATTTTAAAAGCTCGTCTTGGCCCTACCCCAGCTCCACTGCTGGTTGAATTGCAGCCTTTGGCCTGACTCTCCCATCACTTGAGATGGGAGAAAAACAGGCTCCAGCTCTAGATGAGCTCTTTACTCCTGCTGGACTCCAGACACAGGGCTCTCAAAATTGCATTTCCAGACAGGCGAAGCTTTGCCCGTGGGAGCTGGAGCTGCCTTCTGAGCAAGCATTTCCCACACACAGGGAGGGGGCACCCGTGGGGGCACTGATGGATACGTCAGAATAATGTTTGACTTTGCCTAAAATTTGGGTGCAGCAGCAATCGCCCCCGTGCCGGCCATCGCGCAGGTTCCCGAGGCAGGTTTTTCTTGGCACCGGACACCCCTCCCGTGAACGTGGATTGGGATGTCTTAAGGGATTTAAGCCTAAACTTCAGTTCCCCGTCTCTCGCCAAGTTCTCACTGTGCTCTCCAGCAATCCCACCGCCGAGGGGATGGTGCAATGGCCAGAGATGAAAAGGAGCACGCCTCAAAATGAAGCCACGCCACTGGGGAATAAAGTCACGTAGCTATGGGAAAAACATGTGTCTTTGAAGACTTCCCTTGAATTTAGCACACGCATTCTGCTAGTTATAAACTGTCTTTTTATATAACTTGACCTAACAACATCTGCAAAATTCTTGCCTTTTCGAAACAGCTATGAATAGGTCACTGTTTATTTCTGATTAAGCCTGATTCATTTATCATTCTGCTCAGACTTTCATTCCTGTAAATACATTTACTCTCAGTATTTAAAATACATTTCTCGTAGTAATTCTGAGGTCAGGAAAACAGCCTGCCAAAGACTATGTCTGCATTTCTACAGCATAAAGTTTATTTTTTGCTTGATTAAAAAAAAAAAAACCAAACCAAATAAAGGCAGTGTGCTTGCACTAAGTCACAATTTTGAAAGGAAATGTAAGGCAGTCATTTCTGTAAAAGCTTTAGCAGTTAACAGTTGGCTGAGTATTTAAGTATAAACTGTTCCTAGAGACAGTTCAATAAAACCTATGTTCAATTAGTTGACATATTGTAGGAAATGTAAAACATTTCGGGATAGCTGCTAGTAGATAAATTGTATAGGTAGTAAGCTCCCAAGCTCACACACATCATTTTTCACGTGTTCTTACACAGAAGCCAGTTTTAAAGCAGAATTAAGGCTAAAATACATTCTATCAGAATTCAGAGCCCGCTGGCTAATTACGATCAGATTTGCAAGCGCCTAACAAATCCCGAAGATAATGACATCCCTGCCCATATGATAAAAATTGGCAGGGGGTGGGGAGGAGGGACGTGTGTCGAGATGCTGGCGGAGAGGACACGTGGTCCTTGGCTGCGGTCCTGCCCGCTGGGCAGCTGCCCACAGCCCCGTCTGCCCCCGGGGACAGCCAGGAGGACATGGGAAGGAGCTCGGGGCCTCACAGCGCGGGGATAAGGGTCAGGCACAAATCCGTAAGGTTATTACTTGGCTGCACAGAGAACAGCTTCTTTCTCCGCAAAATGTCCGCTCGAGGCTTTGACCTTGTGGTTTCTGTGTATTTCCCAAATTAATTTTGTTTCCTGCAGTGGCAGCAGGTAACCCCAAGAGCTGGCCCAGGGGGTGAGCTGTGGATTGGCCCTGCTGCGGGATGCACACAGAGCCAGGAGCTGCTCCAAGGGCTGAAGGGACCCGTTAATACCCAGCTCCAGCCCCAGCTTGTGGCCGTTTCACAGGTTCCTGCTTTAGCTGCTATAAAGCCAAGCAACCGCATCACTTCTCCAATGGGTGTTGGACTAATTTTGGCCTGACGATGGAGGTGAAAAATGAGTTGCCTCTTCCCTGCACAGCTGCACTCTGATCTCCTTATGATTTCATCTGTATTTCTAGAAATTTAGACGTTTCCTGAAATATCCGACTATGCAATCCCTTCGTGGCCCTTCAGCATCCCCATCGGTTCCTACCACTCAACCTGTTTGTTAAAATTAGCAAAACATTACATAAAGGCTAAGACGGTTTTCATCCCTTGCAGTTTTGTCATTTTGGTGTTAAGTGAGTTCAGCAAAAGGGCGTTTTAACGAACACAAACTAAACTAACTTTCCAAGAGAGGTCCGTGGGCAAGGCTGGGAAGTTGCAAGAGCCATGAGGTAGCTGCTAGGAGAATGCAGACAGATGTCGGAGACATTTCTCTATTTGTAAACAAACAAACAGCCCGACACCCAAATCGGGCCAGTCTGGTGGAAAATATCAAAGTCATGACCTCCATCAAATGAAAGAAAACAGATTACACAGCAGCGGTACTTGCTGTTTTCCGTATCTTTGGGTAGGTTGTGCTGGTTTTACCAGGCTCTCCAGGGGAGCTGAACTGAAGTGACCGCTTTAGGTTCCAGTGAGGTGTTTTTTTTATTTCACCATCACCATCTGAAAGGGGACAACCCAGTCTCCATTTGGTTTTGTTTTTCTTCCTGGTAATCTCCTCTGGTCTCATGTCTACTCCATAATTTCCTTTCTTTTTTTTTTTTTTTAACTTCTCCCTGTTGTCTTCTTTTCCTCTCCTATTTTGCCCTTTCCATTAACTTTTCCCCTGTTCAGCTCTAACTCCCTTAGAGCTCTACATTTTTACTCCTTAAAATTAAGTCCTTAATCCAACGCTGTTATTTGCACATGCATTTGTTCCAGCAGTTTGAGCTTAATATGCCACCTCTCATTCACTGAATCATATTCCCCGTCTGCAAACAGGCCCACAGCCTATTGCAAATATAAAAAATAATGGATATTTTAAGCTAGCCTTTCATGTGACTGAATTAACTTATTAGATACGATAACTTGACCAGATGCAATTCCTAGCCTTGCCTTTAGTTCTGCTGAGGAATAGTCCCATTACGCTACAGCCCCATTTATACAAGCCAGGCACAGACTGCAAGTGCCACGTGGGTTTGGCCGCAGCATTGAAGAAATAAACCTTTATGATAACATACTTCTAATTTTGATTTCGGATGCCTCATTCCCTTCCAAGTGATGGTGTTCAGAGGTGAGCTTCAGGAGTGGGATATTTTCAAATTTTGCAAACAGAAATCCTTTTTGCACGTCTGACCTTTCGTGTATCTGGATTTATCATGGTGATTTAACGAAGTCAGTGTATTTGTGAAGAAGTGTGCAGCCAGGGCATCTCTGTTTACCTACTCTACACGCCTAAAAGGGGTGACTTGGAATTGTATCGTAGCTCTTTCCCAGTCTCACCATGGTCCCAGACCTTCCTGGGTACCTCAGACAGCAGTGGAGGTGCTCCAGTGGGAAAGTCTCCATTGTCACCAACTGGGCACTTTCAATCCCCTTTCTCCAGCTGTCCCCAGACACGTGCTTCTGGGATATCACCACCTCAGAGCCTTCCCTGCCGGTAATCCATCCCCTACCCTCCTTGCAGTGACTCACTGCTGCCCAGGGGAAAGAACTGAACCACAATCTCAGCAACTTCTGCTGACCCCATTTACAGCCCGCAACGCAAACACGGGCGGCAGACCAAAGCGGAGGTGGAAAGCTGAGCTTTTCGTTAAGCAAGCGCATCGTAGGACCCTGGAAAGGAAGATTTGTTTGCGTGCTGCTCGCCCCGGCATGCCTGTGCATGCTCGCGCTGCATTCCTGAGGGAAGCTGGGTTTCTGCGAGGACGGGAGACGGAGCCGGGACGGGAGCCGCGTGGGAAGCCAGCTGCTACGCTCCTTTCTTTGATAAAGCGGTGGTTGAGTCCACCTACAAGAGAACCACTTTTGCGGTCTTTGTTTTGGCAAGCCTGCTCTATAGAAGTAAATTCAGCTCCTTGCTTTGTAATCTGGGATGATTTTAAATCTCTTTCTGCCTTTTGAAGTTGAGAATAATTAAAGTCGTGCTGGCAAACAGGGGAGGTGATAAGTAGCAAAAGCCAAATTTCAGGCTACAGGCAATCTGCATGGGCCTGGGATCCGCCTGATGAATAAAATGAAGCCAAAGGAGCACAGACTAGTGGGGTTATAACACCTAAGGAGAGGTAAACCCAAATTATTCCTTTGTAGGGAAAAAAAGAGGTACCATTTTGCCTCTTTGGGCTAAAACCCGTGCGGATAAGGTGGATCCCCTTGCTCTGCAGAGGGATGGAGCCTCTGACATCCTGCTGCATCTCTAGGGACAGTGTGGGAGCTATAGGCACAGCGTGCTCGGCATCCCCCGCTGAGGCCAGCCTGGCCAGAGACACCCCGTCACAGACAGCACCTCCAGGGCAGAGGGGAGCTGGGTGGAGGATGCGGCTGTGCTCATCCCTCAACTTCAGACCTTGCAACGAAGACAAAGCCTTGGGGGAATTCAGGCGGTATTTTTTTTTTGTTGTTTACTTAGCTTGTGGGAGTTTAATGTTTAATCGTTGCAGAGGAGTGAGTGGGTTAGTCATGTAATTGTTAGCCATGATTTCTGCCTTTTTTCCTTTTGTCCTTTGTTCTTCCTTATCGCGTCTCTTCTATTTTGTGGACTAAATTGGCTTCCTATCACAGCCCTCTGGTCCTTGATTTCTCAGTAAGCTGCAGTTTTATAGCATTCACAAGCGTCTCTTCGTTTAAACAACTTGAATTAAGGGCATAAGAGCCAGGGGCGGTCGGCGCTTAGACGGCTCCCTAACCTCGAAGGCGGAGGATGCTCCCCCAGCAGCCGGGCACTGGTCCAGGCTGGTGCCCATCGCTGTGAGTACCGCCACTCCCGCAGATCCAAAAGTCAGCTCTGTACCGTGCTCCCAGCCTTCGCAAGGCTGAAATTCCCCAGTCTCCAGCGGTGATGGTGGCTGATTTCTCAAAGGAAAGAAGCACAAAAGGAAAAATTGACGGTGTGACTCCAAACAAGGGAACCGTTTGCTGTTTAGCGAATAGAACTCTTCTTTATCCACGAGCCTGAAACCGTAAAACAATGTAAGGGCTCGGAGGTTGGTAGATAAACGTGCCATTAGTTGATACTACATAAAGCAACCCCGCAGGGCTGTGCCCTAAGGGGCAGGTTTGTGTCCCAGCGTGGCTCGGGGCCGCCCCCAGCATGGGTTCAGCTCTGCTCTCTCCCAGCATCTGCCACAAAAACCAGCTGCTCTATTTTGCCCATCCTTTTTTTCCCTTAAAAATGTCAGGTCTGGCCGTGGTCTGCCACGACAAGCTACGCTGCTACACTTTTAACGGACAGAGCCAAATTTATTTAATGATTTTGATTACTCCTGCTGGTTAATAATTAATTCAAAACAGGAGCGTAAGATACTTCTGTTGGGTTCTTATTGCTTTTAACAAAACTGAAAGATGCTTTTAACAGAACTGTAACTCAATTAATCTCTGTAAAAAGAAACATATGCATCTTAATTGCCATCAAATATTTATTCCATCTTTTTCCCCTGCATCAGCTCTACCTTACTCCTTTCTAACCTTAATTCATCCATGTGTTAGTGGTTCATAAGACATTGTTTAACATCTACAGAGGTTTTTACATGGTACTGAGGTCATTCCCAGTCAGACACATGGCCCATGCCATTACAGTTGCTTTTAAATGTTTCTAAGGCGTGATGAGCCTACCAAATGATGCAAAGAATAAGTCATTTCTCTTTTCTTTTCCCCAAGACAAAACAGGATTGACAGAACCAGTCATCTTTTCATCATTAATATCAGAATTGCACTCAGTCATAAAGGAAAGACTGACACATTTCATAGCCCAGTTGTTTACAGAATAATAATAAAAAATCCTAAACTGTCACAGAGCAGCCCAATACACCTTCCGGAAATGTTGCCTTTCCAGATACCAGGGGAAAGAAAAAATCCAATCCACTCAGCACAGAAATAGGCTCCCTACCTTTGAAATATAAGGCCACCTGGCTCACTTAGATAAATTACGGCTGGATGAGCGCGGTAGCTCGACGGCAAAGGTAGCGTTCAGCATGAGAACAGCTGTCAACATCTGTCTGCTTTAGGATGACAGACTGCAGGGAGCAGCGACGCCAGCCCTGTCACCGGCTGAGCGGATGACCTGGCAATGCTGCTGTTTACACAACCCCTCGCAGCTATTGCCACAACCTGTGGAGCTGGTTTGAGCAAGAGTGGAAAAATCTGGGGAGAGAAAGGAAATGCTGAAAAGCCAGACAAGCCAGAGCAATATCTGGAGCGGTGCTGGGTGCATTGTCAGTTAAATAATTTTCGTCAGCGGTTCAATTTCATCCATGTTCAACCCCAAGTGTACTTGTTGATGGCAACAGGGCTTAGAAAAAGGACTCCAGAGGAAAATTGTTATCTCCTAGGGCATCTTTGGGGGTCAAGAAGGAGAGGACATGATTGCTTTTGAACCCCGTGCCCCCGGCTATCTCAGGGCAAAACCCTGTTCCGCACCTCAGCGGGGCTGGGGCCCGCTCTGCCCCACCAGCAGTTATCAGTTCAGGGTGGCTTCCAGATAGGTACTGTTGGCAACAGGGGATTTGATAGACAATGTCATAACTGCATCCGCTACCATAAGAACATACTAAAAAAGCCTTCTTCTTGCGCTGACTCCAATAAAAGTGTAAATTGTAGAGAGGATGGCATAAAGGCGCAAGCATTTTAAATTGGTAAGATCTGAGTTGGACAGTTTTTGATGACAAAATATTCACAATCCATTTACATGAGTAACCCGTTGCATAATGTGAACAATGTGCAAGCACTTTGGCTTCTTATATTAAAAATTACAGCAGTTGGAAGTCAAAAACACTGAAACTTGGTTGAGTTCGGGACCAAATTTCTAGCTGTTTTAATCCCCGTGGTCAATTTTAATCTTTCCTCCAATGTGAATAACAAGTGACATTACTGAAGGCAGCAGAGTTTGCAGGATGACACAAAGGGAGGTAAAAAAGCGAACTGTGCTGGGAGACTCTGGCAGCTCCTCAGAAGCAATGAGGTAGGAAAAATGAGGATTGTTCTAGAAGGATGGCAGGCATTTCACCCAAATAAGTTACAGGAGTGATTAGAGCTGGAGTAAGCACAGTTCTTCTGCTCAAAAACCAACCTAAGACACTACAAAATATTTTTTCTGAAGGAGATGTAAAACAACATTCAAGGAACAACCTGGGGATGGGGCACCAAAGCGCTAAAAAGCTGGAATTTGGGAATGTCACCAGAACCTCAGCATGTCACACATTTTCTAAACCTGAGCATTCAAAGATTTTTTTGTTCCTTCTAGATATTCTGAAATGGTAACCAATGTTTCTACTTTCCTTTGTAAATGTAGGCACAGAGTTGAAATTTTTGTTCTGTATTTGAAGTTATGTAATGTAATAAGGTGGATTTTACAGACATATACTTATCTTTTAATAAATAAATAACATCTTTAATAATTGCTTCTTGCATTTTATTTTATGAACTTAAAAGTTACGATGTTAGTTGTTAACCAGGGTCCCCATACACTTCAATTCTTGTACATTTTTTAATGGCCACCGATATCAGTTGCTTCCCAGCCCAGCAAATTGTTCCCTGCCTGTACAGAAATCAAGACAGCTCTTTGCTTTTATGAATTAAAACATGTTTCAAGCATATATCCTTCAGGCTTACGAAACTGGCCCATCAGTCCTGGGCCAGAAAGGGCTGTTTCCTCTGTGCTGAAAGCAATGCTGAATTTTGCTCCCAAAGGAGAACGGATCCTGCAGTGCCTTGACCTGCCCTGGCGCGGGAAGCCGGACCAGCCTTTCCCTTGACACGTGCTGCTTCCTGAGCAGGGCTATCGTTTATTTGGGTGGGTGCAGAGATGACCCACGTGCCCCAGGGATGTCCAAGGGTGGCTCCGAGAGTGGGACGGAGAGGTGCTCCTCAGGTTGAGCTCCACGTCCCCCACTGGCACAGACTGGGTCAGGATCAGGCTGGTTCACACCAGCTTTCGGCTTTAATACCGCCTCCGTGCCAGCTGCAGGGTGCCAGGTCATACTTGATCTGGCACGGCGCCTGCCAGGGCAAAAGTAATCTGGGAAAAATGTTGAACCCCATCTGAAATTATCAAATGAGCTTGTGCTGGTGCTGTGCTCTGTGTCACGGGGCTGAAGCACTTCTGACCTTGTACCAGGGGCCCCTGTAGTTACTCCTCTGATGTTAAACAGTGCATTTATAGATGCTGCTCTTTGGATCACCTCCTGCAGCGCCGTTCTTCCTAGTAAAAACCTTGGTCTAAGACTCTGCACATCCATCAGTGGGTGCCAACAAGAGGGGTGGAGGGCTGGTGGCACCAGCAGTGGAACTCTCGCCGCCTGGCACGGCTGGATGGAGAAACACAGAGCGCCACCAGCGAGGGATTCCCCAGCCCAGGAAATATTAGCCACAGCTAAGTCAGAAGACTATGCCAGGGGCAGGGCATTGCAACGCACTTCGGGATCTTGTTATAACTGAAAGAAAGTTTTCTTACTTCCACCCATCGTGGACTGCAACTTAGACCGTCCCTCCAAGACTATGAGTTGTTATGGTGAGGTATAACGTTATGGTTCCAGGCAAAAGTACAAATGGGAGCAGCTTCAACCATCTGTTTTGCTCCGCACTATACTACCTAACATAAATGTAAATGATCCCTGCAATACAGTGCATAGTGAAAAATTAAATAAATGAAATAGTGTACCTCATTACCTCCATCTAACATTCTGTGTGCTCCAGTGGAGTATCACTTTTTCTAGTACTAAATCATGTTTACACTGTTGTATACCTTCATAGGTAGACCTCAAAGCCTTCACAAGGGAAGGTGTGTATTACTAACCAGCACCCGGTGAAGGATAGCTGCGGAAAGGACGACACGGGGAGGCTGCGAGCAGCCCGGCATCACATCTGTGACGCTGCCAGAAAGCGAACTCAGGTGTCTCGACCTTCTGTCGTCATCCCAAGACCATTATAGCATTGGGTGCTGGCTTTCTCTAGGGTATGCTGCCGCTCAGCCCAGTGACAGTAAGGAGCAAAGCACCGTCCTGAGCTGAGTAAGTGACTGCAACATCCACGCAAGCTGAAAGCCCTCCGGGCGGTTTGCATATATTCCAGTGCAGAATACGCCCTTTTCTGAAGACGATTAAGCTCTTGTCTTTTAAGCTTTGGAATGAAAGAGATAGTCCCCATCTGAAAAAAAAAAAACCCAACAACATTTTAAACTTTTTATTACAGAGACATTATATTTTAACGATAATGCACTTTTTTTTTTTTTAAGTGGAAGAGCTCTAGGCTAAAATAGAATAGGGAGGGGAAAAGGGCTTTTTGTTTTTCAGTAGTAAACTTTATATCTAAAGATGATGGAAGAAAATTCGAAATGTACTGTTTGATGGAAACTGAAGAATCATCATATAATATATTTTAGTATAATACTATGCTCATAGGAATGAGGAAAACAACTTCAACATAAGAATATTAAACTAGTGCTAATGAGCTCAAAGTGTTTAAATATGACTTTCAGGGAAATCGAGTGCTTAACTCAAATGGCTGAGAAATCTCTTCATCACTGTACATCAGTACTCATACACCGCAGTTACATCAGGGTGCTTTTCCACCTCAGTATCAAATTAATAACAAGATCCAATGACTGGCAGCTGAAGCTGAATGAATTCAACCTCCATGTGCGATTAAATTTCCAAGTTCTGTCAACATAATTTCATCAAAAGAGACGAAGCTTTGGCTCTCACTTCGAGGCTTTAAAATGCATATTGTAAATATGATTTAAAGCAGCTTCTGAATTAAACTCTCTGCTTATACGTGCAGGGATGTTAATGCTTCTGCTCCTTTCCTCCCCCTGGGAGGCATGGAGGGATGAGGCTTGTCAGCGTTGCCCTCAAGGTGCCCATCACGCACACACAGTTTTGCTGTAAGGCAATGATTTAGGGAAACCTCCTTCTTCAGCGCTTTAGCTAATTGCCTGTACAATCCAGGGCACGGTTTTCCTTCACTACCCGTTAGCTACTGATAGCTCGGGGATCAGTGCTGTCATCTTCTCAAGCTTCAGAAATGGTCCATAACTGGAGGTGAACCAGGGCGTACTGCCGAGGTGGAGAAGACAACCTTGTTTCTTAGAATCCGTCTTGCTCATGTGTTTGAAATCACAGCGATTGGCAACCCTGAGGTACGAAGCGGGGTTCTTCCCCGGGTCATACTGACAGGAACCTTGGAGGACTTTTGCGAATCTCTTCATCATGGTAAATAATTTAAGTAGGTAGTACATATTGCCTAATCAATCCCGTGTCATTGCAGAAAACTCAGACATTCATCCTCTGGGATAAAGTTTAATGATGGAAAAGCTTTCCTTGGTTGCTAACGCTGGAGGTGTCAGCAGAGTAATGACCTCTCCTGATCACAGCCTCCAGGAAAAGTAGTCCCGCTGAGTTCAGTAACACTCCTCTTAAAATAGTGCACAGGAGACATACTGCATGTGGATGGAATTTGCAATATTGAACCCATAAAAAAAAGAATATAGTGAGAGCATTTTGCTCTGCACTTAGTAATTCACTGGCCAGGCTTTTTCCTTCTTTTTCACTGTAACACAACTGTTAGTTTTAACAAAACCGTTTTGTCTAAGGCAGAATTAATTTCTTTAGAGCAATGAAGTGAGGTTTTGTCTGTGGTGCTTTATTTCTGTGTATGTATAAAGTCGCTGAACTTCCTCTGCTGGGTAAAATTATCCATCATGAAAATACAATTAGAAAAGTTAAGAACTGGGATATTTCGGAATCGTTGAATATTTCTGCTTCATTGTCAGGACATGCAAGATGTGTATTTATATATACAGGGTATGTATTTGATATCCATAGTTATATCTGTATATCTGTATATACATATATAGATAGATACATATTACTCATTTTGGTATTACTATTATTCACGTATGTTCTACTGGCAGTTTCCATACCTTGTGAAATAAATATGTGCTCTTAAAGGTGCATATTGCAGCAGGTCACCCATCAATTGTTATTTAGTATAGACTGTATTTTGAGCAACTGGAATCCCAGCAGGAATTGGTGTCCAAACTCTCTTACCCGTTTCAGTGATGAGAATCACAAGCAGCTCATGGGCAAAGGATCGGTACAGAAGGGGCCTGCCAATATTTTTTCCCGGGCATGAAGACTGTTGTGAGAATACCTGCCAGCTTTTGAAAGCTATGAATAGAGACAACTGGAGAGGAAATAAGTGCCTGTCTCATAATTCTGCTGGAATACACCGGGCTGCGAGCCAATTTCTAAATTGAAGTCAGTGGCATTGCATGGGGCAGGAGCCAGTGCAGACCTTTTTCTTCAAAATTTTTAGACATTGCAGGGTAGGTAGAAAATAGATTCTGTCCTTTGTAATCTTTGCACACCTATTTTGTATTGCAGAAGACTGGGAAAGTATCCGTGTGAAACCAGTCACTTCAGATCTAAAGTTTATCTGTTTGTCACCACAATGTCTTTCAATTGTTACATTTGCACACTCCATAGAAACGAATACTGAGAATATTGAACTGCTTCAAAGTCAGTGAGCTCAGCTGACCTTTAAGTAGCCTGTGCACCAGGACAATATCATAACACTAGAACTATGAGCAGCCTCCTACTGAAAACAAATTTTGCTTTATATCGAGGCATTAGAGACGACTATATTTATGTTTCTATACGCAGAAGGTTGTCTTGGACATCAAAGATTGATGCCTGAATGGTTTAGCGTGGAGACATATCCTGTTGGGCTCACCTGCACCTTCTGTGTAATTCATGGGGGAAAGGCTGCGTCGGTGGCAGCTGAATTCTCCATCTCGCACCGGGGAAAGGCTGAGCTCTTAATCTTTTGGTTCCCCACGTGCTTATTTCCTGAATATACTTTTGTGAACAGCGCAACTTACAGAATATGGCTATTTTAAAAGTTAGTATCTCAGCTTAAGCAAAGATAGCTCTTTATATTCCTGATTGTCCCCTCACTAAATTGCAAACATGGGGAGAAATAGGTCTTCTCAAAAGGAGGGTTGCAGTAGTCTTCCATGATGGAAACTATGGTAAACTACAATATGAAGTTTGCTACCCGATTCCAATAAAATATATTAAATGTAATAATCTTTTTTTCCCTTTCCCGAGTCCTGTTATCACAACACATGGTTATTCAAACCTTTTTTGGCAGGCTGGAAAGCGTATTTGAAAGTTAAGGCATATTAGACTGTAGACTGCCACAGTTTTCATTCTGCCACCTTCTGTGTGTGCCTTATGAAACGGCTTCTGATTGCACGGCTTTTTGATTGCAAAAAAGGGCATATCATTTTTACAAAGGGCTCTTCCACGCACAGTGCCATGGCAGACCACATCCTGCAGTCATTTAATGAGCTGCCACAGTCATAATAGTTGTGTCAGCATAAGAAATGTCAAATCAGGACCTAAGCAGGGGAGGGCTGTGGTGTTGGCTACTGTTACTTGTCTTACATTAACTCCAGTAAAACCCTGTTAAGTGAAAATCATCAAAAAAATGTCCAAATAATTGTGAATGGAGTCCAGATTGAAAAGCTTCTGGCTCGTGCAGCTGCAGAGTGTGTGACCCAGCCAGGGTTTGATAGGAAAAAGTTGCCATGGGAATGGTACGGCATTGTTTGCGGCTGACTTCAGCCTTTATTGTTGTGCTCTGATTACAGCTTTTGTTTCGCTGTGAAGTACGGTTGTTAAATGCCAGCTTGAAACAATGATGTATTTACATGCAATGCCTGAGTTAAAATTATTTCTATTTTTAGAGATATCACTGATTTAAACTGGGGGAAAAAAATCTCAATTACTGTTTCGGAAAACATTAAACATTTTAGTATAAATATAGTGTATGCTTAGAAGATAATTCCCATTAAAATGGGTTAAATATCATTCCTGGAAATTGTTATTCACCACTAGGACCACAGTGACTGATGGCTTCAAAAAGCTTTGAGGCAGCACCTGAACTGACACACTTTCTTCGAGGAGTGTAGGGGGAGAGTCTCCACACATCCAAACTGTTGATTCCTTTTCGTAGAATCACAGAATGGTTTGGGTTGGAAGGGACCTTAAAGATCATCCAGTTCCACCCCCTGCCCTGGGCAGGGACACCTCCCACCAGCCCAGGTTGCTCCAAGCCCCGTCCAGCCTGGCCTTGAACCCCTCCAGGGATGGGGCAGCCACAGCTTCTCTGGGCAACCTGGGCCAGGGGCTCACCACCCTCAGAGCGAAAAATTTCTTCCTGACATCCAATCTAAATCTCCCCTCTTTCAGTTTGAAGCCATTACCCCTTGTCCTATCAGTATGTGCCCTTGTGAAAAGTCCCTTCTCATCTCTCCCGTAGCCCCTTCAGATACTGGAAGCTGCTACATGGTCCCCCCCAGAGCCTTCTCTTCTCCAGGCTGATTTTCTGCGGGTCCCCTTCTGTCACATTTAATATTAAAATCAAAGTAACTACACGTTCGAAAAACCCAAAAGCTGCAGAAAATAAGCCGTGTCAGCCATTCGTGTAATGGCTGATGCTCCGTTAACCCCCGGCCCCGCCTCAGCAGCACCAGGCCCCGCCGCCGGAGAACTACAACTCCCGTCAGGCTTTGCGCGGCGGGACCCGCCGAACTACATCTCCCAGAATCCCCCGCGGCGCCGGGGCCGTCGGGCGGGCCGTTCTGCGGCACATGCGCACGGCGGGGCGGGGCGGGGCGGGGGCCTGGGCGGTGTCGCCGCGGTCGGTGCGGCGGGAGGCGGTGAAGTTCCTTCGGAGGGAGAAGGGGGTGGGAGGGGACCGGACTGGACCGGGCCGGGCCCGGAGGGAAGGGCGGCAGGAGGAGGCGGAGGGTCTCTCGGCGGCCCGGCTCTCCTCACGGGGGCTCCCGGACTGCCCTGGACTCCAGTAAGTGTCTGGGCCCGGGGCGCTGAGCCGGGGCCGGGGGGCTGAGGAGGCTGAGGCGGGGCCGGGGGGCTGAGGCGACGGGGCGGCCCGGCCGGGCTGATGCTCTTCCTTCCGTGCTTGCCCGGTGTTCGGCCGGGCAGGGCACTGTCCTGTTTCCTCGACGCCTCTTGCCTTTGTGTGGTTCCTCGGTCGTAACTGCTTGGTGCCCGTCCCTTCCCTCCTCCCTCTCCTTTTTCTTCCTTCGCCTTCTCTCTGGAAGTCGCCGTCTTGGCGTGGGGGCTCCCCCGGTGTTTCACCTCGGGGGCGGTGTAGGGGAGGCCGTGGTATAATTGCCCTGGTAGAGCAGTCAAGGTTCTGTCAGATCCCCAGAGGTAAGAGGATGATCTCATTACCCGTAATATTTTTTTTTTTTTCATCGCCTCTCTCTTCTTCTCAACTTTGGTCTTTGAGCATGATGGGAAGAAGCGATCTTATCTGGGCAGAGCCCTGCAGTGATGGTGCCTGGGAGGGTGTGGGCTGCCAGGCCGGGCCTGCTTCGGTTGTGCTCGCGTTTGGTATTGAAATCTCCAGCCGCAGCTTCGAGGGGAGCTGAGTGCGGCTGGGACTGCTAACATTTAGTGGCTGGCTTGCTTTTAGCTTTCGAAGGCGCTAGTTCTGAAGAGGGTGGCTTTGGAAAGCTGTTGCCTGTGACTAGCAGTGCAAGCCTGCGCCTCTGAGTTGTGTTCTGGCTTGGTTGTAACCTGGGCTGGTTACTTACTGAAACAAACTGTCTTTAAATGGATAACTTGACTATAAATGAATGTTAAACTGTAACTAATACTGTCAGATTTGCAGTCTTTAGCACATGTGAAATTCCGGATAGGTATTTGACATGCTACTAACAACACAGACTTAAATGCTCTATGTATTGTGCAGTTCCCCTAGGTGTAACTAATGCATAACCTTCATAAAAGGCATTATATTATTGCATAAAATGTTTGCAAAGTAACATCAAGAGGACAACAATTTCACTTTGGGGAGCAGACTCCCGTTTTGAGGCCTGTTTCTTAAAACTTGTGTATCTAATTTTGACTGATTGATGCACGGTTAGTTAAAAACAAGCAAACAGTTTATCTGCAAGTGGGAAACAGTTATTCATTTTTTAGTCAGAGCATTATGTATTAGGCATGAGCAGAATGGTGTTGTTTATCTGGGTAAAACTGAGAGGGAGTGTAATATTTGTTAGGTTCTTAAGAACTAGATCTCTCTGTGCTTCACCTTCTTACAAAAGCATAGTACTTCTAAAGAGACTGCTAGAGATCCCTGCCTGTAGTAAGCTGAATGGCATCAGGTTTTTTTGTTGCCTGTTGACAAATTGCTTGCTTTACTAAAAGAGGCCATAATATCTGTAAAGATACATTTTCTGTTCTCTTGCCGTTACCCAATCCCATACATGACGCTGGAAGACAGAGCCATATTCGATCATACAGCTTGGGCCTACGAAGTGCCAGGAATAGCTTCTCACTGCTGAATGCAGCAGGGTGTTGTGTTGGGGTTTTATTTTTTCTTTGATTTGTCCACTTCCTTTTTATATTTGGTCTGCGTTCATTATGATGCAGCACAAACACCATCTTTACTGAGATGGAGCTATGCGTGACAACTTTGCCTGATGGCTGTATGGTCTGTCATAATAAATTTACTATACTGCAGTTGTAAGGATGGGTTTTTTTCTAAATACTTTTGATTTGAAAGTAGTTATGAAGTATGATGACGTCTTGTGTCAGTTTATTTCACAACTGAGTTACAGGTGCAACTTTAAAGCCAATTCAGTAGTCCTTGAAGATCTAGACATCCAATTACGTATAGGAAGACTTCTTTAGGTTTTATCGCTTGTTCTTATGAGGTTCCACATTGGATAAATTCATAGGACATTTGCTGCATTCTAGTAAGTCTTAACAGTGGGTTTGGAACAGTGGACTTGCCTTTTAGGTCCCTGCAGTCTTGCCTCCTACTTCTGATTGTTGTTTTTACTTGTGAGAGTCACACAAGTAACAATACATAAAGCTGTCAGGTATGTAAAGCAGAGAAGTGTAGAAGTGCTGTTTTCCTGTTTGTCACATGAGTGAGTGTTAAAAATGGGCTGAAATTTCTCATGGTAGAGAGAGATTCTTAGCCTGGTTGATATTTGGAGGAGAGCTTTTTTAATTCGTGGATGAATAAGCACTGATGCTGCAGAAAGTGATAATTCAAGAGATAATACATGGGGGCTTTGTGTATGTTAGACATCACTGAATACTAGACTGCTGGAGACAGCTTTGCATAAAAAGTAAAACTTTGTGCAATTTCATGTGGTTTTTTTGCAGTTATTAAATATTGTGATTTTATTTTGCTAGTGTAGAAAATCTAATTTTGAGTTAGTAAATTGTAAAGTTGAAATCTGTTTTCTTAAGTTGTTTATGTTTTATAACTACAGTTGGCCTTATGTTCCATTGTATCGCTATGCATTTCAAAGGTGGAAATAAAGAAAAAGGTGCACAATAGGTCACTGACAGGTATATTGTAGTGTTTAAATGTTTCGGAGGAGCAGATGCTTTCATATAAATTAGAGAATAGGCAAAGAAGAACCAGTGGAAATAGGAAGCGTCTTAATGCTTTTCCTCCTCCTCTCCCCCTGTATTTATTCTTCCTCGGGAGCAGTAACTGAGTGACAGAAGGCAGGCACACACAAGGGGAATAAGGAAGGCGCGTATATGAGGAAAAGAGCTGAATGAAGGAAAAGACCTTGGTTTTTCCAGGTAGCTGTGGCTTATTTCAGAAGACAAGGGAGCTATATCAGCAGAAATAATAAAGGCTGACTGTATGTCAGAGGGTTAGTGTAGAAGAGAGGAAGTGCAAAAGTCAGTTTTTATTGACTGTAACAGATTAGGAAGAACTTGAGGACATTACTGAAATGTGAACAGATATCTACTTGTAATACAGTCTCCAGTGTAGAGTTGGACACAGCCCAAACTGCCAGGCCTGCAAAATCCTTAATCTATTTTAGTAGATCTAGAATTCCATCGATGTCTTTATTACTAAATGTTCCTGGTTATTAAGCTGACAGTTATCGTAGTAAATGTAATTCCTTCAAAATGCAGCAAACCAGCGGCATTGGGAGGTGAGTGCATGTTCTAAGTGAGAAGTTTCCTTGCATGCCATGGTGTGCACTTTCTTGTATCCAGCTGTAAGTCAATGTTTGTCTAAACAATGGCTTGTGATACAAGAGCATGTATCTTGCAAGATTATTTTTTTTTCCTTGATAATTATGAACAATAGAAACATTCTTAGAAAATACTTACTGGGGTTTGGAGCCAAATAAACCTTTGTGTAGTTGTATAATTGCATGAAAATACAAGATAGTAACTTACTTCAGTGCCAAAATATGTGAATTTAGGTGACTGGCTTTAGCATAAAACTTTCTTACAAAGTGGAGCAAGTGCTTTAGATGCCACCAGGAAACAAATGATAGAAGAAATGCAACAGTCAGTACATGTATTCTTTTGGTTTTGAGCATGAATGCAACAAGACATGGCTAGAAGCATTGCTCTTAATGCTTTATATAAGGAACATAAATATCAAAATTCTAGTGAGTTTATCTGACATACAGAAATAATGTAGCTGCTTTAAAAAAATGCTGAAGAGGTCAGAGAAATAAGTGTGGATCAAGTTCAGGTTTTGAAGTCACACTTTAATGCACAGAATGACTGAAATGAATTGGAGTGGGAGCTATGGCTGAGCTGTTTCAAAATTTTTTTCTACTCTTACACTGATCTCTGAAATTAGGACTTTGAAAACATCTAAGTCTAATATCATCTTGATATATGCTGTAGACTTTGAGAAACACTTTGCCATATTCGTATATGGCTCAAATTTATAAATAACACTTCCCTGTTAGTGCTAGGTAAAGCAGCAGGGTTTTGTTACTGTTGAGGAAGGAAGCTTGGTTCATTGTCTCAGCACTGAGCAGCATTTTCTCCCTCCAGGGACTTGCAGAAGCATCTAGAATGTGTAGGTGTTTCTTTAATCTTGGAGAAGGAACTTATTAAGCTTTCTGGTGCAGAACTGTATGAGCCACTTACTTTTAACAGATGTTATCTGCACAAGTAGGGAGTTGCAAGTCTGGTAGACATTTGTGGCATTCAACAGTTTAAACAGTTTTCAGGTTTGAACATATGCCTTTGCCTTGAAAATCTGAATAGTTTCAGGTATTTTATGTAGAAGAAAGGTGGTTCAATGGTGAGGTTGCTGCTCTGGGACTTGGGAAACAGGTTCAGCTCACTGTCTTGCCAAAAGCTTCCTGTGTGGCCTGGGACAAGCTGCTTCTCTGTCCCTCCGTTCTCATACTGAAACTGCAGAGCAGTAGCAGCTCTCTGTGTCGCTGAAGTGTTACAAGGATACGTCAGTCAGCTTTTGATGTGTTCAGGTGTGGCAGTAACATGGGGGATATAGCTCCATTGTGCTAGGAGGGAGAGGTCTAAGACACTGCCCAAGTTTAAAGCTGGCGTATGCTCCAGTCAGAAGGAGTAAAATCAGAAAAAAGCTGGGGGGGGGGGAAGTTTTGACTGGAAATCTCTTGTATCATTTAAAAAAGAGAGAAAGCAAGTTCTTAAAACTTGAAGAAGCCCTGCATTGGTTTATTTAAAGTGTAAAAGCAATGCTTAAAAAACCTGTCTGCTTGAAAGGCAAAAGTTTTCTACTATGATTCTGCCACACAAGGAACAAGAGCAAAGCTGTCTCTGTTCCTCTATCAGCTGTTCTCTTCTTTGGAAAACACTTATAATTCTAGCTAACCATTAGATCCAAATGTTTTAGCTATCAGTTTTGTTCATTTGTTCTGCTGGCATGATAGGCAGAATATCTTAAATTGTCAGATTTATTGTCTTTTCATGTGAAAAAGGATGAGAAATGATCAGCTTTTTTACCTCCCCACTCCCCCAAGGGGGAAAAGAATTTGCAGCCACTTCTAAACAGCAGTGTCTTTAGTAATTTTATAGAGATAAAAAGTATTTTGAATTCAAAATCCCTCTGATGGGAAATATAAGATGGTATTGTCATTGCTATAAACTGAAAATGTAGACTAGACAGCAATTATCAAGCTTTGCAAATGTGTTTTCATTGTTGTGAGTCAACATGGCTAGGAACAGTCTCTCTATACTGACAGGTGATAAATTCATTAGTTTAATATGTAATTATTTTGATGTGTATGCTCTCCATGAGTGCTTTGGTCCCCACCACATTTACATCGCATGTCCAAGAAAATATGTTTGAACTTGTTCAGACTAGTGGCTTAATTAAGTGTTCTTCTGTTAAGCGCTAGAACAGTTACTTGTTGGGTTTGTTGTAAGAGCGCGCAGTCCTCTTAAAAATGCACTTCAAAAGATGTTGTTAAATATATTGGTTAACTCTTTAGAGAGGCTTATAATAACAAATGGAAACTTAGGCTGCACTAATAATTCATCTAGCAAGTTATTTCTGTAGCTAGTAGACTCGGTGCCTGTATGTGTGCTAGTGCTGCAAAGTTAGGTAGCAGGATGCTCTTGCTTCAGAAGTGTTCCTACTTATTCAGGACTTCAGGCTTTAGTTATATTTTTTTCTCTCATTAACTTCCCCCTTCCCCCCTCCCCCCCCCCTGCTTAAATCAAGTTCGCTGTAGGTGCTGTAATTTATTTATACTGTCTTCCTAGTTTGTGCTGGTGCCCTGATATTTGGGTGGAGGAGCAAGGTTTCTTAGGGAGATTCATTTGTTCCATTCTTGGGGGAATGCTGCAGTACAGTGTGTTGAAAATCAGTCTGTTGCATACTCATGGTAAGTTCAGGATTTCCAGGCATGTTGCACATACACAGGACTTGAGATTCTTCTGGAGTATTTCCGTCTTGCTGTGTATAGGTCAGGTAGCAATCCTGCAAAGTGCCAGGAGCCTGATGACTTCCTGGTAGTATTGGGATTACTCTGTAGGTGGAGCATTGTTATTCTCCATTTGCATTGTAATTTACGCTTTGAGAAACACCGGTGTCAGTGCAGAACAACAGCTGTGCAGTAACCTGGTATTTGTGTCATTGCACAAATAAGAAAGGTAAGGAAGAAGGTCAGCAACCAGACATGGGCTGTACCTGATATGAGGACAGTTCCTTGAGCTCACGACTTGCTTCCAAGGAGGAAGGCTGCTGGAAAAGAATCATGTGAGAAGTTATAATGAAGTATTTGCTTCAAGTGAAGTGTTAGTGTGCTGCCACTATGCTACAAAACCTATCATTACAGATAAGCTTTTATTTTAAGGGGTTTCTCTCTGCCTCGGGCGAGACTTTTATTAAATATACTGGAGTGGGATTTCATTTTCTTAATTTAAGAAGTATAAAAAAGCAGGGGGGGAGGAAGGCAATGACCTGAAAACCTTGCCATTTGATGGGAGTTTAATTTTCTCCTCCCACCACGGTAAACAGGAGCTGGCATGTGTTCTGTAAATGAGTATTGGTTCACGTAGATGAGACAGACAAAGTCTTATTCTTCCTAAAGAACTTCCACTAAACTTGTGCTTACTGAAGAGCTCTGAGATTAATCCTAATTGCTGTGAATCCTTGTATAGTACTAATATGATTGGTAAGTAAGCTAGATTCTGAAGGAGATACCTAGTCTTTGCAGCAGCAGGAATTTTGTCCCATTTAGTGGCTTATGCAATGAACTGAACGTGGTCTGTACCATAAGTCCCACAGTATTAAAATAACAGTGAGGTGAAATCTTAATGGCAACAGTTTTTCCTTCCCAAAGTATTGATGTAGGTGAACAATTGCATTTTCTTTATTCTGCATTGAATTGTCTAAATTGGATCTATAAAATCAAATTTGATAATCGGTTACTTACTTTGTTTCATTAAATCCTTTTCCATTTTTGAAAAAGATCAAACCGAATACTCATCATTCTTTTCATTATTTGATACTTTAAATGAACTGAAAAATCAGTTATTTACAGTCCTTGTTAGACTCCACAGTTTGGTTACAAGCATTAAAAAATATGCTTGCTTGCTTTGTTCTGAGGTTACTGTAGACGAAGTTCTTAAATGTTGTCTTAACTTGTGTTCAGATGGTCTGTAATATGCTGTGCTACTAGTAGACACATGTAATGTGAAATCACTCTGGCTTTAGAGTGTCTTAAATATGTACCGTTTAATGGAATTAGTCTGAATATGATATTCTTGCGTTTAAACTTGGAACTTGCCTTTGGATCTATATGTAAAAGGTAACCTTTTACTACTGCAATGCTCTCTTAAGTTTTCCTCTGTTTGGCTTCTACCCAATGTTTTCAGGACAACATTTTGGTGCTGCTGAGGCAGGTAATTTTATTTTAAATAGTACTTTCAAGATTAATTTAACACACTCTTATATACATGTTGCTATTTCTTTAGTGGCGTAAAAGTACTCTGTGAAAACTGAAAAAGGTATTTTCAACTTGTTAATTTCCTAACCAGCTGGCCTTTTGATTTTTTTACATACTTCCCAGGAAGAAAGTCTATGTTTGTTTCTGCTGCTGAGTTTGTACACAGGATTCAGAAAGAAATCAGCAACACTGGCTCAAAAATGGCAATTTTTTTTTTTTTTAACCAGCCTCACCACCTTTTTGTGTTGAACTTCCTCAAATCAAATAAGCTTCATCAGCATTTGTAGTTTTAGTGAGATAGTCTTGGTGCTGCAAAGTCAGTGGGATGCTTTTGAGACTCTTGCCCTTTCATGTTTGAAGACAGGTTTGGGTTGAATTTGAAATAGCTGGCAGTGTATGGAATCTGAGTTCTTGGAGTGGTTAGCCTGGGTGAAACACTTACTAGTAATTGAAATGAAACAGATTTTTTTACTAATGAGTAACTAAGAATAATAAGTAATCCTAATAAGTAACGTGCTTATTCCCTGATTAATTTTAATTTGGTTTAGTTGTTCGTGAATGGAACAATTTCTATAGACTAATGCATGTAAGCATTTTCAAGAATAAGGACCTAATTTGTCATATGTGGAGTTTTACATGCAGCACTTATTTAAATTTTTCAAAAGGCCCATAATAATATTAAAAAGAATTGTAAATAATAATCAACTCTGAACCTGCATTATTAAGCATTTTAACTGGTCTGTAACTGAAATTAATAAGCTTTTAAAAATTTGCTTTGAGGATTGTATGAGATAAGTCAAAGTGAATTATTATAACTGTATTTTGTTTTCCTCTGTTGTACTCATCTCTGGTTATATCTCATTTTGAGAAACTTTGTATTACCTAGACTTAATATGAAGTGATGAAAACTGTACTGACTGTTGTAAAAACTTTGAGTTGTTGAACACATTCTTTCACTGTCTTTTAACTTTGTCATTTTACTTTATTGCTTTCTAGGCTAGTCATCACTCCGAAGTTTATTAATACATACATTTCAAGAGTGTCTTTTATAATGGCCTCATTGCAGAGGATGCTTTCTTTTGTTTGTGTTAGCTCAGTGTCTTTAGAGGGACAATTAAAACACTTGTTTAGTGAGGCAAAACCCATTAATAGGTGAGGTTTTTTGTTTTGGCTGTCTTAAGAAATCAATGATAGAGAGGAATTTTGCATCCTGTGCAGTACATTTCCTCATTTCATCATATCCCAAAGCCTTTGGCTGCTGTTGCAGGTACCTTAAAATAGATGAAAGTAGCTAAATTAAGAGCACGAAACATCACTTACAGATATTCCTGCAAAAGTTTTTGAGGAAGTACCAGTCTGTTCCATCGTGGAACTTGTAGACCAGTATTGGAAATAGGCCAGCAGATGATGGATTCAGGTAACTTCAGAACGTTTTCCATAGAACTCCAGTCTTTGCCTAAAACATACTGAAATTTTTACCTAGATGGATGTTGAAAGCACCCAGGATTAATGCTGTAGCATTTAAGTAGCATGGAATAAAATCATAGTCATTTGACTTGCTGAGGTGCACTGGAAGAGAAGGGAAGAGTTGGCTTACCCTAATTTAAGAAGTCTTCCTGGAAAACAGCAGATCAGATGCATTTTGAAGACAGAGTGATGACTGAGTAAGACTTAAATGCGAGATAAGACTGCTGTTTTTGTTAGATGATTCACCAGTGCAAATGATGATTCTTTTATATTGTGGCCTGGAAGTTGGATTAGGTACTGGGGGAGGGGTGTATTGTTTCATATGCCTCATAGTTCGATCAAGGGTAGGAGAGGTCAGTGCTACTGGTACTTACCTCAGGTTTTTTAATTTTGAAGATTAACTTCTTATGCTTAGGAATTCTCTTCCAGGTGAATACTGGCCTTTTGCAGCTGCTTATTTCCTTCTTCTTGACCACTTTAGAGAAGGTATCTAAATTTAGAGGGCAGTGTATCCTGGAGACTTCCAGTTCTCATTTGTAGACGTAGTTAAAATATTGCTAATAGTTTCATATGCTTCTAGCAAATCAAAGTCATGTCTCCTCTGTTTAACAGAAGGATACTTTGTCTGTTGTGCCCTCCAGAACAAAAACGAATCAGTGAAGGATCTTTTGGAAACAGAGAAGCTCAGTGTGTAATTCTAAAACAGTTGATCCTAAATTATCTTTGGTGTCATCAGAATCATACCCAAGTCATCTCTCCAGCTCCTGGATTAGTGTTTTTCTGTCATGTTTTGGGTACTTATGAGACTGTGGCTTTAAGGGGTTTGTGAAAGATGAGCAGAGACATCGACTCTCAGTTTAAATTATCTATACAGTATTCTGCCTCTACTGGAAGGTTTTCAAGGGGTTGAAAATAAAGAAGTCTGAACAACTGTCCTGGAAGATTTATGTGACTTGTTTTCAGAGGCTCTTCTGAGCTGGTTTTCTGAGGGTTTGCTGTCTTGGATGTATGCAAGAGGGGAAAGCTTTCATTGCTGTGTTCTTCAAGGTATAAGCAGGACAGTCTGAACTCATCCCTTACCCTTGGGAGTCAGTAAGTGGAGTAAATGGCCAGTAAAAGAGAGGACCAACTGGAGAGTAGCTGATTTACAGCAGGAAGCTGATAGTAATTGCCTAGGCAAAAGGCAAGAGCACTCAATAATTAAGCTGTCCCTGGAATTGCAGGGAAAATAAGATCTCTGGGGATGCCGCCTACCTTCCCTTTGTGGCAATGGAGCTCGTGTAAAGAATAGAGCTGAAAAAGGGGGGTGGGGAGGAGGGATGGGCATGACTCATGCCATCATTTTATATTTATCAAGTGTAGTTTTATGAACGCTGTTCATCATTTCATAGAGATGAGTAAGTAGGTAACGTATGTTTCTTAATCTTAGAAAAAGAAAGCCCAAGTCATCCATCTCCTGCGGTAAGCTAAATCTAAAGTTCAAAATGTCTATACACTAATATAGCAGGAAATAGAAGTGTTACTCTAAATTAAAGAAATAAAAATAATAATTTTTACACAAAGCTTGGGGAAAACACATGTAAACTAAAGCTAAAAGTTATTAAGGAGCAGTGCTCAGCTTGCTTTGTTTCTTAATCAAATTTCCACGTGGATAGTGCAAAGCCTATTTCATGGTCGTCTTATTCACGCAAAGTTCCACTTTCTTTAGTAAGGCAGCGGTCCGTGGTTTATGCCTGTTTGTGGAAATCAAGCATTAGCTGTCAAAGGAGAAATTGGGCCTTAGAAAAGTTATCTTGCGTGCTGCTTTAATAGTTTTGTATAGACTTTGTACTTGAAGATACAGAGGCTGCAACCAAACTGTAAAGGAGGTGAACTCAAGAGCAGGTGCTGGTGTGAAACTAAAAATACAAATGAATGTAGGAGAGTTTAAGCAGTTTTTTATAAATGTTGAAGAAGAGATGCTTATGTGCCTCTGCAGGTTCTAGTTGTGCAGTCATGCATTTACAGTTATAGACTGGGAGAAGGTGGTCTGTGATTTTTATTTATAGCAGTGTCCAGGAGGTCGGGCAGCCTTCAGTTTGTGATATAAATGTTGCGGAATGTTGGTATATGGTATACCCGAGAGGAAAAGAGTGGTGAGAGGGGAAATCTGAGAGAAGCTGGGCTGGTGAGGTATGTAACTCCTTAAATTAGTACACTGTCACTGGAAAGAGGGATGTGAGACTTCAAAAATAAGTGAGACGTCCTATTTGGATTATAACACAACCCTCCGAGAAGGAATTTTAGGGAGCTGAGAGTTTTCTGAATTCTTATGTATGAGTGTCAATATACACCACAAAATGGGGTTTCAAAAATATTTCAGCTTCTGGTGGATTATGGTGAGAACCGAGAGGAAATGGGCCACAGGGATCTTTTTTTCTGAAGTAGCGCTATGTCATTGACCTATGTCTCCTCCCTCCCCAACCACCCCCGCCCCCCCGGCCCTGCTCAGGGGAGGGAAAGCTAAATAAAATGAAGTTGTATGTAATCTGTTTGATGCCTTCAGCTTTTCTCTTTAAGAACTCGCACTCTTTTTAGCATATTTGATTCTAAAAGTGGGCGGAAGAATTATTACACTGTTCCGTGCTGCAGAAAAGAAGTTAAGCATGCATGTAATAAGAGCTGTAAACGTACACAGACTTGGAGATTTTTCTTTTATTATCACTTGAAATAATAATTTCATGAAAAAATAAATCTTATCTATGTAAGACAGGATCCGTGTTCTGAAGACCCTTTTAAGTTGAAGTTCTGGTGAGTTGTTAAGCTGGTGGTCTTCCAGCCAAACTTCGTATACTGAAGGATTAATGCTGGAGTTCTGCAATTCCTTTTATGAATCTTTAGAAGTAATGTGGTAATTCAGTCTTTGTTGGGTTTTGTTCAGTCTGGAGTTACCAGGAAGAGTGTCATAGTGATGGTTTTGTCGTGTGTGTTCAGTTGCTTTAGTAACTGGAAGAAAGAAACAAATTGATTTTTTTTTTTTTTAGTGTGCACTGTAAATTGTGGTTTGTTAATGAATGCCGAATAGAATTCGTATTAATTTACAGTGGAACCTTGCCAGGGTGTAACATGGTGGAAGCAGACTTCTAAAGCTGGAAAACAGTTGCATGATTTCATATTTGATTTCAATTTTATAATAGAGGGTTTTTTAATGTCTTGTTTAAGAGCATCAGTCTGGTAGATGACAGTAATCCCTTGAAGAATTTCAAACTAATGTCAAGAAAACAGCCGTTATACAACTTAAGTTTTTTAATTAATGATAGTTTATTCTATATTTTTATCAGAGAACAAACGAACTGCAAATAGTATTATTTTGTAGGCTAGAAATTAGCCAATCGTACTTTGAAATAGAAAATCTGTATGAATTTAGGGTTTTTTTTCTGTGAAAATTGGTTTATTGACAAAGAAGCGAAAGCTTCTGAATTTTGTCTTTGGCCCTGGAAAAAAAAGTTTAAAGTATTGGAGTAGTTCAACTTTAGCTAATTGTATGCTCATCATTATGAGTGTCCTCCTTTCATTTTTCGTAAAGGTTTTTTGAAAGATAGATGCTTTAACGTTCAGTTGGTTTTATTCAATTTGTTTAATTTCTTCAGTTAATCAATTTGTATCTTGTTTCAAAAACAAGTTTTCCTTGTCTTGTTTTCTTCACATCTGCAGAGAATGCAGCTTAAGGCTGCTCAAACAGGAAACCAGCGACCAATAATTGCTTTTTTTAGGCACGAGGCTTTTCTGGGCTTCATAAACTGTTGATATTAAGCTGAAATTGTGTCCCGGAAGTGATGTATATTCTGTTGAGGGACCACCTGGCACAATTGAGGACAATAGTGGTAAATGACAAATATTTAAATTTGTTTAAATGAGAACAATGTGTGACGCCAAGTTCTGCCTGCTTAGGGGTATAATTTAGAGGATAGCTACCCTTGAGCTCACTCCGAGCTACAGATGTGTTTATAGAGAGATGTTGCTTCAGTGTAAAGTGATCCCAAGAGGCAGCACGTGCATTGCTGATGAATGTTTATTACGATTATGACATTGTCTTAAGAGTGCTCAAGTGTTTGTTTTTGCTGTTACTTGTAACTATAACTCAGTTACAGAAATTGTCTTAGATCTTACCAATAAAATTTAGATTACCTTAATACCTTTTGGACTCGATGATCTGAAAGGTCCCTTCCAACCTAGACAATTCTATGAATCTATTTAAAAAATAAATTATGTTACCTTTTTTTTTAAGAACAAACCTGTGCCTTTGAAGATTTAAACCGTCATTGCATACCTTAAATATGGAGACTCTTCTGCCTTTTGGGGGTGAAAAGAAAAACAAATCAGTCAAGTGCTTAATGGAAGGCTTATACATGTCTAATATCCTTGTAGCTATATAGAAAACGTTGTGCATCTCAAACAAAAGTGTGTTAACTTCGTTATACACAAAAATGCATTTAACTTTGGAATTAATAGCTTATATTAAAAAAACCCAAACCACTGATATTTTTAATAGTCTGTCATCACTGTAGAGACTGTCAGTCTCCTTTTTTGCCAATACTATTTTGGAAATACTATTTGCAAACTTTTTGGAAATACTACTGAATTGAGATTGTTAGATCTGGGCCCTGATGCCAAACTTAATGTGTCACGCTTGAGTTCACACCAGAGGATTAGTTTGGTGTTGGGCACAAAAAAGGTTAGTTATTTTAGAGATTGAATTAAATGATTTAAAACAGTTTACTAGAAATTCCTCAATATGGTATCAGAATCATGATAATAGACACTTTTAAAAATTGTTTCTAAAAGCGATTGAAGCAAAATTTGACTTATATTCTAAGTAGTCATAAAAGGACAGCTGTAAATAAATACAAGCATATGTCTACGTATTTGCATCTCTCATCCCCCCAGAATAAACATTTGCTTATCTATCTGAATCCCCAAAATAAACATTTTTTTAATGTGCTTAACTGTATAACATGTTTTACGGTGGTGTATCAATAGCTAGGTACAGATAGTCATCAGGTGTCGGCCTCATGGTGTGTGTGTATATAATGATTTAAATCATATAACTTTAAGCAGTGAAATAGTAAATGTAAACAATTTCAAGAAAAATTAAAAAGAAACTCTTGTATTACATAGTGAAAGCTGGAAGATGTTATCAAAAGTGTGAAGTGCTTAGACCTTCTATGTCTCATGTTAATATTAATATTTTTGGATATGTATATTTCTGAGTTTAGTAACAAAATGTCTGGGAAAGATTGGCATCGACCTGATTTTTATCATATTTAAATGTTGCTTTATTGCCATTTTTAGATGAGTATGCAAATTTATCTTTAGTCTTACAAGGCTGGCTCTTAAGGTAGAATGACTGTCCCGTAAAATAAAAGGAAGCAAAAAAAAATGATGCAATAGCCTGCAGTAAGACAGAGCCGTAAAAGGTGAAGGAGGCAAAATGGGAATAGGTGGTCAGCAGTACAGATTTTTTTATTATTATTATTATTTTTTAAAAGCAAAACAAAAAGAGGCAGGAAAAAATTTCCCAAACCCAAAATTAAAAAAAAGCTCACCACCCTCAAACTTAGTACCACGTAGATATTGAGGATTTCAGTTTTGGACTAGCAAGTGTGTTCACATCTCTGTTCCTGCACCCGCAGTTTCATTTTGACTGTTTAATGTATAAGGATGAAAAGATGTCTGTTCTTAGACATTGTTAGACGTGAAGCTTTTTTTGTAGGAGAAAAGAAGAATGTGAACAATGTTTTTAAAACCCTTTTTGTTGAATTTGCTTAAGCAAAATATGAAAAATCACGTTGGACAGTAGAGCTGCTGACAAAGATCCTTTCTTGACCATGAAAGGCAATGTCAAAGAAGGAAGTGTAAACCTAGCATTATCTCAACTTTGTGCAAGTTGTGAAGGAGAATCTTTAATTATTCTTTAGTGGTCTTGTAAAAGCTAGTCTTGATGCTCATCTACTATTTGCCACTTGTGTGTTTGCACTTAGGGCATTAGATATCATGAGTATATGCTTCAAAGAAGTAAGAAAGACCTATCTAAAAATTCAGTGGTAGTGGGGGGAAACAGCTACGCTTCACTTACTCTTCTGTGGAAACTTCTTTAAGCTACTAGTTGAAACCGCTCAAAATGTTGTGGGTAGGCGCAGAACAGTCTTAAAATTAGTAACAGGGAACTTTGCTTAACTTCTATGCTTTTTGTTCTGCAGTGTGATGTTCAGGGTCAGAAATGCCTTATGTGGATCGTCAGAATCGCATTTGTGGTTTCCTAGATATTGAAGAAAATGAGAATAGTGGGAAATTTCTGCGGCGGTACTTCATTCTGGACACACGAGAAGACAGTCTGGTGTGGTACATGGATAACCCACAGGTGAGATGTTCTTGACAATAGTTATCTGGCTTCTGTCAGTTTAAACTTTTTCAGATTTTTAACAGATTTACCTAGGAAAGAATGGGTTTAATATTAACTTATCGACCTGGAAGCTAGGGGAGAAGAATTAGTTACATGAGTGAAATAATTGCAAGTTGTTTTTTCTCCTTTGCTAATATGTGCAGTCTTGTAAAGAAAAAATATGGTTCATATTTCTATTTAAAACATTACCAATTTCACTTAATAATAAATCATTAAAAACAACTTGAACGTCAGTGAATTGCCAACATGTGGAATCTAAGTATTGACAGGAGACTTAGAAATCAGACGGGAGTCTGAATTTGATCCCACACATAAATCAGTCATTAGTTTTGAATTGTGCTGTGCTATGTTTATTTTCTATTAAATGTCTTGAGCGTGCATTATAGGTTCTCACAGGCAGTAGGTAGTGCTATATAATATAGCCAGATGAGCAGAATCACGTATGAGTTTCACTACACGGGCCGTTTAATTCACCTCGAACCTTATGTGGAAGCGTGGAGTTTTCCTTGCATGGCATGGGCTGGTTAGCTGTTGTGTATTCCTTTACCTCAACAGAATCGGTCATTGAAAAGCAATTTCTAATGATGCTCACGACTTCAATACAGCGTGAATAGTACATGAACGAGGAAAGCTTGTATCCATCATGATGGACAACAGCCTTTATATAAAAGCTACTTCTGCGATGTACACGCATCAATGTGTTTTCAGGCATAGGGGAGAAGAGATAATTGCTTAGGGTTTGGGTACAGAGACAGTGAACGTGTAGGATCTAGGTCATCTGACAAGTGTCTGCCGGAAGAATATTCTTGAACCATTCTGCCAGGAAGCCCAGAGTTAAAATGCAATAGAACTCTATTCTTCAAAGGAATCAACGGGAAAAAAAAATTAAACGATGTGCAGCTTCATGAATGTGACTTGTGACCGAAGCATTTAGCAGTTCTTACTGAGATGAAAAAAGAAAGAATTTATGGAGATAAGAGAGACTTCAAACATTTGATGTCAATGAGTGATACGAAACAATTCTTTTTTTCGGTTTCTCCTGTGATATAACCGGGGCATGTGGGCAAAAACGTGAAATGCCGTAGAAATTGCAATTCTTCAGAAGTCTTAAGACTAGTGCACACCTCAGACTTGTTAATTTAGGATTTCTTGTCTTTTTTTTTTAATGTTACCATTTGTGGGCATATGAAAGGGTGCCTTGCAAGAGGCAAATTGAAGCTTCTTGATTTTCTTCCATTGCTTTAGTTTTGAAGAACAACAGAGTTTTTATAGATCCACTGCGTGGAGACCATTCTTAATCCTTGAAGTAATGAAACTCTTCACGTAGGATGAGTCTACGGTGTGTGCAGAACTTCACTGAGCCCTTTGTTGCTGATAGAAGTGCTCTAGTTCTATCTGTGAGAATCAGTTCAGCTATTCAAAGAAATAATGTTTTTAAGTCCACCATTAACATCCTAATACAAAGATTATAAAATGGGTGTATGCTGGGATCAAAATCATTCTGATAAAGTAAAACTTACATTTATTTATTTGGTCAGAATGGGAAGACTTTTAAAATTAAATTTCAGTGTTACCAGTCTATAGTAAACCTCTTCTTACCTTTGAAATATGAATGGAATATAAACCAATTATTTGTCTGTCTTTCTGACTCTGGGTAGCATTAGGCTCCTCTTTGCCATGTAGAAGTTTATAAGGTACTACGGAATAATGAAGAGTGCTTTAGCTGCAGAAAGGATCAGCGAGCAGATGCCAATACCATTCCTAGGGTCTCCAGTGCTGATACTGGAACATAAAGGGCCATTTCAAAAGTAAGAATTGTAATGGAAAAAAGTATATGGAAAGCAATGCTTTATTTAAAGGAATAAAATTAGGAAGACTGTTTCATCAGAAACAGTTATTAAAAAAAGTTAACCATGGTTTGTGATGCTCAGTCCTTTAAATGTTGTGTTTCTGGGCTATTAGCTGATTGTGAATAGCAATGTAAGTGTTAAGAGTGGTGTACTAAGCAAGGATGTAAAAACAACAGCAGCTCCTTTTTGGATTGTAAATACACTTAGATTTAATTGCAACTTTAAGAAGTAGCATGGTCTTTCCCTGCAATAGCTTCTAATATTAAATGGTACGACTATGATCTTTCAATCCGTTTTGCAAAAATACGTGAGACAGCCTTTGAAGTATCTGACATAATAGATGAATGTCACTTCTTGTCCCTTCCGCCTGCCCTGGTCAAAATATATAAAATGCCAACATCTGTTAAGGAAAAAGTATTCTTTCCGGATTTCCTGGATGCAGACCTGCAAGAATCCTTTTTCCTCTAGTAAAATACATAAACCTCTGAAACAATTACTATTTGTATTGTTTCTAGCAGTCTTTCTGTTTTTAGTTGATTAGCAGATGTGTGTATAATAAACAAGCAGTTTAGATCCTGTTTCGAGCATACATTGTGTATTGTCTATAGAAACACGTAGGATTTTCTTTTTGTTTGTGGAATTGAGTTATTTGCTTTTTATGTGTAAACACTGACTACGATATGAGAATAAACCAGTTTCACTTTGTAACATATGATTTGTTTCAGAATCTTCCCTCTGGATCTCCACCTGTTGGAGTCATTAAACTTACCTATATTTCAAAGGTAAGGTAATATGTAAGACACTTGTTGCTAAATTTTGGTCACAACTACCAAGGACCGCTCCTGAAGGTCTCAACTTTAGACAATTTTAAAAGCCTGTTATGTAGCGCTTGGCAAGCTTTTTGCTTGTGTGCTACTCCTGAATTTTAGAGAAGTGTTACAAATACTTCAATCGTATCAGGTTAAAATAAGAACAGACTAATTACTGTGTTGTCTAGGTTTGTTTTGTGATTTCAAGTGGCAGCTCTTTGTGCTGCATGGAATTAAGATTTCTGAACTCTATGTCTCAGTTCTTTGAGTATTTGAATTCCTGTTAGTCTTGGAGAAAAGACAGGCCGTTTATGAAATGCGTGTGATAGTCTGCAAGTAATAACGATCTTTAATAGATAGAACAGAAAAATTTCTAGGAAAATACTTAGTTCATTACACTTTGTATACATTCACTTCCAAATACGCCTGAAAGAAAACTGTGAACTAAGAAAGTCTTTGTGGTTGGATTTGTAGCAGATACTGTATTAACAAATTAGTGGAGAAAAACGATTTACCTTCTCTTGTCTTTCTGCTTATTTCTCTTCCTTCCTTTGCTTTTCTTGTTGTCATACTGCATGTCCCCACCTTCCATGTTTTGTTTTATATTTGTTTTTTATTCTTGTAAAAGTTGTCATTGATGCTGATTATATCATGAATACAGAAATGTCTGTGGAGACCTGCTTGTGTCCTTCCTCGCTTCCTTCTTCTATGCTTACTTTGCCTCAAACGTCCCAGTTGTCATTTTAAGAAATCTTGTATCTCGCTTTTAATGGGAGCAGGGGTGGTCACCTGTGCCTTTGCACCTGTGTGCATTTTTGAAGGCAGCTCAAGTGTGCCTCCTGTGTGGAGGCTCTCTCTAGATTTCCATAATTATTCTAGTTACCCAGTACATGTTTTGATGTGAGAGACTGCTTTGCCTTCTCCCCCACCCTTGATAGAAGTGCTCTACAGTGGAAAAATGGCAATGCCTCTCTCAAAACAGGACACCCACTTCCCTCCTTCCCCAATGCTGCAACATTTTAGAGACTCCTGAAGGAAAGTGGCTATTACTCTTTTTATGTTAATGACCCAAAATACAACTGATGACCCCGACAGCGTGAAATGTCCTTGAATTTTTAGTTTGGTTGAGACATAGAACTTCAGAATGCAAGTAGAAGTGCTGTGTTTTCAGATTTATACATTTTGTCTGGTAATAGATCCTTAAACTTAAGTAGTAGGAACATATGGCTTAAGCTGTCATCTTACCATATGTTGCATGTCTTGAACTGAAATTTATGTAGTATTTTTTGTTATATCTGTATGTCTTTATACCTAGCAAGCTTGCTCTGCTGCTAATCTTCAAATTTAGACGCTTGAAAGAGAAAAAAAATTGTGGTATCTCATGTATATTTTGTATGCGCAGTGATATTTATAATCTTAATTCCCCTACTAGGTTAGCGATGCAACCAAGCTAAGGCCAAAGGCAGAATTCTGTTTTGGTAAGTTCTTGCATGTGGCATCGCATCAAGTATGTTCTTCAGAAATTCGAAACAAAGATAATGTTCTGCAGTTCAGTTACTAGATACAGCTGGTAGTGTAGTTTTTAAAAATAGCTTGTATTCACTGTTTCTTCTTTAGTATGAAGGAAATATCGGCTTCTTCATAAGTTTTTTTTGTGGCTTTTCATATTACAGCTTAACGAGGAGTGGGTGAGGGCTGGTTTTCAGATGTTTGAAATTTTTGAGGCATTAATAAGCTAATCAAAAATGATGCATGTTTTCAGAAACATGGCATGCCTGTCAGCTATGAAGACCAGTAATTTAACTATTTTAATCTGTATTACTGATAAGAGCTGATTTAATTGATCTAAAAATACTGTCAGCCAATGCTCTTATGTTAAATTTCAGCCTGTGTTGCAGCACCGAAGAAAAATAATTTGCTTGGGGTACCTTCTAGGTTTATTGATACTTAAACTTGCTTAAACTTGAATAAAACTTTAGCTAATCATAAAAGCCCCATATGGTATATTTTTAGAATTTTTTTTCTTATAAATAATTTGTCCAGAATTTACCATAATTCCAGAATTTTTTGTCAAGCAATTGGCATTCACAAAAGCATGTGTAGAAACTGGAATCAGCCTCTGCTCTGTTTATGCATAACCATTCTTTATGGCTGCCTTCACATAAGAATTTTAGCTCAAATGAAGGTACTGAAAATGCCTGAAAGGTTTATAACTACTGGTTAAGGTGTCCTTTGCCATGGGCAGTGTCGTACAGGCCCAGAGAAGGCAGCTCCGCCAGACTTGTACAGTCTCTGTGTTGGAGCACTCTGTAAATCACCCTGTGTGTAAGGCTTCAGGGATTTTAAACCAGTACGTAATGTGTCAGCTCAGTGCCATCTACAGATTCCTCTGCACATGCACGTCTAGAGGTGTTTGTCTTCATCAGTGGTAAAGTTGCTCTTGTCAGTGGGCCAGCTCTAAAGAGCCGTAATGGTGGCTTTTTAGCCAAGGTGATGGCTGGAAGCTTTTAATATTTCTGATTTATTAAAGCGGCTTTTATACTCTTTGGAGGAAAAATTTACATTTATTGTCTTTTTATTTAAATACTGGGAGTTGTTGTTTCAGTCAACTCATTTTACAGTTCTGTATTTTGAATTTATATTTACATCTGATAATGTTTGCTTCAAACCATCCACTCTGGGGAGAAGGATGATAGAAGAGTAAAAAGTACCGGTTTCTGGCACGTGTTTGCTGTTAGGGATGACCTGAAGAACTACTGTGTTACAGGTAGAGCAGTGAAATCTGTTCAGACTTTAGCTGCAATGCTTCAGAATTCTGGGAAGATTTTAGTCACTGTTCACCTTAAAACTAATTTCAAGATAAGTTCTTAGAGTTTGTGAGAAACCTAGCCGTGTGTTTTGTTTTGGGTTGTTTTTTTTTTTTTTACTGTTACACAGAAAAATTTTTGTCCTTTTTGGATAAAGGTATGCTAGGTGTTGCCAGGTAGATATATAAACTTACTAAAAATATGCTTGCTTTGCCAAGTCACTAAAGTAAAATAAAGTTTAAAGTTGTTTGGTCCTGAGCATCATACACGTAGTAATCAATACTGATTTTTCCACACATTTAAAAAAAAATAAAATCAGTGACTATAGTCACATTAATGAGCTTGTTGCAAAAGATAATAAATAGTGGTCAGAGGGTTAAAAGGAAAAATTGTAGAAGTCCCCAAGTATAAAACTTTGTTACTTGGGGAAATAGAGAAAAGGGAAATGGAGCTGTAGAAAATTCTGATAAAATTCAAGGCTTTATTTCTGTGTAATAAAAATAATTTAACAAATTCTGTATGGTGCTGCTTAAGTGGAGAGCTTTAAAAAAAAAAGTTTTGGTTTTTTTTAGCTAAAGCAAGCCTTTCAAGTGGATGCGTGTTTCTTAGGATGACTTTCTAAAAAGAAATGCAGCAGAGAGCTTAAATGCTTCAACTGGGTTTTCCATCTGAAATTAAATCTTTTTATGATGGTGTTATGTTTGCTCTTAAATTTCAGTGTTGCTAACTTTTCTGTTAACTTTTCATAATGGTTTTTAACAGTTATGAATGCAGGGATGAGAAAATACTTTCTACAAGCCAATGATCAGCAGGACCTAGTTGAATGGGTAAATGTTCTGAACAAAGCTACCAAAATCACAGTAAGTGGTTTAGTTGATGTTTAGCGATGCTTTCAAATGTTGACTTTCTCAAGGTGCTTAAACGTAACCTTTGCCTCCAGTTTTTGTGCTAGAGTAGTCTTTTTTTTATCTCTACAAACAAATCTTGGCTTGCCTTTCCAAGACTTGGAGAAACTGTACAGAACTCCCCCTAAACTTGAGGTTATTTTACTTTTCGCTTTGGATATTGGACAAAAATGTGATTAGCTTTTTCATTACAGCATATGATGGTTTCTAGTAATTTAAAATTAACCATACACATTTAATACTAATTGAAATATCCAGAAGACGCTTGCAAGCAATGAAAAGATACACATGTATTTGCCTGGTGTCAAAAGTTTGTATTTCTTAAGGTATCACTAAAATAATGAGCAAACACATCATGCCATCTTCCGAAGGCTCTCTCTTGATTTCAAGTAACATTCATTCAAAGAAACAGTAATGAATTCTTCTGATAAGTGTTAAATTACTTTTCTGGTTTGTACCAGGGCAGCTTGTTATCACATGATAGAAAAACCCATGTATTGCCTCAGTTTTTTGAGGAGGCAGAAGTTACGGGTTTGTTTTCTCACTGGTTTCAGGGAAGTGCTGACATGAACTGTTTTGAGATCATATCCTTACAAAGAAGGGGTTCTGAGCATGGGTGCACAGATTTGTATTTGTTGTCAGTAACTGTCTCATTTTTAGGTTATTTAAGGATGTTTCTGTGAGTTGTATGCATTGATTAAACATATCGCTTTCTTTGGAGTTATAAAAATGTAATTGCTAATAGAAAACCAGGAACACAAAGCCTTCCATTTGTGTTTTTCATAAGGAGGACACACCACAACCAGGCTTGAATTGTTTCCAGTTCAAAAATTAACACAGTGAATAAAGAATTAATTGCATCAAATCAGAATTTAGTCTGAAAGCTATTTATCCTATGTTTCACTTGCATTCCAAATGGCTGGTGAAATCATTAATTTTTTTTGTCTTTGAAGGAACAAGCTTTGTACTGTTAATCTGTTCAGAGGTTACTTAATATGGCTAGTGATTTAATCAAATAATTAAGATCATTCAATTATTAATTTTCATGTCAGTGTTACTTGCTGTAGATTGTAATCTTCCCAAGATTTGTTGCGTTTTTAGTACTCTGAGTGCTGCTAATTTCAAAAAGCTATGAACTTTTGCAGTCTAGCACATTGTGTACCTATTTGAGTACTATTGGAAAACACGTTCATATGAGCAGGTGGTTGTGGGTTTGGTCCGTAGCATTTGAAGTCAGAGTTTGTGATGGCCGAAGCACCTACCCATAAAGCTGTAGCTACAAGCCCCATTTCTTGAAAGGCTGAGGCCCCACGATCTATGTGCACTAGGAGCATGGCTTGTCCTTCAGCCCCAGACTTGGCTGTGAATGGAGTCCCCTGTTACCTCCACTGGCGAAGCTGGGCGTTGGGCAGGGCTGAAGGGACAGGGGAAGTGAGAGAATGAGCCTGATGCTGCAGCTGGGCAAGCTGCTGAGTGCCACCTTCACTTGGCCAGGGGGAAGCTGTCCCAGGCTGACGTTTGTGCTCTCAGGACTGCTTGTACTTCTTTGCAGACTGGTTTTTTTGTGACACAAGCAGTCCTGGGCATAGGAACCAGAATCTCAGCAGACTATAAAGTAGCTTTGATTTTGTCTAGATTAGTTCAATTTCAAGTTTTGAATGTGCTACAGCCTTGCATTGTCATTCACCATGTAAAGATAACTTGCGTGTCCCTTCTTACTGAGCAAATTTGGATGTCCTATGTAAATATCCAGGAGGTTGCTGGCAAGGATATTTTGGTGTGAGACTCTTGATCTCTTCTTGTTGAAGTCACTTCAAATTTACTGTATTAATATTAGGGGTGAAAGGATAAATGAAAATGTCTTAGGTAGCCAGTTAGTACATTTCTTAGGCTACAGATATTTACTACTTGCACGAACTCAGAAATTTGAGTAAACATTTTAGATTAAAACACTTACTAGGAAATTAAATTCCTGTGGTGTTTTGGTTGCTTGCATTCCACATTTGAGAGAATTAGCTAATCGTAGAATCATAGAATGGTTTTGGCTTGGAAGGGACCTTAAAGATCATCTAGTTCCAAAGCTGCTGCTACGGGCAGAGACACCTCCCACTAGGCCAGGTTGCTCAGAGCCCCATCCAGCCTAGTTAATCATAGTTAGAAATAAGGAGAGCCATTTTGGACAGTATTTAGCGATACATGTAGGAGGCAGTTCACAAAGTCTCCACCCCGACTATTGGAATGTGAGTGCAGATGTCATACTGCTCATGCGTCCTATTTGACAAAAGCCACAACACTGTAGCCCTGTATTTGTGGCCTTACTGTGCTGGCTCTACAGGCACTGGGGCGTCTCCGGTTTAAAGCACTTGTTGCTAAAACTGAAAGCAAGTGAAAAATATAGAACCAGTTCTCCTACAAGTTAGCAGTGCTTCTTCAAGAGCAAATACAGCACTTAAGACAAAGCTGGGAATTGTTTTTTTTTGTTAGATTTCAAGACACCTGGTGAAATGTCTTTATTGGTATCAGTTTTCTTCTGAGGACTAAAGCATAGCCATTGCAACAAACTCTTGTGTAAGCTATTTCTAGCCTTTTAAAATTAGAGAACATTTGTTAAATCCTGCTGAAGACAAATTAAAAATGCTTGAATAATGATCAGGGCTTTCTTTAGTCTTCATAAAACTTTTAACATTAATTATCGTATTCCACTTTCAGGTACCAAAGCAGTCTGATCCTCTGTGTCAAATGGATAATGCAAATCGTCAAGCTGAAAGCCCAGGTGGAAAGAAGCAAGTGTCTTACAGGACAGAAATTGTTGGCGGTGTTCCTATCATTACACCTACCCAGGTAATACCCTTAAAACAAGTGTGGAATTGTTTGGTAGAGGAAGCTTTGTTTGACTGGTGAGAATAGGTTATGTACCACTACATAGCTGTCAGCTTCTCGCCTTGCCCAGAGGACCTATACTTTCATGTGCACCTTTTATTGATACTGACTGGTTTTTTTGTTTTTTGAGGATTTTATTCCCATTATATAAAATTAGAGAATTATACAAGACCATAAGGAATTATTTGAGTATTGATTTAATCACATATCGGTTAGTGTGCTGAAAACATCTTTTTGTGTGTGGAATTAATTCTTGGTGTTAAAAAGACAGAACTTTGGTATTGCTGTCAGGAAAAGTCGGTAAAAAAGAAGGTGATGAAGTCAGCTGATTAATATATACACTATGTTATTAGAGGTAGTGGGGCTGGCAGCAGATTAAACTGTTGCAGAAGGGTCTTATGAAATGATGCGTGTGAACAAATACGATAAGCAAGTGAAATTGAGTGGAAATAAATGTGATGTAGGGGATTCTGGGAAAAACAATCTTAGTTTTAATAGAAGATACTAGATTATGAAATAACCATTTCCACGTGAGTGAGAGGTAAGAGTTACAGCCACACTACGAAAACATCATCTCGGTGTTCAGTAACAGGAGAGGAAAACCCCACAAATATAGGGCATTACTAGAAAAAGAACAAGGAACAGCCAGAAAACAGCTTTGTTGCTGTATAAATCCTGTCTTTGAACAGGCTTTGATTACTGTCTCCAGCTTTTTCCTCATCTTAAAAACTAGAACAGGAAAGGTTCAGAGAAAGATTTGAAGGCTGATTGGTCCATGTGGAATGATCTCCCTGTGAGGAACAATTGAGTAGGCTAGTACTCTTCCATGTGCAAAAGAAAGAATTAAAGGAGGATGTAAGAGCTTTACAAAATCACTATTGGCTGAAGTGGGTGGTGTAAACTTTCTTTTTCACTCTGAAAGCTATGGGCTTTTAAACAAAGTTAATGCTGTAACCAGCTGAAACAAAGGGAAGGAGTTCTTCTTTTGGTGAGTAATAAAATATAAGGTACTTCTTGACAAAAGATGGCATGGATGCAAGAAACTTTTCGGAGTTTGAGACACTGGACAAGTTCATTGAAGAATAATCTCTGCAGTGCTAAAAGTATAGACCTGTATCTGTTTCTGAGCTGAAAATGGGTACAGATTGGATTAATAGCATGTAAATGACACGTATACACCTGAACTGCATTAAAAAAGTTGGTGAATTCTCATGTGTCTTACAGTCCTAGAAATAGTTTTTTCTCTGCTGTAGTACCTCTGGTGTTTTGCCTTTAAAGTCACGTTATGAGTTTGCAGTAAATACATGCATATATCTTGTTTATAGGTCGGTAACATTCTTCATTCAGTGTCTGTCAATATTGTTTGATATATTTGGCACTTTCTTAGTGCAGTTTCTAAATGGAGCTTGCAAGTACTCAACCAGAACCCTTGGAGAGTCTCGTTAGTTGTCTCTAGAAATCAGTTGAAATATTTTGTCCTTTCAAACAAACGAGAAATGGGATTTGTGAGCATGGGATAATAAAATTATTTCCTAGTATAACTAGTATAGTTATTCTTTGACCTTTAGAAAAAAAACTGAGAATCTTCTCAACTTAACTGCTTTTTTTCTAGAAAGAAGAAATCAGTGAGTGCAGTGAAGGGGGTGATAGGAATTATTTGAAACGGTCACAAAGTCACCTTCCATATTTTACCGCTAAGCATCCCCCAGATAATGCTATTATCAAAGCTGGCTACTGTGTAAAACAAGGAGCAGTGGTAAGTATTTGAGATCAGTGTGTTTCATTAATCAAGAGCAAAGGTCCTAAGATGGTAGTTGTACTTACCAAGTAGATGATAAAAAAAAGCCATAATTACCAGTAACTTTAGCCATCCTTAATATTGTCAGTAGTGCTAAAGATAAAGCTTAACCTCCAGTAGCATGTAATTTATGTCTGTGTTATTTCTTTTCATTACTTTCTTCAGTGTCATGTTGTTGGAGATGTTTTGGAGCGGAAAAGCTGAGTGCACAGGGACTTTCATCTAAATTGAGGCAGAAGTTCAATGTCTGCGTGCTTTTTAAATCACTAAAATGTTTAGAAAAAGCTAATGTTTCAGTTCAGAGGAAGAATTGTACAGCTTGTCAGACTGATTAACACAAGTGGAACTACTCAGATGATGCCTTGCTAAAAGAAGGAATAGGTAGTTGAGATTAAGCAAGATATATGCATGCTTCACAAATCCTGAGACTCATTTTATCTTGGATTATGAAGACTCTTTTTGTAGTGTGCCTTTTTTTTTAGTTAAAAATAAACTAGGAAACTTTATTGTACTGTCTTTTAACATTTCTTATGGGGTATTTGTGCTGCTGACTTGCTAAAGTTTCAGTGGAGATTGTTGAAAAATTTGTATGATAGAAAATAGTAGCTTCCAGAATATTTAATTTTTGCAGTTTAGAAAAAAAAAAAAATTTATTGGGCAGAGTCTTGTAGAACTGTTTTGGAGCACTATATATACATACATATATATATATACACACACATACACATAAATAAATAGATGTAATATGTAAAAATTATAAATATTATAGATCAGTGTTTATAAACAAATAGGAATTATACAGTATCATATAACTATAGACAAGAATTGTAAATACTAGCATATAAATATATAACATGTAAGTATATCTTTATTTTATATATAAAATATTTATTTTCCTTTAACAGATGAAGAACTGGAAGAGAAGATACTTTCAATTAGATGAAAACACAATAGGATATTTCAAGTCTGAACTGGTAAGTTTCCAAATGTGTGTTATTCTCCAGTGATAGTTGCAAGAAAATCTCAAGAAATACTCATGCATTTGAAAAATGTGCTGTGCTGATCCTGCACCTCTTAGCTCTGTACTGTAATAACTTTTAATGATCGGGAAGGACAAAAATTAATAGGGTGGCTGTTAAGTTGAGCTTCAGTCTTCTGTTTGGGAACCTGTCTGTAGGGCACGGAAGAACAGTAATAGGATATGTTCTACAGTCAGCCTGGCTTTTGCATTACTATCTTACGTCGCTTTGTACTTGCGTACAACTAATTGTGTTCTTGAAACAGATGATCGTTATGTGGAGAGGCAAAACTGTAATCTTGCAATTCTTAATTTAAAGTTAAGATTATAGGATGTTTTATTTTACAAATGATGGGATCTTTTCCCACACGCTTGTTTCACCAGGGCAGCCGAGACAGGCAAAGAACTCTGCTGTTCAGAAGCAACACTTAGAGTTTGTTTTCATTTCATGATCTTTCTTCTCCACTCATCGCTCTTGAACCTTTTGACCAATTTTGACCTAAATGTTAAGTGCCTTCAGGCTTCATTTAAAAATGAAGTGGCTGGTACTGGAGATGGTCTGTTTTCCCAAAAAAGGAATCCCACACTTACTAAACGTGAGAACGTTTGTTCGTGAGGAATACAGTCTGAGTTGTAGAGTATTATAAATCAAGGAAAAATGAGTTTACGGGCCAACTGCAAGATGCAAAGTGTAAAGAAGCCAAATTTCAGGCTGCTTTTGAAGAGAACTTTTGCTTTACTTTTAATGAGGGAACGGTAGCAGGAGTTTTTTCTTGCATCATTGTCTTTGTTAAACTGTCAGAATAACAAAATTCTGACACATTGCCTATAATAAACCCTCTATTTTCACTTTAAAATGAAATCTGAGTGCAGATTTCTCACAAGTAAATTCCAACTCAATGAAGAATTGAGAGAGTATACTAGAAAGCTGGTAGAAATGCATATGCTTCTAGTGTTTCATCGTGCTCCTTTACACTTTATTTGAAATGAACAATATGAAATCTTGTAGTGTCCTTTATTCTTCAGGCTAATATCCCCTTGCTGCAGTTTGAGGAAGGTACTGGACTGACCAGCTGTCAGACAACAGGGAAGTAGATCTTGCTTCACAATTTTTACTGAAATCAGGGTTTTGTTTCCATTTTAAGAGTCATCCTTCTTCTTTTCAGTGACATAAGTGCTAAATGGATAGAGAATATGTGGTTAATCAAAGAACTCCATGGCTAGGAAACCTAATCGTGATAACTGTGTTTCATATAGTTTTTTTTTAAAGAATCAGGATCTGCCTTGTCTGAAACATACATGTTGGAGAGACATTTAATCTATAATCTGTACTGGAAAGAGCAAAATCTTCACAAGAGCACAACCTACCAGGAAGAAAACAGCTGCAACAACTTAACCGCATGTCCATTAGACTTTTATTTATCTCCTACAAACACAAAAAGGAAAAAATGTTCTCTTCTGGAGATTTCAAGTGGTGAATGATTTCTTTCAGCAGTGTGTGGCATCTCCATTTCCCTCATAATCTCCTGTTCCTAATGAGAGTAACACAAAAATAGGAAAAAAGTTCAATAGCGATTGTTTGTCGTGCCTTTGTGGGTGAGAAGGCTACAGCATGGAGGTCATATTCAGCTAGTGTAGCATCAGACTTCTAATTCTGGAAAACTTCTCTCTGTTGGACTTCAGTTCCCAGTAGCTGCTGTCTTCAGTCAAGTATGGCTCTTACTTGAAGTGAGTTTGTCTTGGCAGCCAGCCTGCTCACCAGTACTTCAGACGACTCGTACTGGCTATCTTGAGATGCTGTTGTTTTGCATCTGTAGAAATATATCTAAATTCTCTGCTCTGAAAAATGTAAAAAAAAAAAAAAGTTGTTTGTTTGGTTTTTTTTAATTCTTTCTGGGCATTTTTTGGTTGTGGTTGGTTGGTGTCCTGTCTGTCCCCCCCTGCTTAATGATCTCCTTTTCGCAGCTTGAGGAAGAGCCTGTGTCAGTCTTCAGGTGGAGCATAGGGCAATATCTATTGGGAGCATAGGGAAGCTGAGGGCTTCCCTGCAACGGGTGCCTGCATTCCAGGCACGATCCTCCAATTCACATTTGATGTATTACTTTGAAAACTCTGTTATAATGGATAAGTGAACCTAGGAGGAGCAGGGAGGGGAGAGGGGGGAAGGAGGGGCAAAATAACTGAAAACATCGAGTTTTAATTGCCCTACATTTGATCTGCTATAGAGACAAGTGATCTAATGAAAACTGACATTTGAGGGTGGTTACATTTGGGTGACGTTCTCTGTTAACTCTAACAACATAAATCTCTTAAATATATGTAATAGAAGGTACAGAGAAAGTAGTTATTCCAGAGCTGACAGCTTTTGTTTTGTCTGTAAGCTCAAGCCAACTGAAGTAGTCCATTATAACATTGCTTAAAGGAAACACATTAGGGGGTAAAATAAGTTGTTGTTTGTTTGTGTTTTACTGCAACAACCACAGGAAAATAATAGTATGTATGACATTACGTTGTCATGGCAAAAGTGAAAGTATTTGTTTGAATGTTCTCACTTTTTTCCTGTTGTGTGAAACTTTGACAGATTTGTAACACTTATTTTTGTTAAGGTAACAGAACTTTCATGTGCTTTAAGAAGACTTGCTCTTTTACAGGTTTTGGTACAATTGATTTTTTTGTATTCTTCTTAATTGCATTGAGAATAGCATACAGTTAATCTTTAAAGCCATGTCATGCAGTACAATTAACTTATATGGCATCTTATATGGCAGCATTTCATAGCAAATTAATGTAATTATGGTTTTATTGAAATAAGCTGCTTGAAGCCAGATTCAACTTTCTGATCTGGTTAGGGGAAGGGGACAGGGGTGGTTGTCTCCATTATGGTAAGGTAAATTAATGTTTTTGGGTTTTTTACTTCTTTATTTCACCTCCTCTTCATTGCAAGTGCCATGGTTGGTTTCATACTTAGAAAAGCAAATTAAACTTTGGTTGACATCACCTTTTGCATAAGTGACTGCCTTGAAAGTCTCGTTTACGTAAGTCTGTTGCTGTCAGCTGTCCTGACCTTTGGCTTTTGACTATATTCTAGTTGTTAGATATGCTCTACTGAAATATTTTTGCCTTTTTTTTTTTTTTTTTCCAGGAAAAGGAACCTCTCAGGGTTATACCACTTAAGGAGGTCCATAAAGTTCAGGAATGCAAGCAAAGGTGAGGAGAGAAGCACTGATGTTGTTACATGGGATGTAGGACACTGGTTTTTCATGGCTAGACTGCTCATTGGAAACAGTGGAGAACCCTTTAATGACTTTAGTTGATGTATGCGTGTATGATACTCTTTACTTATGGGACAGCAAGTAGTTTTGTGCATAAAACTGGTTTTGAGGGTTCTGCATTAGTGTGTGTTTCAAACTTGTAACATTCAGTAGAATGTAAATGTTCAGTAGAATGTAAATGCATTGGACAAGGGTGGAACAAAGGAGTATCGTGCAATCATGAGCTAGAGATGCACGGATGCTGTCTGATTTGAGGCAGCAATTTTAGTATTTAGCAATTTTAGAGTCTGTATTCTGCTTACATAATCTCTAAACCTTTAGAGGACATTATGTTAAACGTCAGAATTGAGATGAGAACGCTCTCCCTCCTGTTGTTTGCCTCCCACCAAATGGCAGTATACTAAGGAATTAATTGCATTTGTATTAGGTTGGTGTTTTCAGCAGGCTACTGGCTTAGGACTAATACTTTGCAAAGACACAAAATATAAATGTGAAATTTTACTAGAATGATAAATATTTTTAAACTTGACATGATAGGGTTTTAAAAGTTCCAATTATGTAGTAGCATGCATGCCACTGATAGAGTCTTAGGGCTAAAATGAGTAAGAGAAGATGGTTTTCTTTTTCTACTTGGTATTTACCAAAAAAACAACAGTAGAGTGATAAAGAAATGCAAGGTCTTCAGACAACAAATGCTCTGGTTCTCTGCACATCTTGGAGTCTTTTTAAAATAGAAAGCTGTACTGGTTGTTGAAGTATTTGTGTGTGTTTCATTTACAGTGATATAATGATGAGAGACAATCTCTTTGAAATTGTAACAACTTCTCGAACCTTTTATGTACAGGTAATTTCTTTTTTAAACTTTGGGCAAAACCAGGACACTGCCATAGTCAAAGCAAAAAAAACACTGCTGTTTTGCTGTTTAAGTTGTATTTAACTGTGCCATGATTTTCAGAGGGAACGTGAGCTTGCATACTACAGTATTGTGTTTCAGAAAGATGCATATAAGAAATATTCCACATAACAGCAGCTGCTATGTTGGTAGTGTATCAAAGCGATAAACAATAAATCCTAATGTGATTTTTGTTGCCATTCAGGTCTTCAAATTCTCTAGGATCAACTCAATATTTAAAAATTTTATTTTGAAGTACTGATTTTTTGTGTGTAACAATTAAGTTCTCAGATTGGAGTTATTTGCCACATTAAAATATCTACTAAAGCACAGCAACATTTAGATTTCAGTGCCTGTTTGGTAATATGCATCCTTATGCACTTTATTCACTGCATCCTTAGCGTGTTATCTTTTAAATGTTTGGATATAATGCAAATCACAGAGACTTGCTTTTCCTAGCTCTGTGGGAATGTGATGCTCATAGGTCTGGAAATAATCTTTGAGTTTCTCGTGTAGGATCAGAAAGGTCTGTGCAGTCTAATACAGACGCTGAGTTATGAGCTGTCTTCTAGCTGAACAGAATTGACATGTTGCAGATGTTTCTTGCTGGGGGGATGTGCTAGTTTAATAGAGCTGCAGCCTAATTAGGAGATAGCTTTAGCTTTTGCTCTGTCTTTATCCCAGATATGTATACCCTTGCTATTCGCTGTTAATCTATTGCATCTTCGATTGTTGTTCTAGGTGAATGTACAGCTGACCCCTAACAGAGACTGATTTTTATTTTACTGTAACTCTGTAGATTTAATTACTGTAAATGCCTCATAGATGTAAAGTGCAACAGTGACTGAAAAGTACCGAAGTTATGTCATTGGCTGCTAAGAGGGGTCAGCAGGTCTCCTGTAAGAAATCCTGTGGACGCTTTAATTTTTTTGTTTGCTGAAAGAAAAAAAATGAGTCTATGGTATGCAAATAGTTAAAAACCGCTTATTTCTTGCTTATTATTTTATATCATTATATACATATAATAGTAAATTCAGGGTAAGATTTTAAGAAATGTCTGGGTTAAGAAATGGAAGTCGTTGTGGCTTTAAATAAGACTATTAAAGTAGGGTAAGGCTGTCATTTTAATGCAGATGGTCAGGATACTGGGAAAGCTGAGAGCTGATTATGTTAAATATAACGTATATTGTTTGATCCAGGCGGACAGTCCAGAAGACATGCACAGTTGGATAAAAGCAATTTCTGGGGCCATTGTAGCACAGCGGGGACCTGGAAGATCAGCAGCTTCCGTATGTTATTCTGAATCTCAGAGAAAATGTGATTAGTTGATGTTCACTTGTGCACATGAAGTTCTAGTTGTTTTTTCCTTTCCCCTGTCTTCTGTCCTGTTCTGTAGTAACGTGGCATCTTTGCATGAACTTTCATAGAGACCGGCATAAAATATTTTGCATTTTTAATTGAGCACTTATTTTAGTCTTACATGTATGTAATTTTATGTGCATTGTATTGTCTTGAACATGTAGATAATGCAAGTGCTAACCTAGAAAAACTCTTCTGAGTTCAGTATGGTCTTTGTCACTATGCTGCTACTAGTTTGGAAGTGGAATTGAGACTTTCTAATTCCTGCGAGGTGTTTCTGCTAATTGCTGAATTTTGCAATCAGATGACAATATTCTAACTTGGTTTTTAACAATTCTCACTACTAAATTGTCTTTCTCTGTTGTTGGTAGCTTACTGTATATGCAGATACAGATTCAAATTTAAAGTAACCTCTCTGAGAGAGCTCTGCTCGCATGAATTAGTTTTTGCTGTTGGAAACTGTGTGTGAACACCATCTAGCATTGCTGAACTGAGGCACTGTGACAAATCTTAATATTTGTGAAGCCATGTGGATGCCAACATTTCATACATCCTTGCATTTAAACTGTATTAGATGTTCAGAACAAAGAATGTTAACTTGCGAATAGTGAAGGTTACTGTAGTGTCACAGTGTCTCCAAGTATGTCCAGATTTAACAAATGGAATACATTACCGTTCAGATATTGCAAGCTCTGGTTTTCACTTTCTGGCTATGGGACGTTTTGTAATAAGCTGAATATATCATTACCCCCATAATCTGAAATCTGATAATTTAAATCTGGCCTTTCACTGCAATTTGCATTGATACTGTGTTACTGTTAACTCAGTCTAAGCTCTCAATTATTTTTGCAGCGGGGAGCTGCCTCATGCTTTTAAATAGAACTTCCTATCATAAATTCTGTTTCTTCTGGGGGGAATGAAAATATGCAAATAACTTTTCTTTGTGTATGCTTTTTTTTTTTTTTTTGTGGGGCTAACTGAGCGATCTAGCTATTACTGTCTGCATCACTTCTTTCTTTTTTCCCTCTTTTCTCTTCTTTCCCCAAGTATAGGTTACTCTAATCTTAGCTTTGCACTGTGTTCCAGATGCGGCAGGCCAGAAGGCTGTCGAATCCTTGTATACAGAGGTATACATCAAGAACTGGTGAATGCAGCACGTATGTGGGCTCTCATGTAAACTTGCCTTCTTAACAGAGGGCTAGGACTAGAGACTAATTTGCACTGTAAAAAAACTAAAAATAATGCTACCTGTTGTCATTACCATTACTGAAAACTAACGCATAAATTATTATATCATTCACTTACAGGTTTGCACTGTTTTTTTCTTACTTTTAAAATAATTGGAAATTAAAAATGGCAAAAACATGTATTTATACTTCAAAGCATACTATATATTGAATCGTAAGTTATGTGATGTCATTTTAATAGGAAAGTATTCAAACTAATTTGCATGAGAGTTCATATTTCCATTTTACTTTACTTTTTTTTGAAACTGCGCAAAAGCAAAATTAAATTTAAGCTACCCACAAACTAATACAGATGCGTGCACACAAAAAATGCACGTTGTAACTCTGGTAGTTGGAAGGATAATATTGTAGCCTGATTTGCATGGCCTATAAGTCTCTGCATGAAATTAGTAGTTCAAAGGTAGAAGTATTACAATGTGTAATCAGTACACTGTTCAAAGCAGTACGGCTTAGGAGTAATACAGCAGCATAGACCCTTACTGGAAATCACAGTCAGTGTGGGTAGTAAAATCTCAGTACCCTTCAGTTCAATTTAGCAAAAGGTTTATTTTAGAAATCTTGTCCTAGTATCCCTTACTTTTGTCCTGTTTGTTGAACTAAAATTATTATTAAGAAGAATAGTAGGTAAATCACTGAATCGTATCTTCTCCTAAAGCAAATGTTTATCTTAAAGTGAAGTATCCTCAGGTATGAAGTAAGGCAATGTAAATAATGTGAAATACTTCACTGAAATTGAACACAAAACTGAAGTCCAAAAAAAGTTGCACAGCTCCTTCACCCAATAATATTAGGTAATTTATAAAAAGAAATACAGTAGTATTTGGCAGAATCCATTACGATTAAATTTAAGAATTCATGCCATAGCATTCTAAAAGACTCTTGGAAAACTGCTGTGGAATAAGTATTTCATTTAGGATGTATATTTGCATCTTGGACACACATCTGATGATTTTTTTTTTTTTTTTGCTAACAAATGTGCTGAAAAGTGACTTGATTTGTGTGCACACATGGGTTCGCAGATTTCTTTAGTTCTTGTACTAACACTGGTGATGGCAGAAGTGGCAGCAGCCGCAGCTCCTAATGCATGCAGAGGGAAGCATTCCCTGCGTCATCGCACATCATTTTGATCATATCATTTCACATTGTATCCAGCGCTGTTTTCGATATCCCTAGGTATTTGAGACATCCTTACCGAACTGATAGATACGATGCAGAACCTGAGGAATTTTTTATTCTGGAGATACGGCTGTAGGTCAGGCACATCCTGATATCCTAGATATTCCAGGACATCTAAAATGGCACTTTGTGCCTATGCTTTAGGCATCTAAACCATTCCTAGGTAGCCTGGGAATTTATTTCTATGAGTAAATAAATGGTGGACAATTATTTTCACAGTATCAATCTCATAGAGTTACGTAAAGGTCAACAGAATGGCAGTTAACAGCAATAAACCCAAGAAAATAACTTGACCATTAAAAGGAATATCTTAAAGATTAGTTTCTTTTCTAGGTCTGTTAACTTTGGAAATTGTTACACAGTCTTGATAGCATAAAATAGTTACTGTTGTTGGTTGGTCCCTGGAACGAACTGGGGAGATTGGTACCCCAAGAAGAGAGAACAGTAAAACGTTCATTACTTCAGGATTTAGGATGGGTGCCTGATGGATATGAGTAGTTTGAATACATTTTTCTCTTGGAGAGATGTCGCTTTCAATGGCGTTTAAAGTGTGTGTCTTCACAAGGGTACTTAACATCTCAGTAAAATGAGAAGCTTCAATTTGCTGGACTGTAGTATAAAGACTAAAGAGCTGCTGAGCTTGATTTGAGGAATTTAATTTCCTCAAATGAAGAAACTGATGTTGCTGTCACATACTGCTGTAAGCTCACATTTAATAATAGACCGCCTTGAGAAAGCACCTGCCTCCTGCTGCTGTGGCTCATGCTTCGCTTTGTGTATTTTCTGCCTTGATTTTTTTTTTTTTTTTTTCCTGAGAGTGAAATCTGAAACTGCATCTTTCCAACGTGATGTCCATGACTTCATCTGACACGTGCTCTTCTTTTCTAGGAGCATACCGAGTCTTCTTCCGAACCCAACCATGCTCTCCGTTCTGCCGTCCCAGCCCCAGCCACCTCACATTCCACAGCCGCTCACGGCAGCCCTTTGGTCCCAAACCCTCACGCCAAATACCCTGCCTTGGAGAAGCGAGGATTTCACGAATCTTTTACCAAGGCCAAGCCAGGGAGCTACAAGATCCAGGTTGTCGCTCCAAGAGAATCAGCTTCCAAAGTGACTGAACGGGGCCTCTTGGAACCCCAAAGTAAAAATGGCACTCAGGAACAGGATCCTGGCCTTGTGGATCTGGATGATGCAAGCCTTCCAGTTAGTGATGTGTAGTGATGGAAGTGTTTGGAGAACGATCCATTTGTTCGGTCCTCTAATTTCCTTGCTCGGACTTCTAACCAAAGAAAATTATAGGAAATGAGAACAAAAAAAACGGAACACTGATTTTTTTTTATATATATATACGTATGTGTGTGTTTCTGTGCACATATGTGTATATATAATGTGTTTATTGCCTTTCAGCTGAGGGTCAGAAATGGACCTTATGCGTTTTCTCAAAGCCTGATAGTAAATCACTTACTAGGGAGGGGCCAAGCTGCACAATTTAGAAGGAAAAAAAAAACAAAAGACAAGAACAAAAAAGTACTTCTGCAAGTAAGCAAGGTACCAGCAACTTTTCATTCCTAATCCGGCAAACTTACTAAATTTACAACTAATGCTATATTGTGGAGAACTTACTGCCAACAAATGTGATTATTTAATTTCATTTTGAACTACAGTAAGATTTTAGGCGTAGATGAGAATTATTTCTCTCCATGACTTTCAGATACCAGGAAATGCACAAAATGTTTTTTCTGTTCTTTAGGATCAACAGTGTCAGCTGATTTGTTATCAGAACAAGAATTCTGAACTCCCTTGGAATTCTAATTATGGTGCTGTAAAATTTCCACTAAAATAATATTTTGAATAGTCAGCCTATTTTTAATGCACTCCTAAAGGTGGGTTATAACTTTTTGCACATGTGGATTTTAATGGAATGGATGTAATGAATGGTGTTTTGGAGGGGGGAGAAGAGAAATTGGACTTTGGAATTTGGACACTTTAGATCTTTTGAACTAAGAAGGGTTTATATTGTGTTACATTAGGCTTTGCAGCAATTATTTTTCTTAGATGTCTAAACGTATCGTTTGATTACTGGTTTGAGAATGTGTTTTTTTTTTTTATCAGTGCTTTGTGAACAGTTCTTGTTTCTATATTGATCAGTGGAAGACCTCGTTTAGTTTTGTCGTTATTGGTACTGAACTGTTCATAGCCATGCAATTGTGGCCTATAACTTTTGGTGCACTAATAATCTTAAGTGCCTGTGTTTTTTCTCACGTTGTTGAAACACTTCCGGATTAGTTATGTACACAAACCATTCTTAATGGTTTTGAACGTTGGCTTGGAGTTGCTCTGAATGGCATAGTTTGAAACAGCTACTTAAAATAGAAGACTTATGCTAGGGATACCAGTGTTCTGGTATTGCACTTACTAGCTGTGCAATATGTTTTTTAAAAAAATGAGTATTTGTTGTTTGTGTACACTGTGTTATGGGGCTTCAGTGATGCAAATGAAAAGAACCTTTACATTTCAAGTATTGGATTAGATTGTGTACTTTTCATCATTTTTGAAAAATGTTTGCTTTAATCAAAACCCCACAAATATCTCATGCTGCTGCTTATTGTGATTCAGATTGTCCAGCTTTGTGATATTTTTTTTTTTGTCTACTGGAACCTAAGATACATATCATACAAGTCCATCTTCTCTCCAACTTCCAAACGGACTTCCTGCTTGAGAGATATGGATGGTTTTACCACAATAATTTGTTGATCCAAGGATAGAATAATTGGTGTCATATAAGAATGAAATATAATCTAATTTCAGAACCTTAAATTATATCAGCACCTTCTTTTTTTTTTTTTTTTATCCATAAGCTAACTGACCACTGTCTTAAGGCAGTGGTGTTTGTAAATTACTGGTTTTGTTTGACTCTTTAGAATATATGTGAAACTAGCACAGAATTGGAAGTTACTGTAAATGTCTGAACTAGTATTGTTAGGTTTTAACTTCTATAAAGATAAAACAATAGCTCTTTAAAAGCTTATTTTTTCACAAGTACATTCTGTGTGGAAGACACTTTGCATTGAAATATTTTTACTGTAGTCTAATATCTGAAATCACTTCTCTGGTACAGCTTTCACACTGCATGTTCATTTTATTATATTTTGGTATTGGCGATTTTACACATTGGGTGGAGGTAAAGCAGCTCCATTATGGGACTTACAAAAAGAGGAAAAAAAAAAAAAGAGAAAAAAGAAAAGAACTACTGTTGTAGTTCAGTAGCATAGGGAAATATTTGTGGTTGGTAATTGTCAGGGTCTCCTATTTATCAGTACTTTTATAAATCTATGAAAATTGTTAAATTATTTTAGAAACAGTGCTGTAAATATGTCACATTTAAATTGTCAATAAATCAGTTTGGGTAACTTAAAATAACATCTGAATGAGTTTCCTTGCACCATGTGAAATATTTTATTAGAAAAATGTATTCCATTTTAGCATATAAGAGGTCAGATTATCTCTTATCCGGCTATAATGTCTTTTTAAGTCTTCAAATCTGATCAGGTTGCGTAGCCTAAGAAAGAAATCAAACAGAATGAGATGGTTTTCTTTTACAGTTCTCGGTTTCTTTTGTGGAATTTTTACATGTTATGCAAGGGAAGTCGATCAGTTTTCTTTTTAACCAATGGAAGGGAAGAGGTGATGCATAGTAATGTCAAGTTAACCATTTGGAAATACTCAAGCACTGTCTGAAAGGGGAAAAAAAAACCCAAAAAAACAAACCAACCCACAACAAAACATAACGTCTTTTTCTGGCATTACACTGTTGCATAACAAAGTTTCTCTCAGAAATGCTTTCCTGAAATAACAGCACCTGTATGACATCTGGGAGCACCTCGCTCTCTGTACAGCACAGAGTATGATCACACTTGAGTCACCGTATTTCTCAAGTCCACTTTTCCCTTTTGTGGAGCAGCGCAGTTAATCGGTCTGTCTCAACAGTATGCAAGCTTCAGATAAAGAACAGTAATTAAAGGAGATATTTTATATAGCCTGTACACGGTTACCCAAATTCCAGTTTGACCGTGACATCTTCTGACTGCGAATTATTCCAGGTATGTCCACATCTGCAGTTACACTGGTGTCAAACTATTGCCCCCAACATTTTACCCTGTAACATCCGACTTCTACAGGAGTCACTGCACTGAGTGTCTTGAAGCTTCCATTTTAACCCGTTGCACCACAGGCCAGTTGATATGACGTGTATCTAATTGTACCTTTGGTTAGCCCATCTCCATTTAAACTAGACATTTTCAGCTTTATTATAACATCACTAAGTTGCAAAACAGCTTGATTGTGGCAGTATGGAGCTGATGTTTCAGCAGGGTTGTTGGTATACCAAGTTAGATACTAAAGAGATGCACCCTGTCTATTAATACATGGCTCCGTGGCTGGTGTCACTGACACAATTTTGGGGGTTTTGATAATGGGATGGCCTACACCAGGCTTGCTGGGGTCAGATGGGACTCACCTTTCTGAAAGGGGGAAGAGGGTCTTTGCTCATGAGCTAGGGGGGCTCATTGAGAGAGGTTTAAACTAGGCTTAAAGGGGGAGGTGGATAGTACCAGGCTTGCCTGGGACCAGCTGTGGGATGACATGCCAAGGTTAGAGGGACAGGCTGCTCACAAGGGCCCTCAGCCTGCTGGTCTGAGATGTGCTGGCTATACTGCAGCACACTTGAAGTCTTATAGAGATGAGCCAGCAGCTTCTGAGGTCAAGAGCCAAGAGGGATACACCAGTGAAATGCCCCAAAGGAATTAAGGGGTGTTCCTCTAACAGGGTGGCATGGCTGACAGCCCAGCTGAAGTGCCTCTGCACCAAGGCACGAGCATGGGCAACAAACAGGAGGAGTTGGAAGCCGCCGTGCTGCTAGAAATCTACAACCTAGTTGCCATTACTGAAACTTGGTGGGATGAATTTCATGACTGGAGCGTGGCTGCCAATGGCTACAGGCTGTTCAGAAGGGACAGGTGAGGAAGAAGGGGTGGACGCGTTGCCCTCTAACTCAAGAAATGGATGGAGTGTGAAGCGCTGTCTCGCAAGAATAGCCATGAGCAGGTTGAAAGCCTGTGGGTAAGAATTAGGGACCGAGGCAACAAAGGGAACCTTGTTGGTGTCTACTACAGGCCACCTGATCAAGGGGAGCCTATTGATGAAGTTTTCTTACTCCAGCTACAGGAGAAGTCACGCTTGCAGGCTCTTGTCCTGCTGGAGGACTTCAACCACCTGCTGGAAAAGTAGCACTGCAAGCTGTAGGCAAGACAAGAGATTCCTGGAGTGCATTGAGGATAACATCTTAAGCCAGGTACTAGACAGTCCCACCAGAGGAGATGCGATACAGGACCTGATGGTCACCAGTACAAGTGAGCTAATTGGTGACAACAAGATGGGAGGCAGCCTGAGCTGCAGTGATCATGCACTGGTGGAGCTCGCAGCCCTAAGGAATATGGGTCAGGTGAAGAGTAAAGTCAAGACACTGAAGACCCTTAATTTTAGGAAAGCAACCTTCCAGCTCTTCAAGAGGTTAGTCAATAGGACCCCCTGGGAAACTGCCCTTGGGGACAAGGGAGCAGAACAGAGCTGGCAGATCTTTAAGGACACTTTCCACACAGTGCAAGAGCTCTCAGTCTCCAGGTGTAAGAAATCAGGAAATGAAGGCCAGAGAGTGTCATGGCTGAGTTGAGACCTGCTGGTCAAACTAAAGGGCAAGAAGAAAATGCCCAGGCAGTGGAAGCAGGGACAGGCATCCTGGGAAAGAGTACAGGGACACTGCCCAGTTGTGTAGGGATGGGGTCTGGAAGGCCAAGGCATGGCTGGAGTTGAACTTGGCAAGGGATGCAGAGAATAATAAGAAGGCTTCTACAGGTATGTCAACCAGAAAAGGAAGATCAAAGAAAGCATACCCCCCCCTGTTAAGCAAGACTGGCAAACTGGTAACAACAGCTGAGGAGAAGGCTAGGGTAATCAACAACTCTTTTGCCTCGGTCTTCACTGGCAACCCCTCTCCCCACACCTCTTGAGCGGATGGACTGCAAGGCAGGGACTGGGGAAGCAAAGCTCCTCACACTAAGAGAAGATCAGGTTCGTGATCACCTGAGGAACCTGAACATACAGAAGTCTACGGGACCTGACGAGATGCATCCCAGAGTCCTGAGGGAACTGGCTGATGTAGTTGCCACTCTCCATGATATCTGAAAAGTCATGGCAGTCAGGTAGTCAGGTGAAGTCCCTGATGACTGGAAAAAGGGAAATATTGCACCCATTTTTAACAAAGGTAGGAAGGAGGATCCTGGGAACTGCCCACCTATCAGCCTCACCTGTGTGCCTGGGAAGATCATGGAACAGATCTTCATAGAAGCTGTGCTAAGGCACATGGAGGACAGGGAGGCAATTTGAGACAGCCAGCATGGCTTCACCAAGGGCAAGTCCTGCCTCACCAACCTAGTGGCCTTCTGTGATGGAGTGACTACATCAGTGGACGAGGGAAGAGCTACAGATGTCATCTACCTGGACTTCTGTAAGGCCTTTGACACAGTCCCCCACAACATCCTTCTCTCTAAATTGGATTTGATGGGTGCCCTGTTCAGTGCATGAGGAATTGGTTGGATGATCACATCCAGAGGGTAGTGGTCAATGGCTCAATGTCCAGATGGACATCAGAGACAAGTGGTGTCCCTCAGGGGTCTGTATTGGGACCAGTACTGTTCAGTATCTTCATCAATGACATAGACAGTGGAATTGAGTGCACCCTCAGCTGTTTTGCAGGCAGCACCCAGCTGAGTGGTGCAGTTGACACACCTGAGGGATGGGATGCCATCCAGAGGGACCTGGACAGGCTTGAGAAGTGGGCCCATGTGAACCTCGTGAGGTTCAAAAAGGCCAAGTGCAGGGTCCTGCACCTGGGTTGGGGCAACACCTGGTATCAATACAGGCTGGGGGATGAAGGGATTGAGCAGCCCATAGGAGAAGGACTTTGGGGTACTGGTGGATGAAAAGCTGGACATGAGCTGGTAATGTGTGCCTGCAGCCCAGAAGGCCAACCACATCCTGAGCTGCATCAAAAGCACGGCCAGCAGGGCGAGGGAGGGGATTCTGCCCGTCTGCGGTGCTCTGGTGAGACCCCACCTGGAGTGCTGCCTCCAGCTCTGGGGCCCTCAGCACAGGAAGGACATGGGCATGTTGGAGCGGGTCCAGAGGAGGCCACAAAGATGCTCAGAGGGCTGGAGCCCCTCTGCTGTGAGGACAGGCTGAGAGAGTTGGGGGTGTTCAGCCTGGAGAAGAGAAGGCTCCAGGGAGACCTGATTGTGGCCTTTCACTACTTAACGGGGGCCTATAAGAAAGAGGGGGACAGACTTTTTAATAGGGCCTGTTGCAATAGGACAAAGGGTAATGGCTTTGAACTAAATAAGGGTAGATTTAGACTAGATATAAGGAAGAAATTTTCTGTCCTGCAGGTGGTGAAACCCTGGCCCAGGTTGCCCAGAGAGGAGGTTGATGCTCCATCCCTGGAAACATTCCAGGCCAGGCTGGACGAGGCTCTGAGCAACCTGGTCCAGTTGAAGATGTCCCTGCCCATGGCAGGGGGTTGGACTAGATGGCCTGTAAAGGTCCCTTCCAACCCAAACCATTCTATGATTCTAATCCCTCTACAGCAATACAGTTTATTCTTCCTAGTAATAAACGTCAGAATAAAATGCAATTACTAGCTGCAACAAACGCATTTAAAGGAGCTGAAAATACCCTTTTAGTTCACCTATCTTATCACGTGCATCTCTGCTGTTTAGCTTTCGACTTTCTTACCCTCTAATTATTTTAATAAAAATCTTAAGTTATTTTTCACAGCCCCTTGAGACCTGAACTGCGGTCCCTGAAGTTACTTCGATGCCGTGCCTTTACTACGTGCTGTCTTGCACGTTTTCATTCGCTGTGTACTTGCTCTTGCCCCTTTACTGAAGAGGGAATTGAATTTTATGATTGCAGATTTAAACCCACCGTATTACAATATGAAATTTGCAGAAATTTAACTGCTAAACCTGCAATCCACGTGCCTGAAGGTAACTGCCGAAGGGTAATGGTCCAGAATATAGTTTAACAAACTGGCCTACGCCTTAACCTCATGGAATAATAGGATGTCAGCACCACCTAGAGGTGATGTCCTAGCTTTAACAATTATCCGAGTCGGGCACTTACTCTCTAAGTGTATTTCTGAATCTTAAAAATTAATTTTGGAAGTCCAGTTAATCACTGGACTACTCGGAGTTTTTTTTTTTTTAAAAACTCCTTGTAAGCTGTGAATAGCTGTGGCAGCAAATTGGTTGACGACAAAACAAAATCACCCTTTCTCCCTGCTGTTCTCGTTTATGATACCAGTTTAACATCACAGCTTCCCTAGGAGTATAGGAGAGAAGTGAATAATGTGTTAACTTGTCCAGGGAATAATGAAAGTGTGAGGCTTCTCGTGATGCTACTGACTGCGGAAAGCCGTTACGGGCAACCAGAGCATAGTAAAAAATAGTTGAAGTAATCGAAGAAATGACACTTTAGAGTATACATTTTTTCATGCTACAAACGAGCAAAACTCAAACTACGACCCTGAGGAAATATATCAGTGGTAACGAACTGATGTTTCCCTGTGATAAATAAGAGAAACCTATTGCTAATAGTTAGATGCTCGGTCTGATAAGAGTAGCCTTTTCTGAATGGAAAGCAAGTATGTGCTAGACGATCGTATAAAATGGGCATGCTCTAAACTTTAATTATTGCTTGAAAGACATGTGCGTGTCCAGCAGTGTAAGGCAGTAACTTGCTGTATTAAGAGGTCTTGAGCTGACCTAGTTGAATTTCAGTTATTGCAGTTTAAAAACTCTGGAACGTACCTGGGAAACTGGTTATCCAGAGCGATGCAGCTGGTCAGAGGAACCTTTAAAATGTCTCATCCGAGTCCAACCTCTTCAACTACTGGACTGGAAAGGAAGCACCTCTGCTGCTTTCGGTAGGCAAAGTAATGTGACGCAAAGGCAGGTGTTTGGAGGTAGACCGGAGTAATTTGGGCTACAGATTGAGGGAGGGGACCAAACCAGTTTGGAACTTCATTCTTTACTAACTGAGCTGCTATTTTAATAATTTTACTTTTTGACTTTGAGGTTTTGCAATTGCATATGTAGGTTCAGAAATCAAAATTCTATAGGGAAATCAGTTAAAAGTGCATCACAGAGTATCTCCTGTCACAAAAATGTCTGTATTAATAGAACAAAGGCTAATCTTTTTAGGCTTTATAGGAAGTCTATATTATAATGGATGGAGAAATTAGTGAGCGCACCAAAAGGGTGCACTCTGATGGTTTGGGACAGATATATTGCTGTTCTTATAAAGATTCTGTATTAATTTGAGGGGGGAGAGAGGGAAGAAATGAGAGAAGGGGAAATTTGGATAGTCTAAAAGTTAAAATGAACTTTAAAATTTGAAGCCCTCCGTGCTAGGTACAGTTTTACTTTTTATGACTTTAATTTAATGTCTTAATATTCATCTGTATTTTGGAGCACAACCTATATGACTATTTGATGCTCCAATCCAGTAAACTGCTGGAGCACTTCTGAGGTCTCCCACTGATGTAGTGATAGAATCATAGCACTGTCTAGGCTGGAAGGGACCTTTCAGATCATCGAGTGATCTGAAGATAATGAAGGTGAATTTCTGGAAGAGGTGAGTGTGAGCGCTGCTCTGTACCTGCATCACGTCCCACATCTCCGCCTCGGTTTTGCACTTCAGACTTTCTGAGAAAAAGAAACTGGTCCTCATTTGTAAGGGCACCATGGAATGGTCTAGTAGTATCTGGATGTCGCTCTTCAAAGTGGTACCTTTGACGCTGTAATTAGGGATTTGCATTTAAAACGACTGTCTGGCGTGGTAATTTTGCATATCAATCTGCATAGTGAACGCATCTCTCAAGAATTTAAACCACTCTGTTGCACTCCATTCCTCCTGCCCCCATTCTCCTAATGATAACTGAGCACATCGGGACACCTACATCATCCCTGTCCTCATTAGGTGGGTTTCAACTGCGTGTTTTCATAGCAGCGCGTTTGCTTTCTGTAAATTAAGATGAAGTTAATTAAGTTTCAATGCGTGTTTCACAGTCCCTGCCCGTAGCGTAACACTTGCACCCCTAGATGTAGGATTGCCCTCTGACATCACGGAAAAACCACGTGTACAGAAATACCTATTTAATTTGTTCAGATTGGCGACTGTTTGTTGGGGCAGGTTGCTGGGCTTCACGTGAGGCTTTACAAGAGACACCCTGATGGTTCATTTCTTTTGTAAATGATGCCAACAGCTATGCTCGTCAAGCACCAGGGCTGAATTCCCGTCTGGAAAAGAATATGTAGTTTTAAATTCCCTGGTTTGCAGCCATTCTCTTTCAAAGTAATGGCATTTTTTCCTGTATGTAGCAATGAATCCAGCATGCATTTTTTAAAAATCTTTTTAAGCTGTTTTTGGGGTGTTTGCTTTTTGTTTTGTTTTTTTCTTTTTTAAAGTAAATCTTAGTTTAACAAAATAGAGAAGTCCTGGGTTTTTGGGGGGTGGGGGCAGAGATGTCACATCCCAGCCAAAAGTATGCAGGACAGCATACTTTTTTCCTCACCGAAAATCTGGGCAAAAGCCATTAATGAATGAAGGAAAATGATAACGCAGTCATAATAAACCTAGAAAAGCTTTCTGCAAAGTCCAAGCTATTTGAGTTTGCCCAGAATAAAAGGATTCTGGCCGTTTCAGACTTCCCCCGTCCTCTTTTCCGGCCAGGATCCTTCCAGCCCCAGACTAGAATGTTAACCTCTTTCTCTCCTGCCGAGCGTGCTCTTATTTTTCATCCTTTACTTGCTTCTTCCTTCCCACCGCTTCTTTCCACGTGTGCTCAGGTGCCCTTTACTAGTAATTCTCTCAAGCGTAGGTATTTTTCAGACCACATTTTTGGTCTCTCTATTGATAGATGTCTGCTGGCTTGGACAGCCATTCTGTGTGAACACGTTATGATGGGGGAGAAATAATAATTTCTGGGTTTATAGCGCCTTCCAGGTGTAAGGCACTTCTACACAGATTAGATGGGTAATTAACAAATATATATTGTCAGTGAACTAAGTCATTAAAGCCCCAAAGACTTATCCCAGTTATTCTGGAAAGCGAGATGTTTCTTTTCAGTTGTGTGTGCACCCATGTGAAACCTTTAAAATTCGTATTATAAAATATTTATATTTTAATACTCAGGTTAAGATTCACATTCTTACCTGGTTTAAGGAACAAAAAACATAACAGCGGAAGGTCCTCAATCCTAGTCCATTTATTTAGAAGTGAACTGCTAATTAATGGTTTTCACATAAGACCTTGGGATATATTTTATTTCCTTTGCAGCGTTTAACCCCTGACCGTCAACCAACAAATGTACTTCCCTTTTCTGTGCTATTTATTTAAAAAAAAAAAAAAAAGGCTAGTGTGTTATAGGTCTTTAGTAGTCTGTAAAAGAGCTTGAAGCTGATAGTGCTGGCTGAATTGTGCAAAAAAAGAATCATACAGCACAGAAAAGATAAACATACTCAACTGGTGTTTCAAACTTTTGTGTGAGAACACTATAAACTTGCAGTAGCTCTTGAAGTAGTTAAATATTTAGTTTAAGATTTGCAAACTTTGTGAGCTGAACAGTTAAGTAAACACTTCATGCGTTCATTGATTAATTACTCCTTTCTTGAGGCAAGGGTACATTCACTTTATTTAGGTTTTGAACTGCGGCGTTGACTTACTGAATTATAACTATTCCAAATGGGTTTCTGTCAATGGGGCTTTTGTTAATGTCTCTTGAGCCTCCGTTCATGCCTTGCCTTTGCTCCCTAGAACGGCCGATTCCGAAGGATACCAAGCTAAGACAGACACACACATCCATGGAGAGGGGATGATCGAACAAGGAGTTCTCCCACCGCGTGTAATTTTTTCCTACCTGCAGAGATAAGGCTCCAATGGCTTCAGACAGCTGCTGTAAGTTACTTAACAAAGGCAATGAGATGGAAAAGCAGATAATAACCATTCTGGGGGGGGTAGGACTAAACCCCACCGTAATTCACCGATTGGTCTTTGAGTATTTTGCTCCTGCTTCCAAATAGGAGCTTGTATGAGCTTTTCTGAACCTGTATTTCTTATATTTTAATACTAAAACCTGTTCATCTTTCCCTAGACTCGTCTTTTTTTCAAAATAAAGGAAAAACCAAACCAATCCAAACCTGAAGCTTATTAAAAATAGCCAATAAGTAATAGATAAACAATTAATAATTTGGAAAGAGTTTACCATGATATCTATCCGTATTTTATATATATATAAATTTTTTTTATATATCTATATACACACACATTAAAAATATTTAAACTTGTAAACATTTTCAAACTTTTCCTTAGACTTTTTAGCATTGTAAGGATTTTAATAGTAAGGAAGTTTTTGCTGTGAATTGTCCTGATTACTACTTTACTACTTTGTTCACTTCTGAAATCGAGTAATTCTCCTGAAATCTCTTTTTTTGTACAGCATAGAGGCCGCTGGAAAACAGGAGATGGAAGGGGTTCGTACTGGAGCTTTTATTGGGAATGTTGGAGTCTACGGGGTTCCTCACCTTCAGGTACTAAGCCAAGCAGTTAAATAAGTTTTGTACATTTGTGGTTTTGTGGTCAAGGTTTGATAAGATTTTATAATGTTCCCTGCAACAATTAGGTTTGAATTCCGACACTTGGGACGCTGCTTCCACCTGTTCAGGTTGTTAGAGATTATTCCACTTTTTATAGGAGAAAAGACTTTTTATTCTTCTCCATTAACGTAGTTGCTGGCATCCTTAGTTTCTTAGTCGCAGCTCATCTACCAGTTAACAGCATTTCATCTTGCCTAATGGTTTGTAAAGTTCATTAAGTCCTTGGTTATTGGGTGCCTGATAAAGACACACTTAAATAATTACAGGTTGGTATTCTGTTCAAAAGTTTAATCAGCTTGTAATTAAAAAATTGGCTGTGCTCAATTTCCAGATATCAGTTGTTGTTATACCTTTCCCTCTTAGCTTCGGAAATGATATCCTTTCCCTGGGAAAGTACTTGTGTGTAATTAAACTGCCTTTCGAACCACCTCGTACGTGCTGAAGGAGCATATGGCAGCGAGGCCTCTGTCCGACGGTTCTGGCGATTGCACAGCTGCCAGTTAAATTGGATCAGCCCACTTGTGGGACGATGGAAAACTACTTTTTTTTTTTTTTTTCTTTTCTTTTTTTTAATTCTTTCGGTTGATTAACCTTTTGCTAATTGCTAGTATCCACCTCGCCCTGAGGCTTTGAGAAGCTCTGGTGAAGTGAGGGGGCGAGCAGAAGCGCCCTGGGAGCAGCCGTCCTCCCATCCCCGGTGCCTTTGGCTGCCTTTGGCTACCGGCCATCGCCTCCCGCGTCCTCCCAGCGCCGGGAATTGCTCAGGTGGCCCCATGCGGGAGTACCCGGCGTTCCCCAAGGGAATGTCTGATATTTGCATGCATTTGCGTGTATCGCTTTTCTCCTTTCTACCAGGGGCCCGGCTGGCGGCCCTGCCCTCATCTGCTCTTCCACCCATCTTCTTATCAGATAGCAACGTTATCGGCGTTTACTTTGGATTGCCTTTCCCGTAATTCCTGAAGTGGGGAAGAGCGTTCGGCGCCACCCTCCCTCTTGTTGGCAGTTGTCAGCCCTAATTCATTCCTCTGGCGCGTTTTTGGTGCTCCATCAACGCCAAGTTCAACAGCTCCGGGCGGCGACCGACCGTTTAAGTTTGCCCCAAAAACACAAGGCGGCGGGGAAGGGAGGGTTTTGCGGACCGGGGGGAGGAGGGAAGGGGCCCGAGGGAGGACTGGGGGGGTGTCGGGGGGGGAGGCGGGAATGGGGATGTCGGAATACGGGGGGAGACGGGAGATGGGTGTCAGGGTCCCAGGGAAGGGGGGTGTAAGGGCTCGGGAGGAGGCGGGAAGGGGGGTGTAAGGGCTCGGGAGGAGGCGGGTGTCAGGGTCCCAGGGAAGGGGGGGGTTACACGGCCCGGGAGGAGGCGGGAAGGGGGGGGGGGTGTCAGCATCCCGGGGGAGGCGGCTGTTACAGCCCCGGGGGAGGGGGGGGGGGGCGGGGGGCCACCCCACCGCTCCGCCCCGTCGCCCTCCCCTGCCGCACCGCCCCCCCGGCGCCGCCGCCGCTTAAATCCGCCCGCCCGCCTTCACCGCCCCACGCCTCTCTCCTCTCCCCACCGCCGCCGCGATGCCGCCGCGGGGCTGGATCCTGCTGCTGGCCGCCCTGCTGCCCGCCCTGCTGCCCGCCGCCGCCTCCCCGCCGCCGCCGCCCGCCTGCCCGGAGCGCTGCGATCGGTCGCGCTGCCCGGCGCTGCCCTCCTCCTGCCCCGGCGGGGCCGTGCTGGACGGCTGCGGCTGCTGCCGCGTCTGCGGGGCCGAGGAGGGCGAGCCCTGCGGCGGGCCCGGTGGCGGCGGGCAGCCCTGCGGCGAGGGGCTGCAGTGCGTGGTGCCGCCCGGCGGGGGGCTGCCGGCCTCGGCCACCGTCCGCAAACGGGCGTCCGCCGGGCGATGCCGCTGCTCCAGCAGCGAGCCCGTCTGCGGCAGCGATGCCGTTACCTACGCCAGCCCCTGCCAGCTGCGGGCCGCCAGCCGCCGGGCCGAGAGACTCCGGCAGCCCCCTATTATCGCCATCCAGCGCGGAGCCTGCGGGCAGGGTAAGGGGATGCTGGCGGGGGGTGGGACGGGCTGGGAGCATCCCGGTGGGCTCGCAGGCGCTGGGGTTTGGCCAACCTCCCTGGAGGAGGATTCGCATCCTTCGGGCTGGGCTGCTCCCCTTCTAGAGGAGGGGGGTGGGATCCAGCGCAGACAGCTCGGCAGGAGAAAGGCATCCCGTCCCGGTTGGTGGCTGGCATCACGAGGAGAGGGCCAAAGAAAAGGGCTGGCCTTGGCTCAAGTTTGGTATTCAAGTTCAGTGAGAAACTAGAGCAAGAATGCAGTGTTTGTCTTTGTCTGCCAAGCGTCAGGGGGGGGAAAAAACCGCCCTATATCCAACTTTAAACATCTCCTCCCTTCCATCCCCCAGAGAAGCGATGCCGCGCTCAAAATTGGGGGAAACTGTTTGCAAAACTCCCGAAGCCGGTAGAGATGAGGACCCGAGTCCGACTGCGCGGCTCCGACAAAAAGTTTGGAGAAATATTTCAGTGCGCTCCCGTCCCGTCCCGTCCCGTCCAGGCGCTGTGTCACAGAGAAGTGCCCTGGGAAATAGAGCCAAGAATGCAGAAGCTGTTAGAATCTGGTCGCAGCGAACGAATGTGGCATGGCCGCGTCGGCAGAGCAGGCAGCTGCCTGCATTTGCCCCTTTTAGCAGATGCACTCCCGTTATTCGTAATAGATTTGCTAGAGAGGGCGATGCTTGTAACTAAACAGCGTCACAAGCTGACTTTAGTTTATATTTTATTTTGGGAGGATGGGAGCGGCTGTTGAGAGGTAACAATATAACCAGTAGTATTTTTCCTTCAGCATCATTATTATTTAGTTGTTGTTTTAGCTGGATCGGATGTAACGAGAGTACTGGGAGCTGCAGGACGGATGCTAATTATTCGTAAACCATATAAAGACACAGCGCTGGGTTATGAAACTGGCTCTGCAGATGGAGTTGCTGGACTGAACGGCCCGCTGAAGCGTTCAGTCTTGCAGGAATGCTGAGTGCAGGATGTGACACAGCAGGGCAAAACCGGGCTGGGGGATAAAGGGGATGATTTTAACAAGGTGCAACCCCTAACACGGGCTGGCTTAAACCTTGCAAGATAAGGCTGCATAGTCCTTCCAAGCCACTTGGCATGTTTAGGGGGGGTAATGTTTAAAAATTTGCGTGAATTAGGACTTTATTTCTGAAGTGGTAGTCACCTTTTAGTAAGCCGGTGCTGCTTCACTGAGCATTGATTCTTTTCGTATAGGTTGTACCATTTCTGCACTGCTTTCTTTAAAAACAAATCTTTTTCTAGCGTCAGACGTCATCTCTCCAGCAGGAGAATATTAGAATATAGCGTCCGTATGTTCAGCTTGGGCAAAATACTGATCCTGCATTACAGATCAAACTGACAACTTTGGTATCAACCAGTTTTTTGTACCGCTGATTTTCCCCTGGGTTTCAAAGCTGCGTTGTGCTCTGTGGAACATTGCTGGCATTTACTGACACTGGAGACAATTAAAGCTTTCACGCGATAGTTTCCTGATCTCCAGTACAATATAATGCCTTGTGATTTTTGTTCTCAATTCATGAAACCAATATTGTTTTCTCAGTCTTTTCTGCTGAACGTTTGCAGAATTCGGGTTGTGTTTGTACGTGCCTCCGGTAGGTTGTACAGAAAATGCATAGGCTGCATATAGACCTTGTGTAGGAAAACTCCACTGTAGTAGAGACATCATGTGTACGTCCAGACAATCATTTTGCCCTGTTGCATCTCTGGTTGGAGCGATGCTTATTTTCTGTATCACTAGGAACAAAAGGAAGGTGCTAGAGAAGCCGAGCATTGCTGCAAGCAAAGCTTTTTTTCATATGTAAAGAACCTAAAATAAAAAGAAGTGGAGAGTAGGCTGTAAAGCTGTTCCCTGGGGGCAGATTGAACTACGGATTTGAAAAGCCATTGCCTAATATGTGGTTCCTTAGAGTCGTTAATTTTTAATTTTGTTTGGAGCTCATTTTTCGGCAGTGCTTTTGCTACCTAGAGGTGGAGTTATCTTTGGTAAAATATTTTTATGCTTTCACAGTAACATATCTATATAAATAATTAGGTGAATGCAGTGCAATGGTCCAGGGAAACGAGGTAGAGAACGTGTTTGGAAAACACTTTTTTTTGTTATTTTTAAGTTTCACGTCACTTTAGTAGCTGGTCAAGTACAGTATTGTGTATATTGTATAAAATGAAGTAAAACTTTTTGTCTTTCTCGATTTTCATCTACTACAGCCCGCTCCCGGTGCTGCTTTTGTCCTTCAGCGATTCTCGGTGCGCCTGTTCAAATACCCGGCGTGTTTATGAGAGGATGCGGAGAGGCAAGGGAAGGTTGCTCTGGGTCTGTGTGTATTTTCCTATGCAAAATGGGAATCCTGAGCCTTAAAAAGCTCAAGGAAAAATTCACAAGCCCTCGGAGCTTACTCTAGCCTCGGCCCTAAGCGGTGCTGGGAGGACAGGTGGTGGCAGGGCGCAGCACCGAGGTGCTGAGCAGGTCTGCTGCACCGCGGTGATGTGCTGTGGGGTGCAGGATCAGACACGCAGAAAGGACAAAACGGGCTCCGTCTGGAGGAACCCTGGGAACAGCAAGGGGAAAGCCTGGCTGTGGCTTTTAGCCAGGGAAATCCATGGGTTAAACTAGTGTGCAGGGCTGAAACGCACCCTGCCTGAGCTCACCTCTGGTAAAGTCAGGCCAGGCAGGTGACGGGCAGAGAGACACGCTGTGCGGTGGCCGATGGACTCCGTTCATTACTGCCCTGTCCTCATCTGGGACCGTGCACCCTCTCGAGCTGCCCCCTCCTGCAGTGTGGCCACGGGCAGCGTCACCGGTGGTACCCTGGGCAGATCTTCCCTCTGCCTCCAGCAGGGTGATGTAGCCTTGCTTTTCACATCGAAACCAGTGGCAGACGAGGACAAGCCATTTCTGCACCAGCCCAAGCAGGGCTGCAGGGCAGAAAATGTATAGGCTGCGTATAGACCTTGTGTGGGAAAACTCCACGGTAGTAGATACATCGTGTGTAGATGCATCGTGTACATCTGCAGCTTTCACAGAAGAAATCTTCGCTTTCTGTGAAGGACATGAGTGATGTTGGTAGAGGGTGTTCAGGCCTGCAAAGCACGTGCTGGTAGACGCTCAGCACGTGTTGGGCAGCACGGTGTCGGTCAGGACCGATGAAAATACAAAAGCACAAAAAGATGAACATCCTCTGAGGGGAAACCACGGCCGCGTCAGTGCTGTCCCGGGCACGGGAGTGAGGTCAGTGCAACGAGACCTCAGTATTCTGTGTGATGAGGTTCAACGCGCTGGGGAGGATGTTTTCTTTTTCTTCTGCAAATATGTTTTTGGTGCTCTTAAATCCCTCCTGTTGGCCAAGGGAAGAAGGCTCGGGATGTTCAACACACAATTTAAACCAGTCTTCCTTCCCCTCCTTGCTGCTCCCGGCAAACGCTGGCAGGCATTTTTGAGACAGTGTGCCCTTCTCTCCACGTTGTGCGCTTTGCACTGTAAAACACAAACTAACCTGGATTTGTCTTTTCACCTTTAACCAGAGTAAAAAGAAGAAAGTGCCTTGTGGTTGCGCTCCATTCCTAACTTTCCTCTGCCCCTTTTTGAGCCGGATTTTTCGGCTTTGGTATTTTTATTAGGTTTACCATGGCTAACGTGGTATCCCAGTAACCTCAGCAGTCCCCAGCCCGCTAGCATCAGGCAGTTCGTGCTTCGCTGTCGCAGGCGTGCTCGCGCCATGATGTCATATCTGGAGTTTGATGTGCGCTCTTCTGGTTTAGATTAAGCAGGTCACTGCTGCTTGCTCTGGGGGAAGGCGGAGGTGAGTTTAGGGGTAACTCTCAGTTCTAGAAAGGTGTGTTTGGCTAACGGGTACAGGTTTTGCTATTTCTTTTCATCACTTTATCACTTCATAGTTGGTTCCAGAGATTGAGAGGGAGGGAAATCCATCACTCAAACTCAGTTTCTTGCAAAGTGGCTGACTTTGTATTTTTTAAATGCACCAGGTGAAGTTGCATCCAAGAAGAAGAGGACCTCCGGTCAATAAACCATTTGTCATTAATTGAGTCCTTTAAAAAAGGCATGAGAATGAGATCCATGCAGCAGAGGATGGGAAAGAGCAGTGGATGGACCTGCCTGAATTCCTTTACCTGTAGTACGGATAGGGCTCGCAGGCTGGCAGCGCCAAGCCTTGCAGGGATGAATAATCGGGGCAGGAAGAGAAGCTCGGCTGAGAAATCTGGGAAGGTCAGGAACTAAGCCAGTTATGTATCGAGAGGAAAGTTGATATTGTTGTTATGAGCTTGGCTTTTAGCTGTTTCCCGAAAGATAACAACAGGCACATCACGGTTAGCGTGCTGAAGAAACGTTGAGAGCACTTCGCAGTTTACTTGGCACGTGTCGAGTCTATTAAAAGTAACCTGGGAGGACCGGGCATTAAAGAACTGGATGTTCAAATAAGCACTCCCGTGCTGTTAATTTTTTCTAGCTGCCTTCATCTCCCTCTGTTGCTGTGTTTGGGTGGTCTGAAAGTCATTATCTTCTGACTTTCCTCAGTCTCTTTTGCAGCACCAGGAGAAGGGGAGGGAAGGAGGGAGGGAGGGAAGAGGCAGCTGAAGGCAATGGAAATAAATAGCAACATATTTCCAGAAGAGAACAAATTCCCAAGTGTGGGATTAAAAAGCTTTTCCAAAGCCAAGTATTCAGCTCTGAGAGGAGGGAACTGTAAGAAGTGGTTTGTCTGAAGAAGCTCACCTTTTCCCCTCTCCACATCTAGATTTCCTTCCCGGGGAGCCGGCAGTAATTCTGCAGTCTCTAGACTTCAAACAGTCAAGTCGGTAAATACAGATTTGGAACAAGGAAAGATTCAATCCTTTCATCTTCTTGGGCTTTGAAATTTAAGGGTACCTGTGGACTGGACAGGAATACTTAAAGCCGTGAGTAAGCAGCAGGAGTCTTATTAAGTAGAGTTTGGATGCGATGGAGGCAGTGTATCCTGAGCAGTTAAAGGAAAGACTCCAAGAAATAGGAGAAGCTGGAAAATATTTTTCAAATGCGAATTTACGTGTGCTCAGAGTGAACGAAAGCAGCGTTAGAAATAGAAACTGGGGTACTGTGGAACTTCACTTTTGTTGTAAATAAAGTCATTCCTCACTCCCATAAACTGCTGGGGCCTCTAGGATCCCTGGCTGGACTTGGCAGTAAGTCTCACAGCGTTTGTAACTGGGCCCAAGTGAATATCTAGTATTATTTTGGAGGCTCTGTTCAGGGTGTAGAAAAAAAGAAAGACTTTATTTTGCCTTCTGGATACAGGTCAATGTGATTCCCAAATTGGTTTGCCTGCCTCAAAGAGAAGAATATAACTAAAAAATAAGCCTCAACTCCCCTGTATCGAAGGGCTGTAAAATAATGCATCCGTCTTACACAAACAGGTGGGGTTCACCTCATATCTGTAGCTAACAGGAGACATATACTGTCTTAAACTTGTCAGACGGGACACAGGTGACAGGTTATTTTATTGGTGGATTGAGGAAGACCTTGGCTACCATATTTTAGTGACCAGAGATGAATCAGGCAGCCAGACAGAGCAGCCCTTGAATTTCTGGGTTAATATCAGACACCCTGGTGCACTGATGAGATGAAGCGCGAGGCTGGTGGCCAGCTGGGTTGTGCAACTCCTTGCGAGTCCTCTGCCAGGAGACCAAAACATGTGCACGCGTATGCGCGTGCACTGAAAAAAAAATACATGCGTGTGTGTAACGTGTGAGTAGATGCATTATCCTCTGCTTTTGTTGCACACTAGCCCTGCGGGCCGGCACTGGGACGGTAGCAGGTCCCGTCGGTGCCAGCAGCAGTGAGTTAATGGCACCCGTGCTGGGGCTGCGCCCAGGGTCATGGCACAGCCACGCCACAGCCACCCTCTTAAAATTTTCTGTGTTAACCAAGCCTTGTTCTTGTGTCCATCACCTTTCCCCATCAAATTCTTTCCGGGTTTCTCAGTCTTTCCATTTCCCTGCTCTTGTAAAGCTCCCTTTTTGGTGAGGTGGGAGAGATGGAAAGCAGCGAGTAGTTCCTATATCCAGTTTTACAACCTTGTTACTAGAAATATATATAATGGTATGAGGTTCAACAAGGCCAAGTGCCGGGTCCTGCACTTGGGTCACAACAACCCCATGCAGCGCTACAGGATTGGGGCAGAGTGGCTCGAAAGCAGCCTGACAGAAAAGGACCTGGGGGTGTTGGTTGACGGCCGGCTGAATATGAGCCAGCAGTGTGCCCAGGTGGCCAAGAAGGCCAACAGCATCCTGGCCTGTATCAGGAATAGTGTGGTGAGCCGGACTAGGGAAGTGATCATCCCCCTGTACTCGGCACTGGTGAGGCCCCACCTCGAGTACTGCGTTCAGTTTTGGGCCCCTCGCTACAAGAGGGACGTTGAGGTGTTGGAGGGTGTCCAGAGAAGGGCTACAAAGCTGGTGAGGGGTCTGGAGAACAAACCTTATGAAGAACGACTGAGGGAGCTGGGGTTGTTTAGCCTGGAGAAGAGGAGGCTGAGGGGAGACCTCATTGCCCTCTACAACTACCTGAAAGGAGGTTGTAGAGAGATGGGGGCTGACCTCTTCTCCCTGGTGACAAGTGATAGGACGAGAGGAAACGGGTTCAAGTGATGTCAGGGGAGGTTTAGATTGGATATTAGGAAACATTTTTTCACTGAAAGGGTTATTAAACATTGGAATAGGCTGCCCAGGGAGGTGGTGGATTCACCATCCCTGGAGGTGTTTAAAAAAAGGGTAGATGGGGCACTTAGGGACATGGTTTAGAAGTGGCTTTTGTCAGGGTAGGTTAAAGGTTGGACTCGATGATCTTAAAGGTCCCTTCCAACCTCAGCAATTCTATGATTCTATGATTGGTGAGATGGAGCTCATCAAATTAAAAGAAAAACACGTTTCTGATAGCTATTGGATTTGCACATATTTTTCCTGACACACAACTGACGGATAAAATAACGCATATTAACTGTGGTAACCATGCATAAAGTTACGCAATGGTCTTAAATTTGAAATAGTTTATACAGGAGAGCACTAAGAGAAGCTCACAATGTTTTTCCAGAGGCCGATGTCATTACCCCATTTTACAGATAGCGAATCTAGGGCAGGGGAAGATAAAGAGCTTTGCTCAAGGTCAACCAGTAAGCCAGCAGCAGACCTGAGAGCAAACTGAGCTTTTATGAGTCCCCCGCTCCTTTTTCTGCCCCTTGCCAGCATCGCCGCTCCATTTTCCATTACTTTTCTTTTCCATTACTCTATTTCTTAAACTTGCAGACTGCAGTTTTGGCTTCGTTCTGCAAACAGCATCGATGATCTGTCAATCTGCATCTGCACAAAGTAATTTTGGCGGAGGGGAAGAAGTGGGTGGACCGAGCACGAGGAATAATAAGGAAGAGAAACCCAAACAACTCTCTCCCCGCCCACCGTCCCACCCCCGACAATAAACACAACCCCCCAGGAATCTCATGCTTCAACGTTTGTGGTGGCAAAGGGATGATGCATTCCTTTTTCTAGGACAACATATGCGCCGTTTGGTACGTATCAGAGAACTGCGTGTAGACCTCTAGCTCTAAAGGTAAAGCTCGGCTTACCCTGCTTTTCTTCTGCACTCGGACAGTAAAAGTGGGCAAGCAGAAACCACTTAAAAATAAAATACGAAAAATATTCACATAATCCATAAAATAAAGCAGACCAGGTGTGCAGGTAAAAAAGCCACTAGGTAGTAGTGAATGTTGATAGGGCAGCAGTGAATATAACGATTAGAACTCTAAATATCATAAAAATAGGCGTATTCGAGAGAGTGAAAAGTAAACCCGCTCTCCTTTTAACCTTTAAGGAGAAACTACACGTGCAGGGAGCAGGGCGCTGCGTGACAGTGGCTGGGTCGCCAGTGGCGGTGCCACCTCCCTTCTGTAGGTCTCGAAGTAGGACGGCAGACGGCAGCGTCTGTGTTAATCTGGTTTCATTTCCCAAACACTCACCGATTTCTGATGTCCACACTAAAACTAACCTGGGCGTTCTGGGAGCGCTTCTTAAGACACGCGTAGAAAATACTGAATTTGTTCAATACGTAGTTATTCCATGGCTTTGGCGATATCGTTGTGCTGAATTTATTTATTGCACAACTCTGAAGCCCCAGAGTAGGAGGGGGTTGGGTTTTATTACTGTTTTGAGGTTTCTTCTAGAGATTTGATCCTTCTGTGTGTCATCCCTGTGTCCGTGGAAGTCCCGCCGCAGCCAAGTGGTGAAATCCATGCCTTTTCCAGCTGCAGGGAAGCAGCATCTTTGGAGGCTTTTTTTAGGCTTGCATCTTAAGAGGCTTTTTTTAGGTTTCTCGTTAGAGGAAAAAATGTTTAAAAAGCATGAAAAAAAGAACTTGGTTTTATTCCCTGGTGTCTTCGTACCAGGGTTCCTGGAAGTTGAAACTAAGTCTCTCTTAAGTAGGGATTTCTTCTAAAGATGCAGTGCGAAAGTTTCTCACATACTTAAAAAGAGACCTTAATGGTTTTATAATGTTAAGAGGAATTTTCAAGATCAGACTGCTGTTGGTTACACCTAGGATATAGGAATTACCACGTCGTTGTTACTTAATAGGCATTTTGAGGTGGTTTTGCTGGTTCTGTGCCTGCCATGCGTGGAGCTGGGAGGCAGAGCTGGGTGATGGCCTGAGTCGGAAGGGACGTAAACTGAGCAGGGCTGGAAAAAGGAGAGGAGAAATTATTCCTGACTCATCTGTTATATTTTCAGCCTTCTGCAGAGAAGAGAATACCACGTCTGCTTTAACCTGTTGCCTGAAATACTCTTTTCATTTGTCTGCAGGAAATCAGGCAGACTCTTTTCCATAACTACCTGACTTATATTTCTTACGGTAGTCCTGCCTGAACTGGAAACATTTAATGATGTTTTCAAGCGCAGAACTCTTTGCCCTTGTCCTGAATTGCTGGTCGCTTTTTTTTTTTTTTTTTTTTTTGGTGTGTCTGAGCACCTGCTTGTTTCCTGCCTTCCCTCCTCATCCCCCGGACGGACGGACCGGTGCGCCCGTGCACGGCGCGATGCTGGCGTGGCCACCCCCAGCCCTGCATCTCTGTCAGCGGGCCGTCGACTTGCGACTAATTTGTCATCTCCTCCGATGAGCCCAGGCTCGGCATTGTATTAATATGGCAATGCTGCTCCAGGAACAGCGTGTTCCTCCTCGCAGGGCTGCGTTCCTCCGGCCCGGGGCTCCAGCCTGGCTGTTTATGCAGAAGTTGGGTTTCCTCCCACCTCACCGCTGGTGTTTACAGAAGGAATCGCAGTTTCCTGTTGTGTTAGATGGAGCTGTCGCTCCGCTCTGCATTCCTGCCCTCCCTGCTTACGCCGAACTGCTTTTTAGCCTCATCAGCTTGGAAGTCTATGGATTTTGCTCACTGCTGCTATAACTGCGAGACTGACTTTTTGCAGGGGTAGCCGGTGCACTTGGTTTATAGAAGAATTTCTGGCATTTTTGAGGAGTGTTTATATACATATTTTCTCCCTGTCAGGTTCTGCAAGGGTCGCTAAAGCCTGAGACTCTTCCCATGAGGTAAAATAGGGGTGATACCCGTTTTAAAGATAAATCTGAGGCACTGAAGATTCTAATTACTTTTCACAAGTTGTGTAGAGACTGAGTAACGTTCAGTTGCACACCAAGTCTCGCTCATCCTCGGTGTTCCTCCTCCTGCAGAACGTTCCAACCATTTGACGTCTATCTAGCAATTCAGCAGCTGAGTTGCAACAGAATATACTCTGTGTCTGACTCATTTACCAGTTATTCTGCCTTGTAGGCTACTGGTAGGAAAAGTTCCTGTTTGGCTGAAATTTTATATCTGAATTTAAAATTTATATCTGAAGTTATATAGGAACTTCCTACAAGAAAGCTTGTAGACACATTGCCCAGGGGCATTGCCCATTGCCCATTCTCAGTGGCAAGAAAATCTTGCCTTACATTGAGACTGGATGCCAGGGGTTTGTTTCGTACTAAGAAGCTGGACCAAAGCTCTCTGAAGACTCTGTGCTTTACAGTTTAATTATCTTCAAATATTTTTTTTTCTAGTTTTCTTGTTTTATAAACGCAGAAGAGCTCCATATGTGTCATTCTCTTCATGTAGCCTGGTCATTCATGTGCTACCAATATGTGCTTTTACTTATTTATACATTTGCATTTTCAATAACTTACCTTCTTAAACTCTGATCAGGGTAAAGCATTGAAGGGGGCCTACAAGAAAGATGGAGAGAGACTTTTTACAAGGGCATGTAGCGATAGGACACGGGGTAATGGCCTCAAACTGGAAGAGGGGAGATTTAGATTAGATGTTAGGAAGAAATTCTTTGCTGTGAGGATGGTGGGACACTGGCCCAGGTTGCCCAGAGAAGCTGTGGCTGCCCCGTCCCTGGAGGGGTTCAAGGCCAGGTTGGCCGGGGCTTGCAGCAGCCTGGTCTGGTGGGAGGTGTCCCTGCCCAGGGCAGGGGGGTGGAACAAGGTGACCTTCCCAACCCAACCCATTCTATGATTCTATGGTTAATTTGCGGCCAGTGGTTGGCAATAGGGTGCGCGCAGAGACGTGCGTTGCTGCAGCCTCTGCACCAGCAGCAGAAACATCCTCCTGCTTGCTACGTGAGCACTTTCACACCCTTTTCCTTGAAAATCAATAAAGTCAGCTTTTGTTCTTGAGAAAATAAATTAAAACGCATAATTTACCATCAGTTTTGCACTCAATTGCATATTAGATAAGTGACCACGCACTGGTCTGAAAACTGTTTTGTGTTATTGTTAATTTGAGAGCTGTTTTGTTCTACTAACTTTGTATATATTTCCTATTTAGTTTAGCTTGGCAGCTTTTTTTTTTTGTTTGTTTAAAACCAGTGATTAAAATTGATGGTTTCAGGCTCTTGGATTAGCAGGGAAAATACAAATTTCAAAGCCTGTTACTTGCACGTTCTCTGGTGTGTATGACAGAGCCTTTGTTAAAGGGTGCCAAGAAAGAGTTGATCATCTAAATATTATTATGGTGAAAATGGACTTTATTTTTCCCTTTGCAAGTTATGCATTCATGCCAAAAAGCAATTTTACTTTAAATCCTCACTTTAATTTTGCAATGGTTCTCGCTGCAGGAAATCTTTTAAGTGAATACCGGAGTTGTGCAGTTTACTATTTGCTGGCGTAAAATGCTTGAAATCTCTCCATTATTTAGTGCTACGAAAATATCTTTGCTTTTAGGGATGTCACGGTATTTTATTTTTTTATCTGATTTTATTCTCAGAAATTTGTGAAGTATCTTTAGTTTCTCCATGGATTACACAGGGAAAAAATAACAGATGCAATAGTAGCTCTATTAGCAGGGTGCTGTGGTGTAGACCTCTCAAAATTACCTCCGTTGATCTGAAAGTTGTTCTTAAGCAAATTGTCTACAATACGTAGAATGTTGTTTCTTATTTTCTTAGTATTTTCATTGCATAATATCCTTTTTTTGTTGTGTTACACAATTTATCCTTGAATAGGAAGTGGAATATTTAGGCTTGCAGTTTTATGTAATTTTTTAAAAAAAAAAAAAAAAAAAAAAGGAAAAAAAGAGCAGCAGCAGATTCCCATACATCACTTTTTCCTCGTGTCTCTCCAGCGGAGCTTGCTGATACCACCATTTTCAGTGTGACCTAAGCACATTTGCTCGAGTCTGTTTCCGTCGTAGCGTCAGAGGTTTAACGTTCCTATATGACATGAATGGGAGTTTGTACAAACACCAGCAGCTGGAGTTTTATTCGGGAGGGTGGAAATTCTCCACGTAAAACTCCACAGCCTTGTGGTTTGTGTTAGCAGTCACCGATTCTGCCAGCCCAGAGGTTTCGTGAGTGCTTAAGCCCTTCTGGTTTCGTCCCGCAGAGGAACCCAAGCTGTTCTTGCAGACCCTAGTGTGCGTGTGCACCTGGGATTGGGGATTTGAATAGAAGATTGAGCAAGCAGCGAGTGCAGGAGGGAAGTAAGCATCTATTTTCAGCAACCTGGGTAGCTTAATACATTTAGCTAGCCCATAAACCTCAGCAGGTTGTGGTGGCTCTGCGCATACGCTGGACAAGGATTTCATCGCATCGCTTATGATGCTTATGGAGTTACTGGGGAAAGACAGATTAACCACAGATCCCTGGATGCGAGCCCCGTTTTCTTCCGCTGGCACCCGCCTGATGTTAGCAGACCGTGGACCCCACCAGCTGAGCTGGTCACGGTGCGTCTGATGAACTGGATGGGGTGGGGGCGAAACAGCCCTCCTGGCTGAGCGGGGCCGCTGCTCAGGTGCAAGCATGGAGCAAAACCAAAGGAGACTTTAGTTTGGTTCCCCGGGAAGGAGAGGGGCGTTGCATGTTTCCAGTACGAATCATTTTTAATGATAAACGTGGAGATGGTGCTCCACCCTCCCTGCAAGCTGCATGTGAGCATCCTCTTTAACAGTTACAAAAATATGACTACAAATGATTTCAGCTGTCTAGGTGATTACGGTTTCATGGGATTTTTTTTTTTGTTTTTGGTCTTAATGGGAATGAAAATTTCTTGCTGTTTTTTAAAGCGGTCGAAGGCTTGATTCTAGACTGAATCTGAGCTTTTTGGCTTAGGACATGAAAATATCTGGTGTGGTCACATCAGGAGAGGGCAGGAGGGAGAGAGAGACTTGCTGGTGTTTGCTGGGTGGGGTGTGCCTTTTTTCCCCCCCCTCCCTGTATCTAAGATAAAGAGTCCCATTGAATGAGATAATTGTGTTGGTTCTGACTTCAGACAGTGGAAAGGAGACGGGGGAGTGTTGAGGATGCCTTAGCAAGGGCTGCCTGCAGAGGATGCAGAAGAGAAGGGGCAGCGAGCTGAGCTGGTCCTGACAGATGAGAGCAGAACCCCCTTGTCTGAAAGGGGGAAAACACATGAAAGCTGGGTGGGGAAAAAGATTTCTGCCCGAGATGTGCCTAAAGCGTTGTGTGAAGAGCTGTTCTCATGAGAGGTGGACCTACGCTGAGGGAAGACCTTCCAGAACGGCAGACCCAGTTCTCACAACTGCAGGGGAGAGGTTACTATTATGAGATTTCTATCTCCAAAGCATCCTTTCAGCTTAGCTCAAAATATTACCAAAAGCAGCGTGTATGACTTGTAAGCATTAAAGCATCAATGCCACTTTGAGCAAAGAGCTAATCAGAACCCAGATCTTAATATGCTTTTTGGCTCATCTTTATGAAGCCAAATTATTTCAGTTGTTTACAGCTGGGTGTGCTTTTTTCCCTGGCTTGGTTTTCTGTCTTGCCTCCTAGCAGTTTGTTTACTGATATTAGCCCTGTTAATGTCTGTTGGCAGAGATTTGCCTTTTCATTCGAGGGCTGACAGCCAGCACACCTTTGAAGTCCTTGAAGAACTTGAAGAATTAGTTGCCTTGGGGAATTTTTCGTGCTGTAACCTATTTATGTTTTTTTAAGTCAATTTTTGATCATTAACTGAAATCACAGCAATCGTCTTCATAATGTCATTAATAAAGGTTTCTTAACCATGCTCATGGGCATTGAGGGCATTGTGCAATAGTTCAATAAAAACATTACCGAACGCAAATAATCAAGCATATAAATAGAAAGAGGAACAGTCTGCAAAGGTCCGAACATCAAAGCCTGAAGGTATTTAGGAACTAAAGCTTTATTCAAGCCCACCTCTCAGTGTTTAAAAAACCCCAACCCCAAAACCAAGAAACAATGAAAAGACTCTATCAAGAACAAAACTCCAGAAGGGTGGGGTTTCAAAAAAACCAACACAAAACAAAAACAGCAAAAAAGAAGAAAAAGGCCAGAAAATTGGGAAAACTTTATTCCCATGGATGCAACACTGGCTATACCAAAGCAGCAGTTTTGAACTCAGAAATCTACATTTTGAAGTCCAGTTTAAATATGGAATTAAAGAGCGATCCACTTGCTTTGTCGGTTACCTGTAAGTCAAGGATGGATGTGGTGGTTAGATGTAGGTATCAGAGTACGCAGGCAGTGGGGATTAAATAGGCAAAACCATATCATCAATCGAAACTTAAAGCTGTTGCTTAATAGCCGAGCACAGTCTGCTCAACCACTGTGTTGAGCACTCAACCACCGAAGAGTCTCCAGCTCCTTAAAAGTCAAAATGTGGAGGATGTTGCTTGATACCCATTCCCCCCCTAAAACTGTATTTTCTCCTAAAACCCTGTACTATCAGTACAGCTGGAAAGTATGTTTGTTAGAGAGAATGGGAAAGTATCTCCTGAGAAGTTCTGAATTTCATTGTTGTCTTCTACAGTGGCTGGTGATGGCTGGAAATAAAGATATGGTTGTTGAGAAACGAGCATCTGCTCATATGAGGTTGGTATTATTGGCATTTGTATGGCAATTTAGGCTTCCATTTAGGAGCCTGTGCCTACTGGTGATTCAAATCTAAGATGGAATTTTACATGGTGGTAGTTCTTACAGGAAAGATAAGTGCACCTCTCCACTCCGACGTGCATTGCTCAGTAATCCCAAAGGGCAATTAGCTAATGGTGAGCATTAAGTTGTACGTAACGAGCAAATGGTATGCATGCACACGTGTGCATTTTAATCTCGTTTCCCCTCTGTGATATTTTTTCTCAGTGATAGAAGAAATTTTCAACATATTAACACTTCTACTATAGCCTTCAGATTTTATGCCATCACCTGATGGTAAAGACCAGTTGATAGGAATTTGTTTTTTTTGTTAGCATTCATCAATGAATTCATCTGAATGGTACTTTGACTTCTGTTTGTTTGCTTTAAGAAGGTATGTTTTCCATTTAAGTGGGCAGTTGTTCAAGAGCTGTTGCAAAACTGTGTTACACAATGCAAGAATTCCTAATACATAAGCAATAGGCAGGCGTGGCGAGCTCCTGTAAGCTTTTTAGGTCAGTATGCCATGAATCGGTATTTATTATCTAACTTTTTTTGGAGTATGAAATTTTGACCTCGTAACTGTGCAGCTTAGTTTGGGACTGCACGAGGAGGCGGATTATAGGCAAAAGAGCGTCACTTCTGAAATCTTGGCATTCGCAGCCTCCGACTCAAAGCGAAGGCAGCTCTGAGATGAAGTATTAGTAGTCTCACCATGTACAGCTTGGGCATCCTTTCTCTTCTTGAATAGCAAAGTGGAAAAAAAGATTGAAGGCATAAAAAAAGCTGCGTTGTTTCCTGTGCAGCTCCCTCATCCGTGGGAGCTCCCTTTTTCAAGGGCAGGACGTGACCTTTGAACGTCTACAGCCTTGTAACTGAGATGAAATAATTTTATAAGCGGTGATAAGCATATTGATGGATACAGGAGTGCCCTGTGGCATTTTATCCCAGCATCGTGTTAATCCAATCTGATAATCTGTCAAAGCTCCTATTTAGTGCGAGTGAAGACTTCCAGACTGCAGTTCTCGTTCTCCTACCAGTTTTCCAAACCACTCCCATTATAGTTGTCAGCTCTATAGTGATGATGTGGTTCCTTTGATACCCAATATTTCTAATAAAGAGAAGAGAAATCCTTTGGTAAATTGACGTTTGTCAATCAGCAAGCCCTTATGCCTTTCTGGCATGAAAGTCCAAGGAAGACAGCTTAAGTGTAAGTCAGACAAAGCACAAAGTGCTTTTGAGGAAAACAGTAGGTGGGGACACAAGTTTCCTGATCTGCTTCATAAAGCGGATTAACGTCTCTGAACCGTGATCTGAAACTGCATAGGTGATTATGTGGTTACTGCTGTGGTTGCTGTTCGTGATTGATTGCATTTAAAAGCCCTTGAGATGCTTCATGTGGGGAAAAAATATGTTCTTAGGTGATCAGATAGAGTCTGGGTTGAACATCCACCCAGCTCACAAGGGCACTATATGCTAGTTGGCATTGGTAAATCACCTGAAACCCATTGTTCACCCCTGAATTGAACCAGCATCTGGTTAGTATTAAAAGCAGCAATGTTTTGTTCCCAAGTTATTCCTCTGAATCTCCTGCCATGGGTTTTTGCTTCCAGTATGTCCTTAAAAATTTGTGCAGTTTTCCGGTCTGGTGTTCAGATAATGAAGGTCATTCAGGAATTAGTATTGGGATGATTTTATAGGATAGTCCTGTATCTCCTTCTACAATTCTGCAGATAAATCATCCTGTTACACCCGTCACAGGCACTTACAGCGTTCACAAGCTGCTTACTGCTTTAATCTCTGGACGGATTTAGAAGCCAAATGGCAAGGATGGATGGGAGCAGCAGAGCACATCAACACTCATCTGAAAGTCAATGGCAGATTTGGCTTGTGCCTTTATAACGCGAGATGGGTGCATCAAATAAAATGGGAAGACTCATGAAAACAAAGGGTGTTTCTTGCCTCTAGGGAAATACAAAATGGCTCTATGGGGTGTTCCAACTGCTTAGTCGCTCCTCATTTTAAAAAAAAAAAAAAAAAGTTTTGCCCCTGAACTACTGGAGAAGGGGAAACTGTCAGAATTTTGAGTTTTTTCCAGAGATTTTTAGACAACTGATGGTGCAGACAGGTTTTCTGATGGCCACAAGCCACAACAGGAGTTTGGTATCCAGTTGTTTTTGAAAATCCCACTGACCTCTCTTGAATAGTCGGTGACGATGAGCTTTTGTGTTACAGCACTGCCCAGGAATGCAGAGCTTTGTGGTCCCATTGTTTTCCGATGCGAATCTATTTTGTAGCCTCGAGGGTGGTTCAGTAACTCCAAAGTACGTGGTATCTACATCTGTGGAGCTGATGGACCCCCGGTGGTTGCAGTGGAGAGGATGCGTTGAGTGTGGTTGTGTAGAGGACATGGAATGTGCCTGCAGGGTCAGGAGCCCGGCAGGGGCTGGTGGTCCGGGCTCCGTGGGTCAGCGGTGGGAGAGGCAGTGCAGACCTCGTGCCCAAGCTGAACTTTCACAGCAGTTGCTGTAGGCCTACCTAGGGGTTAGGACCTTCTCATCCTCGGCATTTTACAAATGCAGCAGCATGAGACTTCAAAAACCACTAAGGCGGCGTATTTTGGCAGAGGAACAGAACCCGTTTGTTTAATCTGAGAAGACCATACAAGTTAAATAGACCATCCAGAAAAGAAAAGAGGTGAGAGCAGGAACGGGGACATTTGAGTACAAAATGCCTTTCGCAAAGGGAAGAGCGGGACAGTGTTTGGACATCAACTAAACCCCGCGTTCCTCCAGTGCCTCCTCCCCAGAGCCGGCAGCGGTGGGACAAGCTGGACCGGGGTCTGTGGCCACAGCCAGGCTTGGAGCAGCAGCAGATCTGCTTGCCCTGCGGCCCAGTTACCCACGCTTGAAATGAGACGGTTTCATAGATCTGTTTGTCCTGACGATAAAACGCGCTGCCTCCTCTGTGTAAAGAGGCAGAAGGGAAATCTGGGGGCAAGGGTTATGCTGCAGATGACTTTTAAGGGGGGGAAAAGAGATCCACTTGGAGCTTTTTTTAAATTCAGGTGTTTTGCCATGACCTTTCTCCTGTCACTTGAAGAACTCATGACATGTTTTCTGTTTCTATTTCAGGCCAAGAACATCCTAATAGCCTACGGCACAAATACAACTTTATTGCAGATGTGGTGGAGAAGATAGCTCCTGCTGTGGTTCACATTGAATTATTTCGCAAGTAAACAAGATGCCCGGTTTTGATTTCTGTATTCTTGAAAACAGCTGCCAGTGTGCCAGAAATGCTGATTGATGCTATGTAACAGCAAAGAGGTTTTTGAGATGATAAATATTTGTCATACTTAAAAATTAAAGATAATTTACGAGTCCTGGCAAAAAAAAAAAAAAAAAAAGAAAAACGGTTAAACTAAGGCGTGTGCATTATCGTGTTAACGATAATAAGTAACATCAGATATCCTAAAAATCAAAAAACCCCAAACTCTTTTTGGATGCGTGTTATTTGGAATGATTTGTGATCTTTCAACTTTTTGCGGCGACAAATGTTTATTTCCCATGTCTTCTAGACTTCCTTATTCGAAGAGGGAGATTCCTGTTGCCAGTGGTTCAGGGTTCATTGTCTCAGAAGACGGACTGATAGTGACAAACGCCCATGTCGTCACCAACAAAAACCGAGTGAAGGTGGAACTGAAGAACGGTGAAACGTATGAAGCTAAAATTAAAGATGTTGATGAAAAAGCTGACATTGCACTAATTAAAATAGATGCTCAGGTGAGTCGTTAAAGCAAGACACATTTTAGCCCTCTTAATTTAGCACCCTTCTTTCCAAATGCTATTGCTAATTTTCATGTTTGAAGGAAAGGCTAGTAGCTTAGTGGTCTGAGTTACAGAGAATCTTTGAGCTAGCTGGATATACATTTTTCAAAGCCAAGTTTGTGGTTGGTAGTGGTTCATTTTACCATCTCTCAGTGTAGTGCAAGCAAGACATCATGCTTTTGTATGCATCCGCAAAATAAAAAACATCATTTACCGGCTGGTTTACACACACATTGGCTAAGATAATTCGCTCCCTCTCAGAAGAAATGGGAGTTGTACCCTTGTGGTTGGTAGAGGGGTGTATTAGTCTTTCTCGTGTGCCTACACTGAAGTCACAAATTGCTTTTAGAAGATGTATTTGTGCCTGTGAAGGGCTGTACCACACTGATGTAGATAATAAAATGGAAAATATCTTGGGAAGCTTCTTGAACGTGCAAATTGAAGCCTGCTTGGAAAGATGCTCTTACACTGCAAGTGGTTTTCTGGACAAATGGGAATGCAGCTTCCCATCCATAGTCTTCCTCCGTATCAAACAGATGGCTGTCAGCATTTTTCTGCCTCCTGCAACAGCAGAAAAGCTGTCGTGCCGTTCTGCACACGTCGACGGCATAGCGCAAGCGGAATATTGTGTCGAAATACCGTGTAACGTAGATGCAATTAGATGCATGTGATTGCGTGGGGTGCTGCTCATATTGGTTTCTCTTGTTTGGACTGTTAGTTAATGACCTCCAAATTTAACGGGCAAGAATATTTCATTTGAAACACATGACTCAAAAATGTGTAAATCTTGCAGTGTTGTTTTAGTTCAGACCTATTCCCCAGTGAGGTCAAAAGTGTTTGTGCCAGAGTTCATGACTAAATCAGACATCTAATTCAAAACTCTTGGATGACCCAAGATATTAAGTGCTCCTGCTACTTCCTTGCCACCTTTGTCATTTAAAAGCTCTTTCTTTTCCTTATTTAAAAGCTTCTGAACAGCAACATGGCAAAAAAACCCAAACCGTAACGATACCAAGAATGTTTTTTGCCATGTTGTTTTTTCCTGTTTTCCTCAGGTAACCAATTTACATGTTTTATCAATCGCTTATTTTCTCATTTTTGTATTAAAATAAGCAAAAGCAGATCTGCAGTTACAAAGCAAAGGGAAGATCCCCAGGGTGAGAACTGTCAGCATTAGGCTGAGTAGGATATGGCAGGGAGTGAAGGGCAGCTGGAAAAGTGATTTAAAATTGGAAGCACAACGTGGTGGGGAAAGTAGACCAGAAGATGATGGTGAAGAAGGAAAGGACTTAAGGCGATAGGAAGGCGAGCTTCAGAGAAGGAAGAAGCTGGTAAGTCAAAGAGAGGAGACATTGAACTGATGTGACAGATTTTTTTGAAGGCTTAAGAAGAGACTAGAGTTTTATGTTATTTTTAGAGCTTAAAGAAATGGCTCCAAATTTTCCCTGGTAAGCTGCTTGCAGGAAGGGAGAACCTGGAAGACTGGAAGCAGCTTGGAAATAAGATAATGCAGCCAGATGAGTCTCCTCTAGTGGAAACCACTGCTAAACAGGACTAGAACTGGCAATTGTAGTTATGGCTTGCAAGACGGCAGATACTGTTCTTTTTTAAAAGTTACTGCTGTGTAATTAAATTATAGTCACCATCATCTTCCATCAGTTTCATATTTTAATGCAGTTGTGACCCTGTTTTGCAAGTGGCACATCAGCTGGTTACTTGCAAGTGTTTATCATTCCAGGTTATTATCCTCTTACCTTGTTCAGTCATGGAGCAGGAAAGAATATGTGATTTTTTTGATGTAACGTGCAGCAGCAGCTTTTACCGTTTTAAAAACAATTATTCAAAACCTCATAATTATCTGTATAGAACTTCTTAACGACAAGGTACAAGGATGTCTCTTTGGCTTGATGTATGGACTGCTGAAGCTGCCCAACATAGCACATGCTTCAGATTGTGAGCATTGCAACCTAGTTAATTTATGTATATTTTCAAATTCTTTAAGGCAGGAAACTTTTTCTGTCTTAGACCTATCTAGCGCCAAATCAGCTACATTTTTTAGGCAGCGGACGGGGGGAAGGATTGATCCATTAACATTCAGCTAAAGAAAAAGCCTTGGTTTTAATGCAGCTTTGGGCAGTGTCTCAGTGCCTGGAGGCTGAGCTCTTGCAGAAGGAGGCGAGCAGGCCCCCACTGTCTTCCTCGCCTAATATCAGCATAGTGCATCCATCTGGGTAGCAGATCACATTTCACATCTCTGCCCTAAATTAGATAGAATATGAACATAAACTTAGGTCTGACGTAGCCTCAGTAAATGTCCTATCAGTAGTACAACCCAGTACCTTGTGTTCCCTGATGGCCTCTGCCTGGTGCATCTTGTTGTTGGTTGTTCAGAGAGCTGGGGGGGTTCAGCCTGGAGAAGAGAAGGCTCCGGGAAGACCTTAGAGCCCCTTCCAGTCCCTAAAGGGGCTCCAAGAAGATGGGGAGGGACTACTCTTCATCAAGGAGTGTGTCAATAGGATGAGGGGTAACAGTTTTAAACCAGAAGAGGGGAGATTTAGATGAGATATCAGGAAGAAACTTTTTCCTGTGAGGCTGGTGAGCCCCTGGCCCAGGTTGCCCAGAGAAGCTGTGGCTGCCCCATCCCTGGAGGGGTTCAAGGCCAGGCTGGACGGGGCTTGGAGCAGCCTGGTCTGGTGGGAGATGTCCCTGCCCAGGGCAGGGGGGTGGCACTGGTTGGTTTTTAAATTCCCTTCCAACTCAAACCATTCTATGATTCTATGATCTCAGGATAATTTTGAGAGGACTTGGGGAAAACTTCTTGTATCATTTGCTTTTTTTCTGGGATGAGAGACCAGTTTTCCAGCTAGCTCTGGTGACATGGCACTGGGAAATCCTCATCCTAGGTGAGGCCTGAGGAACCTCTGTTCGCAAGACAGGACAGATGATGCTTTGCACTTGAAGAGTTAGAAACACAAAATTTTAAGTGTTCACAAAAAAGTCAGCTGGGAAGTTGATTTTCAGACTGAACTTTCATGGGACATTTTTGTATATCCATTCAAGTTCAGTGGTTGAGCTTTCCTTGTTGTACTGCAATGCCTTGCAATCATTCAGATTCATAAAAGGTCGTTTAAAATCACAGAGGTAATAGTATGTTGAAACTGAAATGTACCTGATGACCAGAGAAGTCAATGTGATGGTACAAACAACCCTTTAAAAATCTGGATATGGCATGAAAACCATCCCTAAGAATTTTTCTGAAGAGTGAAGTTCTTCCCTTTGAATAAAGTATTTGAAAGTGACCTCAAAGATGCAGAATTTAATTTTTTTCTTCTGTTTTTCTGTGGCATGTGAAGGCAGGATCTGAAGGGTGAAGAATGCCTCTGTGGTTAGGAACAGAGCTGGGCTTGAAGTATGAGTTCAGGCTGTCAGTTGGCATTCCTAAAACTGTTAAGATTTTGCAGCAGCCTGCACGCTGTTTTTCTTTCAGGTGTGAACATGCGGCCAAAGACGCTGCTGGAACTGATTTGGCTTTGCTGAGTGTGATAGGAAGTGAGAGAGAGTGGTAAAACCTGGGCACCAGTAAGGATGAACCGTTTCCCTGATTCAGTTCTCCATGGAAAAACATATTGCGGTCAATGAGGAGCAGAAATCTTGGAGTTGTTCTTCTAATCCTAAAATAACGCTTATTTTTACAGTCTGGAAAAGAGAGAAGCTGTATTTCTTGTGCCCAGAGTGAGACACAGCAGTTTGCTGAAGTGCCGAAAGGGGGAAGGAGGGTTGGGGGTGTGTGGTAAATGCAGGGGCAATACAGCTAACGTAACTATCCTTCCAAACGCAAACAGCTTTGAGGAGGCAGCAATACTAGAAAGAAACGGTTGCAGACGATTTGGATGCGAACATGTAAGATTTTTATCAAGCTTCCCTAGAAAAATTTGGACTTTGGCAGCACAGGCAGAGGCTGGTGAAATAATCCAGCCTGTGTGACACGGGGGATGCTGCAGTCAGCCTGAAACCCATCAAAAACATTGCACAACACTCCAGAGCCAGCAGATGCTTTTGAGCTGGCAGAGCTCGATTATGAAATTCGTCTCCAGACAAATAACTACCTTGTTGAATGAGAATGCGTGAGACAGCTGCTGGGGACTGTAAACACCAGAAGGAGGAGAGAAACTTTTAGGGGTGGTTTAGTGGACGATGTCAGGGTTAATGGAGGGCAGAACTATAAAAGAGCCCTGTGCCCCCACCCAAATTGAAGCTGGAAGTCAAAAGTAGTGGAAGGTGGAGGTGGGTTTTGCCTGGAGACCCCTTTCACCCCTGGAAATTGGATCTTGCCTGCAGAAGTGATCCCTGTGGCAGGTGCCTCTGGTTTGGCAGCGGGTACAGGAAGGGGGGAGCAGGGTGAACGGCTGTATTTTGAGGTGTATCTTCTTCCTACATGCTTAAAAACCAGCCATGAGACACTTGCCACCAACTCTGAAATGGTGGCTGTGTCACGGAAGACATGCCAGTGTCTGAAGATTTTTGTTCCTTGATTTGACCAGTTGCTGCCTTCTGTATCCCGAGCGGGATTTGGCATCTCCGTGGTACAGCAGTAGTGAGTTTGTGACCGACCTCTAATTTGCGGTGGTATTTCTGCCCATTTGCTTAAGGTTTTTCCTGCATCTTGCTAATAAGCACTTAGTTTGACACTTCTAAATCAACAAGACCTTGTGCCCTCATTCCTTCAGTGGTTTCGTGAGGCAAAGCAGCGTCTGGATCTTTGTGGTCAGAGGGGATTTGCTTTTTTTCCCCTGTGTGTACAAACTGGAGGAAGCAGGAAAGCAAACTTTCCTGTTTATGTATCAATATTTTAATAGCCTGCATCTTGAAAAAACGGAGTACTTGAATACCAGATGTAAGTGGCTTTTTTAAAATGCTATTTTACTTTGAAATCTGTCGCTGGATATTACGTCGCTTCCTCTCGAGAGCCCGAGGAAGCCCACATATTGCTTCCAGAAGTCTTCGGGACCCGTAGAAATGGAATAGCTTGCAAAAAGCTTGCATGTTAACTCCTGTTTACTCATCAGTTTAGGCAGCAGCAGTTTCCTGCCATCTTCGGCTCCTAGTAGCCCTCACTGGAGGGACAATGCTGCGGTCCAGCTTCCCACGCAGCAGAAAGCTCACACACCTCCAGGACGGGTCTCCCAACACCAGGGTATTTTATTTTATTTTAAGGGAGAACAGCAATGTCTTGCTGGGTAATTGAAATCCCGGTGATGTAGCAAAACAACACTTCGACCCTTTTTTTTCTGCAAGCTTCCCATGCTCCATATTTAGATAAGGAGACTCAGTTTTGTTTTTCTAGCTATAGATGAAATACTTTTGGAGGCTTGTAATGCATTCAGCTAGGGCTTTTCATTTTCTTTGGCGTTTTGTCAGGCAGTTTCTAGATTGTAGATGACACTCTACATTTTTATATGCTCATGGCCTGTGTTTTTATTTTGCCATAACGTATTCTGAAAGTTAAATAGTTTCATTAATGAGAACAGAAATGCAATTCCCAGGGAAGTTACGTGTTTTGCCAGAGTTAGTTACAGCTGAATTAGCGTCCCATACAAGCATCTGTTTCTTTTCCACCTAAAAATAAAAAGCATGAAGGAAATCTGTCGCTATTTAACGCAAATTGAACTCGGAACATTTGTCTTCTCTTCATCAGTTTATTGAACTGCAAACTGCTTCCTACAAATTCGTGATCTTCCTTGCACAGACAAAGGGTGTTGCAGAGCAGAGGAGGGATTTACTCGCTTTCTGTGCCAACATAGAGACAGATTCACTTAGTTCATGGATGAAAAGGTTCCAACCGAAACCCCTACTGGTTATGGCCATCTGTCTCTTGGTTTTTATTTCTCTACAGCACTAGCTTTGCCCAGTGGTGGGTACATGCTGCCTCTTCTTTTGCTTTCAGAGCTGATTTGTCAAGGCTCCACTTATTTTACCTGACTCAAGTTGCATTGCTAATATATCGTAGAATCACAGAATGGTTTGGGTTGGAAGGGACTTTAAGGTTCATCCAGTTCCACCCCCCTGCCCTGGGCAGGGACACCTCCCACCAGACCAGGTTGCTCCAAGCCCCGTCCAGCCTGGCCTTGAACCCCTCCAGGGATGGGGCAGCCACAGCTTCTCTGGGCAACCTGGGCCAGGGGCTCACCACCCTCAGAGTGAAAAATTTCTTCCTAATATCCAACCTAAATCTCCCCTCTTTCAGTTTAAAACCATTCCCCCTCACCCTATCGCTCCACCCTCTGATCCAGAGTCCCTCCCCAGCTTTCCTGGAGCCCCTTTGGGGACTAGAAGGGGCTGGAAGGTCTCCCTGGAGCTTTCTTTTCTCCAGGCTGAACCCCCCCAGCTCTCTCAGCCTGTCCTCACAGGAGAGGTGCTCCACACCCTATATATCAGGTGAACATCTGGCTCCTCGCTGCTGATGTTGTTCTGCTAGACTTGTCCTAGTCTCCCGTGCCGAGCTGCTGCCTCCCATCCATGGGATAGCTGCATCTGATCCTTGGGTGAAGCCGTTTCTTGTGGTGATGTGCGGCTCTCCATTTCGTGGGAGTTATGTTTATCCGGGGTTGGAGTCAAATCCATATATAAAGATCTGTGAAGCCCTTTGGGATGAGAAAGGCTTAAAATATTAACACTAATTAATGGCTCCTTCTCTGGCTGGGTGTAAACAGTGAGTCATGTGCCACTTATGGTTTTGCATGTTTAGTCCTATTTCGGTGCACTTGCAGAATGCCAGCTTGCAGATTTGTTTTATTGAGTAAACATGGATCCCAGCAGAGCCCCGAGGCTTCATCAAATGAAAAACAGAGGGAGGAGGGAAAGAAAAGACGCTACGTGTTGCCCAAGGTCATGGCAGCGAGTCACTGGGAAAGCTGGGGTTAGGTTTTGGGTGTTTCTGGCTCCCTGTTCATTGTGCTGCCAGGCATGCTCGTTTGCCTGGGATTTTAATTAACTGTTGTGGCAAATCTATAGTTAACTGAAGAGAATCACGAGTTGTAACAGTAGTTATGTCATGCTGACGACCATCAGACGTTATGTAAAAATTGAAGAGTGCCCATTTATTAAGTGTAGTTATTAGGGGCCCCAGACCCAAGCCCCAAGCTTAATCTTGGTTTACAAGGAGTGCCTTAACATCCTCGGCAGGAACTTGCCAGTGGGAGGGTGTGAGGGCACAGGCAGGGTGTTCTGATACGGCTCTGGTTACAGCCACCACGATAAAGGCTTGCCCTGCGTCCCCAGACTCCGCTGGTGGACAGCAGAAGGACGTACTTCCCACTCGGTCACTTGATGCCCGGGGAGTTTGATTGGTTTTATACTGATTTCGCTTCAAAACCACCTCTACGGTTTTAATAAATACTTGGGATTTTTTCACAATGGAACGTTTAGTTCTGAATGTGGCAAAATTATTTGTAAGCTTTTCTGGAGAGAAACCCCCAAATTTAAAGCCACTACAATGCATATATTGATCATAACCACTCCTTCATGGCATTTGCTTGTGGAGGCACTAATGAGAGTATTTACATGCCGTGCTGTTAGCGCGCTCTGCGCCACACTGCGAAATCGTAAGGAATAGCATTTCAGGTAACGAGCAAACCCCACTGAATTTCTTTTACCACGTAGACTCCCACACCTTGGAGCCCTTTTTCAACTGTGCTCAGTCTCGGTTTTTTAAGTGTGGTAGATACGCGTGTGGGTGGTCCTCCCGTCCCCTCTCCATGGCACGGGGCTAAGTAACAGGTGAAAATTAACTCTCTTGGTTAACAGAACAGGGCAAATCAAATGCTTTAGTTACATTTGTAGTTATCTTGAGATATTTTTACATAAGGCTACAGCTCTCCTAGGAACATACTGCATAGAGAACACGTTTTCCAAAGCCATGTTTCATAATCTGTGCAGAGCAAGGCGATTTTTGCAGTGTATTTTTTTTTTCCTAGCAAAGGAAAGGTTAGCCAGACTCTTTCCAGAGGGCGTGTTGAATCACTCGGGTGACCCACAGCCAATCCGTACGGCGTTTGACTTTGAACTGAGGCCTAGCTAGTATAGGCACAGGCTTGAAAACTCAGCACAATCAAAAGTAATTGTATTAGTCAGAGACTGTTCATGTTTTTTTCTTTCTGCTGCCAAATGCGATTTTGGCTTCGTGACTGTTTTTATAACTCGGGAGCATTGTATAAATCTTTAACTTTGTACACGACCAATCTTTTTTTTTTTTTCAATTACTGAAGAGAAAAAGATTTCTATTTCCTTTTGCTTGTCTATGTTTCATTTGCTGATAAATGTCCTCTTTCTCTATACAGTATCCATTTTCAGTGCACTGGGATACAAACAAAGGCCACTTTTTGTGTTGTTTTTGGGTTTGGTTGTTGGTTGTTGTTTTTTTTTTTTTTAAATAAGGAAAAACAGTGCCAAAAAGAGATGCTCTTCTTGACCAACGACATCTTGAAAACACGTGCTACGTAAGCTTAATAGCATCTGGCGAGAGAAGGAAGGGCCAGGGTGCTCCCTCTCTCCAAACAAGACCCATATGGGGCCGTTCGTGTTGCATACGCCGCGTGCTTCCCAGCACAGCTAATCGGAGCTGCCGCTTCCCCGCTGTCCTGGAGAGGTCCCTTGGAGTCGGGGCTGTGGTCTGATATTATGAATGATATTATGAACTGCTCAGCGGCGTTGCCTTGGGATGTGGCTGCTTGTCTGCCGCCCTGCAGACACCACGGGGAAACTGGGCATCGCCCTTGAATCCTCCTCGGGATTCAAGCCCAGCCTTGGTTGGGTTTATCCATGGCCGTGGCACTGATAGGGACCGCAGATAATTATTATTTAATAGGGAGGGCATTGCTGGTTGTGAAAACTTTCCTCTGAAAGATAATTAGAAAGGGAAGAAAGGGAAATGTTTTTCTCTTTACTGTGTTGCCTATTCTGTTGCTCTTCCAACCGATTCTGTTTAACAAGCAGTTGGTTAATTATTTTCTTGCTGTCTGGAGACTGAAAGATAAGTCTCCGTAGAGCATCTCATCCTGTCTGGGATTTTGGCAATGAGTTTTATTGAAACAATCTGTTCATCTGAGTAAAATTTTGCTGGTGGAATTGTAGCAAAGTTGGATAAAGGATACGCAGGACCAGGCTTGTTAAATATTAAAACCATAACTTCTGTATTTGCAGCAGCATACAGTGATGACTGATGCCTTTATTTTTTACTTTCTACTTTACAGACATTGTGTATGTCCTAGGATATTTGAAATAAAACTGTAAGTGAAAAATAGAAAGTGACGGGCATTTGGGTTAGTTTATGTTGGTGGATTTTTGTCCCTAAGGGTGACTTATCGATACAGGCTTTCAAACTGCTGGTGACAAAAGACCCCTAAAGAACTAACTCTTGATTTCCAATTTAAACGTGTAATATTTTCCCTTTTTGCCAAAATTTAGTAACAATTCAGCTTCTATTAACTTCTGAAACAAGATTATCACTAACGTGGGCATCTGTACAAATAATCAGGGCATACTAAATATCGCCTTGTTTCTTTGCTACCTGAGCACACGGTATATATATAGCTTTATGATCCCATCAAGTATAGGCATATAAATCCGTGTGCTTTGGAACAGATATGGGATGAAAAGGGCATTTTTACGAGTTTTCCAGAAGGAATGAATTATAAGAAGGGGTATTAAGCCCATTTGTACCTCCATTTTAGGTACACAGCTCAAGAATACCTGGAAGGTACCCTGGGTTGTAATAAAGTGACGGCGTTAGCCACTCCTTGGAAATTGGTTTAAGTCAGTCTCTAGGTGGGGCTTCTACTGCATCTGGCATCACTGGCCTGTTTTGAAAGGTTATACTAACGCCTTTTTCCTTTTGGGGCCAGGTTTGTTGAGCAAAGAAAAGAATTTTGAAGTGGAGCGAGCCTGGAGGAGAGCTACTTTAAAGTTAGGTTTGCCAAGAAAAAGATACATCCCTTCAGGACTCCTTCTGTTTTGATTTCGGGTTTAGTAACCTCCTGATCCTCTGAATCCTTAAGTCAAAACACGAATTTATACCTGTCCAGGTCCACTGATGCTAATAGAAATAGTCTAGTGACATGATTAAATATGTGACGTGACTAAATACCTCCTCAGGTGTTTAACTTCAAGGATTCAAGGGTCGTTTGGACAAGTGATTAAGCATAAAAAGATTAAAAAATGTGTTACATCACTGAAAGGGCAAAGACTGATTTTTTTAAAACCGCAAAGAAAAGGAGAAATGATGCTCAATGAGCATTTTACAGGCAGGTGATGAATAAAGGCAAAATATTTATTTAAAACAGGATCTGTTTCAGAACACCCTTCTTAATTACTTGATGAGTGGTGAGTAGGAGGCCTTAAGAACTTCCTAGATGTTTTCTGACTGCGGTGGGGGGGTTATTGGTCCAGCCTGAATCGTCTGTTGTCCAGCCAGTTCAGCTCCCGTGCAGATACAACATGTCTTGGAGAAACCATGCTCGGTTCCCTTGGTCCCGCACGTTGACAGGGGTGTGTGGATCCAACCCTCCCTCCCCCTTTTTTTGTTTTTAATTGCTGTAAATTGCAGTGATCTCTATTGATGCTGGATTTTAAGAATGTTTTGTGCCTTAGTGGGAATGTCTTCGATAACATGATAGTTAATATGTTTAGAGATAAGATCTTGAAAGGAAAATATAATGGTATCCCCTTCTGTCAATAACAGAAAAATCCCATAAGGTCTTTAAATCCTAACATCTTCAGAAGAAGACATCAGTGTACGTAGGAGGCAATACAATTATTTAGAAGAGATAGAACACTGAAAAAAAAGTAGGATGAAACATTAGCTGGTGTCTTATGAGAATATCAAATGCTTTTAACTGTACATATGCATGTTTGATACACTTTGGCTGTTGCTTTCATGACTCTCTTGGTGTTCACTCTTCAACAATACATTATTTTTACTTCAGCAGCTGTTGGCTAATTATTTCAAGAAGCGGTTGGAAACAGCTCATTCCGAGTATCGTCAGATGTTTGCTTTGTACAACTGGGCATAAATATTCCTTTGGTCTTTTAATTGTTTTTGATTTAATGTGTACCTGTTGTGGGAAAAGTACTCCTACAGTCTAAAGAGCCCACTCTTGGAGCAGAAGCTCATTGAGATGCACAGACCCACATGAAGTACTCAAAGAGACCAGAGCGAGCAAAATCCCCAAGGGATGAAAGCCTCGGCTCTATTTATGTGTTCACATTTCTGTAGAATTTGTTCGACCGGTGTAGTAGTGTCTTAGCAACATTTGAATTTGTATTTATTTATTTTTATTTGTAGGGTAAATTGCCAGTTCTTCTGCTTGGTCAGTCTGCAGACTTGAGGCCAGGAGAATTTGTGGTGGCGATTGGAAGTCCGTTTTCCCTTCAAAACACAGTGACTACAGGGATCGTTAGTACCACTCAGCGTGGAGGGAAGGAGCTGGGGCTCCGCAACTCTGATATGGACTATATTCAGACCGATGCCATCATCAATGTACGTCCTGCCCTGAGCCTCGTCCCCTTCAGCTCTTAGGTTTCTTAAATAGCGGCTTTGAAAATTTCACCAGTGATACGGTTCTTAGGACCAGTGAACACAGTTGGATTTTCTTTTATCCATGTAAATATGGACATCTGCGGTGCAGCAGCACTTGATTGTTATTTAAAAATCCCCCAAGGAAGCACACCAAGTACAATATCCGCCTTAACTTCAGAATTCTTACAAATTTTGAGGGAGGAGGCAATATTCTCTGGTGAATAAGTATCTTGTCGAAATCCATCATGTTTTCTAAAAAGAAGCCAAGCTTAGTTTAAGGATTCAAGTTTGTTTATGCATTAAGGCAAAACAATAGTTTTTGTACTTCTACTGTTGGCCTTGTAAGAAATCTTCACTAACAGCTCCCAGAGCTGTTCTAAAATCTTCTAAGTTGCTAGTGTGGTACTATTAAAACAAAAGAAAAAGCTTGGCCTTGGCCTTCTTAACTTCCCTGGCAAGAGAAGAAGGACTCAGCATTTGCAAAGATGAGCTAAAAGCAATGATGTTAAGTGTAGTTAATGGGTTTGGATGTTAAGACTGTTCTATTGCACATATTTAATAGACAATGGAAAAAATTGCTACAGAAATATTTCAAAAATTTCTTTTATGTTTCGCTTGCCATGAATTAAGAGGTAGATATTAAAACATGTTCTTGCCATATGTTTATTTTCAGTATGGAAACTCCGGAGGACCCCTAGTAAATCTGGTAAGAGTTTCTTTAAGTTTGCTTAGTGTCGAGCTTATTACTTCTTAGTTTAAAAACAAAACAAAAACCCCCACCCAAACCAACAAACAAACAAAACCTCACACCAGAAATGTGAGTCACGGCTTTCGATATCTGGCTGACTCCACAAAATTCACATGGTTCTTACTAATCACTTGTCTGCGTTTATGTTGGCAAATCACCGGATACGCTTGGATTTCAATATTTAAGGTGTTTATGGTTTGCATAGTTTTGAGCAAGTGTAATGCCCAATTTTGTTTGCTCATGCCTTGCAAAAAGAGACGTTTGGACTCACTGTGTACCCTGTAGCTGGCACTTTTTTTTTTTTTTGCGTACTGAAACTCGGCTTAATCGTTAAAAAACATATTCACCCCTTTATTTTGAATCACAGTGAGGGGGTCGAAAACCCCACGTATGTATCAGGACATTCGAGTTTATTTGCGGATATTGTAGAACATAGTCAGAGCTGACTGTGCCCCATCCCTGGAGGGGTTCAAGGCCAGGTTGGACGGGGCTTGGAGCAGCCTGGGCTGGTGGGAGGTGTCCCTGCCCAGGGCAGGGGGGAGGAACTGGATGAACTTTAAGGTCCCTTCCAACCCGAACCATTCTGTGATTCTGTGACCTTGCAGCAGCCGTGGGTAAGCCCAAGAGAGAACAACTGAAGCACGTTGCCCAGCCCAACGGCTGTGTGAGAGCTCTTGGATGGGGGCACACGGGGTCGAAGGGAGGAGAGGCAGTGGTCCTCGATGAGGGACGGCACAAATTGGAAGAAAGAGCTAGTCCAAGTTTCTGCCTTGGAGATTTGGCAAATTTTTTTCACTCGACCTGCAGCAGAATTTCAGCACCAGTAACCTCCATTTTAAAATCCGTAGCTGGATAGTTTTTATCTGGGATAGCTCAGGGAAGGAAGCTGCTGAGACTTCAGAAGTGTTTGAATCATCAGGTGACAGCAGAGATGTTTTAACCTGAAACTTCCTCTTGGAGTCACGTTACCGGGAAAAGCTTTTGATTTTTCGTGAACTGCCATTTTTGCAATATTTTGCAATATTTTCTGAGAACTAGTTGGTGCCATGCTTTACACGGTGAAATAAACAGGCCAAAATTGACTGCAGGATACGCTGCTCGTCTGCTGCAAGCAGGAGAACTGCCCAGTTCTGATCTGCCTTCTGCTAGTGGCAGTATGAATATCCCCATCAGTTCTCTGAATTTGTAGAATAGTTTTTTATCAATAGATGATTCAGAGAAATTAGACTTAAAGAAACCATTTAGAAAACTGAAAACCAGCTATGGAAAGTGTTGTATGAATTTGTCTTTGTGATTGCTTGGAAGAAATAACCCATTTCTCTTAAAGACCTTTCACATCTGCTAATGACAATTTCTTATTTCTCCAGGATGGTGAAGTCATAGGAATTAACACATTAAAAGTTACAGCAGGGATCTCGTTTGCTATCCCGTCAGATAAAATCAAAAAGTTCCTAACTGAATCCCATGACAGACAAGCTAAAGGTACTGTACTTCACCGCTTTGAAAGAGAAATAATAAACCAGAAAGTCAACAGCTGTTGAGGCTCTTTTGGTAAGAGCAATTGATCAAGGCCTGTTTTCCTTTTTGTAGGAAAAGCTATAACCAAAAAGAAATACATTGGCATACGAATGATGTCCCTAACTCCTAGGTAAGTGGAAGCGGTGGTTCCTCGCCTTTCTCAAGTGTGGTCACTGCATGCGTTTGGATCAAGCTCATGATCTGCAGAAACAACCAGGAGGATGAACCGGCAGCGTCTCCTCTGTAGGTGCTGGTGACAACTCGCAGCCAATTTTTGCTGCCCTCTCTCTGCATCTGCCACATGGTTGAACTCTCCTGTTAGACTCTTGCATGAGCTAGTTTTTAAACAACTCCCAGGACTTTTTCTTTTCCTTAATGCTTCGGAAGAGAATAGCTAGCGATCGTTAATTTGTCCCAGGGCTCGTTTAGTGCTGTTACCATCTGTCCCGTGCTGTCATGCAGATCAAGAAGACGACAGGACCGTATGTTTTCAAGGATTACAGCACCTACGTGCATATTTCCATTTCTATAAAATTATTTTCATTAAACAATTCACTTAATGTAAAATGAAGCTTTTGTGTGGACTTGCTTATTCATACTCAAACCAGAAAAGACTCACGAGCGTATGATGCTACGTCCTGTAGAAATAACCAGTGTTCACACGTGCGGGACCAGAGGTATAACAAAGCACTGAATGCTGAAGGGGCTTTTTTTTTTTTAAGGTGTTTGGGATCTGCTAGTTCTAAAACAATGTCCAAGTTTTGAAATGTTTTAACTCTGATCCTCTCTCTCTGTTGAAATGATTGCTTTTACCAGAAATAGACATTATAAAGCTGTATGCAAGAAGTGTAATAATTCTTGAAATACTTTTAAGAGTTAAAATGAATTGTGAAGTGTCAGATCAACATGTGTAAAATACCTCAGCTAGTGACTGTTAAGTGAGTTAACTAAGTAAAAATGCGTGAATTCTTTTTTCCCATCTTGTCAAAATATTTTTGTTGCTGTTTTTTCATTTTCCAGCAAAGCTAAAGAGCTGAAGGATCGCCATAAAGACTTCCCTGATGTTGTCTCTGGGGCCTATGTTATTGAAGTAATTCCAGAAACACCAGCTGAAGCGTAAGTTGAACTACTTTTTTTCTCAAAACCACTGCCACTGATTTAAGGGGGGAATGATGGGGAATGTTCCCTGCTTAACTGGCTATCTTGATTGTGCTAAATTAACAAAATTACAACCATCTGATAGCTATTATGTTGTCTGCTGGAAATCAGTTTGTGGTTTCAGTCCGGTCCCCGATGGGCAATATTGCGAACGTATCAGGGTATTGCAGCGAAGCCCTGTCAGCGTTCCTGGCCGAAAGGGCAAGGATTCAGTGGGCGTGAAAACTCAATTTTCATTTTTCTCAGCGATTGCTTCCAAGACATCTGTTGTACCGATGCCAGTGCTGAATAGAGACGTTCACTTGTGCGTGCTCCCCACGTCCCTGCTCGTCTCCGCTGTAGGAGAGCGAGGGAGAAGCTTTGCTTCCACCTTGTGAAGATGCGTCCGTCTCAGCCCAAGCACCTCAGTGTTGGGCAAACCCACCAGCTCTCCTGGCGTGCCTCCATGGGGGCTGAAATCCTCTCTTGGCAGGAGGAACTCTTCCATGTGAGAGCTTTGTCAGGAGTCACATTGCTGGGAAGAGCTTTTGGGTTTTGCCAACTAATCTTTTTCTTCATGTTTGCTCCGAACCAACCTGCTGGTTTGTACTAGGCTTCACAAGGTGCCTGGCTGAAGTACGGCATCTGGTCTGTGGTCACCAGCGCTGGTCTGGCTGGCTCTTGCTGGAGACATTTTCCCTTCAGAGTTTGGTTAATAAAAAAGCGCTTATTAATCCAGGGTAGGAAATAGGAAACTTTTGAATTTCTGAAACGACATCATTTAAGAGAAGAGTAAATCTTTGTGCCAAGAAAGAGGTGTGGGTAGCACCGGAGGCATGTAGGCAGAAAGCTGCTTGAATCAGGCATATGTTATCTCTTAAGGAGACTGCAAGGATGGGTGGATAATGTCTTTTTGTTGCTGTTTGGATGCCACTCCAAGATACACAGTGTTCGCTGCCTGGCTTGCTTCCTAAGTTATTGATGCTTTTGGTAGGTAATTCTGGTTGGCAACACGGTTCGTGCGGAACGCTGCTGTATGTCTGTAAGGTGAAATTAAACTGCAGTTAGCATAGGAATAATGTGGCTGCTTCAGCGTGGGACTGAACGTGCTGCCTTGACATGCAGGTCCAATCTAAAGGTGCAGAAAAATCATTATTGGAGTATGGATAATAGTTACCTGAGAGTGGGAGAAGGATGTTAGAGAGGTGGAAGAAATGTGAGGCAATGTAGCCTCGTAACTTGAAGGCAACTTCTAATGGGAACGCTTCATCTGATGGCTGGCCTGGCAATTAACACGCAGCCCATGTTTGCTCTGTCTCCCCCTTGCCTATGGGTTTCCCCGTTCTGCTGATTTCCTCTCCAATGCACGTTATGTAGGCGGGGGATCGGGATCGGAGCAGTTTTGCAGCCACCTGCCCTGGGCATGAGTCGAGAGGAGAGGCTGCGTGAGAGACCAAGATAATCCAAATGGTTTCTCCCATGAAAATGTTTTAAGCCATGCCTTCGGTAGGCAACCAGATTTGTTGCAAACGTTGGCCAAGGCATCCTGCTTGCAGGAGACACTCATGTAAGGCGTTTTCTGCGGGCGGAAGGGGCTGATGACTGCTCTGTGGTTTTGTGAAGAAGGATTCTGCTGAAGGGCTGAATCATGTCTGATCTGGTTACTCGGTTAATATTTCCATAACTTGGAGCCAGATCGTTGTGCAAGACCGGGCAAGACGTTGTGGTCGCTGGTATCCCTCACCACCCCGTTTCTCAGTCCCAGCAGCAGACTCAGCCAGCTCGGGGAGAGACCCACGGCCCCGGGCAGGGGAGGCCTTGCCGTGTCGGCTCCGGTTCTGCCCTGTCTTGCTTTGAGTTGGGAAGGTTTTGTTTTCAGTTTGCGTACGGTGCTGAGGGCAGGAGGAGGGGTCCTGGGGGCTGCGGGCAGGCAGGCAAGGGGAAGGACGTGCACGTTTTTGGTGACTGGACTGGGATGCTGCGTCTGTTATTCTGCTCAGGTTTAAAACACGAAGGTAAGGTGACGTGGCTGCCAAGAAGCTATGCACGGAGAACAGCATGGATCCGGGACTGGAATTCCTCATGTGTTAGCGCACAGTGCCACTCGGATTACTTTGCTATGTATACATGAATAAAAGCTTGGAAAATTTCCCTGCTAAAATGAGAGCCTTGTTGCAATTATTTTAAAAGAAAAATATGCCTCTGTGTCCTCCACCGAGTCAGCATCTAAGATCCTTATTGCAGAATTACTGCAGTATTCGCAATAGTGAATTCCTTTAAAGACAGCGAAATATGGGATTCATCAGACTTGTACTTCCATCCGATCTTCTGAGGTTTCTGCGTTGTGTTGTAATCTTCACCGCTTCATAAATTCTGATCGCTTTTTGCACGCCCGCTGTGTCTCTGTGCAACTGCCGTTGGGTGGGATATAGGAAAAATCCAGCAATCTCTTTTTTTCCTTTTTTTTTAAACAATATTGCGAAGACAATAAAATGTCAATTATAATAATACATTGCTGCTTTGTATTTTCAGTGGTGGCCTGAAGGACAACGATGTGATTATAAGCATCAATGGACAGTCGATAAGCTCAGCCAGTGATGTCAGTGACATCATTAAAAAGGACAGTACGTTGAACATGGTTGTACGCAGGGGCAACGAAGATGTTATGTTAACAGTAGTTCCTGAAGAAATCGATCCCTAACCAGAAACATGAGCTGGATTTCATGTTTTCTTATAACAGCATTGGACTGCTTATATTCTCTCTGTGCTGGTACAGGAAACGTTAGACTTCTGACCAACGTTCTGCTTGTTCAGTGGATTAGTATTGGCCAACAGAGTAACTTCTAATAGGTTTAAGGTACAAAATCAGCGTAATTTCACATACTCCAGATGATAATTTTTTTTTTCCTTCTGTATTATGTATGCAATGTATTCTTTACTGGCTGTTACATTCCCCGCTTAACAAATCGACGTTTGCTTCCCTGTGTTGAATAGATTTACCATTATTTCCGCTAAGATTTAAACAAAACCCACGCACACAGTGTGTGTTTGTGGTATTCAGGTATTTATAGGTTAGCTGTGTTTTAACTGGAAATACCATTGTAAAGGAGTAGTTGGTTTAAAAGAAAACACAATTGGGAAAAAATGTTTGGTTTATAAACACGACGAAATCCCAACCGAAATAACCCTTTGAGGATCCCATGCAGGACTTTAATACTATGATATTTTTCCTAGTGTTATTAAAAGAATTCAACAGTACTACTTCTTGTGAGTGATTCATTTTACTTCCTCTTGTGGAGCGTTTTCCTTTGAGCAGCACGTCTGCCTGGAAGGATGTCCTGATGGTCTCGCTTTTATCGTCGTGAACCAGACCACTTACTTTCCAGTATGTGCTTGTATTTGCGCCCTTGGGCATCGCTTTCCTTAGCATGGCTGGCTCCAGTTTGTCGTATTGGCTATCCCAGATTGCCTGTCTTGCAGATGTTAATACATTTTCCTTATTGTTTTAATTACAACTTCACTGATGCCTGAAATCTGTTTCCCCACTACAGAAATTCTCATAGTGTGGATCACGGATCCTATACCATTCAGGTTCAGATATTAGGATGTCTGTAATCGTTGTAGATCTGGTCTTAAACTCTTTCCATCAGGCTACTTTAGTCACAATCTGAGTGCTGGTGTGGGTAGGGTGGGACCTGGGTTTGACTAGGAGATGGGGCATTCCTCTAACATAGAGACTAATCTTTATACACAGATTTATGGATGCCCTGGAAGCTTGGGTAGTGAATGGCATTGTCTTACTGTGAAGGAGAACAATCAACTAAATTTAATTACAGTGTAATTACTCGTAGGGTAAACAATAGGCTAAGCAGCTTGTCCTTTCCTTTGTTGAAATATGTGTCTCGGAGAATAAATCCAAGGGCTATAGACAGATTTTGGTGACAGTCATTCCTAATGATAAATTCCTTATCGCTCTCTGAAAATCCCTGAAAGGAGGGTGTAGCGAGGTGGGGGTCAATCAATTTTCCCAAGTAACAGGCGATGGGACAAGAGGAAACGGCCTCAAGTTGCACCAGGGGAGGTTTAGGATGGATGGTAGGAAACATTTCTACACTGAAAGGGTTATTAAGCACTGGAACAGGCTGCCCAGGGAAGTGGTGGAGGCACCATCCCTGGAGGGATTTAAAAAACGGGTAGACGTGGTGCCGAGGGACATGGTTTAGTGACGGCTTTTGTCAGCATGAGGTTGATGGTTGGACTAGATGATCTGAAAGGTCCCTTCCAACCTGGGCAATTCTATGATTCTAAACATGCTCTTCTTTTGGAAACTGCTTCTTAGGCAAACTCTTCAACTGGGTAGCTGGCAGTTTATGATTTTTAAAGAAAGGGCTCTATTCCATGCTCTAGACCCAGATCCCTGACAGTGCTCCTTCTCCACCAGCTGTATTTCAACTCTCTTTCAGACAGCTTATCCCCATTTGGGGAGCTTCCCTATCCCCAATCGCCAGTGCCTGCCCTTACCTGGGTCCCTCTAAAATTACACAATCATACAGTGTGTTGGCACTTGACATGACCGAACACCTCATTGCTGATTTACTTGTTCCGTCGCTGTGGTAAATCACACGCGCCTGAAAATCTGCCAAGATATTACGGTGCCAAGCGCTGAAGGTCTGCAACGCTTTCTAGCATGAAAGATGCAACGTAGAATGATCTTGCGGAGTTGCTTTGTAGTACATCTGTGCTGCAAGTTCATCTTACCGGTGTTGATTAAGCTTCCTGTTGAAGCGATGTTATGTTTTGCAGACCAGCCGTGCCCTGTGTAGTGCACGGCATGGTGACGTACAGCTCTCAGCAAAAATGAATTAAAAAAAATCACCTACCTTCTCTGCCGCTGCACCTAACCCAACTAGCAAAAAAATTAAGCTGAAGCGCCAAAGCCAGGAAATCCTGATTGAAACAGAAGTTATTTTTCATCTGCCTTTTTACTTCAAAACAAGTGGTTGCATAATTTACCGAGCTGGTTGATCCTCTTTGTTCCTGCTGTTTGTTGTTGTGGTCTCTTAACACGCAAACCCATTCATTTTTTTCGCGTGGTTTCTCCCTAACGACTTTGGGTTTACCGGGGATGGGGCTGCAGTGACAGCTAGCACAGCACATCTTTGGGCCTGGGCTTTACAGAGGTGCTGCTGTGGGGCAGAAATGCCTCAGGACAATGGCTGGGGTTTTGCGTGTCCATTAGGAAAGAGGCAAATTAATTTGACTTCTGTAGTTGGTTTTCCTGCGCCGCTGGGACTAGTGAATTATTCGACCAGATTTCCAGGCTGTGTAGTCAAGGCCCGTAGCTCCATCTAGTGGGATGCGAGGTGGGCTCTTACTGCAGCCGGTCATTTCCCGTCATATACTTGGAGGTGGTTTTCTGATTAATCCCTCTTTTTTTTTTTTTTTTATTTAGAATTAATTTTTTTTTTTGCATCAGATATCCATAACCACATGCGCATCCTGAAAAATGTTTAGCATTTACTTTTCTAGTGTCCAGCCATGTTTGCAGCTTCTCAGGTGGTTTCTTACAATCAAAATTGTCTCTAGGTGTTTTTTAAGTATTTAAAATAAGATTACTGATAAGCAAAGAGACAGAAGCAAAGTTTGTCTTTAATACAGTTAATTAGTATGTACTTTTGATGTATTATTGGGTTATAGATTTGGAATGGTTTTTATTCTTTGTTACTTCAATGCACAGTTCTTTCCAAAGTGCAGCTGAAAATACTTCGTACAGAATAGCTTTGGCACAGATTGTCTAAATATCAGTTTCCTGGAAATTTTAGCAAGTGTTGGATGCTATATCAGGAAAATTGGACATTCTGGCTTGATTTTCAGTATTTTGGAATGTCTGAAATGGAAACTGGAGTTGCTGCGTATGTGATGCCGGGTCGATGGCTGCGTGTGGCTACAGTCAGAGGTAGTTTTGAACAGCTCGTTCACTTATTCCATGAGGAAAATGTCTCAAACTGTAAAAGAGATGATCATGACTAACAGTTGTCTGGTTTCTGCGGCTTGTATGCCAAGCAGGAAGGTCCTGTGGTTTCAATACCAGAGGACTTTTTTTTTTTTTTTTTTCCTTTTTTCTCCCCCTCCTCCCCATAACTATTTTGTGTTTATGCAAAGGAAGCTGAGGATGTTTAGAGACATCTAGTAGGGCATTAGATTATATACGTGTTCTTGTTGTATATCAGAAAAATACTCTAGAGGTGCTTAAAACTGCAGTGGCAAATACTCAGGGGAAATAGCGGTGGTGAAGAAGTCCATAGTCACCAGCGCAGAGCGGTGAACGGTGAGTGCCACTGAGTATTAATTTGCATGTAGGTCACTGCAGGAGTCCTTTTCATCCTTAGGGTGACAATAAAGTTCATTGGAGGTTCCAGGGATCTCCTTGATTGAATTATATTTGAGATTATCCCTGCTGTTCCTAAATTCCCATATTATTTCCCGCTGTTTCCTCTTCCACCCAGAAAATAAGGATGGTATGTGGCATCCTTTACTGCGTTTCCCCCCCATCTCTTTGCTCTAACTCCCTCCCCATTAGCGCTGCTGATGACTGTCAGCAAAAGGAAACCGGAATTACACCCTGGGCTGACATTAAGTCAGATTTTGAAGTTAAATATCAGCGAGATGTCGTGAGGCTTTCAACACGCAGAGAGGCAGAAACATCCCAAAGAGACCTGGAGGAGCCAGGCAGAGAAGTGATGGTGAAAGGTCTCCCTCATCCTGCTGTACCCTCAACATTAGGATGCAAATCTCCCATCCGGGCCCCAAAATTCAACCAGCATCAGATAAAGTTATCTGGAGGTGAAGGGATTGCTAGCGTTACTCCTAATGTGAAGGGCATCGTCGTTCTCGACTGTATAGGAATGCGCAGCAGAAAGCTTTGCTGATTTTACGCTTTTAGTGTGTGTAAGCTTTGTGTCTGCACATCCTACGCCGTGTGTCCAGCTGTGCCGTACAGGTGTCTGAGACACACACCATCGATTTTGTTCCCTTCAAGCCCCAAGCTCCATTCTCTTGTGCAAAGATGCTGGGAAGTCGGGGCTGGACCCGCTGGAATTAATCCAGTTTGGCCTCTTTGCACTGTTAGTCTGTGAATATGCAATAACTCGATCCGTTAAGGGATATTTACTGCACAAAAGTTACTGCTAAAACCAGCGCATATGTAATTCGACTAATTGGACAGAGCAAGTGAGGAAGGCAGCTACCAGAGCAGCCCATCGATTTAATCTGTGTGCATTTTCTGGAAAGTTTTCCTCCGGTTTTCGTGGTTTTGTTTAGTAGTCATGGTACTGCAGTATCCGTCCCCATAAACTCCCTGAGAAAGTGGATAATAATTAGGAATTGATTAGAGAGAAAATGAGTCAGAGCTAAAGCATGGGAGTCGAATTTACTGAATTTGGTAAAGAATTCTCTTTAGTAGCTTGGAAATACTGCATAACATACTGGAGAGGAAAACTAAATACTTGTTCTATTCATCCCTTTTCTGTTCAGTGTTTATGCAGAGCGCACAGTGATTTTTCAGAAAGTTTGCAATGCGAATATGCGAGGGAAAAGGGCTGTGTCGCAGCCGGGCTCTGCTGCTGGAACCTGCTCCGTCGGCTTCCTGCGGCTGTCGCTTTAGGCAGTTGCAATTAACGGATCTCTCTGAACCCTCTAAAAACCTGCTGCTTACCCGAACTCCCGTCTTACCGTGGGTGTGGGTGCAAAGCTCTGGATGCATCAAGCAGGGGCTGCGTCTGCCTCCGTCTGTGGGGTGAGAGCACCACGCAATGGCAGCTGCTGGGTGTCTCTGTTGTTGCGGGACTCACTGCGCGGACGCGGCCCAAATGGTCTTGCTCTTCCATGCAGCAACTCCCTATGAATGTCTCTGATGAGAGATTTTTTTTTATCCCCCCCCCGCCCCCCCAGCAGATTGAGGTGAAAAGTGGTTATGGAAAACCATGTCGGTTCAATTTTTTTATTTATTTATCTATTTTTAGTACTGAAAGGATTTTCTATTCAAAGACTCATATAAAAATACATAAAATTACCTTCCCTGAAAAATTAAAGCAGTTGGCCCTAAAAACAGACCAGTCTTTGTTCTCTTTCTCCATTCCATTCCTTTCATAATTTTAATTAACATTTTAATTCACTATTTTTTTCTTAGGTTTATGCTTTTAACTGCTGTTAAAACAAACAGGCTTGTCACAGCACTGAACCTGATCCCGCGCTTTGCATTTACATGCTCCCTTGCTTTCATTCGAAGCCCCATAGCAAGCAGAGTTTAAGCTCCATTACTTAGGACTCATTCATCCCGTCTTTTGAACTCCAGAGTAACCTTGCAAACTCAGACCTTTTCCAGCTGATGACTCTCTTGCGGCACTTGCACGAGAAGGGAAGTTGTGCATCGTCCTGCTTGCCCCCGTTGAGTTTTTGGGGCAGATGGCACCCACAGGGTTGCTGCATTCCTTCTGTCTCCTGTTCATGGGCTATGGCTGCTTCCAGTGGAAGCACAGCCTTCCTTCCCCCTCTGGAATGGAGCTAATGGTGCGGATCACCGCTCTGCAGAGGAAAATAGAGGTGTGAGGTGGTGTTGATTGAGAAAGCTGTGATTTAGGCTGTGTCCCTGGAGGAGCTGTGGGGTCTTGCTGTGCCTGCCTGGCTGCCTCCCTTTCCCCAAAGCCCCCAGAAGCTGAGAGGAGCAGCAGAATCATAGAATGGTTTGGGTTGGAAGGGACCTTAAAGATCATCTCGTTCCACCCCCCTGCCCTGGGCAGGGACACCTCCCACCAGACCAGGCTGCTCCAAGCCCCGTCCAGCCTGGCCTTGAACCCCTCCAGGGATGGGGCAGCCACAGCTTCTCTGGGCAGCCTGGGCCAGGGGCTCACCACCCTTGCAGTAAAGGGTGGACCTCCAGGATAAATATTTCTAAGAACCTCTGGTCACGTAAGTCCACGAGGGGGCGAATTGAAGCTAAAAACTCAACCCCGTCCTCTGTGGAAGCTGCAGAGGCTGCATCTGGACTTTGAGCTGTGATTCTCGCGCTCTTTCTGTTGGTGTAGCCATGCTGAATGGGGGTGACGTCTCGCAGGAGGAGGGTGATGCAGGGGGGAAAAGCAGATGTCCATGGAAGCCTGAACTAAGGGCCTGTTCAGAAAGAAGAGCTGCAAGTTGTTCTCGTAACAGAGTTGATTCCAACTTTCCGAGGGACTGGGCAGGGCTGGCAAGGAAAGCGTAGGTTTTGTCTGCATCTTGGGTAAGCTCACGTGTCTGGCAAGAAAGGAGAGTTGACAGTCTGGGTTGGAAACTTAGAAAGTTTTAGGATGCTGTGACTTGTTTAAAATCTTGTACAGCTTTGCTCTTACAGGAAAAAACAAAACCAAAACACTAAACCCCCACAAACCTGCAAGTCAACCAGAAACAGGCAAACGTAACACTAAAGAAGCTCTAGCTGTCGCTCTCTGGTGCAAAACAAATCTGTGATAAAACACGCCTGTAACTAGCTGGAGAATAAGAGTACATTTCCTCACATCGGAATCAGAAAGCGTGGTGTTGCGTGAAACGGGGCCAAGCGGTTTTGGCAGAAGATAAACCCCCTTGCGTTCTAACACTCCTCACCGAGGTGGGAGGCTAGGTGCGGCTAGGTTTAAATTCTGAGTGATGCCCAATTCAACACTATCAGCCCAATCGCATTTAATATGTATTAAACTATTACGATTTGGATACACTAATAGTGGCCTGCACCTTCAGTCTAGTCGTGCTCACGAACTAGCACGGCCTCTCTGTAGTTTTGGTCGCGTTCAGCGAGAAAGCGAAACGACTAGCTACTTAAACAGTGCAGTTTATTTAAACAACAGATATACAGGTTCTTTAGGATTGCCGGTGATAAATACACTGTCTGCAAAGCACGTGCAAATAAAGATATTGCTAAGTATACAAACGCGCGACAAAATTATAAACGATACAGCCTGGCTATAAATGTAGGGTAGAGATTCTCTAGAGAAATTTCTAAGTCCCCGAGAAAGCGCTCGGTGTAATCGAAGTCTTACCCAAAGGCGTCCCTATGGGGGGGAAGAGAGGCTCAGCCCGTCGACTGATCCCAGAAATCAGCGGTGGAATTCTTCGCGATGGTGTCTTCCCTGACATCCCCTCTCTCTTGGGCTATTTTTATATTATTTTTTTATCTTCAAAGTGGAGTTTGAGTGACTTTAGTCATACGTACTTTTATTATGATTAATGTATTCAAGGAGGAGTGTTCGCACCTCGGGGTCGGATAGCCTCCGGGACGGAGGTGTGTTTTGGTACATTGTGGTGAGCAAAGTTCGCACAAAAGGACAGCATTTCATCAACATTTGACGAAATGTTGGCTCGGGTAGCGTGTAGGCCGCTTACCAGTTCCGTAGTACCATCTTGTCCCCATATCTGCTATTCGTCACAAGGGAAGGCCACGGAACAAGCGTGTTCCGTTCCATCCCTCGTGTAGTTTCGCAAACAACCTTGTACAGGGAATCACAGATGTGGCATTCTTCGTGTGCTAGCTGCGGCTGTATTCTACCTCAGAAGCCTCTTGATTTTATGACTTTCCTTAATGTGTGAACAATGCTGTATTTTTGTATTCTTGGCCAATTTAGTAATTATTCCACACGTGGTCGGAGGCGGTATCTTGCTTGGAAAGGAGGGTACCCGCCCAGGCCAGGGGAGGCTGAGCGCCGGAGTGCAGTTTGAATGGCTGAGTGCCGTTGTGGCCGCGCAACGGCAGCGTCGCTCCTCCCGCGCGTGGGACGGGGCTCGAGCAGGTCGGCAGCAGGGTTAGCCCTCGCCCACGGCTGGGAAGGGTATGTCTCCTTGGAACTGGGGGCTGGGATCTTGAAGGAAACCTTCCTACTGAAGAGGGGTTGGCAAAAGACCGCTGCATTGCAGCAGCACAGTTAGCAGGAGACGAAAATTTTATTGATGTAACAGAAGAGGATTTGCAACCGTGCAAATATTACAATTACATACACAGACTTATGTAAAGGATAATAATATACCGAGGCTATGACACGCATCTTACTTCATTCTTACAATCTGTTAGGTTTGCTTTTACTTATCCTCAGATTAGCGGGTTTTTTTGGTTTGTTTAACGAAAAAGCACTTCCCAAGAGAAGGCAGGAGTGCTGTGCAGAAGGACGAGCTCTGTTGGGGTCGGTATCAGCCTCTGCAATGACTTCCTCCAAGCACTGGAGGGACGTGGCAAACCTTGCCACCACAAGCAAGGGCTTCGTCTGCTCAACTTGCCTGAAGAACAGAGCGGTATTTTATTTCTTAATTAAAAGCTAGTCTGCCAAAGCTCTCTGCTCACCACTGTTTCTGTCCTGGAGAAAAAACAAACAGTAAGAGCAAATCCCAACTCACGGACGTTCATAGTGTCATTCGGTTTGTTACTAGAAATGCTAGAGACCACAGCTCCACTCCTGGCGCAACTCAAGGTAGGAAATGGGAGCAGCTTTAAATAACCTTCACGTTCACTCTCATTTGGAGCCTCGTGTCGCCAGCTCAGTCCTCAGCGTACGGGAGAACAACTCCAGGGACATTCCTGCAACCACACGTGGTACCTTCGTGGCACACGTGGTTTGAGAGGTGGTGTATCCCCTGAGCACAGCCCAGTTGTTCGCACTTGAATCAGTCCTGTCTGAGGGTGCCATGAATCTGCCGACTCCCACCAGCTGTACAGTTAGGGTTTTTCCCTTTTCTTTCAGGTTGTTACTGAAAAGCTTTACTGCCTACCCTGTCTGCGACAAGCATGAGCATCGCATGTTGCCTGCTTCCTCTTTTCAGCGTATTTGAAGATTGATATCACATCCCTCCTTTGGGCTTTTTTCCTTTGAAGACAGAGGACAATTGTCCTCAGCAATTATTTTAAGCTCTTTTTACCTCAGGTCACATTTCCTGTACCTGTCTGCATTACTGGTATCTTTTCAGTTGATTCAAACCCTTCTTGAAGCGCCCAGCCTGGCCAACGGGCATCACTTGCGGCCATATGGGTAAAGCAAAGCCACACGCAGTGGTCCAGCTGCACCTTCTGGCAACTCAGTGGAGACTGACCATTCATTTGCCTGTGGCTAGCAGCGGGGTGACGTTATACAGGATAATATTTATTCTTTAATTCTGGCTTCAGCCTGTGAGGGTTTGAAATTGCAGCCTGGTTTTGGCGCCTGGTTCCCCTCTGCAGGAGCTGCTGCGCTGGCTCCCAGCGCTCCTGTAGCCCCTGTAGCTGTGGCACCGTGTCCGCCCATCGCTAGCACCATCCAACCAGGCCTATCTTGTTTATATTAAATATTTAGTGGTATCGTTTTGATGCAATGTGGATATGTGGTAATAAGTTGGTGAATGCTTAGTAAAATTTACTTATTCCTTTCAGTAAATTATTAATCCATTTTCAAGGCGAGATATTGCACACTTATTGCGTGATTTCATGAGAACAGGGAGGCCTTTGTGTCTCATTTCTCATTGTTCACACGGTCTCAGCAGTAAACTGTTATCAAAGAATCTTAAGTTTACTGCTCAGTTCTACATAGCTTCCAGATTAAATTACCTACAGTATACTAAGATAGATATAGAGATATATATGTAAAAATACACTACCCATATTACTGCAAATAACACATTTTCTGGTGGGATAGTTTTCTTTCTTGGTAGTCTACATGCTCTTAGGTATTTTCTGCAGGCTGTCTGTGCCGATTGAACTGGTCTCTTGTAGCTCAGACTCACTTTTTCTTCAGCTGTTCCCCTCACAAATTAGGGCATCGCACACATCAGGAAATCTTTCTATATAAAGGGCTTTTCCCTGCGGCTGCAGCCGTACCACGCGGTTGTTGGCCATCGGATCAACTGAAGACTGAACAAGGCAGCACGTACTGCCTCATCGTTATCACAGAAGTGCTAGACTTGCTTAAACAGGAATCAAGTGGTAGAAGCTTTATTGCTAAAATGGAAATCTTAATTTATCTGTCTTGATCAAGATGTCATGGTGTCCAGATGTTATCATAGGGGAATCTGTACGTAACTTTCATATAACCATCAAATAGCTATAACATGCTTTCAACCACTTATTTTATGTAATTGTAAATCCTCTTATTTAGAATCAACTATTAATTATTATGTTCAAATATGATAATTGCCTGTGCAAAACCCCCTTTGGTCGAAATCACATCCACACGTTATGTTACGCTAATTATGCTGCTACTACTAAAACTCGAAACTTACACTCATTAGAGGAAAACAATTCCAGCAACCTACCAAACATTCATACCTCACAAAACGATTAACCTTTTGAGCGAGAATTGAGTCTTTTGGAAGAGGTTAGCTTCTCGATATCGGGATGCCTACATTAACATTTGGTTTATGGCAATTCATTTTCTTAAATTTGTGTTCTTTGCCTACATTTCTCCCAAGCAATGAGAACTCAGGAGGGTTAATGCAGTCTTTCTAAGATGAATTGGTGTCCAAGTCAAGCGTATATAGGTTCTTCTGTGGAATTGGCCATTGCTCAGAAAGGCAACAAGGTACACAGTCTGGGGTGGGCTTTGCAGGACTCGGACAGCCTTGTATTTGCAAAAATGCATCAGATTATAGTTTTTTTTTTCCTTTTTATGTTGTTCGAGCCATTCTGTGGTAGATCTTGACTGGGAACTTGGCGAAGGCGCCCTGTTGTTGCAGGTGTCATTGAAAGTGAAGAAGAACAGCATGATGCTGGGCATGTGGCTGGTGCCACGAGCCAGGTGGCACCACCTTGGAGTTGCCCTGGGACTCAAAGTCCTATTTGAAGGGTCAGGCAGGGCTGGGTGGTGGTAAGAAACAAGGTTTTCTGGGAGGATTTTGCCTCTGAGTTTTGCCTGGCACCTCGTTATTGTGATATGCTGCCTGTATGTTTTTCTAAAATGGTGTTTGCAATTCTCATAGCTGCTGCCCTGCAGGGAATTGGGTTGGGATCTGCTTTAGGGGTTTTTCTGTTTCTGAATCAGACCCTTGCCAACCCTCAGCCACAGCAGGGAAATTGCGCTTCCAGGGAAGTCTGCTTCAGCAAAGAAATATAATAAATTTATTTAAAACAAAGGCCACAGAAAATTATTCCCAGACACTGTGCAATCACTTTGAAGAACAAGGCGATGGCAAGTGGCACAGAAAACCAAGGCAGGGAAAAATGCTTTAATCTAATCACAAACCTCCTTTAGAAGGGGCAGTGCAGGGGTCAGGAGAGCTGGGGCTGTCTCCACCAAGAGCATTGGTGCCAGGCTGGAGCCATGGCCAGGGGCTGGTCTTCGGAGCAGGGACCTGTATTTGGGTGCAGCTGGTCATTCATGGCTTTGGTAAGTGCTTCGGCTTCTCTGCGTGGGAAACTCCCAGGTGCAGCCTTAAATGTCTGAATTTCTGGCATTTGGTGTTGGAAATCATTTGTGCCTCCAAATATTGCTCTGAGTACTCAAGAGGCTGGAGGACACGTGGTAAGTATTGTGCGGTATTTTGGAAAACACATTACAATAATGAAGGACACGACTGCGGAATTCAGTCATGTCTTTGTGCTGGTCAGACAGTTGTTCCCCTGATGATGCATATTTTTGTGGTTTCCTTTTTTTTTTTTTTTCTTTTAAATGTCTTTCTGGGCACAGTCTCTCTCCTTTTTAACAGAAATGCCCTTGGCTTTGACTTTTTGCTCTGGCTGTGGGCTTATTTATTTTGTCATGATGGCAGAAGCATTTGATGCAATTACAAGTCATATTGGGGAAAAAAGGTATAACTGCTAAGTTTAGAACCAGCAGTGACCAGCCCAGCTGAATTCAGGAAACTGCTGCCCTAAATTCAAAACTAGGTGGGATGGATTGTTTAGGAAGTTGGCCAAACTGTATTGGCCAAAAAAAAGTATGCGTTAATAATACATAGCATTGTTAGTTTCTCTCCCACTGCATAAGTGATGTCGGAACATTGTCAATATTTGTGTAAAATCAATGTTAAACTTTATTTAATGACAAAACAAAATGTTTTGTCATTTTTGGCGGTGAAGCAATTCATGACAAGTTGTGAACTTTAGCACCAACTCAAGTTTTCGAGTTCCTGGTAGCAAGAAAACGTAAATTTTCAAGCTGTGATATCGGTCAAATGCTTCTGGTTATCCTTACATTTATGGTAATGTTTTTACTTTTCAGTGAGATCTTATGGGATCGTGGTTTAATGGATCCTTCTACTAATTATTTTCCTTTCTGTGTTCAGCAAACAATAAGACTGTTTCAGACCCATCCTCCTTCTGCAAGCCACTGCTCGCCTTTTTCAACTTCTGCTGTTTTGTCAGGTATTGGACCAAGTTTGTGGAACAAGCTTAAGGCAAGATTCAAGGGAGATCTTGGGTGGATGGAAGCTGAACTGCCCTTCCCCATCTCTTGCTGGCATCTGTTGCCACCAACCTTGGAGGCACTTAAATTTGATTACTGGGACTCAGACATTTAGTACTCGCTGAAAAGGTCTAAAGATGGGAGATCTAAAGATCTCTAAAAGATGGGAGAGTAGATGCTATTTTCTTTACAAGCATCAGTGCTTCCCACCTTAAAATGGCTCAAGAGTTAGTCTGTTCAGCAAGGAAATGCCCAAGGTGAGAAGGGGTCAAATCCACCTATGGCATCCCAGAAAACCAATCTAAACACTTGACTATCGGTTGGACAGGGTAGGAGAGGTCTCCGTGCTTCTACCTGCATGGTGCCAGACACAAAGAGTTTCAGGGTAAAGAGCAGCTTTTTAGCAGTGGCTAAAGGCTGCTTAAAAGCATGCAAGCCTCAGTCCTAGTCCCTGCTATTGTTCTCGTTATTGTCTCTGTTCCAATAACTGTTTATGTAAACCTTAGGTATTCAGACTTCATAGTCACAAGGAAATTCTCTGCAATCATATTTTTCATTTATTTTTCCTTTGCCATTGAGCCTCTATCGGTCTCTAGCCACTGCAGGTCTGAATGTATTGATTTAAGGAGTCATAAACGTATATTCTTATAAGGAGTATGTCGTTCCCTGGCATGTGGTATAATATATTGAGGTGTTTGTTACCAGAAAGTAAACAGAGATTAAACAGTTCCTGCTCTGCAAGATGCCCCCTCATTGAAAGGTAAAAGTGATTGATTTCTGTTATCTCACACAGACCTTTGGCAAACAGATCTTGCTGCATTCAGATGTGGTAAGAGCTTGGGTACCTCATTGGGGTATGAACAAGAGGTTGGTGTTCATTAGCTGGGGTGAGTTGGAGTCAGTGGAGGTCTGGGAAAAGGAGAGGAGCTGGAAGCAGGTGAGGGGCAACCAACAGGAACACAAAATGGAGAGTAGGCACCAGTTTTGTGTCTTTCCTGACCATCTGCCTAGTACCTTTCCCACATAATCCCAAGTCCCCTCTCTTCCTCAACAGTTCAACATCTCTTCCAGGCATGGGCAAGCAGTTCATTAGCAGAGCTGGAGAATAATGCATTTTTCAGTTGCAATCTTACATTGCCTCAAAGGAACAGTCTTGTTTTGCTCTCAGGTTCTTCAAGCTTGAAAAAATAGATTGGGTCAATTTCCAACAACTTTATTTGAAATATTTTGTTATGACAGGTACAGAACAGAAATTTTTTACACTTTAGCATTTTGCTCAAATGAAATTTTTTGCTGAGTTCGACCTGAATTTGTGATGAGCTTTTTTTTCTCTCCATTTTTCAAAAGTATTCACTCCCGCCAGGGGAACGGTTACTGTTCAGGAATGTGTCATAGATCCTGAGTATCATAATATCAATTCAATTATTTCCTTATGCTGCTCTTGACTCTCACAAAGAGCTCTCCTCCTCTGCTCACCTGGATACTCTCACCTGTAACACACCAGGCACAGGTCTTGGCCAAACGCTCGCTGCTCTCCTGCGTGGTGCCCTCCTTGGAGCTACTAGTGCGGATCTAAATGTCATTCCTCTTGGGGAAGGACGAGCCAGCAATGGAGCAGAGAGGAAAGGGCTGGGAAAGGAACAGCGAGACAAGAGAAAGAAGAGGAGACCCCACATAGCCATGTTGTGGGGACCACGTTGTCTATTAAGTTGTCCACAGCTGTGACCTCTCTGTTGCTGGTACATTGCAATCAAGTAATATCTTTAATCATTTCTGTTCTAGCTGGGCTCTCGGACATCCATAGTGAGCACAGCCAGAGCTGTGTAACATGAAAAACAAGGGATGAGCTGAAGAACGAGCTTGCAGGGGTGCTGCTGGGGGAATCTATGCAGTTTGAGATAAAGGGCTGTATGGCTCAACAAAGCGGCGGGAGAGGACGAGGACCAAGGAGTGCAAGCAAGTCTTCTACAAGGACAGTCAGTTTGACACCTTATTCTATCGTTCACAAATTGTCAGATGCGCCACCTTACTTGTACACGTTTGTTCCTTAATGGCTACTGAGAAATGAGAGTTACTGGAAGCGAGTGCAGCAGAGGGGTGGCAGGAGGCCTCTGTACGAGGAGAGAAGCTGGTATTCCCATGGCCAAGCTGCGTGGCTGTCTCCAGTTGCTGACTGAATTAATTAATCCTCACTGTTGCCAGCAAACTGTATTGGGTTTGGAGTTGTCTCACGTGTTCTCCTTTTCCATTCACATATTAACACCTCTTGTTGAGTTTTCAATGTTTTTAATGTGGGTTTTTTTGCTTTTCTTTCATATCTCTGGGTATGCAACAGCTGCCCCAACGTGTTTACCAAGCCACCTCCCTTACTTCCTCCAGTCCCTCCGAACGACCATTTCTCCTATCTGGCTCTCAAAACCATAATAAGTGAAGACTACCAATGTTTACAGAGTCAATGAACTGTGTGCATAACTAACAAAGTAACGCTTTCTTTCTTCCCCTTCCCGCTATGGAGTTTGTGCTTCCTTTGTTCTTTTGATCTTCTGACTCTCCTCTGCTGTACCAGGTTGAGTCTGGGTCCTGGCTGTTCCGGGCCAGGGCAGTTGTATTGCGTGTTTCATGAGGCACAAGAAACACATTTCTGAGTTCCTGAGAAGTAGTATGTTTACCAATCAGTAATTAATCCAAACCCATCTAAAACTAGCAGCAGGAACAACCAGCGCATCAAATCTTTATCTGCCGGGTGCTTATGCACAGTTTGTCTAGAAAAAAAAACACGCAGAATTCTAAATTACCAAAATAACCAAGACCCTGAGCCACTTGGTCGAACTTGGAAGATAAAACTGCTTTGACTTAGGGGTTGAACCAGATGGCCTCCAGAGGCCCCTTCCAGGCTAAATCTTTCTCTGGCTCCAGAGTTTTATATACCGTTCAAAAGTTGACACATTTAGCAGTGCTGTGCAAATGCAGGTTCTTTGATGGGCACTTGGATCCACTGAAACCCGACCATGACTTGAAACATAGTTTCTCTTCGTAAAAATCCATTGTAGAGTTCCATTGGATCACATTATTCGTCTGTTATCTTAAATGCATTGTAAATCCCAGTGGGAGGACTGCGTCAAGGAATCTGTGAAGTTCTTAAGAGCTTCAAAATAGAGAATGTGGGCATTTTCCCTTATTTTCTATAGTTGCCCCTATCCGCAGACTTAAACACCTCATTTTCTGGGAAGGTTTGTGCAGTTTAGCAATGATCAGATTATGACCACTGCATTTTGACTTGAGTTTGTGACAAAATTTAGAAGATGAATTTGGTGGTTTCAGTTTTGCAGTAAATGCCTTGTAGAGGTAAACATACTGTCAGTGTTGCTACCCCAGTGAAGATGAAGCACGCTGAAGGATGAACAAGGGAGATCAGAAGGACATGAACGTACTCATTTTCTACTGCACGTGTATGTGACATCTATTAGGACAGACATACTCATAAAAATAGTCTAGGAGAATTCAAGGCAGGTCAGCATGCTAGTGACAGACTCTTCTACCTCCAGAAATTTAACTAATGTGTAACTCGTATTCGAGTTACGTTGATGGTAAGTTATGCGCGGTATTTGGCAGTTCCTGAAACTGTAGCTTCACAATTTCAGGGACTGTAGACATCACGGTTGTCTCTGGCTGATGCCCTCCCAGCAGCTGGTGGGTCTGTGTCCCTGAGGGATTCCAGGCCAGTCAGAAGATTCTCCGTAAGCCCCTCGATTGTTTGCCACCGTGCTCTTACCCTTCCACATCTGCAGTCACAAAAAGGAAGGCTCTGCTACACAGACATAAAAAAAAAAGCAACTGTGGCTCAGATACGACTCAAACTGGAGAAAAGGATACGTTACATTTGTGACAGCAACAGAACTTCACAGCTGAAAGAGGGCTGGAATGGAAAAATAGCAGCTGTTGCAACCTCTTTTCATCTCTACCTTCCCCGAGGAAGATGCCAGGTTTTTGTAGAACCAGGAAGCTATAAATGTTGGGTAACAAATCAAACATAAAGTCATGGAAGTTAGGGAAGTAAGAGCAGTGAGGGAACGTGTTTGGTATTGATTTACTGAAGGGACAGATTGGGCTGCTGAGCTACACCCTTTAGCACCTCTGCCTATAAATTCTGGCGCCTTCCCATACCAGGAGCTCCAAGGAGATGGCTGCCACCATGATCTTGTCTTGGATGGTAATGATAAGTCTTCAGATTCAGATGGATGCAGGTAAAGAGTCTCACTTCTGATCACCTGCATGGCTGTATTTCATGTCAGGCTAATGTTGAGATTTAAGGGTAAAAGAGGATTTAGCAGCATAGTTTAGCTCTTTTGAAACCATAAGCAGGTCAAACCTATGAGCTGAGCAAATCAATTGTTATATCCATTAATTCAAAAGCTTTTATTGAAACTGCCTAATGAATTCAAATTGTTGTCCTCACTGTATTTCGTAAAGAGGCTAGTAAAGGAAAATTAACTTAATATACTGTAAAGCCAGTGGTATAATTTTCTGAATCTTTCTATTGGTGTAATGCATTTGAAGACTAATGTGTATTTTTGGGATGAAATGCATGTTTATTTTAGAGAGTGCGAGGTGCTCTCTGAACCATGAGTTTTGTATTTGATTAAGTGTATTGTTATGACTAATACATTAGCGTTTAATAATAGAGTGCGCTAGATAAAACAAGTGCGGCACATGTCCCTGTTCCTATTATTTTTATGATTATTAGAATATAATAGGAATTACTGTAATTTTATATTATTCTAATTTCCCATAGTCTAATTCCTGTTATGAGAGTAATTTGATTTTGTTGCAGAGGCAGTGATCTGCCCAGCCACCCTCGTCCCTTTGGGGACCAATAGAAATACCGTGGGTTTGATGGGAGGGAGGATGCTTCAAACAGGATAAAACAGTCCTCCTGTCTTGAAAAAAAACACTTTCCCCTTTTTCAGGTGAGGCTTCCCTGGCTGAGCAGAGTGCCAGCATGGTGATGTGAGAACCAAGGCATTTCTTTTTAAGCAGCTGCTGTTGAATTGCTTGTGCAGGAGCGGGGAACGGGAAAAGATCAAAAGCATTTGCCACAGCTGCGGTCTTTCCGTCCCTCCCTCTTTCAGATGTAAAGTTCTGACTTGGAATTGGACTAATGAACCAAAAGCAAAAACCCACTTTCCCATCCTGTGCTCCCCCCACACCCGTGTATGCTACAGAAAGAAATAACCATTCAGGGCTGTTTCCAGGCTCAGGTTTTTAATGCTCTTATTATTTACTCCCTCCATAAATATTTGAGATGCACTTAGGGATATTGAAAACTAAGCTCAAATGTTGAGCGGAGAAATACGGAATTACTGTTTAATCTTTTCATTACCGTTCAATTAATTTAGATTTAAAGCCTTGCATGCATGAGGAGCAGTGTGGTAGGACATGCCGGAAAGTTCCCTGCTCACTGAATAAATGACACATCTCCCTTTTAGGATCTTCCTCTAAATCCAGAAATCACTTTAAATACATAAACTGTGTGTTTAAAGGCCAGTGTTGCAGGTCTTGTCATACGTGATATTAGTCAGTGAAGGCATATTCCCACCTCCCAGGCTGTCCATGGAGCAGGATTGTTACGGCCAACAGTAGTCGGACCTAATCCACTCCCTTGTAAGTCAGCAGCCATCCCTTTGTCAGTGAGCCCAGGGGATCCTGCGCACGCAAACTTTCCATCCACATTACTTAATTCATGTAATAATCTGTCAACTTTTTTTTTTCTTTTTTGGTTGCTTGTGGCAACACCGTATTCGTCTCGGATACCAGCAACTTCTACAGCAGTAACGCTTCTAACAACAGGTAAACTAAAAGTTATCTAAAAATGTATATTGTTTACAGAATTGGCATTGCTAAATATTCTCTCCATGATGAACGCTCGCATTTGAAAACTTTTTCTAGTCCAGTCAGAGCAGACGTAGCCAACCTACTGGTATAGTCAAGGGTTCAGTGTCCTTCAGCCTGGGCTCCCAGATGCTGAAATGTGCCCATGCAGACTCCACGTGGCAGCATATGCACGCACTTAAAATGCAGCATATAATTGTACGTCTCTGTCACTCTTCTCCAAGAAAGAACGCAAGTCCTTGCTGCAAGGAAGAGCTTAAACAAATCAGTGCCTGGGCTAAAACCTTAGCATAACAATGCCACGTGAAAAACATAGGCTGTATGAATGCAGCAGTTTCTGACTATCTGAAAGCGCAGAGGAAAGTTATCCATCGTTTAAACAGACAAATTTTGATTGGTCGCAGGTTTGCAGGCTGTTTTCCAGTGGTGTATGCAGAGACAGAGCAGGACCTCACTTGCCCCGGGAGATGCCCGTGTTCATTTTGATTATAGGGTTGGTGCTGTCACCTGATCCTGTGGCCTGATTTTTCCATGCTCTACCGTGCTCGTACCAGACCCTGCGGCTCATCTTTTTCGAAACTGCAATTCTTACAAAGTAATGCAGTGACACTGTGATTAAGACAACATGGAAACCAGTTTTGTTTCAGTAACTGCAATTATTAAAATAAGTCAAACACTGAAACGACTTGGTTTGTGTTTTGAAACCAGTTTTTAAAGAGCCACACTCATCTATTTTAAATCCTTTTAAACATTTATCTGTTAATTATATTTTTTTCCCTAAAGCTGAGATTTTGATCTACTATGAAGATTATGCACAAAAATAGAAAAATCTACCTTTAATGGGTACGCGCTGAATTTATTGGTGTTGCCTTGATGAGCTGGCTCACAGCTATGTTTTTGGAGATGTTTGTCAACTTTTACCGGTGTGTGTGACCAGTGATGTGAATAATAATCGTCTCCAGCCATGTAGATTTTAATCTTTACTCACCTATTAATTAGCATTTAGTTGATAGCTGCTTGGTTTTTTCCAACTTAATAATTTCTATGTTAAGATCAGCAACACGTGTGTAGACATTGTTAGTGCTCAGAGAACTGCATTTTGTGAAGGACAGTTTCCCAGTTAGAGCTGAGTTGTTTCTTGACAGTACATGCCTTCTGCCAAGGGACACCTACATCCTTCTGAAATACCCCGTTCAGTATTCCAGTATATAAAATGCATACCCACTTTAAGAAGGACATAGAACTATCTAAGAGTGTAGCTGAATTCAAATGAAGCAATTCTTAAAAAACCTTTGCATGGTCCTCTGAGGACGTTTGGAGAGTTGTACGCAGAAGGGTAATGGTGGTCTAGATGCTGTCATTCCCCTGGGGCTTGAATAACCCCATAAAGCCCAATCTCAGGAAATCTACTTCTCTAGGTTAGGTAAAAGGAAAGACTAGGAAGGAGATCACTTTTCTCAGCCTGCCAGAGCCCTGTCCCATGGGACACCTTCGATCTGTTGGTGCCAGCTGGAGGGCTTTCTTCCATCAGCTGTCCTGTACAGGAGCCTTAGGAGGGAAAACTCTTTGCTGATCCAGAGTTTATGCCACCAGCTGTGATCAGCAGCAAGGTTATGGATTAAATCAGTGGTGTTGGAAGGGAAAGAGAATGAGAGTAGCTTAAATATGATGGGAATGTGAATAACACCTGTCACAGCTTTTGGAGACCCCCTTTTTGTCTGCGGCTGTGCGAAATGAAGGAAGATAACGGGATGTGCAGCCTCCCTTCCTTGCTGGCTTTGCTCTGACCAGCTCCCCAGGTAGTTTTCTGCCATCTTCATTTCTGTTAAGATTTTTGGGGTGGCATCGTTGTTCTTGGTATGGAAAAAGGGAGGAAGAGACAGTTGTTCACAGCCTATTCTCATGCAAGAAGCAGAGCCGTCAACTTCTGACCGGATCAGGTGAAACCAGCAGATACCTTGTTCAAAGCAAGCAAAGAGGGACTCTTCTCACTTCAAGGGCACCTGGCACTCTCTGGGTCAGCTGCAGATTTTGGTGGGTTCACGAAGAGATTTGATGATTAACGGAGGAAAAAATTGCTGAGGTCTACTAAAATGGAAAGAAACCTCCTGCATCTAAAGTTTGTCAGATGCAAATTGCCAGAGGCTGGAATGGTGTTTGGGGAATTTTTAAATTATATTTGCCTTGCTGACCTCCCCAGATGGTATCATGTATGTTTTTTTCTTCTCTAGAAGAAATAAGTACAGCTCCCTCAACAACAACGGAGGCTGCTCCTTGTAAGTAGAGTTTATCAGATTTTTGCTTTATATGGTGGTGATAGCTTTATGTTTTTACCATCGTATTTATTCTTGGGAAGTAACTTGTGCGATGAAAAAGCTCATGTGTTTGCTTTATGCTGGGGCCAGGGGTGTGTGCAAGAACGAAGCAATCTGAGGGCTGGGATTTCGGGGATGGCTCTGCCCCCCAGCAGCCAGCATCCTTGCTAGGAAGAAAGCGATCTTCTGTCACTTGTGCCCTTCACTGGGGACTTGACTTGACTCGCTGGGGAAAGGGTAAAGTGCGCTGACGGCTCCAAAGGCATTTGTCCTAATATGGCTGCTCTCTATGTGTTTTTTTCTGCTTGTTTTCCTCCACAGCTACAATCATAGCTGATGGTGAGTCTGTCTGCCAGAGCCCTCATTGCGGCCTCGGGCATGGGGACATGTGTGCTGCTGCTGCCCCAGCCTCTCTGTCCCGCAACGTGGGAGCTCGAGAAGGGGCTGCTGGTCCACCACTGTGCTGCGAGTGGATGCCACTGGGTGTCAGGGGCCAGCCGTTTCTGGGGACGACATGAGAACAGCACAGGAAGGACAGAGGAGGGCCACGAAGATGATCAGAGGGCTAGAGCACCTCTCCTGTGAGGACAGCCTGAGAGTGTTGGGGGTGTTCAGCCTGGAGAAGAGAAGGCTTCGGGGACACCTTATAGTCCCTTCCAGTACTTAAAGGGGGCCTACAGGAAAGATGGAGAGGAACTCTATCAAGAAGCATAGTGATAGGATGAGGGGTAACGGTTTAAACTGAAAGAGGGTAGATTTAGATTAGATATCCGGAAGAAATTCTCTGCTGTGGGGGTGGTGAGCCCCTGGCCCAGGTTGCCCAGGGAAGCTGTGGCTGCCCCATCCATGGAGGGGTTCAAGGCCAGGTTGGACGGGGCTTGGAGCAACCTGGTCTGGTGGGAGGTGTCCCTGCCCAGGGCAGGGGGGTGGAACCAGATGATCTTTAAGGTCCCTTCCAACCCAAACCATCCTGTGATTCTATGATTCTATGGTTCTATGAATTTGCACTGTCCTGTGAAATGGCGTTGCATGAAACTGGAACACTGCTGGCCTGACCAAGGGTTTCGTGTCTCTCAAAGAGCTGTTGCTGCAGCTGACTGGTGGGCCAAACAGATGTGCAGGAAACGTGGAGATCTTCTATTTTGGAGGCTGGACGAAAGTATGTGGGTACCTGTGGGACATGCAAGATGCCCAGGTTGTGTGCCGGCAGCTTGGCTGCGGCTCACCTCTTGGTGTGATGGACTATTTCCCTTCGAGCGGTTCGGACTGGTACATGATGACGGCAGTGGATTGTGCGGGCTATGAAGACTATTTGTGGTATTGCCCCTATGATTACAGCTCTGTCTGTTATAACGGGGATGCTTCTGTCATATGCTCAGGTGGGTTTTTGCGTTTCGGTGTCATTCTCCTGAAGAAAACACATCTGGCGTTTGCGTGAGGCTGGGCGAAGGCTGGCCAGCCCTTGCTCCGTGCTCTGCAGGGCAGCAGCAGGTCCTGGGTCCATGTTCCTGATGCAGGGGCCCATGTTTCAGAGGGAGCACCCTGGCTGCTCTTGCAGACTGTGCTCGGGAGACCTGGGATTCAGGTGACCACTTCTGCGCAGAGCAGGGTGCAAGAAGGGGGGTGGTTTTGAGCCAGGCCATCCTCCCCACGGGTCCTTCAATAGCCCTCCATGAGCTTAGAGTGTGTGCTCCGAGGGGAGCCAAGAGGTCTGAGTGTCTCATGCCCTTTGGTTTTCTCCTTCCAGACTCGGGACTAACGGTGCCTCCGCCAACAGGTAACCAGCAATTTTTGTTTATGTCCTCCTTCTCCTTGGGGTGCTCTGCCTCTGGGATGCTCTGTCACCATCAGAGGGCAAGACCCAAACGTAGGCTGCACTTACAGACCCTGGGTAACATCCCTGATGCTTAGGGAGATGCGAGATCACTTGGAATCCATTGGGATTATATACTGCTTCTTCTGTGGGAGAGTTTCGGAGATGGTCTTAATGCTGCTGCAGTGGTGAAACCTTGAGCAAGTGCTGGGGCAGTTGGTACTGCAGGCATCTTGCTCAGTCCTGCCACATTATACCGCTGACAGCGGGTTTTGGGTTTCATTGTTCACTTTGGAGAGTGGTGACTCCAAACAGGATGTTCCTTTTAGGAAGAATATTGCTCACTCACCTCCTGCTCTCTCCCTGCAGCACCAAGCAGCTCCAGCTTCACTCCTCCCATGTCGTCAACCACAGGTAGGTCTGCAGGGCTCGAGGGGTCTGGTTATCTCTTGCCCTTGCTGAGGATGAGAGAATCTTGGGATGGCTGAGGTTGGAGGGGACGTCTGGAGGTCACCTAGTCCAAGGACCCCCTGCTAAAGCGTTGCTGGCTGATGTTCAACTTGGTGTGCAGCAGTACCCCCAGGACCTTTTCTGGAGAGCTGCTTCCCAGCCGGGCGGCCCACAGTGCATACTGGTGCTTGGGGCTGTTCTTAGCCAGGAGCAGGACGTGGCACTTCTCCTTATTGAACTGCCTGAGCTTCCTGTGGGCCCATTTCTCCAGCACCACTGGAAAGAGGCTGGGTTTTTGGAGGGGGTTGACCCCCCGCAGGTTGTCCCTCTTAGGTGCAATGCTGCTGATTTCTCCCTGCAGCACCAGGCAACTCCAGCTGAACTCCCCCCGTGTCGTTGACCACATATAGGTCCGTAGGGGTTGAGGGCTGTGGTTATCTCCTGTCACAGGTGTCCCACTGGACGGCCTGGCCCCACCGATGGTGTTGCTGCCCGAGCCAAGCACAACCTGTGCTCTGGGCTGGGGGGACACAGGGATGAGGCTTCGGGGTGCGGCCACGTAGCGGGGAGGGAGGGTCTCCTTGGGGCTGTGGCCGAGCCTCCATGCTGGTGGCCATGCCCTTCTCCGATGGCTTCTGGAGACAGGATTTCAAGAGATCTCTGCCCGTCCCTGGGCTCTGCTCCTTTCTGCAGGCACCGGCTCCTGCGGTGGCTTGCTTCAGGGCTGGTCTGGCTCAGTCCAGAGCCCGGGCTACCCCAACTCCTACCCCAACAACGCCCGCTGTGTGTGGCACATACAGCTGCCGGAGCTGTATCTCCGAGTCGAGCTCCAGTTTGCGGATGTCGAGTGAGTCCGGTGGGGTGGCAGCTGTGGTGTGGGCAGGGTGCCCAGTGCTGGCCGTGGGCTCAGGGGCGGCTTCGTCCCCATGGCGGAGCCTTGGTGGCCTCTGTGCGTGTGCCGGGGCCATGGCGGGAACGGGGTGGGGTTGCTTGAGCCCTGCAGCTCCTGCCAGCGCTCCTGCTGGGAGGTGGCACAGCCGACAGTGCAGACAGACCCTCCTCTCCCTCCGCAGGCTGGAAGGCAGCAGCTGCCAGTACGACGCCATCGAGGTGTACGACGGCAAGTACCCTGGGAGCCCACTGCTCGGGAAGGTTTGCCAGAACAACCATCGCGTCTTCAAGTCATCTGGGTACCAGATGACCATCCTGTTCCGCAGTGACTTCAGCGTCACCGGGAGAGGTTTCCAGGCCTACTACTCCTCGTTTCCCGCCTCTAGCAGCACCGCGGGTAAGGCCCGAGCTGTGCTTTACTCCAGGCCAGGGCAGAACCCCAAACTCCTCCTGAAGGGCTTTCTGACGGCTCCTGACACCTGTGGCACCCAGAGCCCCCGGCCCCACTGACAGGCGTTTTGGGTCGGGGGCTTCTTTCTGGGCAGGACTGCCACCAGCCCGCTGCCACAACACTGTTTCTTGGCCCGATGGGCAGGGCTGGGGCTTTCTCCTGCTCCGCCAGCGCTGCTGCTGAACTGCCATTGGTTTCTAGGGTCCTTCTTGCAGGCAGAGGCGTTGCTCGTTTGTGGCACGCTGGTCGCCGCAGCTGCAGAGGCCAAGGTTCCTGCTCATGGTTACTGCTTGTTTTCCCCCAGTCAAGAGGGCCGATGAGTTCAGGCGCAGTGCAGTGAACTCCTTTGGGCAGCTGAGGAGTCGCTGAGGAGCCAGCGCGGCTGCTGCTCTGTGCCAGCAGCGCCAGGTGGCTCCAGGTCAAGTCCCGCCTTGTTGCTGACCTCAGGCAGGGCCTGGAGGGCTCGAGAGGTCTGGTTATGTCCTGCCCCTGCTCAGGATCACACAAGCACAGGATGCTTTGGGTTGGCCTCACTCGGTCCCGCCAGGTGCCAGTGCGGCTGTGGGTCTCAGGTTTACGTGTCCCAGGGTTCCCGTGGGGAGGGCTGACTCCCATTGGGCTCTTTTTTCTGAGGCAAAAGCCTGCTCGCTCACCTCCTGCTCTCTCCCTGCAGCACCAAGCAGCTCCAGCTTCACTCCTCCCGTGTCGTCAACCACAGGTAGGTCTGGAGGGCACAAGGGGTCTGCTTATCTCTTGCCCTTGCTGAGGATGAGAGAATCTTGGGATGGCTGAGGTTGGAGGGGACGTCTGGAGGTCACCTAGTCCAAGGACCCCCTGCTAAAGCGTTGCTGGCTGATGTTCAACTTGGTGTGCAGAAGTACCCCCAGGACCTTTTCTGGAGAGCTGCTTCCCAGCCGGGCGGCCCACAGTGCATACTGGTGCTTGGGGCTGTTCTTAGCCAGGAGCAGGACGTGGCACTTCTCCTTGTTGAACTGCATGAGCTTCCTGTGGGCCCATTTCTCCAGCCTCTCCAGGTCCCTCAGGATGGCAGCAGGACCCTCTGATAGATCAGCTGGTCCTCCCAGGCAGGTGTTCCCAGCAAACTTGCTGAGGCTCTTACCCTGTCCCAGCATCCCAGTGATTAACAACGGTGTTCCTCCATGGGCATGCGAGGCCCTGCTGATGGGAGCTCCTGCCAATGCGGAAGATGACCTGCACTCTGGGTTGGTGGGGTGGAGGGGGAAGGCTTTGAGGTGCAGCCCCACAGGGACCTGCCATTCATCCAGGTGGTGACTGCGGGTCTCTGCTTTCAGTGCCCCAGGGGCCCTTTCTGGGGAGGGGAGACTCCTGGAGGGTTGTTTCTCTTTGCAAAATGCTGCTCGCTTACCTGGTGCTCTCTCCCTGCAGCACCAGGTAGCACCAGCTCGATGCCCACCGTGTCAACAACCTCAGGTATGTCCAGAGGGGTTGTGAGGGGTCTGAGTAGCTCCTGCCCCCAGTTGTGGATCATAGAATCCCAGGATGGCTGAGGTTGGACTGACCTCAGGGGCACATCTCGTCCTACCCCCTGGCTACAGTAGGGCCATCCAGGGCTGGCTGCCCAAGACTACATCTGGGTGGCTCTTGGCTGTCTGCAAGGATGGAGAGTCCACCAGCTCTGTGGGCAACCTGTGCCCGTGCTCAGTCACCCTCGCAGTGAAGCAGTGTTTCCTGATGTTGATGGGGACGTCCTGTGTTTCAGTGTGTGCCCGTGACCACTGGAGCCATTCCTGGCACCACTGGAAAGAGGCTGGGTTTTTGGAGGGGGTTGACTCCCCGCAGGTTGTCCCTCTTAGGCGCAATGCTGCTGATTTCTCCCTGCAGCACCAGGCAACTCCAGCTGAACTCCCCCCGTGTCGTTGACCACATATAGGTCCGTAGGGGTTGAGGGCTGTGGTTATCTCCTGTCACAGGTGTCCCACTGGACGGCCTGGCCCCACCGATGGTGTTGCTGCCCGAGCCAAGCACAACCTGTGCTCTGGGCTGGGGGGACACAGGGATGAGGCTTCGGGGTGCGGCCACGTAGCGGGGAGGGAGGGTCTCCTTGGGGCTGTGGCCGAGCCTCCATGCTGGTGGCCATGCCCTTCTCCGATGGCTTCTGGAGACAGGATTTCAAGAGATCTCTGCCCGTCCCTGGGCTCTGCTCCTTTCTGCAGGCACCGGCTCCTGTGGTGGCTTGCTTCAGGGCTGGTCTGGCTCAGTCCAGAGCCCGGGCTACCCCAACTCCTACCCCAACAACGCCCGCTGCGTGTGGCACATACAGCTGCCGGAGCTGGATCTCCGAGTCGAGCTCCAGTTTGCGGATGTCGAGTGAGTCCGGTGGGGTGGCAGCTGTGGTGTGGGCAGGGTGCCCAGTGCTGGCCGTGGGCTCAGGGGCGGCTTCGTCCCCATGGCGGAGCCTTGGTGGCCTCTGCGCGTGTGCCGGGGCCATGGCGGGAACGGGGTGGGGTTGCTTGAGCCCTGCAGCTCCTGCCAGCGCTCCTGCTGGGAGGTGGCACAGCCGACAGTGCAGACAGACCCTCCTCTCCCTCCGCAGGCTGGAAGGCAGCAGCTGCCAGTACGACGCCATCGAGGTGTACGACGGCAAGTACCTTGGGAGCCCACTGCTCGGGAAGGTTTGCCAGAACAACCATCGTGTCTTCAAGTCATCTGGGTACCAGATGACCATCCTGTTCCGCAGTGACTCCAGCGTCACCAGGAGAGGTTTCCAGGCCTACTACTCCTCGTTTCCCGCCTCTAGCAGCACCGCGGGTAAGGCCCGAGCTGTGCTTTACTCCTGGCCAGGGCAGAACCCCAAACTCCTCCTGAAGGGCTTTCTGACGGCTCCTGACACCTGTGGCACCCAGAGCCCCCGGCCCCACTGACAGGCGTTTTGGGTCGGGGGCTTCTTTCTGGGCAGGACTGCCACCAGCCCGCTGCCACAACACTGTTTCTTGGCCCGATGGGCAGGGCTGGGGCTTTCTCCTCCTCCGCCAGCGCTGCTGCTGAACTGCCATTGGTTTCTAGGGTCCTTCTTGCAGGCAGAGGCGTTGCTCGTTTGTGGCACGCTGGTCGCTGCAGCTGCAGAGGCCAAGGTTCCTGCTCATGGTTACTGCTTGTTTTCCCCCAGTCAAGAGGGCCGATGAGTTCATGCGCAGTGCAGTGAACTCCTTTGGGCAGCTGAGGAGTCGCTGAGGAGCCAGCGCGGCTGCTGCTCTGTGCCAGCAGCGCCAGGTGGCTCCAGGTCAAGTCCCGCCTTGTTGCTGACCTCAGGCAGGGCCTGGAGGGCTCGAGAGGTCTGGTTATGTCCTGCCCCTGCTCAGGATCACACAAGCACAGGATGCTTTGGGTTGGTCTCACTCGGTCCCGCCAGGTGCCAGTGCGGCTGTGGGTCTCAGGTTTACGTGTCCCAGGGTTCCCGTGGGGAGGGCTGACTCCCATTGGGCTCTTTTTTCTGAGGCGAAAGCCTGCTCGCTCACCTCCTGCTCTCTCCCTGAGCTCTGGGTTGGTGGGGTGGAGGGGGAGGGCTTTGAGGTGCAGCCCCACAGGGACCTGCCATTCATCCAGGTGGTGACTGCGGGTCTCTGGTTTCAGTGCCCCAGGAGCCCTTTCTGGGGAGGGGAGACTCCTGGAGGGTCGTTTCTCTTTGCAAAATGCTGCTCGCTTACCTGGTGCTCTCTCCCTGCAGCACCAGGTAGCACCAGCTCGATGCCCACCGTGTCAACAACCTCAGGTATGTCCAGAGGGGTTGTGAGGGGTCTGAGTAGCTCCTGCCCCCAGTTGTGGATCATAGAATCCCAGGATGGCTGAGGTTGGACTGACCTCAGGGGCACATCTCGTCCTACCCCCTGGCTACAGTAGGGCCATCCAGAGCTGGCTGCCCAAGACCACATCTGGGTGGCTCTTGGCTGTCTGCAAGGATGGAGAGTCCACCAGCTCTGTGGGCAACCTGTGCCCGTGCTCAGTCACCCTCATAGTGAGTAAGTTGTTCCTGATCTTCATTTAGAACCTCTATGGAGCATCTGGTATGGGCTCCCCAGATGGGGGCTCACGTATTGAGTTTGTGTGTGGCTGCAAGTGCAGGCAGAGGAATTTTTTCGTCATGGTTGCAGCCTATGAGAAGAATGGTATTGCTCAGAATTTTGCTTCTTTTCCTCTTCATTGAATACCAATATAAGGATCCCTCAAACTATCCCAAAATAACCGTGCAGTTAATTTCACACCTCGTGTAGTCACTTGCTTCCTTGCACTTGAGCAGTAATTTCAGAAGTGCTTAGGAAGCATTGTTTTGGACCACTTCTTAAGTATCATTATTCTTCTGATGCCTATTTCAGCTGTTTGTTTAAGCACATCATTTGAGGATAGTGCATATTTTAAATGTTTATTTGTTTACATAGTGAATTATAGGTCAGCTAGTGAGAGAATGTTTTTTTTCGTGTTTGCTAAGAACTGAAAATAATTGAAAACCTCTTAGTCCTCCGTAGATCTTTCTATGCAGGCATCTTGCATTTCTTTAGGTTAAAATAAGTAAATGTGTGTTTTTCTAATTTGTAATATTATTCAAAGATGGCGTCCATTTACATGTTTCTGTTTTCTAAGAGTAGTTTGAGCGTGTACTGAAAACTATCCTAGAATTGCATGACTCTGTTTTACTCCTTAGACTTGATCCCCATGTTATTTGATTAGGCTGCACTGATCTGTATGTAATCTTATACATGCCTTTTGACTGTGACAGAAGAGCTTCATGTTTATGAATTGGATATTTTTCAGCATTCTCATTCATAAACAAAGTAATTTTGATCCTTTTTTTCCTTCTCTTTGGTCATTAGCAATTGTAATAGAGGCGAACCAGGCTCAGCTGTGAATTTTTCAAGGAACAGCTGATTTCCGGAGGTCCAACCCCAATGACGGTGCAGTTCTATGACAAATACCCTATCCTGCTGGTGCAGACAGTGAAGATCAGCATTATAAAAGCTGTTCTGTGTGCTTAGCATCTCCTAATCTGCATTCAGATGATACATGAACCTAATAGAAAGCCCACTGAAGCTGGTAGAAGTCACTGCCTTTAAATTTTAGACTTATAAATTCTACATAGACATATTCCAAAAGCAACCTTAAATGGTGTGTATATATATTTTTTTTTTTTTTTCTCATGTTTTCTTCTGCAGAAGATTACTCTTGTGGAGGCTTGCTTTCCTCTCCATCTGGGACATTACAGAGTCCATTTTACCCCAGAAATTATCCAAACAATGCTAACTGTGTTTGGGAAATAGAAGTAAAGAACAACTTCCTTGTCACACTCACATTTAGAGATGTTCAGTAAGTAAAAATTTATTACATGGGAAGATGGTGTATGAGATTTACACCTTGGAATTACTAAACTCGATTTCAAGAATGTTTTTCACAGCTTTTAGTACATCTCAGATTAAAAATGTATTCATTTTTGTTTATGTAGTCAACAATGTGGCCGTCATCTAATGAGACAGAAATCGGAGGCTGTAATTTCTTTTCCAAAGATTTGATAGTCATAGCAGTAAAATGTACTCTTTTGCTATGAACAGTTAATTGGAGTTAAAAAAATAAATAAATGCAGAGAGAGAAAAAAAAAAGAAAAAAGAAGCAAGAAGCATTTAACTAAATATTCATGTTTGCTCCCCAGGATGGAAGGTGGCAGATGCTTGTCTGACTATGTGGAAGTCTATGATGGGCCACTCTATACCTCTCCTCTGCTTGGGAAATTTTGTTCTGGTTATGGTCGCACGTACAAGTCTTCTTCAAACCTGCTGACTGTCCGGTTTTACAGTAACTCTCGATACACATACAGAGGGTTCCAGGCTGACTATTATTCCACTCCAGCAGATCAGAACACTAGTAAGTTCATGTTTAAAACAGAAACCTGCGTCTCAATTATTTCCTAATTCACTGAGTGTTAATTTTGTTGTACCACTTCAATGAATCACTCATTTTATGTTATTTTTAATCAGATCTGTAGTATTTCATAGAGAGGCAAGTATTTGGTTTGGATTCTGAACTCCTTCTGCAACATCAGCTGCTTCTGCAAAAAATATTGTTTACTTAAGTATAACCTTTTTCAGTCACTTCAATGAGCTTGTAACGTATTTTCTTTGCCATCTGCTAGTGCTGTCGTGTTTGCCAGACTACATGCGTGCAGTTGTGAGCAGATACTACCTTCAGTCACAAGGCTACTCTCCTTGGAAACTCTCCTTGAATGACCCCTCTTGCAAACCCAACATTACATCGGAGTATGTTATATTCGACATACCATACACTCGCTGTGGCACAGTGAGAGAGGTATGACTTGAAATGTTTCACCAGAACGTGCAAATATTGTGAGTGTATAAAAATTCAAACCAAATAATTCATTTTGAAAACCAGCCCAAATCGACATCTGTGCTGGGGTCTGCAGAGAGTGGAAGTGTCCTGGTGATTATGGGCTACCTCTCCCTCTCCCGAGGGATAAGGTTTATTGACAGTCATAGTTCCTGCATCTGCTGCCACAGTATTCACTCATAGCCTGTTATTGATCTTCCAAAGAATAAAGTGTGGTAGGAAGCAAATACTTAACATTTTCAAGGTCCCAAGCTGAGTGTCATTGTTAAAAAAGTCTCAAAGCTGTTACTAAATATGACCGATTGTGTTTTAAGTAAGATTTAAGCTTAAATACTGTTCTGGACCAGATCCTTCAGGCATTTGACGTTCAAAGGATTGTACAGATTGTATTTAATTATTTATGTCTACATGTAGTGTGAGTAGTTTTCTCAGGTCCACATTGTAGTTGCTGAATATTACATGTAGATTACGGATTCTTATCTTGAGAACAGAAATTACTAGGTTCAGACTTCTCCACGGTAGACTTTCTGGGAAATAATGCATTCACTGCGCACATTGCTGTAAGAATATAGCAAAGTTTAGAATACATAATAGGAAACCTGACTATATTAATTAATTTTGCATTTTATTTTATATGCCAAACAGGGAAACAACAATACAATAACCTATTCCAACCTTATTAGAGGATCCTCTTCTGGTACTGTAATCACAAGAACTAGAAACCTTCACCTGCATATTCACTGCAAAATGCTCCAGAACACATGGGCAGAAATAATGTATGTTGCGGAGGACAATTTCGAAGTCAACGAAACTCAGTATGGCAGATATGATGTCAACCTTACATTTTATCATTCTGCGTACTTCTCATGGCCAGTGTATGACTCGCCATACTACGTTAATATCAACCAGGATTTGTTTCTTGAAGCTTACCTGCACAGCTCCGATTCAAACCTGGTGTTATTTGTGGACACATGTGTGGCGTCTCCCACTCCCCACAATTTTACAACAATGACCTATGATATAATCAGGAATGGGTAAGCTCATATGCCTTAAAACTATAGATAGAACTGCCTTTGAACCCCTGTATCTCTTCTTTTTTAATTTTGTCTTGTTTTTTAATTATTTTTAATGGAATAGTGTGAGTACAGCATACATTAATGCCAGCTTCTAACTAATCCATGAACGTGGGCATTTAGGGTTTACTGGGGGAAGGGGAATGGATTGACTCGAAATATAACACACGCGCACTCCCCAGCTTAAACCTGACAAAGAGACTAAATGGCTATAGTGATGTAACAATGACATATCTCAGGTAAGGATAAAACGCCTTCAGAAAAACATAAAACCACGAGGTCTCTAGACAGGACAGGCTGAGGGGAGGTAACATGGCTCAATGCTGCCAAAGAAGGGCAGCTTGCTTTTCCTACCTAATTGCAGGTGTCTGAACCAGTTTCATCTCATTTAAAAATCACTTTTCATGTTATGTGTTATATTGTGTGTAAATGACTGATTGCGGTGTGTATTCATGAGAGGTTTTTTTGTTTCTTTGTAGGTGTGTTCGAGATTCTACCTATGCTACATATTATTCACCCTACAATCACGTGGTCCGGTTTAAATTCAATGCCTTCCAGTTTATTCATTACGGTCCATCGGTTTACCTGCAATGTGAACTAGTGGTGTGCAGGGCCTATGACTATTCTTCCAGATGCTACCAAGGCTGTATTACTAGGTCCAAGAGAGAGGCAAGCTCTGGCCAAGAAAGGGTGACTGTTGTGGCTGGGCCAATACGGCTTCGGGAAGGTGGTACCGAGAAACCTTGAATGCACGTGAGAAACGTGAATGCACGTGATTTTGAATATAACTTTGTCTCCTTTAGCAGATACCATCTGTAAATGCCAACATAATTCTGAATGAAACAATAAACATTCAGCATGTGCTTAATTGACTCTTGCCTATTAATCCTACTTCACATCAGTTGTATTCGCACATCATAAAAACGCTAATTCAGCAGCTCTGCGGGCAGTCTGACGAGACGGGGCACAGGCAGCTCTGTGGAACTCGCCTGTTCCCAAACTGCCTGCGACTTGTAGCTGACACGTCTGAAAAGCCAGTTTGAAAGCTTCCCAGACAAATTTGCGATCTCCAAGGTTTTTATTTGTTGGTTTTTTTCTTAATGGTAACACTGAAATGCTTAAGCTGCAGTTTAAGTTCTATAAGCAAGCTCTACTAATATAACTTTTGTTTGATGTGTATCTAGAGTGCCCTGGATGTATCAGGGTGCAAGAAAGTGATTGATCTTGAAACCCGATCTAATGTTTTGGAAATAACAAGGTGAGGGATCAAATGTAACCAGGTCCTCTCATCCTTCCCACAGTTGGACCCTTTTGTTATCCGTGAGAAATGAATTCAGCCCCTGCTCCAGCTGATGTTTCTCACGACCACTTATTATTGCTGTCAGGCTCCTGGCAGTTGTTTTTCACTCTTGTTGGGTTCCTTTTGAAACATAAAGTGAAGAACCCAATTCCATACTAGGTCATGTAAGCCTTGGTAAACACCTGCAGCTGATCACATTGGTTGAGTAAGTTGATGGACTGAGTAATCTTCTTGCATGGAGCAATTTCATTGACAATTCAAGATTAAAATCTAAGCATGAAATGCTTTCTGTGGTGATGGCTCACCTTGTGAAGAGAGGGGGGCTTGACATAAGAGCTCAGCATAGAAGGAAGCCAGAAGACCAGGGAAAGTTTGCAATCCAATAACCTCAATAGCCTCAAACTAGTTGCCACCTGCAATATTAGGGCCTCAAATCTTAACACAGTAACTGATACATCAGCTTCCTCCTCTCAAGATGGATATCTTGACTCTGCTATTGAAAAAATACAGCCTGGGTTATGGGGAACCCAGTTGGCCAGTTCTTGCTCCACAGCAAACATGGGTTTGTTTCCCACTTCCTCAGAAGTAAGTTAGGATAAAGAGTCCTTCCTTTCCACAGGGCAGTCGGGAGTACATCCCACAATGTGTGCTGTGTGATAACCAGTAACGGAGCCCATCTGTGTACCTCTGAAAGGTACTTCAATAAATCTCAATGGGATGAGATGTACGTATTTCAATCTACCCTTCAGGCAAGGCCAGCACTGTTCAAACTGCACTCTAATGTTTTCTGTTTCCACTGCCATCAGTGCTAGCAGGCAAAATATTTGAATGCAAGTATTACTGTTGTACGCTCCTAAGCCTGCTTTTAGGTCCTGTTTTCTATCAATGCTGATTTCCTAAAATGGAGATTAAATTTTGCATGAAAATTGCATGGCGTAATGAAATGTTTCAGATGGAGAAGGCTTTATGCAGCTAAAGTTACCCAGGCAATCGTGCATGACAAAGAGAAAAATGATTCTTCCGATGGCATATGGATCCTCGTACATAATGTCTGAGTGTTTTGTGACTATTTCTTTAGGGAGGTCCTTCTTGCTGAGAAAATAAGGTATTTCAGCTATTTTCCATTATGGCTGATTTCCAACATAAATTATGTAATTGCAAAATCAGGAAGTCTTGATTCCCAACAGTGTCTCTGCACTTGAGCTCAAGGTTTTGCTGCCTTGAAGAGATTCATCTGTAACAAAGAAAATTTTCCAAGCAACATGTTGGTTTTACGTGTGGTTCTTCTCCAAGAAGACAGGAACATCACATACTTGGGTTCTGGAAAAATCCATGAAGATCTGATTTGTGGTCTAGATCTGCTGCGAGATCAGCCCTGCGTAATAGTTTCTGTCTATGACTTACTGCCTAAGCCAGGCACCTCTGTAAAACTCGCACAAAACCTTATTATTCTATTACCACAATGGTGTAATTACTGCTACAGCCTAACCTAGCACTTCACTGTCAGCCAGAAGCAGTTCTGGAAAATGACTTAAAAGTCCCACATCTAGTTTTGGTGTTTCCTTTGGTTTTTTTCTTTATCAACATATAAAGTCAAATTAAGTCAGTGTAACTTTTTTGGGTAATACCATAGCTCTGACTGCTCCTCGGGGCACGGCACAGCTCTGCTGGGTCGGTGCCATAGGGGTTGCAGAGGTGACCCAGCACACTTTGCCCAGCCAGGTAACCGACTGTTGTACACAACATCTGGTCACCACTGAGCTCTGAGAAGAACAAACTGACACAGCATAAACTGACACGGCATCGGTCTTGACCATGCAACTGCAGCTTCCAGAAGCCAACCACCACCACAGCCATCAGCCAACTGCAAGTCTTCTCCTCCTCCTCTTTTCCCAAACAGCAATCACTATTGGGAACGGTCCATGCTGGACTGAGATACCAGGAGATCTTCGTCTGCCTGGCCCTCAGGAGGCAGCTTCTGGAAAGATCTTTGAAGAAGCTGGTGCCTTGAAGAAGTACTGTACTTCCTTGTCCCCTGCTTGTGGCTGCCTGCCTGGGTCAGGCTGCTCTCATGCTGTGCCTCTGGTGACTGCAGAGGCAAAGCACAATGCTGTTGGCCACGGAGCACACCTCATCAGGGCCCTCATTGCAGGGCAGCTTTGCTTTGATGTCTCTGGAAAGTGCATGTTCATCCTTAGCGTTGGATCGTGCGTGATCAAGGCTGGCCTTGGACTGTGGCCAAGGCAGGTGGAAATGAACTTCAATGGCAGCTCTCAGGGCAGCTCCACCAGAGTCAACAGACCTTTGGTACCTTTATTGCAACATTTAAAACGTCAGGATACTGGAGAAAGCAAAACTAATCTTTTTGGGTGTAATCGGTGCTGTGAATGGGCAAACATAGCTACTGTTACCGTCTCTTTGTTTTGGACCAAGTTCAAAACTTCCCAAGGGGAAAAAAACTACATCAGGCTTTAACGCCTTTCGGCGTATCACATTGCCACTGCCATAACGTAATTGCATACAGCCAGAGGAAATTTTTCTAATGTGGAAGGTTTCTGAAGAAGGGCTAAAAGACAACATAGATTGAGGACTGAACTGGATGGAAGTTTAATGATTCGCAAGTACTTAATGTTTAAGACCAAAGTATGTGGATTAGCTAAAGGGCTATAATGAATTTGTGTTATCATGAAACTACAACCTACCTAACTGCAGCAAAACCCCCTCTATTAAATACTGGTGCAAAAATATGGAAAATATATGAGCATCCCTATAGCGATATTTACAGTGTCATATTTGCACTAAGGTCTGAAATTTTCCCCACCATTCCTTGGTTAGGTACATCGAGTCTCTTCCATCTTTATATCAAATCTCAAATTTCAGGTCAAAGGGTATAGTCATTGAAGTGCTCTTAGTAAATACAAAGAATGATTGTTAATAACTAACATCTACTCTTACATTTTCTTTTTTTTATAATCGCTTTTTCCTTAAGTGCTGTGCTAATTCTTATTTTAAAATACTTGCGTTAGTTTTTATTTCTCTTTCAAGGCTTTTTCTCAGTCCAGTAAAAGCCTGAATTATTACTGTTCTTAGCTCAGGTTCTTGGTTCAAAACTAGACCAATCTTCCTACACTGAAGAGTGGCAGCTACAAAGGGCACAATGGAATAAGTCAATGGCTATTGTCTTATTCTTTTTTAAGGGATGACTCATGCATCCTTATGACAAGACAGAGTAGACTCTTTGTATTGTTGTATTCACGTGAACAAGGGAATGCCAAGTCCAAAGGCAATTGCAGCACAGTAAAATCTTCTGGAATAAAATATAGGTCCTACAGGGGATGAGATGTATGAGACTCTTATAACAGATAATCTGCAAACACAGTGCAGAATCTTTTTAGAGTATTTTAAACATTTCTATAGATTCACACTGTTCTTGGACTGTATTTATTGAGCTTACAATCAATCTAATAAAACTCAATGTCAGTGAAAGCCATAAGAAGATATTTTATATCACCTCACTTGAAGATATCTCCATCACCTGTCCCCTTTTTTTCCTTCTGCTTCTTTTAGGCAAATAGACCAAGACATGATTCCTCTGTATCTTACAAGGATACATTTGCAAGGCCTGAAGTGGCTGGGTTAGGCAGCTGAGCCTTGCCTAGCCTTTTCAGCAGGCTGTGAGCACTTGGGCAGCCAGTTAATGCGGCCAGTGCCAGGCCATGTGTTATGCCACGGCCAACTTCTAGGCTCTCTTCTTTATACTAACACTTAAATGTTATTTATGCAATGGCAAGCACAGCCTGGAGACACTTGCTGCCTGAGAGCGTTCCTGTGTTTTCTCTTCATGCTAAAGAACAAAACCTCCTGCTTGGTGGTGGTATGGTCATGCCCCAGCTGTGCCAGGCCCTGTAGAAAGGCATGGTACAGTCTGGTTTGGCCATTGGGAGTTTTCCAACGTGGAGGTTGAGGTATGTTGGCCTCCGTGTGCACCCTGGTTGTGAAATTTATAAACTGAGGGCATCAGCTGAGCAGTAAGCATTTCAGCAAATATCTTCATAATGGATTTTGAGAAGTGTATCGGAGGCCTGATCTTGCGGAGATTAAAGCAAACATTTAACTACCTCCATAATTTCTGAAGATTTTGGGAGACTATTCATCTCAGAAAAGTCATGCACATAGCTTAGTTAAACATTTGCAAAATTTTGTTGCTCATTCTAATGTTTGATTTTAACAACCTATCTTGCCTCCTGGTTAAATGTCAATACATAGTGCAATCTCTAATACAGCAATGTATGTGTAAAATGGACTTCATCTACCCTGGAAAAATTCACTAACTTCTTTTCCCTGTCTACAAATTGTTATAGAATGCCTAGTAATCATAGAATGGTTAGAGTTGGAAGGCGCCTTAGAGAACGTCTAGTTCCACCCCCCTGCCCTGGGCAGGGACACCTCCCACTAGACCAGGTTGCTCCAAGTCCCATCCAACCTGGCCTTGAACCCCTCCAGGGATGGGGCCTCAACAACTTAATGGGCAGCAGGGAGAGGAGCAGGTGAGGTGTATTTATATTTGCCCATCCCTTTAGTAAACGCTATGCTCCCATTGCCTCACAGATTATCATATTTATATCATATTTATAAATCCTATTTTTTTTAAATTTATTTCTAGATCCGTAAAACTTGCTAGGCGCCGTACCAGTCACCTTATCAGCAGAATGCCAGGTGTAAATATCTTCTCTGCAGCATGAACGACAGCGCGTGACCCATGCAAGTGGTCTTCCTAACCCTCCACAGTTGTATTACCAGGTCAAGAAATGTACAAGCTTTCCTTTGGAAGAGATGGATGTTTTTGGTGAGAAATCCGATTTTGAAAAGATGCTATGCAGAATCAAGCTGTGGAAAGTTAAACAGTCATTATCCTGTTAGGATAAGACTGTAAATCACTAACAATTTCGCAGCAGGCAGTATTATTGCTGCTTCAGTGACATAAACATAAGGAGAGATTTGTATATTCATTAACAGTAGCTATAAACAGCCTCCTCAATAGCACATTTTGGTCAACACTTAACAAAAATGCTAATTGCATGGAGTTTGTAAGAAGAGAAGTGTTGGCAAGGAGCTTGTGTTTTGGCTGGTCTTTAGTACGGGGGGCAAATTTCTTTATGGAATTTTTCCATTATCCATGATAATATAGTTCGTTTGATATGTTTGTGCAATTTTCTCATACGACTCTGTCTGTATGGATGGTAGGGCTTGATGCCACAGAGTCATTAAAAGGCTTCATAAATACATTATTTTTGTCAAGTTGTTAGAATAAAGGGAAAAATATGGAGACTAGATAAAACCAGACACGGAAACACATTCTTGAAAGGAGCTGAAATGGTTAAAAGCATTTAGACAAAATGGTATACACAGGTCACTTTTAGCTTTGTGTACGAGGACTTTGTTGTTTATTGGTTTGTATCAGCTGTAAAGTAGCACAGAAGTTGAGCAACACACTATAAGTGGATGGTGCTGAGAAGTAATCACCATGAAACTGCTAAATGACTGACATGTTTTCTGTGTCTTATATTGAAATAATCTTTCACACAGAAAGAAATGCATATTACTTCCCTATTTGCTTTCCTTGGGTTTATACATGAATTACATGGCACACAGCCGCAGCACAACACCCCCGGTGGACTCTCTCTGTTCTGAAGGCATATGGCTTTTCATGCATCTAGGTATTTTTGCATATGAGGTGATTACTTTCCTTGAACAATTCCCTTTGGCAACTGGCAGTATCATTTCCTTCCTGCTGTTCCTTCTGGTTTGAAGGCAAGGTAAGGGACTGAAGGGGAACAGATGGTAACACTGAAGAAAGTTGGAAGTCGTGGACCCATGTTGTCTTCTCGGCTCACACCTCCTCTTTCAGCAGCCAGCTACCTCAGGTTCCCCTACATCTGGTAGATTTTATCTCAGCAAAGTTTAGAAAGGAAACTGGCATTACTTGAAGACTAAAAATCACTCAACCAAAACCGCTTCAAAGATCTAAGGATGGTTTGAATAGACGAGTAAAAAAAGCATCTCTAAGCCAAAAAACCCAGTAGCAACCCCTGAGGAACACCACTTGTCACTGGTCTCCGCTTGGACATCGAGCTGTTGACTGCAACTCTTTGAGTGCAGCCATCCAGCCAGTTCCTTATCCACCGAGAAGTCCACCTGCCAAATCCATGTCTCTCCAATTTAGAGACAAGGATGTCGTGTGGGACAGTATCAAATGCTTTGCACAAGTCCAGGTAGATGACATCAGTTCCTCTTCCCTTATGCACCAATACTATAGCGCCGTTATAGAAGGCCACCAAATTTGTCAGGCATGATTTGCCTTTAGTGAAGCCATGTTGACTGTCACCGATCACTTCCTTATTTTCCATGTGCCTTAGCAGAGTTTCTAGGAGGATCTGCTCCATGATCCTGCCAGGCACAAAGGTGAGACTGATAGGCCTGCAGTTGCCCAGGTCTTCATTTTTTACCCTTTTTAAAAGTGGGGGTTATGTTTCCCCTTTTCCAGTCAGCAGGAACTTCACTGAACTGCCACGACTTCTCAGATATGATTGATAGTGGCTCGGCAACTTCAACTGATGGCTCCCTCAGGACCCGCAGATCTATCTCATCAGGTCCCATGGACTTGTGCACCTTCAGGTTCCTTAGAATGTCCCGGTCTTTGCCTTTGCATTCTGCGACCTGGGCGGTGTGGCTAGAGCATTTGCCAGTGAAGACCAAGGAGAAAATGTTGTTGAGTACCTCAGCCTTGTCCATATCCTGGGTGACCAGGTTCCCCATTTCCTTCCAGAGAGAGCCCACATTTTTCCTGGTCTTCCTTTTGTCACCAACACAGCTGTAGAAGCTTTTCTTGTTGCCCTTGACACCCCATCCAGATTTAACTCTATCTGGGCTTTAGCTTTCCTAACCTGATCCTTGGCCGCTCAGAAAATTTCTCTGTATTCCTCCCAGGCTACCTGTCCTCGCTTCCACCCACTGTAGGCTTCCTTTTTCTGTTTGTGTTTATCCAGGAGCTCCTTGTTCATCCATGCAGGCTTTGTGGCATTTTTGACAGACTTTCTCTTTGTTGGAATGCATTGCTCCTGAACTTGCAGGAGGTGATCCTTGAATATTAACCAGCTTTTTTTGGCGCCTCTTCCCTCCAGGGTTTTATCCCACGGTACTCTACCAAGCAGATCCCTGAAGAGGACAAAGCCTGCTCTCCTGAAGTTCAGGGTAGCGAGCTTACTGTGCGCCCTCCTTGCTGTCCAAAGGATCTTGAACTCCACCATCTCATGGTCACTGCAGCCAAGGCTGCCCTTGATCTTCACATTTCCCACCAGCCTCTTCTTTTTGGTGAGAACAAGGTCCAGCATGGCACCTCTCCTTGTTGACTCCTCTATCACTTGGAGAAGGAAGTTATCATTGACACATTCCAGGAGCCTCATGGATTGCTTATGCCCTGCTGTGTTGTCCCTCCAACAGATACTGGGGTGGTTGAAGTACCCCATGAGGACCAGGGCTTGCTTGTGAACGCGAGGCTGCTCGTATGTGTCTATGGAGGGCCTCATCTGCTCGATCTTCGTGGTCAGGTGGCCTCCTGTAGCAGACCCCCACTGAAATGTTACCTCTCCCTGTCATCCCTTTAATCCTGATGCATAAGCTCTTTTCCCATCCCTGGAAACATTCAAGGTCAAGTTGGACAGGACTCCAAGCCGTCTTCTAGGTATGGATGGCATACGGATTTATTTCACCTGTATATTGCTCTTCATGAGATTTCTGATTGTTTTTTTTCTACTTTCTCAGACTTACAGCTGAACTTTTCTCCTGTTGTAGGGAAAGCAGGCTAAGAGTGAAAGTCTGAGAAACATTGGGTGGTCTCCTGATGGGGTATTACCTGTCTGTGTACAACATGGGATGGATGGGAACAGATCTAAGAACTTGAGCCCTGCAGTGCATGCCTGGGCAGATACAAAGGATCAATGTGAAGACTGATGTGTTCAAGTTCCCTCCTGCAAGAAGCACATGGCAGGAAACCAGTCCATGGATCTAGAACCCAGAGTGCTATACTAAATAAAATCTTTTAATTTTTTCTTTCTGAAACTGAAAGAAAATAATTGATCAAGGGAGATGGCAGAGCTTTCTATAATCTTTAAGAACTCTAAGTGTCGCTAAATACGAAAACCGTGTTTGAAAAGTTCAATCTTTGGTACTCTGGACCTGCAATTTTTATTGAAAAGACAATATTTTTTTCTTTAATCCAAGCATAACAATATAATTTAGTATAACTTGTTCAGCAAACAGCTGACCTCTGATAGAAGATATTGTAAGTTAACTGAGGCTGATTTTCTTAGACAGACTTCTTTAGGTTTTGTCTGCCTGACGTCTTTTGTATTATGCAATGCAAATTCCATCCCATGTATTCTGTCTCAGTAATACATGATCAAGAGACAAGGCAATAGTTTTCCATTTTCTGCTGATGTGAGAACAGCAACAGATTGTTGATACTCTGTCAGGAATGCAGCCTCATACATCAGCTTATTTATAGTTTTTTACAGTATTTTATTTTTGCAGTAAACTTCCTGCTGCTCTGATGTTAGTACGTGCAATAGAAAGGAGAGGTAATCTAAGGTGTATTTTGTACAGAGGACACGGGTGTTTTGTAGGCTGCAAATCAAAGGTGCCTGATATCAAACCTGATGACATAGGTCCTCTCATAAATCAAAGAACATTTACTGGATATGTCAGAAATGTACCAGGGAGCTGGAACTGGTGAGGACTGACAAGAACTCAGACAGCCAAGTTTGTGTTAAAGAACCATGCTATCAGTTTTAATTGTTGTGCATAAATTTAACCACAACGCGCTTCGTCCTCCACTGTTCTTGAATCTCCTTGATGTCATTCATAAATTTCCTATTCACAGTGTCACGGACCAGCTAAGGCTGGGTGATCTGAGATCATCTAATCCATCCCCTTGCTCAAAGCAGGGTCAGAGAAAGCAGGTTGCTCAGGACTGTGTCCAGTTGGGTTTGAATATCTCGAAGAATGGAGGAATCTATAACCCCACTGGGCAACCTATCCCACTGCTTGACCACCCTCACAGTGAAATTCTTTTTCCTTATATTTAAATGAAATTTACTGTACTTCAGTTCATGCCCATTGCTTCTCATCCTGCCACCAGGCACCACTGAGAAGAGCCTGGCTGTGTCTTTACTCCATCCCATCAGGTATTTGTACACACTGAGCATCCTGTTCTCTGGGCCTCTCCTCATATGAGAGATGCTCCTGTTCCTTAATCGTCTTGGTGGCCCTTTGCTAGACTTGCTCCAGTATGTCCATGTCTCTCTTGTACTGGGGAGCCCGGAACTGGAATGTGCACCCCAGATGTGTCTCACCAGTGCTGAGTAGAGGGGGAGGATCACCTCCCTTGACCTGCTGGCAACACTCCTCTGAACACAGCACTAGGATGCCATTGTCCATCTTTGCTGCAAGGGCACAGTGCTGGATCATGGCCAGTTCATTCACTAGGACCCCCAGGTCGTTTTCTGCAAGACTGTTTTCCAGCTGCCTGGGTCCCTTGGTCTGTACCAAGGTGTTATTTTTCAAGAATGTAGAGGCAGGGTTATCATCCCACAGCTGCTTCACAATCACAGCGTGTGATAGCTCCACCGAACACACAGTATTGTTTTTGCTTTTGTCAGGAAGTCAGGAACAGTAGAGCTGTGAGTAGCAACGTTCAGGCTTACATTTCTTTGTTAACATATGAATACAATCGGTTGTATTTACCATTGTCCTCCAGTTCGGTTGCTCCTCTCAGCAACTGCTTTGACAGCTTCTGATTCTGTCTCTGGACTCTGGCCTTTTGTCTCTATTCTGTTCTAGCGCTGTGAACCTTTGCGGAAAGAGGACTCCCTAGACTCAAGCTGTGTTTTTCTGCAGGAGGAAGGTTGGAATGTACCAGCAGGAATCATGAGTTATGTCAATTATTGTGGTTTGGTTGCTGTTTGTGTCATAGCCAAAGTGAACAGAGAGGTATAGCCTGGATGAAGTGTAATGAGTAGAATATTAGACCAACAACTGGCCTGTTTCTAGCTGGTCTGTATATCTCTTCAACAGATGAGGAGAAACGGTAGAAGTGCAATATAATGACTCCAGCGAGCAGATTAGCAGGATAGGATTGTGGGCTGTTGTGCCCTAAGCATACTGTAACTCCATTAAGTCCTCACATAGACCAACTGAGGAAACCATTTCAACAGGACTTTTGGTTTTACTCCAACCCATACTTCTTTCCCTGTCGCAGAAGGAAATATCTGACATGGTTATGATTTAGTAGCAATTCAAAATTTATTAATGATTTGAGCTAGATCAAGAGTTTTAGCAGCACTTAATCATTAACTGATTTAAGGATTTACAAGACGATTTAACAAAGTAATTGAACAGTGACTTAATTACAGATCTGAAAATGGCAAGATTCACACTAACTTACTATAAGGTATCCCAAATCAATACATATACGTATAAGCACAAACATACAAGCGCACACCACTTGAGGGGTCATACACCCACACCCACACCCGAGTTTATAACTGCTATTACCAAAGTTCCCTTCTCAGTGGATGACGCCAATGAGCTGATGGGTGCCCTTTTTATGTGTACATGGACAAATATTTGGATCCAGTAAAGTATAAGAACACCCACACTCGTAAGAGCTAATGTGTAATATGTATATATAGATGAGAGAGAAGTCTGCCTATAGTTACTATTTCCCTCTTCGAGTTTGGAGTAAATATCCACACTGCATCGGCAGCTATTCCCCAGCGGGCGATAACTGAGACTCAAGGGGAGTTGACTCGCCCTGGCCTTTTAACCCTCGAGGTGTTTGCCTGAGCGGCGTCCCGACTCGGGAGATGCTGGTCACAGCCCACTGACATCCAGGAGAGCTCAAAGGGTCTTGATAGAACCACTATTTATAGGATCTGAGTTAATTGACTTTTATCAGATATTTATCTACTCCGACCCAGCTTGGACGATGGGACATTCTGGTACTTTCTAACAGCTGTGCAAGTCCAGAAGTTGCTAGATCTGCAAGTTCTCGTATCACCTCCCTTTGGGTCACGATCCAGGTACAGATGTACTAGGCTGCCAGGGAGTCATAGTCCCAGGCGATAGGGGAAGCAGGAGCCAGGCATGTTAAGGGAGTGCCTCAATGCTCTGGTCCTTTACCTTTTGCAGTTCATGCCTGACATCCTCTGGGCTGGTATGCGGCCCAGGGATGGGGAATCGCACCAAGTACTGAGTGGCCAAAAGGAGGGGGCGTTGCACCACCACTTTCCCTTTTTATAAACTTTCTGTTTCAAAGGATTGAAGGAAGTCTTGCTGGCAAATTCAGGTAAGGAATTGAGGGAAAACATTGGAAAACCAGATGCAGCTCAACAGAGGCCCCCAGATGAAGTTCACTTAAGCGTGTTACAAAGAGCTGGCGTTAATTTACTTTTGATACCTGACATAATCCCACTTATGACATGCTGTTTGTGTATACCAGCAGCAGGGAAATCAGCCTGTAATTTCAAGTGGTAAGCATCAGAAATATAAAGGCTTATGAGATCAGGGCTCTCTGCTGAAGGTTTTATCAGAAAGCGTGCTAGGAATTTGCTGCCTCACCTTGCAATGCGTTAGTCTGCTTAATTAAGTCATTAGCTAGAAGCAGTAAATAGGTGAAATTGGGATGGTGAGGGCAATGAAACACGTAAATTCACCAGTCTGGTTCCAAAGGTAATGCTGGACCTGCACATACAGTTAAGATAATTTATAGTAAGGGCAGTAGCACAAATTATCCAGGAAACTGAAACTTTACCATTCATATGTAATGGCTCTGTAAAGATCAGGTAGTCATAAAAAGATTGCATAAGAGATCATACATAACATGGACCAGACTGACCTTGGGAGCCTCACCCTTTTAGAGGTGCAGGGTATAAATTCCGATGCTCTGCTTTGTTTGCATCTCTTAACAAGATGGGTACCACCAAGAACTTGCTGTGGTTATTCCTCTTAAATGCAACACTCCTGGGTGCCTTTTCAGGTAAACCACTTAAAATCTTTAAAGAACATTCTTCTTCTTTTATTAAGATAAAAAGTTGCCCACTTGCTTCTTTTTATTCTTACCTTAACAGTTGCAAATATCACGATTGAAAGTGCCACCATGCCAATGTTTTCATGTGTGTCTGCATTTTTCATGTATTCTGTCTATGTGTTACTTTTGGGTTGTACTAGTTAATATCCCACCTTGGGGGTCTGAAGCTGCCTGGTGGCAGGTGGGACAGGTAGAAGCACGGTGCTGTGAACCACATGCCCCAGAGCAGGGCATTGGTCTGCCAGTCGTGCCCTTGGGGCTACCAGGCATGTGGCATGCAAACCTGGAGAGAACAAAGCCCCAGGGTGGATTGTGTTGCATCCCAAAAGGTGCATCTCTCTAGGTAAAACATAATTCACCTGAATTTGTTTATAACTTGCTTTCTCAAATTATTGTCTCACTAAAACGCAGCCATTTACAGGAAGAATCGTAGAATCATAGAATCATAGAATGGTTTGCATTGGAAGGAACATTTTAAGATCATCTAGTCCAACTCCCCTGCAATAAACGCAGACATTTTCAACTAGAAGATGGCTCAGAGCCCTGTCAAACCAGACCTTAAATGTTTCCAGGGATGGGATACCTACAACCTCTCCGGGAAAACAACAAATTAGCACGTGTTTGCCTAAAGAGAAAATGTTTTTGAGACTTGTTTAAAATCATGATTTTCATTGCTCCCACCATGGAAGAGCACCCTGCTGAGACCCCGAGGCGCTCCATTGCTCTTGTGACAGGGTGGCACCAATATCTCCCCAGCTGGGAGAAAACCTGGCCGTGCTCCTTCATCCACAAGGTCCTCACCTGTTTCTTTCTCTTCTTCTCCAACAGATGCCACAAGACCAGCTCCAAAAAACTTCACAGCATCTGCTCCTCCAGGTGGGTCTCGTTTTGTCATGTGTCTTCTGGCCATTACTTTTGGCAGTACCCATTGGTGATTCCCAGGGTGGGGTTTGGTCTTCTCCATGGGAGAGCAGAGCCAGGGAAACGCACAGCCTAATTAAGCAGAAGGTGACAGTCCTGGCGGCCTGAAACTCATGGACAATTGCCGATGCACCGGCGAGAGAGGGTGTCTGCATGCTAGAGGGTTTTCCCTGTCTCCTCCTTTCTAAGGTGCCTCCCTGAGCCTGGTGAGCGGCAGAAACCGGTGTGAGGGGCGCGTAGAGATTTACTACCACGGCAGCCGGGGCACTGTCTGCGATGACTCCTGGGACCTGAACGATGCCGAGGTTGTGTGCAGGCAGCTGGGATGTGGCTTTGCTGTTTCTGCACCAACAGACGCCTACTTCGGACAAGGCACTGGCAATATCTACCTGGATGATGTGGACTGCACAGGGAGCGAGTCCTCCCTCTTCCGGTGCAGCCACCGTGGCTGGGGTGTCCATAACTGTCAGCACAGTGAAGATGCTGGTGTTGTGTGCTCAGGTACCATTGCTTTTCCTTCCTAAATACGGGGACACTCTCAAAGAGTGGCCCTCGTTGGCCACAAGTGTGTTGGAGATGTTCTCAAAGATTGTGTTTTTCATTGCTCCCACCATGGAAGAGCACCCTGCTGAGACCCCGAGGCGCTCCATTGCCCTTGTGACAGAGTGGCACCAATATCTCCTGAGCTGGGAGAAAACCTGGCCGTGCTCCTTCATCCACAAGGTCCTCACCTGTTTCTTTCTCTTCTTCTCCAACAGATGCCACAAGACCAACTCCAGACACCTTCACAGCATCTGCTCCTCCAGGTGGGTCTCGTTTTGTCATGTGTCTTCTGGCCGTTACTTTTGGCAGTACCCATTGGTGATTCCCAGGGTGGGGTTTGGTCTTCTCCATGGGAGAGCAGAGCCAGGGAAACGCACAGCCTAATTAAGCAGAAGGTGACAGTCCTGGCGGCCTGAAACTCATAGAGAATTGCCAATGCACCGGCGAGAGAGGGTGTCTGCATGCTAGAGGGTTTTCCCTGTCTCCTCCTTTCTAAGGTGCCTCCCTGAGCCTGGTGAGCGGCAGAAACCGGTGTGAGGGGCGCGTAGAGATTTACTACCACGGCAGCCGGGGCACTGTCTGCGATGACTCCTGGGACCTGAACGATGCCGAGGTTGTGTGCAGGCAGCTGGGATGTGGCTTTGCTGTTTCTGCACCAACAGACGCCTACTTCGGACAAGGCACTGGCAATATCTACCTGGATGATGTGGACTGCACAGGGAGCGAGTCCTCCCTCTTCCGGTGCAGCCACCGTGGCTGGGGTGTCCATAACTGTCAGCACAGTGAAGATGCTGGTGTTGTGTGCTCAGGTACCATTGCTTTTCCTTCCTAAATACGGGGACACTCTCAGAGAGTGGCCCTCGTTGGCCACAAGTGTGTTGGAGATGTTCTCAAAGATTGTGTTTTTCATTGCTCCCACCATGGAAGAGCACCCTGCTGAGACCCCGAGGCGCTCCATTGCCCTTGTGACAGAGTGGCACCAATATCTCCTGAGCTGGGAGAAAACCTGGCCGTGCTCCTTCATCCACAAGGTCCTCACCTGTTTCTTTCTCTTCTTCTCCAACAGATGCCACAAGACCAACTCCAGACACCTTCACAGCATCTGCTCCTCCAGGTGGGTCTCGTTTTGTCATGTGTCTTCTGGCCGTTACTTTTGGCAGTACCCATTGGTGATTCCCAGGGTGGGGTTTGGTCTTCTCCATGGGAGAGCAGAGCCAGGGAAACGCACAGCCTAATTAAGCAGAAGGTGACAGTCCTGGCGGCCTGAAACTCATAGAGAATTGCCAATGCACCGGCGAGAGAGGGTGTCTGCATGCTAGAGGGTTTTCCCTGTCTCCTCCTTTCTAAGGTGCCTCCCTGAGCCTGGTGAGCGGCAGAAACCGGTGTGAGGGGCGCGTAGAGATTTACTACCACGGCAGCCGGGGCACTGTCTGCGATGACTCCTGGGACCTGAACGATGCCGAGGTTGTGTGCAGGCAGCTGGGATGTGGCTTTGCTGTTTCTGCACCAACAGACGCCTACTTCGGACAAGGCACTGGCAATATCTACCTGGATGATGTGGACTGCACAGGGAGCGAGTCCTCCCTCTTCCGGTGCAGCCACCGTGGCTGGGGTGTCCATAACTGTCAGCACAGTGAAGATGCTGGTGTTGTGTGCTCAGGTACCATTGCTTTTCCTTCCTAAATACGGGGACACTCTCAGAGAGTGGCCCTCGTTGGCCACAAGTGTGTTGGAGATGTTCTCAAAGATTGTGTTTTTCATTGCTCCCACCATGGAAGAGCACCCTGCTGAGACCCCGAGGCGCTCCATTGCCCTTGTGACAGAGTGGCACCAATATCTCCTGAGCTGGGAGAAAACCTGGCCGTGCTCCTTCATCCACAAGGTCCTCACCTGTTTCTTTCTCTTCCTTCCCTAACAGGTGCGACAACCAAGAGTCCACCGTTGACTGGCCCAGGTGTGTCTCCTTTTATCATCTGTCCGATGCATTACTTTGGAGGTGTATTAGTTACCAGTTTATAGCTTGGTTACCAGTTTATAGCTTGGAGTTTATCATTTGCATATTGCAATACTTTTGGAAAAAATCATTATTGGTACTGACTGTTTAAATCCTACATGCTGGTCCCCTTTGTCTGTCTGATTCTGTTACTGCTTTCAGACTGTGTTGATTTTGTGGGAAATCTCTTCTTTCTTCTCTACTTTTTATGTTATTCGAGCCAGCAGCTCTTGCTTTCTGTCATACCTGTTTGTGCCTTAAACCTACCAAATGCAAAATAACAAGGAAGAGTCAGAGTTCTCTCAAGAGATCATCACGCTTGTAGCCTGAGTGAGAGGAGTACGACCGTTTGGTTTCTCTGGAGATTTAACCTCCTGTTGCTATGGCTTGGATACATGAAATGTATTTTCATTTGATCAGAAGTAAATCTAGATGAATCACATTCATATCTAATTTTCTTTCATTTTTTTTCAGCTGGAAAATATATTTGTGGTGACTTACTTTTCAATTCCTCCGGAACACTTCAGAGTCCTTTTTATCCTTTGAATTATCCAGATAATGCAGATTGTTTGTGGCAAATACAAGTAATGAATAATTTACGCATTATGCTCACATTTGAGAGTATTCAGTAAGTAAACCACTTCCTGCTTGGGCAATAAATGCATCCCCAATCTCACCTACGATCATAGTTCCCAAACACATTTCCCAAGCTTATAAGTGAATTATTAATATAACATGGGAATTGTGTGAGTGAAGTATCTTAGTTTATTATTTGTTCAACACTTAAAAACCGAAGTTCACCAAATGCTTTTTACTATATATTCATGTTTCTTCCTCAGGTTGCAAGGTGGATGCCAGAATGACTATGTTGAGATCTATGATGGGCCACCCAATACTTCTCCTCTGCTTGGAAGAATTTGTTCTAGTTCTAATCTCACATACACCTCATCCTCAAACTTTATGACTGTCAGATTTCACAGTGACGCCAGATATTCCAACAGAGGCTTTTATGCTGAGTACCACTCCTTTCCAGCAGACCAGAACACCAGTAAGCTTCCATTCTGTTTGTAATGTTTTCTTTGCTCAGAAGCTTTTGTAGTCTGTTTTTATTTGCTAAATAAGTATTTGTTAATGTTTTTGAACTACTCCTACATAGATGATGTTCTCGCTTGAATTTCATAACTGGTTATTGACTGATCACTTTCAGACAATAATTATGTTTTCGTTTTAAAAAAACCCTTCAAGTATCAAATTAATTGCCTTTAGATGTCTTCTATGATGGCCAGTCTAAATCAATCTTTCTTCTTGTCACCTCATAATTCATACATTATTTTTTTTTCTACCTTTGTGGACAGATTTTCATAGCATTGTAGAAATATTGGTTAGAAAGGACCTTTGGAGGCTAGTCCAACTACTCACAATATAGCCATTGCCAACACCAGGTCAGGTCCGTTATGAACTTGTCTAGCTGAGTCTCTAGAAACATTCAAAGGATGAAGTCTTCAAAGCCACAACTTCTCTGGGTGACCTGTTCCAGGTCTGTCCTGCAGTCCCAGTGGGAAAGTTCATCTAATGGGCACTCACAGCCTCCCCAGGCACAAACAACGGCGATCACATTTGGCTCTGTTGTCTTGGTAGCTGCCTTTCAAGAGGTTGTGTGTTGCCAGTAGGTCCCTACCATCAGATGTCTCACTCTACCAAAGGCCAAACTCTCCCTGGGATCATTGCTTTTCATATCGTGGACTGAGTGAAACACCATGAAGATGGTTTCAGGATCCCCTCCCACCCAGACAGTGTTTCTGCAAGCCAGTGTGTGTGTTTAGTGCTGTACCTTCCACAGTAGCTTTTGGATTCTTATTCAGGAAAAATTCCCATTTCTTGACATTTTTGTGTGAGTGGTGATACAGGCTCAAGGTCTCAGCAAAAGCCTGTTGTAAACTACATATTTTTGTGAGGAGAGTAACTGAAGATCAGCTGAAATTTGTCAGAGACTATGGCTTATTCATATTTAAATCTAAAATAAGTGGTTTGGCTTATGAATTCTCTGCCCTAAATGGTAGTAGCTATTGCATTTGTTGAAGTTGTAGCATGCAAGCATTACCGAGTACCTGAAACCACTAATAATTCATATTTTCTTCCCTAGCCCTTATGTGCTTGCCAGACTACATGCGTGCAGTTGTAGACAGACACTATCTCGAGTCACAGGGCTACTCAGTGCAGAACATCAGCTTGTCCGACCCTAACTGTAGACCAACAATTACACCGACTAAGATTACCTTCAACGTTCCATACAACGGCTGTGGTACACGTAGACAGGTTGGTGTTAACATATTTTGGAGAGCTCTCCAAGTCTGGGCTTGGAAACTTAATATACATTTGGAAAATTGTCATGATTTGCAAAGGGTGTTGTAACCTGCAGGTATTCAAAATACAGAAAAGAAGCACGTATTTCTGGAGGCTAAGGTTTGTTAAATATTCCTACTTCTCCTTCCCAGGATGTAGGTAATCCCTGTATCTATTTCAGAGTGATGTTCTAGAGAATAAGGTGAGTGAACAATAACATCCAGGATGTTTGGGTATTTTGAGTATGACATGTCCTTTCTGACTAATACTAGGATCTGGCACATACAGAAGTTTGTAGTATACACCGTCAACATGACTACACGAGATAATTTTGTACTCATCTAATGTGTCAAACAGGGCAACAATGAAACCATCACCTACTCCAATGTGATAAAAGTGCCTGGTTCTGGTCACATCATCAAGAGGCAAAAGGACCTTCATTTGCACATCAACTGCAAAATGCTCCACAACACCTGGGTGGAAGTAATGTACATTGCCAACGACATTATTAATGCCAGCGAAACCCAGTATGGCAGATACGAAGTGAACTTGACATTCTACAATTCCTCGTCTTTCCTGTGGCCAGTGTATGACTTTCCATACTACGTTGACCTGAACCAGGATTTGTTCCTCGAAGCTTCTCTTCACAGCTCTGACAGGAATCTGATCTTGTTTGTGGACACATGCGTGGCATCACCTGATCCCAGCAATTTTAAAGCACTGACCTATGACTTGATCAGAAGTGGGTAAGAACCTTCTAAGGAATTACTTAGGAAGTATCTGTATGAATAGTTCTAAAAGAGCTCAGTTTATGAAGGTGGTGATTTAGGGCCAGTGTACATTGGTTACAATTCTCAGTACAAATATACTTCTAAGAAAGACTTTTTGGCAAAGCCTGAATAAGATATAATATGACAAGGAAATGCCATTCAGAAGTTGCAGTCGAGCACTGAGATTTCATTCAGGGAGGCAGTGTAGAAACCGAGGTCCGTATTTGTTTCTGAAATAGATGCATGAAATGTAGGGAAGTCGGTGGCTCTGCGTTTCCATATTTCAGAATTTGAGTTTTGCAGCATCATAACCAGAATACAAAACAGTCTGTTCACAAAGAAGAGAAATTCCTTAGCCTTTTCTTGCTAGTCTAAAAACCTAAACCATTTTGCTTAATTGGGTACAAAATGTTTTGATTTTGCCTACAAAATGCCTTTTGATTTGAAATCTAAAAGTCGTGGACTCTTATAAAGAACGCAAAACCAGGGAGCTAGAAGCACTGCAGTGCGTCCCATTTTGTTCCAGGAATGCAAGACTCATGCTAGTTCATTCCCCTTCTGTGCTAGGTGGCATTTGAATTCCTCTTGTCCCCTGGGAGGGTGTTGACATCAGTAACCTTAGCGGTGTAGTAACCTCCTGCTAAGCTGGAAGCCAGTCCGTGAGAGGCTGACGAAGCGACACAGTGCCTCCTGCCTGCTGGGTGAACGGCCTCCCTTTTACACCTTGTGTGAATCTTAGGAAGGTTCTCCTCGTGTTGGGGTTTCTTTTTATTTTATCCATAAAAACACATACCCATTAAGCAGGACACAGAAGGTCTGTCCAGCTTTGTGAGCAGCACGGTCACCAGGGAGATGAAGCAAATAGTTTCTGATCATTTTCCAGTTAATTTTTATTCGTGTGAAAAGGAACTGTGTCAAAAGCAAATGTATTTACAGAATCTAAAATCAATAGTATCCACCTATAATATCAGACGTGTTGGGGTATCACTGCAGTATAAAATAAACTAAGAATGAGAGGACTTAAAATCCCTGGGGTCTTTATTAGGGAAATGAGCACAATGGAATTTTTTTGGAGACATAAAGATAATTAATGACCATTTTGAAATATTCTGGGGTAACAATTGTGGGGGAATTATTGTGATCTTTTTGCGTGGTGATTAAATTAAACAAGAATGATCTGAGTACAAGAAGGATCTGAGTTAGGTAACCTGTAAGGCTAGTAATTGTTAGGAAGTAAAACTCACTGACAGTAAAGTTACCCAAGCAACTTGGTCTGTGAAACATCTGGAGACCTCTGCCAGGTGTTGAGATGCCCCAAGCAAAGTACTCTACAAACATCAAAGGACTAAAGAGCACGTTTATTTCCCCAAACATATGCGTATTAGAATTAGTTTTGTCCTTCCAGGGTCAAAAGGGGCCCTTTCTCTTTCTGCAACAATCTCCAGGGGCCTTGTTTGCAAATGCAAAACAGGTCCTCACCTGTACCCGAAACACAGAAACCAGCAGAACCGCTACTTGTTTTTCAGCTATTCATGTTTACATCAATTTTGTTAAGCTACGAAATTTCTGTGCTATATACGTTAGTGTGGTAGAAATCACCACCGCCATTGGTTATTTTTTGGCTCTTATTTTCCCTCCTTGCTAAAAATACACTTTTTTTTTTTAATCCTTTTGAGTTCTCTTATACTTTTACCTTCTGGTTTTATATTTGAGCATGAAACATACTGCAGGGAGATTGTGTCATAGTGTTTCTATTCACAATAGCTAATCTGTTAATTCTATATCTTTCCAGGTGTGTTAAGGATCCTACCTACTTTACTATCAATTCGTCATACAAAGACGTTGCTCGCTTTTCATTTAACGCTTTTTCGTTTATTCATCGATACCCGTCAGTTTACCTGCAGTGTGAGCTGGCGGTGTGCATGAAGAACGACTACTCTTCCCGCTGCTACCAAGGCTGCACCAGTAGGTTCAAGAGGGATGTTGGTTCTTCCCATGCAAAAGTGAATATGGTTATTGGACCTGTCCGGCTTCGGGACGCTCCCGCTGAGAACAGGAACGCTGGTAAGTTTAAATAACTCAAATAACGTAAGTCCCTGTACATTACTCTATGTTTGCATGTCAGCTTGGACATGAAATCCAGCTCTGAAATACGCCTTTGCTGGCTTGCTCGTAACTCTGATATAGTTCTCACATGGATGACTTTTTTCCAAAACAGTTTTTATACAATTTATATCAAATTTATACAATTTTTATAAAATTGTTTTGTAACGTTTGCAAGCTGCTTCCATTCTGTCACAGTTTAGACCCATTATTTGTTCTGCACATGAAAAATCGCAATTGATTCTCTTCTGTGGGAAGAGGGATGAGATGTAACTCTTATCCTCGCAGGATTTATATTAATTTTTCAAAGCACGTCTCTTATTTATTAGCAAACAATCTGCAGGTCCCCTGGGAAATGTTGTTTCCCAGTGCCCTATAACTGCTGTTTCCGCTATTAGGAAACAGCATTTTATAGTCTCAGAGTGTAATCATTGCAAATTCTTTGTTGCTCTTTAATTTCTTGCCATAATCTTTTACTTGTTTGGCATGGCCGCAGGATCACTGGTCAAACAATATGCAATAAAACAATTTGGTTTCTGATCAAATCCAGATTGCAACATTTTAATTCCAGTTCTCTTTGCCTAATTACCTTTGAGATTAACTAGCTCAGGAAAACAGATGCAAGCCTCTCTCTTTCTCTTCTGAGCACAGAAGTGGCCTCTGCCTTCCAAATGGAAGGGGACTCTCAGAGCCCGGCACCTGCTGCCAGCTCCCACGCTCCTCTGGCGGTGACCATCGTGGTGCTCGTAGCTGCTGTTCTCATTGTGGGAGGATTTCTTTTGAAGCGCAAACTGCGGCAACCCATCCCCTACCAGATAATGTGAGAGGCAACCCAAGGCTTGCAGGTGGAAGGCGCCAGTCATCAGCTTCACGATTTGGTTTTGCAGTCTGCATAGAGGGTAACTCTTACTTGACTATTCCACCATCCAGATCTTGTTTGAAGATCGTGCTGTACTGAGGTAAAAACCGGTGTTACCATGAACTGAACTTAAAAGGAACCTGGCTTTAAAATCCTCAAGTCCACATACACCTAAGGTCTAAAGAAAGGTTGATTCTTCCATCCCGGCATCCGAATAAGCTACCGTCTTCAACGCTGGACATTTCAGAGCACCTCAGTTGAGATCCTGGTTGAGTGTCTGTCTGAGAAGACCAACTTAGATGACTTGAAAAAGAAGAACTGACCTATTTTGCCATTGCTGATATGCAGATGGAACACCTGTGTAGCACCATGAGATACTCTGGAAAACAGGTCCAGAAAAATGTTTCCTTGCAGTAAAAATATCTCAATAATGAGCCATAAATGAAAATGCAGAGGGGCTGCATGTAAGGAATTGCTCCTGTACAGCATTCCTTATTTTGGGCTGTATGGTTCTTCACAATTACATTTTTCCCTGAGAAAATGTAGGCCATTTATAACACTTTGTATAGTGGATGAATATAAACACATCTGTTGTGTAAGTATGTAATTAAAAAAAAGCAGGAAAGAAAGGGTTTTTTGAGCAATACTTCTTTCTGTGTACTTGCAACACACCATCTATGCGTCTGAACTGCCAGCTAATGCATTATCAGGTTGGAGAACGTGGCTTCTGACAAAATGACTTTGCCAAGCAATGATTTCTGCTCACGTTCTTACGCATTTCTACACCTGCAATGGAGGGGGGTGGAGAGAAAATGTACGTAAGTTGCCATAAGGAAGTGTGACCTGTCTCCTATCCCCATGCGAAAACAAAACAAAAAAATATTAAAGTAAGAATCTGTTTGGAAGAAGCTACTTACTGCAGGCGGAAAGGTCACTGGTCTTTGACTGAGAAATGCTCTTCTTTAGTCTTTCCTGTTTTCTAGCCAGCAATGACAGGGGAAAGTTCGTTGGGAACAGTGTAATGTACTATGTGTGGTGTGAGCGAGAGACAAAGCAGTGACGTGTGGGGAAGGCGAGCTCTACGCCAGGGCGACATCCTGACCTGACGAGGAGGATGCGGGCAGCTCTGACAGGAGTCATCATTACAGCCTGTGCCATTTTTGACTGCAAGCTGCCTTTTCCTGGTGACCCCTGGCAGGCCTATCGTCATCTCTCCGTGCTGTGAAGGGACCATACAGGCAGGGACTGGCATTGCCCACAGAGAATGGAAGTGAATCTTGCTGTCCACACATGAGGAACAAGGCCTGAGGAGAGTCCTCCCTTCCTCTGTGCCTACAGCCAGCTTTGAAGGGCAGAGCAATCCAGGAGGCCGACCTGCCTTTCATCTAGTCCTCTGTGTGTGGACCAGAGATTGCCCATGCTTGGAGAAATCCAGTGACCTGCCCAGCACAGTGAAAACTTTCCTAGACCTGGGCTTTCCTACCTCTCCAGGAGAGGACCTTCCCCTCTGCTCTTCCCAGACCTGCTGTTTTCTCTCCTGCCCCCGCCCCTGCTGTGGCCTTGCTGCTGCGGTTATGCTACCCCACCATTTTTCAGGGCATAGCTTGGTGACACTTTTTCTTCTTCTAGTCTCTGAATATTATTTTGATCAGACAAGCAAACAGATCCTAGACTTAGGATGTTGGTGCCTCCAACCTGCAACGTGCCTATACTGTTCAGAGATAAGCCTTCCCATACTGTTCTGTGCCAGGGATCCCAGGTGGAGATATACCAACGTTTGAATCAGAATGAAAGGTAGAAGATCTAAGATCAGTGGTTTCCATATTAAATGTTGCTGTAGAAAACACCAATAAACTGTTCAAGTAGTTGGTGTCTCAGACTCATCCTTCTTATTTCCTGCCTCCTTCCTTAATCCACAGGTATTACAGACATGCAGGATTCAAGAAAACTGGGTTTGGTGATGAGGAAAGGGTCATGCTCAAGTACATATGCCTCCTGAATGGTGCCTCTGCCAAGAACCTTCCTTCCCCCCTCCTGCCCCACTGCATTCGGGAAAGCTTCTACTGGTAAATCCAGTGGATTTGACTCTTGGTGGCAGACAGTTCTGATCCATTTGGATCCTCACCATTAAACAAATGCAAATCGATTTGCAATGACACACTTCACATTTCACACGCAACAGAACCCAAGAGGCCATCAAGGAACCTGATAAAATAGACTACGCTGCCTCACTGCATCTTAACGCATGAATTCAAACCATCGTTTCTTTGTGCAGAAGCCTGTGAATACCCTCATTCCAGTCTAGATACTTTCTTATAGTCACAGGTGAAAACTGATTAATCTTCTATAACCTTTCAATGGTTTCCATTTGGACCTCACAAAAGCCAGTGTGTCTGCAGAAGTCTCCTGACAATAGTCAGTAGAAGAGAAAGTGTTTTCAAAGCTTGATGGAGCTTCTGTCACAGAGTAACGTGCTGAGAAACACTTCAAGCTGCCAGAAGAAGTCCTAAAGAGCAAAAATGTGTTACTGAAAGAGACTTATCTAGCCAATGGGAAAGACGAAAACGTGCTGTATGGTATTTGCATTAATTAATTAATTAATTCAAATTAATTGGAACATATACAGAGTAGGAATCTATTCCTAGTCTACAGAGATTGCCTGATAGTCATGTTCTTCAGAAATATCTAGATCTTTGAAGTTTTAGTAAAGAATTAATTAGTGAAGAACATAGTGATGAAATAATTAATCAGGGTTGTTCATTTACCTGGATATTTTGACAGGTTTTCTTTCACTTGAATCACCTGGGAATCACTTTCGTGTTCCCCTACCTCCCCGCCCTTTTCAATTATTGCAAGAGTTTGGAGAAGGATCTCTGTCCATCACTTACTCTTGCTTCACTGGTTACCGTGCTTGATTAGTCAGTCAAATGTATTGGACGTTTTCTGCTTCTTGCCAAGATGTCAAAACCAGAAGAATATGAATAGTGAATACCAGGCTTTGCGTACGTTTCCTCATTCATGTGGGAATGTGGTTGTTTGTATAAAGAAGAAACATATTTACCCTTCTCAGCGTTCACTTTCAAGGCTTCCAGCATTATCTTTGGCCTCTTGGGTTTTGCACTTCCTTCTTCCATTCCAGTGATGCTGGCCTTTGTGGAAAGACCTTCTAAGTCATTTTTCCCTTGGGCTCCTGGACTTCAGTCTTCATCCTTGGTGACTGGCCCTGGAGGCAATAAATTTGTATATGGCAACAATTGTGCTACAAATTTTAACTCCTGATAATGTGATCCAAGGGTGTAGAGGTAGGAATCAGGTGAAAACCAATATTCTGGCTCTTCAGTGTTAGGACGGTCATCAGCCTTTTCTCATTCAATGGTTAAAACACAGAAACACAGGAAAGTAACCACTTTGGCAAGAGAGTGATGAATGAGAATTAAGCACTGTTTCATGTAGCTGAAGAGCTTTGGACTCATTCCTTCAAAGAATGACACAGCTGTTAATTTTCACTATGCAAAATTAAACAAGGAATATATTAAGAAAGATTCTTAATAGAAATCTGAACCTTTTTTTTCCCCTTTCGTCGTTCAAAGGATCAAAGGAAATTTTAGAATAAAGCTAAGTTGCAACCTTTGTAATTTGATTAACTATGCATAAAATCCACTGATTTGTCTGCACAGTTTTCACAAAAAGTTGTCAGCTGGCCCTGGTTCTCTTAACACTTTCTTGGAATCTAACAATCTCTCAGTGATTAGAGTTTTGACTTGAACTTAAAAATGCCAAAAAGGAATGGGTTCATATTGGGGCTGGAGGTGTTGACTTCAACTGCAAAGTTCTTCAGGTATCTCATAGTGATTTGCTTACAAGGCTTGGCTCAGTTTCTCTCCTTAATTATCTGGAGCAAACTACCCATGTGTTGAGGCAAAGTTATCAATCACACACTATGGTATGAGCTCCTCTCCACTTCTGGCTGTGGCTCTCAAGCACAGAAAACTAGCAAGCAATATTTCACACCTCTCTCAGTCAGTTCTTCTTGCACCACCCCAACTCTCTTTCCCCAGGTCCTGGACTGGTAGGTCAGCCCAGGACCACTGATTGCCTCCTCTCCTTTCCTCACATCTCCACCACGTTGCCTCTCCAGTGGCTCCTACGTTGAGCTGCAGCCACCTCCTATCTTAACCTTCTTGTTGTCGGCTCTGCTGCTGATGGCAGAGGAACTGATGTTGTGGTGGAGCCAGCAATTTTGATAGGATGCAGCCCTCACGATTAAGTGTGTCTCTGTTACCTTCATCTTGCTTTCAGCAACAGCCACAGTTCCGGTGGGTTATGTTCAGAGACTGCCCCAGTCATGCTTGAACAGGGCCACCAGGTCTTATTTTATTTGAGTATGCCAAACCTGTAAGAGACTCGTGGCTCCCCAGGGAGACTTGCCTCACTAGTTGGAACCAAGTTATGAAGCTCTTTTATTACTTTGCTGGAGGAAACCCATTTGAGTTTTGACATTCCACTACTTTCCCCAGACCTGCCAAGGAATCTCCTCATAAAAGAAAAATACTGAGATTCAACAGCCAGAATGGAAAGGTATCTTTGGATAGGAACTCATTTTATTTGTACAACGAGATGATTGTGAAACCTAGAGTAGCATAAATATTTCCTTCCAGGCAATGGAAAATGTTACTCTTGAGATATTATCTTTCTGCAAAACCCAGGAAGTTACAAAATAGTGAATAACAAACCAAACATATTTTTGTTTCAGATCATAGGACTGTGGTTGTTTTATGGTTCTCTTGTAGAAAGAGAACACCCGTAGAGCCACTCCCCTTCAGCAATAAACTATATATTCTGATGGTCCTTTCTATCAGCAGCACTTGATAAGATGGGTACCGCTATGATTTTGACATGGCTACTCTTGTTAGGTGCAGCAGTTCTGGAGGCCAGATCAGGTAAAGCACTTAGACTTGTTCCAGGGCACATAAAAAAAATTGTAAAGACTGGTTGGGATCCTCTCTGTTGATTCCACAAATAGAAATCACAATCATGCTGGTATTGGTTTGGGCAAAAGATTAAAAGAGAGATTGGGTGAGATAGCACAATTTTGTTCTACTAAAATTGTGAACTATCCATCATTGTGAATAAGAATGACTGAAAACGTTTAGTGGAGTTCATTTGCTGCCACCGGGTAGTACTTGTCTTAGTGCCTTGTGTCGTCGCACACTCGTGCCTGTGGGTATGTTATGAATGAGGCAAACTTTCAGGTCCAGAATTTTGATCTAAGAAATATTTAAGAATTTATTTTTTAAATGGATATTTATTCCAGAGTATATGAACACATACATATGTTATTTAATATTGCTTGTAGTATTTGATTTTTCTTGATCTTATGTACAATTTAATGAAATATAACAAGGAGTTAATTTTCTTAATCTGGCACTGGGGATAAATGAGGGACATCTAAAAATAATGAATGACATGAAACGCTGTTAGTTCAACTTTATTTTTGTCATTGACTTGTTCCTTATACGATTAGTTTCTGACTTGGGTGACTTTGAGCTGAATAATTCTATGTATATCCTAGAACAATTGCAGATTATTTTTCTAACTAGTTATTTAAGCATCGTTATGATAATTTATATTGCCATCACTCGCCTCATCCAGTTTTCTTCACCTGTCCTCTGCTTGCCTGGTGATAAACCATCTTACTCTTGCTGCTCCAGTTCTCTCTGCTTCTGGCTTCATTCCCCAGCCCCTGCCTCTGGCTCCTGTGCTTTTGTCTTTTTGATACCTTTAAAGTGTGAGGCAGGATGTAACCTCTCTAATTACATGCCCAGCAGATCATTATGCTCTCACAGCGATGACAGACCCTGAAGGAAAGCAAATAAAACTGGTTTGGATCAGCTTTAATTTCCTAATCCCACTTTGACTTTCTGCCAGGTTTGCTGTTCCACTTCTCAAAAACCCCGTGAGTGTGGTTCAAAAATGTCCAAGTAGGCATTTGAAGGAACAAATCAGGGACAAGTCAAGGGGCGCTTTTGTAGCTTCTCCCTTCGAACCGCCAGTTAAATGCACACAAATAGGGGCAAATTTAGTTTGGACACTGTCTTGACTGTTCTTCTAGTCCAAGAACAAAGGATTAGATGCAGTGAAGAAATCCTGGAGCTGTTAACTTCTTAGATTTGTTTTGCTTTGGATGACTTATTCAGCGTTTAATAACAAGCTAAATATGTATTTGGCAGAAATGAAGAGTATAACAAGTGCAGCGTGCACGTTTTCATTTCCAAAGTGTAAATACTGCAAATCTTAAGTTACAAGATTTATTTGCTCTCTTACACTTAGCGGTAAAGTCTTTAACAAAATTCTTCACCAAAAATGGATCTCTAAAATCAGGACTTTCATACTGTTCTCTGCAGAATGTCTAAATAAGCTAACGCAAACTGCAAAGCAGATGGGCTTTACGTGGATGAACGCAGTTATCAGATGTATACATGATAGGTTATTAGGTATTTCTTTATTTCAAACTCTAATAACATTTTACAGGCATGTAAGAAATAAAGCCAGTGGATTCCTATTGAAATTCTTATAATCCTGTTGAGAGCATTCTCCTTTCTGTTGAACACTTAGTGGAATTCTTCCACTAAAATTACTCTTAAAAACTACAGGATTTGTTTGTGATGTGTGGACTCTAGGTCCTTAAAAGTCTCCTAAAAGTTTTAGAGGAAGAAGAGAAATTCTAGGTAGATTCCATAAAGCATGGAGGGGAATAAAGAATGGCTATTGTTTTCTGTAAAATTCTGAAGCGTTTCTGAAGGATTCATTTGGTCTAATTTTGACATCATTTTAAGCAAAGTAGGTCACTGCTTGTTATCCTTCAGTAGTGCATAACATCTTGCGATATTTATGTGATGTAAATTACCTGCCTGGTAATTTTTATATGGCAGCACTGTAGCAGCCCCATGAGCACAGATTTCACAAAAAGCCGGTCCCGGCTGCCGAACCTGCCTCTTGCCGTGTCCCCGAAGCCTCGGTGATCTGCTTGGGTGTTTCCCCCTGCACCCAGGTCAGCAGGGGCTTTGTACACCACATAGAAGTGCTACACATACACGCTTCTGGTAAGACAGAGGTTGAGGGCAGGAAAGCTGTGCTGTACATCCTAAACTCCAGTGGGATTCAATGCAGAGTGTCTCCTTGCTCTTTAGCATAAAACATTTTGACAGCGATGAATAAGAGAAATACACAAACATGAAACGTCTTCTTAAAACATGCCGTTCTTCTCCTAGTAACAAAGTGAAAAATAAAATCAGTGATATTTTCTTATGACAGTTTTACTTAGATTTCATCCAGATACTGATATTCATTTTCTTTCCTTTGCTTTCCTGTTATGCTTTTCTTATTATTAAAGAATTTCCTTTCTTGCTGAAATAGTTTGTGCTTAGCCTGCTATTTAAATTTTCTGTAGAAAGCTTGCATAAAGTACATGCGGCTGATTTTGAGATCTGGAAGAGGGGAAGAAAAAAGGTGCATTTAATATTGGGCTAGGCAAGTGTCGTGGTTTAAACCCAGCCAGCACCTAGAACCACGCAGCCGCTCACTCACTCCCCCCAGTGTGGATGGGGGAGAGAGTAAAAGTGAGAAAACACTCGTGGGTTGAGATAAAGGCAGTTTAATAAGTAGAGCAAAAGCCACGCACGCGAGCAAGGCAAAACAAGGAATTCATTCACTGGTTCCCATCGGCAGGAAAGCAGGGCTCCATCACGCGTAACCGTTACTTGGGAAGACAAGTGTCATCACTTGGAGCATCCCCCCTTCCTTCTTCCCCCAGCTTTATGTACCGAGCATGATGTCGTATGGCACGGAATAGACCTTTGGTCAGTTGGGGTCAGCTGTCTCAGCTGTGTTGGCTCCCAGCTGCTTGTGCCCTCCCAGCCTGCTCGCCGGTGGGGTGGTGCAAGGAGCAGAAAAGTCCATGGGAGCTTGGCAATAACTAAACCCACCAGTTTTTACCGGACAAGTATTTCTCATCCCAAATCCAAAACACAGCACTATACCAGCTGCTAATGAAAAAGTTATCTCTATCCCAACTGAAACCACAACACCAAGCACCTACTAGGAACGATGGGTCAAGAGAGCAGAATAAATGACTTCTTAAGGTCTCTTCCAGCTTATCTGTCTGACTGTGTTTGTGCTCAAATCCCTCTCTCCCAAAGACACCCGTCTCCAGCTGGTGAATGGAAGGCACAGATGTGAAGGTCGCGTTGAGCTCTATTACAACGGCCGGCGGGGGACAGTTTGTGATGACTACTGGGACCTTTCCGATGCCCAGGTTGTGTGCAGGGAGCTGGGATGTGGCCAGCCCATTGCAGCTCCAGGAAGTGCTTACTTTGGGCAAGGCTCGGGCGATATCCTGCTGGACAACGTGAATTGCAGGGGAAATGAGGTCTCCTTGTCGCACTGTAGTCACCCTGGGTGGAGGATACACAACTGTGCCCACTATGAAGATGCTGGTGTTGTCTGTTCAGGTGCTGTCACATTTTTCTTTTCTAAATGATTTTGCTATAAATTGCACTCGATATACATGTGTTGGTATGGGGGTATGCAGACGTATGGAAAGTTACACCAGATGTATCAGATATATGTCTAATCTTTCTTTCTGCTTTATTATGAATAATTTTTTATCTGTGGAATGGCACAGTCCCTCCGAAAAGGCCTGTTCTCAGAAAGCAGAATCTGTCTTTTCACTCTGATGACCTGGCAGAACCAAAGTCATGTTTTTCTCACTAGGGTTGCATACAAACTGTGATTGCTCACCCCATGCAAAGCAACTAAATTCTCAAGGATCAGATAGGCGTTGCAATATGCAGAACTTTTATTCCATCTAATCACCCCGTAGTGACAAAGAGAATAAGGAAACAAGCCGAAACTAGAGGCAAAGCTATGTCTGATAGGCAATGGTCATCAGGGAGGAAGGGGCTTAGGTGAAACTCATCTTCTTATCACAAGCCTTAATGCATTCGTTATGGGCAACAATAACTTCAGTCACAGCGCACACTGCCATAGCTGACAGCACACTTTGCATTGTTTCTGTATTAATCAAGTTTTCCTTCAAGTTTAGGTCCATTAATATTCTTTCCTTTACAAATATCCATCCATTTTGAGTACTCTGTCACCTTGCTCTTTTCTGACTTTACTTTCTCCTTATTTTTTAAGAAAAGGTAGTTCACTTGTATGTTATTTTCTCCTGTACTAACAACAGATCGTTACGAACTGAGACATGGCTGATGACAACAGGCTGTTCAGGTGTTTTATATATATTGCAGTTTTCCACGTTTACTCAAAGAGGAAGAGCCTAGAGACCTGAATTCATGCTAGGAGAAAATGGCAGCTGCACCGGTGCTTTGCACTTAGGAGAAAACAACAAAACGTGCTCCGATGCCTCTGTTACAATATGCGTGCTGTGTCCAGTGTCTTTTAAAATGTCATTTATTTCTTGCTTCCATTTGTAGTTCCGGTGTCTACGACAGACTGGCTGCATTCAACAGGTGAGTCACCACGGCCTGATCCACTCCCGGCTTTGCACCAAGCACCACCCCAAAGGCCACTGCCCAGGCTGCTCCTGGGGATGGCCTGAGCCTCTGCAGAAGGGCATCCGCAATGGTGACAGGTCCAAGCCCTGCTGCTGCCAGCAACCCTACAGCTCCCAGCTCCATGGCAGGAGCCTGTAGAGGACAGAATCTGGCCATGCCTGGGCCGTGGTGTCCTGTGCTGGGAGCAGATGCCATATCTGTACCTTTCCTGCTGTCACCATCTGAAAATACCACTTTCAAGAAAAAATTTTCAATTGGCTGTTACCCACCTCCATTCTCTCCAGTAAACATGGAGTATGGCATCTTAGTAATTTGTCTTGAGTTCACTTCATCCTTGAGGATCTGGGCTTGTTGCTCACACACAGATGTAGCCATTGCACAAGCACGGTCCTCATGTGGGTGATGTTTTTCTTCCATATTCACAGGAAAGACCACTACAAGCTACACAGCCTCCACAGGACCAATGACCTCAACACCGGAGACAACCACCCCAGCAGCAACGACCTCAACACTGGAGACAACCCCCACAGCGGCAACGACCTCCACAGAGGAGACAACCACCCCAGCAGCAATGACCTCATTGCTGCAGACGACCTCCACAGCAGCGACGACCTCCACAGAGGAGACGACTACCACAGCACCAATGACCTCTCTAGCAAAGACGACCATCGCAGCACCAATAGCCCTCATAGCGGAGACAGCCTCTTTAGCAGAGACAACCACCGCAGCACCAGCAACCTCCTCAGCAGTGACGTCCCACCTAGTGGAGACAACCACTGCAGCGCCAGTAACCTCCATAGCAGCAATGACCACCCTCGCAGAGACAACCACCACAGCGACAATGGCTACTACAGCAGAGGGGAGCACATCAGGTAACCCTCTCCACTGTCACTCACTGATCTCCTTAGTGCCCCTGATCTCCCTTCCCAGACCTGACTGCACTGGATGGAGTCTCCCATCCCTGACCCTAGCCAGTTAGGCCATTTGTGTCACCCAAGTCCACAGTGAGGGTGCAAGTAGAGCATGGAGAAGAGCTGGTAAACTAGGGGGTCGAGGCTTGAGGCCAAGACCTCTGTAGCCACTGCTGGTGAAGGAAACGGTTCAGAGAGGGATTTCCTCTCACTGCAACTGGGGGGATTACAACAAGGGATCATTCTTCCTTCGCCCCTCCAGTCCCTGCCATTTCTTAGATGTGCTCTGGGATTTGGGACATGACTGGAAAAGAGAAAGCTGCTGCATCAAGTGTTTTGTAATGCAAGTTAGAACTCCAGGGGCATGTGGTTCCTGCCCAGGGAGCAGGTGGTTGTGTGAAACAGAGAAGTCACAATGGTCATTTCAATTGAATGAAAGACCTTCGTATGATCTGAAGTGCCATAGGACAGGGGCTCCATGAAGACAGGCTACTTTGGGGTGCATGACATGCAGTGACTGTGTTCAGAGCCTTTTTCATTGACACTAAATTCTTACTTACATCTGTAGCTCTGGTGCCCACCACAGACTGGCCATATTCAACAGGTAATTCAGGCCCCCCAGACCTGTCCCTGGCCATGCAGCACCCATGCAGGCTCCCTGCTGTAGGGGCCCATCTAGGGACCACGGGGTGCTGGTCTGGAGATACCCTAACCTGGTCCTGTGTGCCGTGTCCCAGGTGCCCACCTGCGGCTCTCCGGTGGGAGGAACAGCTGTGAAGGCCGCGTGGAGCTGTACAATGGCAACAGCTGGGGGACAGTGTGTGACGACCAGTGGGACCTGAGTGATGCCCGGGTGGTGTGTCAGCAGCTGGGCTGTGGCCAGCCCATGGCTGCCCCGGGCAACGCGTACTTCGGCCTCGGCTCTGGGAGCATCTTCCTGGACAATGTGCAGTGCCGCGGGGACGAGCCCTCCCTCCAGATGTGCAGGCACAACGGCTGGGGCGTGCACAACTGCAGGCACGTGGAGGATGCCAGTGTCATCTGTGCAGGTGCGTGGGCACCAGAGGCCACCAGCTCTCCTGTGGGTCCCGTGGGGCAGGTTTGGGTGCTCTCCCTTGGGTGCAGCCATGCTTACCTCTGTCGGTAGAGCCAGGGTGGAGTGGTGAGGTTGGGGGTTTTTGCTGCCTGGTGCTGGAAGCATGTGTCATACAAAAGTCCCAGTTTTGCACACAGAGGGCACAGCAGGCTCTCCACAATCGAAGGTGTAGGTGCTCGGTGCAGTGGCAAAAAGCAGGACTGTGGGATCACGGCGTGGGGAGGATGGGACAGCACTGGGGGCATGTCATGCTGGTGTCTGGAGGGGGAATGACAGAACAGAGCCCCATGGTCTCTTCACCCATTAGTGCTCCAGCCTTGCATTTCCATGTCCATGTCCATGTCCATGTCCACATCCATGTCCATCCATTGCCACAAGCCTGCTGCATTTGCTGCCCTTTCATTCACTCCATCTCCTTCCTTGCAGCTGCACATTCAACCCCTCCTGCTGAATGGCCATACACAACAGGTAATTCATGCCCACCCAGCTTATTCCCAGCCTCGCAACGAGCCCCAGCCTGGCACAAGAGGAGAGGAGGGGGGACATGCTGGCCTGAGCCTTCCCGTCACAGGGCTGCTGCTCCCCTTTGCCTGTGGCGAGGGGCCACGTGGTTTGGGGGCTGTTGCCGGGAAGGAGCTGAGCTGCAGCAGTGGTGATGTGTCCGAGCCCTCCTCTGCCAACCACCCCGTGGCTCCTGGCTCTCAGGCAGCAAGTGCCAAGTGGTTGGGAGCAATCCCTTCCCTCGATCCCACATGCCTGCCGGGTCAGCCCAGGATGCGGGTCGCTGCCCTGATCCCAGGGCACACCATTGGCTTTGCAACGGCAAGCCCAGGTGGCCAGCACCCCTGCAGGCACCCTGTCAGGTCACATGGAGTCAAACATCTCCAGGGTGCATGAGTGGCCCCTCTCAGGGGATGGGCCACGGTCAAGGAGTGCAAAGGGGTTTTCTGCAAATGTCCCAGCCCCCAGGGCCACCAGGCAGCTCCCTTGGACCTCCTCAGCAGGTCTCTGCTCATTGTGCACCTGCCTTTTGCACGCCCAGGGTCTTTGCTCAGTCACTGCCCTCCCCTGGTCCCTTCAGGTCTGCACCACCCCAACTCACAGTCACTGTGGTCAAATATCCAGAACAGCTGGGGAGGTGGGGGCTGTGGGGGTCAGTCTGGTGGGACCCTGACCCGGTGGCATGTGCCGTGTCCCAGGTGCCCACCTGCGGCTCTCTGGTGGGAGGAACAGCTGTGAAGGCCGCGTGGAGCTGTACAATGGCAACAGCTGGGGGACAGTGTGTGACGACCAGTGGGACCTGAGTGATGCCCGGGTGGTGTGTCAGCAGCTGGGCTGTGGCCAGCCCATGGCTGCCCCGGGCAACGCGTACTTCGGCCTCGGCTCTGGGAGCATCTTCCTGGACGATGTGCAGTGCCGCGGGGACGAGCCCTCCCTCCAGATGTGCAGGCACAACGGCTGGGGCGTGCACAACTGCAGGCACGTGGAGGATGCCAGTGTCATCTGTGCAGGTGCGTGGGCACCAGAGGCCACCAGCTCTCCCATGGAGCTCATGGTCCCCCAAGTCCCCATCCCCTTGCCACAATCCCCGTCATGGTACCCTCTGCCCCGAGGTGGGGCCATGTCTCTGCCACAGCACCTTTCTCCTGAGCAACACGTCTCACTTGTGGCTCTTCTTCCTCCACACCCACAGCTGCTCTGGCCACCCCGACACCTCCATCAGGTAATGCTCTTCCCTGGCTCTTCTCACCTTTTTAATTTGTGGGCTGTCTCCCTGTTGGGCTGTTTTAAATTTGATTTTTGTTTCTATGGCAATAACACTTCAAACTTTCATGGTAATGCCTAGAAAGGCTGTGTTATTCCCTCGCATCTCAGTGACGCTTACTTTGCAGTTCCACTGGTTGGGCTGTGGGCAAGCCATCTCCTCGCCGGGCTCTTCGGCTGGGTCAAGGCTTAGGAAGCGTTGTCAAAAATCTCTTAACTTTTAACCGCATATATCAGTCTTGGCAGGGTGGTGATTGTACTCTGTTCAGAACCGAAGATCTAAAGCACAATGGCATCAAACCATGCCAGGGGTACATGCACAGTGTAATTTTACCGACATTAATTTTTTGTGTGTGTGAGTTTCCTTATTGTTATGACTTCTATACAGCACTCATAAATCATGTTTTCTCCTGAATTTTTTTCATTTTCCATCTTTGTCTTTATCCACTTCCCTGACGGTATAACTTGATTTGTATTCTTTTAGAGTTTCCTTAAAAAAATACGGCTTCCTTTTCAAAACCGTACCAGTTTAATCGGAATTTTCTCTATTTTCATTCAGAGTCACAGGTCATTTAACAGAGAAGCTGCGTGCAATGGGTAGTTTTTCGTTCTTGTGCTTAGTAGAGGTCTTACTGTCTTCAGCCTGCTATTTCTGTCGTAGAAAGAAGATTTTAGACTAAGGGCTTGACCATTCACAGTAGCAAATGGTATGAAAGTGGAGGTCCCTGAGAACCTGTTCAGTCTGACCAGGGAAAGGGGCAGTGTCTGGGTACAGCGGATGCTCCCAAGCTTAAAATAGCCCAAGAATCCCAAAATCCTGAGGCAGGGAAGAGTACGCTGCACTGGGGGGGGGGGGTCCCTGTGCAAGAACATAAAATGGCGGGGGGAGGGTGTTGCCTTTACGTCTCACATCTTGTAGGAATTAAGTTCAGAGCTTGTGCTCGCTGCCTATAAGGAAACTTTTAGGATTATCTGTGTGTTTAACATAAGAATGTTATGTCATTCGTGCTGGCAGGGACATGAAAGCTTTCTGCAATTACGCTTATAGGAGAAATGAGACATATTTAAGATTTGGCCCAGCAGCCCGGAGTGCTTATTTCAGTCTGAGACCATAACATTAGAGTTTCCTAGAGGACTTGCAACTTATTTATCCTGCAACGTCCTTCGGGGAATAAAGAGAAGCAGCAGAGTAACCAGGGGATGCCGTCTGTTCAGGAAGGCATTTCCATTTTGACTATCAGGACACCTCCCACATCAGATCTCAACTGCAGAAAGGAGAGAACAGAGCAGAAAGCGTCCAGGCGTTACCAGCCCAGCCTGAAGAGGGTGGTGTGACACCACGGATGTGACAGGGAATCCCGAATGCAACATGAAAGTAAAGCTAAAGCAAAACCAAATATTTGTTTTGATTTGAGTCATACGGAGCATCGCCTGCAGCCAGCGGGAGACCTGCTTTTCAGCAGCTGCGGATGAGACACCTACAGCTCCAGTACAATTTTATAGAGTCCTGTAAGCAAATTACAATAAGTAATTTCCTGTAAGTAAATCCTCTTCCATTTTTTTCTGCAGCACCTTATTTTTGTGGTGGCTCAATCTCAGATTCCTCTGGGACGCTGCAGAGCCCCTTCTACCCTGGAAGCTATCCAAACAACACTGACTGCGTGTGGGAAATACAAGTAGAGAACAATTTCCGTGTTATGCTCACATTTAGAGATATTGCGTAAGTAAAACATTGATTCCCTGGGCAAACAGCAAAGTCGAAACTTATTTGAGAAGTTTGAAACCTTGTTTGAAACCTTATTTGAAACAGGCAACCTTCCCAGTTTTAAAGATACTTTCAATAACATCCAGCAGCTGGAAGATCAGAACAAAATCTGGATTACTGTGGTATTTTCTGCTCACAATTTTCTGCTACAGCTACATGCAAAACCTCTGCTGTGAAAACTTTAAGTGCTGAAAGATTTTATCACACATTAGGCAGTTAAATCAGAGTTTCTGAAAAGCATTTCACAGAATCACAGAATCATAGAACGGTCGGGGTTGGAAGGGACCTCTGGAGACCATCCCCTCCAACCCCCTGCCAGAGCAGGGTCACCCAGAGCAGGTGGCACAGGAACGTGTCCAAGTGGGTTTGGAATGTCTCCAGAGACGGAGACTCCCCCACCTCTCTGGGCAGCCTGTGCCAGGGCTCTGCCACCCTCAAAGTCAAGAAGTTCCTCCTCATGTTGAGGTGGAACTTCCTATGCTCAAGTTTGTGCCCGTTACCTCTTGTCCTGTCGCTGGGCACCACTGAAAAGAGCCTGGCCCCATCCTCCTGACACCCACCCTTTAAGTATTTACAAGTGTTGGTAAGATCCCCCCTCAGGCATCTTCTTTCCAGGCTGAAGAGACCCAAATCCCTCAGCTTTTCTCCATAAGAGAGGTGTTACAGTCCCCTCATCATTTCACAAGGTGCTGTTTGTTCACCAGGATGCAAAGTGGCAGATGCCAGTATGACTACGTTGAAGTCTATGATGGGCCTCCACATTCTTCCCCGCTTCTTGGGAGACTTTGTTCTGGTTCCTTTCCCACGTACACATCCTCTTCAAACATGATGACCGTTCGCTTTCATAGCGATTCTAGATACACCTTCAGAGGGTTTCAGGCTCACTACTCCTCCATTCCGGCAGATCACAACACTAGTAAGTTCCCGGTCGGTGTTTCTCAACAGACAAGCCTGTTTATTGGTTTTTAAAGTTTATTGGTGTTTAAAGATGTTAGGGAAATGAAAGGATGCATATGAAATATGATGGGTTGGTGTGTGAACCGCCTACCTTCTAAATTAAGAAAAAACATTTGGTTGAATTGCAACCTTTGATCATTAACAAATTCCTGAAGTCACTAATATATTGTATCTTCTTCTACCAGCCCTTCTGTGCTTGCCAGACTACATGCGTGCGGTGGTGAGCAGAGACTACCTCCAGTCTCAAGGCTACTCGGCGCAGATGGTCACCCTGAACGACAATCGCTGTCAACCAACAGTCACGTCACACGAGGTCATATTCAACATTCCCTACAACGGCTGTGGGACGATCCGAGAGGTAGGCTCACCCTTGTGCACTCTGAATTGCAGGACCCGCTTTGACAAGAGTCATGAAAGGGCCATTGTTGTCCACAGGGCAAAGAAGGGAACCAACGAGACCCGGAGGTTTTTAGTGCTTTAGCTTTCCATGCCTTAGGGAACCCCCGTGCTTAAGAGAAATGAGGTTCTAGGGAGTAAAGCGCGGGAGGAAGTTATATGAACTTTGCATGATTTAAAGTAGATGTAGCCTTGTAAGTGCCCTGCAGGACTGGGATGAGTGTGTACTCCATGACTGGTGTTTTGTACAGATGTTCAATGAGTTGGGTCTGCCTTGGATTCACCAAAGAGTTTTTCTCCGCTTATTTCTGTTCAGTTACACACTTCAGCAAGTTTATTTACAATGTGATCAGAAAAGACCAACATAGAGCTTCTTGGTTTAAAAAGTTTAAGATGAATCTGCATTTTTAAATTGGGTATTACTCCATCAAAGCTTAGAGCATGCAACATGACAAAAATACAATTCCTCGTTTTAAATCCCATGTTAAACAGGAGAACAATGATACAATTAACTATTCCAACACGATCAAAGTTACATCTTCTGGGCACATAATCAGGAGGAAAAAGACTATTCACTTACGTATTAGTTGCAAAATGCTACAGAACGCATGGACGCAAATAATGTACGTTGCTGAGGACACTGTGGACATGAATGAAAATCAGTTTGGAAGATATGACATGCACATCGGTTTTTATGATTCCTCATCATTCTTGCGGCAAGTGCACGACTCTCCATACTACATTGACTTGAACCAAAACGTGTACGTTCAAGCTTCTCTTCACAACTCTGACCAAAATCTGACCATCTTTGTGGACACATGTGTGGCATCACCTGATCCTCATGATTTTAACTCTCTGGCCTATGACATAATCAGGAATGGGTAAGAGCTTTCTCAAGTCGTTAGAAGCATACCTGTAATACCCTTTCTGCATTTGTTAAAAAAGAATAGAGCCAATCTGAATTGGTTTAGAACTCATTATCAACAGAATGTCAGAAGTGCTCTTTGATTTTTTTTTTATATTTACAGTATGAGCCTGGAAATAAGAAATGTCATTTAGACCTTTCGTTTCGCTTACTTTATCCTTATCCTATACGCAAAATTCAAACTAGTGGGAGTGAAGTAGATGAGATGAGCTAGTGAAAACTGGCAGCAGGAATCTATCATCCTAGGCATTAAATATTTTAGTAAAAACAGGTCAAGCGTTAGAATAACTATTTTCATTCCTTAGCACAGACATTAGCAAGCGTCTGTCCTTCCCTCTTCACCACTCTCTTCTCTTGGAAAAAAATAAAGAGCTGCCAATGCTCTAGTTGCTTAAAGAAGCCTATATTTTAAAAGTCTATATTATGCTATAAAAGTTGCATTTTTATCCCGTTGTGTTCTTAGTACCTGGCAATGATAGAATTTTGTTTTAATTTATTGCATTTTTGCAGGAACGTACATGCATGTACCCATGCAGACTAATTCTCTTTGCCTTTTCTTTCTAGATGCGTTAGAGATTCTTCCTACACCACGTACCACTCCCCCTACGGCCACTTTGCTCGGTTCAAATTTAATGCCTTCGAGTTCATTAGCCGCCACGCGTTGGTCTACCTGCAGTGTGAGCTGGTGGTGTGCAGGCTCGGGGACTATTCCTCCCGCTGCTACCGGGGCTGCATCAGCAGGTCCAAGAGAGGGACAAGTTCTGCCGAGGAAAAAGTGAATGTGGTTGTCGGGTCACTCAAGCTTCGAGAAGGGAGTAGGAATGCTGGTAAAGTCAAATGAACATCTCTCATATTTACGCTGAGGCTGCTTAGAAAAGCCATAGCTCTGCGTTTCTGACCTCTGTCGCTGAAATCTGCTTTTGTAACTTCACTATAAAAAGGTGATTGTTTGGCTGGCACAAATATATACAAATCTCTTCTTCTTTCAACACCTTGCAAATGCCCTGTTTTTGCCTGCGTGTATAAAAAGTATAGCTGCTTTGGCTGTCCCAAAGGAGAGGTAGTGTCTAACCCGTTTTAGTGCTATAACTCCATTGAACTAATTAGCTCCTGTCTGATTGTGTAACGTGATGGCCACCTGGGAGCAAACAGAGAAACATTTCATTCCTTCAGTTGCCTTCTGCTTATGAAGTTTGCTTAGTTAAGTTGCCGTCCCTGCTAATATAAAGCCTGTTCAAATAGTTGAAATCAATGGATCTGTAAGAAGTTAGCTTATTTCTGACCATCCCTTTTAACGCAGCAGCTCTCTGTGCCCTGAGACCAAACCCCCTCTTGCCTTCTCTTGCAGGGCTGGACGTCTCTGTGCCACATCCCCAGGTTGTTCCCGCTGATGGTGACAATCCCCTCCCACCACTTGTTGTTGCTGTCGCCGTCCTGGCAGTGGTCGTTTTTGTTCTTGCCGGTTTTGTTGCGAGACCTGCACTGAAGAAACCGCTTTCGCTGAGGATAATGTGAGATCAAAGGTCAGCAGCATCTGCTAAACGATTACAGGGCAAACGTCACAAAATGCTTCATTGATGACAGTCGCGTATTTGCCATTTGTAAGAAGCTGTGATATCTTTATCTACAACAAATCCTAGCCTGTTACAGTGTTATAAAATAACTTTCTAATCCTAACACCTATTAAATGATTAAGAAGTAATTTCAACATTCATGTCACGAGTTGTTCGGCACAATCATTATGTCATTTTTCTCCTCTCTAATTCTCTTCTCACATCCTTCCAAGACCATTTATCTAATGCCTCAAAATTTCATGAGCTGGAGAGAAAATACAAATGAGGCATCAATAAATATTTCAAGGTTTATTAAAAGGGAAGGAGATTTAATTTTTGGAGAAGCAGTAGGTCATGTCTGGAAAGGAAATATAAATATTGATCTTACTATGGCATCTGGAATTGTAGCTATACAATATTCTAATAACTTTGAGCGTTGTTTTTAATGCTAAAATTCTCATTGAAACAATACTGGATCTGTGCTTATTTATAAAATGCAGAGATTTCCAAGCTAAAGTAATCTGTTATGTGGGCAGTGTAATTTAAAATCAAAGGAAGGAATGTTTACAAAGCAGTAATTCTATTTTGTCTTTCAAATTAATGTCTCTGTGATTAAAACACAAACTAATGTTTTACTGCGTGGAAGAGTGTGGTCTGTTGGATTAAAAATTTGCCAAGTGATGGACTAAGCCCCCGCTTCTGCAATACTACTTATGGTATTTCAGAATTAAATACCTTCATGTAGGCTTCAAGAGGAATGAGCCAATTCTTTTTCTTTCTGCACATGCAAATCTACAGAAAATATCTGCCCCTAGGAAGCCAGATTGCTGACGCTTGATTTGGAAATGCCTTTTCTTTTGGTTTCCATCACTTTCCTCCTGGATGTCACGCACAAAAGCGAAATGCCCCGCTTTGTTCAGGGGACTCCTCGGGAGCTGTGTCTCCGTATTTCCCCCATCCCTGTGTTCCCTGCCGGGCAGATGGCTGACCTAGTCCCTCAGCATCCCCTCCCACCCAAGTGGACCCTGCGTCCCCTGCTTTTCCCACAGCATCCCCAAAGGTGAGGAGCTCAGGAAAGGTGACGGGAACTACCCCTACACGCCAGTGAGGAATAGCTGTCTTCTACAGCCAGTGTGTTTCTCCGTGTTGTTGGAGAGAAAGCTTTCCCTCCAGTATTCAATTTTCTGCCCATTGGTTGTATTTTGAAACACTTCCACGTACTGCTGCGAAGAGGTGTGAGGCACCCCTGTTTTGTACGAGTGCTGGGCCCACCTCTGTGTGTGCGGCTACAGCAAGGCATTTTAACAGAGTTAAACCGTAAAGGGTGGCTGAAAAATAAAAGAAAATCTAGCAGCAAAGGTAAAGGCGTTCAAATGTCACAGGGAAGGCCTTGAAAGATTCCTTGGTTCCTCAGCGATGACAGACATATTTGCAAAGCTGAGAAGCAACAGAGCGCAGAAATCACCGTGCCCTGAGAGGTCTAGAAAAAGTTCCTCAACCATTTTAGTGCAACTACCATTGCTGCTATTTCTGTTGTCGTCTCAAGATACGCACCTCCTGCTCCTGAGATCCCTGCTGCAGCCCTGGTCTCCCTCTCGCTCCACGATGTGGCACTTCTCCCCACGAACACCGCAGCACCTTTCCCACAGAGCTGCTAGGTCCCTGCTGCTGCCTCCATCCTCCGTGCCAGCCACCCCCGTGCCACCTCCTCCTCGGCCACGGGCACTGCCGCTCACCCAGAGCACCAAAACCATATCAGCTGGAGCTTCCCTCTGTACCACCACCTCAGCCCAACGTCTTCCCAACAGATGTTTCCCTAACTTGCCTAGGCAATCTCTTCTCATGCTTAATGAGACTCGCTACTGAAATTAGCATCACCATTGAAAAGGCTTTTCACAATGTCTATCCTCAATTTTCACTGTTGCAGTTCAAGCCCATTAGTTCTTGCCCTGTCCCTCCTGGCCACGGGGAGTCATTTTTTCCCCCTTTCTCTTCTACCTAGTTGAAGACCGACTTTTTTTCCATTAAGTTTTCATTTCTTTAGATTAAATAAATCCAAACTCAAAAGATACCGAGCTGTTACAGGTTGTTTCTTTGCAATATTTAAGGCTGAATCACACAATTTGACATAAAGGCTTGTCAAATCAATTTGAAGCCTTCCCATTGACATATATCCTAACGTAAATCTCCTCCAAGAGATCAAATCTCAGCCAGGAGACTCAACAAAATATCATTGAAATGTTGCAAGACATTTCATGTCTCCTTTCCAGAAGGGAGAGGTTTTTTTCCAATTTTATTACTTTTGGTTGCTGATCACAATAAAATTATTTAATTTCTTTTTTTTTTTTTTTCCCTCATGGTTTTATGCTTTGTCATTATGAGGAGTTTGGCTTCTCAGGACTTCAGAGTGTGTTGTGCACATTCATAAATCAGGCTGAAATACGCTGGAAATGCAAACAGCCAAATCCCGCATAAACATTTACCAATGGTGCACGAAAACATGAAAAGCAAGATCTGGGATTTTTGCCTTTCATGTCCTAGTTGAAAACACAGAGAATTAAAGCCAAAATGTAAACTAAAAGTGTTTGTTTGGTCTTTTGTTTTTGTTTTTTTGTTTATTTGTTGGGTGTGGGATCGCTGTTATGCCAACCACGTAGCGACGCCTGGTACCTGCAAACACGGGGATGTCGAGATCCAGGAGCGCGGGGAGGCCACCGCCTTTGCTCTTTTTAAATGAGCTTTCTGGAGGCTGCAGTGAAGCTTCTGTTGTCACCTACTCCATCATCAGAGAAGAAAAACCAACCACCACTGGGCAGGGTTTTGCTTTGAGTAGCTGTCTGACTTTTTGGTATTAGATTATTTAATTTCTTCCTAGTGTGTCTGTCACTACTCACCCATGCAGTAGGTACATGTGTACTCAGTAGTATGTACTCAACCAACAACCTCAGCATCAACCAAAGATGTTGCTTGCAACATCATGCTAAAATCCTTTACCAGCGTCAACCTGTGTAGCGTGAGCTCTGTTGGCAGGGGATAATTACTGAATTACACCTCGTATGTCCTGACCACGTAGCTACAAGTGTTCATAACTCCAACGAAACTGCAAACTCCTGGAGAACTTCCCGGAAGCGGCACTTAAGAAGGTTTTTTAATGGAAAGCGAATGGATCCATAGCAATTTGGTTTCAAACACGTACACCGTTTTTAGTGAAAAAAAAATTTGTTTAGACTCTATGGGTTCCTGCCAGTTCCCGGTGTTGTCATTTGGCCAGCACTGGGGTTAAAGAAACAAAGTTCTTGTTTGCTTGTTTGTATACTGAATTTCCTGGGCTTTGGTGTCCTGTTTATCTTTCTATTCTAATTTTGGATTATGAAGGAGATAATTCAGCTCCATAGTCCTCCTTCCCATGAAAATACTATAAAAATATTTATAACTGGGTATAAATAAACATTGTTTTGTTTCTGGATCCCATAGCTAGCAAGTAGATTCATTTTCCAGTTGTTATTAACAAATCCTCATGTTTTGTAGATTGAAAGCAAAAAAAAAGCTAATTTGGGTTTGCAGGGTATGGGTAAGAAACACAATTTTTCTTGTTTTCATTACTTTCTCCCCATGCCTTGCCACAGAAGCCCACAGATATTCATTGGCACCAAGCTGAATTAAGCACCTTCTGCTCACAGTTCTGACTTAGGTGTCCTTTAATGCCTGAGACTGAGCACTTGCACAAAATTCCAATTAAATAACTAAATTAATATACGCTGGAGATCACTTTCACTCGGCTGATCATTTTCTTTCTTTTTTTTTTTTTTTTTTTAAATAACTCCATCAGACTCGCCAGCCAAGGGCAAGCTGCTTTACCAGGACTGCACTAGCATCTACCTTGAACGGGAAATGAGGCAGACAGCCACCGCGGTGGGGATGCCGAATTGTCCACAATGCTCCGCAAACTCAGAGAAAACACCAAACGCATTTCTTGAGGCTGACCCACCCCCGCCCTTCCTTGTCTTGACCAGTTCAAGATAAAAAGAATTGCAATCCTTTGCTCTCCAGCTTCCCTGAACCCAAGCACATTTTTGTTTTGCACAATTTCTGTCCAACGCCTTATGTTACAAGGAGAAGAGATTTTTCCTCATTTATTTGTTTTTCTTTATTTTGGTAGTTTTGTTTTCATGTTTGTTTGTTTTTTTAAAATTTAATTTTTATTCATTTTGGCAGTTTATATCTAGCTGGGAAAAACTAAAGAGATCTTGAAATTCTCACAGCAGCTTCTGTATTTTAGGAGATTTTCTATCTCAGACTCAAGAACTATGACATCGAAAGCATATTTTAATGAAGTCATGCCTACCTGAGGAAACTTGTCAGTGATCCAGCTGGATCATTGGGAGTGAGATTTGTTTTCTTTTCCTAGAATAACACTTGGATCACCTCTTTTTCCCTGAATCACCTGGTACCCATCCAAGCAGATTTTTCCTTCTTCTTTATGAAATAATTGAATCAGTCACGGGCTGGAATGTAGAAATTAGTTGTACTGCTGCTCTTCTAAAGAGCCTGCCAAGTTTGAATGACCCCCATCATCTTTTTTTTGTATTTTTTTTTTCCAGTTTTCAGAAACTATAGTTTCAGAAAGATGGCTTCTCTCTTTCCTCCTCCTTCTGTTTGAAGACTGTGAGGGCTGTGTTTTGTCCTCAGACATGGCCACACAAACCTGTTGAGCCCAAGGAACTTTTCCGTGGGCGTGTGAGCACGGAATATCTAAACAGAATAGATAAACTGTGGGGTTTGAACACTTGCAGTCAGATGAGTGTTGCCTGGTAGCCTTAGAGGCTGAAACCCATCTACTAGGATGGGGATGAAAGCCCAGAAGAAACCCAGCTACTGGAATGGAGATGAAGCCAGTCCCTTAACGTTTTTCCATATGAATTTTTCCTTATCTGCTTCTTTTCCTTCCTTCTCGTCCCTGCTCCTACCATGCAGATAACTTCCCAGTGCATGTCAAGACCTTGTTATTTTTTGCCTTATATCCTTCATCACTTCTGCTAATTGCTCTTTAATTTAGGCACTGAGTAAAATTGGGCACTCTGTACAAAGACTGAATTTTCTTCTGTGCCTGAGCAGTTGCTAACACAAAAGGATCCTGACTTGAGGGCTCCTGGTTTGCTGAAGTTACCTGGTCACAAAGGTTTATACACAGGTTCGGCCAGGGATGTCGAGGTGTTTCTGAAGCATTTAAGCATTTGTCGTTAATTGTCACCTTCTTCCATTGCTAATCCTGGATTCAAGCAGAGATTTTTTGCACGAGATATGATGAAAACTGAGTTATGCTGATGTGACGGCTTTGCTTTCCCATGCAAAGAGATGGCAGGGAGCATGACTTAATATTAACGTAGCAAAGCCAGGCCTTCTTTCCAAAATGCTGGATCCTGCCATCCTTAGTCACGGGCTCAGAAAGCCAACCATGAAGCCCCAGTTGCAGGAGGGTGGCCAAAACCTGTTGCTTCAGTTTCTCGTAGAGCTCAGGGACAGCTTGGGCCGCGCGCGTTTGGAAGCCGCACACTGTGCTTGTAGAGTAAACACTTGATCTGAGCCTTGCCAGCGCGGAACAAGCCCTCTTTGTGTCATAAAAGTTCACTGGATTTCTCTAAGGAATGTATTGTTGAGGAAGACAAGCGGACTGCTCTCTGCCAGCGCCGCAAGGATTAATCCAGGCATCACATGAGATGCTTCCCGAAGGCTGTGAAGCGTGACAGCTGGGATGACACTTACAGACCAAGCTGAAAACTAACTGTTTGAAATACAGACTGGAATTTGTACAGTCTTGAGGGGTATTTGGCATTGCATTTTGGGGAAGGGCAGGGTGGGGGGAAAGCAGTTTGTTTCCTAGCAGATAAGGCGGTCCGTTGCCCGGTAATGCTTATATCTGCAGGTGCTGTGGTGCCCAGGGCATGGCTGTGCGAGCCTCGGGAGCGCAGGGCTAGGACCTCAGCTGGCTCGTGGCACCCCTACCCTGAGAGGTTTCCCAGACAGGGCTGTCCTTGCTGGGGCTCGCTCCGTCCATGCTCCTGGACAGCACAAGCGGGCAAATCCCTGCAGCCCTCTCAGCCCACAGAGCCACCACGATGGACCCTGAGCAGAGCCACCTCCGCGGACATGGGCTGGGGGGACTCTTCTGCGAGGGGACGGGGGAAGACAACCACCCCCAGCTCCACTTCGGGACAGTGGAGAAAATGAGGTGGAAAAATTCTGCCATCATTTTTCGCTTGGCATCACTGGTTTTCTCCCTGGCTGCATGCAGCTAGTTCCTCTCGGGCCAGTGGCTGCCATCGGATATGCCAAGGGCAGGGTTTAAACCCTGCTCCCACAGAAGAGAAGGGCTTCAAACAATAATTAAGGTAATCGAAAAATCAAGCTATTATAAACAAACTCTTGCCAAAAAAAATTAAGAGAATGTTTTTAAAAGGACCTCCATTGTATGAAATCAGTAACTTAAAAAAAATAATAAGGCTGGTCAAACTGCAGAGCACACCCCTTAAATCCACATGCTTATAAATTCTGAAACATGTTTTATCAGCGTTATAGGGAGCCCAGTTAACGAGAGTCCCATGCTGACCGCTGTTTGGATGCTCCTGCTGAACGAAGGATGTCTCAGGGGTCAGGTACTGTGCCTTACGCTGCTCAGCGATACCTCCCTCTCTCTTGTGTTTTCCTCTAAAATCAATATTAGCAAATTTTGTGACCTGTATCAAAGCCCACTCAAACCAGTAGACATCGTGGGTGTTCCATAGGCTTGAAGGACTGAAGATGCCACCAAACATTTTAATTATTTCTTCTAATGTAATGTAGAAAACAAATATATTGTATTGTATTTGAATGTATTGTATGAAAAAAATACATAATGATAACTAATGAACTTTCTTTAGCGCACTGGAGAGACTTTAGGCAAAATGACATATTGAAAGGGGACCTCAGCAAGCAGGTAAGAGCATTTGGTAAAAGCTTGGTGAGCTGCCTACATACGGCAGGTTAGACACAGCCTAGGTCAGAATTACTGCTTTGGATACACCAGCGTGAGCAGATCTGTTCCTTACAGCAAGGTGCTGGTCTGTGACCGCGTTTCTGTGCGCTTTGGCAATAATATTAATCAAGGGATGTAATAATTTGTAAGTAATTCAGAGCCAAGGAGTAACACAGTGGTCTTCACTGTGCAGATCTTCAGCTGGAACCCACGCAGTATATACGTACCCAGGGCAAAAGTAATCCCTAAGGGGCCACACGCGTTCAATTTTTACTTCAATAAGTGAAATACCGAAGGCAGTGACCTTCCGCTATGCTATTCTGAGCTGGTCAGATAAAACACAAGATGACACGCTGGAGTCCCCGTTAGATGACGATGGCAATTATGCCAGTGTTACTCTAATTTTATGCAACTGCCACAAGGACACTCAGACGCCTCACCCTTGGAAGCTGCTTTAAAATCAGCCCTAGAACCACAGGAATTCAAGCCTGGTGAGCAGCACGGGTTAGAGCACACATTCCCTGCTGATGGGCCCCTTAGAAAGCTGTTGTAAAGCATTTCCTCCAATAGCCTGAGACTGCAGGGTCACTGAAAACACATCAGTCACTCTAATAGTTGATATAATTACCTTTTGTCTTCCAACGAGTTGTCCCTGAGGCTAGTGAATGGGTAGAACAGATGTTCTGCAGCTCTGGGAGACGCTCATTTTGGTGACGGCATGGGGGAAATCCTCCTGGACGAGGTGCAGTGCCGAGGGGGCGAAGCTTTCCTCTGTGCTCCCATAACGGACAGTGCATCAATCACTGTTTTCATCAGGAAGATGCCACTGTCATCTGTGCAGATAACTTCTGGTTTATTGAATCTGATCAAGAATAATGATTTTATCGATATTTTACGGTTTATTGACGTCAGCGATCAATAGGATCTTGCACACATCTGCCAGACTGAGATTCCGCTGCTCAGCAAAAGGGAATCAAACTACCAAGGGAACCAAAATCATTGTCAAGTTCTTCAGAGCACCCCCAAACTATTCCCCTGCGTTTCACCAAATACTTTTTAAGAGAATACTGTAACCCATGCATTAGCCTCCACACTTAAAATCTTTAAATAATAACCTCTAAGGAACACAACTGTTACATTTCCTTTTTTTGTAGAGTATAATGCCTTTCGGAGGTTTATCCATCTAGCCATTTCCATTACTTCCTAGCTAAAGAATTAATTCTATTGGTTGTTCATAAGAGTCATTGAGAAACTAACTAGCAATTTATTCATGTGATGTAGAAAAACATATTTCATGAGACATATTTTGCACATTGTATGTGCAAAATACATACCACTATGCATTTAAAAATATAAATAAGTTTATAAGGACAAAATTTCAATATACCAAGAGTTGAGTTTGTGAGATTTTTTTTTTCTGGCAGGGTGGGTAAACAGATAGTTTCTGCTCATTTTCATGTAGTGCGAGTTGTTCAAAATGTGAGCTTTGTCACTCTTCTTTCTTTTTTTTTTTCTCCAGCTCCTTTGATGTCGGAAGTTCCTGGTAATTTTCATCTCCTACGTATCTTCATTTAAAAGACCTCATTCACCAGGCATGGTGACTCCACCACTTCCCAGTGCTTCATAACCCTTTTGATGTAGAATTTTTCCCTAATATCCAATCTAAATCTCCCCTGGCACAACTTGAAGACATTTCCTCTTGTCCCATCGCCTGTCCCTTGGGAGAAGAGACCGACCCCCCCCTGGCTACTCCCTCCTTTCAGGGAGTTGTAGAGAGCGAGAAGGTCTCCCCTCAGCCCCCTTTCCTCCAGGCTGAACACCCCCAGCTCCCTCAGCCGCTCCTCACAAGACTTGTGCTCCAGACCCCTCGCCAGCTCCATTGCCCTCCTCTGGACCCACTCCAGCACCTTGATGTTGGATGTGACTTCCCTTTAAAATAGGGAAGTCCAGGTAGGGACCAGTGTAGTCCAGGTACCAGATGAGCAACTTTTCTATTCTGTTAGGGCTTAACAGAGAATAAAGTCAAGAACTTCCCCAAATCACATCCATCAAAACATTAAGTTGGAATAGGTTAGGCTTTGCTTTCTGTATACAGAGTTACACAAAAGTTCACACCTAATGTTTACTTGGAGGAGTACTGGTGTGGATCCTGTGCTACAGGGGGTGAACTATTCAGGGATATCACTGTCTTGTAGGTACGTGCTTTAGGAGTATGGCCTTGCCCCAGGGACCCTGAAAAGCAGGAGCACCTAAGCAGATTGAAAAAGCATGTTCATACATAACTAGTGAAAGGAGAATGGCACAGAAGACTGTCTTATAACCTGCTTTGTACCACCCTAATTACTCCTTCATTAAGAATATCTTTAAGTATCAGCTAAGACTATGAAGTGCAGCAGTAAAGAGCCAGCTGGATAGACAACAACGCTGCAGGAAAGGATCTGGGGTTCCTGGTGGTCAACAAGTTGACCGTGAGCCAACAATATGCCCGTTGAGCATCACCAGAGGGTCAAAAGAGGTGATCCTTCTCCTTTCCTCAGCACTGGTGAAACATTCGTAACACAGCATCCGGTACAAGAGCACCCATACAAAAGAGACATGGGCATCCTGGAGCAAGTCCGGCAAAGGGACATCAAGATGTTCAGGGGACTGGAGTATGAGATGTACAAGGAGATGCTGACGGACTTGGGCTTGGTCAGTCTTAAGAGTGTGAAGGGGACATTTTGATGCCATCTACAGTGACCTGCTGGGAGGGTGCAGAGAAGATGGAGCCAGTCTCTTCTCAGAGGTGCACAGCAACAGGACAAGAGGCAACAGGGACAAGTCAGGACTCAGGAAATTCCACCTTGACATAGAGGAAAATATTATTTTTTTTTACCATGAGGTGGTCAAACAGTGGAACAGGGACCTGGAGAAGCTATGGGATCTCCATCCTTGGAGGTATTCAATGCTTTCATAGACATGACCCAAAACAACCTGCTCTGGACCGGCTTCAAGCAGGGGCTAGGGTAGAGATCTCTGAAGGTCCCTTTCGACCTGCATAAGTCTCTGATTTTGTCTTTCCGTGAAGTGCCCAGGTTCAGGGAAATTCTCTTTTTTCCTTTCAAAGAAATGTCAGTGAGGTTGGTGAATGGATGGAACCAATGTGAAGGGCACACTGAAATATTCCACAGAGGAACCTGGGGGACCATTTGTGATGATTTCTGGGGTATAAGTGATGCAGAAGTTGTCTGCAACCAGTAGGTTTGTGGACATGCTGTATCATCTTCAGAAGATGTCACCTTTACTCACAGCCCAAGAAAGATTGTCAAGGATGATGTGCAGTGCAGAGGGAATAAGAACTGCCTGTGGGAACCTTCTTACAAGGGGTGGTATAGAGAAGTGTGACAGCCACCATGATGCCAGTGTCATTTTCTTGTGTACACACTAATAACCTTGCTTTATCAAGACGAGTCACAGTTAATTTTTAATTTTGTCAAATTAAAAAGTGCTCCCATGAACTAGAAAACCCTTTTCTCAACAGCATTATGGGTTTCTTGCCAGTAACAAGGCTCTTTCCTAGATAGAGAATTTATCTTTTTTTAAAAATCAATATTTGTCATTGCAAACTTCCGCTAAGATTCATAAACTTTTAGGGCATTTCAGTCTTTGTCACTCAGTGTACATCCAATGCTTTTATACTATTATCACATTATTTTAATCATCTGTAATCTGTATTAACCAACTCTATTTGCTTATTACCAAGACTAGGAAGAAGAACTAAAAAGCGATCCCAAGGTACATTCTGTCCTTACAGAACCAACAAGCTTTCACACAGGAGACTTTTCACGAATTTAAGGTCCTAATCCCACATGCCTCACCTTGACAAAGCACGTACTGAATGCCTTAAGACTACTTATTTGAGTGAGATCATCAGGATAAAACAAATCCAAAGGTTTAGAGTCGCGACTCTTGTGCAGCCCAGGGGCAGGGAGCAAGAGAAAGAACCAGGGCTCTGGTGCCATGCTCAGACTTCTGGCCATTCTAGGTCCTCACCCAGATTTAACCCTGGCAACTTTTTTTTAATATCTGTCAGATGGTGAAAAAGTTGCAAAGTCTTATCCTGCCCTCCACTGATTTTCAAGTTGCTAGCAAGGAAAGTCAGCTCATAATCTCATGTCTCATCATTTTTGCCACCTTCAGAACACATGTATTACAAAGAGCTCAATTAGCCAGTTGTTGAGCACTTTCTGAAACTAAAATAGGTTTTGCAAAGAAAGATGAAGTACTATCATAAAATCATAGAATATCTCGAGTTGGAAGGGATCCATAAGGATCATCGAGTCCACCTCCCTGCTCCTCGCAGGGCTGCCTGAAACGAAACCCAATGACTAAGAGCCTCCTCCAGACGCTCCTTGAACTCTAACAGGCTTGGTGCCATGACCACTTCCCTGTGGACCCTCTTCCAGCGACCAACCACCCTCTCAGTGAAGAACCTGTTCTAAAAATATAGCTAACTTTACAAAAATGTGTATTTTGTCTGTTTCCTCCTCTCACAGCTTCTATAGGAACTGAAATACCTGGCAATTTAAATTTCATATTTATTTAACCATTTCTACCTTGAAATAATTTTCTCTAGCATAAGCAACTTCCTGTTTAAATTATTACCAATTTATATCTTATTTAGTTTCTTCAATAGTTTACACATGAGAAGAATGTCTTAAAATGTAGAATATTTTGACAACAATGAAAGTAGTAATACTGGTTTACATAGCTTTCATGAGGCTTACCGTGGATTTTTAATCTTTAAGGAGAATTAATAAGTGAAACTGAAATATGTATCTGGTTTGCCAGAGTAGTGAAAGGATGGGACTTTTTGTCCATGAAAAATTTCTTCATTGGACCAGGTTACTAAAAGTCCAAAGTCTTAAAAAAGAAAAGGCATTGCATAAAGCAGCATTTTTTATTTTATCTGTTGGATAGAGTTACCTTACCAAAAGAAATCTAAGAGATTTTTTTTCCACTTTCTAATGAAACTCAAAGTGATATTAAAGTGCAAGGAGAAAAGCGAATTTAGTTATTAGAAAGTCATAGAATCATAGAACGGTTTAGGTTAGAAAGGACCTTAAAGTTATCTGGTTCCAACCCCCCTGCCTTGGACACCAGACCAGGTTGCTCAAAGCCCCATCCAACCTGGCCTTGGACACCTCCAGGGATGGGGGGAACACTTGTGGTGCTTCGTCTTGATTAAACTCATCTCTTGGTCACACTTGTCTCCACGAGTAAAACCTTGATTTTGCTCTACTAATGTTAGTACTTCATTGTGAATATATCAATAGATAAATACCCACTAGCATTTATCTGACATAGGTCATTTCTTTCACTACTATTAATTTCATAACCAGTATTCAGCTGGGAATTAAAACCTGATTTAGGTAGCTGTGAACAGTGATCCCCCCCAAGCAGGGGATCTTTGGTTCAAACAACAACCCAGGAAACACCAAGTGATTACAAATCGCCCAACAGTGACAACAAGTCTGCTGGCACTAATCAAATTGCTCTCTCCACCTTCCCTGCAGGGGAAAGGCCAGGAGAGAATCCAATAGCGACCACGATATACCGGATCAGCTCCAGAACTACTCCATAATTTTAACTTAGCAGTTTGACGGCCTACAATGGCTTACCTCCTTCACTCTTCTCTTTCACAGAAGTGTCCATGAGGTTGATAAACAGTAGAAACAGATGTGAAGGTCGCGTCAAAGCTTATTACAAAGGAAGCTGGGGGACAGTCTGTGATGACTTCTGGGACATAAATGACGCGCAGATCTTTTGCAGAGAGCTGGGATGTGGAAAATCTCCCCGCACTGGGAAATGCACATTTCATTCCAGGATCAAGGAACATTTTCCTAGATGATGTGCAGCACCGCGGAAATGGATCCTACCTGTGGGAATGCTCTCATACAGAATGGTCAGCACATCGCTGTGGGCACAGAGATGTCAGCGTGCTTTGCTCAGCTATATTTGGTATGGTTTTATTTATGTAAAATTGTGAATTGTGTAAATTGCAAAAGCTAATCAACAGCCTGAGACATGTCTTAGAGCGACAAAGCCAGCAGAGCTGTCAGGGTGTGACACAAGAGAAGCACAGTGAAGGCAGAAGTTAATTGAGAGCCCAATTGCTTCCTTCTGCTCTCCTCCACAAGCCTCAGAGGTGGTTACTGGGACCAAGAGGTGGCGTTGCACCTGAGGAAAGGTCTTCTGGTCTGGGATGCCCAGAAGGTGCTACTGGTGGCGAGTCAGCCACATTGACGGGAGCGTAGAAAGGAGATGCGTTATGTTTTGTGCAAGATACTGGAGGAAGGAGTGACTTGGTAAACACTTCACACTTCGGATTTCACAGGGATGTCACTCCCATAATTATTCTACGGAAATCAGATACCACCAGCTATAGAACAGATTTCCAGATTCCTGGGAGTGTGTTCAAACTGAGCCCTTCCTGTACCTCTGCAGAACACGATTTTTAACTAGATTTTGGGTTGTTTGGGTTTTATGTTAACTTAGAAGGCATTCTTAAAGAATAAACACTAGCTCTGGCTTTTCAACACAAGTTAAAATGTTTGTCTTGATTAAGACAGTTAAAGATGGATTATAAAGAAGGAACTTAGATTTAGAACAAAATAACCAATATAATCCACAGCTTCTAGAGGAGGCAGGACATCTGCTAAGGCTCCTCACTACTTGCAGAAAGCAGACTGAGGTACAAAGTTCTCATCAGTAACATTTTGGTACCACAAAGATCTGTTGTAGCATTTGTGCTGCTGCTGGCAATTAATTATTTTTTTTTCTGAAATACAACCAAAGCTGCTAAGATAACAATTTTCATGTTGTTCATATTTTCACATTTCTAATCCACGGCTTCTAGAGGAGACAGGGCATCTCCTGAGTCCTATCATTTCTTTCACTGATTGTTCTAAAAACTGGGTATTTACTGGTAAATATGTTTTGCTTTTGTTTGACGTAAAAAGAAAAAGACAACACTTACTCAAAGAGGATGGAAAAGTGCCATGGTATAGTTCATCAAATGACATAGATGATTATAGAGGACTCAAATGCTGGGAAACCACCTTGAAAAAGGGTGCAAGGTGTGCAATTCAGAACTTCTCACTGAACGAAAATCAGACTCCCTCAGCCTACCTCACTGTCAGCAAATCCCATTGCAAACAGATGAAAATCTTGGACACACTGGCAGAAATTCACCACAGAAGGGCAAAGTGTCCCTCACACGTGCCCACTTAGACTCTCTAGAAGTGGTTCTCAGGGAACACAGCCTTCCGGAAAATGTTGTGCTACTCCAAAGATTCACTGAACCTGGATAGAGCAAATGGCCACTTCTGTCCTTCCTACAAAAATCCGGTCTCTGTACCTTATTGTTTAATTGTGGTGCAAGTACAGCGTAACATCAGAGGGATGTTTGCCTGCTCCAAGTACCACGTCAGGCCGCATGAATGGCCCTTTTCTGCAGAATAGCTGTTTCTCAAGTCTTGTCCACCTTGCAACACAGACTTGCACTTGGCAGAAGTGTAGGGTTACAGTCAGGGCAGGGTGTAATTTACTTCTGCTCTGTCTTTGCTAAAAATATCTCTGTAGCTGAAGAATGGCAGAAAGGGAAACGAGGGATGTCTTGAAACTTTTACGAAGGACACTGGGGAACAACCTGCCATGATTTCTGGGATACGAGTGATGCTCAGGTCACCTGGAGACTGCCCACCAGGAGCTGCCCAGTTTCGGGAAGGCTCTGGAGTTATTGTCCCGGACGATGTGCAGTGCTGAGGGAATGAAGTTTATCTGTGTCAATGCTCCCACAACGGATAGTCAAGACATAACTGTGGCCGCAATGAAGATGCCAATGTTGTCTGCTCAGGTACCTGCTGCTTTATTTTTTTCATTCTGAGACTTTCTCATGCCTTTTTACCTTAGCTAACAGCGCTGTTTGTTCATGTCAAAACACTCTTCAGAAAACAATATATTTATATAATCCATCTAACAATAAATCTTCCCTGCAGTAATCTCACCTTACATGCATTCTGTTGGAAATCCAGCAGTCTTCTGCTTTAATTCTCTCCTCAGGCTTGGAAACAATCGGGTATTCAAATAAACTGAAAATAAACCCGATTATAAGCAAATTGATCCAGTAGAAACATTTTCGTGACTAGAGATTCAGCCCAATTCACGCTAATACATGGAGGTAGGACAGTCAGAAATGTTTTCCATACATACCTAAGGCACATGTATTGACTGATGTGGTTGTAAAATGCCATCAATAAGTAATAAATGCTTCCATTGCATAACATTGATTACTACTCATCTTTCTTTTTTCCATACCAAGTCATTGACTAAAATGTTGCAGTTAAGTAGAATATTTGCTTTTTCACACAGTGCCGGTAATGCCGGTCAGAGAGCCCGGTCAGGCCTTGTCAGCCCCTCACACCCATCACCACCACCCAGCGCTGCTCCCCAGGGCAGACGGGTGCATGGGGCAGGAGAAGGTGCCCCTCCAAGGTAGAATCACAGAATCATAGAATCGTTTAGTTTGGAAGGGACCTTTAAGATCACGGAGTCCAACCATCAACCTCACGTTGACAAAAACCACCACTAAACCACGTCCCTCAGCACCACGTCTGCCTGGCTTTTAAATACCTCCAGGGAGGGTGATTCCACCATTTCCCTGGGCAGCCTGCTCCAGTGTTTGACAAACCTTTCGGTGAAGAATTTTTTCCTAATACCCAATCTAAACCTCCCCTGGTGCAACTTGAGGCCATTTCCTCTTGCCCTATGGCTTGTTACTTGGGAGAAGGGACTGACCCCATCTGGCTACACCCTCCGTTCAGGTAGTCCCACTGAAGCACTCCGTGCTGATCCCTTAGCAGCTCCCCTACCTATTGCATGTGTGTTTGCGCAGCCTTACATGTGCAAGCCTGCACTGGGAAAAATACAATAACGATCTACATCTCTCGTTTATGTGCACTTTTTTTCTCTTACATCCAAGCCACTGAGGACTCATGCAGGGAGGAAAGCTCTCCTAATTAATTGGTGTAGTTACACTGATTGTTTCTTGTTGTTTATTTTCTCTACTAATTCATCTTCCCTATTTTGTTAATTATTCATTTCATCATCTTTCATTAGTAACTAATAAAACAAAGCGAGGTCAGCATCAGCTCTATTTACCATTATTATTTCCAGTAAGTACATATCAAAATTTGATGCAGCTTTGCACCTACACCTAGCATATTCAGTAACAGCTACCTTGTGAATCAAGACCCAGAGCATTGCTACATTCATTTCCCAAGGAAAATCAAAGTGTCAGACCATTTCTTTTTGCTCCCTCAGAGGTGCCATTGATGCAGGAACCACGCAAGGGCCCTGCTGAAGTCCTTCACTAGGACTATAAAATGGCATAAAAAATCCTCGAGTCTCATGCAGGCACAATTCCCAGCGTTTTCTCCAGAGAAGCATTTGTGAATTTCCCTCATCAATTTTTTTTCCTTAATTGAATACTACTCATGAGGAGGAGTGTCAGGAGGAGTGTCAGAAGGAGTGAATAAATTGAAATCAGTGGAAACATCGTCTCAGGGTACTGCTCCTCCTCTTCCGTGATCTGAGCTTTGATGACTTTAATTTGGGAGCTGATTGAGTTGGGGTTTGACCATTTATGTGCTAGGTTTTGTGTTGTCTCTGTGCACTTAATCAGTAGTGTATCGATTATTCATGCTTAGAGAGGACTCTGAAGGAAAATCCTCAGAAATTGTTATGGTTTCCTCAAACTCTCAAGAGATAAAAGTTCTAAATAGAAATGTAGCTTTCTTAAATGGATCTTATTTCTTGAATGAACCAAACTGACAAAGTTAGCATTTGGTTAGACTTCAGTCATCAAATACATGTTTCTTACTGCGTTGATTCTACTATCAAAATCTAGGTAAAAGACATTTAAAGGCAGTAGGAGTCACACCTCAATCCCTAACACCCACAATGCACTAGAAGGACACTTCCATTTTTGTAATAGCAAAGGTTTAAAGGGTGCTGGAGACAGTCAGTGGCAGTCACCTTGTGTGACCCCTACCCATGGCACCTGCTGAGATTGAAGGGATTTGCTAGAAGCTGAGAAAAACCTCTTTATTAAGTCTATACCATTGTCCAGGTGAACACGAAAAGCAGGAAAAGCTGCAAGAACGCAGCAGATGCCAAGATAAGCAACCTGTGTGGACACAAAGCCTTAGCTGGGTAACAGGATGAAATGACCTGTCCTACTGTGTGCAGAGCCAAGATCACCGGTACCCATTTACAGTGGCACAGCCTTCATCTCTGACAAAGATTTTCCCTCGCAAGATTCACGGGTGTGAACTGGGGCTCCCAGGGGTTGGATGGTGACATCCTTATCTCAAGGCAATTCTCCTCTGGGACCTGGAAGCACGGACCCAGGACTCAATATTCTGTTTTGTCCACAGAAGATGGCTTCACATGTAAAGTTTCCACTTTACATTACCAATATATTCGCCATAAATGTGGGGAACCTACCAGGGAGGTGATTCGTTTCACCTGGGCTTTGCCCTTTTCTCTATCCATTCTTCAGTGTGCAAAAATCCCTTTCACTTCAGAACTTATCAGGGTTGAATTTAGTGGAATGGCTGACAGAGAGAAAACATGGAAAAAGAATGAATTCAAAGAATTTAATTATAAATGAGAATACGTCTGGACAGCGAAGCAACAACTATTAGGGCCGTACACAATTTCATACCTGTGGCATGGGTAACAGCAGCAGTGACCATGCAACAACATGGGCCTTAATAGGAGCAAGGAACCAGGCACATCCCCAGGGTCTCCAAACCTCAACAGAATATTGCCTTTCCAAATGTAAATCACACACAAAGCTGTACAACAGCTGTTTGTCATCCTCTGTTGCACAGACGTTGCACCCAGCCCCCTGCTAACCCCAGGCGCACAGAGATAGGTGTGGGCACAGAAGCAAGGACTGCTGTTACGGGGTAATTTCTGCTGCCCTTCAGGCGGCAGGGGTTGGGGCTGGGAAAAGCAGAAAAAAGGTAGCCTTTGGCTCCCCTGCTTGCTCACTTTGCCTATTGCATCTTTTCTACCTTCCCACTCTTCGTCAATGTATTATTTTGCCCCCACGTTCAGTCCCCCTTTTTTTTTTTTAAAGTAGAAAAAATAAGGAACCTTCATTTATGTGTACATCTTGAAGGCCTCAAAAGTTCCTCTGAAGTTGGTCCTTCTTCTCTGCTTTTACAAACAAAAGTTACAACTGATTAAACAATGCATGACATTTCTTCCAAAATCGATGTTTTTGGCTTCTCCTTCTTATATTTAACTCAATCATTTTTCATCATGCTTCAAAATGCACTACTTTTTAAACATCTAAGCAGGTCCTTACCAGTGGTGTTTCATGACCTGAGAGAAATATTTCCCTGCCTCCCCAGGTCAGCCAAGTTCACTTGTGTGAGGATCCAAGCTGCGGCAGGCTGCTCCATCGGCCCCACCAGCTGAGAGCTGCCAGGGCTGTTTCTGCAGGGCACCGCAAACACCTTCACTATGTCAGGGCCCTAAATATGACCATTACCAGACTGTTAGGAACACGACAGGCTCTGCAAAAAACAGGATTTGTTGCATAAGAAATGTTCTCAAAAGCGCAGTAAGGATATTTAAAGAAATAACAAATACATTATTATAGCATGGAAAAAGAAGTGCACCTTTTTGTGAGTTCACACGTTCCAGTATTTTATTTTTTTCAGGGAAGAAGAAATACAGATAGGTATTTGCATAAAAAATGCACGTACAGAAGCAAGGCAGTTGGCCCTAGTTTATTCCTTCGAAGATATTTCGATGGAGCTCTTTACAAACATTAGATATGAAAGCTATCAGGTGTCATGATTTATAACCTCATTAAGTGATAAAGAGTGAAGAACTGCAAGGGAAGATGAAATAGATGCATGCCTGAGGGGGCCTCGCCATTTGAGCAGAGACATCTCCTCCAACCTTGGCAGAAGACAGGTGAGGAATGAAAACAACTGTCCTGCTGTTTGTAGCTGTCTTATACATACGTTTGTTTTCACCTCTGCTTACTTTTAAAGGTATTTGCCAAAGTGGAGTCCTCTTTGTGGACCCTACGAAAGCGCTGTGTTAGACCATCTTACCCAGAGCCGTGCTCGCTCCCTAAGGACAGTGCCTTGCTGCCCTCCAGTGGTGGAAGCCTCCAGACCAGCCTTCCATTACCCCATTGCTTTTAGCCCCTGAAACTACGTTAGACCCAGATCCTTATGGAAATTATAACAGTAATTTTCCATGAAAATTAGGTGCTTAAATGCCTTTGGTGAGCTTACTTTTTTTTTTTGAAAATGCTGGAGGAGTTGTCCGGTCAGAGCCGCAGAGCAGCATGACTTCAGGGGAACTTGCCCCTTAGCGTAAGGTGTCCTATGGACAATATGTCAAGTATACAAATATACGTACCGCTGCGTGTACAGACCTCTGTGTGTTCATATTTCACAATACAAAAGACACACTGAAATTCCTATGCAGTTTGAAAAAGCTATAAAAAGGTATTTCCAGGGAGGGGCAGTTTTGCCAGTGCAGCAAAACTTCACTCTGTGAAGAAAGCACAAAACTATTTCATTACAGACAAACGCTGTTTGTTTTCCGTGAGCGAATTTCGGTAGATTTGTTTCAGAAGATGTTCTGGGAAACAGCTTTGCTAGTCCAAGGACATAAAGGTCAGTCCTACTGTCCTCACTGCTGCTAGAATAGAGCTATTTGGACAGAAATATATTGATAAGGATCTACCATAAATCCACTTAGTCACTTCAGTAAATGACATTGAATTAAAGTAATCCACACACGGAACTAGGAGTTTAGATACTTGACATGACTGGTTTTGCTCAAGAGGTTATTGTGAAGGTAAGAGCATGGATATCTATACAGGTATCACGCATCGTAGTGTGTTAAGAAAATAAGAAAAGCATTTATGTTCATTTCTAAATCAGCTAAGAAAATTTAGCTTTGCTTTTTTTCTCTCTCTAGTTGAGACCCATCTTCTCTAAGGATCTCTATACCTGCCAGTATAGAGAGTCAGGGAGAGCTGGAGGCATCCTTTGGGGTGTCGACACCACCACCCCATGCCAGGGAGAAACTTGTGTGGCTGAAGGCATCCTGATGGATCCGTGGCTTTGCTGGAGGCAAATCTTTTCCACTTGTATACCACGGCCTTTCTAGGTGGGATCCCCTTCTTTCATGCAAGTCATCTAAACTGAAAAGATACCACAAAGACAGGTGGCAAAGGACAATCTCCAGCATGACCTGTTGTATATTTCCTCTTCACGATGACTTTTTTTCATGCTTTCTCCTAGACCTTTATTAATTTGTATTTATACTGGCACTACAATATCTTCTGCCTCTCATCCTGTGATCACATATCTCTTAGCACTAGAATAAAAATCTGTTTCTTGTTTTTCCCCTTCACCTCAAAAAGTATGCTGTGCCTCGATCTTTTGGTGTAATATCTCACAGATCCAAAAGCATGTCTCATAGGTCCTGACAGACAAAGGCTCCCCTTCCTTAGGCTCTGTGCAGTCTATGTTTATGAGGGATGTAACCCACAGGACTTGCAGAGAGCATGTGCGATTGTCCTTTGGAGACAAGGGGAAAATCTCAGCCTACTTTGGTCAGAAACAGACCAGCTGTGAAACTGGTAGATGGAGAGCAGCACTGTGGAGTCTTCATCTTGTTCAGCATTTATAGTACTGTAACAAGGGGACTAAATCCCTTTGGCAACCTCGCGGCTCGTAAGGATCATTTAGATTTTCCCTACCGTGCTCCATCAGTGCTCACCATTTTCTTAGGGATTACAGCAAATCAGCGTAGATCACTGCACAGGGCCCCATGACTTCATGCTATACTGGACTTCTCCAGAACAGGGCACGGTAGCTGGTCATGCCCCTCTGTTTTAACATACAGATTCCTTGACTTGCACAGTTTTAGGTTAATTTAGCACCTCTTGGCACTATCTTGCTCCATTTCCTCGGTTGCTGTAGTTCAGCAACCTGAACTTACTTATTATAGTCCCCACTTATTTATCCCCACATCAGTTCTTCTTACCCAACCACGCCTTGGCCAATATCTCTTACAGCTGTTTTATTGCTCTGCAAGTGAGAGAGAGACAACTGCAGATCTGAAACGTGCTGGAGGGATCTAGTCCCAGGTTAAAGAGGGGTCAGAGAAATATGAAAAAGCATAGAAACTGCTTCTTACAGGAGTAATTCGTAGCACACAGAGAGAATTTGGTTGAGACTTTCCTGACACTTTTAGGATGCTAATCTTCTTTTGGCACAACTCTCTCACCAATTTAATCTGGTTTAGTATGGCTGTAAATTGGAAATGAACTTAACTGGTGGTATGACAGTCCTTACCAAACAGCCTAATCTCCAAAAGTAAATCTCTGCTTCCTGGAACAACCACATCATCAACACAAAGGTGCCTGGGGAGTGTTTGGGAAGATCTTGGTAGCCAGTCCGGAACAGCGCTGTGATCTGGATCTACTTATCCGGATGTCTGGATGTACCCAGAGAAATGAAAATAGTCAGTAAATCACTTCCTTGGCATTGATCTGGAAGTTCAGGAAGAAAGATCAAATTGCACAGCACACACCTTTGCTGTAGACCACAACTCATTGAGTATAAATTCTGAAAGCGCATTGGGTTAGAACAGACAACCCCAATGAAAATGGACCTTCGAGTGAGTCTCACCTGGCTGCTTCTCTTAAGTACCTCTCTTCTATCCGAACCAGGTACTGTATCTAAATTCTTTTCATGCTCGCAGGGAAATGTTACAGACAGAATTAGTTACTAATACGGACCAGCTTGCTGGGAAGTGGTGCCAAAGAGTCTCCTAGAGTATTGCTGACCAGCTTTGTACCATAAAATTGATGGTTTAATTTGTCTGCTAATTCCAAGATTCAGATCAAATCCACGGGTTATATTTCAAAATATAAGCTAGGAAGGTTATAGGCTAAAGAAGGCTGAAGAATATTTTCTTTGTTTCTCTTTTGTGAGTGGAATAGTTTGGGGAAGTTGTTCTCCAAACGTTCTTATTCTAACATTCTAGTTTTGAATTTAAATCATTCTATACTGTACATTTGAAAATGTAAAGAAAGAGAGAAAAAGAAACACAGAGCAGCCTGCCAGACGCAGGTGGAACTATACTTTACTGCAGTGCCATGTTCCTTTGAATGTCAAAAAACAATAACGCCAAACCTTCCTTATAATCTTACTAGTTTGAATGAGATAACTTTGATCTTTAATTATCAGTGTGCGCACCATGAATAAAGTCTTGTCAATCCCTTACAAAACGAGATAATTTCATAGAGTGTAGATTAAGGGGTTGGCTATATTGAATTATTTATAAGACAAGAGCAAAAGGCAGCCCAGAGGGAAGTTCAGCATCAAAGAGGACTAAGCTGCATTTCAAGAAGGTGGTCAAATCCCAGCACTTCAGCGACCCTATAAACTTTGTTCTTATTCAATAGCTTCACTGTTGTATTTGATTTGACCTGATGTACGCTAGATTAACTTTGACCGGAAAAATCACTTAAGATCCTGTCTTGCAAACCCAAGACTTCAGTATCACTAGAGTAAAAATCTGTGAAAGTGTGTGTCTGAAGATCAAATGCCAATTTGAAAAAGGAAAAAAAATCCCCATATGAAATTTCTCCTGATTTTAGTAATTGAAGCAGGCACAGCTCTTCAGAGCATGCCCATTCTGAAAGAGCAAGATATTCTTTTTAAAAGCTGCCATTTGAAAACATTGCTTTGACCCCTTGGCAGCATAAATCGTTTTTTTTTCCTTTCAGTGAATATAAGTAGATTTTCAAAGGTATTTGTGTGACTAAAACTACACTTTATCAAAACCACACGACCAGCCCGCAGGTTTGTATCCTGTTTTGAAAGACCATTTCATCCCACGGTATTTGAACCACGATGCCGTGGTCTGGTTTAATCAAACATACATTTTTAATTACCTTAAACAGCATATAGTACATTCTTCACTGTCAGACAAAGTTGGGGTTCCCAGGCAGACCGGAGCAGGCATTTGCAAAGATTTAAATTAATGTGCTGGGCTGCCAGCCAAAACAGCTGCCATGGTCTGCACAGACAAATCGTCCACAGCCTCCCCTGCTATTGTGGTCATCATGTACGGCAAAGGTAATTAACCATTTCCACTGCCCCGGCGAAACCGGGCAGAGCTCTGCTCCCGGAAGCCCTTGTCTTCACCGGAGGTGGGTGTCCGTGAGGATTTATGAGGCCAGATCCCTTTGCTCTTTGTGCTGCCATGAAATAAGGCCCTCCACGGTCATCTTCCACTGAACTGTGAGGGAATGAACATGTCATTCCAGGCACAGGGAGGAACCGCAGAATTGCTTTGAAAATACACCACGTACCGACACTTACTGTATTTAACTCTGTATCAGCACATAGCTAAACATAAAATATACCTAAGATTGGTTATGTTACACTCATGCTAATATCTTTTCTCATCTGCCACAGCAAATGGCTTCTGGTGGAACTCATCGGGAGGCTGGAACAAATTTACAGACTGGATAAAAGACATATTTAGACCCAAAGGTAAGACGGTGAGACATGCTCCTGAGCAAGAACATGCCTGGCAGACCTGTAGAATTACACGAGCCAGCTCTGGATGAGCTGGTTGTCTCACCAGCACAGCCAACGATAACCTACCGTGACGGATCAGGTCCTGCACACAGCAGAGCCACGTGAACAGGCCTGAATTAACCACACCAATTTGGTTAACCATGTGGTTAACCACGGATTAACGGTTCAGCTCTCTGACCTGTGCTGCTTTGCGCACTGCAGGCGTTCCCCAGTAAGCCCTGGGTACTGGGGACACAAGAACAGCGGGCAGCCCACCCCTGCACAGGTGGGGATGCAACTTTAGAGGTAAGAACTTTAGATATCCTGGGAACAAACAAACCGAGACATTTACCTGTCAACTTTTGCTTTTGTTCCAGAAAATCCACAACTGCGACTGGCGTCTGGAGGGGACCGATGCTCTGGGAGGGTTGAAGTGTACCATGAAGGCAAATGGGGGACGGTCTGCGATGATCACTTCGATCTGAACAGCGGCACTGTTGTATGCAGACAACTAGACTGTGGTCAAGTTGTTTCTGTCTTGGGATGGTCTTACTTTGGCTTTGGCAGAGGAAACATCCACCTGGATGATGTGAGGTGTAAAGGAACTGAATCTTACCTGTGGGACTGTCCGCACAGCGGCTGGGGCAAACATAACTGTGGACACAATGAGGACGTAGGCGTCATCTGTTCAGGTAAAAAAAAAAAAAAAAAAAGTTATGCACTCTTAAAAATCTCTTTGGATTTACCTGTTGACCATAAATGCAAGAAACAAGAGAGCAGAGGTTGGAAGTCAGACTAGAGCTGAAATGCGTGCACGTGGAGGTTCCTTGTGTTTTGGCTGGTCTGCGTGACCGAGGAGCAAAAGGACCTCCTGGACAAAATACCAAGATCGGTAGCAGCAAGCGCCGAGTATGAAAATGGTGAAAAGAAGGTAGTTCAGGACCACTTTAGTCAACATCTGAGTACAGGCCATTCCTAAGATAAGAAAGGCAGTCATTTAAGAGGAGAGAGAGACACACCCAGATGTGAACCAGGCATGTCTGAACTGAAAATAAAAATTAATACTCTTGTCATAAACATAACCGAAATCAAAGATTGCATGGCTAGAAGCAGCCTATTTTGAAGCAATATAAATAACTGCACAATAAACGTAAATTTTTGCTTTTTTTTTAATGTTCACAAGTGTGGCACGCTCCATGGTAGCACCGACAGGTACGGCAGGGCTTTTGAGACATAAGTCCATTAGCTCTTCACAGTCTCAGAGACTAATTTTTAACTCAAAAATCATGTGATTACAGCTCCTTGGCAGACTGTATTCTAGAACGATGCATGCTCTGAATTACTAGTTATTGCTCCAAATTACAATTTAATTATCCACTGTAACACTATTTCTGTTCTTTGGATTGCTCCCAGGAATTGTATTTGCCACTCACCTACTAATAATTAGAGAAAACATAAGGTGAGCCTTAACACTCCGGGTCTAAGTTTCTGACTCCTGTTTTTTTTACTATTCCTGAAATAATCACCGCATCCCAGAAATCTTAAAGTACGGACATTGCTCATGTTTCCTGGGGTTTTTAAGTGTTGAGTTAATTACTAACGCTCTTCATAATACACAGCCACAGAGCAGCAGAGGCGAAAATGCAGTTTTCAATCATATGCAGCCCAGAAGTTCTCTAATAATTTATTTCCTCTAACTTCCAGAATCCTCAATGAATGTCAAAACTACTACTGCATCAACACTCTCCACAGACAGCACTGTTGTGACATCTACCACAGAACCCACGACTTCTGCTGACAAAGGCAAGGGGAAAAAAACACTGCAAATGTCACGTGTGGAAATTTTGAGCAATATATGCAATTTGTTTCGAGCAGACAGGAGGAACACCGGGAATTCAGTAAAAATATTAAATAACTCTGCATGTAATTAGCCTTGGAAGAGCCAATGGCCAACACCATCTTCATTTCCATAGGAAAATGTGGTTGGAGGGAAAATGGGCATGTGATTAAGTCTTCCTGCATATACAATTACCAAGACTGCGTGTATGTATGGTGAGATCTTTACAATCACAGCTCACTGAGGTGCTCTTACCTGGATATGTTCTTCACCTCCAATTCTTTTCATAATCTTGCTTGATTTTTACTGGTTCTTAAGTTAGTCCAAAGGTAGAATGGACGTAAGGTGCGTTTACACCCTTCTGAGAGGTACACCGGTTGCACCAGTCTCCCAAGTTCACTTATAATTACTAATTGGAAGATGTTCTTCTGAGCCACGTTACTGAAAGTTGAAGTCCAAAGAACTGACTTCCTTTTCCATGAAGCCTGAAGTATTAATGATTTCACGGATCCTTGAAATGTCATTTCTTTTCCGTGGTGGTGATTCTGTTTAGTAACATATTTCCCCACCCTCTAGACACCTCCGCAGACCCCTCCTCTGCACCCAGCTCCACCTCCGCAGGGATTGAGACAACGTCTGCTCAAGAGACCTTGACAACCCTCGAGGACAGTGAGTCACTTCCAAAGCCTAAGAAAAATCTCATTCTTTATTTCCCCTACGAACGGTCACTTTGCATCTTTCCAAATGACTAATGCATCTCTAGTAGTAAAAGAATGCAGTCAGAAATATCTATTATCATTATCATTAAATATTAAATGAAGGTGAAAGTCTTTTTTTCAGCAAAAATAAAGGGCCATGCATTGACTCACTGTCCCGCAAAGCCCAAATCTACTTACTTTGATCAAGATTTCAGTTCACATGTTCACTCTCAATTGCTGCCAATCTCTCTTTTTTATTTTTTATCCTTCTCTTGGCCTCAGTTACAACCTCTGCCTCCACTATCGTCATGGAGGAAAGTGCTACGTCAGCACTTTTTTGCAAGTGCTATCTGAAAGAAATATTCTGTTCATTTTGCGTTTTGAGATGGATTAAGATATGACCATGCAAATCTGTAAAATATTCATAACAGACAAGTAGGGATTAAACATCTCTGTGAAGGAGCAACGCCCTTACAACATCTTCACTTTAAAAATATCGAGCTGACAGGACATATCAGGAATATATGTATTTAATGAGTAACACCTCTGAGCTTGTAGCTATAAATACTACATTCACAATTTTGTAAAGCAGAAGTGTCCAGATCATTGTGATTTTGTGTGTCCAAGATGATACACAAAAACTCCAGAAACATTGAGGAGCACACCTCCCTCGGCTGGACCTCTGCTTTGCCAGTTATTTAGCACACTGATAATGCAGTTTTTTATCAAGCCTGAGACCGAAAGCAAGTCACAAGCTCCTCAAATCACACTTGGGTTTTTAATTGCTACTTGCAACCATTTCATTTCTCGCCCTTACAGCCTCCTCTGGCAGCACAGATACCTCTCTTGTTACCACCACCGTCCCAGAGGAAAGCACAGCGTCAGAAACCCCGACTACGCTGCAGACAGGTAAAGGGCATTTGCACGACACGCAGCATGATAGAAAAACGTGGTTATAAATTTTGGTTAGGAGGGAACATCGGTGGAGGTGCCAAGAAACGTAAAATCACCATCTCTCGGTTCAACTAATGCTTCTCTATGAACTTGACGCGCTTGGTGCCAACATGCTGGCTTTCTGGCAGCATGGGCAGGCTGTCGCTAACGCTGCTCGGGACCTGCCAACGCTGTATGCGAAGCCTGTTTCAAGGGAAGCTGATTAGTGCAGAATTCGAACCACAGAATCTGAAGGAAATCGTTATCTTTATTTTTATTTCTTTGAGGAGCCTGACTCAGGAAAAAGCCACTCAGTCCATGTTTCCCACCGTTTCTAACATCACCTAACATCTGGATTCTAAGCAACTTATAAGCCTCCAGGTCTGGGATTTCTTATCAAACCAGTCCAGGAGGAAAGGCAGGTCCTGTAGTCCCTCTTGACGATTTCTCAGCCTCTCCCAACCTGTGGCCCAGGGTGCTGGGGAGGAGAGCTGGCTCTCCCTCCTGCCTCCCTCCCCTCTTTGCCACTTGCCAATAGTGATGCTCCACAGGGCAAGGAGATCCAGCAGAAAACGGCAGGGAAAACAGATGCTGTATTTCAGTGTCAGTCCTGATGGCCTCTCCCTCCTTTCTCCAATGACTACTGTACCCCTGGGAGAAAGACTTTCAGCCAGATAAGCCAGGAACGGCCGTAATAAACCTTTCCCTCTATACAACCAGAACGCCCTTTGATATTTCGCTTTTTGAACCTCTTAATAAAGTTGACAAAACATGTCCCATTGCAGATTCAGGAAACTATATGCCAAAAATGTTAGTGCCAAATTACAACACTCAGTTTTATTTTTGCTCCTCATGCTCTTTTTGCTTTTCTCACTCTCGGTGAGAGAAGTCTGAAACTTTTTTGATGCCCTTTTGATGCAAAGCATTAGCATGAAGATCCATGTCTGAGCCATGTCAGTGGATGTGGGAGACAGCTAATACACAGAGTCCCTTTTCTACATAGCCTGAAGGCAATTAAATTCATCAAGAGCTGAGCTCAGTCACACAGCCTCACCTGAATGCTCTTTCCCTCTCATTTCCATGTTTCTTCCTTCTCACAGCCTCTGAAAGTACTACAAAATCACGCCCTTCACCCGTTCCACTTAGAGGAGCCGGTGAAACCTCAACTACAGAAAACCCTTCCACGACTGCTAAAGGTGAGAACAGACACTATGCCATAAAACATAATGATAATAATCTGTTTCAGTTTGTTTAAAATAGATTATATTGGAAGGATTACAATAACTGTATAAAGTTTATGATCACTCCACTGCAAAATAATTGTCTCAGTGAAGAAAGAACCCAGCTTCTAAACCCTTCATTCCTAAAATATTGGGCTGACAAAGTTCAGGAGATACGTAATCATGAACAATTTGGGGCTTTAAGCTGCTTGTACTTTTTGCATAATTTAGGCATCGGCAAAATTGCCCAAGTATCAGTGTTTTTGTCTGGGCAAAAGCGGATACTTCACAGCAGAGACTATCAATGATTAAATCAGGTTGTAAAATCTTCACCTTAAAGATTCAATAATCTTTGACAGTTCTTTCACAGTCCTAAAGACGGAGATGCCACCACCTGACACAATGCAGAAGCTGGTTCTCTGTACTTTCTTACTCATCCTTGTCGGATTCTCTCAACAAGGAGATTGACGTTTCTCTCCGATAATATATTTCCTCGACTTTTTCACAGACCCTTCAACACGCTTGTATTCCTCCTCCGCGTCCACTTCAATAAATGAAGAGACTGAGGCAGTATCTACACCGCGAATCCTAAGCACAGCTCTTTTTAGACAAAGTTAGGGTTGCAAAATCAATTTTCAGTCTAAGTGAGCTAAGGAAAAGCCATCCACTGTATGGAAAATGTACGCAATGAAGTTTTAATAAAAAGGACTAAGAACACATTGCTTCATTCTCCAGCAGATAAAAAGCTTACAAATTCCAATTTTAAATGTTTATTTATCACGGTATTATGTGGTGATAAAGACTCAGGTAGAAGTACAAGGGATAAGTCCATGTTTGTTCTCTGAAACAAAGCTTCCTGTATTTTCACACTTTTCTAGCAAAATGACAAATCCAGATTGTTTTAACCAAAAATTTAATTCTGTTTCCTATTCATGTTTGTTCGTTATTTTTCGTTTTTCCTACTGGGTTTTTCCTCAAAGCTTCAACAAATTGTTCTGTCACAGGAACAGACGACTCGACCGCATCCGCCCCGGTCACCACCAGTACCGAGCCACCGACAACTTCGGCACCACTGTCTACACCGAGGGACGGTAAGGAACAGTCAGACACAACCTGTGTGCTTTGTGTTGTTTAGGAGCAAAAATGTCAGTGTCCTGCATCACTGTGCAAGGCACCATTTGGAGCTCAGAAAGTCCCTGCGCTGCCAACAGGAGGTGGCAAAGAGAGAAACCTGAGCATAACTCGTATGCTTGTCCCGTTCGTGTAACTCCTCAGCACCTCTTTGTGGTCCCCGTTGGGGAGGGGAAATTAATTTACACAGAGCTTTGGTCCAGCCCTTCTTCAGTGCTGCTCGTGCCACACGGTGTGCGCGTACATCCCACCATTTCCCCACTGTCTTTGTCGGGGCAACTCTTATTCTGGCATCTGTTTTGTAAGACACTTTGCAAATTTTCAATGAATGAGCTGTTTTAATGAATCTATGAAATAATTTCTTAGGTATTAAAAAAATCTTAAAATCAGAATTTCACCAGATAGGGCCATTTTGCATCAGCCATCAGCTGAGCTGGGACCTTCTTATCCACCACATGCTGTCCTACCTCCTCTTCTAATGAAGCAGAAGTTGATAGCACCAGTAGGCTTTAAACCCCTATACAAATCTCCACCAGGGGAGATGACTATGTGTACTTTGCCTCTGAACTTGACAGATATTTTCAAAACACACAAAAAAATGCGTTGGACACTATAGTCAAAGTCCTTTTATTGACGGACATTTTCTGTAGTGTCTACAGTTGCTGTTTTAGCTCTCTATGGACTCCAGGGAGCAGAGGAACTGGTGGCCATCCTCTTTAGAGCTCTCTTCAGAATAGTGAAAGACACTTCCCACATAAACTAAATTCATCACTTTAAAGCTCTCCTCAGAGCTCATGATTTTCAAGCCTTCTCGAATCATTTATCCAAGCTCTCCCCATTATCTCTCTCTTTCTTAAATGTGCAATCACCAACTGAGCAGCTGAGGTCTCTTTAGCGCCGAGGAGAACAAGTAGCTCCCGTGTATCACCTGAGAACAAGACTGAGACTGGACTGTCTCACTGCAGCGTTATCATCACCAACTTCCAGTTTTCCCATGGTCCTTCCGTGCCAGCTGAAAGGATGATTTTGCTTCTGTGCCTTGGTTTTCTCTTTCCAATGAGCAGCCCATCCCACCTGCCTTTATTGATTTTCAGCTTGCTGATTTTTGACATCTACTCAGTTTATGAAGATCATTTTGAATTCTCATTGTGTCCTCCAGAGAGTGCACAGATCTTGCCTTTCCTTCTGCCGCTCTATCCGTACTGTTCCCGTTTCAGCAGCAAGGGCTGAGGATCTCATTACGGTAGGGTCGCTGTGGCTGGCTGCTTAACACCCGTACCATCTGTTAGCCCAAGATGCTGCATAACATGATAAACACTTACCAAGGCAACTGATAATTCCTCTCTTTACAGCATTTTTTTTAACACCGCTTGTCTTCTACAGCCTTATCTGTGCTGTCAGAAGTTCAGAGCTGTGACTCAATGCCAGTGGTAGCAGCACTGGAAAGTGTAATACAGATTTGCTTACTGCTCCACCCATTGACCTTATTTCGAACAATATTTTCACGTTTAAGATCTAGGATCTACCCACCCTAACTTCTACAAACACCTTAGATACAAACAGACAGATCTTCAGCACAGTGAAGAAGAAATTTCAGTCGGTGTTTTTCTACCTTTTTCCTGCCAGTCATTTCACTTTCAAAAGGACAGAAATGAAAACTTTCCTACTTTGAAGAGTGTCTTACAGAGCTTTGATCAGATTTTGCTGCGTTACTTACTCAGCCTGGGCTCTACTCCAGCTGAATGAGAGAGGTCTGCACTTCTTCGCACGCATCAGTGAAACGGGGAAATGAATGTGGTCCCTCAAGATTTACTTTTATTCACTTGGCTTTCGGAAGTCGAACGTGCATTTCTTAAAGGAGCGATCTGTTGACTATTATGCAGGCTTAAGGAACTTAATACATGGTGTGTATATGGTTTCCTGAAAATACCTTCATTACTTTGGAACTAGGCGCTTGTGACTATTAAGTGCTTTGCCTATGTCTACTCAACCAAGTACTGGAGCAAACAATTTCATCTTATCTATGCATGCTGTGTGTAACAGGGATGCTGTTCAGCAGTTAAAGGGGAAAAAAGGCTCCTCTATTGTTCTAACTAATAGTATCATTCCTTTCATTTGCACCAGCTGTAGGTAAACTGTTATTTGGGTTAAAAGGTCAGGAAAACTAAGTGTTCCCTAACTCCTTTGATTGTATTCTGCACTTAACTAGGCACAAAGCTTTTACACTGAAGAGACACAAATATCGATTATTTTCTTTTCTTAATTTGCTGAAAGTAAAAAGTTGCCTTTCAGCTGTCCGTAGACACACCCACAAGAATACTTTAAAGATTATTGGGACTGTTACTTAATCAGTCCTTTATTTTCTGAAAAATTTCAGACTGATGTTCGTATTTCAGACTAATGAAATACTTCATTTACTTAGAAACTTTAATAGGAAAGATTCCTGCCTCCCAAGACAGCCGTTTTTAATATCAGCTGAATCACAACAAATTTATTTCTGCCTGTAATTTTAGTCAAGATCTGGATCTGGATATAGAACTTTTAATCTGCCTCTTTCTCACTACTCCCACCTGGATTTAGATAGCTAACGTAGTTCAGTTCTTAAACTTTTTATTTAACGCCTTACACCATCACTGGTGAATACTCAATGCCAGGATCAAAACAGCTTAATTATCTTTTGTCTCAACTGTTTTTTTTTCTCCCCGAAATCGCGTTCGGCAGTCTTGTAGAAGTTTAGACCTTGATCCTGGGAGGTGGGCCAAGCACACTGCTGCTGACATTTCTTTACAGCCAAGTTTTGCAGAAGTAAATGGTAAGCATGGTACTCGGATGGAAGGAGCTTTGATCATGGTCAGCAAAAAGGAATTAAGGGGAAAGAGAGTCCTAGGAAACATGGCCCTCATTCTGAATGGATGTGCATTAGCTGGTTACGAATGGCTGCCAGGTGACAGCAAAATGTCCCAAAATGAAAACCTCGTAATCACTGGCCCACCAAGGAGTAAGACAGGTGTGTATACTTGGTACAGTTTATGATGGCCACAAACTAGGAGGAACTCAATTATGTTGTCGGCGGTGTCTCTGATTTCTTTCTCTGAAAGAAAAATACACTCCAGGCCCATAAAACTAATTTGGAACTTCAGATCTCTAAAAGCTTTTCTCTCTGAAAGTGAGATAAATGTGTGGAGTATTCCGTAAGTACCCAGCTCCCAGAAATGAGCCTGGTCTGTAGAAATAGCTCTGCTACTATTCTGGGGAAATGATGCTGTGCCAACCATCTGTTATGACAGAGAGTTAGCAAGGATGGGAAAAGAACCTGAACCAGGCATTATTTAAAGGAAGAAAAAACCCCTAAGCCCCAAACCATACCCCTTAGATTGCAAGGTGTCCCAGGAAAAGGTTGGCTCTGGGTAAAACCTGCAGCTTTGTTTTCTCTCGTGTCTTGCATCATCCCCTGCAGAAAGCACGACCCCTGAAGCAGCAGGTAGGTACGACTTCAGCTTTAGTAGAACCGGTCTAAGGCTTGATCCAGGGAGTAAACTGCTGATTCCCTCCCCAGAGAGCAGCTCTGTGGAAAGAGACCTGGGAGTCCTGGTGGACAACAGGATGACCATAAGCCAGCGATGACCCTTGTGGCCAAGAAGGCCAAGGGCATCCTGGGGTGCATCAAGAGGAGTGTGGCCAGCAGGTGGAGGGAGGTCATCCTCCCCCTCTACTCTGCCCTGGTGAGGCCACACCTGGAGTGCTGTGTCCAGTTCTGGGCTCCCCAGTTCAAGAAGGACAGGGAACTGCTGGAGAGGGGACAGCAAAAGGCTACGAAGATGATGAGGGGACTGGAACACCTCTCTGATGAAGAAAGGCTGAGGGACTTGGGTCTCTTCAGCCTGGAAAAAAGACGGCTGAGGGGGGATCTTATCAACGCTTATAAAGACTTCAAGGGTGGGTGTCAGGAGGATGGGGCCAGGCTCTTTTCAGTGGTGCCCGGGGACAGGACAAGAGGTAACGGGCACAAACTTGAGCATAGGAAGTTCCACCTAAACATGAGGAGGAACTTCTTTGCTGTGAGGGTGGCAGAGCCCTGGCACAGGCTGCCCAGAGAGGTGGTGGAGTCTCCGTCTCTGGAGACATTCCAAACCTGCCTGGCCGTGTTCCTGAGCAGCCTGCTCTGGGTGACCCTGCTCTGGCAGGGGGGCTGGACTGGATCATCTCCAGAGGTCCCTTCTAACCTCTGCCATTCTGTGATTCTGTGAAGCAGCAGGTATGTACAACTTCAGTTTTAGTGGAACCGGTCTAAGCCTTGATCCGGGGAGTAAACTGCTGATTCCCTCCCCACTAACAGTCCTTGCTTCGCCCACGCAGTCATGGGACAATTACTAAAGTGTGGCTTTTACTTTCTCTTGGACAGACACGACTGAGTGCACGACGGCTGAAAAAACAGGTATTTATTTCTGATCATTTCTTGAACCACGGTGAGAAGTTTACTAGTTTAGCATTTTTCATGTGAGTCAAAGAATCATTTAGGTTGGAAAAGACCCTTAAGTCATCAATGTATTTAAAACGTGGACAATGTTTAATTTCATGTTTTCTCTTCTCATGGGAACAACCTCATCTGCTCCGTCAGTCTCTCCAACTACGGAAGCAGCACCCACTACCACTTGTAAGTAATGCAGCGTTACTCTGGTTTGACTCCTTAGTTCTCTATCAAAGTCGTGATCTTGTTGGCAGGACTCCCTGTCTCCATGGTGTGCATAATCTCATGGAGCTAGTAGTTAACTTCAGGGATAATTCCTTTGACTTCCATATAAATCAAGGCATGGAAAATGCTCTTGGTATTGATATGGGAGAAATACCTGCACGGATGAGAGTATTGGGGAAAGGGAAACCACTGGGGCAGACACACCACACCAGTATAAATTCCAATTTGCACTGGATCATCCCATGCTGAGAAAGCCGGCCTCCCTGCACCTCCCAAAGCTGCATCCCCTTTGCTGCACAAACCGAGCTGTGCCTCCTGTGGGAAGGCCTCGTTCAATGCCCGCTGATGCGGCTGCGTCCAAATTGTTGTTTATCAAACATCCCCCGGGTCTCCAGAGCCTTTCACGCAGCAGGGCAGGAGCCTGTTGGAGGCCGTGGCAGAGGCAGCCTGCACGGGGATGCGTTTTTCCCCACTGAGGCTGCTCACCCTCCAGGCAGACTTTGCTGACGCCGGCCCTGGGCAGCGTCAGCATCTTCCAGGTGTTGTGGCTGATCAGCACTCCAATGAGACCTGCAGATCTCCTGTGCTCGCGGTCCCTCACATCCACCCAGTGCTAGGACAACAGCTAACCTGTGCCTTTTTTTTCTCTCCTGTCTCGCAGCAGCCCCTGCAGAAAGCACGACCCCTGAAGCAGCAGGTAGGTACGACTTCAGCTTTAGTAGAACCGGTCTAAGGCTTGATCCGGGGAGTAAACTGCTGATTCCCTCCCCACTAACAGTCCTTGCTTCGCCCACGCAGTCATGGGACAATTACTAAAGTGTGGCTTTTACTTTCTCTTGGACAGACACGACTGAGTCCACGACGGCTGAAAAAACAGGTATTTATTTCTGATCATTTCTTGAACCACGGTGAGCAGCTCACTATTTTTCATGTGAGTCACCAATGTATTTAAAATGTGGACAATGTTTAATTTCGTGTTTTCTCTTCTCATGGGAACAACCTCATCTGCTCCGTCAGTCTCTCCAACTACGGAAGCAGCACCCACTACCACTTGTAAGTAATGCAGCGTTACTCTGGTTTGACTCCTTAGTTCTCTATCAAAGTCGTGATCTTGTTGGCAGGACTCCCTGTCTCCATGGTGTGCATAATCTCATGGAGCTAGTAGTTAACTTCAGGGATAATTCCTTTGGCTTCCATATAAATCAAGGCATGGAAAATGCTCTTGGTATTGATACAGGAGAAATGCCTCCACTGATGAAAGTACTAGGGAAAGGGAAACCACTGTGACAGAGACACTACATCAGTATAAGTTATATTAAGTCTCACATATATCTATAAATGTGTGTGTCTATATATATATATATAGGAGTATAATCTCTCTCAATATAAGTCTCACTCCTAGAAAGCCAGCCTTCTGCACTTTCAAAGCTGCATTCCCACCAGAAGCCAAGTCAGTGGAAATCTTTCTGCCGTGTTCAGTGGTATTTGGTTTGAACTTTAGTTTTCTACAACGGGATTTATCTTTTGAAAAATTTGAATTGCAAGTTCTGCTCATTAATTGAAAATATTCTGCCTCATGCGGATGCTTAGGTAACAGACTAAGATTTTCTTTTAAAGTCTGTCCCTACGAGCTACACATAGGTAAAAGGCACTCAGCTGCATCAATAAATCATATGCCATTGTGTTGACAACATAGAGGAAACAACTTCAGATGCAAAGCACGCCTTTGAGCATGCGACTGGCTGCCGACACAAAGGAATAAACAGAATTACATTGTGTTCCGGTTAATGCCAGTAATACGTCATCTTTAGTGTTCAAGCTGTACACTTTCTTTCCAGTATGACCTCTTTGTCCATGACAAGTCTGTTCCTCAGAACTCTTGCTACCAACATTTCCTAGTCTTAATACATTCAGCTGATTACAATGCATATTAATTGATTATATGCAAGCACACATTTTCCTCATTCAGTCTCACTTTTTTTTTTTTTTTTGTTATTAAAAGACCGTACAAAACCAAAGTCAAGACCTACACCAACACCTGTACGTCCCAAACCAGGACAAGGCCAAGGTAAGGTATTCTCATTCTTTCCTCTTTTTAATGACTTCTCTTCCTAAGGGCAGTATATGCTGGGTAAGAGATGTGAGCTGGGATATCCTGGCAGCTTAGTGGCAGAGGCTCTGAGTGCAGAAGATAGTGGGGAGCAGGCAGACAGCCCGGGGACGCTGAGGCTTGCCCGGGGACCGCACATGGCTGATAGAGCGGCTGGCAGCTGGACCATCCTCAGTGGCAAGCATCAAGGCAATGAGCTGGCCTATGTCTGCAACATTTATGGAAAAAACGTGTTTAAAACATCCAGGCTGCTGGCCAGTCAGTGCCAGAAACAGCTCGATGTCATGGCAACTCACCCTCTTCCCACGAGAGAACGGACGGACGGCGCTAACTTGTGTAACCTCGGTGTTAGTTGTAGGAGGGAGTAACGAGCTTTTAGTGGCACACCATCAAAGAAAGAGACATTCATTTCCTCTCCGCTCAGCTGCTATTTCCAGGTACAGCAGCAAGGCCCACATTTGCATTTGCAAAACATACTCTTATTTAATACATGCTGCATTTTTCTCTATGCTTACGTATGGTTTATTAACATGAAATTTCTTCTTCTCCAGTATACTATAACTATCTGCCTGAATACATGCGCTTGACGCTACTAAGATACTTGAACGGCGTGTGCGGACTGAGGAGGCCTGGAATGCCAAGGGTACAGTTACACGGGTAAATATTTATTCATGCATGTGAGGTGTCCCAGCCAAACTGGGGCACCCCAACCGTGGTTTTACACTGGGTTCTTACACCCTTCAAATGTTCGGGTACAACGCGATTTGACTCATCACTTGCACCCACGCTACCGATTACTAATCGTAGTAAAACTTTGCAAAACAGCTCTATTTCTGCAGCAATCTTGCTGCCTCTGTATTGACCCAGATGTCCCTGGAGTCAGTCTTACTGGAGATCTATGGTGCTGGGAGGGTTTCAAAGAGGCGTCAGAGGGGCTGGGATGCTGGCGTTGTCTTGGTTGTCTGGAGGAATCCTTCATGCACAGCTCTAAGCTTCCACAAAGTAAAGCCCTTCTTTCCAGGGCCGGGCTGTCCTTTAGTTTGTTTTAATTAAGCACGAATAGTGGAGTCTCCAGTAAAATTCCACTATCTCATTACATTTCAGTTTATGATGTGAACTAATATATTTTAAGAAAGTGCATACACTTTCATACTCTAAAGACTGATTGAGATAAGAGTTAGGGAAGGGAATTTTCATAACAGTGACCACCCTGACAAGACTGCCAACGAGCCTTTGCTGGCCAGGCAACAGTCAGGCAGGGAAGGGTTGTTCTTCCTCCATGGCTCCTTCAAACACTCTCTCTCCCATGCTCAGCTGCCTTTCTCCATGTTTGTTTTCCCTTTAAGCCTTTCTACACCTCTTGAGTGCATGAGCTACTAACTGAACCCTAATCAACAATAATTGATTCATCAGTAATTTCACCTCTCTTATCTTGCATGGCTCCGCAAACTTTCTCACTACTCGGCAATGTCCTCAACTGGGACCTGCGGTTGGGTCATGTTGGGTGGCCTGGGACCCTCCCAGCACATTGGCAGCTGAGCCCCATTCCCCCTTGGCTCGCCTGACTTTCTAGAGACGTTCAGGAAAAAGTTTCAGCCAAACTTTGCAGCTCTAAACTCAGAGCCTATTGAGCCATGACCTATTCCAACACAGCAGAAAGATCCATGTGGCACCTTCTACACCAGAAATACAGATTCTCTTGCCAAACCCTGACTGCAAAACACACAGGATCGCTTGGTCCTCAAATGGTACCCAGCGTTACAGAGTCTCCATACCAGGAAACTCCATGTAGATGATTTATTGCCAACTTTGCCTTTTATGATTCACCATCTTTTTCAAATTCGATGAGGGCTTCACCATACGTGGTTCAGCCAAACCAGGATTTCTTTGTTCGTGCTACCCGCTACAGCACAGAGCCAAATCTGATGCTATTTACAGACACGTGTGGTCTCTCCAAATCCTCATGACTTTACACTGTGGCATCTGATTTAATCAGAAGAGGGTAAGGAAAATATCTCAACAACCATTTCAAAATAATTCCTTGCATGTGATTGACTTCATATGGACAACAACAAAAATATACACCAAAGATACACAGACCTGAAACACATTTGAGTTACCTGCTTGCAAGAGGCAGCAGGATTTTAAATGAAGTAGCCATTAGGACAAAACCACATAGTTTTGTTAGTTGGCTTTTTATGTTTAATTCACCATAATGTTCTGCCAGGGAGAAGAATTGGTATAAATTCTCAGAAGGTATTTCATAAAAAATATAAAAAATTTAGAGAAAAGGATGAAAGGGGTTTGGGGTAATTTGGGATATGGAATTGTTTCTTCATAGCTCTTCAAAAAATCTAATAACTTTGGAAAGATAATAGGCCTACACAGTAACTTTTTCTCACACATTTAAAATTCCATCAGATGCTTTACATTTATACATTTACATACATGTGTGATATTCATAGATGTTGTGTTACATATTATACCAACATACATATTTAAATTCCATATAGTTGCATCAGTGTTCAGGAGTTCTGTGCTGTGAACTGTGCTTAACATCACAGTCAGAAATTTCTGAAAGTAAGTTACTTGTAGTGTGAGTGACCATGTCAGTGAGTGACCATGTTACAATTTTTGTATGACAATTATATGAGGGTTTTTTTCTTTTTTCTTTTCTCAGGTGTGTAAGGGATCCAACCTGTGGGAACTACTATGTACCAAACAGGAGGATTATCCGGTTCAGGTTCGGATATTCCACATACCCAAGAGTTTGCCTACGGTGCAGAGTATTAGCGTGCAACAGATACAATTATCCTCGCTGGAGCTACCAGGGCTATACGTGGAGAGGCAAAAGAAGCGTCGAAAGTGACAGCGTCACTGTTGTTGTCGTTTCCAAATAATAACAGCTCCAACAATGCTTCTTCTAACCATAACATCATGTTGATCACTTATATACGTGATCAGTGTGTTGCACATCTGCTACTAATTTCTAAAAATACATTGTACTAGGGGGTGTAAATCCAAAGGTATTTTAATCTTAACTGTACTTGTGCTCCTTAATTTCAGATCTTTTGGGTCTATATTCCAGATTTGTAAAACCCTAAACTTCAGTAAATACTCTGTGACAAAGATTAACTGGATCAGCCGGCTGCTTTTTCTCATCAAGACTTTGCTTTCCTCTCACAGTTCTGCCAGTTCTCCCCATTACACCAAACCGCTCAAATACTGAACATTTAAGAAAGATCAACCTGCCGTACAGATGCACACACCACAGAGCTGCTTTCTGAGCTCAGAGACATAAATCAATGGATAAGCATCCCCTGTAACCAGAAATGCCTGAGCAATTACCTTAAATAGGAATTCAAAAATATTTGGAAAAAATATTGTACATGTACTGAGATATAATCTCTGCAATACCTACAAGCTATTATAATGTTTCCATATGTCAGGTTTTATTACTGGAGATTAGAACGGTAAAAAATTATACATGTAAACTTACGTGATTATAAGCATTTGCTGCACCCTTTTCCTTTCAATATCTATTCAAATGATATCACTTTGAGCCAAGAAAGTGTTTCTGTGCTTTAATGTTAAATTGTCCTACTTGGAATGACAGTGAAAAAAAAAAAAAGGAACTTAATAATTTTCAGTTCATAATAGAGAAAAATACCTTGTCGATTGCAGAATTGTACAGGATTACAGCAGTCATCTCAGGGAAAGGGATGGATTAAATTTTGATTATCTGGTGAACTTGGCATGAGTGTGAAAAGCATCTTTAAGGCCAATATTCGGTTTCCACAGAGGGGGGAATGTGCAGATTACTCAAACTCAGCCCTCTACTGAATAAGGATGCCTAGTGTCTAGAGGCTGTGCCACACAAGACAAAAAAAATCCACTTTTTTCAGCAACTTTTCCTTTTATGCTTCATTCATTTAGAAAAGGGGCTACAGTCATTCCGAAACTCAGCTTCTCCACAAATAACTTAGCCTGCTCTCAAATGCCAAAATCACGCAGGTCTCCCAGGAAGGCTCCAGATCTAATCTCTTACCTGGTGGTTAAGCCTTGGTGTTGGCTGAGCAGGCTCACAGCCAAAGTCCTCATCCTGCAGGACCGTAATGACCATCCTGAGCCCAGAGGATTTCCTAATCATACTTAGTTCACACAAAACTCCATCACGCTCGTAACCCTGCTGGCTCTGCTTCTCACAGATAATGATTTAAAGTGCTTGAAATCGCATTTTCTCTGCTGTTGCACTCCCGGCTGCAGGCAGTGGGAGAAAGTGCCTGCAAATGGCAGTGTCACAACAGCCGAATCCTTATTCCTTTGTGCTAAAATGCACCTTAATTTATTCTGAGGATCTGCTATTGTAAAACACCTTCTGTACTCTTCCCATCTTAAAGGACTTCCATGAAGACTTGTCTGTGCAGGTGTAGCTGCCAGCCCCTCAGAAACACCGGGCCACTGCTCAGGGGTCCAGTCCCTTAATACCAGCTCCAGTGCAAGAAAATTTCCTGATCATTCATATACAAGTAATTCCAAACAGTTTGCCTACCAACCTGTAACTACCAGAGCAAATTACCAAGCTATCATAGCCATGGGCATTTTTTCCTTGGTTCTGACGGACACAGCATTGATTGGCAGGGCTCCACGCACCAGTTGACGCATTAAATGCGTACAAAACAGATGTTAGTACTCAAAAATTCCTTGCAAGTGTGCACGTGGGCTTAAGAAATGAAAGGCTAGACAGAGGAAATGCTAATTTAGCATTTCCAGGAGCTAAAGGGAATTCAAGTTCTATGCAATACCTTTATACACTTATTCAATGTTTAAAGTCAGTATAATTATGTTGTCATGGTGGAGAGAGTTGCATTCAAAATCCTTAAAGTGAGATAAAAATCATAGACAGAATTGTTTTAAAGAAGGCAAAGGTCTGAGATTATACATATAGGATCATTGCAGATGCATCATATTTCAGAAAAGAATGGGTTTGTACAAAAAAAAATGTTTCTAAGGAAGTAAAGTACCTGGATGTGTTTCACGAAGGTCTACGTTGCAATTTGTCTCCTCTAGTAAACTTGAAAGGAGATCTGTTTGCACAGCTGTGGGATACCTGCTCTCTGTATTGGAAAGAATCATGGAGCCAGGTTCCTGTGTGAATCCAAGCAGGTACCATGCCAAACCAAGGCCAGGGTAACAGCACATCTGTGGCACTGGCACTGGCACAGCCTCACGAAGCTGTAAAGATGGGGTATCCGCTGCTGCTGCACGAAATACTCTGGATTTATTTCAAGAGCTTTGGTCCTATGGAAAAAAGACAAAGTAGCATAAGTATATTAGAGCAGATACTCATTAGGCTTGTGCTACGAAAAATTGAGGCTCTTAGGACTCTGCTTGTCTCCTTATCTCGGGAAGTAAAGGCTGATTCTTTTTTTTTTGGAGCTGCTATTGTGGGACTAAGAAAGTTTTATCCGCAAAGTTCTTCTTTTACATCTGTGACTAATATGAATCTGGCTTTGTTCATCCACAAGTGCTTCAGCAACAGGAAATTATTATTCCTGGCAACCCTGTTGTGATAGTCGCACTCCACAACCTGAGGAATCCTAGGCAAGCACGGGGAATGATTTGCAACCCAAAGGGATAGGTGTGAAAATGAAGGTGGGAAAAACCAAACTCCTTCTGACCAGTGCTAAGAGCAAAACTGCTGAATGTGTCTCGCGAGGGAGCCTGGCAATCCCTTCCAGAACATTCCTGCTCCTGTCAACACACCCGAACCGACGCTCAATGAAATCAGCTGAAAAATGTGCTTTCAACCCACGAGAGCTGACAAAAGCACAGTTAAACCTACTCCACATAGTACACAATAAAAAAAAAAATGGGCACACCTGTTACTTTCTCATTTATATCTGGGAGATTAAGCCTTCCTTCTGTGATACCACGTAATGCAAGATGATTATGAAATAGCAGGGGGTATAAAAGTTAGAAAAGCCTAATCTCCTCAGCTGTCACCAAAATGCGGGCGCTCAGACAGTTCCTCCTCCTGCCTCTCGTAGCTGCTCTAGCTCTCGCCCAAGACAACTCAATAGAATCCACGGGTATGGAAATCTAGTCTTTTTTTTTTCATCTGTGAAATTCTATTAATTTTTGCACAATAGGTATTTCATAGGCAACCGAAGGGGAAAATGTTAAACATATCTCTAAAAGTGTGTCTTATTTTAGTGTTCTGCTTCACAATAGTAACACCTACATGTGCCAACAAGTATTAAAAATATTAAATAACAAAAAAAATATTGCAATTTATGACTCCCTATGGCAATTTTTTAAGAACTTGATTTTGAAGATATTTTACTGTGCAATGGAAATTTGCATTCATAAATTAATGCTGTATTGGAGTGAGAGGAATAAAGTGACTTAATTGGGAAATTGCGGCTTTTTGGAAGAGATTTGCTTATTTTTCCTTTGTTCAATCAGAAACAATAGATAGTAATTTTTTGCTCAATTTGGGATCAGCATTCTGCGCTCAGATCAGCAATTTACCTGATTAATGGTGGGTAGCTACTGTAGGATAATGAAGTATTGCTGCTCTAGGGGTGCCTGGCTACACACCAGTCCGGAGGGATGCAGAGGGTGGGTAGGGCAAAGCTGAGCTTGTAATGGGAGGTTTCACATGTGATGAGAAAAGCCTCTCCTAAATTTTCCTTACCCTCTGGAGTTAATCAGAAAGCCTGAACTTTTACTCTGGGACTGCAAACACTATATAGGAAATTCTTCTTGTTGTTTTAGACCGTTATTTTTAGATTAATATATAAGGAGATCTTATGCTCATACTGAATTATAAACTTTTTCTAAAGTTTCAGTATACAATGGTCATTACCGCAACTACTTCATAACTTATTAACGTTCATTAAGCGATGTTAGTGATGTCAGTCATGGTTGCTTTGTGTTTTTTTCAAAAGAGAACTGAGTCAAAGTCCAGCTAGCCCCGCATCCTCAGCCCAGTAACAGTCAGCAGAGGATGCTCAGGCAAGAATACAGACACAAGCCTGCATAATACTTCCCCAGAGTGTTCTCCCGGTCACCAACAAACATGGTTCAGGACTTCCTGAACCAGAGAGGAAGCGCTATCTTTGTCTTTAATGGTCACCAAAGGCTTTTTCTTTCATGGATTTGACCTGTTTTGATGTTTTCCTTTAAATCTACATCACCCTGCAGCAAAGATCCATATGCAAAGAGCTGGTTCCTTTCGTTTGTTTCAAAATTACAGCTTAGAGGTTTCATTCCAGGCCATTGAGCTATTCTACTGGGGGGAAAAAAATCTCATATTAATCTTCTTCATAAATTTATAGACCTCTACCACCTCCTTTCCCTGCTAGTTATATCTTTTCTGGCCTGAAATGCTTCAGTCCATTTACTTATTCCTTGTCTGGAAGCTATTCTAAATTTTTGATCATCTTTGTTGCCATTCTCTGAAGCTTTTCCTCTTTAGCAGTATCCTTTCAGAGACGGAGGATCAGAATTGTATGCAGCAGTAAATAAAGAGTAATCCTACACATAGTCCTTTAGAAGCCCAAATCTGAAAAGCCTTTTCGATTCCCTGTCCGTAGGTTCCCAAATGCTTAAGGGTTGAAACTCACAACTGGATTCAATGATCAGTGTAGGGGGAAGACAGGAGGCTTGAGGTGCTTGTGGTGGCAAACCTTGCAAAAGAGAGTTGCTGAGGCGTCCTATATCATTTGGCATTTCCAGTTTTGCAATTGGCTTCATCTGTGATACATGTTGCCCTAGGTTCCCTTTGCTACTAGGAAAAAGAGGATAAAAAGTATTTTCTAATATTATTTTACTATTTGATTCTTTCATAATATAAATGAAAAATAAAAAATAGTAAAACATTTTGCATGTATGCTCCATGATGTCCCAGAGTCTTTGCCTAGTGGAGGATGAAACATTATTGCAAGAGAAAACTTGAGAGAGATCTTCACAAGGTGGTTTTTGTTGTTGCTGTTCTTCAGTAGGTGGACCTCGCTGTGGTGCTTCGCTCCATGAGCAAAACAAAGCATTAAGGATTGAACTAAATGCAAATGCAAACTGCGCCTGGCAAATTCAGAGGAATACAAATCAAACAGTTAGGCTCGTTTTCTCCCATTTTAAGTAAGTATTTCTTCCAGACGCTTTTGTAACATTCCATTCCATTAGAATGCAGCACAGAAAAACATGCCTCCAAATATTTCTCTGTATTGAACCTGCGTTGTGGACTTCAAAGAGCCCGTATATCTATCAGTGAGTTTAGGTAGTTCTCACTGTGTTTTTTCAATAGATTTGCTCCTTCTTCAAGCTGTGAAACGGAAAGTATTAAAATATACGATGGTCCCTCAACTAATTCGCCTCTTCTTGGACAAGTATGTAATGACACTGATGCAGTCCCGGTACTTCAATCATCTTCTGACAGTTTAACTTTTATCATAACAACAAACTCTGTGGCTTTCACGCGAAACTTCTTTGTCTTCTACTACTACTTTTCCCCAGAAACAAGTAAGTCAGAACTTACTGCAGCCATAAAATGCCATTTGAATTGCACCATTAAAAGAAACTTTCTCATTAAGGGAAAGTATAGGACAGCAATCAGAGAGTATTAACAGGATCTTTAACTGGTCTCACTCAGTTCTTCAGCCCTTAGAAATGGCGTGGGGGAAAATCAGTGGAAGGAAAGAGGCAGCAAAACGATAGTGCGCTTGCTAGAGAGCCTAAAAAGTGTAATTTTACTCAGAAAAATGACTGCAATGAAGGCATTATGGGACTCCACTTTTACTTGCAGGCTTCTACTAAATTTACACAGCTTGCAGATATGATAGCGTTTACCCAGAAAGAGACCATCTAGTCAGAACTTCTGCCGAGTACAGGTCGCAGAAGTCAGTCAGGTGTTTCATTCAACATTCCTTACTTTTTTTTCCTTAAAAGGTAAGAATAGCTTGGGCAAAACCAGTCTTAGCTTGTGACCAGTTCCTTTGCTTCTGCTGATCTGAGTGGCATGACATTAAGCTCCTAAAAGCCCCAATTTTACAGAGTAGTTACCACATCCTAGTTTCTGCTGCTCCAGTGTTTAACTTTGCTGCTGAAAAATTGTGTCCTATTTCTAGTCTGCATTTGACTTTCTGAGGTTTCCACTGACTTGATTTTATTTTTCCTTTGTCTATCAAGTAAAATCTCTCTCAAACTTGAAGATTTTGCACTTCCACATCATGACCAAGACCTCATAGATTCCTCTAATATAAAGTCTCTCAGGGTTTCTTTTGGCTGGTATAGCATCTTCATTACCAGTTTTTCAATACGTAGCCTAATTTACCCGAAATATAGGTATAACTAAATTGCTCACAGTATCAAAGCTAACTCATCTACAGCCATCTCAGATGTCACCACACTGTGCCCTGCAGATATACCATAGTGACAATAGGCCTCATTTTATAACACCCACCTGACCTGAAATTCTCTATAGAAGTTGGATCTTTAATACCTTTAATCATTCCCAAAGGAATGGAATCCTAAAGAAACAACCCTGCTAGTTACGTAACTTTAGATCTCTAATTTGTTTTTTTATAGTTCGTTATATATACCATTATGTTAACAATGTATCTACTCTTCTTTTCAGGACTAGAAAATTGTGGGGGACAATTAACTGGTCCCAATGGGACATTTACCAGCCCCAACTACCCAGCAGCTTACCCTGCATTTACATACTGCGTCTGGCACATCCAAACAGCAAAAAACTCAAAGATAAAATTACAGTTTCAGGATTTTTTGTAAGTAAATGCCCTAACGCTCTACTACTCTCTTTTTTTCATTCTGTTTAAAGGCATTACTTTTAACCCAGGAAGCAGAAGTGCTTTCAAACTTTTAGAACATCTAAAGTAACAACCATGTGTTTCACATCACTTTGCATTACCCTGTTGCTCCTGCAGTGCCAGTCAGTGAAATGCAGATAGCATTTCAGGTGACTGGCCATGAGGTGTGAGTCCATTTTAAGCTAGCCCGAATGATCTGAATTTAAATCCATCAGTATAAATAAAGGTTTTGCTACATAAGGAACATGTTTAAACCCATCACGGTGCACTGTAATTGCAACTTAAAACTGAGGCTCAAAAGAAGAATAAAGCAAATATCGCCCAAAGTACATTTTCCTCAGTATTGCTGGCTGTTGGGCAAAGAAGATGGCTTAGGTACTTCCAAGTATAAATGCTAATGGCTGCATTGGCATAAGGAAACCAAACTGGCATGGACTTTTCTGACCCATACCGCGCTTTATCAGGGTTGGTCTCCCATACGTAGTGGGCTGGTAGCCCTTTTTTGGCTTTCCCTACATCAGTTGACACTGAGGAAAATCTCAAGATGAAGGGAACTTTAAAGGGTAGTATCTTCAAGAACATTTCTTGAGATATTAAGACTGCAGAGTGCTGTGTAAGAATTCAGTATGGAACATATAGGGTTCTAAAGGAAATCATCACCTTGACCATCACCCTCTGAGATGAACTCAGCACAGTGTGGTGTATGTTCTCACCAGTCCCGGACAAGATCCATCTGTTGATGGAGGAACAGAGATGTTCTGGAGGTATCCACCCACCACAGGACAGCTGGTGCTTTTCATCAAGGGTGGCAAGCACTGAGATAAGCTCTCACGCAGACGGATAAAAAGGCAAGAGCCTTCCTCTGGTGACAAACACAAGAGGTTTCAGAGACTCGCGAAAGTCAAACCTAAACTTTAAAAGCTCTTTAAAATATACGATTATTTTTATATATATCTATATATGCAATAGCAAAACGTTTGTTATTTCAATGGAAGCAGAATCACGTTCCTAAGCATTTCTTGCCTTAAAGGTTTTCCATGTTTTATTTCGTTTTAATAATGTCTATTTATGTGTTCTTTTTTTCAACGTTCTTTTATTTCAATTGACTAGAATTCATCAAACACTTCATCTGCACTGGATCCTCTATCCAGTATGAGCAATATTCTCTCTACTCAAGACTTCCCTGTAATTATTTTTTCTCTGTCTACAGCCTGGAACTAGACAAAAACTGCCAATTTGACTTCGCAGCAGTCTATGATGGCCTTACCACTAACACTGGCTTAATAGGAAAAGTATGTGGTGTTGCTCAGCCCAAATTTGAATCTTCTTCAAATGTTATGACAGTTGCGTTGTTTACAGACTATGCCAACTCCTACAGAGGATTTTCTGCTCAGTACACCAGTGTTCCACTGCCAGGTCCTGTGGAGCCCGACAGTAAGTACACTGGCTACATGAATAGGATGCTGTTTCTTATTCGCACCTATGATTCTTCCCTTATAAGTATCAAAAAGAACTGATGGTTGATACCGACGATTTAAGTCTTTTTATTGTGATTAACCCTCTTCACATACAAAAATCCCACATTTGTCTCGCCTATAGAGCATAAGTTACTACCTGACCCATCTGCGAAAGCCTGTTCTTTAATTTTTCGGTCCTTTTTCTGGCAAGCACCACTGAAAAACCTGAGTCCTTCCTTCTTTTGGACACAGCAGGCAGTTACCATCCTAGAGATGGAAAAATAAACTTTTGGTGAATGGTTAGTTTTACTGGTTTTGTTCCCTGAGACACCACAGAAAATGGTGTGCACTGGTTAGTCAAACAGGGTTAGGTGTGTTGGAATTTCCTTTCCCCCAGAGCTGGACAATTTTCCTTATTGGCTCCATATGTTTGCATGTCCATCTCATCATTAACCCAGGTGGAAAGGGAGCCTCTAAAGCCTTGATGGCTGCCATAAATCAATTTTCTCACTCACCATTCTGCACTGGCGCTTTGATTCCTTTTCCGTTTTACAAAGGCTGCAATTCATTCTATGTTAATGGGTTTAAAATTAAACTTTCAGCATGAGATTTACGTCATTTTGCTTATCTAGCATTAAGTCCTGTGTGAAATTTTGTCCCGACTACTGTACGGCCTCAAATGCGCATGAGCCATTTCAGACTCAGGCAAATCAAGAACCATGCAACAGGCTGATGGATCTAGATTGGGTGAGAAATGAATGCAGTTTGTGGTAACGTGTTTTGTTCTGTGTTTTTTTTTTTTAATTTCTCTTTTAACTGCAGCACTCCTTACGTGCTCTTCAGATAGCATGAAAATTGTTTTGAGCAAGTCTTATCTGGCCTCCCTTGGTTATAAAGAAACTGACCTGCAGCTGCGTGATCCATCTTGCAGTCCAGTTATAACAAATTCAGTGATCTTTTCCTTCCCATTAGCCAGCTGTGGAACAACTAAAAAGGTAAAGGGTGGAAAAAGCTCTGTGAACAAGCTAACAATGGCTTATCTATGATTCCATGGTTATGAATGATAAGAGCTTGTAAAAGCAGTTTATGAGTGGCACGTGAATAAGCTGATTTACTGTCACTTAGCTCATCCTATTGCATGTTTCCAGCGTTGAAGTAGAAAGACCACTTTTCCTCTTTAAGAACCTGACGATCAATGAGCCTTTCAAAGGAAGTCCAAGGGAGTCCACACAAACTAACCCCAAGTGTTTCATTCCCTCTCCAAACCCAGGTTATCAGAAGTAGCACAATGTTAGGTATATAACTTAAACATTCTCTGCAAGTGATAGGGCTGGCACTTATCCTGGAGTCACAAGGGGAAAACCCTAAGATATGAAGATTCCCAAGAGCTAGCTCACAGCATTATTTTGATAAAGGTGACTGACACTAACTTTGGTACTTTCCACACTCCACACAATCTTGCTTAACATTTTTGCTGCATAGGTTGGTTCAGCGTTTTGAAAAAAACAGGAGGAGGGTTGATAATGGGTTTTGGTTGCGACTTTTTTCACATTTCAAAGGTATCTTGAGCCTCTGATAAGCGTAGCTGGGCAGCTTTGTAACTTTAGTACAACTGCTTTCAACTGCACTGCTCATATAATCACAACTGAGCACTTCATACCATTCCTTTTACAGGATGACGGTCAGAGCATCACTTACACCAACATCATCTCTCTCTCTCCAACCGGCAACATTATTACCCGCCAGAAGAGCGTACAGATTATTGCAAAATGCAAAATGGAAAACAATTCAACCTTAGAAGTCATTTACGTAACAAAAAGTAATATAGTCCAAAACACAACCGCTGTGGGAAGATACAATGTTAGCATGTCATTCTATGACTCAGACTCATTCTCCAAGCCTATACATCAGTCCCCATATTACGTAGACTTGAACCAAACTCTTTTTGCTCAAGTCAGTCTTCATTCCACCGACCCAAACCTTTCGGTGTTTGTTGATACCTGCATAGCATCTCCACAACCTGATTTTGGATCGTTAACATATGACTTAATCAGAAGTGGGTAAGACTCTATTTTATGACTGCCTCCTAATATGTGAGGAAATGTAATCTAAATGTCAACCACAGTTCTTTTGTCTCTCTTCCACTTATCTTTAGTAGACTGTGGTTGGAAGCTGAATTTCATAGAAATTTAAAGGCATTACCTAAACAGAGCTAGGAAAAACAAGCACATCGCACTGGGGAGAGGAAAAAAACCACATAATTATATGCTCACATGTAAAAATAATGCCCCAGTTAAATGCTGTGGTTACAGTTAACAGTAGTTAGCAAGAATGATTATTGTACGTGGACTACTTCAACAGCTCTGTAAATTCTGTTGCAGCTGCAATAAAGATGACACCGTGGTAACCTACCCACCACTTGAACACTACGGAAGATTCAAATTCAACGCCTTCAGGTTCCTGCAGAGATCTCCATCAGTTTATCTCCAGTGTGATATTTTAATTTGTGACAGCAAAAATGCAAACTCTCGCTGTACCGAAGGCTGTATCTCCAGACAAAAAAGAGCTATTTCTTCATACATGTGGAAAACTAAAACAGTAGTGGGTCCCATCCGCCTGAAAAGAAATCTCAGGTCTGCTCACAACTCAGGTAAGAGGAATACATAAATTAAGAACCTGATTACGCTCTTCCATGGTGCAAACCTGTTACTTTCGTTCCGCTAATGAAACAAGTGAATTATACTACTTCAAAACTAGAATGGCATGAGAGCAATGGGTTAAAAGTTTGTGCTTTGTGAGATCACAGAAGTACTTTTCAAACTGACAGACTGATGGCCTTTTGGGTGAAGGTGTGCTCTTTAAGGTAGAAAGAGCAGCGCTCGCTTCTAGTTATAGAAGCGGTGTATGCAGGAGCTGACTATGTATTCAGAAACAGTTACAAATGGCAAGAGAGTTCAGATTTCCAAATGCAACCTTTTTTGATGAGGCATACATAGGGACCAGCGCTCATTTCTCAAAGCCACAGAGCACGTTGCAAATCATGGTCAGGCTTTGTTACAAATTTTTTTATCTTCTAACAGCACACTCAGTTTCACTCAGTTTTGTTTGCTGGTACTACAGAAAAGCTATGCCAGATGATAAACAGAGATGACTTACTCCAGAGGCTGCGTTGAATTCTCACACTGTATGTATTGCATATTAGAACAAAAATATGACAAGAACAGCCACTGGGGCAGAAATCAAAATGCTTTCAAAATTAAAGCTGCAAAGCTATTTACGAGACAAGTAAGCTTTAGTGCCCCGATCTGCCATACTCTTTAGCACAATTTGCAATCTGGTCTACAGTGGTCTTGATGAGTATTGAGAGCTAATGTAGAACAGATGGCAAAATACGGAAAAAGCTACTTTAAAGGGCTTGTATTCTAACTCCCACTACACCCATTGTTCTTTTACTGAGCATAAAGCTTCACCCGAAAAAGCACACTGTGACACACGCTTTCAGGTGTCAGATCTAAGAACTATTTAGCATTAATTATGCTCTTAATAGTAATAAAGATTTTCCTCCTTTTTAAAATAATTATTAACCTCTCTGAACTCTAGCAGCATTTTAAGCATGCTCCCATTTATTTCAATAGTGAAAGATTTAGCATCCATATGCTAGAAACTGGACACATGCATAATGTGGAAAGGATTCAGGTGCAAACAGATCACACTCGGAATATTACACAACATAGATTAATTCTCATAGCATCTTTCATGATTTACAGAAAAATAATGAGTTTTACTAAGGACCAGCTAGTAAATCATTAAAAGGCAGAGTGTTAGAACCATCAGTTTCTTTTTTGCCCAGCTTTGCTTCAGCAGTTTGCCTCCCTTCTATCTGGTTCTAAAGATAACAGCAGCACTGCTTGGCAGAAACTTGGCTGCAGTGATACCAAAGAATTTGTTAACATAGCGATGCTCTTCTGCATTATTGTTTTATTACAAATTTTTACAACTCTTCAGTACTACAGACTCAGAATTCGCAATTGGTGTGGTTACACTCCTCAGAACCAAGACATCTGAAAAAAAGCTTATTTAATCTTCATTGAAATGACATAGTATTCGAAACTTTAAATATCACACTTTGTTTTTTCTCTACACAGAATCCCTCGCTAAAGCAGATGCTGAAGACACCCCAAACCCACAACAATACAGCTTCTACACTCTTTCATTTGTGGTTTTAATTTCAAATATTATCATTGTGGTAGCTGTGATACTAAAATATCACAAACGCCAGGCAGGATACGGCTATCAAAAAATCCCAAACTCATATTAACTACTTCAGGATATTTTGAATTTGTGTCAACTTCTATTGAGATTTGTCACCCAAAGAGGGGAGAGCTAAAAAACCTAAACCAACAAAAAAAAATAAAATAAAAAAATAAATCAATAAACTAACAGCCTTGGAATACAACAATGCTTGGAAACATATTTCAACTTTTCTGTAAATAAAAAAAGCCTCTCAACCTAGTACTGTATCTTAAATTACTTAGTTGTAAAAGAATGTGTCTACCTCAGGGTGTTTCTTAGAAAGCATCTATAAAACTAACTTTACACCTGTAAAGTGACTTGTAAAGTAGAAGATACTTTAGGTCCTTTTTTCTTAGAAAAAACCCAACAAAACTCTTTTTTTATTCTTTTTGAATCACTTTGAAACTGCACCTGGCATGAGTTATGCTGAGGGACAACTGAGAGATGTCTGTTCAAATTATCCTCTCTTCAAAAATCTACTCCTCTGGGCTGCTACCATCAAGATCTGACAGTCTTCAAAAGACAGTTTTCCTGGAGAAAAAGAAAATATTAGGTAGACTAGATAGAGATACTAGCTCGTACGTGCCTATGCTGCTTGTTCTGTCAACACTTGCTTCCCCATCAACAGCTTCTGCTCAACGGATTTTAAGACAGTGAATACAACCGATGTCTGCGCATCCAACTTTGGAGTTTACCTTTAAGTCCTTAATACAATCCAAGTTAAACAGTGCACCGCAGAATTCAAAGAACAATAAACAGAATGAAGTATGAAGCTTGACATTCCACAGAAGAGGGACTTCAACTCACATTTCTACTTCCCCAAATGACAGCAGACCTGATCCCAACAGGTTGAAGTACATATGATGCAATAAGGCTACTCCTCTGGCCTAAGGCTGGTGAAATGCAGGAGATCCTAGGCCAGGCACGTTCTATCTGGCAACAACGTCCCCTTGAGAGGAACCATGAATGAAGTACTTCTACTTCTTACCATAATGAACCATGGTTAAGCACAAGTCTACTAAGTATATGTTCATTTCAGTTGTTCCTGAATGGCTCAATTAATGTAAAGGGGAACAAAATATGACAGCCTTGTTTTAGCTATCACTTAAGGAGCCCGGATCCCTAACTTAGGTGTCTGTACAGCCAGTAACACTTTCAAAGAACCCAGGCTGGGGTTCAAGTGAGCCTGTCTCTCTAAACCTGACGCCTTAAACAGTCTGAGTTAAGCAATGCCAGTATCACCCTTCCTCCTACAGATGGAGTAACAGATATCTTCAACAGCAATGCCATTAAAATAAACCAAAAGCACAAAGAAACTACATTCTGTTCTACTGGTAACACGTTACACATCAAAAATCAAGACAACGAAATTGAGAACTGATTACATGTAGGTAAAAAGATAAGCTGTAACTCAGTTTATTTAGAGTACGTCTCCATTGTTCAAACTGAAACTGGGAAACTGTTTCATACGGCTTTTAGCAATCCTCTTTAAATAAATAAGCCACAAAGGGCATACAAAATTCTTATATTTAGGAAAAAACACACATTTTAAAGATCTTTCATAAAACCAACAACTGTGTACAATAGTGGATAGAATTACAGTAACAAAATGCAAGTCAACAACACGGAAGGTCTTTACAGTTACAACTCCATAAATACTAAGCTTTGTAAAGTATAATTGCCCTTAAAGCACTTACATTGAAGTCCTATATCTATATACATCTATCTCTCTCCATTAGAGAACCCTTCGTTAGAATCATAGTGTGCTTGTGAAATTTTGTTTGGCTTTGAGTTCTGAACCAAGTCCATTAAGAGAACCATTTTATTATCTATATGTGTCTGAAGAGCCTGGATTTGGCGATCAATATAGTCCATTAGTTTTTTCTCCATCAGATCCATATTTTTTGAGATGATCTTTTCCAAATAGGAACAAATAGGCTGTTGTTCTACTCTGTGAAAAGAGCAAATATAAGAGTAAGTATAACCTATTTCTTAATGACAAGGATTAGAGATCTGGGCACTTCAACTTCATTTAAATATAAAATCTCATTTATTAGACAATAAACTTCGGAAAGTATTAGATTTTTAGCACAAGTAAAATACCTTGCTTCCCTGCCACATTTTAAATCTCAGAAATTTTTTCTAAACATGCTAGGGTATATAGTCATCTTCTTTAAACCTTATTTTTTCAAGGGCTCAATTATGCATTAGACAGCTTTGTTATGTGTAACAAAACCCATACAACAGTACACACAGAGTTCAAATTCTGTCAGTATGGCAGGCTTTATTCTTCTCACCTAAAGTGTTTCAAGAGTTATATAAACTATGCAATTCTTTATTTTTTGCATCTGCATTCTTCAAAAATACTGCACTTTCCCAGGAGCTGGAGATATTCAGGCTCTATTAGAACCCAGAATCCTATGCAACATTCCTACCTCTCACCATTTCCACTATTGTTCCTTAGGTATCAAACTGGGTGCACTACTACTACTATTACAAAGTTTGCACTGTAAATGCCAACAAATGAGGTGGGATAGGAAAGATCGGTGGGAAGAGATACACTGAGTACAGCAGAAAGATTGCAGCACCTAATGCAAAAAAAGGAAGAGGTATGAATTTAGGAGGTAGAAGTAGTCAAAATGAAAATGTAGCAATGGATGAGTAAGAGAAACTAAATGTATAGGAAATGGCAGAAAGACCATACTTTTTTTTGAAATCATAAAAGGTGAAAGGGAGGCAAAAGATACAAGCAGTTTAGTAACAACAAATGATCCTGTGATTTCTTCTGAAAAAAATTCCTATATTCAAGCAGTTCATCTGAAAAATTCATTGCCACACAGTCTTCAAAACCACGTATTTTAAGATTCACTACTGCTGTTAATGAGAACAAAATGCTTACATTATGTATTCTGTTTATGTTTTAAACTTGTCAATAAATACAGTCAAACTATTATTTCAATAAGTGTACAAAATTTAACTTACCCAACACACTGAATGCCTTCCTCTTTAGTTGCTGCATTTTTACCAAAATGCCTATCGCCATCTTTTAGCCGAAGATGATTTACCTGACTACATAAGTTTTGAAGAAAAGGAAGAAGCACCTGTGGATTAGCTACGTTTGGGGTTTCGCTCGCCTGTTCCTGCGCATGCAAAGATCCCATGACTTTAAAATAATTTCTGAGGTCAACTGTATTTTGCTGGGTAGTAAGTCTTTCAGAATCAAAAGTACTCCCTCTTTCAGGTACCTGCGTGTTCAGATCACGACTTTTTAAGTCTTCATATACTGTTTCACTTGTTAAATGATTTTTAACAGACAAAGGTTCACTGGCTGATTGATCTAGTGACGTCTGAATAGCTGCACTGTGCGACCCATCTATTGCATGGTCACCTCCACAGTCTGAATTTTTCCCAAAGATCCAATTAAGTTTGTCTCCAAGAGGTAAATTGTTCTGATGGGAAGAAAAACAATACGATTAAGTATTAAAACATACTGGAAATTATACAACAGTAACAATATTTTATAACTCAGCATTCTACTAGCGTGATGTAGAGATTTTAAAAGTAGTTCCGAATTACATTCTTAAGGAAAAGCACAGGCAAAGATTTTCCCTGCACATATTATGTGTTAATTACCTCGTTAGTCTCTAAGTAGCAGAAGTTTTACTGACTTCATTTTTACCATGCTATGTCCCCGAGACTGAGCATTAACAAAATGAGATGGATTCAGAATTCTGTTGAAATAGCCTACTTTGCAGGATTAGGATCTAAATCAAATAAATGCTCTGTAAGAGCACATTCCCTTTAGTTGAAGGTAACGTGTTTTTAATAACCATAAAGGAGACAAACCAGCCCATCTATCTACACCCAAAACATTACAGGGAACATGCCCACCATCCTTGACAATCAGTGACAACGGAAAGAAACAAAGGAGAGTAGGGTGGCAGTGAAGTTTAAAATGATGATGATACGGGGTTCTTAACTCTGTACTTGGTGTATGCACAGTGATTCCTTGAGTACACAATCTTTATTCACTACACGCATTTAAGGGTGGAAATAGCTGAACCAGTATTCAAATGGCAGAAAATGTGGGGTTAAAAAAAGAAAAATCAAAAATCTTTTTCACCAGATCAGTTCAGAACATGCTTAACTGTTACAGAAGGTAAGCTCACAGATCAGTACTACTTATGCTTACGGAAAAGCACAGTGACTTACTTTCTGCTGACATCGGACCATGTCCATGAGTTGCTGAGCACCTGGAGACAACTTAGATCCCATAGATTCCATTATAGTTTGCACTCTGTCTAGATCTATGCTTAAGCCTAGTGAAGGAAAATCAGTTGCTAGTTTTGCAGACACTGTTTTCACTTGTACAATTATTTTACTGATGAGTACTCTTTGTTTCTCACCAATGGAGAGCAGCTATTGCAAGAGGGGAAAAAAAATATTTTGGTTAGGAAAAAAATAGTTTCATGTTTACTTTGAATGTATGGGACAATGCATTATTCTTTGAGACTTGGGAAAAACAATGATGAACTCTTTTCCAGAGAAATTCTCCTTGCTATTACTCTTCAGAAAATTCTGACTGAAACAGAGGTGCCTGCGTAACCCAAAGATAAATCAGGCCTCGATCTTCTTAACACTTAAAAGCAGTGGCCATATAGATTCTCATAAGATTATTTAACTGCATCATAGTTAACAGTTCTAATTACATAGCGACTATTGATTATCTGCAGTTTAACTGGTTTATGAAGTTTTTTTCCTCTAAGACTATGTTATATCTCTCATATAAATAAGTCTTCATAAAAAGAAAGCTGATACAAATACAAAAGGATAAATCTGCTACCAAGACACAATACCACCCAACAGACTTTTAAGTGATTATTGGTTTTATACACTTCATCACTTCATATAATTTGACTACAAGCAAGACAATTTAGTCAATTAAGTGATTAAAAAGACAAAGAATAATAAAGCAATTCTGTTAACTCCCTACCTTAATTCTGCAGGAGGATGCAGGGCATTCAAACTTAAGGTATTTTCTGTATAAAGTAACCTTTTCAGTTTCACTAGAAAAATAAAATAAACAAGCGGTGACATCAGAACACAAAGTACTTTTTTTTCGTTAGTAGAAATACTCTATATCAATAAATATTTAGATAAGAAGCAAAACTGACTGGAACATATTTCTAATGTCGTATAGCAGTTTTAATGCTTATATGCAACTTGTATTGAATTTTATTTGATATATATGTAAAAAAGGATTTGTATGTGTACGTACATTATCTACTAGAGAAGCTTTTGAGGTTCAGTACGTTATTCACACATCTTCCCTGAGGCTCTGAGTCGGCTGTTTTATTTAGCTAATTAAGCAGCGGATGTGCCATGTAATGACTTAAAAACAGAAGAGAAAACATTGCTTTAATTCCCCTGGAAAAGCATGGAAGGAAGTATTGAAGGGGAAAATAAATCCTTCTTTTTTAATTTTCTCTCTTGTTCTTAAAAGTGTGAAATGACTACGTATTAAAGAGACAAGAGATCTGGTAAAGATCAGCTAAAAAAGACCTGCTGAATGAGTCGAGCAGATCTGTTGTCCAGAAAGATTAAAGGATACAGAAAAGCTGCGCTTGTCCTAACTCCTTCTGCAGTCTTACACAACAGAATTTCAAAGTAGCACTTTATAACTTACTGAATTAAACGTTTCACTAATTCCAAAAGAACAAAAATGTAACTAGCACAACTGCAGCCTTCTATCTTTACCAAGGAGGCAGCATTTGTGCAGGCCACCAGTAAGTGTGCGGGGAACACCAGGGCTACCCCAGGCGACTGCGGTGCCTACGCCCATCCACCAGTATCGCACAGACCTTCAGGAAACACCGAACTGGGTGGCTGGCGTGGTGCAGGCATCAGGTCTTTACATGCAGCAGCACCTTACGGATACACAGACAGCGACGTTGCCATAAGAGAACGACCAAGCGGTGTCGGGAACCCAGGACCAAACACCCTCCCACACCCCGACACCCGCCCACTCCAGGCACCCCCGCGGCCGCCACTCACCCCGGGGCCCGGGCGGCGCCCAGGCTCTCTCCCCGGCCGGTCCCGCAGTACTCCTCGCCCACGTACACCTCCATATTCCGGGCTTCGCTCAGGATACCGACGGAGACCATCTCCCCGGCGCCGGCCGGCCGGCACTCCAGCTGCAGCATGCAGGGGGCCTGGCCTCCGCCGGCCGCCCGCCTCTCTACCACCACGGCCTCGGTGCTGCGGGTGGGAAGCGCCAGGGATGCGTTGTCTCGCCAGGCCCGCTCCCGCCCTGCCGCCCGCCCCGGCACCCCCTAACGCCTGAGGGGAGCCGGCTTGGCCCCCAGGGTCCCCCTCCACCGCCGCCGCCCTCACCTCGCCTCGCCGCCGCCCGCGTCCCCCCGCAGGCAGAGCGCCCGGGACAGGCCGTCTGGCGGCGCGCAGGGCCAGGAGCACCCCACCGCCACAGTGCACGGCTCCCGCGGGCCGCCGGGCGGCTCGGCCGTCACCGCATCCTCCTCCTCCGCCGCCGCGCAGCCGCTCGCCATCGTAAGGCCGCGGGCGGGAACCGAGCGGCGGCGGCTGCCGTGCACCGCCGAGCCTCAGCGGCGCCTGCGCAAGGCGGCGGGGCGGGGGGAGCTCTGCGCATGCGCCCCGCCCTGCGGCGGGAACCCCGCCTGAGCTACCGCCTGCAGCCCGGGTCGGCGGCGGCGGGCGGCCGGTGGGTGCGTGGGTGGGTGCGTCCCGGGGTCGCTAATGGGTGTCCTCCCCCGCCCGGAGCCTGCTCTCCAGGCCCTCAGGGGTGTCAGCGGGTGCGGGCTGAGCCGATTCCCCTCGCTCACCCGCCTGCCGCGGGGAGCGAGGGCCGGGGGCGGCCAGTCATGGGGCAGCCTCATCGCTGCACAGCAGGTGTTAAAATTAACACCTACAGCGTGGGGAAATACCAGTATTGGTCCTTTTTCTAATAAAATAAAGCTCTGTCGGAGGGATGGAAGAGCCTTAAAAGCATGCCAGTGCCAGATAACTTGATGAAATAGGAAAATTGGCAGCAACGCAAGTCTCTCTTCCGAGTTAGGTTGCAAGGGACCTTTAAGATCATTGAGTCCAACCATCAACCTAACACTGACAAAACCACTAAACCATGTCCCTCAGCACCACGTCTACCCGGCTTTTAAATACCTCCAGGGATGGTGATTCCACCACTTCCCTGGGCAGCCTGTTCCAGTGCTTGATAACCATTTTGGTGAAGAAATTTTTCCCTAATATCCAATCTAAATCTCCCCTGGCACAACTTGAAGACATTTCCTCTTGTCCCATCGCCTGTCCCTTGGGAGAAGAGACCGACCCCCCCTGGCTGCCCCTCCTTTCAGGGAGCTGTAGAGAGCGAGAAGGTCTCCCCTCAGCCCCCTTTTCTCCAGGCTGAACACCCCCAGCTCCCTCAGACGCTCCTCACAGGACTTGTGCTCCAGACCCCTCGCCAGCTCCGTTGCCCTTCTCTGGACACGCTCCAGAATCCAGAGTTGCATGCTAATCGCGTACCACTTAGGAAGGTGAGAGACTATAAATAAAAGATGGGGTTCATTCAATTTTCAGTAGGATCCCAGCTTCTGGAGTCGGGGAAAGCTGCTCCTGATGCTGCGGCACCGGCGTAAACCCAGGGAACGCGGATATCGAGTTCTTCTACTTGGTGCTCAGCTAAGGAACGTTAATTAGGTCTGTGAAAGTAGGAAGATGGACTTGAAAAGGCTCTGTACAAGATAATATTACAAATGCACTTTTTAATATTACAAATGCTTTTTTTCACTTAAGCCGTTATGTGATTTACTAGCAATGGAAAAATGGATTTTCTCTGTTTTACTTACTGAATTAATTAAAATTAATTAATGTAAATGTTTTAGCATAAAAAATGTGTTGTATCAGTGTCCTTTTTGAGTTTCTAAATGTGCTTGATGCTTCTGAAATGCATTGCAAATTCATCCAGTTTTAGAAACCTTTATTTTCTGCTTTTGGTGACAATGTGGTCGCATGATGCCTCGGGAAATTATTCTCGTCCAGGAAGAGCGATGAGCTGCACAAAATTACGGACTTTTGGTGAGGAGAATTATCTTTACCATAGAAGGGACTGGGTAAAATCCATGTTTGGGGGATTTCCGTGGGTTCATACACATTTTTGATGTTTTTAAAGTAATGGTGAAAAAATGGAAAACTAAGAACAAGCTGAAATTTTGGAGGGTAAACTGGTTTATAGTGGAGTTTTTTACTGAGCTGACAATAGCCAGCATAAACATTCTAAACATTGTATGCGTTGGTAGCGATATTTTATGTTTCTTATCTCACATGATCTCACTGTGGTACCAAAGTCCTTTAGAATAAACCAGCTTGACCCTGGCGTGGGTTGGTGCACTTTCTCCAGTCAGCATTTGAGAATGTGCTGCTTTTTATTTGCGTTAAGCTGTCTAACCAGTTTTTTTGCAAGCCTAATGGATTAAATTTTACTTCCCATTTCCTTAGCGGAGATGAAGTATCGGAGTGCTTTTTCTGTTGTTTTCCTTTGGGGCAGACGGTTCTCGTTCTTCTAGTTCTCCTGCATAGTGCAGCTAACAGCCAGGTACGCAGTGTCTGCTCAGATACTGCAGCAGTTTCTCCAAGAAATCTAGTCATGTTAAAACACAGCCTATTTTTCTTCACTTTTGGACTAACTTTAACTGGAAAGCCTTTTTGGATAAAAGGTAAGCTTTCAGTTTTTATTGCGTATTCAGAAAGTTTCTCCAAGTCTTCTTGTACTCTCTGGTCCTGATCGTAACGATGCACACCTTTCAAACAGAGTCACCTCTCTCCCCAGATATTAGGCTGTTAGCCGACGTGCTAATTGAGAAAATCTTGTTCAAGAAAAAAAGCGTCTGGAAAAGATTACAGGTTGAAGCTTTTTATAGTTTAGCTCTTTGTAGCTTTTTTTTCTCCAGGAGGCAGCAGGTATGTAAATACATCATCTTCTGTACAGGACACTGCTTGTGACAACTGCAGTTACTGTCACTCTCATCAATCTTCAGTAACGTGAGGGAAATTCCTGCAGTTTTGTTTTAGTTCTTCATTAACTCATTTCCATTTATGATTCGGCTTCAGATTTTAGATTTAGATGTAACACCTGAAATTTTTCTTAGAAAGTGACATTTTTATGACATGCATTAAAGATGGTTTCCTGCTTTCAGGTGTCAAAATTTAAATTCTTAGAACTGCATTTCCACTGTTAGTTCAACACTTAGCTCATGAAACAGAATGGATTTTGTGATTTAGATAATAGAATTATTGGCAATTAAGAGTAAAGTCAGAAGTAGATACCGAGTGCCGATATTCTTTGATGACCTGCTTGCTAATAGCAACTTCCACATTTTGATTGCAATGGCAGTCTTTAATGTTAAACATATGCTACCTGCACCTAGCTTTTAAAAATCCTGATGTTATCTAATAGGTAGAGATCATCATTACACTGACGAATCCTCCTCCTCGCTTTGTATGGGTGATTCTGTGGCATCTTTCCCATTCCAAATTCCTTTCACAGGAATGTGGGAGGCTGAGGGTGACGTTGTACTACTATAAATGAGAATAAATCTCTTTGTTTCCTTATGAAATAACAATTTAAGAAGGAAGAAACCACTTTCATAGTTAAAACTCATGTTATTGTCGATTCTGTAACCTGTTTAAAAGCATTGTGTCTCTGTTGACCCAAGGGAATACTGCAACCAAACTGATGGGCAGACAAGACAAAGGAAGTTGAATTCAAGTTCAGCCAATTTAAAAAAAAAATCACTGGAGATTGTTTTTGGTTTCATAAAACTGTTTGCCTGAAACCAGATACTCAACAGACTTCTTATCTTTAGCGTCCTACATTAGCATTATATTCTGGAGATTATTCTGATATATTGTAAAAGGCTACAAAACTTTTGCGAAGGTCTGACTGTTGCTGGAGCAAACAAAATGCAGCGTTAGGCAATGGCAGGAGGCAGCCGGTGAACCAAGATTACGCATGCAGCAGGTGGCAGAATTATATCCAGAGGATACAATTGTAAGCATTCCGCATTCAGGGCAATTGGTAAAGGAGGAGGAGTAAAGGGATTTAAAAGGAAGGAGAGGGCTGAAGGGGGAGTTGATTTAATCAAGGAAAGGACAGAAGGAAGTGGAGACACGAGCAAGAGGGAAAAGATGAGCAAGTGCAGGACCTAACAGTACTAGCAGACAATACCACAGCAAATGGCTCTGTAACCAGTAAAAAACATTCCCCAGTGTATTAAGGGACAGAATTTATTCTTCTGGAGATACAATATTCTCCAGTTCTCTATCTAGCAAGTTCTGGAACATCCTGCCAAAGTGGGATCCACCATTCCAAATAATTGAACTACGCATCCATCAGCCACTCCTAGAGAGCCCTGTTGTAGATTTACAGATCTGTACAGCCTTCCTGGCACTGAGGAGGTGATTTCACAAAGCTTGAAGGAACTTAATCCTATTTGAGATGTTAGCATCTCTTGCACCGTTGATTTTAACTGTCCAGCTACTCCAAAAATTACTGTGAGAGGACAGATGGGTGGACAGAGAATGTAGCTGCATAGATGCTCTCTGGTATATCAGGTTAAAAGTGTAGGTCATGAAAGAAAAAATGTTTCAAAAATGATACACAAAATTAATAATCCAGAATATGCGAGAATTAAGATTGTGTTTAGATCATTTGATAGTTTTTCTTTCTGTGCTCCAGAAAACCCGAGTGTTAATCTGAAGTTACTTTTTTTTTAAATCAGTTTGACCATTCCTAAACTATTTCTTCATCACTATCAAAGTATGCAGTGAATACAGAAAGGGATTTTTTAAAAATCTTTTTCTTGCTCTTGGGATTCTCTATTATGTTATTGTCATATTGGTTGAGAGATTTTTTTTTTCATCAATAATTTATTTGGTTTGATATTGTCTATTTGAAGGAATGAGAAAAAATTGAGCTATTATCCCAGTTTATAAGTCAGTAGGTAAGACCAAGAGTTAAAGCCAAGATTGCCAGCCAGTTTTGGACACCCTGTTTAAGAAAACTTTTCCCTGAATTTGCAGTTTTTAGCAGTTTATATCAGTTGTGTTTGGGGTTGTGTAGTCATTAACCTTGAATACAGTCAAAACAGGATTTCTGCATGTTAAAAATATACCTGTATGTTGAAAATAAATGTATGAGGCCACATATGTGTGGTTTAAACACTCAGAAATTAAGACGTAAGTTGGCCATTAATGAAAATGTTGATTTCTGTCACTTTTCCTAGCATAATCCAAGAGCTCTGGCAGAAACAGAATAGACCAAACTGAGCGTGGGCAGTTGGGCCACGTACTGTCTGAAATTATTCTCTTTCCATTTATGTCTGGATCACCGACCTTTCGGCAATCACCACTGTGCAGATGCCAACGTAATGTCTTACTTATCCTGATTCTTTAGAAATTTCAAACTTTATTTTTAGGTGTATCTTCTGAACAGACATCCAGACTTTCTACGTTAGAAATAATTATTCCTCGAAGTCTGACAGGCAGAGAGAAACATCACCCATTCTTTCATGAGGTTTGTTATTCTATCTGATTTTCTCTTCTGGTGTTGCTGTTTTTCACAATACTGTCCTACATTACACACACACAATGTATAGTATATATGGATTATTTCTGTCATGAAAAGTGCGCCACACTATCTCTTCAGATTCTAAGTGTTTTCAACTAGTTTTGAGTAAATTTGTTGCCACAAAAGTCTGTGATTTCACTCTAAGTTAACTCCTTTCAAACTTCTAGTCCTGTTAACAGCCTTGTAAGACAGAAGTGGGAAGGAACGTGAAGAAGATTTCCATTTCCTCCAAGTCAGATCTGATGTTGAACTCCAACTTGAACTAATGTCCATGCTGTATATGTTCTTTTTCTCATTGTACCTGGTCTTTGGACAACCAGAGGATTTCAACCATGTAGCACCTAGAGGGCTGATGCTCACTTTGTAGAAATGGTGCCACAGAGTCACACAGGTTAAATGAATGAGTTAAAAGAGAAAGATCCAAGCCTTAATTCTTCAGTCCTGAGGTAACTTAGCTTTGTTCCAGATAACCGAGTTAATTACTGAAGTAACTGTTACTGAAATAGCATTAGTCATCTTTGTGCAAACTGATTAAGGAAGGAAGAATCTGTGAGTTGTTCATCCGTCTGCCGATGATTTACATAAGGAGTGTCACAAACATGATGTGATAGTTGGGCATACATGGGCTGTGCCCTTCTTGGGCAACTGAGTTTGGCCACCTTCATCCAAGCAATATCTGCCTCCTCTCCACTAGCCTCCATCTCTTCCTCAGCCTATAGAACTACAGCATGCTCGTCGAGGTTTAGCTTTACTAACGCTTCTTTTTTTGTTCTTTTAATACCACAAACTTTACGTTTTCATTTCTCTGGAGGCTTTATATCTTCTACATTCCCTCCACAAATCTGTAATGGCAGACATACTGAATTTCTTGTGTACTTTGTGTACTTTTTCATTCTGTCTTCTACGTGAAAATTTTTACTTAGTAGAATTTAAACTTTCCATAGGAAGGGATATAGTGTGCGCCGCTGAGACTTTGAAAGGCACAAGGGCTAGGAATGTGGTTTTGTAAATCTGGTATTTAAGACGTATATAGTAGTTGGACTTCTCTTGTCAAAGAAAACATGAAACTGGCACAACCAAGTACAAAATAACCTAATTAAGTGATATCTTTTACTCTGTTTTCAGGAGCATTCACATGACAACCTTTCTTACTCAATTAAAACCAGAAACGGAACATACCTCCTAAAACTGAAGAAAAATAAGTATGTGATAGAGTGTTCTAAGAAATCATTCCATCTTGGGATTTAGTTGCATATAGCATGCAGACTATAAAATACAGACAGGTATTTTTATACTGACAAAAATTCAGAAGAAACCATTTAAATGGCAGATGGCAGTAATTACAAAATGACTCTGTTAAATAGTGTCTGTTACAGTAGTAGCTTGCAAATAGAAGGGAATAATATTTTTTCTAGTTGTGCAGAAACTTTTTTTTATTTTATTAGCACTACTCAATAGTAGATTTCAGAAAATCCTTATGGAAAATTAGAATTCAGCTCAATGTTAGCTTTTTAGTAGCAAGTAGGGGAGGGTTGTTAGCTGTGTCATACTTGAAGAAATTTGTCTATTACTGTTGTTCCTCATTCCTGAGCCTGTAATAGTCCAGGCCCTGATATAAGATAGACTGCTTACGTCCTACTCTATGGATATTTTAGTTAAAATATTTCAAAATAAGTTATTTTCCAAATATCGCATCTCATTTTTGAGGTATTTTGTTTCCTATCCGTAGTTTTTAATAATAATTTAGGATGAGCGTGCTGCTAACAGAATGTAGCACTTACTAGGATTCTTCACTTCTTTCTTGCTTTATAGACTTAAAAGAGCAGTAGTTTATTTTTGTTTCCAGAAAGCTTGTTAGCGAAGACTTTGTGCTATATACATATGGGGAAAATGGGAAACTGGAGGCAACACAATCAAAAAACAAGGTATTGTACATAATAAAATTCCCCTTTTGTATAAGAGTTTCCTCAAACCAGGGAAGCCAAGCTTTATAAATTGAAGCCATACTAACAATTTGATAGAACTGAGGATGACAAGGATGTGTATTCATCTAAATATGTTTTCAAAGCAAAAGTGAATGCACAACCATTAATTCTGAGTGTCTTATCTCTACAATAGGACAGTGAAAATTGGTTACATTTTTGGCAGTGGAGGAGAAAATGCAAGTGATGCACATAAAGTATCTACAGAAAAAAGCGTTTGCTGGGAAAGAGGCTTTTGTGAATTTTCACATTTGTAGCGTTTCTGTTTAACTGTCACCACAAAACATAAGGTTCTATGTCTGCTGTGGGAGCGGGCTGTTTATGGTGATACAGCACCACTGTTATCCAAGGTGCAAAAGGAGATGCCAGGAGATTATGCCAAGGCTGAATTTGAGCTACCTGATTAGGTCACCTTTGCATATTATGCAATTAAATGTACAGTGGCAGCATCAAAGCTCTATAGTTTTTAAGTCCTGTATCAAATAAGACTTATAAATACTTTTGAATTTAGTTTCAACTTGCAATCGCGTGTGAGCTCAGTGAGACTTAATTGGGTGCTTTGTGCATGGGAGATCTTCTCACATCAGCCTTTGAGAGGAGTCTGTTTAGGAACAGGAGGAGCAATGTAGATTACAAGATTTTGCTACAAGATGATGATGGGTTAAGCTAAAAAGCTCATTGTTTTCTAGAACCAAGAGACCAAATGCTTTTGTAAGTACTCATGTCAAGTAATAATCTACTCCAAGAAGATTGGGATTCCTTTCAGCATAGGGAACTCTATACATTTGTAAGAGGCAGCCTTAATGCCATGCAAATAAAAAGGTTAGTTAGAAAATAAGTTTGCATTTGAAGGCAACAATCTTATTTTGTCATTAATTATGTGGTTTTGTTGCATTTCAGACGCACTGTTATTATTATGGCACTGTTGAAGGAATTGCTGACTCGATGCTTGCTCTTAGCACGTGCGATGGCCTTAGGTATTACCTCTTGCTCTTTACTTCATTGTGCGGTACCAAAGTAAAACAGTAAAAAATCCAGTTGCTATTCATCATACAGCTGGGGAGAAAACACCATCCTATCTTGTGGGTTATTTTTTTATATTTCGCCTTTTGATGAAGCTGAAACACGTTAGAGGTTTTATATCTTCCCTCAACTACCACTTTTTTCCCTTTTCCCAAAATTCCTTTACAGAAAAAGACAACATGAGAGACAGCATAATCAAATATAGGCAGAACATGGGCATGAACTGAGGCCTCTGTAACTAGACGCGAATTTCTTGACCAGAGGTGCCTCTGTAGAAGAAACACACTATCTGATTAAGCTTTTGCTGAACTTCACACATTCCTGTGAACAATTCTGTCTTACGGATGGGCACGTTTCAAAAGAAAAAACATTTCTGTGGAAAAAAGTTTTGACCAAATTTGAAAAGTTTTTTTTTTTTGTATTTCAAATACAAGAAAATTACATTTATTTGAGAAACATAAGAGGGCCAGATTAATGCATAAAAGAAGGTGGTGTTCTCCCCGCAGAATCAGTGCATGTGAGTTGTCAAAATGAGATGGCATGCACAGCAAATTGTGCAGATATTCAGAATGTGCTCAGAGCATGTCTGTGCTCCCCTGTGTTCACTGAGCTTGGCTCTTCAGCTGGACTTTGGATATACTTGTCGGTTGTAGTAGCCTTGTTCAGTTTGATGTTTTTTTTCACAAGCAGGGAGAGGCAAATAGGATGAAGTTCACCCGCATAGCTTTCATGTATAGTATCATGGCAGGGGGTTGGAACTAGATGATCTTTAAGGTCCCTTCTAACCCAAACCATTCTATGATTCTATGGTGAGATGCAACTCACAATAAATAATGACATTTCCTGGCATTCCTTTAAGTGAAGAATAAAATGGTCAACATACTGGTATTTCAGGTAACGCTGGATCGCACTAAGCACAACAGATATTTCATTTTGGTTGTTCCGCAAACTCACCTGGACTCAAACCCTTTGGCTACCTTGTACTCACATTTTTGAGGATCTTCTTTCACAAGATATTAACTAGACAATTCTTGTTCTAAATATAGTTTTGAGATTCTGGAGAACAAGATAACAGCTTCTGAAAGATTCTGGGACAGCAAATGGGCATGTAGCAGCTGTTTCTGAGCCATGGACAAATGCAAAATCTTTACAGTTAGCTGCACTCAGCAGTGCAATACTGCCGTTGCCCTCGTAAACACCCAGGTGATTGCTTTTAGCCTCTCTTTCTGTCTTAGAAGATATCTTTTTCTAAAATGCTAGATTACTTTAGCTGCATGGGGCAAGGACTGAGACTAGAGATAAGGACTAAAAGTGACCCTTTGCATCAGCTCTACCCACAGTCCAGACCCATTTTGTAACAATTTGGCTTTCCCGATAACTGATTCAAGGAGCCCACACTTGTGTGTGATTGACTACTTTAAATTAAAGTTCTATTTTGTCTTTTGAGATCCTGTTGGGCATTTGAACTTACCCCCTATATTAAGATAATTTAGGATCATAATTTATTTCAACGTAGTGGTATGAAGTGTTCTAGTTTTTACGTATCCAGCTGTCATTCACTCATCTAGTCACAATCACGAGGAAAAAACTGTGAAATAATTTTTCATTCTTTTATGATTATTAGAGGAATTCTCTACGTTGGTGGCAAATGGTATGGAATGGAGCCGCTCAACTCATCCAGGACATTTGAACACGTGTTTTACCAGTTAGAAGATATGCAGGGTATCCCCTTCCGTTGTGGTGTGCTGAATGGCAGCCTTCATCACGAGAAGATGTTTGTGAAGCAGTCTGTGAAATATGAGTTTTTATCAAACAGTACCTCTAGCAGGGAAAAGCTTTTGAGGGTAAATACCTTTCTGTTTCTTTCTTGAGTCCAAGCCTTCTCGTCAGCCTGTTCCAGCAGCTAAGGGTCTCCAGAGCTGTTGCTTTGGCACGGTATCATTCCAGGTGGGTTTGGCCTGGCAAGTCACTTCCTTGTTGCCTTCATTTTTCATGGCCCCCGAACTGGTGAGATTACAGCTAAGGAAACCCTGAAACAGAGGAACAGCACAATGGGAATTTAACATAGCTTGAAGCAATCCTTTAGCGGAAGAGCAGAGCTCTGCCCAAGACAGTTGTGGGTATGATGTGAAAGGCATGAAGCTGCCATTCAGCTCATGCATCCCAGAGCCTGAGCAGAAGTGAATTACTGACATACAGGTATTTATCTGGAAATCTAAGGCAAATTGATAGGCCACATTAAAAAATACTTAATTGCTTTATAAATCCATGAAATGAAAATCATAAGAAAGATAATTTAAGAAACCTTGAACTCATTAGTCATTATATTAACTTACTGTGTTCTCTGATTTGCAGAAGAAGCGAGCTGTCCTGCCACAGAAAAGCTATGTGGAATTATTTGTGGTTGTGGATAACAACAGGGTAATGATTGCATCCAATGCTACATACATTTTATTAAACCATTACAATCTTTTCTCTGATATTTTCATATGATATTTTACAGTTTTTGATGAAGGAATCTGATCCTGCTGCGGTTCAAAAGGAAACAGTTGAGCTGATAAATTACGTTGATGGGGTAGGTCAGACAAGTTGCTAAGATTCAGTAGTTTTCTATTTTATCGTAGTTTTCTGTTTTATCGTAGTTTTCAAAAGAACAGCGAATGCAGTAAATCTGAATAATTATGTTTTCAAAGTATATTTGGAAGTTATACAGCAATCTGTAACACATTTAAGGCACCTCATGAATCTATGCACAAGTCTTATAGAGGTGTAGACAGAGGGAGAGATGCAAGATGTTTTTAAAGCACTACTCTGTGCACCCAGATTTTGGCTGCTCCAGGAACGTGAGGTATCCAGTAGGTTTTACATTTCCAGGAGGAGTATTTCCTGGATGTATGTAGTTCTTTTTTATTAAGCAAACTGTCAGCGCTGTGAACAATTCCATAAGCTCTCTGATCATCTGTTCTCAATTTCTCCTCAAGACAATTAGCTAAGGAAATGAATGAACGTGGTCTTTCCAACTTCTCCAACTGAAAGATTGGTTTAGGTACCTTCGTGAAGTAGATTGCCTTCAGTCATGTATTCTTTCCTCACATCAAACTGTTAATTATTCAAAGAAACTAAAGTTATATTCAGCTTAATGTTTACAGTAGTAGTGATGTAATCTTTCATAATTCAGTTGAAACAGACCGATGGACAGTAATTATCATTATATTTTTTTTCAGATGTATAGACCATTAAACATCCAGATTGTTTTAGTTGGATTAGAGATCTGGACGGATACAAACCGCATATCTGTAATGGATGGTTCAGCTGGAGATGTACTTGGTAGATTTGTTTCTTGGAGACAGAAAAATCTTCTTAAACGATCCCGCAATGATGTTAGCCATCTCATAATGTAAGCGTTCGTTCAGTGGAAAAACTCGCCATGCCACCGCGTTGTTAATGCATATGATTTGGGGTTTGTGTATGAATGAATATATAACTAGAGTAAAATTCACTCAATTTCCAAAATGTTTTAACTTGGAAAAATGTCAAGAAAGCGTACTGAATTCTTTATAGATCATCAACTCCAGGTGGCTCTGCTTGAGTAGGGGGGTTGGTCCAGATGACCTCCAGAGGTCCCTTCCAGCCTCAACCAGTCTGTGATTCCGTGAACTCAGAAGCACTGACATAGCAGATTTAGGTCATTGGTCATTATTTTCAAGCTCTTTTATTCAGATTTCATTATTTATTACAGTGAAACCCTGACAGGACGATAAATTTCTTCACTTCAAGAGACCAACTCTTGTCTTGGAGTATTTGTTTCAGACTCATCAGTGTCTTTTAGTAGAAATCATGAACTTTCAGCCCCTCTTTCACCACCACCTTCAAACTGCTTTTGTTGCAGAGGGAGAAGCTCTTATGGTGGATCCATCGGAATGGCTTTTGTAGGTACCGTCTGCTCACAAGTCCAGGGAGGATCAATCAGCACTGTAAGTACATAATGGTGGAAGAAACTAGCACTTTAGGAGCTGCTAAACTGTCGTAGATATGCTGCTAGTGAGGCCAAGAGGTACCTGAACCATTGGAAGCTTTCCCCTGTGCATTTACACAACCCATTACAGAGTTGTAGCTACTCCTATTGCCAGACATTGCTTCCACAGAGGTACCTTCCAGAACATCCGAAATAAATAATGTGCAATTTGTTGACTTGTTTGCTCGAGTCACTCAGGTCTTGGAGTCGTACTGTTTTCCATGGGATTTCTGATGTAAAGACTTGCACACTTTTTTATACCTATATTAAAAATAAATTTTAAAAAGGCTTTTTTTCCAATTTCTCTCTTCATCTTGTTCCAGTCCGTTTGGCTGATTTAGTCCTGAAATAATTTTTTATCCCCTTTTAGTAATTCAGCTAGTTCAAGGTTGTATAAGAAAAGCCCATTCTTGTACCGTTAAGGTTCATACTCACAGTGGTTTTGGGATGGGAATGCAGCTACAAAATAATGTGTATTTTTTGATTGTTTACATGGATGGACAGTGAACATAATGCACTCTATTCGAAAGTGTCTGGAATTCTCCACAAGGAGACTGTAAATGGGCAAGAATTTTAAATTTGGCAAAATTAGCCAGAAACTTGTTTTTTCTCCTTCACCCTTGGGGCAGCACCAGTATCTCCAGACGTTCCTGTCCTTACAGTCTGGGTGCCACAACATCATGGACAATCTTAAGAGGCAGATTCTTTTCTTTAAGTCTTTTTGCCTTTGAAGACTCCATTGAAATCAGTGTCATGACTGATGAACTGTGTTATTATGCAGAATGTGATGCTAATGGAAGGAACAGAAAGAGTGGCCGAATCTGGCCTTACTGGAAAAACCGTGACAAATTGTCTGTTCTTGCGGCTTTCACTTGTCAATACAATTTAGTATTCTGTCTTCGTAGCCTCTGAGAGACTTGTGGCTTGAATAAATTAGTACGTAGAAACTTAGTAATGTCTTTAGTTTTATATTTTTTTAACACTGATTCTTTTTATTAGTTGAATCATAACAATGTGTTACGTCACGCTACAGTAGTTGCACATGAACTGGGGCATAATCTCGGAATGAAACATGACGATAAAAGGTGTCCTGCATCCTATATTATGCACAGCACAGATAAGTAAGATTTCCAGTTCTTTTATTTTAATAATTGTTATTTACCTGCAATGACTATGCCTTATAGGCTGTGAAACTCCCATGAATCTTGAAGAACTTTTGTGAATGGGGAGTTGTTTGAAAAACTTAATCACAGAGGTGAATTCACTGACTTAGGTCCTGACGTCATTTTAATTTATTTGAAATACCACCTGTTTTCTGATCCCGTCATTCTTTATTTGTGGCATCCCTAAAAACTTTTTTGGATTTTCTTAATTGTTATTTTTTAATGAGAGAATGTTGCTTTTTTTTGTTTTACCACCCTGAGAATGCTTTACATGTATTCACTGGGTTTGTGCAAACATGCCGTCCTTCACACAGATTCTCTTAACAGTTAATTTAAACAAAAACTATCAGTCTAGATTTCTTTCAGATAATTTGTTCTTTGGCTTCCCCTCACAAGAAAAAGATCATATTATTTTATTTATCCACATTTGTATTAATAAATCAGGGCAGTTAAAGACTGGATGAAACTACTATAAGAAGCTGCGTTCCCGAGTTCTTCGGGAGTCCAAGATAAGGCAAATGTCTTTTTGGAAATTATTTTTTAAACAAGCATTTTTAGACCCAGTACAGACAAGGAGTTTCTAAGGCCTGCTTTATATAGGACGCCAGAATGGATAATCTGATGATCTCTTTTCCTTCTGAAAGTGCTTGCATTTTTGTTATATATGGTATTTTTCACTTCTAATACTGTACTCCAATGCAAAATAAAGTAAAAATTAAGTATTTCATGATCTCCTAATGCTATGAAACACAGTCTTTATTATAGATTGACAATATTTTAAGGGCATGAGTTGTGTTTTTTCCTGTAAGCAAAGTATTTATAATAAAAAAATAATATTATGCTTTCCAGTGGATCCAGGAATTTCAGCACCTGCAGTGCTGATGATTTTGAGAACCTTATTCTAAATGGAGGTGGAAACTGCCTTAGAAATCCCCCCCAGACAAGTAACGTTTACAAGGAACCTGTCTGCGGTAATAATGTGGTCGATAACAATGAAGAATGTGACTGTGGCAAACCGCAGGTAATGAATTAAATTCATCTGGATACTTGTGTTGTATCGTATCATATCATATATCATATCATATCATATCATATCATATCATATCGTCCTATACTTGTTGTATGGCACTGGCCTTTTTGTATACCTGATTTGCATTAATAATTGAGGAGTTTTCCTTGTAATTTTACATTTTTGCAAGCGATATGAAGATCAATTTTAGAAAAAGCCTAAAATCATAACTTTGATTTTGATGTGAACTCAGTTAAGGGCTACTGGGCTTCACAAAACTTTGAGCCAATGCCTAAGAAAGAAGAGCATTTCAGTGCAGAGTATGTGGAAACACCAGTGTTTTTTGTGCTGGTTTTAGCAAAATGGATATTTCTCTTACATAAAAGAGGCTACTCATCTATAGAGCACTTGCAGGTTTCCTAACTATAACTTCACCCACAACAAAGTTACTTTTGTTGGTCGTATTTGCAGTGTCAAAATGTCCCTCAAATAATGGGCTATATTGACTCATTTCTTAGAAAATAAAGGTGTCTCAAAAAAACCACCAATAAATCGAAAGGCTGTCAGCAAACCCAGGTTCCATCATCACAGGCCGCCTCCTAAGTCATGAAAAGGTACCAACATCTCTCTACATCAGCTGCTAGTGTAGTGGAAAAATAAGATGAGGGGAGGGGTGATAAGAAGTGTTATTTAAAAAACAAAGTCTTCTGCTTCTTTTAGTGTCCATTTAAAGCATAAACCTAGCCTATACCCCTGTGTCACAACACATCAAACCAGATGTCTTTCTGATGACTTTGGTAAAAAAATACAGTCAAGCTGTACGCTGGTTTCTGTGAGAGCAGAAGGCTCTCAACCTCAGAACATGCCAGACAGACGGTGTATTTCAAGTTTGGTTTGTCCGTGCGCTTGGTTTGATGATGTACTTTCCTAGCTATATACCAAAGTAAAAGCGTTGTGTCCCCTTGTCCACGGCTGCTCTTCAGGAATGTACTAACCCTTGCTGTGATGCTGCAACCTGCAAACTCACGCCTGGATCGCAATGCGCTCAAGGACTGTGCTGCAAAAATTGCAAGGTAGGCTGTGCTTTATTAAGCTAAATTGATACGATTTACTAGTATTTCTTAATGTTTGAAAAGAGCTATCATAGTACTCTTGACATGCTTTCAGATTATCAAATTACGTTCACCAGTAGAGAGCATGTAAGCAGAGAATTTGTGTCTAACAACTCTTGGCCAGCAGCTCAGAAATGCAATGTCATCCCTGTGTCACCCCTCGTAGGAGGCCGGAGCAATCAGGGGATGCAGTAGTCGTGATCTCCATTATGCAACACCAGGCTTCCCCAAAGGCTATCACACTTGGCTGCTTTTTAATTTGTGCTTGTGTACGCATTTGTACGATCTACCCAAGTGCTGTGCAGGCTCAGCTCATAAACTTTCCGCCTACACCATATGAAACTGAGGGAAGTTGCGGATATTCCTTAGATACTGATCTGAGAAACTATTTTGTCTTCTTTAAAGTCACAAAAGGTTCCCAGTTGTCATTGTTTCATGTTGCAACTGCCACTGTTCTCTGAACTCTCTGGTTCTAGTTTAAAGTGGCGGGAGCAGAGTGCAGACCGAAACTGGATTTCTGTGACCTACCCGAATACTGCAATGGAAGCAACGCCTACTGTCCAGACGACGTTTACATCATGAATGGTTACCCTTGCGACAACATGAAGGCATATTGCTACTATGGAGTATGCCAGAGTTTTGATTCACAATGCGAATCTATATATGGAAAAGGTATGTTTATAATTTAATGTTAAAAGACTTGTAGTCTCCTAATAGACATTTCAGAATTTTCTTTCTCACATTCTTAAATCACTGTAGTGGCTTACTAAGATTCACTGTTTTTCATACAGGGGCACGAAAAGCACCTGATGTGTGCTTTGAAAAAGCAAATATTAAAGGAGATAGGTTTGGAAACTGTGGGATGAGAGGTGGAGTGTACAAGAAATGTCCTGTTCAGTAAGTCACCAGCAAATAAAAGCTAACCCTAAAACCTTCATCGTAAAAAACAGAAACCTAACATCTTCAATGTAAAAAATATATTCTGTTACAAACTCTCAGAGCACGAGATTTAAAAGAATATTTCCTTGAAATGCAAGCTAAAAAGTTTGGCTGGATGGTGTATTTGCACTGATCCTGGGTTTTTTTCTGTTCACCTTGTCTGTGAGTGTCATTTGTTCAATACAGGCACAGTCTGTGCGGCAAGCTCCAGTGCACATCTGTTAGTCTCCAAAATCTTCCTGCTTGGAGTGTTGTCCATAATGCATCTGGGGTTTTATGCTGGTCTTCTGACTTTGACTTAGGATCAGATGTCCCTGATCCCGCTCAAGTTCATGATGGAACAGCCTGTGGAGAAAAGAAGGTAAGATGAATCACAGCAACATTACAGAATATATTCCACCAACTGAAAAGTTCATACCTTTCAAAAGCATTACATAGTGCTCTCATTTTTATGCCATAATATACTAAAAAATCTGCTTTTTGAGACACACACATAGAAACAATCAGCTCTTCAAAAACTGGGATGCTACAAATCAATGAACTACATTATCAGTAATCCAAATTACTCCATCAAAATGCATCCACAGACTTTAAGAAAATCTGAGACAAATACAGCTATAAAATTGTGAAGTACTGAATGTTCTATCAGCCCTTTTTCTTGACACTTAAGTAAAAACTGTAGGCTTGTAAACATATACATTTATAGAGTATATTTATAAAAGGATGGGATTTTTTTTAAAGTTTTTGTGTTTGAAAGACACTAATGACTCTTTCCAGGCCTGTGTCAATTTTGAATGTATTGATGCAAGTCATCTGGGCTACAGCTGTGATGTAAAGCAGAAGTGTAACGATAACGGGGTGAGTAGATGGTGTTTTCATGCCCTGCTTCTCAAAGACAGAGGCAGGTGCAAAATCCCTGCCTAAAAGCAATAACCAGCCAGATGGCTTTGTTTTTTTCTGATCTCTATTAAAAGTTGTCAACTTTTTTATCTGTAATTCATGCTATCGGTATACTGTAAACCTCTTAGCACTAACATTGAACGCCATTTCTTCTGAATTTCCCTAGGGAATTTTCTAATAGTACTGGGCTGTCAAGTTGCAAAAGGAAAATATTTCTCTAAGGAGGCCAGTCTAGTGATTCCTGATTTATATCTTTCTCTACGAAAAATCAAAATGGAGTCCAAAGGTTGTAAAACTGAGACGTTCTTTGGATTGCAATCTATTGCAGGGAAATAACAAAGCAAAGGCTAACTTCTATAGAGGATGAACTTCTGGTGTCAGTAGCACTCAGTGTTTTGGGGATGTTATGGAGGGGAAAAGCTTATTCCTGATTAATACTTCATGTATTTCTATGTGATAATATGCAGTACTTCTTGTTTCCATGTGCAATGCTTAATGTGTAATCCAAATACATACCAGAGGTTGAAGGGGCCGCGTCCAGAAAGGCGTTGTTCGTTTGACTAATCCCTGTTGTATCGACTGTAGGTGTGTAACAACAACGGGAACTGCCACTGCAATTCTGGCTGGGCGCCACCATTCTGTAACCAGTCGGGCTACGGCGGCAGTGTGGACAGTGGCCCAGCTCACATAGGTAGGACAGTGAAACTGGCCATCTTTTTGCCTCCCATGTCTGATAAAATAATCTACTAATAACAGGGGTTTTTTCAGTCTCTTTTCAACTGGTTTTTTTCCACTGCATGGGACACTTAATCATGGACTGACTTGAAGAACAAACATTATTATCTGATGTGTAAGTTTGCAGACAGCAAGGAAGTTGGTCCAAGGGAGAATCTGGCCTCTGTTTTGTCTGAGATAAAAAGCAATACATTGAATTACTGAAATTAAAAGCAATACATAAATTACTGTTACATTTTGAAATAGATGTTTACTTAGGTATTTAAAAGAGAGTTCTGATAAAATGGGCATCACAGAGGAAGACTACAGCTTGAGAATTAAACCAGCAGCCTTTATATAAGGAATATATAGAATATATTTCCTTTATATAAGGAAAGGGTCTCACAGAAATGAGAGGGGTTAAGGAGGCGCATGCAGCAAGCAGCAGTTGGCTCGTGTAAGGGCCGAGAAATTCTGCAAAGGGAGAATGGAGTAGATTTTGCTGCCCTTCACACTAAAAGACCATGAAAAATATCTTCGCTCTTTGTTTACAAGCAAAGTGCATCCTCCATAGCTTTTTGAGGCAAAAAACCCAATTCATATTTTATCGCATTTTACTCAATTCATATTTTGGGAAAGGGAAAAAAATGTTTTGTATTTATTACTAGTTTAGGAAGGCAAAGAAGATGTGCAGAGCAATTGTGGGTAAGCAAATACAAAATTAATTTGTCTGCTTTAGAATTCTTGAAAAAATACATGGACAAGGACCAAGTTTGTATATAATACAACAAGGGGTGGGTAAGGCAGAAAGAACTTTGGATAACATAAGCCCAAATCCTGCTTTTCTGATCACAGCATTTTATAAATTTCAATGGAGTTACTAGTTTTAATCTATAATAATTTGAAATTGTAGTTTTTACAACAGAAAGGTGTTTTAAACAGAAAAAGTGCTTTAATATGAGGTTAAACGAGATTACTATCTGACATGACTTCAATTCTTTTTCTCTAGATACATCACTTCGGGATGGTCTGCTTATTTTTTTCTTCCTTGTGTTGCCAATAGTAATCGTTACTGTATTAGCAGTAATTAAGCGTGATGCAATAAAAAGAAAATTTTGCAGGAAAAGTAGAAGACAACACAGGTATTTCACTTACTACAAATGCATATTTCAACACTTGAGAGCATGCTCCAGATTAATTTAGCAAGCCAGTTAGATGCTTTATCTATACAAAGAATTCCATATTTCCTAGAAGAAAAATTACTTCCCTGCTAATAGCAGTGGTAGGTATTTAGTAGCCCGTACCCTGCTATTAGGTAGTTTGATCCAGATGCTCCAGTTGTCAGTTCTCAAGCATTTTTTCCCCCAAATACACTGCACTTTCCTAATTGTTATTGATAATTGTATTGCATGGACGCAGGGGCATCGCACATTGAAATTATTTGCCAAGGCCAGAAAGGGGTGGAGGCAGAAACAGAATCCAGACCTCTGAACTGTGGCCTCGTCCCTTGGAAAAAACCACATCCCTGAAGGTAGATAAACCATGGGCGTTTGCCTGATGACACGCTTTTTATTTCAGGGATAACAATGTGCAGCAACCAAAGCAAAATAACACTGCGAGTCATAACACAAGAAATAACCAGGTAAGATAGATCCATACTTGCATTATTTCACGTTGAGTAATCCAAACTATACAGTGCCTTTTCTTTTAATACAGTCACTGATGACTTTGGAGCTTTTTCATACATTGAAACCATCTGAAATTTCCAAGTATTTATAACAATTTATAATGTGTCAGACGGGATTTCTCTTTGGGGAAGTAGGCGCCTCGTTGCCTGCCCTGTTGACACAGGCTGTGAGTCGTATGGGATGGAACAGGCTGCTACGTAGCAGAGCATCCAAAAATTGCTCTGAATTCTGTGGCCAAATACCAGAGAAGTTGCTTAGCCCGGCTCTGGATCTAGCGCTGATAAAACAAAATAAAAATTATCAAAACAAAATGTTGCAATAGAATACGAAGAATGTCACAGGAAATGAAAATTAGTTCTAAAATGCCACTAGCTTAGTACTGGATAATCAGCCACACTTTGAAATCTGAGTTTTCTGTTAACTCAATTTTCTGCGACATCTTTTCCAGCCTGCCACGTCAAGTCCCGATTTTTTTACCATATCGCATTTCCCCAGTCCAAGGTTTGTAGTATTTAAAAACTTCTTTACTTCATGTTTGCTACATTTCCATTGCTGTGTCATTGTAAGTGAAGTTCCTAATGCCTCATGTTCTGCTTAGGAGCATTTTTCGTGCAGCATCATACGAGATAAAATAAGATTAAATGCTTGAAGGAGAAATGCTGTTTTAGTGCTTGTATAGAAAACAGCATAACGGGACATGTACATGCTATGAGGGCGAGGGAGGGGCAGAGAGTTAAATATATGTATAAATGCTAGCAATTGTTTAAAAATGGTAAAGAACCCGTTGTCTCAACTCATGAAATACTTCATGTGTTTTCCACACTTCAGGCCGCCAGTACAAACCCAGTCTCCTGCAGTTCCTTCAGGACCTCAACGGCCCGCAGTGCCCCCTGGACCAGCTGTCTGAAAAGCCTCCTGGGAACCCTCACCCAATTCCGACAAGTAATTGGTCTGAAAAAAATTACAGATTGCGATCCTCCAGTCCTCTCCTTGTGCAGCCAAAATGCCTTCTGAAAGGACATACCTCCAGAAAAGACTTTATGCTAAGAGGCACTGAACACAGATTTTGTAACGTCCCATTATTCTGCTAATTGCTGCTGGCTGTATTTGTGCCTCTTCTACCTCACCTCTTGTTTTTTTTTTTTTTTTAAATCAGAAGCCTGAAGTTTAACTCTTGTTAGATTAAACCTATAACAACATCAGAGAACAGGACTCTTCTGAAGTGCAGCCTTGCTCGCAGGCCAAAGAGAAGTGAATTCAGTTATTTACAGACATAATTTATTCACCTCTAGCCACACATGGCTCCGAAAATGAGACCGCAGACCAACCTCTTGGGCAGTCTGCAGCCTACCTCCCGGACCATCTCCTTGGTGGTGCACTGCCAGGGACCCTCCGGTGCCCGCTGAGAGCAGCCGTAGCCCACACGCCAGGCTCGCGGGCAGTCCCTATGCCTCGCTCTGAGCCTTCTCTTCAGTGCAACACTGTCAATGCTGGGACCTTGATCCCACCTCTCATTACCTACTGCCTGCATTACCTTCCTGCTCAGGTAGTTTATAAAAGTAACCTCATACAGGGAAACTAGCAATGGAAATAATCACAGAATCACTGAATGGTTTGGGTTGGAATGGACCTTAAAGATCACCCAGTTCCACCCCCCTGCCCTGGGCAGGGACACCTCCCACCAGACCAGGTTGCTCCAAGCCCCGTCCAACCTGGCCTTGAACCCCTCCAGGGATGGGGCAGCCACAGCTTCTCTGGGCAACCTGGGCCAGGGGCTCACCGCCCTCACAGCAAAGAATTTCTTCCTGAATATCCAATCTAAATCTCCCCTCTTTCAGTTTGAAGCCATTACCCCTTGTCCTATCACTACATGCCCTTGTAAAAATCCCCTCTCCAGCTTTCTTGTAGGCCCCCTTCAGATACTGGAAGGCTGCTCTAAGGTCTCCCCAGAGCCTTCTCTTCTCCAGGCTGAACAACCCCAACTCTCTCAGCCTGTCCTCACAGCAGAGGGGCTCCAGCCCTCTCATCATCTATGTGGCCCTCCTCTGGCTCCAACAGGTCTGTGTCCTGATGTTGGTGCCCCCAGAGCTGGAGGCAGCACCGCAGGGGGTCTCCCCAGAGCGGAGCAGAGGGGCAGAATCCTCCCCTTGCCCTGCTGGCCACGCTGCCTTTGGTGCAGCCCAGGATGTGGTTGGCCTTCTGGGCTGTGAGCACCGTTGTCGGCTCACGTTGAGCTTCTCATCAACCAACACCCCCAAGTGCTTCTCCTCAGGACTGCCCTCAATACACTCTCTGCCCAGCCTGGATTTGTGCTTGGGATTGCCCAGACCCAGGTGCATGACTCTGCACTTGGCCTCTGCAGAGAATGTATCCGAGTATGAAAGAAACAGGCCATGTCTGTTGTTATAGAAAATGTGGTATATCACAACATACATTATGTAACTTAAGTGTTTTAATGTTTTGCTGGTTATTCCACCTTGAGATTTTTTCTGGAAACTGATTCCACTACAAGAGCAACAGCTAACTTTTGTCATTCTAAAGGTGACAGTTACAAAGCAGTACCGGTTTAAAAGAAAATATATGAAGTTACGTAGTTTGTCAAAATGAGAACAAATGGAAAAGCAGCTGCTACGCAGAAAGAAACCCACTGGCAGGAACAAAGCTGTGGATCCTAATCTGTCTGTATGTGGGAGGATGAATCACACACTGACTGTGTCCACACCTAAACTCTGGGAATACAAACGAGCAAAAGGAGTGAATAAATTATGGAATCGCCTTGCCAAGAAAATATTTCTAATCCCTTAGATGGTCATTTCACCAAAGAGCGGGACCAAAGAACCCAAAATACATTGCAGGCAAAGATCTGCACTGGCAAGGAGTGTCTTCTGAAGAAGTGTTGTCTTTCTCAATTCCTTAGAATCCTAAATTGTTATTATGAATTAATTATTCCTATAATTTAGACCTTATTAACAAGCACATTACAATAATACAATTTAATGTAAATCATCAGGGTCAGCATGCTTGGCAGTATCCTGATTTTATGATGGAAACAAAACCCGTGGCTGGGCACACCCGTGATCATTCAGCCGGGTTCACAGAGCCATAGAATTGCCCAGGTTGGAAGGGACCTTTCAGATCATCGAGTCCAACCATCAACTAACACTGACAAAACCACCACTAAACCATGTCCCTCAGCACCACGTCTGCCCGGCTTTTAAATACATTCACGGATGGCAATTCCTGTGCTGCCTGTTCCAATGCTCGATAACCCTTTTGGTGAAGAAATTTTTCCTAATATCCAATCCAAATCTCCCCTGGCACAACTTGAAGACATTTCCTCTTGTCCCATCGCCTGTCCCTTGGGAGAAGAGACCGACCCCCCCTGGCTGCCCCCTCCTTTCAGGGAGCTGTAGGGAGCGAGAAGGTCTCCCCTCAGCCCCTTTTTCTCCAGGCTGAACACCCCCAGCTCCCTCAGCCGCTCCTCACAAGACTTGTGCTCCAGACCCCTCGCCAGCTCCGTTGCCCTTCTCTGGACACGATCCAGCACTTCCATGTCTTTTTCGTGGTGAGGGGCCCAAAACTGAACACAGCATTCGAGGTGAGGCCTCACCAGTGCCGAGCACAGGGAGACAATCGCTTCCTGCTGGCCATGCTGTTCCTGATACAGGCCAGGATGCTGTTGGCCTTGGCCACCCGGGCACGCTGCTGGCTCATACTCAGCCGGCTGCTGACCAACACCCCCAGGTCCTTTTCTGCCGGGCAGCTCTCCAGCCACTCTTTCCCAAGCCTGTAGCGCTGCACGGGGTTGGTATGACCCAAGTGCAAGACCGAAATGCGTAACTTAATGTATCACTGAATTTATCATCAAAATAAACCCGGCAAACCCGCGCTCGCCCCGCCCGCCAGGGGACGGGCCCGCGCATGCGCACAGCCGCGGCCTGCAGCTGCAGCGGCGGCCGGCCCTCCGTCGGCGCTGGCGGCGGAGGAGGAGGAGCCGGGCGGCGGCGGGCGCGCCCGGGGGGGGCTGTGCCTGCTGTGCGGGCTGCCGGCCGCCGGCAAGTCCACGCTGGGTCGCGCTCTGCGCCGCCGCCTGCCGCGGCGCCCGGGCTGGGCCTGCGCCCTCCTCAGCTACGACGAGCTCATCCCGCCGGAGGCCTTCGGGCCCAGCGAGCCGGGGGCGGGACCGGCCGGGCCGTCCCCATTGGTCAGTGCGGCGCTCTCTTTTGCTCTCATTGGCCAGCCGAGGCGCCGCGCTTCGCAGCGTTACTGGCGGCGCCGCCGGCGTTGCTAGGCAACGCCCTGACGCGGGGCCTGGCCGCCATGTTGGTGCTGCCGCCGCGGCGGGGCCCGGGGGGGGCGGCGGGGCGGGCGGGTGCGCGGGCCCTCACCCCCTCACTGCCTCCCTCCGCAGCTGCCGCGCTGGAAGCGGAGCCGGCGGGAGCTGCTGCAGTGCCTGGAGCGGTTCCTGCAGGCGCTGGTCACCGGGGAGCCTCTGTCCGTCCCCCCCGCCGCCGGGCAGCCGGGCTGGGAGCGGTTCCTGGCCTGCTGCCGCGGGCAGGGGCTGCTCGCCCCGCAGGAACGGCACGGCGGTCCCGAGACACCCGCAGCCACCGCCGGGCCGCTCTACCTGATCTTGGATGACAATTTTTATTACCAGAGCATGAGATACGAGGTGTACCAGCTGGCTCGCAAATGTAATTACTCTTTGTTCCTACGCGGAAAAACGTTTTCACTTTTATTGGAAATTCCGTGCGCTTTAGCTGCCTTTCTTTAAGTGATCCTGCGGAACATTTGTTATTCTTGCTTGCTCGATTCCTGCAGTATAGTAAGCATCATCTTAACTTTACTACTGTATTATTAGAAATAGCTAAGTCACTTAAAGCCTTTCTTATGCACGTTGATCTCAGAAATCATTACTTGAGCAGCCTTGAAGGTAAAATTGTATTCTCTTCAGGCTCAGAACTAGTGTAGCAGTTACTCATTCATCTAAAGCCTTTCTCATGCATGTTGCTCTCAGAAATATTTGCTTGAGTGATGTAAAGGTTAAAGTGCCTGTTGTCATGGTTTAACCCCAGCCGGCAGCCAGTTCTCCCCCTTCCCCCAGATGGGCAGGGAGAAGAGGAGGGGAAAGGGGAAAAAACCAGCCAGGTTGAGATAAACATAGTTTAACAGAACAATAATGGTAAAGGAAAATAATAATAATAATGGTAAAAAAATACACAAGACAGAAGCCACTCTCACTGCCCAGCAAATTGGTTGCCCATCCTGAGCAGCGATCACCAATTCCCACCCCCCAGCAAACTCCCATTTATATACTGAGTATGACACCTATGGTGTGGAATATTCCAGTGGCCATTCCATCTGTCTATGCTCCTTATCAGCTTCTATGAGAAGCTGAAAAAAGTCCTTGAAAAGTATAAACATCATCTGGCAAGAGAACTAAAACAATATGCGTTATTGACATTCTGCTCACCGCAATCATTAGAAAGAAAACTGACTCTATCCCAGCTGAAACAACGGCATCTCTTTATGTTCTTTTAGATTCCTTGAGCTTCTGCCAGTTATTTTTAGACTGTCCACTTGAATGCTGCTTGCAGAGAAATCGTCTAAGAAGTCATCCGTTACCTGACCAGACAATATGTTTAATGGCAAGAAAAATAGAAATGCCAGATCTCAAGAAAAACGCTTGGGAACAGAACAGCCTCATTCTGAAAAGTTCTGATCGCCCTTTGGAGGATGAGTATGTTACCGGATTGATGCTAGAGCTTCCAATGAGTTGTGTTTTCAGAAACAGGGGGGTAGGAGCTTTTTACTGTATCTAAACAGTGTGTAAAAAATAATCAATATGGTGATTTTTGGAAGCCAGTCAATTACACGGAACAGGTGCCAGTTGTTGGGAACTCACAGCCACCATTCTTTGCAGAGGTAACCTCAAAACTAACTGCACTTCTAAACTGTTGTTGAAAATCTGTGTAAATTGTCTGAAACATTAAGACTGGAAATAATTGGCTGTAGTTTTAGTTGGAATTGTTTTTCATCTAACTTGCTGTATAAAGATTATTTCATTGATTGCCTCATAAATTTAACTGAAAACGTGCTTTTTTTTTTTTCCTGGGATGAGGTGTTGTAACAAAATGAAAGAAGGGAAACTGTGTAATGGGGTTTACTCTGTTATTTGTTTTCTTAGTGAGCAGATAATCAGTTTGCTGGCCACTGCTTTGGAAAATCCAGTCAAGCAAAATGAGGAAAACCTTGAGCAAAAGGTAGCACTGCTTGTCCCACAGTCCCTGCTCTTTCAGCTGGTGGTCAATGAGTGAGTGAGTTATTCCCGGGCTGGATTCAGAACACTGTGATGACAGAAACTGGGAAATCCCTATTGCAGTTCTTGATCGGAAAAGCATACACAGAAAAGTTAATCCTATTTGAAACGGGTACTTTTGGCACCTTATTAAGTTAAACCACTGAACTACCTTTAAGAATACTGTTACGTGTTCTACCGTAGTAAAAACAAAATACTTTTTGGAGCTCTCGCATCGCACTGAGGAATATAATGTTCGCTTCCTAAAGTCACACACACACCTGCCTCTGGCAGTCACCCAGATATACATACCGCCTCCGAATTCAAAGGAGCAGCTGTGCAATGCACCAGTTGCCGAGTTGCTGCTGCTGTGTTACTTGTTTTCAAAGAGTATTTCCAAAGTTCATGGCAGTTTAAATCAAATTTAACGTGTTTGCCTGTATTCTTCCTTTCTGTTGGTCCCCCTGGATAGGAAGCAGATCGAGCAATCTGTGCGGCGAGTACTGTCCATCAGGCTGACCAGGTTTGCAGACGCATCATCTCTCAGGCAATGAAGGACGCCAAAGGTACGTGTAGCATATTCAAGCTGGCTGGCAACGTTACACTAAACCGATGAAAATTGGGATAAATTAAGGAACCCCAACCCTGCAGGTGCGACACAGGCAATCACCTTCAGAAGTCTGGTCAAAGTTACTTGTAGAATGTGAGCTAAAATCTAAATTTTGTCAAACATGAAATGAAAAGTTTCAGTTTTAATTTTCTTCTAGATAAAAACATACTCCCGAGTGAGATGAAGAGTCTGGCAGAAGAACTCAACAAACTCAAAGCAGAATTTTTGGAAGACTTGCGTCAAGGAAATAATTTTAAAAGCCAAACTTGCAGCGTAACTTCTTCATTCCAACATGAGGCAACCAATGTGGTTAATAAATATATTTTTAAATAATGACATAGAGAACGTTGGTGATTTTTAAGAGTCCAGCGTCTTTAAAATGCAGTACTCCTTCAGCAGTACAGCTGGAAACAGCTGAGAGACACAGCTTCCTTCTCCGGAGGCTTGTGCCACCTCTAACTCCTCTCCCTGTATTATGGAAGAGAAATCCAGTCTAGTGTGCTGTGACTTTGAAGGTCAAGCCAACAACCAATCCTCCTTAGATTTTAAATTTCACACCCTCACAGCAAAAGTTAGCCTGGGAAAACACCTAGAAGTCTTCTCATCCCGTTTCCTGCTTACAGCGGGAGCAACTTCAAGCTGGATCAGCTTTCTCGGAGCCTCCTGCAGCCAAGGGTTTGAAGAGCACCTTGGGTGATGACCTCTCTGCTCTGTCAAAGGGGCATCTGGGCACTTCCAGAGAACTGGTGCCTGGGAAGGTATCAAAACACAAAGTGAGATGATGGAGGGTTGACGAACTACAGCATCCAAAGTCAGGATGTCAGCACCTGAGTTTAATGCATGTCCTGCTGCAGTTTCGTAAGTCCCTTTTTTAGATCAGGCTCTTGGCTTCTTTGCTGGTTTCCATGACAAAAACCTTGCAAAGAACAATAAATTTGAGAGGCAGTTAAATTAAGGCTCTTAAGAGTTGCATGCACGTACACGTACATGTAGGATTAACTCCCGTGTCCCAGGGAACTTAACACTTGGTGTTGCCTTCCAAGTTGCTAACAACATACATGGGAGTTCCATAGACAGTGACAACCACCTTACCGGGATAAGGCCTCTCATTTCAGACGTACAGTCACCCTCAATAAGGAAACAGGAGTTTGAGGAAACAAAGAATTTGGAAAATGACCAAATATGCAAGATTAACAGCGGAAAGCAGTAACAGCGTGTCCTGGTTCAGCTCTAAAATTCAGCATTTTCAACTTAAGCAGACTGAAACATAAATGCCCTCTTCTGTGCTTACCCAAAAGATAAGCTTACCTTCCATACCTTACCTAAACCACAGCACCACCTGTCGAAGCAATTAAGAATTAACAGGAGACTTAATTAGAAAGTGTTATTTTATTCATATCTTACAAAAAGCAAAGCTTCACAACATGAACTACACCAGATATAGTTATTTCGGAATTAACCTTGTCATCTGAAAACATTCACTACACAATAAATTTATTTTACAACTCTAACAGGTTTCATTTTTTATTTTGCATACAAAATATGCTCTTTACGCTGAAATACATATTATTAACAAAGCAGGTACTTAGAAGCACATACACAAAGATTGCTCAATGAAAAATGCTTCAGCAGGGAATAGATTTCCTGCAGCAGAACATCCATTTGCTGTAGATTTTCAAAGAAGCTTGAAATTAATAGAAAACTTGCCAGTGAAGACTTCTAAATTACATTCCCTTCGTCAAAAAGAAACAAAAAATAAAAATAAAAAACCCAAACAAGCAAACCCTCCCAAACATTCTGGAACAAAACAAATAGCAACGGTTCATTTTGCTAGGAAACACTCTTGGAATGTGTCTTCCAGCACTGAGTTTTCTGTTAAAATGCCAATCAACATTTTATCTCAAAATCCTTTTCACCTCAACATTGCATCTGTGAAAAAAAAAACAAACCTATTATTCCCTATTAGCTGCTTCACAATTGGTTTAAGTTATTAACCAAGATAATCGACCAAGATCTTCAGTCTGATATTTGTATGTTCATTGGAATATTCGGTCTCAAAATAATAAGCCTGTATTAAGAGGACTATAAATAGTGCATGTTAAAAATGTCAACAAATCTATAAAATCATCTATTACAATAAAAACACAAACCCCACAAAGTTAATGGTTTGCAACTACTGAACTTAAGAGAGTCAAGCTCCGGAAAAATTTCAGCTCATTCCCAAACTTCCCTGTTAACACAAGTTAAAATGCTGATCGCCACCTTATAATATAAGGATGTGAGGGGTTTTTTTAAAAAAAAAACAAAACACAACACATAAACCCAAGTTAGTGCAGTGTAGCACGTGGAGAACTCATTATGAAAAGTCCTACTAACTGAGGACTCGATCCTACAATTCCTGACAAGTATCCCTCACCGACTCCGAGTAAGGCCTGCCCCTGCAAGGGAATTGTCAGCATCGCACTCTCAAACAGTTTTCCAGTATTAATTCCGGTCTTTAAATTATAGTAAATAGTATGTACAACATCAGGAAAAACTAATATGAAAATACACCTTCCAAACGTACTCAGTAGACAGAAGGAAATGTAGTCAGGGTACTGTTTGGCACAAGTGAACACACGGCAACAGGTTGAAAAATGAGGAATCCCAGTCCAGAGGGTGACCCTGTGCGCGGGACCAGGACGTCGGCAGGGACCCACCCCACACATCTGGCTACAGAAGCAAGGGATGAACCCCAGAACCTGCTCCTGCCTAAGAACCCCCCTGTGAACAGGGGCCTGCGCAGGGAAAGAAGGGAAAATAGCTTTGTCACTGTTCAACAGTTTCTAGGTGTTCATAATTTTATTTTCCTTGGGTACTTCGAAGCAGAAACAATGATATTAAGCCAGCAGTATTAAAATACTTCTCAACAACTTGTAAGGTTTGGGGTTAGATTTTTTTTCATACCGAGTTCTATTATTAAGAACATACGTTCCCCGCAACAGAGGATCCCCTCCTAAATAAGGGCCGCTTTAATAAGATCGTGCAGGCTTCCTCTTGCTGCCAGCTACCCCTATTAGTGACCTAACTCTTCTGCTATTCAGGGGTGTCATGGTTCAGAAGTCATTTTTCTAAATCACCAAATCATGAGCCAACACAAAAAGAAAAGAAATGTTTACAGGCACTGCCAATGGAAGTCCCAACGGACCAGAAACGGCGTAAATGGAACAAAAGGCTGAAATCTCCAACGTTTGGAGTTAATCTCCCTGCTTCTCCCCTCCAAGGGGGAGAAGGGCTGGAGGCCCAAACCAAGGAGAACTTGGCTGTTGTGATGGGCATCATTCAGTATTGGGTGGTGCTCCCTGGAGAACCAGCATTCCAGGAGTTTCCTTGGAGTTGATAGAGCCTGGGAACAGAAGTTCGCATCATCTATCAAAAGGCAAGGAAAATGACCTCTAAAAATTACTAATTGTAATGGTCTCTAACAGTAACATTTGTAGTTCTAATATCGTATTTTAGCCAAATTCAGATTTTGGAATGTGTCAATATAGGATCATTGTTCTCTGACTGGAAGGATCATGTTGCAAAACCCATACAGGAGCAGTAACTTCCAACTGGATTCCAGTTCAGTCAACTTTTAGTCCTTAAAATAAAGGATTGTGTATGTTTATGCATACAGAGTTGCTGTTTTGCTTATAAAATACATTTTAAAAGAATAAAGCAACAAAGGTATATTTTGGAATTACAAAGAGCGTCATTATGAAAAATGAAAGTTACATTCTGTTTTACAAATCCACTGAAATGGATTTTGACAAGGCCTGAAACCAAAAACGTTTTTAGGAGCGATAGCCTGTTATCATTCATCTTCACTACACTGGAAATACTTCAAAGGCATATTTTTTGACCTCCTTACAACAACATGCAGCCAAGAATCCAGTTCCTTCAACTGGTTACTTCAGCACAGAAAACTCAACAGTAAGTAAGTTAGGGAGAGAGAAACATAAGCGTTCCCAAATTTCTAATTCATTTAAGTCAAAATTACTTCTAAGGATAAAATTCTCAGAAGGGTGGTTTTTCCTGCGTCAATCTTATACTGAAGTCATTGTAAGTTCTTCCATCAGCTCCAGGAAGCATAAATTTGAATAAGCCAAACATTTGCTATTCAGATTCCAACCTCTGACTTGCAGAACATTAACAAAATCTTCCTGCTTTTAACAAAACATATCTGCTGCCATATTTTGCTGATAGTAAAAGGGGAGTATGTAGGGGAAGCTTTAATTTGTCTCAAGTAAGACAAACTAAGGTAAAAGTGCATGCCTAAATATGGGAAAAGTAACAGTTCTTTACTTTTGGAAACATTACAAATTCCTGTGTAGCGTATTAAGAGCTTTTATTAATTTTGCTAGGATGTTTAATTTAGGTTTCTATTAAAGTGCCTGTCCGTTAGCCTAGGTGCTTCTAAAGTAAGATGTACAGTATAAAAAAAACCCCAAAACAAACATGTGCAACGGACTTCATGTACATCTCTAGTTACCATTTGCCACCTACAATTATTAATCACAATGACTTCAATGCAGCCAGCCAGTACCCCTTTGCCTGCCCGTTACACCCACAGCTCAGAAAACCCAGAAAACACCTCAGAAAAACCCTTCCCCTTATTTCTAGTACACCGAAAGGACAAAAATCCGGGTGAAAGGACAAGACAACCTGACTTCCAAAGTTCACAATAAACTAGATTGTACAACTTTCAAACACACAGGCAACCTATCAGTTGTAGCTCGGCCCGAGATAAAACTGAACAAATGATTTTTAATTTGTAAACCTCTTGTTTGTTTCTATTAGAACTCCCATCAGCAAGACAGAAGTCTAATTGTGCAAATTTTAAATATCTGTACAAATTAGTTTAAGGCAGTTAAAAATCTCACGGAATATATATTAGTTCTACAAGCTCTTTATTATGACTGTTTAAAAATTACCTCCTTTTTAAAAGAATGACATGTAACATTTTGGTAAGTGTAGTTTAAAATGTGTCATTTAATTTTTCTTCTGTATAACTAGTGAGTGACGAGCTTTTAACTCTTTTTTCCTACCAGAGTTTCATTCACAATCACCTGTTATCTTCTCGTTTTGTGATGAGTTTTAAAAATAGCAGTTAAATTAGTGTTTGAGCTCTAGCATGAAGAGTTTAGACCATACTAAGCAAAAACTTATTATCAACCTCCACCAGATTAAAGAAAGTTTTACATCAAGTTGAATTTGTATGTGAAAGTTGCTTCTATTTGTTTTTCCAGTTTGGAGTAGCTAAGTTTTTAAGGATGTCTCCAAAATAACCGTATGTGTCATTGCATCAACCTTCCGTATTTCACGATTCATGTATTTTGTCTTGCCTAGTAAATAGTCTAATAATTGCATCCTATGTGTCAGGACATACGCTCTGCTTCTACATTTGTAGAACATTTATTGGGATTAAGTGCAAGCAACTTAAATTTAGCAATCAAAGCACGTAAATGCATTCGAATTCTTAAAGCACTCCCTCAGCTTTTTTGAAAGGCTACCTATAAAATAACCACCACATCTTACACAAAATTTCCCTGGCAAGTTTTACGACAACCTAGAAATAAATTTGCCTCCTTTGTCAAACTGATTAATGTGAATATTCCTTATGGGAACGTGCAAGCTTTCCTTCAGCAAGTATGAAAAATATACTGTAATATGTTAAAAAACTAAATGAAAGCGTGTTCTCAGTCAATGTTGACTATGTTGGCCTCTTGCAAAATGGCAAGCAAAGTCATACTTATTTTTACACTTACACCCACATATGTTGCACTGAAATGGATTTTCAAATCCATGACATCCCATGTGAATAGTATAAAGAATATTGTCCGCAAAGTACATGTCACAGTGTTGGCAGTGATGCAGAAGCTGAGGGTCCTGAACCGGAAGGGTCGGAGCTGGAGTACTTGGCTGACTGTTGCTTATGCTGGGAGTACTGGTGTGGGCACTGCGATCACTGCTGGGACCTGCCACAGGACTATAGTTCCTTTGATTGTGTGTAGGCCGAGGATCTGGGCTGGTCGGAGATGAACTTTGAGGAATATTTGCTGACACAGCTGAAACCACCGCAGGTGCGGCAGGCTGCTGTATCATGAAAGGCTTTTCATCTTGACAGGAAACAACGTCAGGAGAGGCTGGATTTTGGTTTTCAGGTGGCAAGCTAGATAACTGTCCGGCTAACGTAGAGAGCTGGTTTAAAGGATTATCTACCATGAGGTCTTGTGGATCTCTTGGCAACCCACCGCTCTGGGTTGTTTTCGTCATGCTCTCATACGCTTCAGTCTGGATATTTGGGATTTCATGAGTGAAATCATTAAGGTAGTCTGGTTTCTGAACCACCATGGAAGGCGGACTCAAATTAATTAATGCTCTTCTGCTGTACCCCAAATTACTGGTCTTCTTCTGCAAAACCCCCCACATTTTCTTGCTGCTCAGGGAAGACCTTGTACCCTTAATAGGCACCATTTTATGTTTGCGCCTGCGGTGGTGAGACAAGTTGCTTCTGTCACTGCAGCGAAAGGAACACAATTCACATTTGTATGGTTTTTCACCAGTATGCGATCGCATGTGAGCTTCCAGATGACGTTCATAAGCTGACGCAAAGGGACATAAATGGCATCTGTGCGGCTTCTCACCTGGAAAATTAAAATAGATTATACTATAGCATCTCTTGTGTGCTTGAAAAAGGCTTTTTGTGGAACAGGAAGTAGCTAACTGGGTGCTGCTAATCAAACAGTTCCGTTTCAGATTCAGTCAGGGCTAGTCTGGAGTTTAGCTGGGTATTTGGTGGAAGAGTGGAGTAAATTTAGACACCTCTGCTTCACCCAAGTGATAGAAAGCATAAGAAAAAAATCGTGACCAGCACAGGCGTAACAGATAACCTGACTAGGAACTAGAGCAATGATGGCAAGGACTTAACACAATGCTGTTTGTGTGGTGCTCTTAACTGGATCCAAACTCTACCTCACCCATAAAGCACGTAAGCACTTGGCTGCAGGAATGTCCGCACCACCAAAAATTTAACTGTTCTTAACTGTAACGGTGTTTAAACACTGAGGGAGGGTATCCTTTCAATATCTTCCAAACATTCCTACTTTTAAAGATCCTGCAACTATTATCTAAAAAATCCTGTCCACATCCACCCACTCAAGAAATGAATTTTGAAAAATGATTCTGTGGAAAGAGAGTTATTAAAGAAAACAAAAGCCAGCTAATCCCTGGACAGCTGCGTGCTCTCTCACACGATAGTACCAGACATTCTCCTTTCTGATAGGTAGAACTTTGTTCTTCTATTAAATGATATTTACAGACATTCACATTAACACTTTTTAAAGTACTCAGAAAGCTTTCAAACATAATGTCAGGCCAACACATCTGTAACACAATACTTTGCAACTTTTGATTTTCCTTTCATAGGCTGATCTTTTAGAGTTTTTAGATCCAGGTCTCCAATGTTAGAAACGCCTAAAGGATCTGACTCATGTTCAGGTGCTGAAATGAAATATCACCTTATCTCCCCATCTAGAACGCCGGGTCAATTTCTACATCACTGTTGTGCAACTGATTGTCTTGCCACGCAGCACAACAAACTCCAAAAAAACATAAGCAAGCTCCTTCTCTTCAGCCTTTATGGGTTTTTTTGAAGCATTTTCTACTATTTTAAATACAGGCCAATACATCTATTTTGTGGCTTTCAAAATCCACCTAGAACAACTGTAAAAGCCAGAGATTGACTGCAGCAAGGGCCACTATTACACAGTACGCAAGCACAGTACAGGCCCTGTATGATGGCACGTATCTGATACAGAAAGCCCTTCCCATGTTGAGCATCCCACAGTTTGGAATCACAACCTGGGATACTGAATAGAAGATATTATTTTTTTTCCCCATCGCTGGCTCTTCAAGAGAAACGCAAGCAATTTTTATGCTACCTTTAAGTACCTTATTTGCATCAACTGAAACCATGATTCCTCTATAGGCATATATAAGTATTCAGATTATTGTATGTGTGTAAAGGTCTGGAGCTCTGGTATGAATGACGATGTAAAAAGACTGACAAACTCCCTGCATTCCCAAAGAACTTGTCAATATGAATGGTCTTATTTAATTGTAAACTGGTTACACAGAGATAAAGAATTGCATCCCATGTTGCACACCCTTAATACGACACAGCTGGTGAACTACTAATTATACTGCTGTCAGGCTCAGCACGAAGTTAATTCTGCAGTAAGTTGCACTTAATGGTTGTGTGATCATGCCTGGGTCATAATTACTTTGGCAGATACCTGCTGCACTTGCGTGTTATCCAGGATGCATTACTTGTTTACTTACATTGCTCTGAGGCTACTAGTGAGCTATCAGTTCCCTATTTTAATGCTGATTCAGTCCCTCTGAGCCTTCATAGTCCATGAAAACCATTTCTTGGCCCTTTGCCATGCTTCCCCACCATGCTTCTGAGCAAAACAATGCTCAGGTCTTGGATCTCCTTGCCCTTGAGTGAAAGAAACAAGAAAACAAAACAAAACCAACCAAACAAAAAAAACCCCTTCCTTGTTCTAGAGTCCCCTGTCTATGTACAAAGAAAGAAAGCAGAACTTTCCGAAGAGCCATTAAGGTAATGGCAAAATGGTGTTGCCGTCAGGACACCATGCAGTGCTGTATTAAGGATATGAGACGTATCATGAAAAGGCAAAGGGGAAACTACACAGAGAACAAAAAGGCCTCTGGCAGACTGAGATTCTTGTCTTTATTATAAAACTGAACATAACTGGTATAGGGAAATGAACTGTTATCATTGTACAGTTACTGGTACTTCATTAGGCATCGGACATGCTTGAACCAGTAATCTGGCTATAAAGTGTTCATTCTGCGAAGGTGTGTCCGAATTGCTGAAGGTCTTTGATAGACAGTAGGCTGACACCCCCTGCATCCCTCTCTCGCTGCTAGCTAGCTTTCTGAAACAGAAATATTTCAGACTGCATGATTTTGCAGCAGAGTGATGTGTGCCTTCGATTTGGCTACCTTTTCCTAGCATCTTTGTGAAAGCTTCTTTGATCAAGCGAGTCATGTATATACCCTCTGATAACAGGAATACTGAGACAACAGTCATCCCACACGTAAAGCTCTGTTCTTCTGGTATAAGGCTGACAACATCATATACTATGACAATGAGAAACAACTCAAAATGTTAGTCAAGGCACAAACCCAAAGTATTATGCTTTGCCCTAAAAACCGAATTTGTGTTGCTCATGGAATGTTTGCTTCTGAATAATAATCATTGGGTCAGAGATTTTTGAGGACATTTCTTAGCACCCCAACTCTTGGTTGGAATCTTTCTTGCTTTTATATATATTATGCTGCAACCGTGCTGAAATCATCTTAACCTGCAGCAGGAGTTGTTCTGTTACCTCTAGCTGCTTAGTGATCTCTGCTCCCAAAACCAGCAGCAGGATCAGAAAGCATTTTGAAAACACAAAAGAACTGTTACCTAAGATTTGAGAGTATAAAAAAGGTAGGCAACTTCCTACAGTAACAGAAGGAATGCTGATACTATACCAATATCCACATTTTGATACTTAAAGAAGGAAGATTTATTTTTTGCTCTCTAGTATGGCTAAAATTTACGATGTGATATTAAGTAACAACGCATTATTTCAGTCATTCTGTCTGAGAAACCCCATGCACACCAAAGCCATCAAAAACATCTCAGGAAACAGCAAACACACAATACAAACATCTTCTAGTAGCAATTTATGTCCCCCATCGCAGCTCTAGCAGTCCATCTGCTCGTGTTGACAACTGGCCAACAGTAGCTGTGGGCTTGGGGATGCAAGTTTTTAGATGGCAATAGCTATATGCTGCTGAAAAGACACGGAGTTTTAAAGTTGATGTTATTTCTGCATCTTTAAGTACCATTTAAAAATGAACTGTGTAAATCTGCAACACTGTTTGTCCCACTACATGACCCTCATTTCACAGGCTCAGAAATAGCACTGCAGAGTAAAGCCGTTAAAAGAAAAATATCTCTCCTTGTCCACATGCCATGAGGCAAATAGTAGGTGAAGCTGTAACTGCTTTATAAAAAATTAGACAAAAAAAATGCTCCAAAACACATTGCTGCTTTGCAGTTCTGCAGCAAGCCATAGCATTAATGTAGTGTCAACTGCAGGTACACAAGCCACAGCATTTTATACATTATTGAAACTTCACAAAATTTCCACTGGGAATATGAAAACAGCAACAGCTACACACAGAGGTAGCTCACGGTATCACAAGAGAAGAATTTACAAAATCTTCAGAGTCTAAACCTCAGAACTCTTTGATTTCTAGTTGGATGCCATTTACGATCCCATTACACCTCGTTGAAACAAGCCAACACTGTGGGGCCAGTGCAAGGAGCACTGACTCCCTCAAAAGACATCCTGGGAGTTACTGTGTAGAATTCGCAGTTCACAGCAAAGTGAGAATCTTGACCAACAATAAACATACCCAAGGAGAGTTACAATCACGTCCAAATTACAACGTGTTTCCTTCGAAGTGAGTCCCAGAATGCCACCTACCCAAGACCACTGAAATGACAGACTTCAAGTCTTGGGACAATCTGTACCAGACCGGAAACCTGTAAAAACTTCTATTCCTTGCAGAACACAATTGGTTTTCTTATTACTCTAGTTAATAGCCATAAAGTCGTCTGTATCGGTGTAACATACTCACCATGCAGCAAAGTCAGACTTCACAAGGACCTTTCGTTTGTTTTCTCTCATTTACTCAGAACTTGGAGCTGACTTCACGAACGATTTAGGATATTCTAATCTTTATTGCAAGTTTTGCTTTTCAGCTTTATAAACCCAACAGTGGCAAATACTCTTAAACAAGCCACAGTAAGTATTCTTTATTTTCATTACTGTTATTAATCACTTATTTGATGATATGCCCTCATGTTTGAATATTCTACCAATAAGAAACCTTTATTCTTATTACTATGTTTTGTACAACATTCTACCTGTGGAAGTACAAAACAGGAATATTTTCATAGCTAAACAACAGAGGAAGAAAAGGCCCTATAAATTTCCAAGTGGCAGGATGTACATTTTTCACTTTTCTGATTAGCAAGGAAAAACTATAAGTTATGGTTAGGGCCCTTCAATTTACACTGATGCTTTCATGCTATATACTCCAATTTATAGTTACTTCAGACTCAGTAGTCTGCAATAAAAATATAAGTAGAAATCTGCATAATTTAAATAGGTACATGGCACACCTTTAAAAAAGTAGTCTATTAAAAAAAAAACCCACACCCAAAAGCCAGTTCTAATTGTTGAATAGTTTTAAGAACTATCACCCTGCTTGCAGATGCTAACTTCTCACATGCAAATATAACATTGAGTTAATACCACAATGCCTCACAGGGAAGCACTGCAGAATATTTCATACCTGTATGAATTCGGATATGCTCTATGAGCCGTGCTGTTCCTTTGCTGGCATAGTTGCAGTATCGACACTTTAACTTTCCATCAAATGTCCTTTCAAACCCATCCACTAACATTCCTGAGTTTTCATCCAGTGAAACTTCAACAGAAGGATGATCCAGACCATTCTGATCACCTTCTGTCCCAGCTGTGAATAATGCAACAGAGTTTTCAATCCATGAACAGTGGGATCCTATTGTGCTGTGAGAATATGCCAAATACCTTTTGCTTCTGTATGCCCTTGGTCTTTAAACATACAGAACTATAAGAAAAAGCCCTGGTTAAAACAAAGGTAGGTACGCATCTTTTGTGATATGAAAATGACTATCAGAAATACTTCCATACAATTATAGTAGTCTGCATAATTATCCAGAACGTCAACAGTGCAGTCATTCTCAAAAAAATAAGATTTGATAGCACTGAAATTAGCTTACCTCCTGGAAGAGTCTCTGCTTCCTTGTCTCCACTAACTGATCCAGAAATCATATTTACATGGTGAGTCTGCTGTGTAAGATATTCCTGAAAATCTTTTACAAAGTCCAAAGGTTCTGGCTTCTTTTCACCCATATTCACTCTTTATGTTTACAACCTCTTGTGCCTAGAAAGAAAAATATTTTCAAACCACAAGTGTCACTGAATTTGAATGCATTTCTAAAAACAATGGGGTTTTTGGTGGTTTTTTTTTTTTTTTTACATAAAGGATTACTTTTATCACACGACATGACTCAATGCACAAATTGACAACCATAAGAATATTTTTAGAATTTTTAACTCATTAAAGATCACCAAATACATATTACTGGGGAAACCGTTTTCAGCAACAGTAATATAACAATATCAGATCGCATAAAATGACATAATAATCAAAGTCAACATGTTTGTGGGTTTTTTTAATGGATCGTACCTGAATTTTAGTTCCCTGCTAAGTAGCAAACATACTCCAAACAGGTCGGATAGAAAGCACAGGACACAGCTTGTCCACTTTCCCTGGAAGGAAAAAAAAAAGAAATGTAAGTCCATTATTCTTCCCAACCCCCATGAGTTTTAAAAAAGAAAGATGAAAAAATACATGTTTTGAAACAGAGGTTCTAATGCTCTACTGCTCTAAGTTTTATTAAAACAATTACACTTCCAGCAAAAGCTTTTAAAAAACCGCATCTATTCCTTCATGTATCTCACTGAAAGACACTTATGTCTTACTGATTATTTGAGTAGTTTCTCTTGTGAATACATGGCTCCAAAAAATCCCAGAGTTGGGTAAGTCACTTACAGCAACTGTAACATTGAGAAACCAACTGAACGTCACTGATTAGCAAAGATGGAAAAAGCCTTACAGAAAACAGTATTTCATAGTTCTCCCAAAATTTTCGTTTCCTATCCTGCATAAAATCTTAATCCATTTCATTATTTTGCATTGAAATAATAAAAATATTCACTAGAAGTCAGTGGTCATGCTCTTTTCTGGGACTGTAAATGACAGACTGCTAAAGTATCAATTTGCAATGAATTTGTGAAGACAGAACCTAGGATACAGTTGGAAAGAGAGCAATGAGTCAGTCACATTGTAATCTGCAGGAATAATAATAATCAGAAATAATTAATGATGCTGCATTTTCAATAAGAATTTATTTTTGTTTTCCAATAGCTACTAAACAAAACATTAGGTGTCCTACAAAAACTCAAGTCCTGAGTTCACGACCACATTTAAACATTCTCCTATATTTTTAAAGCTATTTACAAATGTTAATTAATTTTTTGGCATCCGGATGTTATTTCACATCATACCTAAGTGTGCTCAACTATTATCATTATTATCTAACTAACTATTAACCAACATTAAGTTAGCTTTGAACACATCTTTACATATCCATTTTGCCTACCCTCTTTCAGGTGTCACCAGCCTCATGTAGGCTTAAGTTAATTTGTGTTCCATTTGTTGGTGTCTCCTGCAATGAAACAAAGATATCAGAATACGAATTAAAGATATGGAAAAGAGAAATGGGACAAGGTAATATAGAGTCCTAACCAGGCCAACTTTCTCCACATTATAATAAGAAATAACAATTGATGTTGAAAGGTTCAACATCAAACGTTAAAGGTCCATGTTTTCACAGAGGAATCTGTGTATCTCTCTGTTTAAGGCACAAAAAATTATTTGATTGATTACTTTTATAATGACATTTAATTTTTAGAGAAAACGACACAATATTTTAAAAATCTGACTGGGGAAAAGACATTATTTTGGGGATCAACTGCATAAAACTTCCTTTCTCTACCTCATCGGTTTAACTTGAAAACATTAATCTTTCCTTTTTTTTTATGTCAATGTAGGTTGAGCACTGCCTCAAACCTCTACATTTGTATGCACAAAAGAACCTTTTGTGATTTTATACAGACATAAAACCAGCAGTTCTCCTTTTCAGGGAAGGACGATACAGATCAGATGCCTACTATGTCACCACTGCAAATGAGTAATTGCAATTCGAATTATCAGAAACCTGAGCAGACCCGCTCGTGTTTCCTGCTCCTGCCTGGGCTGATCACACCAGATGTCCCTCAAGTTCTACCTATAGAGAACATTTTCTGCATAGACAAATATATCTTCTCCAGCTTTATACACTGACGGGTAGGAAACTGGTTATTCATTTGCGACACAGGCGCAACTGCTGGATTTAACATTAATTATGGCGCTGATGTGTACTAAGTTTGTTGTCTAAGAAGCACCACTGGATGTGCTAGGATGACAGGCGTTATAAATATTTTACCTGAAAAAATCTGCTAAAGAAAACAGTTCAGACACAGTAAAACTAAGAGTTTAATACACACAGTAAGAACTCATTACTGCAGTAATTAGAATAAAATACGACTACGAACACATGTATATATCTCCTTTTCTTTTCAGGAATCAAGGGGAAAAAACAAGGGGGGGGGGAGGGGGGAGGAATCACTCTGCCCCAGTCTCATCTTTTCCCGTGCAAATGACTTAAAATCAACATCACAAAGAAGGACGGATCCCAAACTTTTATCCAAGCCCTTCCTGCTCCTTACCGAGGAGTTTTGCGCCGGGGAAGGGGAAGATCATTCGCGGCGCTGGCGGCGGCCGGGCCGAGCCCCACGACCTGTCAGCAGCCGCGGAACCCGCCGGGCGCGCCGCCGCCCCCGCTCCACGCCAGACGGTGTCAAAACCGCCTTTCCTCCACCCCTCTCCACCTTCACGCGTGGGCGAGGAGCGACACGGCCACGACAGACCTCCGCCGCTGCGTCCCCTCTCCTCAGCTTGCTCCCCCACCGCCCGGCCCCCTCACGCCAAAGGGAGGCCCCAGTGGGGACAGGCGTGTCACAGCCACCGCTGCCGCCCCGGGGGGGGAGCGCGGGCCGCGCTGCCACTGAGCCCCCTCACGGCGAAGGGAGGCCGGCGGGGAGAAGACGCTACTCACCTCCGCCGCCCTGCGCCGCGACCGCCGCCCGCTGCCTCCGCCGCCGCCGCCATGTTTGTTGTCGCTCTCGCGGCCCGGCCCGGCCCACCCCGGCCTCGCGAGACCGCGCCCGGGGGGCGGTGGCTCGGGGCGGGGCCGGGAGGGGGCGGGCGTTAAGATGGCGATGGCGGCGGCGGCGGCCGGCTGGCTGAGGAGCGGCGCGAAGGTGAAGTGGGGTGATTCAGGGAGCGGCGGGGCGGCTGAGGGAGTGTCTGGGGATCCGGCAGCGCGGGGTCCGCCCTCACCTTACGCCGCCGGTTAAGGCTGCCGGGGGGGCCGCCGGGCGGGTTGTGGTGTCTGCTCGGCCGCTTCAGGTGCGAACTGTAGGGAGTGAGGGGGAGTTTGGCAATCCCTCTTCTTCTGTCTTGCGGGTTTTTTTTGTACGGAAGGGTGGTACTGGGTAATTTCTTTCTAAGAAAAGCAAGTCTTGTGAAAGGGCTTGTAGTTGGGGCAGCCCGTGGCTGATGGGCCTGTGAGAAGGCAGCACAGCTCCAGTAGCTGAGGTGCTTGGATGTCTCCGTTACTTACCTAGACAGACTTGTGGTACTGTAGGGGTGATCAAAAGGTAAAGGAAACAAGCAGAGAATTTGGGTTTATGCCACACTCGTTTACTTGCTGTGCGGAGTGAGAAGGTGTGCTGGCCTGGGACCTTCTCGTGGCAGCTTGTGGGTGCGTTGTGACAATTGAAATAAAGAAAACCAACCCTGTAAAGGAGATCAAGCAAGCTTCCTGTGGTGGAACTTCTCTGCTGAGAAGTGGGAGCTGTCTGGAAGGCAACTAGGGCAGGTTTGGGAGGGGAAGTCATCAAGGAAAGCAAAGTGAGCTTTGCAAAATATACTGCCTTGGCCTTTTTATGTTTATATCTTAGTGCTGCTGCCAGGTCTGCCAGCATTAAAAGCTCATTTTAGATTGCAAAACAAACAGACAGAAAAAGAACTAATCTTTAAAGAGCTGAGGTGGAGGTAACAATTGAGATAAACAGAAAAATCAATGTTATCAGCAACCCAGAAACTAGTTTTCAAATGCACATGTTTAGTAGGGCAAGCAGTCTGAATCTTGTAGCAGCGTAAATCATTACCTTACCTACAGAAAAAGAGGGGGAAAGAAAAAGCAGGGAAGCAGTATCAAAGCATGTGAGTAACGTACACGGACTTTAAATAACTATCTGAAAGTTAGTAATACTATACGGCTGCATGAAAAAAAATATAAACAATAATGTGGTGACTTGATTATATTCTTTTAAAAATCTGAAGGTTGAAATAAAGAATCATTTCTACACTGTGCTGTTACTCTGGCATACCTTTAGGTTGCTGCTCTGCGTGTGGGTGTTGCCAATGTAGGCCCTGGCCCTTGGGGTCATCCTACTGGTTTTAAGACTTTACAAGGTAACCTTGTTATGAATATTCCTTTTGTCCTGTAGCGCCATCTCAATCAAGTATCAGACAAACGTTTATCAAACCGTGTCTGCATAGGTATGCTGAGGGTTACCTTTGTTTCTCCTGGTGTGGTAGGACACCTTTCTCTGCTGCTCTCAAGTGGGTTGGTTGCAGTGGGATATCCTTCAAGTGAAAGCTCTGGGGAGGAGGAAAGCCTGGGGTGGTTTCTACTGAGGCAAAGTGAAGGGAGAGTTACTGTGGGCACTGACTTTCTCAAAACCTTTGGCGTTGTTGCCTGCTACCTGTAACAAACCCTGAGCTGTTTACCGTGTTTGAAAGCTACTTGCTAGCCAGGCAGGTCACCTCAGCCATTACAGCCCTGCACACTTGTGCTTGACCTTGCTGAGCTGCTGTTAATCAAGTTTGTCCAGCTTTCTGTTTTCATTAAAGCACATGAGAAAAATCTGTGTATTTTCTGTGGTCTACAAAATCTGTACTTCGTGCTTTGGACACAGCAGAGCTTTCTGCCTGCATTTAGTGATGTGTTCACCTATGTGGTCGATAATTCTACATCCAAGTGTCAGGTGCTATCAAACAAATGTAGAAGTGATCCCAGAGTACCACCTGTTCTTGTTTCAACAGTACTGGCTTATTGCCTACTGAGTGTACCTACTTGCAGCTTTTCCAAAAGCTTTGTGTTTTTAAAAAGGCACTATGCATTTTTCCTGACAGCTCTTGGTCAGTACTGGTGAAATATTCTCAGTGATTCATCTTTGGTTATGCCGCCATGAAAGAAAAATGCACTTTTCTTTTTACTTGGAAATAAAGTAGTGGAAGAAGCAGGATGTGTGTGTGATTTGTAATGGTATGACTACTCAGGAAGCATACTGTGTTAAATATATGTGTGTATGTATCTATATTTATGTTTTTCCTTCTCAGACCTTATTAAGAGTATGGACTTATGCAGGTGGATGTTTAGTAGTCTTGCACATCTGGGTGTTGAGTGACCCTACCATAGCTGGATGTTCTGTAAATAATCTATTCCTGACTGACAGCTTCCAGAACATGGTTGCCTTGGATTTTATCTCTATTAAAGCAACTCTTTCTTTTTTTTTTTTTCCATTAAGACCTACAGTGACTCCAGTAACTTAGTCTTCATTTGAAAGTGTTGCAGCTATTGTTGGTCATCCAAACTTTGTATTCATGAATTAGCCCCACTAGTCAGTATTTGTTTTATGTGACCAGAGGTGTTGAATGTGAGTGAACATTGAATGTTCACAGCAATATTTGTTTTCTATATTGCCACTTCTTATGATTATTATTTTTCGTTGTGCATGACCAGTTGTGCTGAAGTCGGAGTTTCCTTACCGTAATAGACTTGTGCATCTTGTCTCTAAGAGAAAAGGAGTCCATCAGTTCTTCAGCCAGGGAGATGACAGGTGTTGGAAGCCAACATGAAAGAGAGTGAATTATTAGAAGGATCAAAGGAATTTTTACTTCCTGACCCCAAAGTTTCTGCCATTTTTTGAGGAATGCTGCTACCACAGTATGCATTGCAAAGTTGTCTTGCATTCTGTGAGCTAAATAGCAGCCTGGTTATGGCACAGTCAGTTGGTCTGCTCACTGTGGGGTTAGGAGTGTGTGCTGGCAAAAATGTGTGTTGGCAGGCATCTGCTCGTACATACATTATTTTTATTGCACAGCTGTGTCTCTACTGGGGGCTTCTGTCAGCAGTTGTCTCAGTAAGACATTAATATCTCCACGCTTTAGACTGACATAGCAATGGGGATGAATATCTGTAGCAAAGAACTGATCTATAGGTCTTAGCCACAGAATATGTTGGAGTTTGGGAGCTGTAAGAGCAAAGCCATTTTTTTGTCTTGCCTCTTTTGAGTCAGTCGAACTATGCTTTTTTTGAATATTGCTTTTCAGGAATACGTTTTGCAGCAGTTTAGCTACTGTTAGCCTGTTACGTTTTGAGCCAGATCATATTCATTATGCTAATTTTTTTTTTTAAAACCCTAAGAAATTATTCTGTGGTTAGAAGGTATATTAACTTTCAAACCAAACGTGTTCCTTTCCAACACCTGCTGTTACCTACTTGAGTAAGTCTTTGAACACTAAATATAGTTCTCCAAGGTACAAACCAAGTACTTGTCACATTATCTATGTCCACCCACCTGACAATCACTGTGTGTAGCTTGCTCCCAAAAGCCACTGTCTGTTCTGTTAATTTTTGTGACTTTTGCCACATGTGCTTAATACCACTCCCCTATAGTAGGATGTTCCTCCACTCTCTTGGTTGGATAACTAATGCTTCTTGATGTCATTTGGAATTATTGTATGTCATGGATGAATTGGGAGATGTTAAGCATAAATTACTCAATTTTAGTTCCTTCCTGTACTTTTTTAATAAATCAACCAAATAAGATAGAGTAATTATTTGTTACATAGTACTATCAACATACTTACTATAGGATTTAAACTAATTATATAGAAATTAACTACACAAACACAGTCAAATGCCAGGGCTTCATCTATGAAACGCGTGTTCACTCTGAAAATCATGAAGTGGTGGATAAGAACTCAGTTTGAACACAAAAATCCACAGTGCTGTTAAAGGTACACCCTTTCACAGCAAAATACCAATAATCCAGGTGAAACGCTATCAGATTGCTTTAGAATTGAGAGTTACTGGCCCCTAGAAAGTCAGGGAGAAAGCTGTCTACCATTAAAGTTGACTGTTCTTCTGTAAGAACATTTGTATGTCTATTTTACATTTACTGTTATCATATTTGTTAATGAGGAGATTAATTCTATCGAAATATACACTTACTACTATTGCAGCAGGCTTACAAAATGATCTATAAAAATAAATACTATCAGCAGGGTTTATTTGCTGTAAACACTAAAATGGACTAAAATTAATATTTCTGAATACTTTGTGAAAAAATATTGTGTTAGCAAACTTCCTGAAAGAAAATTGCTTAGGGTTAAAAGAAGAGTAATTAAAGGACATATTATTTTAGGACACTGGGAGGGTGGGTGTTATATCTTCTCAAAACCCTTCAAACTAGACATTGAATGTAAATTGTATTTCCTGTTCATTCCTGAATAAAAGCACTGGGTAATAATGTGTATTGTTGTCTGTCTACAAATGCAAGTTCTATTAACTGTTCTGATGTTCTGTGTTTATTGTCAACAGCTGAAAAGAAATTTGCCATTGTACTTGGCTCCTTGGAGGGCTTCTCCATGTGTCTTTAGATCCTCCAAATCAGAACTTAAGCCAAATCTAGCCGGTGATGGAGTTGTCTGTGCCCCGCTTCAAACATTCACCGAAGAGGAGAAAATGCTGAAAAATATGGGTACCTATTATCTGTGTGGTTAAAATTCAGAAATGTCTAACTAAAAGTGAAATTTTAGCTTAAAAATTTTCTTTCATTCTTTATTTCTAGTTAAATGTTGAGATTGCTGTGTGGGATTGTGCTTGATTTTAAAACTGCTTTAGCTCACAAGAGAGAAATGTAATGCTTTTTTTCCACGTTACCATAGCACAGTTCCACATACCACAGTGCAGTTTACTCTGCATAAATATTAGTTGTTTAAAACTGTTGCTGTCACAGAAGTGTAGTTGCCTGGCATTGACTCCTTCCCTTTCTGAAGTGTTTAGTTTGGCTGCAGCTGGTTTTTGGAGATTTCAAGTATACCCAGAACGGTGACAGATGTGATGTGAGTGTCTGCCATGCAGCCAGGCCTGCATGAAGAAGACCGTGTTTCAGAAGGGATCCTCAGAGCAAAGGTGAAAGAGTGAGAAACTGCACATCTGGGAGAGAGCTTATAAAAGGCTCTGAATAAACAGGAGCAGTCTTATAGGATTTTGTGCATTCAGAATAACACGCATTAAAGCCTGAGAACATCTTCCCAAACAAGTTTCATTTATAAAGAAATGTGATACAGCTAACCAAATAAGGGATGTATTTGAAATATTTTCTATAATTTTTTTTAGTCAACCAATGCTATGTAAGTGTTGCTGAGATGTTTTCAAAGTTTCTGAATTTATAGGAAGTATTTGTTTTGGTTTAGAGAGTTGAAGCTGAGTTCAGAAAGCAATTATAATTGAGCCTGGTGGCACATCACCTTGTTTCACTCGGGCACCAATTTGTCCTTTTATTAACTTGTCTAGGAGAGTCAGGGAATACATGCGTAACCTGTCAGAAGTACCACATGACTGTTATATTGATCTTCAAGGAGAGTATTGGAATACTTACACGTTGTCTTTCTTCTCTTCATTACAGTGACAAAATTTGCTCAGGAACGAGTTGCACCTTTGGTGCAAAAAATGGATGAGAATTCAAAAATGGAAGACTCTATAATACAGGGATTGTTTGAACAAGGGGTCTGTACACTTTTACTTAATCTTTTATTCAGAAAGTGACGTCATTTTATGAATCTCTAGCAGTGCACTTTCCAGATTTTTAGATTAAGAGATTGAGGGATATAATTTGAATGAACTAAGGAATCACTACAGATATTGGGTTTACCAACCGCAAGGCAACTTTCTTCTCCATCTTTTACTGTAATGTCCTTTCCATCTCTCCCTCTCCCATACCACATTCTTCATCTTATCTTTGAGTTCCTTGTCTTCCTCCCCCTGCCCTTTTTAAACTTTTTTTTAATTGGATAAGCATAATTGCATAGAATACTAGAACCAGCATCACTTTGGTAAGTGTCGCTGGAAAAGTGTATCAGGAGTCCTTTATGCCCTTACTGGCCAATCACAAGGACTTGTTTTGCAGATATCCTGTTGATCATTCCTGGCTTCAATTTTAGCCTTTCCTGCTATCAAACCTAAAGCTTGCATGTGTTTAGAATGTCATTTTATACAATAACACACTAAATACTAGAATTCTATTGAGAATGCCATGGTTCTGGAAAATGTAATTAAATTAGGGTGATGATCGGCCTGTATACTGCATGAATTCTTGCATGAATTGAGTATCAACTTCTGTGAAGAATTGTTAGTTTGTTAAGAGTATTGAAGGAAAACAAGTCTTTGGGGAAGGATATGGAAATACTTACATTCTGTCATTTTCATTTTAATCTTTTAAGTATCATCTTGAACTAAAAAGTTGTTGAAAGGAACCAGCAGATTGATATATTCGTGTATTTTACATTGCAGCTGATGAGTATTGATCTTGGGGAAGAATATGGAGGAACTGGAGCTTCATTTTTTTCAATCATATTGGTGGTAGAAGAATTGGCCAAAGTTGATCCAGCTGTAGCTCTTCTATGTGAACTCCAAAATACACTAACAAATAAGTTGTTTACCACATATGGAACAGAAGAACAAAAGAGAACTTACTTGCCCAGAGTGGCTAAAGATACAGTGAGTTAAATTCTCACTTTACTAAACTATAATATAATTTTTAATAGTTGAGTAATGTTAGTGGTGTGGGTTTTTTTCAGTAACTAAATGGGTGGCTGCAACATTGGAAAATACGTGTGAACTTTGAAGCACTGGTTAGAGCTGAGATCTGTGGTGATATAGATATGCCCTGTCATCAGTAGCTGAGAGGTAAAAGTGGAAAGATGCTTATTAGTTTCATTAAAATTTAATTTACTGTGGAAAAGAACTTTGAAGTAGTTGACTTTGAGAGACATGTGATTACATAGCGTTTCTATTCTTCAGCTCCATATCTGAAACTTAAGTTACTTTGATGCAATCAGTTAAAATGTTTGAATTTAAGAGGCTTAAGCTTCTTTATAACTGTTTTTGTTGCAGAATTTTTTATATGTTGTGCCTATATGTACAGTAAAAATGAAAATGAATTTTTCCCTTCAATTGACAGATAGGCAGTTTCTGTCTTTCGGAGGCTGGATCTGGCAGTGATGCTTTTTCTTTGAAGACTCGGGCTGAAAAGAAAGGAGACTACTACATCATCAATGGCTCAAAGATGTGGATTAGCTTAGCAGAACACGCAGGAGTTTTCTTTGTGATGGCAAATACAGATCCGTCCTTAGTAAGTTGCTAAAGAATAGTTGCGTTTCAGTGACAGCTGATGATATATGAAACTGTTATTCTATTAATAATTTGATGTTAAAGGTTAATATTCTTTGAACTTTTTCCTAGCTGACGGCAAACCTTTAAAAATATTTCCCAACAAAATTGAGAACTTGCTGAGCAATTTAATAAATTCCTCCCACCAGGGAAAATAAAAATGTCAGCATCGTAATTGCTTAGATGAAGAGCACAGCATGCATTGGTATTATTCTGAGTAACAGAAGAACAGGTAGTCTTTCCAGCCCTTCTGGCTGAACTGACAAGTTGCTGTTGTTAAAAGGCAAAATAGAGCTTAGGCTACATGTACAGGAAAACTAAGAAGAATACATTAGCAAATTATGCTCAGGTAAAAAATACATAGCTGAATATGTGTGTTTCAAGTTTTGCCATCAATTTGCGTATAGGTAGTAGATTCAAAAAAGTCAACTGGAGGCTTTAAAATGTACTATGCCAATACAGTAGAGTGATAATCAAATACAAAACTCAATAGTTTAAAATTTTTATTTCTTTTTTTAAACTACTTCCAGTATCTCTTAAATTTTTAACTTGAAGGTATTTTTTTTAAATCAAAATTTCAGGTTTTGACTAAATAAGAAGAGGGGGTTTTCTTTTATTATATCAAACAGTTAAATATCATGTCACTTTCTGAATTTTTGTTAATTTCTTCACAAGCTGGTGGGTGAATTGAGCACAACATACAATGAAATATCAAAATATGTTTGATAAGCCAGTTTCTGTATTTGTTAACTGCTGTGCTTTGCTGTGTAATCTGGAGTTGTTTCTGCGTTAGTGTAACGTTTTAGAAATATATAATACATTGTGTGCTTAAAGTTAAAAATTTGCTTTTAAATATTCAAGAAGGAGATTAAAAGTCAATGCTGCTCAAAGATTAAATAACAGTTGATGTCAGTATAAATGAGAAAACAGACCAGTGTAGAATTGTGTACTGAAATATACGCTCTGCACTAGCAGCCCCTGTTCGGTGAGATGGGCTGTCATGGAGGTGAGATTGAAGCACCAGCCGCCTCTTCAATAAGAGGTGCCTCTTCCAGAAGAATCACAGGACTCTTTCTGCCTCTCAGTGTCACCCTCTTAGTGAGAGAGGTGCTGTGGGCGTTAGGGGCAGCGAGAGGTGGGAACATGGTCAGGAACACCTCGTGTTTCTGTCTCATGGACCTTGTAGTATGCTGCATAAGAGAAGACACTGCTGCCGTTTTAGCTGGGGCAGCAAGAATGAGTGCTGGAAAGGAGGGAGAGCTGGGAATAAGAATTACACAGAGGGGAAAAAGAAAGTGACAGCTATCAGGAATCACCGTTCTGTACCTCAAGAATATAGTTCAAAAATTCAAAGATGTGAAGATTGTAAGCCCGTATGTAGGAGATGCCAGGATTTAGATTGGCTATATGATCCACGTGTTGTCACATGCGTTATTTAGTGTCCTGTCCAGATCATTATCTGAACACCAAATCAACTCTTTGAGCTTTTTAAGAGCAACCATCATAATGATTTCAGACTGCTTTATTAATTATATTCCCACTACCTCTCTAAAGTGATGAGGCAGTGATACCAGTTTTCTGCAAACTGGAATCAGAAGGAGAATGTGGGCACCAATTCTGGGTGTTAGATTAGGTCTGTTATAATACTTACAGTTATGCTGCACTTCGAATATTCAAGCATAGTTCCCAGTGCTGGCAGTCTCAGTGCTCTTACTTTGGATAACCTTAAAAGGAAGAGTATATATGCAGCATTCCATGAGGAAAGGTAGCTGAAGTAATTGGGCCTGAGTAAAATCCTGCGTCCTATAGAATCGTCTGACAGATGGGTTTAGAATCATTATTCGTTCAACCACTTTAGACTAAAGATACCTGGTGTCTTCTTGCAGTCCGTTGTTTGACTGGGATGTATGTTCCAACAGCAAGCAGTAACTTCACTGCACAGCAATAACTTGCTTTCCCAGTGATTTCCAGTATAGACAAGTAGCACAGTCCCGTCTGTTTCACTTACATAATACCAGTCCCCTGTCTTATCAAGAGAACTTTTAAGGTTGTTCTGATTATGTTTTCCACATGGAATATTTTAATAGAAAGATATCTCTGGCCTTTGTTAAACCATAAATAGCAGACATAGAGGGAATAGATGACGGTGCCGGTGTTTTATCTAGTAATATAATACTAAGCAGTTGTAAAGTTTCAGTATTGGAATGAGATGTTTTGACTGCCATTTGGTGATATTAGTATAAAAAACAGTTCTTGATTATTTTTTAATTCGCCCTAGGGATACAGGGGAATTACATGCTTCATAGTAGATCGTGACACAGAGGGACTACATGTAGGGAAGAAGGAGGACAAGCTTGGAATCAGAGCGTCTTCTACCTGCCCAGTAACATTTGAAAATGTTAAGGTATTGTAAGTTGTTTACTTATTGAAGCATAATTTGTGTATAATTGGAACTGGACCACATATAGGGAAGGAATGTTAACTAAATTCCCATTATATTTTTCTTAGACATACTGATTGTTTGGCATATTTTAACTTTTTCCTCCCTATTCTTTCACAGAAGTCTGAGGGGGATTGGGTTTCTTGAATTTTGATAGTTTTTCTCAGTCATCAGTTTATAATCACATGTATCAGGAAGTGATTAATCAGATATTCTAGGAATCAAAAGTCTGATTTATGTTTTGTGCCTTCACTTATGAGGAACATTAAATAAAACATTTACACTGATTCACCCGTGAACCCTACTAGCAGTTGCAAAGCAGAGTAGAAGAGAAATAACTGAGTGGTTTTATTCTTTAGGTTCCCGAGACCAATATCCTGGGACAGGTTGGACGAGGCTATAAGTATGCAATTGGAATGCTAAATACTGGCAGAATAGGTATTGCTGCACAGGTGGGTAATTTTGTTTAATTCTGAATACAATCAGTATACAACTTTGAATTTGGATTGAAATTCAGAAAATATTTAAAGCTAATACAAATAAACCATTTAGAAAATACTTTATTAGAACCTAAATTGCCACTAGATGTCACTATTCCTGTATCTAAGTTACAGAAAAATATTGAAACAACTGTAAATGGTAAAATTCTCCTTCAGTGACATAAGCAATAGATTTAGAAAACATTAAATGGCAATTAGTTTGTCTTTGGTGGTTAACTTATTGCTACTGAAATATATCAACATTTTTTTCTTCTATTATGCAAATTTATTTTACAAAGAAGACTAGCTTTGGAAAATATAACACAACTGAAATGTATAATATTAATGCTTCTAACTGTGATTGTGTAGCATTGCCAAATGTGACCTTATGATAATTGATGTTTTCCCAACAACTTAAAAGTCAACTTCTTTTTAAAATAAATATGATTTTTTTTTTATAGCAGAAGTGTCCTAATTCATTGTTGCGTTTGAAAATTGGACCTTATGTCATCTTAGGGAAAAATATTTGCTGACCTTGGAGTTATTTGAGAATGTTGTATTTTGTTGTAAACTCAGTTTGGATCTCAGATTGCTGCTGATTTCAGTGGAAATCAGGATCAGCCCTATAATAAAATGACTTATGGCAAGTTTTTATCTTTTTAATTTACTTCTGAAAGTAATCTTTTCTTTGTTTCTACTTTGTTGTGGATGTAGTTATGCTGTGTAGGGTGTAATGTGTTTGTACTACTGATCTCCCTTATCATTTGCCCTAGTTGCAAACAGACCAGAAGTAATAATCCTCATGAAGTTTAGACTTTCCACATGGCAGTATACTATGCTGCTAAACGGGTTGGCTTTTCCGTCATTTCTAAATATTATCTGTGATTAAACTTTGTCTGATATGACATTTAAAAACTAGGGCTGTGGGCCCTATTTTTCCCAGAGATATAAATAATGTAAAGGCTCTGGCAGTAGAATACGTGGTCTGGATTTTACTCTTAATTACTCCAAGTTACACTTATAACCTAATTAAAAGTTAAGGTCAGGTAGTTGTTATATCTTAGTTACTACTTTCTTGGCACCTTCAAGTTAAGAAAAATGTACTTGAATGTACAAGAACAGCAGTTCTAAAGCCCTGTAGTATTGAATTTAGTTTTTCAGTAGTAATAGTTTTAAAAGATAATGAACATCTTATAAAGTGTTATTGTGGCTGTGAAAACAGTTTCAGATAGTTTTAGTGCAAGGTGGCTGCATATATTGCTACAGATGCTGAAGTTGGTATGCTTGGTTCATCTATGTGAGTTTATGCAAGAAGGCAACAAATTGGGGGATACAGCTGATTAGCAGCAGACTGTATTATTTTCTTATGTTTTTTTCCCCCCACATACTCATTTTCCTGGGTATTGTGTTTTGGTTTTTTTTCCTAGAATCTTAAATGATTAAGGAGTAGGTGTCTGAACCCAGTCAGAGTCATGTTTTTATTTTCTTGGAGCTTTCTTGGCTTTCAGCTTAATATGTAGGTCTATCCAAAATATCCATACACTGTTGTACATCATTAGAAGTAGTTTGACATAAGGTGCTTGATGTGACAGCTGACTGCCACATTGTAGCAGCCCGTCTTGACTTAAAAAAGTTTTATGAGATTCTAATTTTACCATATAATGTTACCTTGCTTTTTGGTAGTTCTTCAGGCCATTCATTTCCCTTTTATTCCCCCTCCCCGCCTTGTTTGATGCTTCCCCTAATTTAATTTCCTATCTTTATTTTTCCTAGGAAAGAAACTAGGTTGATAGAATACATTCAGATGGATGGTAGTTATATAGCGAAACGAACTGATCTTTACTAATAACTATGTATGACAAGATATATGAAAGATAGGATCCTTTCTTTAGTATCTTGTTTGGAATGGAATACACTTCTCAAAATTTGGTAGTTAAACTAACGTGAAACTAGTTTACTTTCCAAATTTCATAATGTTTCTTTAAGCTAACAAATCAGACACTAAGGTAGATTTGAGTTACTTCTTTATAAATGTTTATATGTAGTTTTCACAGATGTTATCCTCCAAGATAACAATTGTGTTTTTCTGTCCTTGCTGCCGAGTGAAAAGAATGTGTAAAAAGACAATGGATCTTCCAAAATTGTTATGTTGAGTTGTTTTTTTTCTAGAAAATGCTGGAACAAACGTTATCTCTCCTTCCAGTATATTCATTTTCTAACTTGTGAAATAAATTGCTAGTTCTTCTATACTGCTAAGTCTTCTATAAAATTAGAAATTATTTTTATTATGAAAATAGCTTTGAATAATCATTCAAATTCTTTTCCCTTTAATTGTGTAACGTAGATCTATAGATCTTTAGTTTACAGTATATTTCCTATGTAATTAAGAATTCCCAGAAACACTTAATATTTGCACAACCACAATTGACCCATAAGTTTTGTTCAAAAATTAGTGATAGTCTTTTCACACATATTTTGCCTTTAGTAAGAAAGTTTCTCCTCAAAGTTTGATTTATTTCTTTTATTTTTTTTTTTGTCCTAACTCACCTCAGTATGTCTTATTTCTTACAGATGTTGGGACTGGCTCAGGGGTGTTTTGACCATACAATTCCCTATACAAAGGAGAGAGTCCAGTTTGGGAAAAGCGTATTTGATTTCCAGGTACTTGTTAATGAACACATGGGAAGTTTCCTCCAAGAAAATAGTATTTACCACAGTAGTAGTAACTACTGTGAGTAGATGATGTCAGTAAAATGAGTCATCTGATTTGCATAATTTGTGCTTCACCTTGTGTCTTGTCTCTACTTCTCAATATTTGAGAATTTTTCAAAAGAATGTCAGATGAGCATTCATCTGCCATGTGAAATATATACCTTCAGTGCTATGTTCCTTTGCAAGTACCATATAAATAATTTAAAACTTCAAAACGTTATTAGCAGAACTCCTTTTGCTTGATACTGTATTCACTGCCTTTGAAAATAATACACATGGAACCCTTTCTCTTCCAATTTTAATATCATAGTATGTTGAATGTGTTTCAGTTTTTATAGCCTTTCATGAGGTGCAGGGGAAGGCCTTTTTCTGGAGACACTAGAAATTATAAAAAGATAAGGAAAACTGATTGAATTATTAGATTTCCTGTGCTATACAAAGACATTTAGTTTTCATGATAATATCTGTATCTTAAAATGAAAAAGACTGTTGCAAAAATGATGTATAGTTTAATAAGGAAGATATATAATTGTAATTACTATAGTAATTTTCTTGTTAAAAGAAACCTACATCTCGTCTGAAGAGAAGGAACATTAGTACTACTCATAATCTATACAAATTTTAGGAAGCACCCACAGATATCTAGGAAATGATTGGAACTGCGTCTTTTGAATGGGAAATGGAATTTTTAATTGCCAAATCATTTTGTTATTTTGACCTGCATATATATTTTTGCAAATTTTAGGGAGCAGTATTAGCAAACTGAAATATTTCATTGTGTTTTAGGAGCAAGTTAGGCTACTAAATGTTCATTTTCAGTCATCATAATGTTTGAGTCTCCTTAAATAAACCTATTCTTCTGTAATACCTACCATTTAGATGTGAGTTCCATCACCTTTTTCCTTCCCTTTGAATCCATTCATCAGTCATGTCCTCTATACTTCTATGCTGCTTCTAACTCTTCTCTCATGGCTACGGGGCATGGGAAGAAGTGGTTGTCACCTTGCTAGTTCTCCACTGTATTTGAGGTACTTTTTTCAAGTCTTTCTTGGTTAAGCTCATCCAGGAACTAGACTTGTTGAGTATGAATGTTCTCAATAAAGAGCTGCAAAATAAAAATACAGCTTTGACCTACCCATGTCTCTGTGGTGCTGAAGAGAACATGAAGATTTGGCTGAAACTTTCCTTGCTATTCATGGGTGCAGATAGGTTCATGTAGAACCCTCCTGTCCAGCCGATCAGGCAAATAGTTCCCCCATACTCCTGAATCCAAGAAGAGGGAAGGAGAGAATGGGACTGTGATTCCTAGAAGGACTTTGGTGGCCCAGAGGTTTTCCAATGTTGATGTCATAAAGGCAGAGATGTGCAGAAGTACTAGTCCATCTAGATGTTGTATTTTTATTTTACAGTGTAGGTGTGTTCCCTGGTGAAAAGAATGGTTCTTCCTAGAAATTCCAGCTGAGTACTAGGTACTGGTTCTGCCTGACTTGCTTCGTGCCTGTTTCAGGGGATGCAACATCAGATAGCTCAGGTGGCCACGCAGCTGGAGGCGGCGAGATTGCTGACCTACAACGCAGCCCGTCTTGCGGAAACAGGAAGGCCATTCATAAAGGAGGCAAGCATGGCCAAATACTACGCTGCTGAGGTAACCCGCATCTTCTTTATGCGGTGGATCTACTTCACTGCTGTTTAAACGTTTCTTCTGTTACTGAATGTATAACTTTGAATTCATGTTTTGCTGTGAGATCTGTGGAGGTACGTTGACCTTGTTTCTCGTTCTCGGTCCGTGTATAGAATGTAAAGTAGGCCATCAAAGAATATACTGTTCACACCCCTAAATAAAATTTTAAAAAACAAGCAACAACATTAAAAGAGAAAGTGAATTAGTATTTTCCCTCATCTAGAGAGATTTAACTTTCTCAGAATTCTCTTTATGTGGCTGGAGAAATGGCATGATGAGACTCCACTTGTGACCATTTCAACTCTGCTGGTCACAACTGCGAGTCTTACTATGTTTCCAAACTGGATTGCTTCTGCCCCTTGGTAGTTGCTGTCTTGCTAACCGCTGCTCGTCTTTCACAGTGCAGCATATGAACTATTGCAATAACAGTTAGTGAATTCTTGATGTCCTCTGATTTAGAAAAATGTCACTTTTATTCTAAAATAACTTGCATAAAGAAAATGAATACAAAAATATCGGTACTTCCTCTTCCCACTTGCTCTAGTAACTGCTTTAATTACTGTTTTGTTTTCACTTCAAGTAGCTACAAAGAATAAAAGTTACAACCACCGGCATGAAGTTGAATTCTGAAATTGTAACTCTGAAACTATTCTCATAGGTTGCAACACTGACAACTAGTAAATGTATTGAATGGATGGGTGGTGTTGGATTCACAAAAAATTACCCAATAGAAAAGTACTATCGTGACTGCAAGATAGGTGAGTGGTAGTTTCTTAACAAGTATTTCTTGTAGCACTAGTAGTTGTAAAGTTTGGGGATGAATGACTGGCTTTTTTTAAATTTTTTAATATATTTTTTATGTGAGACCGTAATCAACACGGATTCAAAGGCTGAGATATGAAATGTAAAACTAAAACTTTTGGTATAAACACCTTTGTATGTAAGGCTAGTTAAACTGTTTCATTAGATACACCAATAAAATACAGACACGCACACTGTGTCCCATTCTATTAAGAAAATTCCAGTTCAAAAAAACTGAAAATACTTTCTTTGCCTTTAAGATCTGAATCTCTGTGGAGTTTTATTTTCAGGACTTCCTTTTTCACCAGGATAATCCTTGTACCTGACAGTTTAACATTTCTAACAAATTACCCTTTGACTTTTATTGCTGATAGCATTTGTAAGTACTTAATTTTTGCTGGTTATTTAGGAATTGCTTTTCAGGAAAGAGTCTTGTCATTATGTTGTAACAGCAGAAGAGTATTTTTATTGTTGCAGATAACAAAATATGAACATTTATGTAAATAATAATTCCGTTTCTAGAATTTGCTCAGTAAAGCTTCACTTCATAATTCTAAATGGTCTAACTGGACTGTTAGAATGATATCTTGGTCTCTCTTCATGTACTCGCTGTGGTTTACTAGTTCTCTGATTTATTTTCTTCTGATTTCAGGTACAATATATGAAGGAACCTCAAATATCCAGTTGAGCACCATTGCAAAAAGCTTAGCACAGGAGTACTGAAACCATAAGGACTTCTGACTGTTAACAGGAATTGTTTCACTGAACACTCATTGTGAATTACACATTTATTTATAACTGTAAAAATCATAAATAAGAATACAACATCACAGACAAAATCGTAAGGAAAACCATGAATGAATTCCCCGTTTCAGGACAGTGAGCATGCGGTTCATGTGAAATCATGAATTTCATGTTCAAATCCAAACTTGTAAGCTAATGTATTGTCTGAAATTATTTTGTTGCCATAGGTTATGCAAACAGTGTATCTCCACCTTGAGATTTCAAAGTGAAAACAAAAGCAGCCAAATCCTTGGTTTGCGGGACGTGAACGGTTCTGTTAAGCCATCTGGGAGAAGGGACTCTGCCCGTGCAGCAGAACTGTTGCATGGTGTGAAGCTGCTGTTTGGTCATGATGCCCTTTATTAGCATGGGGCGCAGGAGAGGTATGTGGAAAGAGACAGAAGTGATGGTTTCCTCTCTCCCAGGTGGAGTGATGTGTGTGGAGCTGCTGTAATTGGAGTAATTTTTATAGCAGCCCTTAGTGTGTTCTTAAGTATATCTTGGTAATTAAGCCCTTCCAGCCCCAATTTGTAGTACTGAAAGGTGGATAATATCTACCTCCCTTTCTAGCCTTCTCAGCTGTTAAGGGTTTTAATCTAAGAGGCTATTTATAGTTCTCCTTTCGTAAGAGGTTGAGTTGAAATCTTTGTGAAATGGGGTTAAAAAAGCTCTAGTAGTTCTGCAAAAAGACAGAGGTACAAGCTAGGTAATAGGAATGCTGTGATACTACATCACAGTGGCCTTTCCATGTTCAGTGCATTTTACAAACTTTAATCCTCAGAGCCTTCCTGGGAGTTAGGGAGGGACTGTTAATTTGAAACTTGGGAAACTCACTCGTGGAAGTTAGAGGTTCCCTACAAAATGAGGAAAGTTTTTCTCCTTTTGAGAGAGAGAGAGAAGGGGTGTGGGGGGGTGAGAAGTATTTGCTTTTTTATCCCTCTCTGTTTGCTTTAAAAGTAGACATTTTATTTACTGCAGAAAACTCTTCAGTGCTGGAGAACTAATTGACCAAGAATCAAGAGACTGAAAGCTTAATGTATGAAAAATTATTATAATTGCTGTAATTGGCAATTTGTTTCAAGTGGTTTTGGGAGGGAAAGATTTGGTTTCTGGTTTTGGCTGACTTAAAAGAATCTCATTTTTAAAGCTTGCTAGTCACTGATTGTTCACTTTGAGTGCAGCTGAGATTGCTACAGTCTGAGATGCCTAAAGGATTTTCTAGCAAAACTAGGGTAAGTGACACTTAACAAATACAATTTTGTAAAACAAGCAGACTGCAGTGCCTTATACAAAGCAACAAGCAAGGGCGAAAAGCACTATTAAAAAGTATTCTGACTTGCTGTGAGCTTCAAAGGGAAGTAACTGCTTTAGTGAATGTCTCCCCCACATACATGTTTTGCCTCTTGATAGGCAAAGAATTAATGTGGTAGTTATCCTTACGCCAATAAAAAAAAGCACCTCCCTTATCAGTTTGATCAACAGCTTTGAGATTTTGAAAAATATAAGAGTAGGAGGGTAGACTAGATAATTTCTGAAGGTTTGTCATAGCTACATTATTATTGCTGCTGCTGCTGCTGTTATTATTATTATTATTAATGCATTTCGGGTTGCTTGCAGGCTTTTGTTTAGCTAAACTGAAACAGCTGGGGAGAGTGTTGGACTAGAATAAAGACTACAGACACCGCAACAGTTAACTACAGTTATTCTGCTCACAATAGTCTGTCATAGTCTAAAATAATCATAACCATACTACAAAATGCTTGAGTTAACATTGATGAATACGATGAGTTGTGCTTATGTGAGATGCAGTCTTTAGCTGCTGCAGTTTAGCCTGCTTTGCTAACATGAGTGTCAGCAGACATCAGGTCTTGATTCGTACTGTTTGGTAGGTCTCCTTGTTTGAGTTACTATCTTAGCTTGGCTTCTGTAGTTTCGCGAGAGGCTAAGAAGTGAATAACAAGACTTAACTGATTTAATATAGTGCTAAAAGCAAACTCCTTATGGAGGAAAGTGCAGAGCTCTTTGAAGGACTGTTAAGGGCTGGATATCCAGGATTATGTAAAAGGACTGTCTCTTTGTGTAGAACTGTGTCAGACATCCCTCTGAAAAAATAATCAGAAAAAAAAATCAAAATAATGTGATTTCCTTCAGCCTGAACTTGGGTGCCATACTCCAGGAAACAATCTGAACGGCCTCGTCAGCTACTCAACAGTTCTTCTCAGAAAAGCAAGGTCAAGCCTTTAACTAATGTTATAGCTGTAAATATTTCACGTGTCTCAGTCCTATATGCTGTATTCTGTATGTATTGAATGTATGTATTGTATTTTTTTTGTCGACAAAATTCTGTGGAGCAATATGCGCACAAATGAGTTATAACCACTGAGTTTCTTTCATCGTTGTTTTAAAGGGGCACGTACCGCTGTGGAGAGCATTAGGTATTCTGGTTGCTGGCTCTGGGAAGAGTTAACTTGTTTCATCCCCTTCAGTCTGATTCCATTGCTGCACTAATGCAGACGTTGGTTTAGTAATAAAATTATTGCACGTCTGCATTTGGCACTGTGGGCACAGGATTGTTGATGGTGGCTGGCCACACCAGTAGGTGTAGGGCCACAGAGCTGGCGTTGTGAACGCTGTGAGGCTTTCTGTGCTGATGACAGGACTCAAAGCTGCTTTATACACAATAAGTATTTGTATTGGTGAGTTTTCCTTTTATATGCCCTTAGTCAGACCAGTCAATCTAGTCTGAAACAGCATTTTAGGTATCAAGTGTTGCATTTGGGTTTTCCTGGTTAGAAGAAAAGACCTGTATTGAGAATGTATTAAAAAGTGCCTGAGTTTAGCATTGTATCAAGTCAAATGTCAATCTTCTATATCGGGTGATGGTTCTCTAATAATCTGTCATTTAAAACTTTTCCCAGATCTTGCCGTTTTTGTACTGGGAGAGAAGGAGTATATCATCTGTCAAGTTTCTTCAGTATTATTCTGGTTTGTAATAAAGGTCTGAGGCAGATTTTCACAGAAAGGTTTAATTGCTACTTGGGAAATACTCAAATACAACATTTTATATGTTTTCTATGCTGTTGTTCTTTCTTTCATATTTTCTTTTCCCCACATAAAGATTGTGTTAGAAAAGGCTTATGTGAAATATACAGTAATTGTTCATTGGGAGCCTTTTGCTACGTAAAGAATTTTCTAATTAACATATTATTGCATTTCCGTTTGGAAGTTTTTTGGTGAGAGACACATTTCAAGTTATTCCTACCGAGCCAAGCTCAATTTGAAATGCAGTCTGCTTCAAAAGCAGCTGTCTGACTTTCCTGAGCTTGCTTATTAGATACATGAAAGCTGAAGAAATGTTTTTCCTCAACCCCAGAATGTATTCAGTGTACCACGGCGATAGATCTTCTCCTAAGAGAATTACGTGAAAGTGGTTAACAGCGACCACAAATGCTTCATAAATATTTACCTGTTACATTATCACTGTGCAAACTGTTGGCGGAGGCTGATGGGCAGATGAATATGTATTGTATGATTCCCAAAGAGTTTTCACACAATTTGTCATTTTATGTTTTATCGAAATATAGTCTTTGCAGAGTGTTTTGCAAGGAGTTGTCTTCTCAGAAGTGTAATGCCTTGGTCTTAGATCTAGGTGAGGAACATGGTTAGTAGCCCAGAGCTATGTAGCATGATCGGCTATACACACAGGGGAGAGGAAGCAAAAGTTCTTTCTGAGCCCACACCAGAGACAGTGAAACATCGGTGCATCATGAATCCAGAGTTCCAGGCTAACAAATAGGTATTACAATCATTATTTCAGTTAAATATGCCAGTCGTAAGATCAGTCGCTATAATTAACAAAGTCCAGCTTGGCGGCATTGAGGGGAATTTCTCATTATCTGATACTAGAGACATTATTAAGCTGCTTTGAAATCTTGGCGTTTGTTATCCTCTAAAAATATTCTGTTCATGTGCAATAACTGTCTAATGCAGGAGGTGACTAGAGCTAATCAGTGTGTTTCCTAATGGCCTTGTTTCATAGATCAGAGCATTCAAATGTTGATTTGTATTGGTGTATTAATGCTCAGAAGACATGCAATGCACAATCCGACGTTTTTTCTGATAAAATACTTTAAAATACAAATGGAAAAGAGGTAGAGTCTCAACAGGCAGCAATAGCATTTTTATATATTCTTTCAAGATCATTTACATCTTTATGAAACTATTCTTCCTCTGTGTGTCTTACTAGCTGTAGAGCTACTTGTTCTGGAAGACTATACACAGAAAGAAATCTCACAGGTGACTTCACTAAAGAAAAAGCATGCCCCACCTGACAGAAAGATGTGTCTCAATAGCCAAGTAACCAGCACTTTCAGAGCAGGATTTATTTAATATACACAATGAGAACTTCTGAATATGCAGAAACATACGTTCATCAAACATTTTGCAGGGATGTCTGTAGAAAGGGAAGGTATTGCAAGTTGTAACCACTTTCTTACAAAAAAAAAAAAAAAAAAAAAAATCCCCCAAAATTTGAATAACAACAGGAAGACCTAAAATACAGCAATAAATCCCCGCCTTCCGCATTGCAAGGTCGTGTTGTCACCTAACCAGGAAATTAGCATATGTGGACTGAAAAGTAAATTGTGCTCTCTAACCAGCCAGACCTGGAGGTCTCTTACAGCCTGAAGTGTTGCACAAACTGTTGTCACAATTTGTGATGGCTTTAAAAACATCTGTTATCGATCACCAGATAAGGCAAGGCTGGACTGCTTTGGATGTGTGTTATAGAGGAAAGAAGTCAACTTGCAGACATTAGCAAAACTTAAAATGAGCTTTTTTCATCTGTAACGATGGCTGGAGAGCGATGGTGGGAAAGTGCTTGTCCGTGGGAAGCACCGAAATGGTGTGTTATTGCTTGTTTGGTTTGGGGCCAAATACAGGTTGGCAGATCAAGAAACGCCTTAATGTTCATGATGACTTTTTTTCCTAATATGAAGAGAACGAAGGGAAGAGTGGAGCTGAAATACGATGGGTTGGTTTTGAGTTTGTGTCCCATGCCTTTCTCAGCCCAGTGAGTTTGATTGTTCCGGTTTTGAAAAGTGTCTGTTTTGCAGAAGTACTCTGGTGGGGTCTCTCTCCACTTCGTAGGGCACAAGAAGCTCTAATACGCACCCAGAGCTGATGCTCTCCTGGTTGAGGGGTTGTTTCCTGCCTTCTCTTGTGAGCATTCAGCCAAGACTTTTAAATGATGACCCATCCAGGAGAGGAATAATTGAGAACAGAGAGGAATACGAGAATAATTTTCTGATCATCCTTTTCATCGCGTTGTTTACTGCAAGTTTCTTGTATATTTTCAGCCTGAATTATTTCCTAAAGATGCAAATTAAATGCAAATTTTTCAATATAACCAGAGCAGTCATCCAGTTTTAATTTGATACTGTGTGGCTGAGTTTGTCTGCCTTTGTTTAGATGGTACATAAAGACATGATAATTACATTTTAGAAAGACACTCACTTCTTGGGATTTTTATTATGTGTGAGTGTGAAAGGTTAAGAGTCGCAGAAGCTGCAAATGTTATTTATGCTAAAAAGTATTAGCCGATATAACTTTGTTTATGAGAGTCACTGTATCACGCACCCAACACCAGCTAAAGGGCCAGCTGAAGCAAAAAATCCAACTTTGAAATGATACCAAGTTGCAGGCGCTGTTTTACATTTTTTCCGCATTTTATCTCATACGGAACAGCTATGTGTCAGCTCTGCTAAACTGACCTAAAAAGAATTAGGGAATAATTCAGAAATTAAAGTTAAGGTTCTGGAAATTTGGTTAAATACTGAAAAGCTCCTTAGAACTGGTTTTGTTAATGGAGCTGTTGAAGATATGGTTAGTACAGGGCAAATGTGTTTTAGTGGAAAAGCTGATGCTGTTTGTTTTAGGAAAGAAAATGTTAGACGTTCTGTTCCTGAGATGGAGGATGTTTACACACCAAATGCAGCATTTGTTCCAATTGTTCCCGAAAGAATTGAGGCAAAGCACTTTTTTCAGCTCAGGTACTTTTTGAACTTTGAAAATGTTTTATGACTCCCTATTATGTACTAGAAGATGGTTATATGATATGAAGGCTGTATTTACGTTCATAGTCTTGTTTTCCCCATGTTCGGAGGAAAAATCCTTATGTTCCACTGTATTACTTTTACCAAACATAAACTGTTATGCTCCCTTCTTAAATTCCAAATTACTTTGGTCTTCTCCATGTCTGTCCAACCAACCTTTAAAGAGAAAATAATTTGCTCAGCTTAATTGCAGCAATGTCTACATTTGATTGATATGGCAGGTAATTTTGATTGTTGCTTGAATAATAAAAGGTAAATTCAGCAAGCTATTTGTCATAAAATATATTTGACTGCTGTGCAGGATTCACAGTTTCCAAGGTCCAAAGTAAGGTGCAGCAGTAGCTCTTCCATTTTATGATGGAAGTATTTTAGCTCTACTGTGCTTTGACTTCAGTGATTCAATTTGCAGAGATAAACAATTCTCTGGAGGTAATACAGCTTGTCATTATTTAATAGTTATTTAAAATGTGCCTTGTTACCCTTGTGCAAGAATCGGGGCCACAAGAGAGTTGTTGTTGTCCTCTGATTCATCAGGGTGCTGACACAGCACTGGGTTAAAGCACCCGGTGATCTGGTGTCTCAGACTATTGTAATTTAATAGCCAACCTTCTCTATACTGCTGCTTCTATTTAGAAGTGTCCAAAAATCTTTTTTTTTTTTAAGCTGTAAAAGCCTTCTGGCACTGAATTACATCTATTTCTTGACTGAAACATATCTGCTGTATGCTAACCTCATTATCCAGGAATGATTTCTAGAAGAGGAAGTGAAGAATAATTAAATCATTCCTAACTGAAGGAAATGCTTCGCAGAACTATGCAAATTCCAATTTGGCCAAGATGCTGTGGTTTCATATTCTATTTCTGGGAAGGGCAGCAGGAGAAACTGTTATTTTTGGAGTTACAGATAACCGGGTTCTGGCTTCATTTTTCTCTCTTGCTTCGAGATCAGAGCACACTGGGACATCCCTGTTCGGGAAGGAGCACGGTACCTGCCATCGCCTGCTTCCCCGTGCCTGTCCTGCTGTAAGTGCTTCTAAATTAGACCTTGCCCTGCTCGCTGCAATGTCGTCTGCTTTGGTTGACGCCTGCTGAGGTCCCTGAAGTGAGGGATTTTTCCTGCGTGAAAAATTAGGGCTCAGCCCTCGTCTGAAGTAAGCGCTTCTCTGCAGTCCTGTGCAGCCCTGGCTGTCCGCACAGGGCAAAGGTACGAAGGGATGGACCCACTTCCCCTCGCTTCTCAGCCTGCAATACACTGCCCGGAAAACAAAGGGGATTGCATTTTTGAGTCAAAAAATGAGATTTCTGTGTGTACACTCAGGAGGAATGCCTAGGGGAGCCCATGGGCTGAGCACCACCCTCCCTTGGCTCCGGGGCTTACATCTTTAGATTTTCACATTTTCCCATCTGCAAATCTCACTTTTACACGGCTTAAGGCAAAAAAGAGTGTAAAAGAAAAAAAACAACCCTCACACAACTAGCTATTTTTACATGGGAATGTTTGCAAATACATTAGTGGTGTGTAATTGAATTATTAACTGGAAAAAATATAATTAGAGTGCTGGAAGAATGGCTTTTCAGTGCTCCACAACTTTTGTCTTTCAAGGAATCAAATTGCTAAAATGAGTTATGCTCTCAAGAAATCCGCTTAGAATTAACAACATATGTCCTACTTTTCCAGCTTTGCCTTTAAAAGTTACATATTACAATAATGAAGTGTAAATAGCGAACTTCAGTGATTGGCAAAAGGTACCAGCCTTGCGACTTTTCTAAACCGGTTGATTTATGTGCTGTTTGCTGTTTTTGAGAACACAAAACAATTAATTTATGTGTGAAAAGAACAGTGAATTAATCCTAGAGAGCCCTGGAGCCTTTAAAGACCTGAATCATATGTTGAGCTCGTTTAAAACTTACATAAGAAATTAATGTAGAATAAAGCCCTTTAATTTGAAAAGTGCATCTATAGTAGGTGTCCCTAGGATATCTTCTGGATCATTATTCAGAAAGGTTAAGGAGGACTTTATTTTTTTTCTTTCTTTCTTTTTTTATATTCAGTATGTATTTTCCAGTTTGCAGCTCAACATGGTGCATTTCAACTTATAAAGAGGCAGAGATTTTAAAAAGAAACGGGGAGCTTTTTATTCACCTTCCACTTAATTTCCTTGCTGCCTTGCCAGTCCCGGCTTAATGAATGTAATTGCTACCTTTGATGAAAATACTATTATCAAGATCACACATTACATTGGAAAACAGTTTTTCTTTAAACACAGCTACTGCGGTCTCTAATTATGCATGTAACAAGTGGCTCCCGAACAAAAGAGCATGTTGTCTACAATTGCTAGGAATTGGAGCAAGGCAAATTTGAACAAAGAACAGATTAGATTTGCTCCATGCTCCACAAAGCCCATTCCCCTGATTAATTTCCTGCAAAAACTAAAACAATTCTCTCTTAAAAGAAACTAACCCTCATCCCCAGAATGATCCATATGCCATTTGTGTCAATCTATATGATGATAATGGCTACAGATTTAAATTATTAACTATTAGATGTAGTAAAATAGGAAAGCTCTTTTATAAACTTACCTTTTCATATGTAAATAAGCGGTACAAGGACTTAAGGAACAAAAACCTGACTTTTCTGTGGAAACCAGGAGCAGGAAAACACCCAGTAACTGAAAGTCTGAATTGTGCGTGTATAATCCAATTATTTTGTCAGTTTACTCTGCGCTCCGTATTCTGCACAGGCACTGCAGCAGGAGTATCGGGTCTCCTAACGTCGTGTTGGGTTTTCCAAGAATGACATATTTGAGGGCTGCTTCCCATGTGTGCACCTTGCGGAGAGTTATTCTGAAAAGGATTTCATTTAATTCTTAAAACAAACCATTTTGTCGACAGGATTTAATGAGCCAAAATCAGAATTGGAAATACATTTTGCTATTATTCCATGCAAAAGCAGGCAGACACTGGTAACATTAGTACTGAATACAGAATCAACCTTTGATAAAATCCTGTGATACGGATTGAATTGTTTTTTATATTACTAACACAAGGAATTAGTCATAGCGATTTAAAACACAGTGTTATTTTTCATTCTTATTTGTATTGATCTAGGATCCCTAGCTGTGGCCCATTGTACAAGATGCATATAATCCCCAGTTATCTGGGTAAAGGCAAAAAACCAAAGGAGTTCTGCTTCAAAGTGTTTACAAGCTGGGTTAGGATTGGATGTGGACTAACGTAAACTAGCGTCTAGATTATTTTTAAGAAAAATTAGCGAGCAGAAACAGTGTACTGGTAAAAAAGCATCCCTAGGCCTGCATCCTCTCGCTTGCTCTAGTGAAAACGCTTTGTTCCTGCCAGTAAAGTCAGATGAGTCGCAGCAGAGCTGGTCCTGCCACTGTGGTGAATGGTGGTGTCTGCTTGGCACCACGCTCTGCCAGGTGGGATCCAAAGCTTCAGCATTTTGAAGGAAGGTTGTTTGAGTGGTGTCTTTGCCTGGCGAGGCTGTAGACACGGGCACATGTGAACTCTTCCCCTGGCCAAAGCCTTCAGTACACTCAATACGCAGGGAAGCCTATTCATGGGCTCACTGGTGCTGAAACAGGTAAAACTAAACGTATTCTCTGTCATAAGCCAGAGAATACATTTAGTTTTACCTGTTTGAACTATATCTTAATAGGGTTGCGTTTTAATCTTGAAACTTGGATTTCTAAGCAAGACCCCGCTGAGAAATCTCCAAGCTTCACAGCTATTTCCTGCACTCCCAGTCCCTTTACATAAAGCAAGGTCGCTTCATCCGCGATGTATTTTCATGACTGCGTATCTGTGTGTCAGCCCCACCCCTGCTCTGCTCTGTGATGTCTAGTTTAAGTCCCTCTCAGACTGAGTAACTCCGGTCTGTAGTGTTATGCTTGAAACAGGCGATGCTTCCTGTGCCGGGATGACACTATTATGCAGTGTAACGCAGGACCATAAGATGCAGCGGAAGAGAAATGATTCTAAAATTAATGATGTGCAATGGCCAATAATAGGTTCCTCACCGTGAAGCTATTTTGCAAGAGAGAATGGCAGGGAGGGGAAGGAAAAAAGATACCAATTCTATTTTTCAAATTAATATTAATTTGTGAGGATTTTTCTGAGTATCCATAGCCCTTCCTCTTCCATGAGACTCACCCTGCAAGGTCCTATGGTCTCTTGTTCTCATACAAATCCCCAGGGGATGAAGGCCATGTGGAAACTTCCAGGAACAAGTTGTCAGGGCTTTCATTAAGGGCAGACTTTGCCAGTGCTGGGGAATTCAGCATTGTTGGACCCACATTGCAGCACAATTCCAGGAGGTAAAAGCTACCTCCTGCAGCCTGCGTGCCTTCTCTTACTTCTCTTTGTGGCTACAAACTCAGGAGATCCACTTACAAGTCTGTAGGGGTAGGAAATTACAATTTTACTTTTTTAGAATACCAACTAACCATCAAAAAGTGGTGTCAGCTGGCCAAAGTCAAAGGATTTGTCCTGGTTTCAGCTGGGATATAGTTAATTTTCTTCCTAGTAGCTGGATTTAGTATGAGAATAATGTTGATAACACATATTGGTTTAGTTGTTGCTAAGTAATGTTTATATTAAATCAAGAACTCTTTCAGCTTCCCATAGAAGGACAAGCACAGACAGGACCAGCCGGCCAAAGGAATATTCCATACAATAGACATGGTCAGTGTATAAATGGGGGTTGGCCGGGGGGCAGGAATCCACGATCACTGCTCAGGACAGGCTTGTTAGAGTGACTTGTGTTGTATCACTTTATTTTATATATTCTTTTACCATTATTGTCGTTAGGGCTTGGGGTTTTTTTCCTCTTCCGTTACTGTTCTGTTAAACTGTCTTTATCTCAACCCACAACGGTTTTTTACCTTCTTCCCCTCTCCTTTTTCTCCCTCTTCTCCCTACCTTATGGGGGAGAGTGGGTGAACGGCTGCGTGGTCCTAGTTGCCAGCTGGGGTCAAACCACGACAGGATTAAAATAATCTTAAATTATTTTAGAAAACCTACAGGATTCCAGGTCTTCCAGCCTGTCATTTCAAAAGTGAGTTACGCCACGTGGGGCCTGCGTCCCACTGGATGCTGCAGAGCTCCCATCTCTCATTCAACATGCAGCAAATCCTTGGGAGCTTCTCTCCGCAAAGGAAAGATAGTAAGAGACGTGTTGTGTTCGGTGCCAGCGGTGGAAGAAGGGAGGTGGCAGAGGTATGTGTATTAGCAGCATACTTTTTTCTGCGCAATAGCTTCCAGGGTCTTTGTATTCTCAAAAAGTCAATGCAGAGACTGGGGGGACAATCCTGCCTGTTATAGCTGTCATTTATCCCTTCTCAGTCACTAAAGGTGCTTTGTTGGCAGACTATCACAGTTCGTCCCAACTTGCAGTTAATACAAAATCTTTAAAATGTACCCTGCAGATAAGAAAAAAACCCACAACTCATAATTTTCCATGTGGATAGAATTAATCAAGATGTAATTATGACACCAAATGAAATTACTTCGAACATCATAAAATCCTTGTTCATCTCAGCATCACTATTTAAGAAACTGAATAAAAGAAAATGTAAGTCCTTTCTGTGGAAATTAAAATAATTTTGGTTTCCAGACACTTTTTCTGCAGTGTTTCAGATCCCATGGGTGTTCTGATGGTGGGACCACTGCAGAGCCTGCACTGGTGGAAAAGAAACTGTAAATATCAGTGACAAAAGGGAACTGGATTATAATCACTACCTGGGGAAGTTGGAGAATAAAACCAATACATTGAGAAAATCCAGAATTACTTGTGGTTTAGTTCCTTGTCTTCCCTGAAACAAGTTGAAAGTAACCTCATGAGTTTAGGGAAACATATTTGTGTACTTTTCTGAAGAAGTGTTAGGCTGTGAGGTTTTCTCCTTTTAGAAAGTAATCCATTGTTCCCCGTGGTGGGTGTTAGGTTCTTGTTTTAGTGTCACATTTAATGCAGCACACTGTAAAAAGGTTGGCTGGAGAGAAGAGGTGGCACTTGGACAGCATGAATATTTATCCCTTCATCACACCATCTCTGCTTCGGTCTCGCCACAGCCAATTTCAGAAGTTTAGCACAATTACTAGCGTAACCCCCAGATCCATAAGCGTTCTTCCAGGTGCGATGTGGCACCTAATAATGGATTTTTTTAGCGTAGACATTGTCTGGAATAAGCATTAATGCACAGACACCTTCACAGCCCCTGGTACGGTAGTTGTGTGGGGATGCAGGAGAGATTTCTCTGCACGTGCTGATTGCTATGGGGGAGCTCAGCATCGGTTATTTTCTATAGGCAGATTAAAGCAGGAACTGAAGCTCAAGCCCCCAATATTGCACATGGTGCTACAATGAATGGAAAGGAACCAGCCAGGAAAGGAAACCTCTTGTTTCTGTACAAAGTCCTCCTCGGTCCCTCCCTTTGCACAGGCACATGTGGTAGCACGATGCTGTGATGACCACAAACTGGGATCCAACTATTATATAGCCAGTTGTGGGGCAGGGTGGGAGGCTCAGGATGTCCCTTCGAGGGAGCAGGGCTTGCAAACAGTGGACCATGTTGCAGACGTGGTTGTGAGGGACATGGTTTAGTGGTGGTTTTGGCAGTGTTACGTTGATGGTTGGACTCGAGGATCTTAAAGGTCCCTTCCAACCTAGGTGATTCTATGATTCTGTGACCAAAGAATGGTCAGAAATGACAAGGAGGAGGCATCTAGTGAGTTTGTCTCCAGCTCAGGCTCCTTCCCTTCTCCATCAAGTTCTTAAAACAGAGGGCAGATCTTGCATTTGCTTTTAAATAATCTCAGGGCGAATGCAAAAGGGAAAGAGTAGTCGGTGCAAGGGGCCACAGAGCTGTGGAGATCGCTTGCCTCTGCTGGACTGATGGAGCTGAGAATGGGCCAGCTCAGTGCACCTTGGCTTACACGCACCGATCGTTTATTTCACGCTCTTCTCTAGCTAGATGTATGATCTAGAAAGAAGGAAAAAGTAGTTGAGGTTTAAGCTCTTATCACTAAAGTGAGTCTCCCTCTACATTAAAAAACTATCCAGACATTGTAACAGGAATGGGTTCAGTTCTTAAGTCATAAATTTGTGTGTGTAGAAAAAAGACTTATTGGTGAATTTAGCAGTATTTTTCGTTGAACTGGCAGTTGCTAACCATTACACCAGTATTTATTTGATTCTTAAAGAGCACAAAAGCATGGACTACAAATAAAGAAGATGGAGTAATAGCTTTTGACTGGACCACTAGCTTTAAACTTGAAATGAAGTGTCCAGTTTTGAGTTACTGTGTCCAAATGCCATTTGTACAGTTTGAAAAGTGGGGGCATTTTTCCAGCTTGTCACTGTTAGCTGTAGTTCATTCCAGTGAATGATATCACTGAAGGAGCAGTTGTTCTGCTATAAGTACTTCACTCATGACTGGAATGTATTAAATGTATTAATCTGTGCCTCAGAGTGTAATTTAGGGAAGCCCTACATTTGACACATTCTTGTACATCCTTATTTTATTGCCTTATCCTGCAGGTAACAATGTCTCAAAAGCAAAGAGACTGGATGAAGTTAAAATTACATGTCACCAAATATTATATGCACTTTTGGTTGCTCATTTCGCTGTCAGAATTACGGATTTTCAACAACATTAGTTTAAATATGTTTATGACTTGATTTACACCTCTGATGTCAAAATAAAATCCCAGGCAGGAATCCAAGGCTGCTAATGAGCTGGGAAGCGAGATGAAGCCATGAGGGGAATGTCCCCAGCCTCACAGCTACATCTTTCACCGCAAAACTCTGTCGCAAATGGCACCTAGGCCAACCAAAGATAAAACGTGAGGCTTGAGTTATCCTGGAGAGTATTTGTCAAACCTGCTTTAAGTGAGCAGAATAAAAATGTATTTTTGTGGCAAGGTTAGACCTTATGTCAACTAAGTGAACTCGTAAAGCATTTATAGCCTGACCTCCTGACTATTACCTATCATAAATTCGAAACACTCTTAATCCATAGGTGTGTAATTTTGAGGTACTTTGAGATACTCTTACCACCTTCTATTTGCAATGTAACAGTTATGCATATTGCTGTTGGCCGTTAAAGAAGGACATGAATGGTAGTAATAAATGGCATTTTCTGTACTGTGTAATGAGTTTACGCACCTGCAAAAAGAAATATACCCACTGCTGCCCAAACCAGGTGTGGGTATCGAGGCCCTAAATATAGAGGCATATGTGGTGATGTGGTTATCAGATTCCCGTCAATGAAGGCAGTTTAAGTAGTTGGACTGAAAGTATGGGACTGTGTGCTGAAAACTAACTGCCCTCTCCTTCCTTCGTGTGATGTGGAAAGCATTCGACGACCAGCACGTCCCTTATTTATGTTTAATCAGATTTTCCCTGGAAGAGCTGAAACCCCCGGTGCCAGCACTGCACTAAGAGCCGGCGATATTTATTCCAAACACACTGGGCTGCTTTTCTTGTATTGACATCCATGTCTTACCCTGTATACATTTCAAAATGAATATCCCGAGCTAGCCACGGCTTTTCCTATGCGGCGGAAAAGCCTTCGCTACAGAGCGAGGCAATTCATAAACGTAGCCGAGTGCCCCCGCTCCACCTGCAGGCATCGTTAGCTGGCAGTGATGGGGATGATCGAGGAGATGGGACCAGTGACTGAACTCCGACCTTATCGATCCAGCCACCTCCACCCAGCTGAGTTGCTGCGGTCCAGTCAGCTGAAAAGGAATTTAAAGGGCAGTCGTCTTCCCCGCTCAGCCCTCCTGTCATTAATAACGTTTTCATCCATGACAGTGATAAACACGCGGTACTTGAGGAGAGTTTATTAAGGTCAGTCTATAAATAAAAATTAAAATTTAAAAAAATGGGTTTACACAGATGAACAGATGGATGAATAAAGTGATTGGTAAAACAATAAATATGAAAATAGACAGATGGATGAAGTACCTGGCAGCCATCCTCTAAAAGCCCAATGCCTCAAATGCTGGCAATGTTATACCAGACCCTTCTCTCCCCTCTGATAAAAAACAGATTTAATGAAGCTGCTGCAGAACTTATAGGTTTCGTGGATCTATGGCCTGACTAATATTTTGTCATTTAATGCCTATTCTCCAGCCTGATAAAAAGGATTGCAGCCATTTCTCTATGTCAGGTATATAACTGAGTGCTACTAAAATTTAAATGTCTCATCTGTCCTTGGATTTAAATACAGATGGCCTTAAACCTCCCAGTTTTTCTTAATGCAAGATGGTATACAATGCCCTGCCTGACTTCTCTTATCATTCTCAAAGAGACAGAGATTTCTGCCTCAGTGGAATTCCGGCTACCAGCAAGAAAATATCCTTCTTCACTTCCAAAATCTGAGTATCATGCAGAAAAACAGCGCCAAAAAGCCCAATAACGTTTCAGCCCCCACCAGCTGAGGAACGCTGGCAGGTCTTTACGCTTTATAAAAGGCAAGTCCACTCCATCCAAAACTTCCTTGGGAATCGTTTCATGGCTAGCTATCGTGCGAGATAAATTATAAATTTTATCTTTAGTTTAGCATTGTTTAAAAGTGATGGGAAGTGAGCAAAGGAGAAAAGTCCATTGTAACTTCCTGTGATTTTTTTATTTGCATGCTGGCTCTGTAGGTAACTGAGCTCGACTGGGGGGAAGCATCATTTAGGGAAACTTGTACAATCATTAAGGGCAAACACTTGACTTGGATTCGAGGCCACAGGCTTTAAGTTTGCAACATCAAAAGAACCTTAATTGTTGCCTCTGGTTAAATATTTCAAAACCGTTATTTAGATCGTTGCGATTATTGATCCTTTATTATGCCTTCATTCCTTGATGGTCATGCAGACATTAACTTGCATTACACGCAGTCATGTGCATCATTGTTTGCTGCAAATGAAGATTTTTGAATGCAGAATCTGAACGTTGGCTCAGGACTCACCCAGCCCGAGCCCGCCATCAATTTCCATGGAAAGCGGCTGCCTAAGTGAAATGGATGAGAAGAGAAGGTGCCCGGCGCCTCGCAGAAACCGCGAGACTCTGCATGATTTGGTCCTTAGGAAGCAATTCAGTCTAATAATGAAGAGGTGATGGGGCACATAACTACTGTTAGTTAAATCCAGGTTTAAATGGAATAAACCAAGAGTATTGCAGGTCCCTAATGAACAATCAAAAAGGTGGTTAGGATTGTGCAGAGCAGCTGTATTACTTAAAAATAAGCAACAGTTAGGGGAATAATGGCTTTCAGCCAGTTGTCGAGTAGATCTGAATGGCAGATTGGAGAGGAGGCAGAGATCCTTCCATCAGCTGTCCCCATCCAGCCCGGGACTGAGCTGGCCATAATCTGTGACACAGGATCCTGGCATGGTGGCTCGGTACCCTGTGGGCCCACCAGGCCACCCGGCATGGCTTCTTCTGCTTAGAGGGAGCAGAAGGCACTCCAGGGTCCTGGCCACCAAACCCAGGAGCTGGAGGGTCTCTGCAAGCATCAAGCCTCCAAATTTGCTGCCAGATAGAGGAGGGTGAGCTCTCTTCCCAGCAGCAGAGAACAAATCAAGATGCAATATGCTCATTTCTTGGGTTTTAAAACATTTTTTAAACAGGAGCTTGCATTGTTTTGATGATGGGGTTACGTTCAGCAAAGCCGGAGTTGAGGCTATAGGAATTATAACACGGGAAAAATGGAAGGACGCTTTTGAGGCTTTCTCTCATGGCATGCCTTCGGTTCCCTTTAAGACTCCTGGAGTATTTTAGGAAGACTCCTCCAAAAATTGTGACTGCATCCGAGGACTTTCGGAAGATTTGCTGGGTGCTGCCACTGCCTTGGTGAAACTGGTACAGAACGGGTGAGTAGGGCTGAGCAGTGGGAAGGGGACAGTATCAGGCCTTTGGTGGTTTTGTTTTCTTTCTGAAAGTTAGCACAATAATCAAGGTTTCATATGTCAGGAATGTTCTCTTGCTGTGCAGTGCCCTGGAAAATGCCCTTTCTTCAATTTTTGCCTTCCTACTTTGTCACTTAGTCTCCAGGTCTCGTACCCAGATGGGATTCAAGGCAGAAGCTGTGGCTGTCACCATTCAGGCGTGAGGCTGACAGTGGTGTGAGGAGTCTTCCTCTGAACATGGGACTGGGACCGCAGGTCCCCGTAGCACCTCCGTCCTGTTACCTGAATAATTCCGATCTTCTGCAATCAGCTCCTGCACCCTCCTCGCTGCCTTCAGCTGAGGACAACTGCTAATTGCATTCAGTAACTATTTGCTGCTGATCGATGCAGGGATGACAGTCACTCCAGTAGCAACGTTCTTGGGTGAAAGAAGAAATTCACAGATGTTTCCTTTGAAGGAGTGTCACGAATAACCCCCTGAATGTACGACATGCTCTTGCCTTTACTT